>NC_138346.1:205920492-207289242 GCF_046562875.1 Panthera onca
GGTCCAGCTCTCCCCATTTCTGCCCTCCCCTCCGGAAGTCTTCCTTTCGTGCTCCAGAAGGGAATAGGGACGCGCAGGTGTTTCTAGGCTTCAGCGGCATGGCAGGCTGTGGCTTCCAGGGCTGTGTGGACCCTCCACAGCCCCTCGTCACTCAGGCCCCTGGACCACTGTCTCTCTCAGGGTTCTGTCTCTGCATCTCCCTTCAGACTAGCTCAGGCTGGTCCCATGCCCTCTTCAGGGCCATCACCCTGACTTCAGCAAGATGGGAGTTGATGCTCTCTGACCAGAGAAAACCGTGGTGCTGGTTATGGTAAGAATTGGGGGGAGGGCAGGTGGGCTTTTGCAACAGGGCTGGGAGAGCCAAAGTGACCCACGCTGAAAGTCAAGTCAGGAGCTGACGGGTGCCCCCTGCACCACAGGCCGCTCCAAATGGATATCTTTTCTCTAGATAGCATGCCCTTGTGTGCCTCTCGTGTTTCCCCAAACTCTCCAATTCCATCCAAACCCAAGGCTCTTTCCCCTCATTTCTACCTGGTGAATAACTTCTTACCTTTAAAAGAACCAGCTCGGGGAGCCTGGCTGGCTTAGTCCGTGGAACATACACCTGATCTAGGGGTTGTCAGTTCGAGCCCCACAGTGGGTGTAGAGCCTACTAAAAAAATTGTTTTTAATATTTTTTTATTGTTTTTTACACTTATTGATTTTTTGAGAGATAGAGCACAAATTGGGGAGGGGCAGAGAGAGGAGACACAGGATCCGAAGCAGGCTCCAGGCTCCGAGCTGTCAGCACAGAGCCCGACGCGGGGCTCGAAATCACAAACCGTGAGATCATGACCTGAGCTGAAGTTGGACGCTTAACCGACTGAGCCACCCAGGTGCCCCTAAAAAATATTTTTAGTAAAAAATAAATAAAAGAACTGGCTTAGAGCTAGAGTCCCCCTGACCCCACCTCACCCCACCAAAGGGTGTGAATTTTCTTTGGGCTCCATAGCCATTTGCATTAACCAAAGCACCTCCGTGTCTCCTGGTCATTTCTTTGCTTGGCTGTGTTCACTACTAGACCATGAACTCCCTGGAGGCAGAGACTACCTGGGTCCTATTCATGTCTGTAAAACTGGAGCCAAGCCCAGTGCCTGGCACTCAATAGGTGATCCATGTTGGGGCCTTCATGAAAGAACGTCTCCGGAGAGGCTCCACAGGAAAGATGGCCTCCGGGAGAGGCCTTGAAGGGTGTAGGATTTTGACAGTGTCCCATACAGGGGGCCAAGGGGACGTTTTTCTTCATGTGTTTTCTTGTCTGTTATCGGTGTCGTCATACTAGAAAGGAAGAAGCACGGGGACGGGGACATTGTCTTTTGTGTCCCCGAAGCTTGTGCAGTACCTAGCACAGAGTGAGCATCTAGCATCTATTTAGTGGATGAGTGGATAAGGTTCTGCCAGAAAAGTCTTCATGGAGGAGGTGGGGCTTGGGGGAGTCTTTGAAGGAAGCAAGAGAAGGAGTTTCTGGGTCCAGGAGAAGTGAATTTGAAATGAGGAAAGGTGACTGTGGAGCAGTGAGGAAGGGGTTCCCCAGGGAGGCAGCAAAGTGGACAGACAGAATTGAGGGGGTCAGGGACCCAGGCGTTGTCTGGAGCAGGGCTCTGAGATGAAGGCTCAGGCATGGGAGCTCCGGCAGGTAGTAGGTCCTTCACGACCTGAACAGCAGGACGTGGTCACCTTCCCTGGGTATAAGCAGGGCCCTGCCCTGTGCTGGTGCACATACAGGAGTGTGGCCCTCGGCAGGCGGCTCCTGGACCGGGACACTGAGGACAGGGAGAGGGGGACCAAGGTCTCCCAGGCGTCCCGGTGTAAGGATAGAGGTGCTGACTGTTGAGTTAGGAAGAGACACGGCAAAAGCACTCTGCGTGAACTGTAAATCTGATGAACAGCCTGGACCCTCAGGGGAGAAAGGGAGACGGAAACTCCTAGGGAATGAGGCCTTGGAAGCTTCCATTCAGCTCCAGGCTTTATCCCAAGAGAAGTCATCTGGGATCTGAAAACCAAGACAGGCCTCTGTCCCACACACCAGGCGGGGGTGTCTGGGCCACGTGTTAGCCAGCAGGGAAAGCAGGGTGTCCTTCTGGGTGGCCCATGCTGCCAGCCTAGGGACATGTCTGCGAACCTGCCTGGCAGACAGGGAGACACATGGTATGCTTTTCTTATTTGCACTCAGCAAAAATTAGGAAGCACCTCATTTCCCAGGATCTGCCCAGGGGCAGTCATATACCCGCTGTGACTGAGTCTTTGTGGCTACCCGACAGGGAGAAGTCCTAGGTCTTTTTACAGCTGAGAACACCGAGGCTCTGAGAAGGACTCCCTCAGTGCTACCCACTGAGCAACTGAGGGCGTGTTGCAAACTGCTATCCCTTGTCATTCCAGAAAATTCCACAGCCAGTGTGAGCGAGGCAGAAAGGAAGGCCCAAGTATACTACCGTGCATGTATGAATGAAACCAGGATCGAGGAGCTTAAGGCCAAGCCCCTGATGGAGCTGATTGAGAAGGTGAGTTCTTGGATCTCCTCCAGCCTGAGCCACCTGCCTCCGCCCCTCTGGCTGCCACCCCAGCTCTCAGGTACCACTGGGGCCTGGCGACCTCACATCTCCAACCATCGCACCCAGCTGGACTGTAGAACCTGTCGGGGCTGAGTGTGTCTGGGTGTGTGTGTGTGTGTGTGTGTGTGTGTGTGTGTGTGTGTGTGTGCGTGCACGTGCTCATGTGTACGCATGCGTCTCTGTGGGTGGGGATATCTGTATTTGTGTCAGGGTACGCGTCAGCACCTGTTGTGGATGTGTGCCACACGTATGTATGCCTCTCTGCATCTATGTGTGGGATGGGGGCCGTATTTGTAGAAAAAGCATTTCTCTACCTTGTTGCTTCCCTTTCCGCAGAGGGTGTGTTTTTGTGAAGAGGGGTATGTTCCAGAAGGACCAACTGAAAGTCTCAGATCTGAAGCAGAACCCCCTCCCCCCCCACCCCAGGTCACCTGGGTGGCTCAGTTGGTTGAGCGTCTGACTCTTGATTTCCGCTCGGGTCGTGATCCCAGGTAGTGGGCTCAAGCCTTGTCAGCTCCGTGCTGAGTGTGAAACCTGCTTCAGATTCTCTCCCTCTGCCCCTCTCCCCACTCTCTTTCTCTCTCTTAAAAAAAAAAAAAAGAAGAAGAAGAAGAACCCTCTCCTCCCCCGTGAGGAGGGCCCCAGTTACCCCAGGCCTCCCATTCTCTCACGGAGGAGGACTCTTTCTTGCTGGGCACCTCCCAGTCAGCCTTGGATGGACTCTGCAGGGGCTGCCTATGACTGGCCAGGCTGCCTGACACCCACAGAGGGTGGCCATGGATGTTTTCCAGCTGTCTCATGCTCCCTCAGGGCCCCGCCTCCTGGCTTGGCTCTGAGAAGTCATTGCAGCAGGATGGGGAGCTGTGGACACCGGAGACCAGACAGTCCTCCCCTCTGGCACTGGTCCCACATGCCAGTGTGTGCCAAGCCAGAGACACCGAGGAGGTTACAAAATCCCATCTCCGGGGCACCTGGCTGGCGCACTTGGTAGAGCATGTGACTCTTGATCTCGGGGTCGTGAGTTTGAGCCCTGTGTTGGGTATAGAGCCTACTTGAAAACAAAACTCCCAGGGGCACCTGGGTGGCTCAGTCGGTTAGGCATCTGACCTCGGCTCAGGTCATGGTCTCACGGTTCATGAGTTTGAGCCCCGTGTCAGGCTCTGCACTGACAGTGTGGAGCCTGCCTGGGATTCTCTCTCTCATGCTCTAAATAAATAAATAAATAAATAAATAAATAAATAAATAAACTTAAAAAAAAAAAAAAAAAAAAGAGTCCAAGTTCTGAGAGACACAAGAGACCATGGCTTTATCAACCTTTTTAAAAATACAGAGACTTTTTTTTTTCCATAGGCACAATTGAATTTTGTGCACAAGTGAATCCACATGAGTCAGTATTCAAAAAGTGAACAGGGTGTGGGAGAAGTCTCCTTTCCATCCCCGTCCCCAAGAGAGCAGCTGCCACGTGGATTCATTGCTCGCTCGTTTAGGGCAAATCTCGTTCCACCCAGCGTCTCCTGTTGCTGGTCAGACACTCGACGAAGACCATCCCTTTCATTTGCTCTTGAGGCTCAGAGAGGTCAGATGACTGCTCCGGGTCACAGACCAAGTCCGTGGCAGGAGCAGAATTCACACCCGGGTCTCCTGCCACCTCTTCACCTCCCCCTTCCCTCTCTCTGCCCGCAGCTAGGGGGCTGGAACATCACAGGTCCCTGGGACAAGGACAACTTCCAGGACACCCTGCAGGTGGTCACCTCCCACTACCGCACGTCTCCCTTCTTCTCTGTCTACGTCAGTGCCGACTCCAAGAATTCCAACAGCAACGTGATCCAGGTGAGCTGGCCTGGGTCCCCAGGAAGACGAATGGGCATGTTTTGCATTTAACCTGTTCTGAGTTTTGCAAGGGCCGGAGTAGGGGCAGACTTGCCCTGGGCGACAGGCCTCTGGTTTCTGAGCCTGGATTATTTCTGGAGACTCTGAACCGTGAGATTTTTGTCGGCAACAAGTCACGAAAGAGCAGGCTGCCGTCCTCGGGTAGGTGGGGTCAGTGTAGCACAGACGGGTCTCCGGGGTTCTGATCGGTCACCGTGGGCCCCCAGAGTGATGCCAACTCCTGGACACAGCTAAAGCCACCTCCCGGTTCCCTCACCTCAGCCTCCGCCCTTTGTGGCTCTGCTTAGAATGGCTTGGAGTCCCTCTCTTCCTGCCGGAGCCTGCCCTGGACTTTGTATCGGCACCCCCAGGGAAGCCCCGGCCCTGATCTGCCCACCCTCAGATGAGGAAGCGAGGAGCCCAGGCTGGGGGCCGTGAAGGCCGAGTTCCCATCCAGTTCTGCCTCTCACTCAGCATGTGACCTCGGGCAAGTGCCTCAACCGCTCTGAGCTGCAGTTTCCTTCTCAAACAAATTGTAACAACACCTCCTCTAAGCTCTGAGAGTTGCTATCAGGAACTGACCCTCCCCTACCTGCCAGACCCTCAGCACGTCCTCCCCTGGCTCTCTCCTTTGAGTCCTCATTCCAGCTCTGAGGGCTAGGTATTATTTCCCCTATTTTCCATGCGAAGAACCTAAGGACCAGAAAGGTTCAGTGACTTGACTAAGGCTACAGGGGTCTTAACCACTGCACCGTCTTGGGAAGTGTCTAATTAAGTAGAAGCCATGCCAAGCTTGGCCATGGCCAAGCCTAAGAGGTGTTTAGAGGGAGGGTGGCTCTAGCCCTTCGGAAGGGCCCAGAATCCCCGTGTCCGGGCAGCTATGCAGCCAGACATGTGTCTGTTCCCACGCCGGCTGGCCCCACCCCAGAGGGGTCCTCCGCTACCAGCTCCTGCTCTGGCTGGGACCCAGGCCGGTCCTGTGTTGCCATGTGCCAGCTGTCCCCACAGCAGGCGGTGTGTATGTGCGACAGGAGACCCCCTCTCACTCCTGCCTTTCTCTCCAGGTGGACCAGTCTGGCCTGGGCTTACCCTCAAGGGACTATTACCTGAACAAAACTGAAAACGAGAAGGTGAGTGTGCTTCTTCTTCAGAGAGAGTGGCTCCCAGCCCACGCCCAGTGACATTTTACCCTCTCAGTGTCCCCTCCACATCACACCTGTGCGGGTCTTTGAAGCTGGAGTTGCACTGACGAATCAGTTATCTGATGGATGATAGGCAATCCCTGGCAGAAACAGACTGGCTGTTTCCCATTCAGGCATCGTGGGCACAATAGGCAGGGGATGGGCAGGTGTCTTTTGTCCCCACTGTAGAGCAAGACAGCAGTAATGGCCATGGCCATCTGTGGGTGCTAAGCCTCTTATATACTTACCTCTTCCCCCGCCCCCCCAGTAACCCCGCAGATACAGAACGTCTCTGAACTTCATTCATCTCATCTGCTATGTGGGTATTATTTTTACCTTGCCTTTTATAGAGGAGAGAGCAAGGCCCAGAGATGCTAAGTGACCCACCCAAGGTCACAGAGGGGTGAGGCTGAGATTCACATCCAGACCAGCTAACTCCAAAACCCATGCCTCTCATGATGTCCCGGAGAAACCTCGTCTGTGGTTCATCATGTCTCCATTCATCCTGCCCACTTGTATTGGGCGTGCACCTACCAAGTGCCTGATGCTGGGGGGAGAGTGGGGACTGAGACAGTCACGGTCCCCGCTTAGAGTCTAGCAGGGGAGGCAGACGTTAATGAACTAACCACCCAGTTGGAGGCATAATGACAAATTGTGATAGCTCAAGGGTGAGCTGAGAAAGTCGAACACGGGAACCTAATTTGGATCTGGGGACATGGTAGAGGAGGGCAGCTCGGAAAAAGTGTGTTGTAAGAACCGAAGGATGGTCTGTGGGTAGCTTTCCCGTGATGGGCGTCCGAGCGGGAGTGTGGGTGGGGAACAGCAGGGTCCCCCACCCACTCGAGCCCCTGAGGGCTTCGTCCCGAGTTCCGTGGGCAGCCGCTCTGCGGACTTCCCACACTGGGCTGGCCCTGCCCCACCCGCCACCCGTGTCCAGCGTGCAGCAGGTGACACGACTGATAGACTGCGGGTGCTGGGCCCACAGGTGCTGACGGGATACCTGAACTACATGGTCCAGCTGGGGAAGCTGCTGGGTGGAGGGGACGAGGCCACCATCCGGCCCCAGATGCAACAGATTCTGGACTTTGAGACGGCACTGGCCAACATCACCATCCCCCAGGAGAAGCGCCGGGACGAGGAGCTCATCTACCACAAAGTGACAGCTGCCGAATTGCAGGTAACGTGAGCTCCGGTTGACGTGGAGCCCGGGGGAGGCGCAGGGCTTCAGGACGTAGGGTGCTGGGCTGAGGCTTTTATACCCGCTTCATCAGGTCCCCAGAACAACCCTAAGGAGCAAGGATGGTTGTCACCCCAGTTCACAGATGGGAAAACTGAGGCTCAGAGAGGCTAAGTTATCTGCTGAAGGCCACACAGCTTTTCTGTAACAACAGCATTTACCTGGGGAGGCTCTGTGGTCATAACGATAATAGCTCACACTGATTGGGCATTTCCATGCTCAAGCCCCAGTCACATCGAGCCTGGTGTATATACAGCAAACAATAGACCTGAGAGGTGGGTTCTGTAGTCACTTCTCCCTTTTCCAAGCCAGGAGGTTAAGTGACATGTTCAAGTCCCTGAGGCTCCCTGAGTGCCAGGGGAGCTGGACATTGGACTCACGCGTGGCTCATGGCATCTGTTCTTGACCACGATCCCTGGCAACCTCCTGGAGGTGAGAGGGGGTTTCTCTCTGTCACCGGGTGTAACCCATTGGAAAGCAAGTGGCCCCTCTGCTGAAGGCTGCCCCCTGGTGGCTCCTTGAGGCTTGCAGGTGGTGAGTTGACTGCCAGTTCCGTCTTCCCAGTTCACCATGTGTTGGCGTCTGGCTTTATCCCAGGTCCCCAGGGTCGCAGAGGAATCAGCAAGGTGGCCTTGGCCAGTCTTCCTGTTTCCTGCCATTGCCTAGGAAGCCTCGGTGAGGCCTGCTTCTCCGCTGGGGAGGGTGACTAGGCCAGTGTGTAGGGGTTGCACCGAGATGTCTCCTCCGTCCTTGTCTACCTTGACCAGCCAGGTCCCGCCCACCCATTGGAGTTGGCTCATGCGCTCTCTTTTCAGAAAGAACACCTCGGTCCCTACCCTTTTTCACCCTCCATTCCTTGCTCTGACAGGTATAGGGCCACCGTCAGGGCCTTGCTCTGGAAGTACTTCCAGGGTAGAGAGGAACACCAACCAGGAAGCAGTCCCAGACTCCCTGCTGAGTGCTCTGGGTGAAAGAAGGAGGGCACTAGGACCCGAGTAAGGGGAAGTCAGGGAAGGTGAGTGGGATGTGTGGGCAAGAGCAGCACCAGGCCGACAGGGTGTCCCAGGTGGAGATACAGCTCAGGCAAAGCTGGGGATGAAGGTGAGAGAGTCTCTTCTGGGTGCCAGCTGCCCTTCGGGTCCCCGGAGGAGCTGGCATCGGGGTGAGTGGTGTGCGTGGGTTGTTACAGAGATCAGCAGCCTGTGTCGGGGACCATCTGGCACCGTGTTGCCACTCTGAGGTCCGGAGGTCAACGGAGATGCTGTCTGTGCAGTGATTGGGTTTGCTCCAGCTGTCCGCTTCTCAACGCAAGAAGGGCCCCAGCAGCAGCCCAGCCCCCCACGGTGGCCATAATGCCAACCGACCACCCCCAGGGAAGCAGAGGAGACACGGTAGCCCTGAGCACATCTGCCCCAGCGTGGCTTCCGGGCTCTACCCCAGGGCACCTTATAACGTTGCGTTTGCTCTGATCTTCGAGCAAGACAGGAAAGGCTTTTCCTCCCCCGCTGCTGCAGAGCCCTCCACGTAGGGGAGGACTTTAGCAGAGGTACAGGCCCTGGGCTTGGAGTCAGAAGACTGCTCTGGCCCAGCCCCACTAGGAGCTGTGTGACCTTGGGCAAGTCGCAAGACCCCCATGTGAGCCTTTTGTTTCCTTCCTCACTCATTCACACCTGCTTTATTCCAGAACACAAGAGACAAATGAGAGGCAGCCCCTGTCCCCATAAGGTGGACTGGTTCTTTAGTCACAGAGTTCTTTGAGAACAAATTGAAAACTCTGGAGTGTCTCCCAGGGGAACAGGGCATGTGTGCATATTAAAAAATTATGTCTAGCATTTAAAGATTAAGTCCTGGAGCCCTGAAACCTAGTATCCTCCAAAAGAATCTCTTCCTGGCCTGCCCACAGGGTTTAAGAGGATGAGATGAGGCAAAGGATGAGATTTCATTTTGTAAGCTCATGTGCACAATTCAAATGTACTGTAGTAATCATTATTCGTGTTATTCCTTTGTTGTTGATGATGCCAGCCCACGTCTCTAACACTAAACCAATTTGATTTATTCCAGCCTTGGACAGAGAATGCCTTGCTATTCCCTGGTAGCTGGAAATTTGGTTTTCTTCCTACACCCCAGGTGACTCAGGGAAAGGTGTGCCAGCCTTCACAGTATGTGTCCAGGCTAACCCCACCAGAATAGAGTGGTTCCAGGCCAGCCCCCATCAGAGTCTGAATTCAGAGCCACGAATCAGACATCCTTCTGTTCCTTCTCTGGGGGCCTGAGGCCCTTCTCATTCCTTTCTAAGACCTTCCATATCAGAAGTTGTTTGAGGGGTGCCTGGGTGGCTCAGTTGGTTAAGCGTCCGACTCTTGGTTTCAGCTCAGGTTGTGATCTCACAGTTGCATGAATTCGAGCCCCGCACCGGGCTCTGCGCTAACAGCATGAAGCCTTCTTGGGATTCTGTCTCTCTCCCTCTCTGCCCCTCCCCTGCTCGCGCGCTCTCTCTCTCTCTCTCTCAAAATAAATAAACTTAAAAATTAAAAATAAGAAAAAGTTGTTTGAGCATGAGTCCTCTGCTCTAAATTCTCCAGCTGAGATCATGTCTGATAGCATCTTCCTTTTCTCTCTTATTTTGCAAGCCTACTTGAGCTGGCTGGTTGGTGACCAGCAGTACTCTTTGGCTGCAGGTTTGGAAAATAGAGCTGACTGGTGTGCCCCAAAGGATTTGAGTCACAAGTGGAATGTCCCAGTCAGTTAAAACAGCCGTCTCTATGGATACAGATCTAGGCACACATGTTTAAGTTAGGCGTTCACTAAAGCAAGATTGAAAATGTGAAAATTCTGTTCAACACACACCTTATCTGGAGTTATGGGAATTTGCTTGCACGGAACACCTGCTCTCCCTGACGAAACAGGCGTGTGTCAAGTGCACAGGGATTTATCACCACCTGATGTCTGTACCCTGATTAGAATGTTCCAGTCTCCTGCAGTTTGTGAAGCTCTCGTTCATTGTGTAAACAATGACATTTTGTAAACCTGGTGAATTTCCCAGGCGTCTTTGCCAGCAGATCATGCAGGCAGGTGTCTCTAAGCGTTGAGCCCTATTTGACCGTCTCACCTGGACACCTCCCAGTTTTGCAGCCACAGAAATTGTTAAAGAGAAGCCCCAGAGGTTACCTGCCTAGGGGATTCTTGCCAGAGAGAAAGAGTTAATGGACAAGCTAGGGAGAAAGGCAGCTCAGGTTTAAAGAGCAGGCCATCCCCACGAGGTACAGAGCAACCAACCACGGTGAGGTGGGGGGGGGGGGGTGCAGAATGTTGTCCCCATTTTATTTGTATTTATATTTGTGTTGGGGGGGCCATTTTAGAGAAAAGCTACAGAACGGCTTGAGGTCCCAGAACAAGTTCATGGTGAGGACTCTGATCCGTGTCTCCTCTTGGAGTCGGGTGGGCAGGGATGTGCGGGAGCCCGCCGGGCACGCCTCTTTGGAATCCTGTCTAGAGCATCTCTGACAAAAACCACCGAGGGAGTTTGTGGTAGGTCCTGATGCCACTATGAATCGCCTCCCTGCCCTCCAAGAGCTGGCACACCGCTGCCTGTGGGAGCTGCCCTCTTCTGTCCTCGGAGGTCCTTATTCCCCAAGAGCTGAGTTGCCCTTTGAAACCGGAGAGACGAGGGAGCCTAGATTTTAGACCTGAACACACTAGCTAACTACGTGAACTCAGAAAGGTCACCTTAGCTCATCTGCAAAGTCAGCATCTGTTAAGGGGAGGGCTTTATGACTGCTTTCTCACTGAGGGTATCGTAGGTAGTTACCAACAGGTTATAGGTTCATCTGATGTTGTAGATTGATTTTACATTGTACATTATTGATCGATTTTACCATATGAAGGCCGATTGTAATGTGTCTCCTGCAGCCTTTGTCTTCAGTTCTGCCCTTTTGCAAGGGAACAGAGAACAGAATTTATTATCCTTCAAGCCCAGGCCCACGCTTGGGAGACCTTGAGAATGATTACAATAGTTAATATCGATTGAGTGCTTGTTAAGTGCTGGCTACCATTCTCTGTGACTGACACATATCAGCACTTTTGCTGTATAACACAGTATATGTTTGCATCTTGTAAAATTACAGGGCGGAAAAGTAAGAACAACAGGTCGTGTGGGAGAAATAGGACTTAGAGCGTTCCAGGGCCCTGCAGTTTATGAAGCTCTCATTAATTGTATAAACAACTCCAATTAGATTCAAAAGTTGTGCCACTTGAAAGACATCACGCTAAGTGAAACAAACCAGTCACAGAGACAAATACTGTATGGTTCCACTTACATGAGGTAGCGAGAGCCGCCAAATTCATAGAGACAAAAAGTAGAATAATGGTTACTGGGGGCCCAGTAGGGAGGGAACTAGGGGGGATTCTTGTTTAATAGGTGCAGAGTTTCAGTTTTGCAAGATGGAATCTGGAGATGGACGGTGATGGTACTTAATGTCGCTGAACTGCATGCTTAAAAATGGTTTTGATGGTAAACTTCATGTTTGTGTATTTGACCACAGTTAAACCCAGAAGTTGTGCAAGTCTGTAACCAAAACAATAACTGGAACCTGGAGAGAGCTCAGCACGCCTGGAGGCTGCCTGGCGGGCAGTGGAGGAAGGCTGCTGTGGGCACAGAGACCGCGCAGGCGGATGGGCTTTGCGCAGTGGGGGCTGCTGCCGCTAGGCGGGCTGAGAGCAGGCTACCTGCTCGAAGCTGGAAGTTACTGGAAGCCGGAGTGCAGAGGGAGCTCTGGCATCGGCCGTCGTTTTAAATGATCTTACGGGCACCTGGGTGGCTCAGTTGGTCAAGCATCCGACTCCTGGTTTAGGTTCAGGTCATGATCCCAGGGTTGCAAGGTGGAGGCCCGTGTCGGGCTCTGTGCTGAGGGTGGAGCCTGCTTAGGATCATCTCTCTCTCTCTCCCCCACCCCCCGGCCTCTCTCCCCAGCTCATGCACTCTCTCTCTCTCTCTCTCTCTCTCTCTCTCTCTCTCTCTCTAAACAATAAAAATAAATAAAAATAAATGATCGTAAAATAGAGCTGACCAGCCAGCCTCCTGTGCATCAGCAGAGCTGGGGGCTTTTCCTTCCTTGCTGGAGGTTGTCAGTCTAAGCTTATTTTTTCAGATCCCGTGCCCAAGAAAAATCACCCATGGCCCGAAGCATTTGCACATTTTACTGCTATCATTCTCGAATTTACCGGTCGTATAGCCTAATCACCTAGTAATTGGTATTATGGAAGTGCATGTTGAATGGAACAGACAGCATTAACCTGTTTAATCCTTACACTAACCCCATGGCGTGAGTTCTGTTATGATGAGGAGATCCCTTTTCAGACGAGACCCCGAGGCACAGAGTGGTTCATCCACTTACTCAAGGTTACACAGCTAGTAAGTAAGAGAGCTGGAATACGAACCCAGGCGGTTTGGCTCTGGACGCTACAGAGCTTTCCATTATAGGCCCGTCTGGGCTCAGTTTCTTCATCGATATACTGGGGACAGTGGCGCCTCCCACCTAGGCCTCTCATGAGGTCCCGCTGAGAGAAGACATGTGAGTCGTTTGCAGTGGTACCTGGCACAGGAGGGGCTTGCAGAATGGTAGCTACTGCTGCTGTCACTGTGTCCCCTTTATTCCGTCCCAGCTCCGTTTCAAGTTGAAGTTGGTGTTTGGCTCCTTAGAATTCTGTCGAGAGCATCTCTGACGAAAGCCAGAGACCTCAGTTCGACATCTGCACAGGGCGCTGTCCGTGCCCAGCTCTTCGGAGGCATGGTGCCGCCTTCCTCGAAAGAGCACCCTGGAGCCCTGGGCGTGGAGGAGAAACAGCCCAGCCAGAGTCACACGGTCTCTTCCCTTCCAGGCCTTGGCGCCAGCCATCAACTGGCTGCCCTTTCTCAACACCATCTTCTACCCCGTGGAGATCAATGAGTCCGAGCCTATTGTTGTCTACGACAAGGAGTACCTGGGGCAGGTCTCCACCCTCATCAACAACACGGACAAATGGTAAGGGACGGCCAGGCAGCCCTTGGGGTCACACCCTCCCGCTGTCCTCTTCTCCCGCCAGATATCCCGCCAGATAGGTGTGGCCAGCGGGTGACAGACTGACTCAGGAGCGTGGGCCCTGGGGAGAGGCAGCCCTTCAAATCCCAGCCCCTCCCCCACCAGCTCTGTCCCCTTGGGCAAGTTTCTCGCCCTCGCCTGGTTCATGCTCCGCATCATAAAATGGGGCTGGAAACAGCACCTACCTGGTGAGGATATGCCAGAGCCGAGTGAGGGTATGACTTGGGATGGGGCTCAGTGAATGTTCGCTCATATTTGTAGTTAATACTTCTGATTTTTTTTAATTTTAAAGATTCGTTGGAGAGGTTTTTGAAAACTACAGAAAAAATAGAAAAAACTTAAACTTACCCAAACACTGCTGTTGATTCTATGGGGTGTGTGTGTGTGTGTGTGTGTGTGTGTGTGCGCATGCACGTGTGTGAGGGAGAGAGAGGTGAATTTTCTAATACATGGTTCCTTTTTTCCCCATTGTTGTGACCACATGTGTAATCTGCTTTTCTCTTGACCTTTGTCAAGAGCATTTTCCCCACGTTATCCCGCACTCTCTGTGGACCTCATTCTTCACGGCTGCACAGAGGATTCTCTGTGCCCTGAGGGAGGGGGCAGTGAGCTCTTTCACGCAGACCGTGGCGGGGCTGGCCAGAGCTTCCTTTCCTGCCCCTCCTATTCTTAGGGCCCCTTCCCTGACGCTGGACATCTCCAAGCTGGGGACATGGCAGCCTCCTCCCTGCTCCAGCCCAGCAGTACACAGCATCCAGGGGGCATCTCCATGCTGCCCTTCCACGGCTTCCAGACAAAAAGCAGCTATGCAACAAGCGTGTATTGAGGACGTGTGATGTACAAATCACCTCACTAGGCACTGAGGGGTTTTCAAAAGAGGACCCAGGCTCTGCCTTGAAGAGCTGACATTCCCTGTTAGTGAGCAGTAACCTGCCAGACTGGGGCAGGTGGGGGAAAGAGCCTGCTTAGCTGAAGGCCGGTTCTGAGCGCCCCCTAAAGGTCAGTGGGGGAAGTGCTGTGATGCTCTCAGCTCTGGGCCCTTCTGAGCGGTCTGATCTCTTGCCCCAGCCTGCTCAACAACTACATGATCTGGAACCTGGTGCGGAAGACAAGTTCCTTCCTTGATCAGCGCTTTCAGGACGCCGACGAGAAGTTCATGGAAGTCATGTACGGGACCAAGAAGGTGAGCCTCTGTGACTGCATTCCTATGCACGTGCTGAGTACCTACTGTGTGCCAGGCCCTGGGTTGGAGGCTCTTGTGACCTTAGTGTCCTCTAGGGCCGTGGAACTCATGAGGGAGGATCTAAGCTAGCTGGGGATGGACAGAAGCTTCCAGAAGGAGATGATTACATCCAATCTCAAAGGGTAAAGAGGAATCTTAGAGAGTTAGCTACTTTACAGCAAAAGGTGGCTTCTGTTTTCTTCCTTCCAACTCCTTCTCGATGCTGGTGATAATAAACGCTTTCCTGTAACTCCAGTGATCTTAATATCCCTATGAGGTGGGTGTGATCATCATCCCCATTTTATACAGGGGACCTCCAGTAATACTGCTGCTTCTCCATAAACATAAAACACTCGGTGCAGCACCTGGTTCGTGGTAAGTCCGCACATGTGTTCACTGCTGTCATGCTCCCTGGCCCCGAGGGCCCATTCTTCCAGAGGTCCCAGGGCTCCAGGACCCTCACTCCCCCCCTCTCAGGGCCCCACCCTAGGTGGGAAGTTTCCCAGACACTTCCACTTTTTCCCCAAAGAGGTCACCCTCTCATTCATGTAGCCCACAGACATGTATTCATAGGACATGAGTCCCTTGTGGGAACACAGAGACAAGTGAGGTGGCATCTGTGCCCCAAGAGCCCACATCGTGAGGTCCTCATATGTGCTGATGGGACGCACACCAAGTCAGGGCCCCAGGGAGGTGCCCCAGCCATAGACCAATAGAGGGCGAGGCGCTAAGCTTGCCCAGTGCACCCACCCAGGACAGCAGCTAACAAGACCCCAGGGGACGGGCAGAGCTGGCTCCGGCCGCCCTGCCCCCATGGCCCTTCCTAGAGTCCAATGTAGTGGACAGAGCCGGATAAGGGCTGGCAGAGAATGATGGGATGTGGGTGCTGGCCTCCGGTCCTAGAGTTCATCCTGGGAAGAGTTCTCCTTTTCTTTACCCTCCCCATATATACCCACCTCTGGCAGGAAGGGGACGGAAGGAGAGGGTGGCTGGGAACAGGCCCTGCTCCTGACAAGAGGGGCCTCTGGGGGCACCAAAGGACCTCAGCTATGAGAGCCACGTGGCCCTGCAGAGAAGGACCAGGGGAAGGATTGGCTGCTTTGCTCAGCTGACCCGCCTTCCTGCTCCACCTGTACCTACCTTGGACCGGCCCTGGGTGAGCCCTGGGTCACAGACATGACGAGACATGGACTCTGTCCCCTGGAGCACTTGGCTTCCCACGGGACTTTATTCAGGAAGGGTCTGACCAGGACTGGGGATGGCAGTTACAGAGATGCCTCTGTGTGGGGATCATGTACCTGCATCATTGCTTACCCACTGGGTACAGATGAGGAAACAGGCTCTAGGTGGTGAAGGGTTTCCCAAGTCACCCAGCAAGGAGGCAGCCAAACTCCAATTCAAACCCAGCTCTGGATGACGGTGACATCTTGGCACTTTCAGCCACTCACTGATGCTAACGATGATCATCAGAATAATAAAAGACATCATTACTAGATGTTGCCTTTTGTAGGCATTATGTCGCCAAGTTCCTATGACAGCTCTGTGTGTTCGGAACTATTCTCATCAGCCCATTTTATAGATAAAGAAACTGAGGCTCCATGAGGGGAAAGGACGATTCAAAGTCACACAGCTCATTAGTGGCGAGTGGGTTCTCAAACCTAGCACAGTTGATTCCACAGCCCCCACCCGAACACTCTGCTCCACTCAGCCTCTGCTCTGCAGAAGCCAGAAGTCAAAATTGAGCTTCCTGGTGGTTGCCAGGGGCTGGGGGCAGGGAGGCGGGCATGGGGAGTTGTTCAATGGGTAGTTGTTCAATGGGTGTGAAGTTTCACATTTGCAAGATGAAAAGTTCTGGAGATTGGTTGCACAGCAATGTGAATATGCTTAGCACCACTGACCTATACACTTAAAGCAGCTAGAATGGTAAATCTTCTGTGTATTTTACCACGATAGGTAGGTAGGTAGGTAGGTAGGTAGGTAGGTAGATAGATACATAGATACACAGGGAGAGCTTCCCTGGGCGAGTCTCAGAGTGCAGGGTGCTGCTCTAATCAGTGGGATGCTAAGAGCTGGTGGAGCCCAGAAAGGCTTTGCCAGAAGCCAGGGCAACTGGGAGCCCCTAGAGGTGGGAGGCTGTGAGCCAGGGTCACGATATGCCCCATGCATGGTATACGGAAACAGCACAGAACTTTGGTCAGAAGATCTGTGTTTGAAATGCTTCTTCTAACCACACAGCCTTGGGCAAATGACTTCATTGGAGCAGAAGACTCAGTCTTCCCGAATGTAAAAAGGAATACTTAATCCCTGCCCTGCCCTACTGACCAGGGCACCGTCTGGGATCACACAAAGGTATTCCCACAAAGTCTGTCCTAAAGGCTAAAGCACTCCACACCCTGCACTTTGTCTGCAAAGAGGAGCACAGAACCTGCCTCGTGGGGTTATTATGAGGATTATATGAGCTGTGGCCCACATTATGAGGATTATATGAGCTACGGCCCACACCCGATAAACACTCAGCTGGCACACACTGGTCTTGCTGCCATTGTTGCTGTTATTATGTGTCTGTCTCTCCCACTGGGTGCTCTGGGTGTTTCTATTGAGCCCCTCGAAGGCAGAGCTCACGGCTGATTCGCCTCTAGGTTCCAAGCACCTAGCGCTCTCAGGGTGCAAAAGAACTGCCCAGAGAGCACTGGGCATGTGAATGAATGAGTGAGTGAATGAATGAATGGGTTTATGCAAAAGCTCTCCTGAGAAGGCAGTAAGACTCAGCCCCTGACTCAGCCATCAGGGCCTAGGGCCCCCACGGAGCCTGGGAGTTCGAGTCCCCCTCCCCCCCGGTCCTGACCTTCTGCGTGGGTGGCCTCGGCCAGATGTGGCCACAGCCATGTCCAGCTGTGGGAGGGCACAGCATCTAAATGGACACATGGGTGGGAAAGCTTAAAAGGACTTGGGCCACTCAACTTGTGGAAGGCTGAGATGCCTTTTACTTCCTCCCCTTCTTCCTTCTTTCCTGGAAGAAATTTCTTTAAGGTAGAATTTACGTACCATAAAATGAACGGGGTACATGAAGTACACAGTGTAGCGAGTTTTGACAAATGAAGTCGCCCATGTAACCAGCACCCCAATCGAGATAGAGAACATTCCTGTCACCCACTTATCCAGTGTCCTTGGAACAGAAGGTTCCTTCAGTCCCCCGAGTGGGTGTGGACAGGTGTGGGTGGGATTGCACACTGTGGGCTCTTTCATGTCTGGCTGCTTTTGCTGGGCTAATGGCTGTGAAATGCCTCCATATTGTGTGTCACGCTCCTTCCGGTTGCCAAGTAGTGTGCTGTTGTATAAAAATACCACATTTTGTTTATCCGTCTGCCTGTTGGTGGGCATTTGCTTGTTTTCAGTTGGAAAAGTATCATGAAGCAGGCTGCCCCAAGCCTGGTGGTTGTTACCACCTGTTCTTCAGGGTCAGGAGGCCACACGAGGGATTTACACGAGCAGGGTGAGCAGGGCCACCACTCATGATCACGGGGACCATGCACAGCCAGCAGGCTGGAGGGGCAGGAGAGCAAGCGGGGCTCGAACCAGCGTGGGTGTGCTTCCCCTGAGCTCTGTGGGGCTACAGCCTAAGGCCACCCATTTCCAGCTCCCCATAGGTGCCCTGGGGGCTGGTGGGCTGGTGGGCTGGCAGGCTTGTGGGCAAGACCACGGGCTACCAAGGCATGTGCGTCCTGCAGCATCACTGTGCTGGTCCTTCCTCTAGGAGGCTTTAAATGGGGTTGGGTCCTGGAGCGTCTGGGTGGCCCAGCCGGTTAAGCGTCCGCCTTCGGGTCAGGTCATGATCTCACAGTTCGTGGGCTTGAGCCCCGCATCTGGCTCTGTGCTGACAGCTCAGAGCCTGGAGCTGCTTTGGATTCTGTGTCTCCCTCTCTCTCTGCCTCTCCCCCACTCATACTCTGTCTCTCTCTCTCTCTCAAAAAATAAACAAACATTAAAAAAGAAAATGGGGTTGGGTCTGGCCTTCTGGGAAGGTTTTCCTGTTGCACAAGAATAGACACAGTAATTTCTCAAGTCTTTGCCACCAGGATTCTTAGCCTCCCCCAGGGGGCAGGGCGAGGTAGGGGTGGGGGGTGGGGCGTGCGAGCAGGCATGTCAGAGTTCTGTCACTGTAACACCCCTCGCTCGCTGTGGGACCCTGGACCGGCGACTTCCCCTTGCAGAGTTTCTGTGTCTGTTTCCTCATCTGTCAAGGCCCACATCCCTGCCTTCCATGTTCGTTCTGATGGCTCCTTAAGATCCCATTTATGACATGCTGTACACAGAGCCTGGCATTCAGGAAATCATAGATGGCGGCGATGAGGAATATTCTGTGGCCTCTTGATCTAGTGCCTAAAATAACTTCCACTGCGTCAGAAAAGGTCTCCTGGAGGTTCTGGAAGGAAGCAGCCCCAGCCGCTGCTGCCTCCTGGACGGACAAGGGTTGGGAAGAAGGACAGGACCAAGTAACCCCTGTCCCTTGTGTTTCCAGACCTGTCTTCCCCGGTGGAAGTTCTGCGTGAGCGACACAGAGAACAACTTGGGCTTCGCCCTGGGCCCTATGTTTGTCAAAGCGACCTTTGCGGAGGACAGCAAGAGCATAGTGAGTGCCTCGTCTTGCACACAGGCTGTGACATCGCACCTGCTCTAGCCCTTCGTGAACCGGACAGCCCACACTTCTGTCTGCTCTGGACCTTTCCTACTCCGGGCCAGGGCTCCAGCCTTGACTCAAAGTTCCTGTTGTCCGAAGGCTTGAATGCCAGGAGTTATTTGGGATAGCTCTGTAATTGAGTGGCAGGCACTGTAGCTGTATTGCCCTTTAACCCTGCAAGGCCATTCCAGCCATCCCTGCCTCTACCTCCAAGGGGAACGAGGGGCCCAACGAGCTGGTGTTGGCAGAGCAGCTCTGGCCTGGAGGGTGACATTTTTCTTACCCTGTGGGTGACGGGTTTGTTCTGGACACGCAGAGGAACATCATGGCTAGGTGTGTGAAGACGGCCGGGCCCCAGTCCAGATCCTGGATCCATCACCTCCTGGTGGGGTGACTTGGGACAGTTTTTCTCCCTTCACCGTTAACTTGGTAGTGGGGCTGTCCGTCCCGCACGCAAAACAAGGGCTCAGTGAGTGGTAGCTGTTATATTATTATTATTATGTTATTGTTACAGTTTTTGTTCCTGATTTTAATTATGTAGGTATTATCTGCAGTCAGATGTTAGCAAAGGGAGACTCCCATTCCTTAGGCGACTCGACTCGCCTGTGAGCAGCTGATACAGAATCTTCGTCTAGTTCTGTCAGCCGTCAGCCCCTCTGCTCTTTCTGCTGCACGACTTCCTCCCCCTGCTCTAGCATCTTTGACCTCCGGGTCTGCCTGTGACATTATCACCCTCAAGAGAAGCTGGTCATCTCCAGCCTGAGCACAGCATTTCTGAGACTGCTTCTCAGCACTCGGGTTCTGTAGATTTTAAAACCCATTCCATCAATAAAGAAATCCTGTGGGCCAGTAAGTCTGAGAAAGACTAACAAGACTTTTACACTCTCCAGAAGAACCACGGTGCATGTTGTATGCCAGAGGTTCTGAAAAGTCCTGCAGAGGAGAGACTTTTCCAGCTTCCCCAAAGCTTGTCCTACGCATATTTGGCCACGGAGCTCTGTTTATGGAGGTCCAGTCTTGTCCTGCAGGACTTCAGTGTTCTGAGGAACAAGGTTGGGGAAGTGGCTGGGGCTCCCCTTCTTCGCCCAGCACTCACAGCCTGAGGTTTTGAGCTGTGATCTGAGTTTCGACTCTGGCCCGGGGCCTCCCTTCTGCCTGGGGTGTCTGTCTAGTGCCCAGCCCTCACTGGTCAGCTTCTCTCTCCTCAGGCCAGCGAGATAATCCTAGAGATCAAGAAGGCATTTGAGGAAAGCCTGAACACACTGAAGTGGATGGATGAGGACACTCGGAGATCAGCCAAGGAGAAGGTGAGGCTGGCCCGGTGCCTGAAGGGATGGCTGAGGCTTCCCGCCCGTGGGGCCACAGCCACGGACGGAGGAGGGTGCGTGAAGGGAGACCAGTCCCAGCTAGTAAGCCCGGCGTGGACGCTGTCCTGCCCTCAGGGGGTGAACAGTCCAGCAGGAGGGAGGGACAGCCTTGACCGCATGATTGCATTAATAACTGTGTAAAAACAGACCGTGTTGAGCATGTGAGAGAAAAATGCAGGGAGATGTGACATGTCTAACGAAGAGGGAGGGACTTGATAGAGTCCAGTGGGGGACAGCCAGCAAAGGCTTCCCTCGGGACGTGACATTTAAGCAGAGGGCCAAAGGGTAAGTAGAAGTCGGGCAAGAGAGGAACATTTCCAGAAAGAGATGTGGAAACCCCAAGCAGGAGGACCTGCCCGTGTCCCTTTGGTCCAGAGCCCGAGGCCAGCCAGCCCTGCTGAGCGCTCAGTGTCCACCGTATCTCTCCTGTCTAGGCAGACGCAATCTACAACATGATAGGCTACCCCAACTTCATCATGGACCCCAAGGAGCTCGACAAAGTGTTCAATGACGTGAGTGGCTCCCACCCTGCCCCCTTGCGTTCCCAGATGCCCCTGGAGGTCCGCAGTTGGGGACGAGCAGAGGCAGGCTGGGTCCAGGTGGGATGCTGGAGGCACCTTGACCGTCAGGACATCTCAAGATGCAGTGGTGGGAGGTGTGGGGATGGGTTCTCTGCTCCTCCCCTCCTGGGCCCGCCTCCCCCGAGCCTCTGTCAGTCAGTGCCCAGCCCTCAGTGCCAAATGGTGCCACGTGCCCTGCCAGACACTCCATTTCATGGGCAGCTCCATTGAATGAGTGGGAATCATGGAGGTGAGCAGACCCTGGAAGGGACAGACAGAATCGATGCCCCTAAAATATCAGGGAGCCCCTCATACCATCTTTTCCTTCCCAGGCCCCCAAGTTGCCTCCTCTCCCCAGGGGCCTCCCCCACCTTCCCAGAAAAACCTGGACCTCATTTGGACCTTAAATGCTAATGGGAAAGAGGAAGCATGAATCCCAAATGCACATTTAAGCTTAAATGAGGCAACAGGGGTGCTTGATACATTCCTGGGAGTTGGAACTTTTGGCAGGTCATTCCTTTAAATGGATTGTATTTCTGCCCTGAAAGATAGTTTTATATCTTTTTGTGATTGAAATTTGTGAATTCAGGCATTTTTGCAATTATAGTAACCTCTCATCATGGCTCTATTTAAAACCCAAGAATATTAAAACTACTTCTGAGAATATGGGACTGACTCATTCTGCAGCGAGTTTCCTTCAGAATAATTTAAGATGCCCCAGGGTGTCACAATACAGGATCCGGAGGCTCTTGCGGACAGCCCACAGGATCAGAGTCCTGTCCCCAGGGCCCCAGCGTCTTACCAGAGCCCTGACGAGAAGCCAGAAAGCCCTGGAGCCGATCTGAGGGAGAACCTTGCCCCCTGAAAAGAGCTGAAAGGCTGGGCTGAGTGCTAAGGAAAATGTGCAGTGATGCCTGTCCCCTGACATGTCAGAGACAGATCCCGGCTTGATTCATGTGCTATCCAGAGTGGTAGCTACAAGCCACTGCTGTTTAATTAATGAAAATCGAAACACATTAACATTTAATTAAATGTCAAAGTCACACTAGCCACGTTTGAAATGCTCACGTGTGGCCGGTATCTACCGTACTGGATAACGCAGGCATAGAACACGTCCCTCATCGTGGATTGGACATCACTGGAGGGATTTCCTGCCTAAGGCCCAGGCGCTGCTGCAGGCCATGATACTGCTTGGTATTGAGCGGTCCTGGTGAAGTTCCTACCGTGTCCTCGAAAGGGAGAGGGGAGGGTGCCGGGCCCCAGCAGGGTCAGGGCCAAGGCAGGAAGCCACCAAGCCTGCAGTCCCGAGCCCTCCGTTCCATCCTCTGACCTGTGGACCAATCCCTTAACCTCGTGGGGTCTCAGCTTCCTCAGTTTTAGAAGAAGGGGTTTGCCTTTCGAGGAGCTGGGGGGCCTCCTGGCCTGGGTACGCTCTGATCTTGTGATTTCGCTTCGTCTTGTCCAGTACACGGCAGTTCCGGACCTCTACTTCGAGAATGCCATGCGGTTTTTCAACTTCTCCTGGAGGGTCACTGCTGACCAGCTCAGGAAAGCTCCCAACAGAGACCAGTGAGTCCCTGGGCCTTGCTGGGAGGAAGCAGCTCCCACAACACAGGGTGCTCTGGGCTGAGCTTGCCTTTGTCGCACACGCACCACGTGCCCACCGTGACTCTCCTAAGTGCCGTCTGAGGAGTGGGTACCACGGTTTTCCCACTTTTCAGATGCAGAGACCAGGGACCAAGGAAGTGTGCCCGGCCAGGAGCTGGGACTGGCCCAGGTCTGTGTGCCCCCGGTGCCCAGCCTGTTGGCAGAGTAGTGGCCTCTAGACTTGAGCGGGCCTGGCCTCACGTCCTGGTTCCACAGCTTCAGTGTTTAGAGCCTTTGCCTTGTTATCTGCAGATAAGATGGGAGGAGCCCATGGACAGTCAAGTGTGAGAACTTCGCAGGAGTGTCTGGCCCAGAGGAGGCCCTCGGTTAGGGAGGATTCCAGACGGGCCCCCAACAGCTGTGATTCCCAAACCTCACTGCATATCAGGACCCTCTGGGGAAGTTGTGTGTGTGTGTGTGTGTGTGTGTGTGTGTGTGTGTGTGTGTGTTTTCCTGAAGAAGGTGTTTTTTTTTTTTAATGTTTATTTGTGAGAGGGAGACTGCGCATACGCACGTGGGAGGGGCAGAGAGAGAGGGAGACAGAGGATTCCAAAGGGACTCTGCGCTGACAGCAGAGAGCCCGATATGGTATTCGAACTCACGAACCGTGAGATCATAACCTGAGCCGAAACCAAGAGTTGGACGTTCAACCCACTGAGCCACCCAGACGCCCCTCCTGGGGAAGTTTTTTTAAATACAGCTTTCGCCTGGACCTCAAACCTTCTTAAAATAATCTGGAATGAGCTCTGGCATCTGTCATTTTTTGAGCAGTCTCCTTGGGAAAATCTTCTGTTGTCAACGCAGCTCTAGTTCTCAAAATAAGCTCCCTCCACGCCGAAAACATTTTGCAGAATAAATCTTACCAAGGTGGAAGCAACTTCTCTTTGCCTCTGGTGCCCCCTCGTGGCCAACCGAGGTTTGAACATCTCTGTTTCCTCTGTCTCCAGACTATGGCCCAGATACTGCCACAAGGTTCCGAATTTATCTGAAGTCTTTAATTTAACTTAAAATTTATCATTTAAATTCTGCCTCCTGCCCGTTCATGTAACCATGTGTTTTTAAAAAATATGAATTTTCAATTTCCCAGTATCTTTCCATGGCCTCAGTTACCCACCAACACATCTCTGTGGCACTTACCTGGAGGAGACAGAGTGAACTGTCTAAGCTCCTGGAGAAAACGTCCTTCCTGTCTCACTCTGCTCCTTTTTTTTTTTAAGTTTATTTATTTTGAGAGAGAGAGAGAGAGCGTGAGCGCCTCAGTGGGGGAGGGCAGAGAGAGAGGGAGAGAGTGAATCCCAAGCCGACTCCACATTGTCAGCACAGAGCCTGATGCAGGACTCGAACTCACAAACCGTGAGATCATGACCTGAGCTGAAACCAAGAGTTGGACACAACCAACTGACTCAGGCACCCCAGCACTCCACTCCTTACTGAACTTCCCCCCGCAATACCAGAAAAATTGTCAAGTGGACAGCTGTTTCTACCAGTAGGTTCCCTTCTACATTCTTTGTTTTTAAATTTTTTTTTAGGTTTTATTTTTTTAACTAATTGTACACCCAACATAGGGCTTGAACTCACAACCCCGAGATCAAGAGTTGCACGCTCCACCCACTGAGCCAGCCAGGCACTCTGCCCCACTTCTACACTCTTGAAAAATTATTGGACCCCAAAGAGTCATTTTTGTATGGCGATTATATCAACTTATTATAAATGTTATTAAAAGGAACTATTTACTTACAAAATATTTAGTGAGAAAAAGGTATTATTTTACTTTTTGCCTATTTCTTTAATATCCGGCTAAATAGAAGACAGCTAGATTCTTTATCTGACGCTGTGTTCAATCTATTGCAATACCTTGTTTTGAAATATATAAAGAAAACCTAGCTTCATGCAGACACGAAATTGGGAAAGGCAGGAATGCTTTAGTAGTCTTTTCTTTCTTTTTATTTATTTATTTTTTTTTTAATTTTTTTTTTTTTAACGTTTATTTATTTTTGAGAGAGAGAGAGACAGAGCATGAACGGGGGAGGGTCAGAGAGAGGGAGACACAGAATCCGAAACAGGCTCCAGGCTCTGAGCTGTCAGCATAGAGCCTGACACGGGGCTCGAACTCACGGACCGCGAGATCGTGACCTGAGCCGAAGTCGGCCGCTTAACCGACTGAGCCACCCAGGCGCCCCAGTCTTTTCTGATACTTGTGCACACTCTTTGTCGATACTACACCAAAACTCAGCAAGTAATAATTTGTTAAAGGTTAATCGCACTGTGGAACCTGAACCCATAGTCATGAACTTTTCCTACTCTGTTACACTAAAACCCATCAGTCTGTCTTGCACTGTGAATGGATCTTGTAGCCAGCCCTAATTTGTAACATCACACATCGGTCATTTGGGAAACAACGGCCCCGCTGACTTTTACATACCTTCCCCCCAAATCCACATTTGTTCATATCACTGTTGACCTCCTGAGAAAAGTCTTTAAGTATTGGGAAGCTGTCAAGTTTGGAGGGACTGATACAAGTTCTTGTAATTTTACTAATTAAGTAATTAATTTTGCTTGAAACTTCAAAGTTTCTTTTTAATTTTTAAAAAATTCTGCGGTGCCTGGATGGCTCAATCGGTTAAGCATCTGACTTCGGATCAGGTCATGATCTCAACGGTTCATGAATTCAGGCCCCTCATCAGGCTCTGTGCTCATCGTGTGGAGCCTGCTTGGGATTCTCTCTCTCTCTCTCTCTCTCTCTCTCTGCCCCTCCCCAACTCACAATTTCTCTCTCTCTCAAAATAAATCAATAAACTTAATTTTTTTTTTTTTAGTTTTTTAGTTTTTATTTTTGTAAGTAAGCTCTATACCCAAGCTCTGTTTTTGTAAGTAAGCTCATAACCCATAGATCAAGAGTTGCATGCTGTGGGGGGCACCTGGGTGGCTCAGTCAGTTAAGCATCCGGCTTCAGCTCAGGTCATGATCTCACAGTTCGTGGGTTTGAGCCCTGCATCAGGCTCTGTGTGGACAGCTCAGAGCCTGGAGCCTGCTTTGAATACAGTGTCTCCCTCTCTCTCTCTGCCCCTTCCCTGCTTGCGCCCTCTCTCTCTCCCTCTCTGTCTCTCAAAAATAAGTAAATATTTAAAAAAAGAAAAAAAGATGTTCCTAAATGGGGCGTCTGCATGGCTCAGTTCAGTTAAGCCATTGACTCTTGATTTCAGCTCGGATCATGATCTCACAGTTCGTGAGTTCGAGCCCCCATTGGGCTCCGCATTCACAGTGTGGAGCCTGCTTGGAATTCTCAATCTCTCTCTCTCTCTCTCTCTCTCTCTCTCTCTCTCTCTCTCTGCCTCTCTGCCTCCCCACCCACCCAAAATAAGTAAATAAACTTGAAAGAAAGAAAGAGAGAGAGAGAGAGAGAGAGAGAGAGAGAGAAGGGAGCAAGGAAGAAAGAAAAATGTTCCCAAATGGAATGGGGTTTTTCTTCCTGGTGAGGAGCATGGTGACCACTGGAGCAGCTGGGCCCCTGTCTTGAGTCACACTTAGGCTCCAGCAGCTTTACCCACTGTTGCAAATGTCAACATGTCACAAAGGCAAGTAAACGATTTAACATTATCATGAAAATAGCTTTGACCTTGCAGACCCCCCCCCCAAGGGAATTGAGGGCCCCTCCCAGTGTCCACAGACCACACTTCGAGAGATGCTTTGCAGCAGTGGCCTTCCTTCCTTCCTTCCTTCCTTTTTTAATTTTAATGTTTGTTTTTGAGAGACAGACAGAGCATGAGCAGGGGAGAGGCAGAGAGAGAGGGAGACAGAATCCGAAGCAGGCTCCAGGCTCTGAGCTGTCAGCACAGAGCCCGACACAGGGCTTGAACTTACGGACTGTGAGATCATGACCCAAGCCGAAGTTGGATTCTTAACTGACTGAGCCACCCAGGCGCCCGTGGCCTGTCTCTCTTTGTAAGAGGCTCACTGTTCCTCCGTGTGTGTGACATCGGATTTCACCAATCCCTTGTCTGCAGACAGTTGGGGTTTTTCTGGCTTTTCCCTCCACAACAGTGATGCTAAGGATGTCCTTGTACTTGTGTGCACTTGGGGCCGGGGTTAAGGCTCCTGATGTCCTCCAGACCGGCTGACCCCACCTGTGTGTCCTTGCAGGTGGAGCATGACTCCGCCCATGGTCAACGCCTACTACTCGCCCACCAAGAATGAGATCGTGTTTCCTGCCGGCATCCTGCAGGCGCCATTCTACACCCGCTCCTCACCCAAGTAGGACGCTTGGGGTGCTCCCGTCCCGTCTCCTTCCCCTGCCCCTCAGTGGACGCCCGGCCCAGCCCTGTGGCCCACAGCCACACTGAGTGCTCTTTGTCCCAGTGGCCCGGGCAGCTTGGGACGTCCACTCCCCCCCCGCCCCCCACCCCGTGCTTCCCTCCAGGGGTCTCCAGGATCCAGAAGCCCTTCCACAGTGGGGATTTGGGGGCATGTCATGGAGTCAGGAGCCCCATCTAGGGGAATTCTCCTCCAATGGTATCTTAGAGCCATCATGGCCGGGGAGGTGGAGGGGTGAGGGCCCTGTCTCACACAGACAAGGTATGGGGCCCTGAGTTTGAATCCCAGGTCTGCTCTTTGCTCACTGCGTGGCCCGTGGACAATGTGATCAAGCCATTCCAAGTGGCTTGCTCATTCATAGATCGGTCATTAATGCCGAACGCTTTTGAGGGGACCAAAGAGGACAGTGCCGTTCTGTGGAGCATCACATACAGTGCTTGGCACCCACTGGGCACAGGCTGACCACAGCCCGCTTGCCCAGCCTCTCCGTGGCCTCAGGGGACTGGCTGGAAGTTCAAGCTGCGGCCATGTCCCTGCAGAGCGCCACAGGACCCTGCTGTTTCTCCAGACACAGGAAGCCGTGTCCCCTTGTGACGTCACCCTCACTCTTGTTTCCTCCCCTCCAGGGCCTTAAACTTTGGTGGCATTGGTGTTGTCGTGGGCCACGAGCTGACTCATGCTTTTGATGATCAAGGTACGACTCCCTGGGGCCCCCTTCAGACCGGGCACATTGACTCCTGGCCCCACTGCTTCTGCTTTGCTCTCGTCACTTCCAACAGTCTGGAGGCAGATGGATCTGGGTTCAGTCCTGGCCCTGCCTCCCGTCATCTGAATGAACTTTAACAAGTCCTGTCATTCTCCAGGCCTCCTCGTCCTTGTCTGTGAAGTGGGCATGGCAATTCCGACCTCATGGGGTGATTGTGGGGACTGTGTCAGACACAGGGGGTTCCTGGGAGGTGTCCCATACTCAGGAGTGGGTGTTAGTAGTCCTCAGGGAGCACAATTTCTCCTCCACTCCAGAGACTTCTCTGGCCCCACCGCCAGCAGAGGAGTTGAAGTCATTCACCTCCTCATCAGAAAATGTCCAGAATTCTCATTCCCTCCTGCCTTGGGGATTCCAAGGCCAAAAAGGAAGAGGCGGGACTTTAGAGGCCGGGGCCTGTCTGTGACCCCAGTGCTGCTGGCTCCATTTACCCCTTCCTGGGCTCAGGGAACAAGGCCCTTCGCCAGCCTTGACAATGACTCCCGCTCCGCTGAAATTGTGGACAAGCTGACCCTTGGCCTGCATCCCGTTCCTCCATTCTCTCACCCCCACCTGCCACCCAGCCCACCTGGCTCATCCTCCCAGCTCCTCTGGCCCCCAGACCGGCACCATCTCCCCACTGCTGGTGGGTAGCAGGGAGGTGGGCGGGTGGAGCCATTTCTCACTGGGAGGAGAGGCTCCGTTAGCAGCTACGCGTGCCAGCTCTGCCTCTCCTTCCCCTTGACCTGACGCTTCCTTCTGAACCCACAGGACGAGAGTACGACAAGGATGGGAACCTTCGGCCCTGGTGGAAGAACTCGTCCGTGGAGGCTTTCAAGCAGCAGACCGAGTGCATGGTGGGCCAGTACAGCAACTACAGTGTGAACGGGGAGCCAGTGAATGGCCGGCACACCCTCGGGGAGAACATCGCCGACAACGGGGGCCTCAAGGCGGCCTATCGGGTAAGAGCTCACCCCCCGCACATGCCCCGGCCCAAGTCTGGGTCTGTGCAGGTGTCTCCTCAGTAAAGGGTCATTAGAGACCAGCTTGGGCAGACTGTAGCCACTCCATGAGCTGTTTCCCCGTCTGCAAAATGGACGAGAACTGATGGAGAAGCTTGCGGAAGTCCCTAGCACAGAGCGTGGCACACAGAGGGCTTTCCAGCCTTGAGTCTGGCCCAACTAGGAGACATAGGAGAGGGCTTAGGTTGGACCTACCTGACAATCTTTTCAAGGAAAGCCACCACTAATTCACACAGCAGTGGACCCGGGAGGGAAGGGGAGGGGGGACACCGTCATGGAGCCAGTTCTGGGTTCAAGTCCTGGCTCTGGAGTAAGTCACTTAGCCTCCTCGAGTCCCAGTGTGCTTGACTGTGAACACCTACTCCCTACATCGCTGGCATGGCAGAACGTTGACACAGATAGGGGCATCTGGGTGGCTCAGTCGGTTAAGAGTCTGACTTCAGCTCAGGTCATGATCTCGCAGTTCCTGGGTTTGAGCCCCACGTCGGGCTCTGAGCTGACAGCTCGGAGTCTGAAGCCTGCTTCAGATTCTGTGTCTCCCTCTATCTCTGCCCCTCTCCTGCTTCGCTCTGTCTCTCTCTGTCTCTCAAAAGTGAATAAATGTTTAAAAAAATTTTTTAAAAAAAGAAAGTTGGGCACAGAGTGACACTCCGAAAGGTCAGCTGAGCTGGAAGAGAGAGAGAGCAGAGGCCACAAGAAGAGAAGGAGATGTCTGTCAAAAGAGCAATACAGAGCCTCCTTCTCACTGTGACAGTAAGAGCAGAAATAAATAAATGAGGTGCCATTTATTGAGGCCTTATTTTGTGCCAGACTCTGCTCAGTACCCCCACAACTTTACCATTGGGTATTACAGCCCCCATTTTGCAGGTGAGGAAACTGAGCCCAGAAACACTCAGTAACCTGCCTGAAGTCCAGGAGTCAGTGAAAATGTACTGAAAACCTTCTGCCCACCATGGGCTGCCTTAGGCACTGGAGATTTTGTGCCAAGACAGACAGGAATCATGCTCTCACAAAACTCACAATTTTGTGGGGCAGGGGAGGGGGAAGAAAGCCAATACACAAGTAAACAAATAAGATAATTTCAAGTACTGATAAGACGAAGAATATAAAATAGGGCAAGGTAGTGAAACATAAGGGGGGAGGGTGGTCAGGGTAGGCCTTCTGGAGGGGATGACATTGGAATTGAGACCTTGAATGACGAGGAAGGGGCAGGGAAAGCTGGAATAGAATAGTCCGTGCAAATGGACACAGCCCGGCATGGTCAAAGACAGGAAGACAGGCAGGGGTGGAGCGGAGGGAGGGGATGTTGGAGGAGTGATCGGGATCAGAGCTCACCAGGTCTGGGTCAATGGCTTCAGGAGCTTGGGTTTTGGGGTGCCTGGGTAGCTCAGTCGGTTAAGCGTCCGACTTCGGCTCAGGTCACGATCTCACGGTCCGTGAGTTCGAGCCCCGCGTCAGGCTCTGGGCTGATGGCTCAGAGCCTGGAGCCTGTTTCGGATTCTGTGTCTCCCTCTCTCTCTGACCCTCCCCCGTTCATGCTCTGTCTCTCTCTGTCTCAAAAATAAATAAATGTTAAAAAAAAAAAAATTAAAAAAAAAAAGGAGCTTGGGTTTTGTTCTGTACGATGGGAGCTGCTGCACGATTTTTAAAAAGAAGAATGACACGATCTAATTTATCCTTTAAAACAAGGGTCAGCAAACCTACACCCTGTGGGCCAAATCCAGCTTTCAGCCTGTTTTTGTAAATAAAAAATTTAGGGGGACACAGCCAGGCCCGTTCACTTCCACGTTGTCTGCAGCTGCTTTCACACTGACAACGCCAGAACTGAGTAGTTTCAACTAGACCCTTTGGCCTCCAAAACTGAAACTATTTACTTCACGGGAAAGTTTGCCAACCCCCACTTTATGAGGATGGCTTAAGATGCTGTGTCAGGAGGGGATTGGAATTGGACCAGCTCGAGGCAAGGAGTCTAGTTAGAAAGCTGTTGTGAGATTATCCGGCAAGAGAAGGGATAAAGCCATGGCAAGGGTAAGAAGTGGTCAGATTTGGATTGTTTGGATGATTGAAAGAGAAGCTCAGGGGGCCTGGCTCCCTCGGTCAGAAGAGTGTGTGACACTTGATCTCGGGGTTGTGAGTTCGAGCCCCACATTGAATGTAGAGATTACTTAACGATAAAATCTGGGGCGCCTGGCTCAGTCGGTTAAGCGTCCGACTTTAGCTCAGGTCATAATCTTGCAGTTCGTGAGTTTAAGCCCCGCATTGGACTCTGTGCTGACAGCTCAGAGCCTGGAGCCCGCTTTGGATTCTGTGTCTCCCTCTCTCTGCTCCTCCCCCCGCTCATGCTCTGTCTCTCTGTCTCTCTCTCAAGAATAAATACTAAAAAATTTTTTTAATAAAATCTTTTTAAATTATTTATTTATTTATTCTGAGAGAGAGAGAGGGAGAGAGAGCAGGGGAGGCACAGAAAGGGAGGGAGAGAGAAAGAATCCCAAGCAGGTTCCGTGCTGTCAGCACAGAGCCCGACGTGGGGCTCGATCCTACGAAATGTGAGATCATGACTTGAGCTGAAATCAAGAGTTGAATGCTCGACCAACTGAGCCACCCAGGTGCCCCCAAAATGAAATCTTTAAAAAAACAAAAGGAAGAAAGAAAAAAAGAGAAGCTCAAAGAACTCTGGGGCTGGAGTCTGAGTAACTAGACGGTTGGTGGTACCATTTACTGTGGTGGGAAGGCATATGTGCGTGCACGTGCGTGTGCGTGTGCATGGGCGTGTACAGCCTCTCATTCCGCTGTGCCATGTTAGCTCTGGGATGCATCGTGGAAATCCAGCTGAAGCAGTTGAATAAACAAGTCAGGGAAGAGGCTGGAGCTGGAAGGAGGCACTTGAGAGCTGTGGGCGTGTCGGTGGTATCTAAGCCGTAGGGTTGAACGCACTCCCCTTCAGGATGAGTGCGGGTGAAGATCACTCCTCTAGCCTGAGCTGAGGTCCAGACTCCGCAGTGTGAGTCCCCGCCCCAGCAGGGTAGAGCTTCCCGGGATCTCCCACACTGGCCCTCCATTGTCGCCCTGTTTGCTCCTGTGTCGAGGGAGCCACTGAGCTTTGTTTTCTCTGCTCCCAGGCCTACCAGAACTGGGTGGAGAAGAACGGGGCTGAGCAAACGTTGCCCACCCTGGGCCTCACCAACAACCAGCTCTTCTTCCTGGGCTTTGCACAGGTGAGTTTGTTAGAGGAAAAAAACGCCAAACTCAGGCACATTCTGCCATCTTGAAGCTCCAAGAGCTCTGAGAGCCAAAAGGCAAGTTCCCCTCAATTGATAACCTTCTAGTTCATTGGCCCGTCCATCGGGCATCCAGTTTGTAAGGTGAGCTTCCTGCCATTAGAGAAATCCAGTGAATGCCATTAAAAGGTCTCCAGTATCAGGTAGATGAGAGGACAGGTAAGTGCTAAGGGCCTCCTGGTTCAGGGATTCTAGAAGTTTCCTGAACTCAAAATGCCCCAGGATGTCCCTTGAGTTGGCATTAATGTATAGTCTTCTGTTGGTGCCCAGAGCCATAGTTTTTTGTTCTGCCCAGGAGGTGAGTGATGTGGACTCAGTTCAAGGTTTTCAGACTGGTTTTAGGGCAGAACCTTTTGTTCAGATGAAATCTAATGCAGAGGCCCAGGACAGACCCAGGTAACTGCAGTAGAGGATGCTGGGATGGGGGACATCCCAGCCCAGCGTCTCTTCCCCACATGCTCGGCAGCCCCAGCTGACTCCCGAGGCTCTCAGAACCAGGCGGGGGCCCATCCCCCTACTGCCGTGGACGGGGGCAGTCCGGCGGCCTCAGGGCCCCATAGTGACCCAGCTTCTCCTTTGTTGCCTCACAAAGGTCTGGTGCTCTGTCCGCACGCCCGAGAGCTCCCACGAAGGCCTCATCACCGATCCTCACAGCCCCTCCCGCTTCCGGGTCATTGGCTCCGTCTCCAACTCCAAGGAGTTCTCAGAACACTTCCACTGCCCCCCTGGCTCGCCCATGAACCCTCATCACAAGTGCGAAGTCTGGTGAGGGTGGGAGCACCTCGAGCCGAGACAGAGGATGAGCCCCCAGGTGGGGCCAACAAGGCCATCTCTCCATCCAGCGTCCAGGGCACCGCCCCGCCCCCCTGGCCACCCAGGGCCCCCCTACCCCGCACTGGAGGGTTTTCAGCCGGAACTGAGCCTACGATGTGGGTTCTCAACACAATCCGAGATTCGATCCCCTGTGAAGACCCTGGCATCCCAGGCACATGTGCGTCAACTCCGGTGGGCATTTGGGTATCAGGCTGGTTGCTCACCAGGCCTGGGCCCCACGCTGACAAGGGCAGTGGACGCAACCCCCCGCCCACATCCGGAGCCAGAAGCACCAGAAATGCCACTGTGTCAAATGCTTTAAAGATATATTTTTGGGGAAACTATTTTTTAAACATTGTGGAATACACTGGAAATGTTCAGGGAAATAATGAATTTAAAACACTTTTTTTTTTTTTAAGGAAAGGATTGGTATATTTATTATATTCTGTTTTTCTAAATAACCTGTGTATAAGGGAAGCCCCACTGATTTACCCCTCTCCTCCTCACTCGCCGTGAGGTCGCCTGAGGCAGCCATCCCCAGCCACTGAGCGCGTCCCCAAGTAGAGAGCTGCCCTTGGCATTTACAGTTTCAGCCTCTGTCACCTGGTTTTGCGGTCACAGGGTGTAGAGAGGAGAGGTGTGGAGGCCAGGAAGGGGCAGAGGCCAGCTCATGGGCACCGCCCCTCGCAGCTTGCCTGCCTCTGTCCCCAGAGTCCAACAGTGGGAACCCCAACTAGGACGGTCTGATCCCCAAAGTTGCAGCAGGGAATTGATGGCTGCAGCAGGATGAGGCCAGGTCATGGCCTTCAAACCCATCCTGGGGCACCCCGATGCCCTGGCCCGGACAGCAGAAGGCCTGTAAGACCTGGCCCTCCATCAGATCCTCTCTGCCATGCCGTAGATAGCCCCTCTCTGTCCCTCTTCTGGCCTCTGCATGTGTGTCCCAGGGTCTGGTTCCCTGTCTACAGCAGCCCTCCCAGCCTGGCCACTTCAGGGTCTGCCTTGCTGACCCGTTTCTGCAGAGGAAGGAGAAAAGAGAAGACCGCTCTCCTGTCCCACAGGGCCCAGATCCTCCCTCTGAGCTCCGTCCTGCACCCCTGGCCCGGGTTTGGCTCCAGGGACCACATGCAGCCCCGCCTGCCCGCCCTCCATCTCCAGTGCCTTATCTGAGGCTGCAGCCCAGGCTCTACCCCAAGGAGACAACCCCCTACCAGGTGCCCCTTTGCTTCCTCAGTGAAGCCTTCAAGTGTCCTGACTATAATGCAAGGCCATACCCCCTACTCCCAGTGCCCACAGAGCTGCCCCTCACGGCGCCCTGGGAGCTCTAGCCTACAGGGCAGTGGCACCAAGGTCAGGAATTTGAAGGACTCCTGAACTTGCCCTGAGCCCCATCCCACCCTCAGCCCCTTGGGTTGAATCAAGACGATACTTGTAACTAGAGGGACTCCTCATCTGGAGATGTTTTCAGCCAAGGCAGACTGAGGAAAAGGTTCCCCCAATGTGATCAGTCTAGCCTGTGGGGTCAGGGAACCAGGAGTGGCTTCCCTCCTTGAAACTGTGGTGCAGGCGCTCTCTCTGGGGGAAGCAGGCACCTGTGACTGAGGCCAGAGCAGCCAGTGCTCACCCTGGCTCTCCCTTCTCGGCAGCCCACGGCCTGGTCGTGCCCCATCACCTCACCCCGGAAGTTAGAATCCTCCCTGCCCGAGAGGACCAGCCAGATCAGCCTCGGCACTGAGGTGGGGTGGGGTCCAGATGAGGCCCCTGGTCCCCGCAAGCAGCAGTCCTGCTCGCTTTTCAGAGACGTAGGACAGGAGCCAGAGAAGGAGCTAGAGTTGGGGGCTTCCACACAGAGTTTGGATTTCCCAGCCCTAGTGCCCTCCAGGTACCTCCTCTACCCGCCTCGTCCTGCCTTCCCGCCTTCCCCGTGGGCGGTCACAGTCCTCAGGGGTGTCTGTCCTCACCTTGGGCTGGGACCTCCCAACCAGAAGCAAGTGTCCCAGAGCTGAGGGTCCAGCCAGAGGGAATGTAGACCACATTCATTTCTTCAGGGTGTCCTGGGAATAGGCAGGGGCCAAGGGGGAGGAGGGCTCAGGCCCAGCAGGGACAGAAGCAAAGGGATCACCCCCACTGTCCCTGCCGAGCTGAAAACAAGGCTGAGGTGGACAGCTGCCCCGTGAGAGACCCCTCCCCTGAGGCCCGGGAGCCATAGGTCTGGCTTCTCTGCGGCTACTTGGATATGGGGTTTGGGGCTGGGAATCTATTTTTTGTATTCTTACGTTTTGTGCTACTGTAGTTTCGGTGTGGCACTATTGTAACTGAAATAAACGACTTGTACCGAGCGCCATGTGACTGAGTGTGTGGCCTCCGAGGACAGTGCTTGGAGGCTATGGGAGGGCTCCTGGCCAGCACAGAGCTGCCCACCGTCGCATGTGCATGGGGGCCAGCTGCACCCCTCCCCAGAGCAGAGGACTTGGACCCTGACAAGTGCCAGAAGGTTACTCAGTGCCTGTGCCCATCTGGCCATCCTTCCTCCATCAATATGATCATGTGAGCACTCCCTGCTAGTGACAATGATGCATGTCCCCACTGTGCCCAAGGGGCATCCTAGAAAAATTGAATTTTCTGTTATCTTGGAGCAAAGGGTGTCGGCAGTGGGTTTCCAGGCCTCAGATGCTTGGCAGGGCAGACAGTAGATGAAATCAGAGAAGTTCAAGGAAAAGTGTCTGACATATACTCATGCCTCCTCCTGAGTTTTGCATACATTCTTCCTTCTCCCTAGAATGTTCTCTGACTTCTCTGCCTGATACACTCCTACTCATCCTTCAATGCCCAGCTCAGCATAACTTCTTCTAGGAAGCCCTTCCTGACCTCCAGTCCAGATCAGGTAGGATCACACGGGCTTCACTCTCCTACCAGAATGTATTAGTGCCAGGGCCTGCCATAACAGAGTACCACAAACTTGGTGGCTTATTGCAACAAAAATTTATTGTCTCACACTTCTGGAGGCTAGAGTGCAAGATCAAGGGGTCAACAAAGTTGATCCTTCTGAAGAATGGGAGGAAGAATCTGTTCCAGGCCTCTTGCCTAGCTTCTGGCAATCTGCTGGCCATCTTTGGCACTCCTTGGCTTATAAAAGCATCACCAATCTCTGCCTTCATCTTTAGATGGTGTTCTCCCTGTGTGCACATCTGGTATGTGTCTGAATCTCCCCCCCCTTTTCATAAGGACACCAGTCGTATTAGATCAGGGCCCACCCTGATAACCTCATTTTAACTAATTACATCTGCAGTGATCCTAGAAGATCATATTCTGAGGAACTGAGGGTTACAACTTCAACATACGAATTTGAGGGGACACAACTCAACTCATAACACAGAGGTTCCAATTCTCTAGGCTGTGAAGGTGTCTGTACCATCTCCAGCAGCCCAGTGCCTGACACAGACCAGGGATGGAGTAGGGCTCAGTGACTGTTGGGTAAGTATGTGGGTGAGTGGATTGATGGGTGCACAGGTAGATGATGGATGGATGGATGGATGGATGGATGGATGGATGGATGGTTGGAGGAATGGGTGGGTGGATGGATGGATAGGAGAATGGATGGATGGATGGGTGGGTAGGGGAATGGGTGATGGATGGATGGGTAGGTAGATGTATGGGTGGGTAGGTGGATGGATGGATAAGTGGATGGATGGATGGATGGATGGGAGAATGGGTGGGTGGATGAGTGGGTGGATGGTTGGGAAATGGGTGATGGATGGATGCATAGATAGGTATATGGATGGGTGGGTAGGTGGATGGATGGATGGATGGATGGATGGATGGATAAGTGGATGAATGGAAGAATGGCTGAACGGACAAATAGTCATAAGTAATATATCATTAAGTGAGCCATCCCACAACACACTAATGCCAGAGAAAACAAGCCCAGTGGGCTGGGGTGACCAGGGAAAACTTGCTGGAGAGCAGAGACTTCAGCTGAGCCTTCAATTCTGAAGGGGGAGAATTGGTGCTCGTACTCTGAACTGGACAGAGTGATGACCTGAGCAAGCACCTATTCAAGGGGCAAAACCCCTCAACCTGCCTTGCTTTAAAAGGAATAAGTCATTTGTCTTAGACTCTATTTCTCTAGCTGTAAAATGGACATTTTTCTCTGCCTTCTCTTTGTTGTGACCCACAAATACTGGGGAGATGTGCGGATGCTTGAGAGACAGTGATACACTTTGAACCCCTCACAACATTCACACTAGGTGTGTGCCTGCCCCACGCGTACATGAGCTTATACATAACCCAGTGTCTCTCATCTGGACAGCTCAGCCTTATCCCCTCCAACTGTCTTCAGGAGAGCAACCTATTTAAAGATCACATCACTCCCCTTCACTGCATTTACTTGCCCTAGGACCTGGGCTCTGCCCAAATTGCCCCCGCCAGAGCTCCCCCTTGCCACCTTGAGCCTCCTTTCTGCACCTTCAATAGTCCCTGTCCTTCCCTGCCTGTCCCTCAGATTAGAATGTCCTCCATACACCCTTGCCAATGAATGAATGAACATATGCGTTTTTTCTTAAAGCTTCCACATGTGTGCCTACTGCGAATCAAGCCGTGTGCCGTGTCCTTGCACATCCTCTCCTTGAATGCTTACAGCGATTTCCTAAGACAGGTGCTTTAGCACCCAGATCACAGGGGAATGGGGGCAGAGCTGAGTTCTGAACTCAGGCTGCTGGCAAGGAGCTGCCTGGGAAAATATGAGAGGTTCCTAAGGAATAATGATGGCCTGGGGACCACACACACGCACACACACATGCACACACACTGAGGTGCCAAAGAGAGATGCCATTTTTCCCTGCAGTGGGCTGTCTTCCTGCTCCTCCCCTTTTCCCAATGACCCAGTGAACAGGCCCTTCCCTCTCTCCCCTCTGAGCCCTGGGGCCCCTGGCTCCTCCCCTTCCTTCCTTGTAGCAGCTGGTCTTACCCCTCAGCTCAGTGCAAGCCCCCACCCCCAAGCAGGAATTAAAACCCCAGCCTGACCCTACAGGGGTTTATCCTACAGTTGAAAAGATGAAAATACTTGCCAGATGCCACTAGAAAGCAAGTTGAAACCATGGGACTTCTAGCAGTGAGTAATTGTGTGAGCAAAGAGGTTCAGCAGGGGCCCTCTGGGAGGGCTGAAGAACTGCAGAAGGGAGGTAATGAGGGAGCATAAGGCAAGCTGAGGGCAAAGTACAGGCTAACAACACCCCTCCCCCCAAGGTGAGATATGTGTGATATTCCTCAGACACTCCTGGCTGCCCCAGAACAGGGGAAAGGAAAGAAAGCAGATGGTTGACTGATAGAGATCACAGTCCTGCAGGACAGGAGTCTCCTTCAGTTTACAGATAGCTTAGTAAACTGCAAGAAGAAGGCAATCTTATCCATAACCTATTCTCCAGAAATCTATAGACGCCATTTCTTGGAGGCCTAATATCACCCTCATCAAGATGGAAGGGGGTTTAGGTGCTTGCCATGGTGATATGGGAAACAAAGGCAAATGAAAAATTAAATTCCCTTACTGCCTACAGCCCACTGAAGAGTCCTGAAACAGGCAGAGTGACCTCCCTCTAGGAGCTCAGTTGCCTCGATGATGACACCTTGCTAGGGGCAAAAGGGAATCTTGGCTTAACATTATCCTGCCCCAGGATTCTGTGAGCATCCCTGAACACATAAAAATTCCTTTGCAAACTTCCTTTATCTTTAGCCCCCAAGTATACGTTGGCAATTATACTCTAAGCATATGGCCCCTGATATATATCTGAAGGGTCTCATGACTGAGGTTTTACTAAACAGTAATAAATGACGTTTTCCTAACAACAGCTAGCCCCTCAAGGTCCTGGAAACCTTGCTTCCAAAATTCCTTAGAGACTTACGCTGTCCTTAAACCCCTCCCAACCTGAAGGTATATAATCAGTCATTGTTCATAACCCCAGTGCAGCTCTTTCTGCCCACGGGTCCTGTCCCCGTGCTTTAATAAAATCACCTTTTTGCACCAAAGACATCTTCAAGGATTCCTTCTTGGCTGTCAGCTCTGAACCCCCCCCCCCATCACCCCAAAACCCCATCAGAGGGACTGAAGAAGACACGAAACTTTAAGGAATCTAGGACAATTATAAACCCAATTTGAAATGGGCCAGACCTTTATGGAGAAAACTATTAAGACTTTTTACTGAAGAGCATGTAAGAAGACCTGAATTAAACACAGGGGAGCACCCTGGCCATGAATGGAAAGGTTCACTGTAATGCAAGGTGTCGACGTTCCCACAAGTTAATCTATAATTTCAGTGTTCTCTCAACCAAAACTCCAAGATCATTTTTCATGGCACGTGATAAGCCAACTCACATGGAGGAGAAAATGTGCAATGGCCAAGACCATTTTGAAAAAGAACAATGAGGGAGCTGGCCTGTCAGTATCTGTTATAAACTTATAGTAAATAATAAAGTGTGCTGCTGGTGTGTACAGATAGAGGAATGGAATGACTGGAATTTTGGGGAGAGCCAGAAACAATTCTCTGTATATGTGGGTATTAGTCTAGGATAAAGGAAGCCCTTTAAATCAGCTGAGAAATGGTGAGCCATCTAACAAGTGGATGTTAGGACATCCACTTGGGAAAAAATGAATCTAGATCTCACCTCCCTCACACAACTCTCACACACAGTCACAGCAATAAATTCTACATGTACTAGAAACCTAAGCTTCATATGCTTTCATATAATCATAAAAGTATTAGATAAAATATAGCAGGATGTGTTTATAACTTTGGGTAAGCACAGCCATCTTTAAAAAGATACAAATAGGGGCACCTCGCTGGCTCAGTCGATAGAGCATGTGACTCTTGATCTCAAGGTTGTAAGTTTGAGCCCCACGTTGGGTGTAGAGATTACTTTTTTAAAAAAATGTCTTAGAAAAAAGAAAAAAGAAAAGAAATACAAATTCAGAGCATTTCAAACTGATAAAAATTATCTTCCCAAAATAAAAAAAAAAAAAAGCTGAAGAAAACTGTAACATGATACTCTAGACTGAATTAAATATCCTCAAGCAGGTGGGGATATGGGAAAACACCTTAAATCAAATACAGAAACTTGGGGCGCCTGGCTGGCTCAGTCGGTGGAGCAGGTGACTCTTGATTTTGGAGTTACGAGTTCAAGCCCCACGTTGGGTGTAGAGTACGTAAATAAATAAAACTTAAAAAAATAGTAACTGAATGGGCTTGACTCACTTATTAAAATTGTTATTATTATTTTTAAAGATTTTATTTTTAAGTAATCTGTACACCCAACATGGGACTTGAACTCACAACCCAGAGATCAGGAGTCCAATGCTCTAACAACAGAGCCAGCCAGGCGCCCCTGAAAATTATTTTAAAATTGGCTCATAAAGGGGCACCTGGCTGGCTCCATCAGTGGAGCATACAACTCTTGATCTCAGGGTCCTGAGTTCAAGCCCCATGTTGGGTGTAGAGATGACTTACAAAAAAAAAAAAAAAAAAAAAGACTCAAAAGCAAAACTCAGTTCTATGGTTTATACAAGAGACACAACCAAAACACAATGAAACAGGGAAGAGTGAAGGGATGGGCACAGATTTATGAGACAAATGGAAACAAGAAAGCAGGGTCTGCAACCCTGATACCAGAATTCAACCAAAATAAAACATTTAGTGAGACAAAGAGAGACACGTTGTAATGCTAAAAGCCACGTTTCACAACGAAGATACAATAGTGATGGAGATCTATGCACGGAATGACACATCAATCCTCTCTACCTAAGACAAAAGCCAACTTGTAACAGCACTCCAGAAGGCCATAAGGGTGGGCTTGGAGAGAGAGGGTAATGTAGTGGGAGTAAGGGTTGTGGGTATTTGGGCCACTTCCTCATACAATTACTTGTATCTCCGGGGCTTTCCTCAAGCCCAGTGTCAAATATACAAGCCCAATTTGATAATGAGCGTACCGCCCACTTTTCTGGCTTGGTGGATCAGACAATACCCAATCCGTGATGAGCAGCTCAGATTGTGTGGTAACGTGGGGGCCCATGGTCATGTGCCCAGTTGCAAGCCAAAAGTTGTTTCTCAAAAAAAGTGTAGATATCCACTCAAGTTGGAAGGGCTGAGTTCCAAAATCCGAAGGGTCTGTGCTAGGATTCAGCTGTAGGCACCTACCATTTCTATCCGCCAGTAAAACTCAAAGCTCCGTGGGACCTGCTGGATCACACGGCCCAACCAGCCTAAGACCTGTTGCAGAGCCTTCTTATGTTCTGGGCTCCACTCAAAACTATCAGCTCATCAGGTGTCCAGGTGGCTCCGTCAGTGGAGTATATGACTCTTGATCTCAGTGTTGTGAGTTCAAGCCCCATGTTGGATGTAGAGATTACTTAAAAAGAAAATCTTTAGGGGCGCCTGGGTGGCTTGGTCGGTTAAGCGTCTGGCTTTGGCTCAGGTCATGATCTCCCAGTTCATGGGTTCGAGCCCTGCATCGGGCTCTGTGCTGACAGCTCAGAGCCTGAAAGGCTGCTTCGGATTCTGTGTCTCCCTCTCTCTGCTCCTCCCCCACTCATGCTCTGTCTTTCTCTCTCAAAAATGAATAAGTATTACCCCCAAAAAAAATTTTTTTTAATTTAAAGGGACACCTGGGTGGCTCAGGTGGTTGAGCATCTATCTGACTTCAGCTCAGGTCATGATCTCGTAGTTCATGGGTTCGAGCCCCACATCGGGTTTACTGTTGTCCCTCTCTCTGCCTCTTCCCTGCTCAAGCTGTCTCTCTCAAAAATAAAAATAAAACATTTTAAAAATTGAAAAAAAAATTTAAACCTTTGTCTAATTGTTTCAACAACTGAATCATTTCTGAGTCTGGCTTGGTTGATTCCTTTGTCTATTGACAGTGGATGGTTTTTTCCTCGCTCTTTAGTGTATTATGATTTTTGACTGAATGACATTTTGTGTTAGGATAGTAGACACTAAATTAAATAGTATTAATGACAATTGCATTAAATGGGCAATACATCTTCTGCTAGACAATTAGTATAGAAGCTTAAGTCAGTTTAGTCAAAGATTGAGCTGGTTTGGACTTTCTTGTTGCTATGGTCACCTTCATTGCTCCACTGGCTTCCAATTCTTCTAGCATCACCTCAGGCTTAGGATAGGGTTAGTGGGGCACCTGGCTGGCTTAGTAGGTAGAACATGCGACTCTTGAGCTCAAGGTTACAAGTTCAAGCTCCACTGTTGGGCAGAGAGCTTACTTAAAAGAAAAGGAAAAAAAAGGATGGGGCCTAGGCTGCTGGAGGGATTTTTATTAGCACTCCTGCCCCACCCCTGGGCTTTCCACGCATCATTTGGGTTGCTGTTGTGTATTACCTGATGCTTACTAGCCTGGGGGAAGGGGGATGGTCTGTTGTCCTGGTGCAGCCTCAGTCTTAGGCAAACTCTGCATTCCTGGTCTTGGGGCTGAGGCTTCCCCAGTGATCCTGTAATAGCATAGGTGTAGGATCCTGGTACAGGATGGCTTCCTGCCCTTCCCTCCCTCCCCCCACCTACTGCAGGGGGCCTTCACATGAGCCCTGGGGTTAAGGGTTTGCTGCCTGTCCCTAGCAGCCTAAGACTTTTGTTCTATAGAGGGGAAGGGTCCCGGTGAGGTTGAGATTTACCCCCTTCCCTGAAGCTGCAGCTACCCCCCTCCTTCTCCAGGCCTGATGGAGTGGGTGCTAACTCATGTTTTGGCTGCAACTCCCAGGGGTCCTCTACTTTCATACTTGCCTAATATTGTGTATTTGAAATACTGTGTATTTGAAGGAAATCACTTCTCTGCTTCTGCACCTGTGAAATGGGGCTGATGATGCCCACCTCACACAGCTCCCGTGAGGCAATGGTGATGTAAGGGCGCTTGTTAAGGGGAGAGCAGCAAACACACACACAGGGTGACTGATGCCAGGGTCTCTGCTTCCTCACCTGTGCAAAGGCGCAGAGGCAGAGACCCCTGGGATGGAAGGTGGGGAGGTCAAGCTTGGGAGAAGGATGGGGACAATGGTGGGAAGAGAGGCTGCAAACCAAAAAGGTCAGCTCCAGCCCCGACTGCCTGGGTTTAATCTTGGCTCCCAGCAGTAAATCCCTGTCACCTGGGAGAAGCTGTGAGGCTCATTTCCTTCACCTGCAAAATGGATTTTGAGATTTGTAAGAATTCAATTAAAGAGGAAAAAGCTTGAACATATGTAAGCAAGTGAGGCTGGAGATCAGGAATGCAAACACTGCAGAGAGAGAGAGAGAGGGACAGCCTGGCCATCGGGCTGCGTCCTTCCAGCCATAATGGGGATCGGGCTTTATCCTAAGAGCAATGGGAACTATTGGAGAATATAAACAGGGGAGTTGCATGATCAATTTTAGGTTTTTAAAAGCGTTTTTGCTGATTGTGCGGAGAATGGATTGAGTGAAGGCCAGAGCGGAATCAGGGAGACCAATCAGGAAGCAGAGAAAAAAAAGAGGAGCATGGCACATCCAGGGCAGCGGAGAGCCTGGACCTGGACCCTGTGTACCATTTCCATTTCCTTCCAGCACCCGGAAGGAAAAATGGTTCTACAGAGGGAGTTTGCTAGGGAGTTCAAGCTAGGGGTTTCTTGCTAATTTCAACATATGACCACCAGAGGGCGCAAAACCCTAAAGAGACGCTTGGAGTCAGACCTGGGTCCGCCTCTCCCGACTCTGTCCTGGGACCCGGGCCGCCATAGCCGGAGGTGGACCCTTCTCCTTGCCCAGTTAGATGGCTGACTCTGGGGCTAACAGGAGCTAGCCTTCAGTCCTGGGGGTGTTTTGTGAAAAAGCAGTGAGTAAATTGAAGGAAACCTGGACTGGGAGCCCCAAAATGTGAGTTCTAGCCCCTTCCCCACAGCTCCCTGACTTAGGCAAGTTCCTTCACCTCCCCAAGAGCCTCCAAATCTGCAAGAAAGGACAGAATTTTTGCCACTACTTCCTGTTTTGCTCCCCGGTTTGGCCCAGACCCTGAATTCAGAGAGAGGCTGTGTAATGTAGGGGCTCAGAACCTGGTGTTTGAGCCACCGCCATCTGGGGTCAATTCCCACTCCAACCACAAGGTAGCCAAGCTACCTTGGCCGAGTGACTTCATCTCCTGGAGCCCCCGTTTCCATCTCTGTTAAAATGGGTAGACTAGTACATCCCTTGCACAGTTGCAAACTGTGCTAAGTCTTCGTAGAGTTGCTGGCACATAATAATTGCTCAACATACGCTTATAATTGAGCTAGAAACTGGATTCACAGTCACGTAACTGCTTACTTGATTCTCCAGGAACGGGGCTGGAGTAAGTGGCTTTCAGCAAGATTCCTTCCCTTTTCTGAGCATCAGTCTGCCCAAGAGAAGAAAACAGCAGGTTGGATTAGATTGGATACTCAGCGGGAGGTCTTTTAGCCCTGAGATTCCAGGCTGCTCTGATCTCCCTCCCGTCCCTCCCTTCCTTTCTTCTATTTATCCATCGCGTATCCTTCACTCAACAATTACATATTTATTGGCTATCTACTATACTCCAGGTGCAGGAAACGAAACAGACCCACATCAAAACAGGTGTATAATCCACTGAGAGCCAGCCCGTTGGAAGCATGTTTGTTCAAACCCTTCTTTGCTTTCTCTTCCAGCAATCAATCCTTGCAGGTTATTTCGTGTTTGGAACAGGAAAGCATTGTGCCAAGAGTTTATTTCTGTGCATCTCTGTGTGGCTGTGTACACACACACATTTATATATAACATTTGCAGCAGCGTTGTCATAGGAACCGTTTTTTGGTCTCTGGGCCTGGGGGATGCTGTGAGTGGCAGAGCTTTTATGGAACACCCCCTGCATGCACTTTTGTGTGGTGTGAAATCCTGCTGGGAGAGTTGCCCCAAGAGCTTTTGTCGGCCCTTTTGATCATTGCTGCCTATTTTTCTCATTGATCTTGTCGGATGTGAGCGAATTTGACTGAGGGAACTGAATGTCAAGCTCAGTGACTGGCAGAGCAAGATCCTCTGGGACATTTGCCAACTAGCGGCGTGGATAGGTCCGCTTGGGCTTTTTTGTCTTCTTAAACCCTTGATGTGGGAATGTTTAAGGCTTTGGGGAAGACTTGGATGATAAGACAAAAGTAGCCAGGGAATGTGTTTTCAGAACGACAGCTGCAGGGCCACTTTTGGATTTGGCAGGCGGTGCCAGCGCTGGGAGGGGCAGAGCGCCAGCTGGAGGGAGGGTAAGGGACTCACTATTCACCAGCAGCTTCTCTGGGCCCGGCCCCCATCCTGGGTGCTTTGAGTATGTTACTTCCTGGAATCCTGGAGTCCACCTGGTGGGATAGACATGGTGGTTCCTAGCAGGAGACTGGCATGGGAGAGGAAAAATGGCCTAGCTAGAGAGTGGCAAATCTGAGATTCAAACCCAGGCTGGGCCTGACCCCTGAGCTGGGCTTTTACCCCCTCTGCCATGCCAAACTTTCCGCAGCCGGTTCCCCTCCCTTCTGGGTCGGGAATGGCAGTTCAGAGAATGGCCGAAAGGGTACGTTCACCTTGAATACAAAAGCTGGCTCATGTTTTGGTTTCCTGCGGGCTTAGTGCGCACTAGGCACTCTTTCACTTACTCATTATAAGGTCCTTTGGGATAGATGCTACGTTATCATTACTATTATCGCAGATAAAAGACCGAGGTACTCAGAGATTGGAAGTCTCACACAAGGTGGCGGAGTTAATGAGGTGCAACCTGGCTCCAGAGCTTGAGCTCTTCACTGCTGTGCTTTTCTGGCCTGTGAGTCCTACATGTGTGCCGTTCTACGACTGAGCCGCGTGGCCTCTCCCCTCCCCAAAGAGCTATAGGGAAAAGGACCCTATTTACTGATGATCTCCTGTGTTCAGTACTGCTCTAGGTCTTTCCACCTCACAGCCTGCTGGGACATTGGAACTATTGTAATCCCCATACAGAGGAGAGAAATCAAGGTCCAAGAGGGCCAAGTGATTTAACTGTCTCAGAACCAGTTTTGAGCCAAGGCAATTGTTTTCCAAGACCAAAGCCCTATGCTGCACAGATAGAAAGCACTGACCTGGGTGGCCTTCTCCCACATTTCTCACTTATGGTATTTAGCTGTTTTTCTTTTTTTTTTTTTAATTTTTTTTTCAACGTTTTTTATTTATTTTTGGGACAGAGAGAGACAGAGCATGAACGGGGGGAGGGGCAGAGAGAGAGGGAGACACAGAATCGGAAACAGGCTCCAGGCTCCGAGCCATCAGCCCAGAGCCTGACGCGGGGCTCGAACTCACGGACCGCGAGATCGTGACCTGGCTGAAGTCGGACGCTTAACCGACTGCGCCACCCAGGCGCCCCTTTAGCTGTTTTTCTATGAGTAGGGAAGGCCACTCCAGAAACCCTTATATGGTGGAGGACTCCAACCTACCCAGATAGTGCTCCCCCAAGTCTACCAGAGTAAGGTTACACTCAGTAACTCAATCAATCCCTCCATCCCTCTGCCGTCTATGGAAGGCCTCCTCTATGCCAGACTCTGTCTGGGTCCTGGCATATAGCAATGAGTGTGAAAGTCATGGTCGCTGCCATTGGGAGCTTACTCTCTAGCCAGGAACACCCACGAGACAAGTAAGTAGAGGTGTGAGAAGTAAATGGCGCTATGGGTGTGAGTAGCAGGGGCTGTTGGTCTGGGTCATTGTGGATGTTTTACATTTATTTAAAGGAACCTTCCTGACACTTTGGCTCAAGAAGACCGAGGATATAACTTAGTGCTGAAAGCTGGCCATGCTATGCCATGAGATGAAAGAAGTTTCTATTTGCCTTATGTTCAGATGTGATACTTATCCCCAAGCCATTTACATCTTCATAGAAGAGATAAATTAATGTTTAGGGGCACCTGGGTGGCTCAGTTGGTAGAGCATCCAGCTTTGGCTCAGGTCATGATCTCACCGTTCGTGAGTTTGAACCCCACATCAGGTGCACTGCTGTCGGCGTGGAACCCGTTTTGGATCCTTTGCCCACCCCACCCCCCCAACTCTCTGCCCCTCCACCCCTCACGCTCTCTCTCACTCTCTCTCTCTCAAAAATACATTTAAAAAATTAATATTTATTGACTACTTACTCCATGCTAGGTACAAGGCTACACAAGCCCCTTATGAATACAGTGTGATAGAATCACAAGAAAATAATGTCTCAGCACGAAAGGAGCAGAAGCCAGGGAGCAGTGAAATCTGCGTGGGGGGAGCAGGAGGAGGATCGAGAAAGTTGTGTCCCATAAAATGATACTCGAGCTGGGTTTTGAAAGATAAAAAGGAGCCTGCTAGGCAATCCAGGAGCAGGAGATCTTCCACGTGGCGGGAACAATGTATGGAAAGATTCAGCAACATGAAAGTGCATGGCTGTTCAGGGTGCATGTCCATGGGGAAGGGACAAGAACTGAGGGCGCAGATATTGGTAGGAGCCAGGTGTGGTACGGCAGCTATCCGAGTCAGGAACCTAGTGGCTGGGACTCTAGCCGATAGCCACTTAGCCTGCACAGGGGGCAAAAGCGTGCATCTTCCTCAACTACTCTATTTAAGTGGAAGAAAAGGCGTGTAATGGGGGGGGGGGTGGGGAGCATGATTGCCAAGTTCGGGAAACTGAAAAAAAATGCCCATCTGCAGAATTAATTCTAAATTGCTATTTTCATTCTCACGCCAGTGGGAAAGGCAGAGCACAGCAATGTGCCTCAGCCTCTTTCCAGTTGTCTGTAGTGCCAGCAGCTCAGGCCAGGCTAGCAGGCTGGCTCCCATGGAGATGATCGGAGCCAGTTTGGTGCGTGGTGCCAGCTGTGGGCATCTGGAAATCCAGCTTCCTCTTCCAATCATTGGATAGGGGGAAAACAGAGCCCAGGGTTTTCCCAAGGCAGCAAACTTGGCAGGATGATTAAATAGCATTTGGCTTGACAAGAGCCTGGGGAAGGCTGGGCCACCCAGGGTAGAAGGATATGGTTTCCAGATTCAAGATGGGATATGCGGGTGATTGTGTGAAGAAGTCCCTTGGTTTAGGGAGGGCTGGAAGCCGGCTAGGCGGGTATTAGAGACCTCTCCCTGGGCCAGGCCCGGTGGCAGTGCAGGTGGAGCTCAGTAGATTTGGTGTAGGGGGTTCTAAGAAGGCCTGGCATCAGAGAGGTCAAGACTGCCTTGCCCCAGACCGAGCAGGCACCTCCTGAACATGCTGGGTGGTTGGTAAGACAAGGGAGGAAGGAGCCCCTGTTATGGTTCACCTCCTATAATTGCAGGCAATATCAGTACTCAGCACTCTACCAGTGTTAGGAGGATGAAATGAGTTAATACATATAAAGAGCTCTGCCCAGCGCCTGGCTCACTGTGAGTGCTCAGTGGATATTAGTTGCTGTTTTTGGCAGCCAGACATGCTAGTGGTTGGTTTCTGCTTGCTAGGTCACTTACATGCTCACAACAGCTCTAGGAGGTAGGAATGGATAGGTTAAAAAAATTGTTTTTATAGTTGAGGAAACTGTGGCACAGTTATGTGACTTGCTCAAAAACACACAGTTAAAAGTGGAAGAGGGGGGCGCCTGGGTGGCTCAGTCGGTTAAGTGTCCCACTTCGGCTCAGGTCACGATCTCACTGTTTGTGGGTTCAAGCCCCGCATTGGGCTCTGTGCTGACAGCTCAGAGCCTGGAGCCTGCTTTGGATTCTGTGTTCCCCCTCTCTCTCTGCCCCACCCCTGCTTGTGCTCTGTCTCTGTCTTTCAAAAATGAATAAACATAAAGAAATTTTTTTTTTTTTAAAAGTTTGCAACATTTTTTTTTTTTTAATTTTTTTTTTCAACGTTTTTTATTTATTTTTGGGACAGAGAGAGACAGAGCATGAACGGGGGAGGGGCAGAGAGAGAGGGAGACACAGAATTGGAAACAGGCTCCAGGCTCCGAGCCATCAGCCCAGAGCCTGACGCGGGGCTCGAACTCACGGACCGCGAGATCGTGACCTGGCTGAAGTCGGACGCTTAACCGACTGCGCCACCCAGGCGCCCCATAAAGAAATTTTTTAAAATAAAAAATAAAAAAGGTGGAAGAGAGGAAAGAACTTCTACACCTCAACAATAAATAAACAGGGAGCACCTAGCTGGCTCAGTTGGTGGAGCACACGTCTTGATCTCAGGAGTGTGAGTTCAAGCCCCATGTTGGGAATGGAGACTGCTTTAAAAAAAAAAAAAAAGTCAGGGGCGCCTGGGTGGCTCAGTCAGCTGAGCATCCAACTTCAACTAGGTCATGATCTCCCGGTTCGTGAGTTCAGGCCCCGCATCAGGCTTGCTGCTGTCAGCGCAGAGCCCACTTCGGACCCTCTGTCCCCCTCTCTTTGTCCCTCCCCTGCTCCGGCCCACACTCTAAAAAATAAATAAAACATTAAAAAAAATGTTTTTTTACTTGAAAAATGGGGAAAGCACTTGAATAGACATTTCCATAAAGAGGGTATCAAATGGTCAACAACCATGTGAAAAGATGCTCAATATCATTAGGGAAATGCAAGTCAAAACCACAAGATACCTCTTCATATCCCTTAGGATGGCTATTAGCCAGAACAAAAGAAAAGGAAGGAAGGAAGGAAGGAAGGAAGGGAGGGAGGAAAGAAGGAAGGAAAGAAAGACGAAAAGAAGAAAGAAATGAAGGAAGGAAAGAAGGCAAGTGCCGATGAGGATGTGGACAAGTTGGAACTCTTGTGCGTTGCTGGTAGGAATGTATAATGGTGCAGCCACTGTGGAGAGCAGTATGGAAGTTCCTCAAAAAAGTGAAACAGAATTACCACATGATCCAGCAATTCTACCTCCAGGGACATACCCCAAAAAACTGAAAGCAGTAACTTGAACAGATAACTTGCATACCCATTCTCAAATGTCCACTGATCTATGTATGGACAAACAAAAATGTGATACATCTATGTAATGGAATATCATTCAGCCATAAAAAGGAATTATGTTCTGATACATGCTGCAGGATGGATGAACCTTTAAAAAATTTTTTTTAATCTTTATTTATTTTTGAGAGAGAGAGAGAGAGAGAGAGAGAGCAAGCAGGGGAATAACAGAGAAAGAGGGAGACACAGAATCCGAAGCAGGCTCCAGGCTCTGAGCTGTCAGCACAGAGCCCGATGCAGGGCTCGAACTCACGAACCATGAGATCATGAACTGAGCCAAAGTCGGATGCCCAACCGACTGAGCCACCCAGGTGCCCCGAACCTTAATTTTTTTTTAATGTTTATTTATTTTGAGAGAGAGAAAGTGAGATAGAGAGTGTGCAACCAGGGGAGGGGCAGAGAGAGAGAGAGAGGGAGTGAGAGAATCCCAAGCAGGCTCCGTGCTGTCAGTGCAGAGCCTGACATGGGGCTCGGACTCATGAACCATGGGATTGTGACCTGAGCTGAAATTGACAGTTGAGTGCTTAACTGACTGAGCCACCCAGGAGCCCCAAGGATGGATGAACCTTCAAAACATCAAGTGAAGTGAAATGCGCCAGACACAAAGGGGCAAGTGTCGTGTGATTCCATTTATACGAGGTCCCTCGAGGAGTCAAATTCACAGAGACAGAGTAGAACGTGGTTGCCAGGGAGGAGGAGAACAGGAAGTTACTGTTTAAGGAGAACAGAGTTTCCGGTGGGGTGTTGCAGAAGTTCTGAAGTTGGACAGCGATGGGGGTTGCACAACGTGAATGCCACCTCATGCCGCTTAATCCTACGCTTAAAAATGGCTGAAGTGGTGAATTTTATGTTGCTTATATCTTACCATAATAAAAAAAAAAAATGCGGGGCGGCTGGCTGGCTCAGTCAGAAGAGCATGGGACTCTTGACCTCAGGGTCATGGGTTCAAGCCCCATGTTGGGTATAGAGATTACTAAAAAAACAAAGTTAAAAATAACCCCCAAAACTGACCAGCAAAGAGAAAAGCAGTATCTTGGTGATGATGGACACACCCAGATGTAACAAGTTTGATTTAATTCAAAGCACTTGTGAGTGATATTCAAGTTGAAGGACAGTCCTAATTTTGGCCAAGTTAGGTCAGAGAATGGAAGTGCTGAGGAGACAGAACTGCGTTCTATTGTTTCCACTCTGTCCCCCTTCTCACAACCTGTGTACCCAGAGCAGTCATTGTTTTGTGTCCAGGCCACCAACACTTACTGAGTGCTCAACACCACCGAGCAATTCTCAGACAGCAGCTGGGTGTTCTACAATTTAACTCAACTTAGACACGATCTACCTGGAGATGGCATCAGATCCCACAGGTTGAGGGCTCAGTCCTATAGGACTGCCCTGCTCTCCTCCTTTCACACGCTGGTTGCAAGTCGAGGTTGGCACCTGTGCTTGTGACCTACCAGCTAGAGAGCCGAGGTTCCCACGATCCCTTCCTGGGGTTTAATTTGCTAGAGTGGCTCACAGAACTCTGAGAATTTTACTCAGTAGATTACCCGTTTATTATGAAAGGATATAACTTGGGAACAGCCAGGGGGAAGAGACGTACAGGTCAAGGTATGGGGAAAGGGTCTGGATCAGCCATGCCCTCTCCAGGAGTCCACTGTCCACATACTCACCAGCCTAGAAGCTCTGTGGACCCCATCCTTTGGAGTTCTTATTATGGAGGCTCCATTACATAGGCAGGACTGATTAAATCATTGACCATTGGGCACTTAACTCTATCTCCAGCTCTCCTCCCCTTCTCAGATTCTGGGGCGGGGCTGAAATTTCAACTCTGATCACAGGATTCCTTCCCCTGACAACCAGCTCCCCTCACCCCATCCTTAGGTGACCAAAGGGCTTTCCAAAAGCACCTCATTAATATAACAAAAGATACCTTTACCATTCTAATTGCTTAGGGAGTTTTAGTAGAAGAGCAAATATAAATTTCTTATTACGAATCACGATACCACAAGCACATAATACGTGTCAGGCACGAATCTATAACCTAGAGACATACCAGTGAAGAAAACAGACAAAATCCTTCCTCTTTTAGGGATAACATTCTAATGCAGAGAGATAGACCATGAACTCATAAATACGTAAAGATCACAAGTCAGATGGTGACAGGTGTAATGAGGGAAATGCAAGCAGGCTGGGGAGTGCTGGGGATGGGGGTGGGTTGCTAATTTACATGGGATGTCTGGGAAGCCCTCCCAGATAAGGTGACATTTGAGCAGAAACATGAAGGAAGTGAGGGAATGTGCAGTGCAGCTATCCCCAAAACAGGTAATAGGAAGTGCAAAGGCCCTGAGGTGAGAGTGTGCTCAGTGTAAAGGTACATCAAAAAGGCCAGTGCATAGGAGAGAAGCTCAGAGACGTAAAGGTGAGGGTTGGGAGATAGAGCTCATGTAGGGCCTTGTAGGCCATTGGATAGATTTTTGCTTTCACTCAAACTAAGCAGAGAAGACAATGCTCTGAGCAGAGAACTGGCATAATCTCAATTTTTTTTAATGTAAGTAATTATGGGGATTACTTAACTGGTAGGTCTAGTTACCTCTCTCTCTCTCTTCCCCATTAGATGTGGCATCATATTCCTCTTAGGATCCCAGCATGAGGCTTGGCACATAATTGTCACTCAAAAAATGCCAGTTACATGAATCCTGAAGCTCTCCTGCTCCAGAGGCAGGCAGGAGAGGAATGGCCAAAGCTTGAAGTGGGAAAAGGCCAGGGCCATGGTGGCAGACTTCTTTTTTTTTAAATTTTTTTATTTAAAAAAAAAAATTTTTTTTTTAACGTTTATTTATTTTTGAGACAGAGAGAGACAGAGCATGAATGGGGGAGGGTCAGAGAGAGGGAGACACAGAATCTGAAACAGGCTCCAGGCTCTGAGCTGTCAGCACAGAGCCCGACGCGGGGCTTGAACTCACGGACTGCGAGATCATGACCTGGGCCGAAGTCGGCGGCTTAACCGACTGAGCCACCCAGGCGCCCCTTCTTTTTTTTTTTTAAATGTTTATTCACTTTTGAGAGACAGAGAGTGAGTTGGGGAGGGGCAGAGAGAGAAGGAAACAGGATCCGAAGCAGGCTCCAGGCTCTGAGCTGTCAGCACAGAGCCTGACTGTGGCTCGAATTCACAAGCTATGAGATCATGACCTGAGTGGAAGTCGGACACCCAACCAACTGAGCCACCCAGGCGCCCTGGTGGCAGACTTCTTAATGGGAGAATGGTACCAGCGACAAACCCCTTGGCCTAGCAGTGAAGAGAGGCCAGAGTTTCAGTCTCTGTTCTGTGGCTCACTTGCTGTGTGACCTTGAAAAAATCCTTTCCTATCTCTGGGCTCTATTCCTAAAACCAGAACACTGGATAAGGTAATCTCTAAGGTATTTTCAGTCCTGCCTAGACTCTATTATAATACTTGAAAAAAAAAAATCATGGTAAACTACAAATAACATAAAGCTTACCATCTTAACCACTCTGTGATCATACTTTTGGCTCCTTCTTGTATCCTGGCAGCTGGCAAGGCCTGTGATCACTTCCAGCAGTAGCTGAGCAAAGGAGAGCCATCCCACACACTGTGGGCAAAGGGGCAGGACAACTTGGTTCCAGAAGTGAGAATGGCAGCAAGTTAGAGAAGCTGCACCCTGCTCTGGAGGGAATAGGGAAGGAATTAAGCTTTGTGGAGGTGCTTCTGAGGCCCTAGGCTCTGGTGATGCTTGGCAGCTCCTTTCAGTCTTGCTTCTTTAGAGTCCCCCCACCCCCATCATTTTGCAAATGGCCCAGAGAAGTTAGGAAACTTGCTTAAGATAGTACAGCCAGTCTGTAAGTTTAGAATCTAGATGGGTCTTAAAGTTTATAACCTTCTCAAGGAACCACCACCTTCACATGGCACCCTACCACCGGGCCCTGTGATGTTTTGAAGGACCTTTTGGCACAGCTATTCACTGAAGAGCATTCATGACCAATTATGAACATGTTTACAGTACAGGGAATAGGGCAAACTATTTCTTTACTTCTCTCCTTCCACCCACGACCACTTCACGTGGGTGCCCTCAATTCTCTCCTTCCTCGGCCTTCAATTCTCCTTTTCTATGTTTTTTAAAAATATTTTTTTTAATGTTTATTTATTCTTGAGAGAGACAGAGAGGGGAGGGGGGGCAGAGAAAGGGGGACAGAGGATCTGAAGCAGGCTCTGAGCTGACAGCACCAACCCCCTGTGGGGCTCGGACTCATGAACCACGAGACCATGACCTAAGCTGAATTCAGATGCTCAGCTGACTGAGCCACCAAGGAGCCCCCCTTTTTGTTTTTAAACCTTCTTGGTCTCCCATCTCTAGGTCTTAACTCACTAGGGTCTAGATCTTGGATCACCAAGGTTCATGCCCAGCTCTACCCTTGTCAGGCCTTGGTGTTTGCATGTTGTTGAGCCGAACAGCAAATAATATATAAACCCCTCTGTGTCTACTAAGATGGCTTCTGTTGGCATAACATGGCTTGTCTTCATGCTGAAAGGCCAGTCCCCTCCAGGAGGAAAAATGAAAGGGGGAGAGAACGCTAGCTTGTAGCACTGTTTTCAAAAGTTTTCAATTAAGAAGTTAAGGGGCCCTCCTGAGCCCAATCTTCATTCAGAGAAATAGCAGTGACCCCACATGATAACAAATAAGCAAAACTCCATCACCCAGCCATATGAGATATATTAGCCAAACCTTCACCTGTCTGCTGGCTCTCTGAACGAGGATGGAGAGATATATTTATTCTGGGGGGTGGAATGCTGGTCTGTGACAGAGGGAGCATGGTGGGCTCTGGGAATAGCAGAAGTCAAAGGTACAGCACTCCTCTTGTGGGCTAGCGGTGTCTGCTCCAGGACATTTTTGTCCTGTTTTCTCTGTACAGTGAGGCCTAGCCTGGGCTCTGGGATACCCAGGATGCCAGGGTAGCATGAAATCCTCTGATAATTCACAATTATCCTAGCCTTCAGCAACTTTCGCATCCTATTTATTGAGTGCTAGATATGCAGGATATTTTAAATGACTAAGAAACATGTCCAACAATTATTATGAGCCAGGGACTGGACTAAGTGCTTTGTATTTGTTGCCTTATTTCTCATAATAGGAGGTAGAATCTGTTTTACAGATGAGAAAACCGAGGTCTGGAGAGGTTAAGTGATTTCTTCAAGGTGACACAGCTAATAAAAGGCAGGGCTGAGGGGCGCCTCGGTGGCTTAGTTGGTTAAGTCATGATCTTTGGCTCAGTCATGATCTCACAGCTCTTGGGTTCGAGCCCTGCATTGGGCTCTGTGCTGACAGCTCAGAGTCTGCAGCCTGCTTCGGATTCTGTGTCTCCCTCTCTCTCTGTGCCTCCCTGGCTCGCACTCTGTCTTGCTCTGAAAAATAAATAAACATTAAAAAAAAAAAAAAAAGGCCGGCCTGAGAATCAAACTCAGGTAATTTGATTCCAATGGCTGTGCTTAGTTGCTTAACAGAGTGTCCTGAGAACTAAGCATCCACTGCTTTGGGAGCCTTGCTCAGTCTGGGCAGTGAGAAAAGGCTGCCTGGAAGGGGTGAGGCCTGAGCCAACCAAGAGGAGCAGGAATGAGCCAAAGGGCTAGGAAAGAGGGTGGTTTGGGGTTATAGGTAGTAGGAGCTGTCTGCAGACAGGCCTTGGTGCAGGGCGGGGGTGGGGGGTGGCGGGAAAAGGAAAATGGCTTTGTCTGCTGTAGACCACTCCAGATGTGAGTGGCAGGATGGAGGCAGGGCCCAGGTCACGATGGATCTCCAATTTAGACTGGATCCTGAAGACAAAGGGGGAACCTTGGAGGGCCCTTAGCAGGCAAGTTCACAAAAGCAGCTGTGCGTGTCGACAACGTCTCCCACAGTGGGGAGGTTGCTATGTTGAAGGAAATGTGGCATACCAGACCTGGAGTCAGATGCCTTGGGTCTGAATACCAGCCTTTCTACTTCAAAGTTATACAGGTTGCTTTTACCGGTCTTTGAGCCTCACTTTCTTCATTTGTAAACAGGATAGAAGAACACCTGATATAGTTGTTGAGGGGAGTAAAAGTCTAAGTGAAATGTGTAGCAGAGTTGTATCCTGGGCACATAGTAGGTGTTCAATAAATACTAGCCACTCCGTGTGAGAGGGGAGGTGCTGAGTAGAGCCATGCTTTTGGATGAAAGAACACTCCACCTTTTTTTTTTACTTTGTTCTCTGTAAGGCTCACCTCATTGCCTGGGGCCAGAATCTTATCAGAGACTTTTACATTATTTTGCCCAAGGTCTTTCCGGTTTTAAGAGAGATAATGCTCACAAAGTGCTTAGCACAGATCAGGCACACAGCAATCACCTGATGCTTATAGCTGTGATTAAGTTAGAAAATGAAACTAGTTTAGAGAATAGCAACGAAGCAATTATCAGTTATCTACTGTAAATAAGAAGAAGCCCAATTCTTTCCTGGGAACAGGTTTTGATTGGGGAAGGAAGTCTGAGATCTCAGAACACGGAGGGAGAATCTGGGTGAAATGAGCAACATGGGAATTTTTCCTGGAGCCAGTCATACCTGGGGAAGAGCAGAAGATCCAATTCTAAATCACCGGGTATAACAAATCCAAATGGTTTAGGATTCCAGTGTATGAAGTAACTCCTGTCTTCCAGTCTGGAGATGGGGGATGAGGCATTTGGAGCTAGCAGGGACTATCAGGAATTAAACACCCACTATGTGTAGAGCTTTATGTGAATTGGGGGGATAAAATAAAGGAGGGCAACAGGAGCAGTGTAGCAGGAGTCATAACCAAATTCGAGTTTGGACTCTGTCAACTACACCTGTCCAGGTGACTTTGGGAAAGTCTCTTGTCCGTTTTGAGCCTCAATTTTCTCAGCTCTCCTGTTGTGTGACAGTATTGAGCCTTTCTGAGCTTCGGTTTCTTTACCTGTAAAATGGGTGCTGTCTATTTAACAGGACTGTATGAGATAATGAATATGAAGTGCTCTGTGCCTGGTAACCATTACTGCTGGGATCATTCCGTTGATCCCTGAGATTCCTTTCCACTCAATCACCTGTGCCGAGGACAAGGCCCCTGCCTTGGGGTGGCATGTGCGGGGTGGGGCTGGGCGGTCTTGGTCGGCCCTGTAGGAAGAGAAGGACAAGTGTCACCGTGGCATAGGCCACTGCAGAGCTGCTGCTGGTCGAGGGGCGCTCCAGTCATGGGGCAGGCCTTGGAAAAATCCGTCCACAGAACCCCCGGACCAGGCTGCTGATTAGATGAGGGTTGCATCAGGTCCTCAGGCAACTTGGGAGTCGGCAAGGGTCTTCCAGAGGAAGGTGGAATTCAGATCCAGGCTTGGCTCTAGCCCCTTCCCAGATGGGTGACCTTGGGCCAGTCACTTTTCCTCTCCCGGCCTCAAAGTGCTCTGGAAGCGAGGCTCCTCATTCCGCTTACCCCTCAGAGTGTACTAGGGCGAAGTGACACAAAGGACGCGAGCTGCATTAGAGGCCAGCGAGTGCTACTTATTATGCTAATAGATGCACGCAGCGGGTTCCTTTCCAGCGGTTTCACTCTGGTTAAGCGGTTCCTTCCACTGTAACCGAGGTTTCTCGCCTCGCTGCCTCCCGCCCCTGCGGGCAGGGCTCTGCGGACCGCAGGCTCCAGGGCCGTTGCCATTGTTCTTCGAGGCTGGGCGGCAGGGGAGGGTTCTGGCGGACCAGACCTCGCCTTTGGTCTCTGCCTCCAACCCGCACCCCCGCAGCGGCGAGCCTGGGAAGCCCCTCTCGCCGATCTTTCCCGAGGACGCGAGTCAGCCCCAGAGCTCTCCCGAACGGCGGCCGAAGACGCCCCCGAGCGTCTCCGAAGAATCCCGACCGCTCTCAGTCTCCGGAAAGAGCCGAAGGCGCTTCCCACCCTCGGCCTCCCGAGCCTCTCCGAAAAGGCCCGAAGTTTTCCGAGCGGCCGTCCTGCCGGACTGCTGGAGGCGGCCGCAGCGCCATGTTGGATGCTCTGCTCGTTGAGTGAAGAAAATCCGCCGGCATCGCCTGAGCCCCGCTACCGAGAAGGGCGCCGCTTCCCCCGGGGAGGGGGATAAAGACCCCCCGCCGCCGGCCCATGAGGATATTGCCGTGAAAGGTCCGGTCTCTCCGCCTCCTGCCCCCGCCGGGTCCGGCCCCCCCCCTGGGGTCGCGTTGTCACGGAGACCGGCAGCCGGTGGTGCTGGCCCGCGGGGCGGCTGCTGCTGCCGGCGGCGGCGGCGGCGGCGGCGGCGGCGGGCGTGTGTGACCGGCCCCGGCCCCCTCCTCCTCCTCCTCCTCCCAGACTCCCCCCGGCCCCCCGCTCCCGCCGCCTCCCCGGGTCTGCCCCCATCCCGCCCCCCCGCTGCCCCCGGCCCCTGCACCCCGGCGCGCCCGGTCCCGCTCTGGGGGGGTTGGTGGCTTCGCTTTGCCATGAGTTTACCGCAGAAACCGGCTCTGAAATCAGGCTCAGCGGCTGCAGCAGGAACCGGACCCGGCACCGGAGCGGCGGCGGCGGCGGCAGCAGCGGTACCGCCTCCTCACCCGGCGGCAGCAGCAGCGGCGGCGGCAGCGGCGGCGGCGGCGGCGGTAGCGGCCCCTCCTCACCCGAACATCAGGGCCCTCCAGACCCAGGCGCCCCAACAGTATCCTTTTCACCTTCCTGCCGGCCCTTCGGCTCCTCGCCACAGCCCAGGGGGCCCGTGGCTCCCCGGGGACCCTCCTGCCGGCTGCCACAGTCCAGCCAGGGAAGGGGCTGCCGCCCGAGTCCCCGCAGCCGGGTGGGCCGGAGCTTTTGGGGTGCCCCGGCGGCAGCAGCACTTTGGGGGGGGGGCCCTGGACCCTCTGCAGTACTGTGAAAACTAGCTCCGCTCGGCCCGGCCTCTGCAGCCCTTCCCTTTTAGAGCTGGGGGACCCTTCCCCCTCCTCGCCTCCCCTCCGCCTCCCCCTCCTCGCTTCCCCCCACCCCCCCCCGCCTCTCCCTCCTCGCTCCCCCCCCCGCCTCTCCCTCCTCGCACCCCCCCCCCCCGCCCCCCTTTATTAGGCCGAATTTGCTGGTGCCTGGGACCAGCCCTGCGGGGAAGGCTTTTCTGATTGTTGTGAGGACTACACCCTCCTCCTCCTCCTCCTCCTCCTCCTCCTCCTCCTCCTCCTCCCTGCTCCCCCCCCCTCCTCCACCACCACCACCACGACCTAGACGACCACCTCCTCCTCCTCTTCTCCCTCCTCCACCACGACGTCGTCGTCGTCCTCCTCCTCCTCCTCCTCCTCCTCCTCCTCCTCCACCACCATCTCCCTTTTGCTCCCCCTGCGGCGGGGCCTGGTGGGCTTCCCTAGTTATTATTAGTAGATAATAAACTTTGTTGGTAAATTTCCTGTTTGAAACTAAGCTCAGCTCGTTTCTGAGGTAAGTTGGATTTTAAATCTATGGTGAAAATGTACAGAAAGCACCCCCTCTGGCTAATGTTGTTTAGTGATGGGGGGGGCGGGTTGTGATGTGGTTTGTGGTGGAACGCGATCTGAGGAGGAAATGTTACACCGGACGCTTCCCTGTCTTTGACCTTTTTAAAGGAAGAGGAAGTTAACTGACATTACCCATCACCCTCAAAAGTCTCACTTCTTGGAAGGCTTGCGTTATGATGGATATTTTTAAAGACTTTAATTTCCTTTTCTTAGGCCTGATGTCTAGAGGGGATCAGGGCTCCTGGAGGAAATTCTAGCATTGAATGTATCTAATTTCATGTTATTTACTCGATTGTAGAATTTTTGGACAGCTTTGATTGAAAAGACTTGATGGCGAGGTATTTTAGTCAGAAACTAGCCGGTGAAGGTAAAGCGATGAATTGATGAATTCCACGGAGATTTAGAAAGGTATTACCTACCTGAGAATAACATTTCATCATGCACCTGCCATCCCCATCCGTTGTATTCGTGTAAATCAATAAATAACCATTGGATGTTAGATGTGTTGTGTTTTTGTATTTGTGTCATTTTGTGTTTGACTTCCAGAGAGGGTAGGGCGTTAGAGCGTATAACTGCTGTGAAGTCCACAGATGATTTCACAGTCCGTAGTTTGACTCCTGCCTGTATCGATTGCTTTGAGAAGGGAAAGGTATCTCCCTTCTGGAGTCATTTCAGGTCATCCTTTTGGTTTCTGTCAAGTGTCGTTTTCTCTGTTCTCTAAATATTGTTATTCAATCCAGGCAGTGTGGTGCAGAGTAAAGATAAATTCCGTTCCAGTGTGATGTGTGTACTGATTTCATAATGTTTTTAATCTGCATGATTCTGTTCAATTAAGAATTTTTCACGGTTGAGAATGCTAAGTGATACCTTAGTGTTGCTCATGGAAAATCTGGTTAGTTTTGATCAGTATCCCTAGTTGCTTTACTTTAGGAAAAAAAAGATTGGCTGATTTGCCTGCTTCAAGGTGGAGCTCAGTGCTGGATCTGTTGAACATATCTTCATTTAGTGAGTTTGAATTCCTTTCTAATTTGTCTTTTTTTTTTTTTTTTTTTTTTTTTTGGTCTTGACTGCTCATGCGTGGTTAGGGTTATAAGCTTATGTACCATACCACCAAAGTAAACTCTTCATTCCTAAATTGGAGCTATTTTGGCAATTTAGCATTGAAAGGAAGCCCATAGTGTTCTTGATGTGCAGAGTGATAAGTAAAGGACCAGTGCTTGGTGAATTTGGTGGTGGTACTTGGACACAAGGAGCTGCGACTCAGATGTTTCAAATGTGCTTTTTCTCAAGGCATTTCACAAAGAAAGGACTTATAAAAGCTCTGAGTTGGTTGCAACATGAAAGTAGTTACTAATACTGCAACAATTGTTAAAGGGCATAAATTTAAGGTGTAATTTCCAATGGAGAGGATTCTTAACGCCTGTTTGTAGTAATAATGAGGTAGTTGATTTTATGTGGCTTTGCGTTTTTGCTTTGCCTCATGTCAGAAGAAATTAAAATTCTTGATGTATTTCACAGTTCTGTTATCTTTTTGCTTTATGTGCTGCAAGGTTTCGGTTAGTAAAATCTAAAAGCTCGTATAGTAAGTGAGGTATAGGTTACATTTCATTAGAACAAAACGATGAAATGTTATCCATGGTAGTGGGGAATTGGTTAAAATGGATCCAAATAGAGCAGTGCCGCTTTTCTACCCTGAGGGAGTGTGGGAATTTGTATCTGTTTGAGGAGAGTGGCCATTATGTGATAAATTGACACGCACGGAAACTTTGATACTGGGGTGAAGCTGGAGTTGCTCTTTCTATGGCTTGGTTAGCTTTCCAGTTCCTCAAAACATATGGGTGCAGTTGTGTTCGAATTGAATTAATAAGTTCATGTAGTATTTTAAATTTGTAAAAATACTGAAAGGAGATTCACCTGACAAAGTGTCCTTCGTTTGTACTTAGTGTTCAAGTGACAAATCAGAAATGAAGGGAAATGTTGGCAGTAATGAATTTGAATATAAACCGGGACCTGCTCAAGTAGACTTTGTTCTTACATGGCAGGCCCAGAAAACCACTGCAGGTACAGGCCTTTGACTGCAAAGAGGCAGGGATTGGGGCTTGGGAAGGAATGGGACATGATGAAGGGTGGCAGGGATGAAAGGATAAGCCCTGCTGTGAAAAGTGCTACTGGTGAGGCAGGAAGATGCTTAGAGTTTTTATGACACAATCCGATATGAATAGTGTATGAAATTGGCACTTAAAGATACTTGCCTTGAGATATGCGCAACCCACCTTCCTCGTATGAGCTTCCCAGAAGCTCTGTTGAGCATCTTAAAAGTGATTCTTAACCTTTTCTGGGTAACAAACAACTTTGACATTTTTGATGAAAGCTTATAGACCTTTCCACAGAGACTGTTGCTTACATTTTCAGGGGCTTCTTGGACCTCCCCTTAAAACCTAGTCCCTTTAGATGGAAATTGCTTACCCTTCAGATAATTAAAGGTAAATGAGTTTGGATTTAGGTGCCCAAATAGTTCTGACTTAGAACAATTTTGAGTCTGTTAGGAATACACAGTGTTCTATTTATACGGAAAGACTTCAGGGTGTCATTTCTCCCAGAGCTGCTGACACTTCTGGGGAGTCTAGTTACTGTTTTGGGGCAGCCAATTTGGTTAAAAAAATCAGGGCAGTGGGTTCTTTGAAGGAACTAGATTTGGTAAAGGCCTCTGGCAACCCCAAAATGACATATTTTAAAAACAAGTATGCCCATTGGCTTTTCGTTTTGTTTTCTGTGTTGATTTTCAGTTTTGTAGGTTGAAGCCAGTAACATTTGTTTTTTTCTCTTTTTTGCTTCTTTACCAAAGTTAGATCTGAGTAATAATAATAGTATTCATTTATTGAGTGCCTACTCCTCTAGGTACCATACATGCATGGTTTTACTTAATTCTCACAAGAATCCTTACGAGGTAGGTAGTGTCTCAGTTTTATAGATGAGGAAACTGAAGAGCAGAGAAGTTAAATAATGTTCCCAAGGTTGTCCATCTAGTAATTGGTGGCCCGCAGTTCAGACCGTGGTATGACTAGCTCCAAAGCTCACAAGCGTCCTTTCTACTGTGCCACGTTCCTTCTTACCACGTCTGCATGTGAGAGTGGGAAGTAGCTAGGGGAAGGTCTGTATACAGTAAAGAGGCTCTGTGGAGTAATCTAGACTGCCATGATACTGTATCTTGTTTTAATTAGTTCATAGCCACGTACTGCTAGACAAGTAGGTTATCTGTACCTCACTGGGCCTTGCAGCATAAGAATAGGCCTGCCTCATTTGACTCCATGCCTGTTTCTGCTTGTTCAGAAGTTAGCAAGGCCTCCAGCAAAATACCATTGTAACTAGCAACTAGAACTCTTAACTCAGGAAGCGGCCAGCAGTCTCTCTATTCCTAAGCCCCACCACCAACAAAGATGGATGTGTGGTCTTAAAGGGCAGATCCTCTTCCAGGAAGAAGAGGGGGAGATTGATGCAAGATGATGCAGAAGGAAGAACGTGACTTAGACGCCGGAGTCACACTGGCTCTTGCCTCCGCCGCTCCTAGGCTTACAAGTCTTAAAGTGTGGTATTTTCTGTCAGACGGAGATGAAACCACTTAAAGACTGATGATATGTTGGTTTTCCACATTGGGGTTTTTGATAAGATTTTTACAAAAAGTTCTGTTGCTAAAAAATATTTGAAAACCATGTTTTGTTATTTTTGTTCTTTTAATGTTTATTTAGTTTGAGAGAGAGCTTGCTTGGATGCAAGCAGGGGCGGGGCAGAGAACAAGAGTTGGATGCTTAACTGACTGAACTACCCAGGCGCCCTGAAAACCATGCTTTAAATCATAATAGGGTTGCCACATTTTAGCCATTTATATTGGGGATTTAATGTAAGTGGCAGGTTTCAAAATGCATTTGTTCTTTTTTTGAGCACCTACTGTGTGCCAGACTCAGTGCTATGCTAGATCTAGGTTTGAAAAGCTTTTGCCTTCAAAGAAGTTGGTCCCGACAAGTGAATGACAATACCATGAGGCAAGTACCTTCATAACTCTGCTGTAAGAGCTTACTTAGTCTTATGGAAAGGAGGAATTAGAGCTTAGAAGAAACTGACATCTAAGCTACATTAGAAGAATTGAGTAAGAATTACCTGAGGTGTCAGAGCTTTCTCCTGCCAGCTGACTTTTGCCAATTCCATTGCTGTTGCTGCTGCATAGAACTTTAGTAAATGGATTTCAGTCACGTTTCATGTTTTTAGCAGGAGCAGAGAAGCTGGAGGAGGCAGCCCAGAACATGGTAACCAAAACACAGTTGCCACAGATTCAAAGTATCTTCTGCACCATAATCTGAAGAATTAGAGTATGAGAAGATACATTTCAGATCTGATCTCTGTGGTTGGTCCTTTCCTAGTCTCCTTCCCACTCCTCCCATAATACCTCCCTGTCCTTTTGAAACTAGATTTTGACCTGGAAACAGTACCAGCTAGCTTTGAAATATAAGTAAATTTAGCTTGATGTGTTGAGAAGTGTACCTGATTTGGAGTTAAAAAAAAATCTGGATGTGAGTTTGAGTTTTCAATTTTTGTAGAGGTATTATCCTGGAATAGTCACATAACTGCTCTAGGCATCAGTTTCCCTTTCTCTAAAATGGAGGAATTAGAATAGTTTATTAAGTGACTCTCTTGAATTACAGTGGTTTATAAGTCTGAAGATTATGGTGTGAGGTTTGTTTTGTTCTTCCAAGTAGGTAGGAAGGATTTGTAGAGACCTACTAATGGATTCTTTGTCTGATGGTCAGTAACATGTTTCTGTGGTGACATATTGACATTAGAAGCATGCTAGCATGGATCATGCGGAGGGCACCTTGCTTATATTAGAAGTCTCTGGTTTGGGGCTTATTAAAGTTAGATTTAGGGGCGCCTGGGTGGCTCAGTTGGTTAAGTGTCGGACCCTTGATTTTGGCTCATCACGGTTTGTGAGTTTGAGCCCTGCATTGGGATCTGTGCTGAAGTGTGAAGCTTGCTTGGAATTCTCTCTCTCTCCCTTTCTCTGCCCCTCCTGTGCGACCTCTCACTCTCTCTCTCTCTCTCAAAATAAATACATGAACTTTAAAAAAAAGGACTATATTAAACAAAAATAAAGTTAGAATTAGACAGACTGAAATGCCTCTGTGACTTCCTTATCTTCGCCTCTTGTGACAGCAAAGATTGTATGATGACTTGAGACCATAAAATAAGGTGGCCATGGCCGGATGCTGGCTGGCTCTCGTTGATGATAACAGGTAATTCATTATGAGGTATAAGGGAAAGTAAATTTTGGAGTAAACTCTTGTGATGAGACACGATCTATTTTTATTTTAGGAATAATACTCCGATTTAATATAATAGGAGACTGTTTCCTGATTAATAGCCAGGTGCCTGACTTCAAGCAGTGTATACATTGCAGCTGAGATTTACATCGATGAAGTATTGCAAGATCCCAAGCTACTTCTGAATTCTCAAATGGCTCCTAGTTCTTTGGCTTGCTGCCAACCAGAGGGAGTTTTTGAATCTTGTAGCCTCAGCTGAAATTTGAGATAGTTTAAACTGTTTTAAGTACATTTGAAATTTGTCAGTTTTTATGACCTTTATTAACTAGTAGCAGTTTTGTACTTTTTCAAGCCCATGTGTGTTCCCTCATGAGATTCTAAATTTTATCAGTAGAATGTGAGGTCCCTAAAGGCAGAGATTTTTGTCAGTTTGGTTTGCTGTTGAACTGCCAGCACTTGGAGCAGTCTGTGGCAGATAGGAAATCTGTAAATGTTTGTTGAAATGTTGGTTAAGTTAGTCTGGGGATCTGTTTTAGGATAAGTTTTAGGGCTAATATAGATGGAACCACAAGACTGCCCTAAAATTGTTTTGTGCTGATACGTAATTGATAGTAGTTCCATAATTTTATTTGAGATGGAATAACATGGACCCAGTTTACAAAGTCATCTAATTTGGTTGAGTTGCCTTTGAAGAATAGATACATGTGATTAGGGTTGGTAGAAGGCCAAAGAGGAAAAACATTTATAGTTAAATGTTACTATTACAAATTTTGTTTTATGATTCTACGAGTAACATAATCAGGAAATTAAAAAATATGGATAAGTAGAAAGTCACTCATAATCTTAGTATATAGAGACAACCACTGTTAACATTTTGGTATATTTTTTTCTGTACTTTCTTCTTTTCCTTTTTTTAAAAAAATTTTTAAAAGTTTTTATTTAATTTTGAGAGAGACAGAGACAGACTGTGCAGGCAAGCAAGCAGGGGAGGGGGAGAGGGAGAGAGGAAGAGCCCCAAACAGGCTGCGTGCCAACCCTGGGCTCGATCTCACAAACTTCGAGATCAGGACTTAAGCCAAAATCAAGAGTCAGACTCTTAACCCACTGAGCCACCCAGGCTCCCCTTCTATACTTTTTTCTATGGACTTTAAGGGGCTTAAATTCTGCCCTTTTTTTTTGTAACATAACTTGAGGTCAAATTACATATAAAGGCTTTTTTTTTTCAATACTTGACAATTTTATTGTTAAAAAATGACACATATATATGTGTGTATATATATACGTATGTATACATACGTGCGTGCATATGTATATGTGCACGTATGTATGTATATGTATATATATAGTTTTGTATCTTATTTTGTTATTTAATTCTCCACCAGCAGAAAAGGCTTTTTGGTTGGTTTTCTTAATTTGGAATGAATTATTTTTTGTTCTTTGGCAAGGTTTTCTTGAGGATACTCTTTTACCTTTGATTTGTACTCAGAAGGTAGGACTGTACATTAGAAAGATAAGAGCTGAAACCTTTATCAGTAAGTCAAATGTTTTTGAGTTACTGTGGCCAAAATGTTTTGCATTATTTATAACATTAAATTTGATGTAACTTCACAGGTTTTTTTTTTGCTCCTACAAATATGTACATTTTTTAACCATCCTTTTGAATTCATCTTCATGTATTCAAGCATATTAAACTAAAACAAGAAAAAAAAAAAAAAGACTGGTGGCCAAGGTGGTATTTACTCCAGATAGTTTTGGAATGTATACATGCTATCATGATAGCTCCTTTAATTGTTTTTCAGGAAATGTTGATGTTACATAGAGTGATTGGAAGGAAGGAGGAAAGGAGGAAAAAACAATAAGGGATTCATGTGGGGTTAGAGAACTTGAACAATTTTGGAATGACAGGACGGGGGGGTAGGGGAAGAGGGTGGCGGTAAAGTAAATACAGCCAATTTTGAGCCAGAATACAGCATTTTTAAAAAACATTTATTCACCTTAGAGAGAGACAGAGTGCAAGCAGGGGAGGGGCAGAGAGAGAGGGAGACACAGAATCTGAAGCAGGCTCCCGGGGAGCTGACAGTGCAGAGCCTGACATGGGGCTCAAACTCACAAACCGCGAGATCATGACCTGAGCCAAAATTGGAGATTTAACCCACTGAGTCATGCAGATGCCCCCAGAATACAGTATTTTACAGTGAGAATGGAAAGGTAGAATAGAGAGGGATGTAAGAAAGGGTGGGAAGACTCCTGGCTTTTTCTAGACTCCAGAAAATAGCATATAAGAGAAAGAATTTGAACTGAAAGGTGAATTTAAAAAATATTGGAAACAAGAGTTTAAGACTATGGTCAGGGTTTGGATGGGCAGAGGGGAGTGGATTGTGGTGAGTGAGCAATCAGCTTGAACAAAGGTTTGGGCTTGAAATAAGCATGCTGTATGCTGGGTTGTGAGAATCCTTATTAGTGTGCTTGGAGTGGAGGGCTCTTGTGGTAGAATGCTTGAAATAATGGATCCACGTGTTAGAGGGCTTTGAATCATAAGAGAAGGTTAGGGGCGCCTGGGTGGCTCAGTCGGTTGAGCCTCTGACTTCGGCTCATGTCACGATCTCGCCGTCTGTGGGTTTAAGCCCCGCGTCGGGCTCTGTGCGGACAGCTCAGAGCCTGGAGCCTGCTTCGGATTCTGTGTCTCCCTCGGTCTCTGACCCTCCCCCGTTCATGCTCTGTCTCTCTCTGTCTCAAAAATAAATAAATGTTTAAAAAAAAAAATAAGAGAAGGTTAGGCTTCATTTGTGGGAAAGAAACCGTTACTTTTTTTTTTTTTATGGCTTTATTGAAACACACTTTGCATACCACACAAGCCACCCGTTTAGAGTCTACCATTCAGTAATTTTATGTTCACAGAGTTGTGCAGCTATCACCAAAATCAATTTTAGAACATTCTCATCACTCCCAAAAGAAACCCATTGGACTTCCCATTTCCACCTCCCTAATTCTGCCTGAAGCAAATACTAATCTGTTTTCTGCCTCTCTAGATTTGCCCATTCTGCATATTTCGTATAAATGATACAGTATAATATGTAGTCTCTTGTGACTGGTTTCTCTCACTTTGCATAATGTTTTCAAGGTTCATCTGCATTGTAGTATGTTTCAATACTTTTTTTCAATTGCTGAATACTGTTCTGTCACATTTATTTATTCATTAGTTGGTGGACATTTGGGTTGTTCACCTTTTTGACTATTACGTATAGTTATGCTATGAATGTTTAACGTGGATATATGTTTTCATTTCTCTTGGGTATATACTTTGGTACAGTTGCTAGGTTTTATAAGGTAACTCCACGTTTAACATTCTGAGAAAGTGCCAAACTTTTTCCAAAGTTTGCGCCATTTTACATTCCTACCAGCAAAGTATGAGGGTTGCAACACTTGTCATTATCTTTTTTTATTATAGGCCATCCTAGTGGGTGTGAAGTGATACCTTATTATGGTTTTGATGGCTAATGATATTGAGCATTTTTTCTTGTGTTTAGTGGCCATCTGTCTTTGGAGAAATGTCTGTTCAAATCCTTTGCCCGGTTTTTAATGGGTTTATTATTGAGTTGTTAAGAGTTCTTTATATATTCTAGATCCAAGTCCCTAATCAGATATAACATTTACAAATATTTTTTCTCATTCAGTGGGTTGTCTTTTCATTTTCTTGATAGTGTCCTTTGATGCACAAAAATTTTTAATTTTGATTAAATCAAATTTATGTGTTTTTTTTTTTTTTTCCTTTTGTCATTTGTGCTTCCTTAGTGTGTGTGTAAGAAGGCTTTCCCTAATCCAAGGTCATGGAAATTTACTCCTTTGTTTACCCTAAGATTTTTACAATTTTAGCTCTTACACTGAGGTCTTTGATCCATTTGGAGCTAATTTTTTGTGTATGATGTGAAGTAGAGGTCCAGATTTATTCTTTTGCATGTGACTATTCAGTTGTCTCAGTACTATTTGCTGAAAAGAGCATTCTTTGAATTGTCTTGATGCTTTGTCAAAAATCAATTGTATTCCTTTTGTTTCTGTTTTTTATTTATTGGGAAACTGACATGATGGAAACAGTGTTTTTGAAGATTTGTTGAGGTGTGAAAGTTGGAAGATTTATTTATTTAAGTAATCTCTCCACCCAGCGTGGGGCTTGAACACCCAACCTTGAGATCAAGAGTTGCTTGCTCTACTGACTGAGCCAGCCAGGTGCCCTGCCATGTGCAAGTTGAAATAAGGAACAGGAAAGATTAAGAGACTAGGAATGACATCACAGAAATACATTTAAGGTTTTATCATCTATTAAATGCTTGAGATTTTGTGAGGTGTGCTATTTATGAAATATGACTTATTGAAGAAATGAATTTTGATCATTTCCACCTCTTGTATAATGCCTAAAAAAACAGAAGAGCTACTCAAAAGAGATTTTGCCTATCTTTATTATTAAGATAAATTCCTATTAAGCAGTGATAGCTTTGTGAAAAATAACATATGGGCATTTGACTATTTTGCTGTGCTGGGAAGAATTGAAATTGTAAGTTACAAATTCTTTGGTTATTTGTATTATTGTATTTCACATAGGATATTCGTTCTGCCTAGAGCATTTATATAAGTTTCAAATTAAATTTGATTTTGTATTTATTAGGTTATACCCTCAGGCTATTCTAATGTGTATATTATTATAAAGAAATAAAATTGGGAAATACTGCTCACCTCTTGTCTAATAGGATCCTTTCTGCTATTCAGGAAAAGACCACATTAATGAGGCTTTTTGTAACCTTTCAGGTCTAATAAAAATGGTTTTGGACAAAGATTTTCCACAGTCACACAATCTCACACACACACACATACACGCAAAGTCTCTTCAGTGACTTGAAATATTACAGTGTGGGAATGGGGTTGCTTATTTTTTAAGATTTTATCTACTTTTAAGTCTTATAAATTGTTATGTATATCTTTAGCTTAGCTCATTAAATACGTGAAGAAAGTGTATCTTAATTACCGATGGAAAATTTTAATGACCTCAAGTACCTGATTAATATTGTTGAGACTTTGAGGCTAATATATTCATCTGATACTTTCAATATTACATTGTTGGTCCTTTTTAGAAGTATAAGAATTTGGAACCAGTCCAACTTCCTGAGGTAACTGCTGTTTCAAACGCAGACAGCAGAGTACTTGACCTTAGCTTAATATCTTTTACGTTGTGACTGGGTGAGTATACTTGAATGTGGTACATTTTAGGTAAGATAGTGAAAGCTGAATGCTGCTCTGGAAAGTCAGTGATTTTATTTTATTTTATTTTATTTTATTTTATTTTATTTTATTTTATTTTATTTTATTTTATTTTATTTTTAACATTTATTTTATTTTTGAGAGAGAGCATGAGCGGGGGAGGGGCAGAGCGAGAAGGAGACCAAGAATCCAAAGCAGGCTCCAGGCTCCAAGCTGTCAGCACAGAGCCTGAGGCGGGGGTTGAACTCATGAACTTTGAGATCATGAACTGAGCTGACTGAGCCACCCAGGTGCCCCTTATTCTTGACTTTTGAAAATCGTAATTAAAAGATACAAGCATATAAGCATGTACTGGCTTATTTTCCTTTTATGCAGTCGTCTTTGGGGATCTTTGGTGTACCTTTCTGGTCCGGTCTCCCAGGGGCATTTGTTCTGAGCTTGAGGGAGATGCCTCTAACTTGCCAAAGCATCAAGTTAGTACAGACTCAAGTTGATTTGATATTTTTAATAACAGTAACCACTTTGACTTAAGATCTCCTTTCTCCTGTAATGGTCCTGGTTTGGATGGTAAATTATACAGTCATCCTATCTAGTAACCTTTATGTAGAGTTTAGAAAATTAGGAGTCTTTATGCTATTTCTAGGTATGTCATTGATATTTTGTGAAGCAGCAAAATACCTTATATCCTTTCATCTAACGGTTTGTATTAGGTCTTTTAGTTATAAAGGCCTTTGACATTAGCATGTGAACTAAATAGGAGCAAGGTATTGTCAGCCTCTTTAAAAAAATGAAACTTTATTTGAACTTAATTAATTAAAGATTTTATTTTTGAGTAATTGCAACACTCAACATGGGGCTTGAACTTACAACCCCAAGATCCCAAGAGTTACATGCTCCACCAGCTGAGCCAGCCAGATGCCCCGAACCCTGAATAATTTAGACTTAAAGAAAACTTGCCAAAATAGTAGTAGGAGTTCTCTTACATACCTTGTCTCCTTCCCCTAACGTTAACATCTTCCATAACCATATTACAGTTATCAAGCACAGGAAATTAACAGTGATACACTATTAACAAACTGCAAACCTTATTATAATTTTTACTGGCTTTTCCACTGTTCCTTTTCTGTTTCAGCATCCCACATTGCATTTGGTTATTATTTCTCCTTAATCTCCTTTAGACTGTAATTGTTCCTTTCTTTATTTAATCATTTATTTATCAAACACAGAGTCTCGGTGCAGAAAGTAAGTCTACCCATGCTTTTCATTAAATTGAAGGCTTTGGTCTGTTCATAAAGTTAGCATTTGTGAAAATTAGTGTCAATGATAAGGGTATTTGTCTTCTAGAATCGTCTTTATGAAAGTAGCTTATTTACTTTTCAGGTGAAGGCTCAACTGAAGGGAACAGGATAACTAGTAATGGCAAGGTTAAGATGCTCAAGGGAGAAGGAAAAATGTAATGAAATCTTGAGAAAAGAGAGAAGTAGAAAGGGGAAGGGAAATATCATTGTTTTGATTCCACATATTAAGGTAATAGTGCCTGATGCTTGGTACATATACAATAATTATTTATTAAATGACCAAAGGAACAAGTGTTTATTAAATAACAGCATGTGCTAGTTGTTGACAGAGATACAAAATAAACCTGATGGGGCCTCTGCCTCTTAGGTGCCCTTACTCATTTAACAGATGGAAGTAAACTGGACATGTTTGGAAATAAGGAGATGGAGGTCAGATGAGCAGAGAGGGCTAGACAAATCTGTGGAAATAGAAGCATAACAGAGAGTCCAGAGGAAAGCAAATGTTCTTAGTAGTCGACGCAGTGTCTGCTGATGTGAAGATGGCGAAGCTACAGAAAAGACGAAGAAGCTGCTGAGGGGAAAGAGGGGAGAGAACTCCGAAAACAGTCTTACAGCTTTCCAGATTTGGTTTCCACTGAGCTTTATATAGACAGGAGAAAGTGATACTTAATATGTGAAAGGTAGCCTTTTGGTTTAAACTCTGAACTCTGCCTGTGTAATTGTTGCTACATTCAAGGAAGATTGGAGACTGAAGAGAAATTCTTTCCAGTGTTTCTTTGCAAGTTTAAATTAGTCCTGGAAAGGCTTTGGTTTGGGTAGTTACATTTGTCTATACTTTTGCCTATTTTCTATAATAACCACATATTTTATAATTTAAAACAACCTTTAAAAACCTTTAAATCACTTACTACCTGCCTTGGCTGTTTATAGGCTGCTGTTGGGATTCTGGGCAGCAGTTACAAAATCATCACTTTAAATCTACATGTTTTGGGAGTGCCTGGGTGGCTCAGTTGGTTAAGTGTCTGACTTCAGGTTATGATACTTCTGTTCGTGGGTTCAAGCCCTGTTTCGGGCTCTTGTGCTGACAGCTCAGAGCCTGGAGCCTGCTTCAGATTCTGTATCCCCCCCCCCCCCCGGCCCCCCCCCCATCCTCTTGCTGCCCCTCCCCCACTTCGTGCTCTGTCTCAAAAATAAACATTAAAATTTTTTTTTAAATCCACATTTTTTTTTTTTTTTTTTTTTTAAAGTAAACTCTAAGCCCAGTGTGGCACTCAAACTCATGACCTTGAGATCAGGAGTTGCATGCTCTACCAGCTGAGCCAGCCAGGCACTCCTGAATTCACATTTTTAATGAAAGATCTTTATATGCTGATCAGGAATTAAGCATAGCATAATAAACTCATTGTTACCACTCGTAATTGGTACATTTTAAGCGGAAGAAAAGGAACTGATGTTTTAGTTAGCCAGTCTTTGCCTCATTATTGTGGATTGACTTACAATTTCTTAGGCTTTTTGAAACAGTGAAAATAGCTCATGGATGATGAATTTGTGGACCTAAGGAGACTGGCTTACAAATTGGTAACTGCTTAGTTCAATATTTATACTAACTGGGGACTGATGATTTGGCAAGCTGTTGCACATGGAGTGTAAAACAAAGCAGAATTGGGATACATTCTCCATAGGTTTTTAAAGAAAAAGTTGTTTTCTTGTTTATTCATTCTGTTTTGGTCATTCAGTAGATGTTTGTTGAGCACTGAGGGATTAGAAATAAGTCTTTGTCTTTGAGAGACTTACAGTCCTACTGCAGGAGACATATATAAGAAGGTAAGTGAACAGGAGTCAGTAAGCACAAGGCCTGTGGGAGCTCTGGGGAGGGTCATTCATCTTGGGGGTGGGGTGGAGGAGGATTGGGAGGAATGAGGGAAGAGGCTTCCTCAAGAAGGGGACACCTCTAAATTGAATCTGGAAGGATGAATGTGCCATATGAAAGAAAGTGGTTGGGAAAAGAGTATTCCAGCCAGGAATCAGCATGTACAGAAACTCAAGACAGTGAAAAATGACTTGTTCAGCATTGCTAGAGTAACAGTTTGGAGTGAAGAAGTGGACAGATAGAGGCCACAGAAAAGGCATTATAAGTCAGACTAAGGAGCTTGGAGTTCACCCAGATGACAGAGGGGAGCCATCACAGCTGTAGGCTAGGGGAATGATAACGGTCATTTTGAGATTTAGAAGGACCATTCTGCAAGGTTGTTAGGAGGCAGGATTGGTTTATGTATTTGTAGTAAAGAATTCGAATCCAAGGTTGACGTGTGAGTTATAATTTTTACTTGGAACTTTTAAAAGTAGGTTGTATATACTTTTACTGAGGGTGGCTTTGAGTTTGTTTATTTTCTTATCTGCAGTTTTCCAGATTTATGAAACATGCATAGATATTTGTGTTCAAGAAAACTTGGAGCTATGTAAATTTCCATGGTTGTTACCCAACATGCATTTAAAGATCACTTGAATTTCACATATTTTATTTATTTTTTAAAAATGTTTGTTTATTTTGAGAGAGAGTGAGCTAGCAAGTGGGGGAGGGGCAGAGAGAGGGAGACCGAGAATCCCAAGCAGGCCCCATGCTGTCATTGCAGAGCCCAATGTGGGGCTTCAACTCAGACTGCGAGATCATGACCTGAGCTGAAACCAAGAGTCATGAGATGAAACCAAGAGTCGGATGCTTAACAGACTGAGCCACCCAGGCACCCTGAACTTTATATATATTAAAAAACAGATACAGTTTCTTTTTTTAAAAATGTTTTTCTGAGAGCGCATGCGTGTGGGGGACAGGCAGAGAGAGAGAAAGTGAGAAAATCCTGAGCAGGCTCCTAGCTGTCAGTGCAGAGCCCAGTGTGAGGCTTGATCTCATGAAGTATGAGATCGCGACATGAGACGAAATCAAGAGTTAGTCACCTGAGCCACCCAGGTGCCCCAAAATACACAGTTCTGATTTAAGTGAGTGCATGTTTGGTTAGCAGATTCATGGTAGATAGCTTATGAATTTATAAGTTTATAGTTTATAAGCATATGGTCTTGATACTCAAATAATGGTGAATAGTTCCTGCTCAGCACAAGTTAGGGCATCTTTTGTCATAGTACCCTGTGACACTATATATAGTGACATACAGACAGATGTGTGTGTACGTGTGTGTATACATATATTTATAACGTTTATTTATTTTTGAGACAGAGAGAGACAGCATGAACGGGGGAGGGTCAGAGAGAGGGAGACACAGATTCTGAAACAGGCTCCAGGCTCTGAGCTGAGCTGTCCACACAGAGCCCGACCGCGGGGCTCGAACTCACGGACCGCGAGATCACGACCTGAGCCGAAGTCGGCCGCTCAACCGACTGAGCCACCCAGGTGCCCCATACATATATTTATAAATGTAGGTATATATATATATATATATATATATATACATATATATACATACACACGTAGGTAGATAGACATACAGATCTATATCTTATTAATTCGGCGAGGAATTTGAAATACTAGGTTAATCTGCCTTTGAAATGGAAATTAACTTAGGTTTAATGTCTAGATGAGTCATTGTATATGAAACTAGAAACCAATTGGGAGGTCTTTTTCAGTTCAGTCCTTCATTGGAAATCACAACTTTGAAATGAAAAATGTATTTGGAGGGGATCCTTAGGACAGCAAGATTCTTAAAGATGAAACACTTCCGGTTCTGAGAAGTGAAACGGAGTTGAAACTAAAACCATAAGAGAAAGTAATTCCATGGGGTTTTAGGTTGCTTGGACTCGCTAGCTCTCAAGAGTAGCAATTCACATATTTTGCCTCCTTATTCTCCGTTCTTTTAAAGGAGCTCTGAATTGTGCTTTTAGGTAGTTAACAACATTGTGTGGGTGTGTGTATGTTTCATTTAAATACCCTAGTTTTTCTTACTGGAAACATTTTTTTCTGTGTCTGAGCATGTATAACTTGAGTAGTCTTTGAAGAGACTCAGATTGTTGTAAATGGAGGCACATTGCCTGTTGCAAGAATGGTTCTTGAATGTTCTTTTAGGCACTTATATTAGTTGTTGCTTTGAGAAAAGAGATTGTTCACTGTGCTTTAGGAACTGGTAGCCAAGTCTGGTGCTTCTTAACCCTTAACTAAGAGAAATGGGGCTTGCTGACAATGGGTGGTTTTACAGGCCTGTGAAACCGACAGCATGTTCAGCAATGTAAACAATGGCAGCTGTCTTTTGCTGGCTTCTCTGTTGTTGGAAGTGTAATGAAACTGCTTCTCACAAATGGCTTCACCTGCTGACTCATCGTTCAGCCCCTAAACAACCATAGTGTCCAGCATTATTTAATGCTCCGATTGAGAATAAAAGGAATCAGAGTCTTAGAATATGAGGGTTGGAATGGATCATGGAAATCCTTTAACTTCGCCCCTTCTCAGAGGCCCTCAACTATCAAAAAGAAATGTCACCAAAAAAAAAAAAAAAAAAAAAAAAAAAAAAAAAGTCACTGGCAGATGCTATAGTTGATAGTTACAAGAATTAGTGATACTGCTATTCAGAGTGCCATTACTGTCTTCTGAATGATCAAGGACTTTTTTCTTCTGTCTAGAATTCTTTGAGATGTACTTTTTAAGCTTTCCCTCAGAAATAACACATTGTTCTGATAGTGGCTGTGAGTGACTGGTACAGGGGCAACATTCATTTAATGCCTCCTGTGGACTACAGGAGGACTGTGGGGAAAAGTAAGAAGAAAGTGGCATTGTCCCTGTTAATTTTCCAATCTAGTTAGGAAATATGAGATGAGAGAGGAGTGGAGAACATTTAAGAGTTAATTTATTAATAAGTATATAAGGTGATTCAACTGATAACTGACATTGCAAAGGAGGCTTATATAAATTTATGTGAGCTCTTACAGTAGTGACTTAGATTTTTTTTTAAAGATTTTATTTTTAAGTAATCTCTACACCCAGTGTGGGGCTCGAACTCACAACCCCGAGATCAAGAGTCACATGCTCTACTGACTGAGCCAGCCAGGCATCCCAGTGATTAAGATTTTTGATGCAAAGAAAAATCACTTGCAGAAATGAAAACTTGCCATAGATTTTAATCTGTAGATTGGAAATGATACTCCAGGAAACTGATGCAGATTTCCCACATATAACACAGTGAAACTGTTGACTTAAAACAGCAGTTCTCAGATTTAATTTTTGATCTCAAGGCTCCTTTACACTATTAAAAATTATTGAGGATCTGGGGCACCTGGGTGACTCAGTCAGTTGACTTCTGCTCAGGTTGTGATCTTGCAGTTTGTGGGTTTGAGTCCTGCATCCGGTTCTCTGCTGACAGCACAGACCCTGCTTCAGATCCTCTGCCCCATCCCCCCTGCCCCTTCCCCACTTGCACTCTTTCTCAAAAGTAAACATTCAAAAAAAATTACTGAGGATTTCATAGAGCTTTTGTTATGTGGGCTATATTTGCTGGTATTTACAGTATTAGGTATTAAAACAAAAAATTTAAGGGGTGGCCTGGGTGGCTCAGTCAGTTGAGCGTCCGGCTTGGGCTCAGGTCATAATCTCACAGTTAGTGGGTTCAAGCCCCGCATCAAGCTCTGTGCTGACAGCTCAGAGCCTGGAGCCTGTTTTGGATTCTGTCTCCTTGTCTCTCTGCCCCTCCCACACTTGCACTGTCTCTCAAATATAAATAAATGGAAAAAAAATTTTTAAATATTCACTCAAATAGTAATAACAAATCCAGTATGTTTGTATAGTTTGAAAAATTAAAAATAACCTTTTCAGGACAATTAGAAGAGTAGCATTATGTTATGATTGTGCACGTACCTTTCATGTCTAGCTTACAAGATTACTGGATTCTCATCTGCGTCTGCATTCTGTACGTTTTCTTTGAAGGAAATCTTGTCTAACTCAGATATTCCTCAGCAGAGAAATATTTTAATGTTATTCTCAGATAATTGTGGATGTTCTTTATTACTACAACAAAACTGGGATGTAGTTTCTTAAAGGTTAGTTTCAATTTGGAACCTGATGTCATGTCTCTGAACTTTTCATGCACTTTATTGTTCTCATTGTACTTTGAATGGATCTTTTACTGGTGTTTGATTTTATAACATCATGCATCTGTCATTTAGAATATTATGCTGCCCTAAATTATGTAGGTTTTTCAAATGTTGATTTATTTCATTTTACAATATTGTAAAATCATATCAGGTAATATCACTACTGATCTCAAAGAAAAGGCTTTAGGGAAGTTCTCGAACTCATTGTGGTAGATACTGTCATCACTTGTGAAGGGTGGAAGGGTAATTGAAATTGAAATAGGAACCAGTTTTTGGGTTGGAAGGAAATGAACTTCATTTTCATAAAGAAGCTCCATGTTGAATACTCTGAAAGGAACATTTTACTGTCTTTGGTTCCTTTTCCTAGGTAAACCTAGTTAGCAGGTTTGACTAATTCCATCTAAGGAAAACAGAACCAGAAATAGTTGGGTTTTCGAATAAATTTGTTAACCCAAAGGAACTTCTCTGACAATATATAGGTGTACTTTCAAGCATGGCTGCTCTGAGTGCTTGGTTCCCTGTCAGTTGTGGATCTGGGAGACGTGAGAACCTCTTCTGAGCCCTCTATAGCCCCATCCTCCAATCTGAAGGTGGACCTCTGAAGTGTCCTGTTGGAGTGCTAGATCTGTTTTACCTCATGGAATTGCTTTCAGTTCTTACTTAGGCTCTGCTGCTGTCTTGTCTTTGGAACTTAGTCTGTTTTACTAAACCGGTATGTAGGGTAAGACAGAGACTAAAATGAATCTTTTTTCCCAAGTGGGGTGGAGGAGACCGTTTGGCCTAAGATTTTGTTTCATGTGCCCTTGGTGGATATGACAAACTGTGCTGCTGTTACATTAAATTTTATTAAAGTTCTAAGGGATTATTTCTGCATATATCCGAGGATTACTTTGAAATCAGACTTTTTTTAAGTGTCGTCTGCTTTATGGAATTGTACTGTTAAAGTTGGTATTCAGATTTCTGATTTTTATCATGCCATCATTTATAATAGTGAGCCTTTTTTTTTTTTTTTTAACGTTTATTATTGAGAGATACAGAGCATGAGCAGGGGAGGGGCAGAGAGAGGGGGAGACACAGAATCAGAAGCAGGCTCCAGGCTCTGAGCTGTCAGCACAGAGCCCGACGTGGGGCTCGAACCGCGAGATCATCACCTGAGCCAAAGTTGATTGCTCAACCAACTGAGCCACCCAGGTACCCCTATAATAGTGAACCTTTTGAAACATACTAAAGGCCTAGTAATAGGGTTTTGGGGAAATTATGGGCTGTATATGCATTGAAATATTATGTAACCCTTAAAAATGTTGCAAAACATTTATTGACATTAAAAAAAAGTCCAGGGGCATTTGGCCTGCGCAGTCAGTAGAACATGCAACTCTTGATCTCAGGGTCATGAGTTCTAGCCCCATGTTAGGGGTGGAGCCTGCATTTAAAAAAAAAAAAAAAGTCGACATGTATTTTGTGGAAACCAGTTAAAAATAGCATGTCTGATCAAATTTTATCTTAAAACATATTTTCAAAGTGCTTGTTTAAGCAACAGTGTTCATAGGGTTATCTATTTGCCAGTGAGATTGGGTGATTTTTATTTTCTTTAACCATGTATCACTTTTTGGTGCTGCCTGGCTGGCTAAGTGTAGAGCACGTGACTTTAATCTCAAGGTGATGAGGTCAAGCCCCACTTTGGTCATGGAAGCGTTACAAACAACAAAAAAACCCCACCTATCACTTTTATAATCAGAAAAATAAAGCTATTTCTAATTTTAGAAATGAAACAGCTAAAATGTGACTCCTTGTAAGTTCTGCATTTAGTAGAGGCATTAAATTATGTTCATTAAAAATTTTTTTTTTATGTTTACACAGAATTTGAGCAGGGGGAGGGGCAGAGAAAGAGGGAGAGACAGAATCTGAAGCAGGCTCCAGGCTCCGAGCTGTCAGCACAGAGCCGGATTGTGGGACTTGAACTCATGAACTGTGAGATGACCTGAGCTGAAGTCAGACACTTAACCAACTGGGCCATCTAGGCGCCCCAAATCCAAAAACAGGATTTTGTACGAAGTGTTTATTTTTGAGAGAGAGAGAGAGAGAGCACAAGCAGGGGAGGGGCAAAGAGAGAGAGGGAGACACAGAACCCGAAGCATGTTCCAGGCTCCCGGCTGTCACACACAGCCTGATGCGGGGCTCAAACCCACAAACTGTGAGATCACCCCTCCGGGCTGAAGTAGGATGCTTAATCAATTGACTGAGCCACCCAGGTGCCCCAAGACGGTAAAGAGGATTTAAAAAACATTTTTAGATTTTCAACAGGGAATCAAAGGAGAGCGAGAGAGGGCATATTTTTGGTTAACTGTTAAGTAAAAATGAATTACGAATTGTGTGCTCCAAGCATTCTGACCAAATTAATCTCCTTTTTACCATGATATCAATGCTAGTGCTGATCTACCCAAATTTGTTTTCCTGACACCAACAGATACCATTTAAACTACTATAAAAGAGGTATCATTAAAAAAAAAAAAAAATTTTTTTTAACAGTGTGGCAAATTACTGCAGCATTTTCTTGTGATGCCTGTGATTTGTTACAGAGTTTGCTTTCTGAAGTCCTTTGCCGTCTTGTTCTTGCTGTCCTGGCTTTCATCTGGGGCTGCAGTGGGGTTGAGCCAAAAATGGCTGCTGCTGCAGCAGCACGGGCAGGCACAGTATAGGACTAACTGCTGTGGTTCCTGTGACGATGCAGGAGGAGCAGCCTGGGGAACGTGATCTGGGTCAGGATTCTCTTAAAGGTTGTTGTCATGAGAATTGGGCTTTTTTTGTGGAAGGGTTACTACAACACAGATTCTGCTGTTGGGAGGGGTTTAGAATGTATAGCCCTAGCAGAGAACCACCCGTTCTCTATAGGAGTAGGAAATTTTAGCATATGCTGTCGTTTGCTGAACAAGATTGTCTATTTATGGAAAGTGGCAAGCCTTACCTGCCTGTCTCAGTTGATGACAGAGAAGTGTCCAGAATGACGGCGCTTTCTGACTTGGGTGAATTTATTGAATGGAGAGCATTTCCCCTCCGGCACAGAGTGGGTGACGCACAGTAGAGGATTGAAAAGGTCTGCCCCTGTGCACCACCCACTTGACTTGGCCGAGTACTGTGCCACACCCGAAGTAAACCTAAAATGTTACGGAGAGAGATGGGGAGTGGTTTGAGTAGAGAATTGAAGTTGCCGCATGTCCTGCTTAAGCCACTCCGTGCAGTGAATGCATTGCCATTTGAATGGCGGTATGTTTGTGCTTGAATTTCTGGCCTTTCTGCTTGTGACTAGATACTGTATGATGGATGACCACTGGGTTTTGCTGCCTAGCAACCAGTGAGATGTGGTGTATCCAGGTGGACAGTGACACAGTCATTCATTCGTTGCTGTCTTAATATGATGAAGAGAAAAGGTTTTTCTGCTTTAGGAAAAAAAAAAAGCTCCCTTCTGCTGAAAAGCCATATGATCAGTGTAAAAAAAAAATGGAAAAATCACAACTGTATCATCCATTGATAACTATTGCTAACATTTTGATATATTTCCTTGAAGGAGTTTTTGTGTATGTACCTATTTATGTATGCATGTGTTGCTGTGTATGTATTTATATACATAAGCTTACTTGCATAGCTGCAAGTAATTCTGTAAATAATTTTATTATTTTTTCTATTTTAACTGATCTATTTCAGTAGACATTTCAGTAAACATTTTGAGCACGTTAATGATTTCATAATATTTCTGTATGTGGCTGTGCTGCAGTATACTTAAAACACAACCCATATCAGTGGATTATTAAGTTAACAATTTTGCTACCGAAAGAAGTGCTGAGACTAACGTTTCATGTATAATGTTTTTCAGTATTTCAGATATTTCCTTAATAAAGTAAAAATTACTGGGTCGGCAGGTGTGAACATGAGGATAACTGATGTATATTGCTGTATTTTTATCAGCATTAAATATTTTAGTTTTTCAAATTTTGTTAATTTGATAGGTAAAATGATACACAATTTTAGTATGCATTTCTTTTATTACTTACAAGATTTAGTTTATTTCCCTGTGTTAGCTTTTATTTCTTGATTTGAAAATTATCTGCTTGTATCCTAGGCTCAGGTATTTGTTGAAATCTTAGATGAAGTTCAAAAACTTAGTAAAATAGTGCATGTATGTTATAAAGAATACAAATCATGTCAATTTATATATGTATACATATATTGCATATTTGAAAGTATGAAAACTCTCTTCACTTCCACTCTCATCATTAGAGGCTATCACAGTTGATGATTTGGTGTGTCTTATAGATCTTTATGTATGCATTTACAAATAGAGGGGAAAAGGGTGGAGGAGGAGGAGAGAGGTGGAGGTTTTTAGAGGATGCCCTCTGGAGGTGGACTCTGAGGTTCATGTCCTAACTGCTGGAAATGTGGAGTGATCTTGGGGAGTTTAGAATCCCGCAGATCGTAGTCTTGGCTCCCATAGTTTAATGACTGTGTATCTTGGGAAAGTGATTCACGGTTTTTGTGGCCCAATATCCTCGTGTATAAAAGGGGTAATTAGAGACTCTAGTGCCTCAGGTGGTTGTGAGGATTAAATGAGTTCATGCATATAAAGTGCTTAAAATTGTACCTGGCACTTTGTGTAATAGAATAATATAGCAATGGCTATTACTTTTCCTACACGACATGTTTTGCTTAAAATTGTTTTAAATGTTTGTATTTATTTTTAAGACAGAGAGAGACAGAGCATGAGCAGGGGAGGGGCAGAGAGAGAGGGAGACACAGAATGCGAAGCAGGCTCAGAGCCTGATGCGGGGTTTGAACTCACCGACTGAGAGATCATGACTTGACCTGAAGTCGGACGCTCAACCGACTGAGCCACTCAGGTGCCCTGACATGTTTTGTTTTAAAACATGAAGTGGGATTATGCTGCACATGCTAGTGACTGCTTTTTCAGGTATCCTGTAAACATTTTCCATGTTGATACATACTGATTATCCTATAGTGTAGTTGTACCAACATTTATTTAACTCTTTTGCTGTTGATGGGTATTAGTTTAGTTGTTAGGTTTTTTGGGGGGGGGGGGTATTAAAATCTCTAGTGCCTTTCCTTGGACATATGTGTATTTTAATTCTTTTCTTTTTTTTCTGAGAGAGAGACTGAGCATGCGCCCATGCACAAGCAGGGGAGGGGCAGAGGGAGAGAGAATCTTAAGCACTCTCCAAGCCCAGCATGGAGCCAGACATGGGGCTCAATCTCATGACCCTGTTATCATGACCTGAATCGAAGTCGACTCAGATGTTTAACTGACTAAGCCATCAAGGTGCCCCTTTTAGATTTTTTTTTTTTTTGAAGGACATATGTGTCCTTTAGTAGGATGGAGTTCTATAAATGGAGTGGAATTGCCGAATTGAAGGGTATGTAAATAAAAAATAATAAGAATTTGGCAATTGCTTTTTAATATCCAAGAGCTTTTGTTTTCTCCCCCTCCTCCTTTTTGTGATAGCAGCTGTATCTCATTTTATGAGTCAAATATTACCTTGAATACTTACCTAGGTGCTAATTAGAAATTAGAAAACTCTTTTCTTCCCTGCACCATTTCTCTCCTCCAAGGCTTTGTTTTTTCTTCTTGTTTTTTTACTTTCTTTTTAAAAGTTTATTTATTTATTTATTTTTAAGTAATCTCTATCCCCGGTGTGGGACTCAAACTCATGACTCCAAGATCAAGAGTTACATGCTCTGCTGACTGAGCCAGCCAGGTGTCCTGGTTCTTTACTTCTAAATGTCTGCTGATTGGTAGTTTCCATTCATATTTATGAATGAAGAATGAGGTGGATCAGTAGAGTTAGTTGGGTGGATGGATTTCTTGCAGTTGGGTGATAGGTCTCTCTCCCTAATTGAATGTTGTCTTCATGTTTTGTGGGTGGGACCTGACACCAGGGACAGTGTACTGTATTTGTGCCTTTATTTTCTCCTAGAGTAAGTTTTAAAAAGAATGTATTGCTGATGAAAGTGAAAATCATTTCTTTTAGGAACATTCATGTTAACAAGTTTGCAGTATAGTCAGCTTTTTATATACTATGTGTTTCATACTATATGTTATGTGGAATTTCTCATGCACAATATTTCCCACGTATATTCTAATTGTGATTTTATACCCATGTCTTCTTCTCACAAATAGATTTTGAAGTGGAAATCCTAATATTTATAAAATAACATCTCTCTGGGGAATTCATTATCTTTTGAGGAATTGAGGTTTATTTTGCATTTCCATTGCATTGTACATTTAGGCTTTCTAGTTGAAATGAAAAACTGTGACTACTGATTTTTCTCATAGTCACATCATTTTTTTTAGTGTTTATTTATTTTTGAGAGAGAGAGAGAGAGAGAGAGAGACTGCAAGTGGGGGAGGAGCAGAGAGAGAGGGAGATACAGAATCCAAAGCAGGCTCCAGGCTCTGAGCTGTTAGCACAGAGCTTACCTTGGGGCTCGAACTCAGGAACTGCAAGATCATGACTGAGCCCAAGTCGGATGCTTAACCAACTGAGCCACCCAGGCGCCCCTCTTATAGTCACATCATTGGATGCTATTGTCTTCATCTAATAGGTCATTTTAACATTTTATTTTACTTATTTTTTTAAGTTTATTTATTTTGAGAGGGAGTGAGCAGGGTAGGGGCAGAGAGAGAGGAAGAGAGAGAATCCCAGCTAGGCTCTGCTCAGCACAGAGCTTGATGCAGGGCTTGAACTCATGAACTGTGGAATCATGACCTGAGCTGAAATCAAGAGTCAGACGCTTAACCAACTGAGCCACCCAGGCACCCCCTAACATATTATTTTAAGGATAAAATCACCTTTCTGATTTGTATGCCTGTTAAAACTGTATGTTTGTCTTTTATATACTGTAATTTTTAACCTTTCACAATTTTGTGAGATTGGTTAGAATTTGATATGGAGACCTGTTATGTAATCAAATTTTACCTATAGTATATTTTAATTGGATAATTGAATAGTCTTAGTGTGACCTTCCATGCAAACTTGAATTTGTTTCCCTCAAGTGACATCACAATGTATATTTATAATTTTGCTTCAAATGCATTAATTTGGTAAAATAGGAATTATAGAGTACACTGGATACTTTAAGAGATGTTGGCCAGGAACGCTTAGAAAAAGAGTAAAACTATAAAGTTGAACAGACTTAGGTTCTGGTTCTGTCATTTCTAATCATGTGATTTTTGGCAATTCTCTTTATGTTTATTGTTTTTTAAATGTTTATTAATTTTGAGAGAGAGAGAGAGAGAGAGAGAGCATGAGCCAGCGCATGAGCAGGGGAGGGACAGAGAGAGAGGGGGAGAGAGAATCCCAAGCAGGCTCCACACTGCCCACGCAGAGCCTGATGCAGGGCTCAAACTCATGAACTGTGAGATCATGTCCTGAGCCGAAGTCAAGAGCCACACACTTAACTGAGTCACTCAGGTGCCCCAGTTCTCTCAATGTTTTGAACTTCAATTTATTTGTCTGTAAGAGGGGCTGATACCACTGCTCAAGTTGTTCTGTGGATTGAATGAGATCCTCTACAAAATACCAAGTAAATGGTGTGACACATGGTACTAAAAAAAAAAAAACCTGTTTAATGTTGCATAGAAAACAAAAATCATTTTCTAAAGACTTAAACTAAAGATGCTACAAAGTTTATTAGTACATGTTTAAAGCTCTTCTTGTGTTCTGCTGTGTTGATACCTGTACCCGGGATTTGCAGTTTGAGAACCCTTTATTTCAAGGCTCGGGATAAAAAGCTGGTGAAAAATAGGGCTAGCTGATACAGATGCCTCTTGCTGGATGTTTTGTAAAGCTAGAACCCATTCTTTGTCTTCTAATGGTTTATTTATTACAACTCACTTTATTTCATCAAAATTCAATGGCCTGAGATACAGAGATTTTGCTTTATACTAATTAGGCTCAAGTGAATCTCGTTTTAAAATTTATTTTTATTTTTTTTAAATGTTTGTTTTTGAGAAAGAGAGAGCAAGAGCAGGGAGTGGGGAGAGAGAGAGGGGTACAGAGGATCCAAAGCAGGCTCTGTGCTGACAGCAGAGAGTCTGATGCAGGGCTCACACTCCCCTTGAGATCATGATCTGAGCCGAAGTCAGACACTTTATCTGTGAGATCATGACCTGAGCTGAAGTTGGACACTTAACCGACTGAGCTACCCAGGCTCTCCTTGGCTCCTAGTATATGTTTGGTGGATAAATATAGGTGGAATTAAAGGATCTTGGAATTATTAGGGCAGACTCCCTGCCTTGAGTCATGCATTTCCCTGATCTTCTATTAATGACTTAGAGGTACTTTGAAGACAAAACTGTCTTCTTTATCTGAGATGATAATTGCAAATCACTGATGGATTTTGAAAAATGGTAATTTTCTTAAAAATATGTCTTCTTTATTCCTGACATTTGTTTTTGTGGTAGACTGATAGTAAATATTAAAAATATTCTTAAGAGGGGTGCCTGGGTGGCCCAGTTGGTTTAAGCATCTGACTCTTGATTTAGAATCAGGTCATGATCTCACATTGGGCTCTATGCTGACAGCACAGAGCCTACTTGGGATTCTCCCTCTTCTCCTTTCTCTCCCCTACCCTGCTCACACACTCTCTCTCTCTAAAAAATAAGTAAACAAACAAACAAAAAAGCACCTTATAGTTTTTAAGTGTTTTTTTTAATGGATTATTTTATGTTTTTATTTTTTATTAAAAAATTTTTTTTTAATGTTTGTTTATTTTTGACAGAGAGAGAGAGAGAGAGAGACAGAGCATGAGTGGGAGAGGGGCAGAGAGAGAGGGAGACACAGAATCCGAAGCAGGCTCCAGGCTCTGAGCTGTCAGCACAGAGCCCGACGCGGGGCTCGAACCCACAGACTGCGAGATCATGACCTGAGCCGAAGTCGGATGCTCAACCGACTGAGCCACCCAGGCGCCCCTTTAATGGATTATTTTAAAGCATTGTTTGGTTTTTATTTTAGCAATGCAACACTCTTTTGTTCTTGGTTCCTTAGCTGAAGAGCTTAATTGAAACTGAAGTTTTCATAAAACAAGGAAATAATTAACCATTTTTCATTCTTAACCCTGAATATGTCTGCCTTTTTCAGATCCCATTTTTCGCAGTTTGTAGATTAGTTTCATTTTCAAATGGGTGGTTTTAACGTTATCCATTGCTAAAAACTGCTTTCTGCTTATTTTTTTTTTAATAATCTGCTGAATAAATATTTCTCCTGCCCAAGCTATTGGAGCCTTGAATTTTAGTGAAAGGAAAAACATTTTCCTATTCTGCTGTTTAAGTTTCTTGCTGTCTTTGTGATTGGCAAATGAATTTGATAACAGTTTGTCATTGAGTTGGTTATTGACAAATATCTAGAGAACATTGTATTTTCCCGACAAAGACACATTGTGAGGTTCTCTTGATGAGAGAAGCCAGTGTAAAATAAATTGGGGGAGAATCTTTAAGATTGTAAGAAATACTGGGGCATCTGGCTGGCTCAGTGGACTCTTGATTTCGGCTCAGGTCATGATCTTGTGGTTTGTGAGATAAGCCCTACTTTGGGCTCTGCACTGACACTATGGAGCCTGCTTGGGATTCTCTTTCTCCCTCTCTCCCTCTCTGTTGCTTGCTTACACAGCCATGCTCTTTCTTTAAAAAAAAAAAAAAAAAAAAAGGAAACTGGGGAGCCTGGGTGGCTCAGTCGGCTAAACGTCTGACACTTGATTTCGGCTTGTCTCACAGTTCTGAGTTTGAGCCCTGCATCGGTCTCCATGCTGATGGCCTGGTTGAGGTTCTCTCTCCCTCTTTCTCTGCTCTTTCATGCTCGTGCTCTTTCTCTCAAACAAAACAAAACAAAACAACCAGAAATGCATTTATTTAAAAAAAAGGAATGTAAGACATACTAATTTTTTTGTCATTGAACTAAATTAATATTTGCATTAGACTTTAGTGACCCATGTAAGTTAGCTTTTTTTTCTTAATTCAAGAAAATGCCAGCTTAATTAGCATAATTTTAGGGACATAGTAAGGCTAGGATACAGTATTCAATCTTGTTTGCTTGTTGGAATCTGTTTTGCAATGTAAAAAGGTATATAGACATTTTCTGAATCAGATTTTGGAGTTGGGGTTTTAGGTATGCAACTAAAGTTAAGACTCCTGGCCTAGAAAATAGGAATGGCCCAATGTGAGTTAATTAGGTCTTGCATAATATTTAGGGACGTGAAATTAGTACTTGCTTAATTATTTGGACAGTTCCTTTTCTTAGAGCTTTGAGTGTTACTAGCATGATGCTGTTGGATTTGGCACCTCTTCCTTGTTAAGTCTTGGTTTGTAATGATCAAGTAATGAATGCTTACTTCTCAGTGGACATGTCCTTTAAGTTTCTTTTCTAGATTAATACTGAAATAGAATTTGGCAGATGACCTGAGGAGGTGTTTTGTTTTTGTTTTTGTTTTTGTTTTTTTTTTCCATTTTGAAAAATATCTTAGTTCTGGGACATAGGAAAGTGAGAGCACAAAGCAGACATTTTGCACCTGACATCCACTTGGAACTTGAAATATTTGATTACCAGTATCCCATTAGTCAAATTGACAAACTGATGGGCACTGATGTCTGTTTTCTTTCCTGCTTTGAAGGGAACTTTCTTAACTCAACAGAGTGTATTGTGTGCAGGGCCTTGTGCTAGCCCTGTCCAAATGAGTAAGGCATAATCCTTCCCCTATTGTTATTACTGATTATTAGGATTACCGCAAGCCTGCCTAATATTTAAAAAAAAAATTATGTGTGCTACAGAAGTGAATGTGTTAACATATACTTCAGTGTGTAATGGAGAGACTCCTCGATTTAAGTCTGAATTATTCCACTAACTAGCATATTACCAGGTTCTGAGTCATTGTGGGACTCAGATGTGTCAGGGATCTAAGTTTCTGTCTTTTTTTTTTTTTTTTTAATTTATTTTGAGAGAGAGAGAGAGAGATGGAGAGAGAGTGTATCCCAAGCAGGCTCCACACTGTCAGTGCGGATCCTAGCACAGGCTCAGTCGCCTGAGCCAAAATCCAAGAGTCAGATGTTTAACTGACTGAGTGACCCAGGAGCCCCTAAGTTTCTGTCTTTTAAAAAAAAAAATTTTTTTAACGTTTGTTTATTTTTGAGAGAGACAGAGAGAGCGCAAGTGGGGGAGGAGCAGAGAGACAGGGAGACACAGAATCCGAAGCAGGCTCCAGGCACTGAGTTGTCAGCACAGTCTTGGACGCGGGGCTCCAACTCATGAACTGTGAGATCATGACCTGAGCTGTAGCTGGGTGCTTAACTGACTGAGCCACCCAGGTGCCCCCTAAGTTTCTGTTTTTTTGAGCATGCCCTGTGTTGGTCAAGTGAACCTTGTGGTCCAAGAGGACTATTCCAGGTGTGTCCTGTAAGTTTGCATGCCAGTTAGCAGGAAGGAGAAGGGAGAGGACCAAGAAATGCTTCCTTTTCTCAAAGGGCACTTACCAGAAGATTCATACATCACTTTTTTATTGAGGAAAGAGAGGAAAACAAAAATTGTGGGGCAACCAGCAGCTTCTAGGACATGTGTTTTTTGTTTGTTTTTTAAAAATTTTTTTATTTTTTATTTTATTTTTTAATTTTTTTAATGTTTATTTACTTTTGAGAGAGAGAGAGAGAGAGAGAGAGAGCGAGAGCACGAGCGAGTGGGGGAGGGGCAGAGAGAGAGAGGGAGACACAGAATCCGAAGCAGGCTCCAGGCTCTGAGCTGTCAGCACAGAGCCCAACGCGGGGCTCAAACTCACGAACTCTGAGATCGTGACCTGAGCTGAAGTCGGATGCTCAACCGACTGAGCCACCCAGGCGCCCCTGACCGTTAAACCTTTTAAGACAAACCACATCTTTCTGAATTAGCTTTAATCTTTTTGAGCGCACAAATATGCACATGAGACAGTTGAACAGCAGTTCATTAAAACTAAAGTCTGTCACACATTTGCTAGTGGTTGGAAAAGAAGATAGTGAAGTAGCTTTCTTAAGAGGTAATTTGGGCTAAATGGCTCTTATACCAGCCTAACCATCCACATGTAAAAGATTTTAAACAGTATAATTGAATCATAACGCAAATAACAGAATTATATTTTATTAGTGTATTCAGCTGTAAGGTACTCAGTGATTCACCAATAAAATCTTTGTTCGCTGTGTCAAAGGGTGAAATCCCAAGTAATGAACTCAGAAAATAGTGACCATGAACGTAGGATGAATCTTCATAGGAGATTTTTAGCTATTTGCTTTCCCTACCTCCAAGTTCATTCCTGTAAAATTATTTACTTTTTGCATTTTAATAAAGTTAATAGTTTTGAAATACAGTTTTCCATTATTAACATGTCTGAGTAGATAAGAATGTTGTAATGAGCTATAGAAGTAAACATGATGAAAGATAAAATACATATATAGGAAAATAAAATTTTTATGTTGCTGCCCATTCGTTTTCTTTTCCCTTTAAAAAAAAAATATATTTATTTTGAGAGAGAGCCTGAGCAGGGTAGGAGCAGAGAGAGCAGGGAGAGAATCTCAAGCAGGCTGTGTGCTGCCAGCATAGAGCCTGATGCGGTGTTTGAACCCACGAACTGCGAGGTAACAAACTGAGCGTAAATGAAGAGTTGGACCCTCAGTTGACTGAGCCACCCAGGCGCCTCTCCTTTTTGTATTATTATAAAGTTCTCATATCATTTGATAATTGAAAGAAGATTCAGCTCTAGATTTGGTATTTTCTGTATTCATAGTGGAACAGACTTAAAAGCTTTTCTTGGATCTTTAGACATAAGAAATTAGATATATAAAATCCCTACAAGGGAGGGATTTGTGCCCTTTAAAACACAGAATTCAATAGTTACCTGAGAATTTGAGGCTGAGGACACAGCAGGCTACATAATACATAAGTTAATGTCAAAACAGTGTATTTGTCTTTGTTTTAATAACACTTTAGGATTTATTACACTGAATTTGCTTTTGCTCAGGGTAAAGTGATAGTAAGAGAACTTAAAGTTAATCCGTTTATTTTATGTTTTTATTTATGATTCATGATAATGAAAATCTCTTTAAGTACAAACGCTCCTACTTTGGTTTTTGTTCAAGTACCATTTTCAGGATGACAGAAGTGATATCATTTTTATTAGAGAAGCAAATTGTTCCTCACCATTTAGTTTCACTTTCAGTGTTTATGTTCCAACCTTGTTACTGAAATTGTTGCCGTTGGAAATAATTAGTAAATACTTCTAGTTTCAGTTTCAGTTTCTTGTATTTGTGGCTTCATTCATATCTATTATGACTAGTGGGAATAAATAGATTCTATGTGATTATATTATAAAAAGAAAAAGTAAACTGCTAGTGAAGCATTTAAGTACCGTATTAGGGTTTGTAAGGACAGACTTAGAATTAGTAGAGTTACTTGACTTTTTACTAGTGCTTATCATTCCCTTTTAAATGTAGACTCTTGATGTTTTGGATAATGTGCTGTAATTTTGTGAAAAACATAACCTTCCTGGCTTTCTATGCACTCTGCATTTTCTTATCTCTTACCCGGTCTGCTTCTAACGTCTGTTCTTCTCTTTGGGGTTATTTTACTTCTCTGTGTCCAGTCTCTTCCTCTGCAAAATTGATTATCAGACTAAATTAACTTTTTTGACCTGCTTTATTTTTTTAGCCTATGTTTAGGGCAGAAATTGTCCCATATCCTTTCTTTCATCTTCCTAGAAATATGCAACAGTCCTTTTTGTTACTAAGGACTTTTCTTTATTTTAAAAAAGTCTGTTTATTTATTTTGAGAGACAGAGGGCCAGGGGAGAAAGAGGGAGAGAGAATCCCAAGTGCAGGGCTCATTCCCATGAACCACGACATCGTGACCTGACCTGAAATTAAGAGTTGGATGCTCAACCCACTGAGCCGCCCAGGCACCCCGTTAAGGGCTTTCTCTTAGGCAGAGCAGTGAAATACATGGGGGAAGGGTGTCGATAACCAAATAAACCTTAGCAATTAAGAATTACTAGAAAAGTTTGAAATACAATTGATAGTCTTGCAGCACTCCTTTCCTTTTATTGCCTTGCTTATTGGGATTGGCGCACATTTTAAACATTTTTCTTCCCACCTTTTCTTTCTCAGAATAATAGTCCCATTAGGAGAAAGTATGAAGGGTCACCTGGGTGGTTCAGTCGGTTAAGTATCTGATTCTTGGTTTCATCTCAGGTCGTGAACTCATGTTTAGGAGTTGGAGGCCTGAGTCACGTGGAGACTGCTTGGGATCCTCTGTCTTTCTGTCTCTCTCTCTCTCTCTCCCTCTCTCTCTCTCACCCTCCCTCCCTCCCTCCCTCCCTCCCTCCCTCCCTCCCCTGCTCGTACACTGTTTCTCTCAAAGAAATAAATATTAACAAAAAGTGTTTTTAAAAAAGGAGAAAGTATGAATTAGTAGGCTCTTCAGGTACCTCCAGAATCCAGGGACACTTCAGACCAGCAGTGTCTAAAAGAACTTTTTGTGATGATGAAAACATTCTGTGTCTGCAGTGTCCAGTGTGGCTGCCAGTAGCCATATGTTGCAACAAGCACTTGAAATGTGAGGAGTGTAGTTGAGGGACTACATTTTAAAATTTTATTTAATTGTAATTAAATTTGTATGTAAATAGCTGCAAGTAACTGGGTGCTGCCCTGTTGGACTGCATAGCTCCAGATTATCCATTCAACCAGCAAATATTGTTTTGAGCACTCAGTGATATGCCTAACATTATGTTAGGTGCCAGAGTTATGGTGAGACAGACAGACAATTGAAGAGGTAGATGTAATACAGTATAATAGTTGCTGTATTAAAGAAAGGCACAGGGTTATATAGGAGCTTAGATACCAATTTTTACCTAACCCAGGCTTAGGGTGGGTCACATTGGGGGTGTTCTTATGTCAGAAGTCTGGTGTCAGGGCACCTGGGTGGCAGTTGGTTAACTATCTGACTCTTGATCTCAGCTCAGGTCTTGATCTCTCTCAGGTCATGAGTTCAAGCCCCGTGTCGGTCTCCACTCTTCGTATGGAGCCTTCTTGGGATTCTGTCTCCCTCTTTCTGTCCCTTCCCTGCTCACTCACTGTCTCTCAAAGTAAATTAATAAACATTAAAAAAAAGAAGCCTGGTGTCGAATATCCCCTTGTATTGTGCACAAGTACTGAGCTCAAGTCAGTCCTTGTTCTGTTACAGTTATCAAGGTCTATGGAACCACTCGGCCGGCCGTTATTATTTTTAAGTGTTTGGTGTCAGCACTAGTATTTTTGTGCTTTAGCCCTGGACCTTGTATAGAATTAATAGGCATTCATTTGTGATGAGATTAACTTTATTTCTTTGGTGAAAATCTGTACTACAGAACTGTAAATCATTAAAGGCTGCAGTTTGGCTAAAGTTACTTTAAGTGTACGCAGTTTGGGGCAGTTTCTCAGGCCATGCCTTATTGTCAGATAATATTTTTGTGTTAATGAAGTTCTGGCAAGGAGACTGCCTTGGGTTTTTGATTCTTGGCCATATATATTGCAGAGGTCCTTGAGGTCAAATTTCCAGGGCTTTAGGACTTTAACATAAGAATATGAATGCTGAATAGAGTAACAACTCTTATAGCTTCTTTAGGACTGATCATTATTATCTAGGTTCTTAACAGAGAGGAGGGAATGCCTAGAAGTCACTTCTTAGGACTCCTGGATGTCAAGATCCATTTATAGTCCCTTTTGTTTGACCTATTCAGAACCTTCTCAGCCATGTAAATCTCCTTGGCTTGGGGAGGGAGAGCATTAAGGATTCTCTCTTTTCGCTGTTACTCGGGTCCTCATTTTCCTTCACTTTACTCTGGAGGAACTCAGGTCACTGTGAGTCATGTATCTAATGAATTATTGTCGTGGCTTCTCTCTAGGTATTGAAGAGTCAGAGCTTTGACTTTTAGCCTCAGGGGACAGAGTCTATAACTATGCACTTGTAGGTAAGTTAAATGAGTTGTATTCATGGGGTGCCTGGCTGGCTCTGTCAACAGAGCGTGCTGACTCTTGATCTTGGGGGTGTGAGTTCAAGCCTCACATTGGGGCTTACTTAATAAATAAATAAATAAATAAATAAATAAATAAGTTGCATTCATCAGTAACTGTCTTGTTTTTTAGGATGTTTTGAAGTTTATTTCTTTGTCATTCTTGTAAAAAGCGCTTGGATTTTGATGTTGTGGTATGGTTTTGATGAACTGTGTTACATTGGCACACTGGGCTGTTTCTGGTGTGATTCATTGTAATAGGAGGAGGAACAATTTTACTGCATATCAATCTAGAAACACGGAGTGATTTAAATTTGTTGGGTTAGTGAATTTCATTGTCAGTCATAAACACATACTCCAGGTAGTCAGAATTCTGACAGCATAGATCTTTTCTTTAGATTCAGATTCAACTAATACTTAACCCAGTACTTTTGAAGTGCATTATGTATTGTCTTTTTTTTTTTTTTATAGATCATTTGTTCAGTAGAAATACGTGAACCACCAGTGTAGTTTCGGGTTTCCTAGTAGCCATGTTAAAATAAAAAGAGAAAAGAAAAGAAACAGGTGAAATCAATTTTAATAACATACTTAACCCAATATATACAAAATACTATCATTTTGGGGCGCCTGGGTGGCTCAGTCGGTTGAGCGGCCACTTCGGCTCAGGTCATGATCTCGCGGTCCGTGAGTTCGAGCCCTGCGTCGGGCTCTGTGCTGACAGCTCAGAGCCTGGAGCCTGCTTCCGATTCTGTGTCTCCCTCTCTCTGACCCTCCCCCGTTCATACTCTGTCCTCTCTCTGTCTCAAAAATAAATAAACGTCAAAATACTATCATTTTAAGATGTGCTCATTTGGTAAAAATTATTAGTGATATATACTGTACTTTTTTCATTCTTTGTACTAAGTTTTTCCACTCCAGTGTATATTTGATATATATCTTACCTTGTAGTAGCCGTATTTCAAACGCTCAGTAGCTCCATGTGGCCTAGTGAACAGTGCAGTTCTGTTGTGTGCCTGTAGAATAAATCCCACTTCACTGTCTGCTTTCAGAGAGGACCAAGACTAGCAGGGCTGAGGGCAGGGGAAGGGATGAAGAAAAGGAGCTAAGTGGCAGGAATACCAATCAACAAGGGGGTGCTTTACACCTTTCCCCATCCGGGTTGGTTGCTGTACTAGCAGCTATGGATAGATTTATTTTTTATCTGTTTTCTTCACTAAGCCAACTGCTTAAGGTAGGAACTATGTTTTTGGTTTGTATTTCCCTAGGTCAGTGCCAGGCATAAAGTAGACACTAATAAATAAATGTTTATTTATTGCATTTCTGGGGGTTGGCTGTGTTATGTCACTCATATTAGTTAAACATGTATCCATTTCCAAGGTTATTCCACAAGTTGGGAGTGGAAGATAACGTATACACTATCAGGAGTAAGTCTACATGTAAAGATTCTACAGCTAGTAAATACTGACGTATAGTGTCGTGTTTTTTGCCTTTAAAAATTTTCTGCCATTAATAACTAACATTTGATGAACATATTACAGGTGACCTATACATTTTTTGTCCCATTTAATTTTCATAATACTGCCATGGATAGGTAGGTGGTATTGATCTCATTGTATAGATGATGAAAATGGGCTCTGTAAACTGTCTTCTGATACAAAAGACATTTACTTGTCATGAATGGAGTTGGTGCATAAGTGTAGTGTGTGTGGTTGGATATATTTCTCCTTCTAGAATCCATAGTAACACTGTCATTGATGATCTTTTATATAAAATACACATTTGTGTTCATGGAGATGCAGAGGGGTACATCTAGTTTGAAAACTTAAGAAAAAGCTACTTTCAAATACTGTAGATATACAAAAATACACTATAATACAGCAAAACCGTGTATCCACCAGCCAGCATCACAAACAAAATGTTACCAATGTAATTAAAGCCCTCAGCATACACCCTCCTTGATTACTTGTTCCTCTCATTCATCAGAGGTAATTGTTATCCTGAATTTGGGATTTATTAGTCCAATGTATTTCTTTATACACTTGCTATATATTTATATTTCAGTTTCCCATATCTTTTTAGTTTTACTTACAGTGCAAAAAAAAAATAATTCTTAAATCACAAGTGTTGTGTGCATATGTTTTGAGCGTGTGAAGTATTTTCTAAACTTCCAACTTTGTGTTTTTGGATAGAGTTCTTAAGTCTCATTTTGAGAAATAGGAACATTTCATTTTAAAGAGCTTATCTAAGTATTGTTAGCCAGTATTTTGAACTCATAAGATTTTTATCTCCTAAAGAGTAAGGACAAAACCATTTAATTTTATTAAAATGATTTTTTTTTAAGTTTATTTACTTATTTTGAGGGAGAGAACAAGCAGGGTAGGGTTAGAGAGAGGGGAGAGAGAGAATCCCAAGCAGGCTCCACACTGTCAGCACAAAGCCTGATGCGGGGCTCGAATCTACAACACGTGAGATCATTACCTGAGCTAAAATCAAGAGTGGGATGCTTAACTGACTAAGCCACCTAGGCACTCCAAGGGTAAGATCATTTTAAATTATTTTGCTCAGTGAGGTAAAATTCTTACATGAGGTTTTATTAAATATGATCTCTTCACTGTTGATTGGCATAAACAGAAGAATCAAGTGAAGAAGAATCAAGAATCAAGTGACATATACAGTGGAAATCAAGGAATACATTTCAAGGACTAGGGATAATGCATATGATGGCAATAATCTTTAAGGATCTAAATTCTGATATTTGTTATTTTTAAAGTTGATTTATTTATTTTGAGAGAGAGAGAGCAAGCATGGGAGGCACAGAGAGGGGGAAAGAGAGAGAATCCCAAGCAAGTTTCGCATTGTCAGTTCAGAGCTTTGATGTGGGGCTTGAACCCACGAAACGTGAGATCGTGACCTGAGCTGAAATCAAGAGTTGGAACCTTAACTGATTGAGCCACCCAGGTGCCCCTAAATTCTGATAGTTCTACTTCCTTATCCATAATGGGAATAGTGGTGCTTTTGTTACTAGAATAATGGTGAGGACTAGAGTATATAAAGTATCTTGAACCATCTTGAGTGCTTTATAATTAGCATGTCAGATATTTTTCAAAACTTAGTACTTGTGGTTTTTAGGTTTAAAAAGCGCCTGAAAGCTCAGTCTGTTCTTAGCCTCTTTTTTGACCATCAGAGAAGATGGTTATGAGTGTGTATGTAAGCTAGACGATGTTCCCTTTTGTTTTTTTTTTTTAAAGTAAACTATGTGCCCAACATGGGGCTCAAACTCGCAACGCCGAGATCAAGAGTGGCATGTGCTACAGATGAACTAGCCAGTTGCCTTTGAGTTTTTTTTTAATAAAAAAAAATTTTTTAATGTTTATTTAAAAAAAATTTTTTTTTTTAACGTTTATTTTTGAGACAGAGAGAGACAGAGCATGAACAGGGGAGGGGCAGAGAGAGAGGGAGACCCAGAATCTGAAGCAGGCTCCAGGCTCTGAGCAGTCAGCACAGAGCCCGATGCGGGGCTCGAACTCACGGACCGTGAGATCATGACCTGAGCTGAAGTCGGACGCTTAACCGACCGAGCCGCCCAGGCGCCCCTAAAAATGTTTATTTTTAAGAGAGAGAGAGAGAGAGAGAGAGAGAGAGAGAGAGAGACAGAGCATGAGCAGGGGAGAGGCAGAAAGAGAGGGAGACACAGAATCTGAAGCAGGCTCCAGGCTCTGAACTGTCAGCTCAAAGCCTGATATGGGGCTTGAACTATGAGATCATGACCTGAGCTGAAGTGATGCTTAACTGACTGAGCCACCCAGGCGCCCGTTGTTTTGTTTATATAAATAAAGTTTCTTTTTATTGAGAGAGAGAGTGAGCACGTGCATGAGAGCACAAGCAAGGAAGGGGTAGAGAGAGGGAGAGAGAAAATCCCAAGCAGTCTCTGTGCCGTCGGTGCAGAGCCCAATGTGGGGCTCAGTCCCACAACCATGAGATCATGACTTGAGCCAAAACCCAAGAGTAGGACACCCAAACAACTGAGCCACCCAGGCGCCCTATAAAGAATAGTTTTTTGGATTCAGCATACTTCCCAAAGTTTATTTCATTCTCTTTTAATTGCTTCAGTTCCTCCATAGTATTCCAAGCCATAGATTGGATGAGAGGTATGAAGAATTAGCAGGAAAGGTTTTTAGTGGGATGTTTAGCAGATGATAAACTTTGATTTGAATGGTAAGGAAAATGTTTGGATGTTATGAAAAATAACCTCTGTTTTTCAACCTTATTTTGAGGGCAAAGTCACTTTTTACCATGTTTGTGGATTTCAAGTAAATAGCAGTATTTATCTTTAGTTTGGCGGGGAGAGAGTACTGTTTATATTGATAGTGATTTTAAGGTTGCCTTCATTATGAAAAATCCTTTCCCTGCATATAGAGTTCTGTGTTTACCTTTTTTTTTCTTCTACTACTTTGAAATACTGAAAAAAGCCATTGTCTTCTGGTTTGCCTAATTTTGGGCAAAATCTGATGTAATTTTTATTTTTGTTCTTGAGTATTTATGTAATATTCACCCTTCCCCCTCCAACCTCCTACTTCTTCAGTTGCCTTCAAGATATTTGAGTTTGATGTGGCTAGGCATCTGTTGATTGGTTTTGTATTTATTCTATTTGGGATTTCTCTAAGTTTCTCGAATATGTGATTTGATATCTTTCATTATTTCTGGAAAATTCTTGACCATTATCTCCAAATATTTCTTCTGCCCTAGTCTTTCTCTTTTCTCCTTCGGGACTTCATTTTGTATGTATTTTAGACCATTTGACAGTGTCCCTCAACAGTGGATGCTTTTTTGGTTCTCTCTTTTTTAGTTTGGATAATTTTTATTGATGTGTCTTCATGTATCTTCATGTCCATTCATTCTTTCATTAACTGAGTCCAGTCTACTATTGAGTCTGTTGAAAGAACTCTTTATTTCTGACATTGTATATTTTATTTCTAGTATTTCCATTTGACTTTTAGAAATATTCTCCCATCTCTTTCCTGAAATTATCTCTTTGTTCATATATGTTATCCATCATTTTCACTAAATCTTGTAACACAGTAATAATCATAATTTAAAAAGAACCCTGTCTGATAGTTCCAGTATATGAGTGATCCCTGAGGCTACTTGTATTGATTGTTTTTTCTCTTCACTGTGGGTGATTCTATCTCATGATTTTTATTTAAGTGTTGGGCATTGTGTATAATATAGTAGAGATATATATTTATTTTTTTAAATGGGTAAATCTCTTCTGTTGGGCCGTTGTAGTGGGGTATTGAGTCAAACTTAACATGAGTTGAGCTAGTCTGGGGTTTTATTGTTGTTATCATTATCTTCAGTGTAGCACAGCTTTCAAAGTCTTGTGTTGGCTAATGTTACCTGGTGGTAGATTGCTGTTGCTTGCTATTTGGTGTCAGGATTGTGGTGGAGGTAGTTATCCTGGTCCAGCTCCAATCTTTTTTTTTTTAAGTTTATTTTTGAGAGAGAGTGTGCGAGCATGTGAGTGGGAGAGGGGCAGAAAGAGGGAGACAGAGAGAATCCCAAGCAGTCTCTTCACAGTCAGCACGGAGCCTGATGCGGGGCTCGAACACATGAACCATGAGATCATGATGTGAGCTGAAATCAAGAGTCGGATGCTTAACCAACTGAGCCACCCAGGTGCCCCCAGCCTCAGTCTTAAGAAGACCCTTCAAAATTATATTGAAATAAATGCCAAATACTCTGGATGGTTGTTGGATATGGGTTGCAGATTTGGATCTGAGCTTTGTCATGACCAAGGCAAAGTTACAAGATTGACAGTGTTCAGACTTTTAGTGTATTTTCATAAGAGCCTTTTAACTGTAGGAAGAAAAGTTTTTATTTTTATTGGCCTCAGAGATGAGGCTTTATCATTGTTCCCTTTCCTTTTTCCTGTAGCAGCGTTTGGCTTGTATTTGTGATTGTTCTTAAATGGGCTTTTCTGTTCCTCCCTGAGTGTTATAAGACTTCTGCTTGTTGTATCAGTGTTGGATCCTAGACCCAAAATGATTTCTTCCTTCCCTTCCCTTCCCTTCCCTTCCCTCCCCTTCCCTTCCCTTCCCTTCCCTTCCCTTCCCTTCCCTCCTTCCTTCCTTTTTCTTTCTTTCTTACAAAAAAAAATTTTTTTAATGTTTGTTTATTTTTTTGAGAGAGAGAGGGAGACACAGAATCTGAAGCAGCCTCCAGGCTCTGAGCTGTCAGCACAGAGCCTGAGGCGGGGCTCGAACCCACGAACTGTGAGATCATGACCTGAGTGGAAGTTAGACGCTTAACCAACTGAGCTACCCAAGCGCCTCCCAAAATGATTTCTTACCCTTTCCCACAGGAGTAGAGGGATTTGCTTATCTTCTTATCCTGGTAACAGTAGATGTTGCCAGTGTTGTGGCAGTGTGAATGTTTGTTGCTTCTTCTCCAGTGGCCTAAGGGTTTTGCTTCATAGAAAAGGATCTGGGGAAGCATGTGGGGCTCTGTGTCTGTTCTCAGTGATGGCTGGTCGTTTCCTGTATTGTGCCATTGAGTGGGACTCTGTTTTTTGCCATGAATCTAATCTTTCTCATGAGTATCTAGTGGAGGCCAATAGAAAAGAGCTTGCAAGTGAGTGTAGACTCCCATTGTATCCAGGACACCCAGTTGGGAAAGTGTATGCTTGTCTACACTTAACTTTTAGGAATTTATTTCAGGTATTGTAATTACTTCTTTTCCTCATGGTCTGCCGTGTGTTCTGTCCTTTATTTGGAGGGCCTTGCCTCTCTTTGGAATTCATTTTATTTGGTTGCCTTGCAACTTTAGCAGTCTCTGAAGGGCTCAAGTAAAATTGTGGAGTTTTAGATTATCTGGCCTTTTCTTTTAGAGTGGGTGCTATATTCTTTGCAGCTTTCTATATCTTAAGTAGAAATAGAAGTCTCCTGGTAATCTTTAGAGTTTTATCAATCTGTGCTAAACTTTATTCCAAGAAGGATTCAAAGTGGTTTACAAAAAGAATTGAGATAACACTAGGTGAAAAAAACTAGATAAGGAAATCAAAGCAAAGGGAAAACAAGATGGGGATAGACATGCAGACAGATAGGGAGAGCATGAAAATTATATTGAAATAAATGCCAAAGACTCTGGATGGTTGTTGGATGTGGGTTGCAGATTTGGATCTGACCTTCGTCATGACCTAAGCAAAGTTACAAGATTGACAGTGTTCTGACTTTTAGTGTATTTTCATAAGTGCCTTTTAACTGTAGGAAGAAAAGTTTTTATTTTTATTGGCAGATCTAGTGGAGTGTTTGTAATGTGTAAGACTTCTCTTTTTAATATATGTCTTTAATAGATCTTTCTTCACCTGTATTTAATTTCTTGTTTTAGTGTGTTGTACGGGTAATTTCATCAACTAGTGCTTTATAGTACAATGTAAGAAGCCAGTTTTATGGCACATGGTTTGTGAGATAGTTGCTATTTGAATCTGAGAGTCCTCAAAACAAGCCATTATCCTATTATTGCTAGGAAGCCAGGATGGCCTTACACATAGGGTGGGGTCAAGGAATTTGCTTATTTGTTGATTTATTCAACAGACATTTATTGAATACCAGCTATGTGTCAGGCATTGTGTTAGGAGGCCAGGATAAAGCAGTGAGTAAAAACAAGCCCTTTTCTCACAAAACCTGTATTGTAGCAGGGGTAGAAAGATAGTACCAAATATGTTAAGTCCTATGGCAATAAGTGTTATGTGGAAAGATACTGCAGGATACCAAGAAGTTGGAGAGAACTGTTATTTAGGGTGATAGTGGAAGTCTTCAAGGGGAAATTTGAACAGAGAGACGAAGGAAGCAGAGCTTGTGGGGTCAGCATACCTGTGGGTAGAGTGTCTTAGAGGGAACAGTAAGTGCAAGATCTCTGAAGTTTGTACCATCGGCACACGTTTGAGGCAGCTAAAGGAGGCCGGTATAATTCGAGGTGAGGAAGGTAGGGGGACAAGTTCATGTAGACCCTCGTAGGAAATAGTAAGGATTTTGGATTTTATTCTGAGATAAGCCATCGGAGGGTTTAGAGCAGAGAAATGATACTGGTATCACTTTTGTTTTGAAAGAATTGGTCCAACTTTACATATACTTACCCACTTAGATTCTGTAATTAACATTTTTTTAAAAATTTTTTATTAAAAATTTTTTTTAATGTTTTATTTTATATTTGAGACAGAGACAGAGTGTGAGCAGGGGAGGGGCAGAGAGATGGAGACCGAATCTGAAGCATGCTCCAGGCTCCAGGCTCTGAGGTGTCAGCACAGAGCCTGATGCAGGACTCGAACTGTAGAGCAGTGAGATCATGATCTCACCAGAAATGCGACCCTTAACCAACTGAGCCACCCAGGTGCCTCTGTAATTAACATCTTCTACTGCTCTCCCACTCATTCCATTTGACTAAGATACCCGGAAGACCCTGTTTTCTTCCATAGTACTTGTTTGGTTTCCTGGAGAGTATATTAAAGTTTATTTTTAGAACACTTTTCTTTGAGCTTAAGGAATCTATTCCTGTGATAAAATAGTAATAATTCCATAAGTCTAAACTATTTTTGGTCACTGATTTATTAAGGTATATTGTGATTGAGATTCATCAGTCTTCTACTGTTTTCAGTGATGCTGAAGACACTTGATGCCTGTGAAGGAAGGAGGGAGAATGCCACTAAGTGAGGCAGAGTAGGTTAGAATACAGAAGTGAGAGTTCCATGGGCAAGCTCACCTACTTTATCAGTTGACCTGGAGTCTTCTCTGTTAATGTATCAACTGTGATACCCGATGCCTTTGTTTCCCTTATGTTGACATAATGTTTGCTTAAGTCTCTTCAGCTTTAGAATCAATACTTGATTTAAATTAGTATGGTATTGTGGCTAAGAGTATGGATTCTATAGTAGAATATTTAGGTTTGAATTACATCCTCAGGGTTTTTTTGTTTTGTTTTTTTTCCTTTTCTCTGCCTTAGTTTTCCTCCCTGAAATGGGGCAAAATAATGGAACTTTCCTTGTAGGTTTGTTGTAAATAAATTAATGTGCACAGAACAATACTTGGCATAGTAAGTGCCAAATAATGTTAGCTATTTTTATTATATGAAATATGTAACCGTAAGACTTTGTCTTTAAGGGCCCTTTGTCATTAACAAAGTGAGATAAGTGTTTCAGCAGTGCTTAAACACTGTTTCTGGGACTTCCCTGTTTGTTTTTGGTTTCACAGTACTTTTGTCAAGAGTTGAGTGATTTTGATAGAATGTGCTCCCAGATCATCAAGATATGCTTGGTTCAGTTTTCTATTTTGAAATAAACTAGTGACCATTACAATTTTAAGTGTTTAATGCATTCCTGAAATTGGTCTGATACTGGGTATAGAGAAATAACTTGTGCTTGAATAATTAAGCCAGTCATTTGTAGGCTAATGGATCATCTTAATTAAAACTCCTGCTTTAGTTTTATCATATGAATCTGACTTTTGGAAATTGCTTAGATGTGTTAACGTGTTATATATTATATTAATGTTAGAGCTTTGATACCATTTGAAAAACTTTGTTGGTTAGATATGTAATTAACAGAAGTCTTTACTTTCTAAGAGCTTAATTCTTCACGCATGAAGAACTGTCATGCTGTCTTTTGTTTTGCTAAGGTTGACCACAGTACTAAACTGTCTAATTGTGTCTCTTCTTTTAATTTATTTTGTACTGTCATGTAGTTTAGTTTTTATTTAAATTCCAGTTAACATACAGTGTAATCCTAGTTTCAGGTGTACAATTTAGTGATTCAGCACTTCGATACAACAGCCACTGCTCGTTACAAGTGCACTCCTTCATCTCCATCATCTATTTTCAGCCATTCCCCCACCTGCCTCCACTTTGGTAACCATCAGGTTGTTCTCTGTAGTTCAGAGTCTGTTTCTTGGTTTGCAGCCCCCTCTTTTTATTGTGTCTTCTCTTTTATTTTTTTTATTTTATTTAAAAAAAAATTTTTTTTTTTTTACGTTTATTTTACTTTTGAGACAGAGACAGAGCATGAGCGGGGGAGGGTCAGAGAGAGAGGGAGACACAGAATTGGAAGCAGGCTCCAGGCTCTGAGCCATCAGCCCAGAGCCTGATGCGGGGCTCGAACTCACAGACCGTGAGATCGTGACCTGGGCTGAAGTCGGATGCTTAACCAACTGAGCCACCCAGGCGCCCCTTGTGTCTTCTCTTTTAAAAGCTGTTCTTTGTATGTCATAAGCTCCATATGCATAAGTCAGATTCCACCTTTTACATATTAGCGTTTTAATGAGCACACAGTTACTGAGAATTCAGTGGCTTTAGTGGATATATAATTAAAGTAAATTGCCTTTCATTCAGATTAAAAATTTTTTTTAATGTTTATTTATTTTTGATAGAGTGCGAGTGGGGGAGATGCAGAGAGAGAGGGAGACACACAATCCCAAGCAGGCTTCAGGCTCTGAGCTGTCAGCACAGAGCCGGACGCAGGGCTCGAACTCATGGACCGTGAGATCATGACCTGAGCTGAAGTTGGACGCCCAACTGACTGAGCCACCCAGGCTCCCCTCATTTAGATTTGTAGTAGCTGATATTGCTTGGGCACATTTTTTTAGCAATATCTTTTACTTTGGATGTGGACTTGCGGAACTTGTTTTTTTAACCTGGAGGAGTTGAAACAGTTCATTGATGGGGAGGTAATTTTAGAGCTACTTACTATTAAGAAGGACAAAACCAGAAAACACTATAGTAACAAAAAATCATGACTGAAGTATTATCCTCTCTCTCTCTCTCTCTCTTTCTCTCTTTTTAAAGTTTATTTATGTAAGTAAGTAAGTAATCTCTACACCCAAAGTAGAGCTTGAACTCAGGACCCTGAGATCAGAGAGTCACATGCTCTTGCAACTGAGCCAGCCAGGCGTGCACCCCTTCCCCCTCCTTTTTTCGGTTTGCAGTTGAGAAATGCCTTAGTATGTATTTCACAAAATGAAGGTCTTTAGTGGAACCAGTTTTAAATGGTTAGTATTAATCTTCAAAGAATTCAAAGAATTATACTGTCTAAGTATTTAGGACAATAGTTTGTTGGCAGGCCAAAATGAATGCCACTTGAATTTGAGGAAGACCTACATAATATTTGAGGTATTTGGGGAAGAGAATATAATAATGTATTTCCAGTACCTTAATTGATCTCTAGACCATCAAAAACCTAACTATATGTACCAGAGCATTTCAGTTTTTACTATATGCTCTTTGTCATCTCTGGGATTTGCCATTGAATAGTATTCCTGTTTTTCATGGAAATTCTGTGGCAGAATTTTACTGAATTACAGTCTAGGAAAGAATTTTTTTTTGCAGATAAGTTTGTTTTGTGCTGTTTACAATAAAAAATTGTCCACTGCAATTTGTTTCCCTCACTTTTTTTTCTTTTTTTTTTTTTTCCTTAAGTGTCAGTGAGTTTTAAGCCAGTTTTTTGGCCCAAATGCTCATGTATACTTCAGTTTAGGTGCCAAAGGCATCAATTTTTTTTCTTTTTTCTTTTCTTTTTTTAAATGTTTATTTATTTTTGAGAGTGAGACAGACACACACACACACACACACACACACACACACACAGAGCATGAGTGAGGGAGGGGCAGAGAGAGAGGGAGACACAGAATCCAAAGCAGGCTCCAGGTTCCGAGCTGTTAGCACAGAGACGCAGGGCGTGAATTCACGATCCATGAGATTATGACCTGAGCTGCAGTCGGACGTGTAACTGACTGAGCCACTCAGGCGCCCGAATTTTTTTCTTTTTTGATTGATTCCTTTTTTTCCTCTCAAGTGTCCTGTCTTATATTATTTAATTTATCATTATTATTTAACCACTGGCTGAGAATCCGTGTAGACAAGGCTGATTAAAAGAATGCATATCTTTTGAGACTTGATAGATGTCTTATGGTCTTCAGATACTTTGATAATTCACCATTAAGGGAGAATGAGGAGGGTCATGAAGACACTTCAACAGAAGAGCCTGCCTATCAAATGGATCAGCAGTTTCTAGACGATTTTATTTTTAATTGGAATTAAATTATGTGACTCTTACATTCATATTTCCAGCTGTGCAGTTTTGCCTTCATATGTGATTTTGGCTTGTAAATCTCTTGCCTCCAAATTCATCATGATTTAAGTTTTGCTTCAGTCTGAAACTCAGCATTGCTACTAGTTTAAGTGCAGTTACACATCATTCACATGTGTAATGCAAACTGGCAGATTAAGCCCCCAACTGATGTGTTAAATGCACTGGAAAGAAGTTTTTCACACATTTAATTTGTGTTATTTTCTTACATGAAAGTGCTCAATATTACTGGTCTGGACTACAGTAATTGAATCACAGTTGAACTTGAATTAGCCCAAACTGAAAAAAAAAATCTTTTGTTTGACTGGGCAGGAAATTTGTTCTGTATCTGTGTGCTAACTGCCGAAAGTATTAAGCATTAAGCATGTGAAAGAATCTTAAATAATGAGATGTTTATTTGAAAAGCAGAGATTCTACATTTGTAACTAAGTTCCAACTAATTTATGACATTCACTAAAATGTCATTCTCCTTCTCTTATCTTGTACTTCATAACTGATAATAAATCAACAGGAAGTTAAATGGTTTGAATTAGTCATTTAGTTTTTTGGTTTTCCACTGTATAGGAAGATAGAAATTATTTTGGTATCTTAAAAAAGTTTACATGATTTTGTTTTTATTTAGTAATTACAGTTTATTATTTGGCATAAGGCAGTTTTTATATAATGTAGTGGAAGAGGTATTATTATTGAGAGCTCACTAACTCCTTTATCTTTTCGAATTGTTTAAGAGTTTAAGCTCCTCTCCAGTTCTTAAGTCCCTTGTTTATAAATACATGAATTCATTACAGGGGCACATAGAAGATGTTGGCCACAGGCTTCTTTGGAACTGGAGCTCAGGTGGTCTGTGTTGAATGGTCAGAGTCTGCTCTGACTCGCTGTGGAAAAGGCACCAGATGTCTCTGTCCCTCAGCTGTCTAATCTGTAAAATGGGTTTAATAATAGCGATTACTGGGGCACCTTGGTGGCTCAGGTGATTAAGCATCTGACTCTTGATTTCGGCTCAGGTCATGGTCTCATGGTTCCTCGAGATCGATTCCCAGGTCGGGTCTGTGCTGACAGCGTGGAGCCTGCTTGGGATTCTTTCTCTCTCTCCACCCACTGTCCCACATCTCAAAATAAATAAATAAAAACTTAAAAAAAATAATAGTGATTACTTGACAAGGCGTTTGAACCTTAAATGACAAATGCATGTACATGCTTAACATGGAGTCCAGCTTGCAGGGAGTGCTCAGTAGAGTCTTGCTCTTATTGTTGTGTTTAATTTTGTCATTCTTCCCCTAGTGCTCTGCCATTGCTGAGAGCCTCTTTTCTCCAAAGTGACACCTTTCTCCTTACCTTCAGCATCCCCCTTCATCCCAGGAGCATATTGAGGTGGAACAATTAGCCTTTGGTTTTTATAGCATAGGTGCATGTTCTTATTGAGCTTCAAATTTTAGAATGTGAAACTTTGCTCCCATCCCCCCTTTTATGCTGCTCACCTGACTCTTAACCTGGGGCATTGAAGTAAGACTTTGAAGTGCTGGAATAGTTTTTAGTGGCCACCTAAGTATTCGAAATATCTAGAAGATCCTGTGGGGTGTCCAGCTAGAATACTCCTGTTGTTACTCGTCTGTGTGACAGATGGATGGACCTAATAGTTTGTAAATTCTACTTAGATTATTGTGTCTTTCCTCTTATGTATTGGGGAGCATGTGGAGGAAGTGAAATACGGCTCTTTTAAGGTAAACAAAACTTAAAATATATACATGAATAATAAATTGTTATTTATCTGTTCTGTGTATTTAGTCAATAAATACAGTTGATCGTAGAAAAGGGAAATTTGGGAGTACCTGGCTGGCTCCGTCGGTGGAGTGTGCAGCTCTTGCTATCAGGGTTGTGAGTTTGAGCCCCACGTTTGGTGGAGAGATTACTTAAAGAATAAAATCTTTTTTTAAGAAGAAAAAAGGCAACTCGAGGGTAAGAATAGTTATAAAATACTTTGTTAGAGAGGAAGGATTTAAACTTGGTCTTGAGGACTACTTAGGATTTGTGTGAATTCAGAGGAGCTAGGTGATGAAAGTGAGGCAAAGGTGTAGGAGGGGAAATGAATATGGCATATTTAGAGAGCACTGAAGCAATAACAAAAAACCCCAAAGCTAACATTTATTGATCACTTAGTCAGTATACTAGCTACTGTACTGTGTGAGGGATTAACTCATTTGATCATAACAGTAACTCAGTTTTACATACAGCGTGTAGACACTTGGCCATACTCTGCTGTAATGCTGCCTCCTAAGTTTGTTATAATGGAAGAATTGTTTTTGTGCACAGATGAAGTTTATTTGTTGCTATGTAACAGACTCTCCCCAATGAGGCGTTGGTGAACATCACAGTAATTTTCACATACTGAAAACACGGGTAAAGAATAGCAAGAAATGGAATATTAACCATAGAAGAACCACCCCCCCCCCCCCCCCCCCGCCAGGTTCCCTTCCAGTTAGTATCTGCTCCCACTGACTTACTTCTAATAACATAGCTTATTTTTGTGTCATTTTTTGGATTTTGTACGAATCTAATCACATAATTTTCTTTTTTGTGTCTGATTTCTTTTACTCAGTATTGTTTTTGAGAGTCATACCAGTTATATATAGCTGTAGTGCATTCTCATGGCTATAATTTTTTTTAATGTTTATTTTTGAGAGAGAGAGAAACAGAGAGAGTGCCCGTGTAAGCACCAGCGGGGGAGGGGTGGAGAGAGCGGGAAACAGAGGATCTGAGCTGGTTCTGTGCCGACAGCAGAGAGCTCATTGTGGGGTTTGAAATCACAAATGGTGAGATCATGCCCTGAGCCAAAGTCAGACACTTAACCTACTGAGCCACCCAGATGCCCTGCTATAATTTTTTTTTTAAGTTTGTTTGATTGAACCCTTTAAAAAACAAAGTTGAATGTTTTTTTCAGCACAATAGAATATAGATGGAGTTGAAGTCTTTTTTTTTTTTTTTTAAAGAAGCATTAAAAGTGTGTATAAGATTCTAAGCTCATGTAACTAAAAAAGTAATTTATGGATGCTAAACAATATACTGTTTTAAAGGGCGAGTTATTTTTCTGACCTTATTGTTGACATAATCTGAAATACCTTAAAAAAATTCCAGTCATGTAATTGTGGTCAATATCCACAGTAAGTTTTCTTTCTTATTTTTCCTTGGAAAATACTTCAGCTTACGGAATTTTATAAAGAAAATACTGTGTGATTTCATTTATATGTGGAATCTAAAACAAAAGCAGACCCCCAAAACAAAATTTATGGATACAGAGAACAGACTGATAGTCGCTGGAGGTGGGGAGTCTCAGGGGTGGGCAGAATGGGTGAAGGGAGTCAGAAGGCCCAGATTTTCAATGAGAAAATAAATAAATCATGGAGGTGTACTCTACACCATGGCAATTATCGTTAATAATACTGTATTGCATAGTTGAAAGTTGCTAAGAAAGTAGATCTTAAAAGTTCTCATTACAAGAAAAAAAACTATGGTGATGGATGTTAATTAGATTTATTATAGTGATTGGTTTGCAATATCCACACATCTCCAAATTGTTATGTTTTATATGTGAAACTGCTATAGTGTTGTATGTCAATTATACTTTAAGGTAAAAAAAAATTTTTTTTATGAAGATGGAAGATGAAGAACTTTGGAAGAGTACAGCAGAATGAGTAGGTTCAGTGATCTGAGCTGAGGTGGAAAATCTTGGAATGAGATTGAAATTAACTTCGAACTAAGCCAGATAAAGAATACCAAAATGGTCATTTTATGTATGTTTTGAGTGAATGATTCTTAATTAACTTGGTTTAGGTTGCACAGAATTGCATATTTGAAAGTGTATTTTTATTTCTACCAGAGATGTTTGTGGGTGGGGCCAAACTTTAGAATAATGGAGTTGATGCCTTTGGTGATATTTGCTAAAAACAAAAATGAGAAATGAGAGTAACCACAGATGGAGGTACATACACCTCTATTATTAATTATCATGATTTTGAAAATGTGCATGGCTGGGAAATGGGAAATTGATTGGTAGAGAGCACAGCAAAGGAAAGGAAGCTTTGCTGTATCTCCTCCTGTTTTCCACATTAAAACATTTTATATATACTTCAGACTTTTAGTTTCCTCTCTGTAGTTGTTCCTATATTTTTTAGCGCTACAGATAATTGCATTTTCTCTTAGCTGAGAAGAGCAAAGCAGTGGGTATGTGAGATGAGGAAGTAAATGTCCTCATTCTGCTTCCTAGTTTTTTGTTTTTGTTTTATTTTTCCTGATCATAGAGTGCTGCAAAGCCTCAGTTCTAGGGCAGTACTTGTTAGTTCTTTATGAAAATATTTCTTTGTTTGTATCTTCACTTAACTTCCTTTGGAAGTTTCGTTTCTTTTGCAGATACCCCTGTCATTTTCTGTTTGGTCCTATTTCCATTCTCTCTCACATCTCTCAGGATTCATGCACCATTACTTATGCTGCCCTTCTCTTTCACATGCACGTTCTTGACTTTGTTGCTGTATCTTTCCCTTGTGCCCATAGCTGTTCAGAACTATTCTATATTAAAGGTACTTTTCTTGAGCTGCTGGTAATTTTGGCCAAGTTTCTTGGAGTTTGTTTCTTTTGGTTTTGTTTTGCTTTTTTAACTGCAAAATTGCTGGAAGATTGTTCTCTCTCTCTTTTTTTTTTTAGTTTGTTTTTAATGTTTATTATTTTTGAGAGACAAAGAGACAGAGCGTGAGCAGGGGAGGGGCAGAGAGAGAGGAGGAGACACAGAATCCGAAGCAGGCTCCAGAATCTGAGCTGTCAGCACAGAGCCCAATGTGAGGCTCAAACTCACGAACTGTGAAATCATGACCTGAGCCGAAGACGGACACTTAACTGACTAAGCTACCCAGGCGCCCCTCTCTCTCTTTTTTTAATGTTTATTTTGAGAGAGAGAGAGAAAGCGACTACAGGAGCGGGGGAGGGGCAGAGAGAGAGGGAGACGTAGAATCCCAAGCAGGCCTGGTGCTGTCAGCACGGAGCCTGATCTGGGGCTCAGTCTCACAACTGTGAGATCATGCCCTGAGCTGAGATCAAGAGTCAAACGCTTAACCGACTGAGCCACCCACGCACCCCTCAAACTTTTTTTTAATGTTTATTTATTTTTGAGAGAAAGAAACAGAACGTGAGCAGGGGAGGGGCAGAGAGAAAGGCAGAGACAGAATCCAAAGCAGGCTCCAGGCTCTGAGCTGTCAGCACAGAGCCCAACGCAGGGCTCGAACTCCCGAACCTCAAGATCATGACCTGAGCCAAAGTTGGGGCACTTTACCAACTGAGGCACCCAGGCACTCCTGACATTTTTTTTTCTCTCTCTGAAATACTCTTACTTAGAACTTTGAAGGGGTAGGAATGTGATCACATTGGTTTCCTCAAATCTCAAAGCATACTGCTTCTTTACCCCTTTTAACTTCTTTGGGTTTAACATAGTCACCAGCAGAATTTGGGACACTTGGGGTCCAAAACAGGGCTTGGACTTGTCTTGCAGGGCTTAGAGGACAGGAAACAAAAATGGCCTGTACATGCACAGTGATACCATTTGAGATCTAATGTGAAAAAATGGTAGTAGTGTCTATTCTGTGGGCTAAGACAGAAATGTGGGGCGGAAGAGTGCATGATCCCTCGTATAGTTTTTCGGATTTGGTCTTTGGCTCTTGTTTTCTTCCATACGGTTCTCCAAGATTTCATCTGCTTCTGTAACTTTAAACCTTGTAAATCTGTACTGTTTCTTCACCTGGACCTTTCCCTGAAATCTCTTGTGTGTGTTTTCTCTTGGAACATTCTGCAGTTCATACTCAGTAGGGAGATAGTGTTCAGTCATAAGCATTGGCAAACCTAGATTGTAATCTTAACTTTGCTATTGACTTACTTTGTGGTTTTATTTGGTGACTTTCCTGAGTTTCACTTTTTTTTTTGTCTGTGGAAGAATGTGGGTAGAATTGGAGTCCTTTCTAGCTCTGACATCTATGATGTTCTGGTCTTAGGTAGACCTATTTACTTGCACTGCTCATGCCAGTCACAGTGTATAACCGTCGAATATTCCAGGTACATTCTTGTCTCAGTTTGTGTTTTCTTTACTTAGAAAAGCCTCTCAGTCTTTTACTTCTCAGTCTTAACCTTTCTCTGCAATCCTTTTCAGTCCTTTCTTCTTTGTGAATGGTTCCTGATCATTGCAGTCCACAAATATTTTTTTGTTTTCTGAAGCCCTGCAGAGTCACTGACATTACTGATGTGGCATTCATCAAAACAACTTATTAAGTAGTTATTTGTTATACACGTATATTATTTAACCAAATTGTAAACTCTTTGAAGATAAGACTGTGTTTTTGTAGCATAATGCCTAGCACAGATGGACGTCTAACAATTCCCTTTTCACTCTTTTGTATCCTAGTTGCCTAGTATATGCTTTGTCCATAATAGCCCTTCACTATTAAGGCCTTACAGATTACTTTGTGGTCACCTTTGCTGACAGGATAGATATCTATCACATTTCAACATGCGGTTGAGATTTGATAGCCTGTAAAAGGAAACACCTGTTTTTTTTCCGGAACGTAATTAGTGTGAATATTCGTGCAGATTATGTTGTGACTATGTTCACATCATTTAACAAAAATGTCCACACCCCTCTTTCTTTTAAAACTTTTGCTTTGTAATTTTTTTTAATGTTTATTATATTTTTGAGAGACAGAGAGCAAGGAGGAAGGAGAGGGAGACAGAGGATCCAAAGTGGGCTCTGCACTGACAGCAGAGAGTCTGATGCGGGGCTCGAACTCAAGAACCACGAGATCATGACCTTAGCTGAAGTCAGACGCTGCTTAACTGACTGAGCCACCAACGCCCCTTATTTTGTAATATTTAATTAGTTTAGTTTTTGAATATAGTAAGATTAAAGCAATTGGATGAAAATGTCAATACCAAGATGTTGACATAGTATTAACTATATAAACTCCCAAGAGGGTCGGGATTTTGTTGTTGATCTGTCTCCTGTTGCTAAAAATGTCTGACATGAAGTAGGTTCTTAGTAAATATTTGTTGAATGAATGAGTGAGTGAGTTAATGACTAAATCTTGCAAAACTGAAAGTATTTATGTTCTCTGTGGCTCTGCATTGCATTTGAGCTTTATATAAGCTGAGGAATATCTTACTGTATCTGTTCCTTCTCTGGTGTTTCGGGAAGACCAGATGAGTAGTGGACTTTGAACCATAGAACCCCAAATTCAGATGGTGTGATGGACAGGACTGAAGGTCAGATAGGGTAGGCTGGAATGGTGATTCCAGTGAGGTTGTCAGTTAGAGGGTTTCCAAACAGAAGGGTCAATGGTGTAGGGCCAAAATAGTGGTGGGAGGGATGTCCTAGAACTAGGAATGCTGAGAACATGGAGTAGAATAGGCAGATGGCAGGTGGTCTGGAGGAACTTTGTAGATGATGGGTGGATAACTTGCAGTGACTTTTCTCCGGGGTTCCATAGCAGACTCAAACGATCAGGTCGGGATCCGTCAAAGGGGTAACATTTTTCTTTTTACTTGAGTGACATAATTAGAGTATATACTGACAAGAAGGAAATGCTAATAAAAAGGAATATGTCTCCTGTTGTTCTGGTGCTGTTTCAAACTTTAAGATTTAACTTCTGGGCACCGGGTGGCTCAGTCAGCTAAGCATCCGAATCTTGGTTGCGGCTCAGGTCATCATCTTGCGGTTCGTGGGTTTGAGCCCCGCGTTGGGCTCTGCACTGTTAGTTGCAGAGCCTGGTTGGGATTTTCTCTTTCTCTCTCTCTCCTCTCTCCTCTCTCTCAAAAATAAATAAGTAAAAATAAACATTGAAAATACGATTTTACTTTTATCTTCTAGCTACATATAAAACTCCTGAGAAACAAAATAATTCTCTGTGGGGGGTGTGTGTGTGTGTGTGTGTGTGTGTGTGTGTGTATTTAGAGGTAGTTCCAGTCTTTAACGAGTCTTACATATCATTTGTTTGAAGAGATGTTATAGTTTAGAGTTACTCTTTTGGTTTTGGTAGAAATTGTCTTTTATCTTGATGGGCTTTCGATGGTGCTCTTTGCTTTAGGAAGTTATTCCTGGGCTGCTGCATGCTAGGGGTTGTAGACTTGAAGATGTATAAATGATGAGCAGTCACTTTGGAAAATGAACATAGCACTTTGGACTAATGGTAATCTAATAGGGCCAAAGTTAGTTCAGACCATTATTAGGGAAATTCCCATTATAGGGAAATTCCATATTCTATCAGAGTTTCATTAACAATAAAGAATGGAAACAAACAATTCTTAAAACTGGAAGCAAATCCACTAAATTGTTAACAGTGAGTATTGCTGGCTGTGGTTGAATGATTTTTATTAATTCTTTCTTTATAGGCCTGTATTTCAAAAACTTCAGCAAAGCTCTCTATATTATAATGAAGTTATTTTTGAAATATAGTTATGAATACTAGCAAGACCCATGATTTAATAGGTAAAAGGTGGTAATTGTACATGTACTATGCTAACTTTTAAAGATAATGCATATGAGGGACGCCTGGGTGGCTCAGTCGGTTAAGCCTCAGACTTTGGCTCAGGTCATGATCTCACAGTTCGTGAGTTCAAGCCCCATGTCGGGCTCTGTGCTGACAGCTCAGAGCCTGGAAACTCCTTTAGATTCTGTGTCTCCCTCTCTCTCTGCCCCTTCCCACTGATATTCTCTCTCTCTCTCTCTCTCTTTCTCTTTCTCTTTCTCTTTCTCTTTCTCTTTCTCTTTCTCGTTCTCTTTCTCACAAATGATAAATGAACATTAAAAAAAAAAAGATAATGCATACCTAGGAGAAAGGACTGGAAGAAAATAGATAAAAATGCAAGGAGTGGCGTAGGGAGATAGAATTGTGGGTAGTTTTTAAAAATTTTCTATTTTACAAACTTTTGGTAATGTGCTTATAATATGAATATCATAAAAAAATCAGTGGTCGCTTATTTTTCATGCCGGGCATATTTTGAAGCAGTGGTTTAGTTACCAAAGTTGATCATAATTCAGGAACCTTAATTAAATGTCACAGTTTAAGCCACAGTAGTGGATCTTTCTCATTTTGTATCTGGTTATATGTAGAGTGAGGGAGTAGGAAGGGTGAAGATTGATTGCTGCTGCTTCATTGGGCCTCTGGACAGTTGAAGGTGCTTTTAACAGTGAGCAGCAGGAAGGTGGAAGTGCGTTAGGGATAAGACAGGGTTGTGATAAATAGTGACCACCTTTGAGTGTGGACATTTCAGGAGGGACATGATTAACAGAGAATAAGAACTTTTATTACTTAGACCAGTCTGGGTTTAAGTTACAGATTTGAATCCTAACTGTAAAGACAGTGAGTTGAAGCATGGTAAGTGCTAACTAACTGCATTCAGAATTAAAGAATTTTGGTATATCAGCAGTGAGGGAAGTAACTGCTGCTCACAGATTTTTCTGTTTGTCAAAATTCTCGTCTACCATGATTACCTTTAATAGTGACTGCTAACAGGTTGGAAGGGAGTGGAAGGGTCTGTAAGAGCTACTGGACACGTGTGTACATTATACTTAGATCCACTGTAGAAGAAGCTAATGGTTTCTGCTCCCAACTCACTGGGTTGATGTGAAAGTTGTTTCACAAGTGAAATGGGAAAGTGAACATGTACTCAGTTGGTATTTTTGATAATTTCAATCAAATATGGGGTCCAAAGCTAAATTCTCACATTTCTTGAAATCTTAATGCATCATTGGCATCTGTGTGCATTCAGAAACTGAGGAAATGGAATGTTTTTTTATGTGTATATGTACATTTTTCTTTTTATGTACGTTTTTACTTTTTGTTTTTTAATTTTTTTTGTTTTTTAGTTTATTTTAGAGAGAAAGAGAGACTGACCACTAGTGGGGGGGGGAGTAGAAGAGAGGAAGAGAGAGAATCCCAAGCAGCTCCATGCTGTCAGTGCAGAGCCTGATGCAGGGCTCGAACTCCTGAACCATGAGAGCATGACCTGTGCCAAAGTCAAGAGTCAGACCGAGCCACCCAAGCGCCCCATGCAGTTATGCCAGGAACACAGTAATTTTGTGTTTGAAATATTAATATATAGGATATATTTATGTTTATTACAATGTATGAAAGCTTTCATTGAAAATACTGATAGTAGTAGTAATAATTGCTTGTCATTAGTTGAATGTCTACTAGGTAGGTGCCAGGCTTATTAAGAAAATACTGCTTTGCAGGTTAGAAAACTAAGCTTGGTAGTAAACATGGGATTCTAGCTCTAGTTTGATTTTAATGTTTACGCTGGTTTTTTTTTTTTTTAATGTTTATTTTTGAGAGAGAGTGAGCAGGGGAGGGGCAGAGAGAGGGAGACAGAGAATCCCAGCAGGCTCTGTGCCATCAGTGCAAAGCCCTTGTGGGGCTCGAACCCACGAACCCTGAGATCCATGACCTGAGCTGAAATTGGATGCTCAACCAACTGAGCCACCCAGGTGCCCCAATCTAGTGTGTATATTTTAATTGGCTCCATTGTGTGAAATTTATGCTGAAAATGGTTTTTACAGGTGGAATATTAGATCAAATGGTAGTGTTAGTTAACACTTGGTACATTTATTGTCCCTATTTTATAACTTTACTCTCATCTAATTATCATCGTGTTTCATAATTATGAATGGCCTATATTAGGAATTTCATTCTCCTTTCTTAAACCTATAGTGATCTGGCATTTTAGATTAATACACAAACAATTTTTAAGAGTTGTTAAATATGATAGCATATGTTTATGTGTAGAAAATGTATGGAAAGATGCATTAGAAACTTGACTGTGATTAGTTGCACGAGAAAAAGACTGGGTGATGGAAGGTACTTTCTACCTTAGATCCTTTTGTACTGACTGATACTTTCTACTTTATATCCTCTGCCATTTGCATTTTTTTTTTTTTTTTTTAAACAGTGATCAAGTGGTCTTACCAAAATTAGTTATAGTTAGGGGTGCCTGGATGGCTCAGTCGGTTAAGCATCTGACTTAGGCTCAGGTCATGATCTCATGGTTCGTGGGTTTGAGCCCTGTGTCAGGCTCTGTGCTGACAGCTCGGAGCCTGGAGCCTGCTTTGGATTCTGTGTCTCCCTCTCTGTCTGCCCCTCTCCCGCTCATGATCTGTCTCTCAAAAATAAATAAATGTTGAAAAATTTTTTAAAAAAAGTAGTTACAGTTAATAGCCCAAGACATCTGCAGATCTACAGGCTGTGGTTATATCTGTAGTTTTCTTTGTTCTATTTTCAAGATACATAATGTTTATTTCTTCCTTTTTATTTATCACATAAATTTAGGTGGTGTTTTTTGTTTTTATTATACATTTTAAATTCTCATTGAAATACCATTTTCATTTCAGAAGTCCATATGGCTTCCAGAAAATTGTTTAGAGGCCCTTTGGGAGTAGTAGTAGATTTATTCATTTGCAAATTATGACCCAGTAAAAATGAGGTTGCGAAGTGTATGTGAATTTGGCTTATTTTCCACTGTCATTATAAAAGACATTTAGCTGTGTGACCTTCAGCATGCTATTAATTTCTAAGTCTTTCTTTTTTCCCCCTTTGTCTAGTTAGACTTTCATTTTTGTAAGTTTACATCCTAGGATTTTTTCCAAATCTCTGATACTACAATTTCATACTCATTTCAATTCAAAAGAGGGAATTAAGTGATTCTTAAAGTAGTGTCACAAACAAATTTTCTAATTAACGAAAATCTACATAACCTTCAGAATAAATGTTAATTATTAAAATCTGATCTGTCTCTTTGGAATGCATAAGTCATCCATATGCATATATAAAATCTTAGTCATGGAGTGGATTTTCAAGTGAAAATTTCCAGCGATGAAGACATATTAACTTTCTCTGTGTGTATTTTAAGCAAATCAACATTCTTTTTAAAGATTTTATTTGATTTTTAAATGTTTATTTTTGAGAAAGAGAGCGCACGCGTACCCATGAACTGGGGGAGGAGCATAGTGAGGGAGACAGAGGATCCAAAGCTGGCTCCATGGTGACAGCCAAGAGCCCTATGTGGGGCTCTCACTGAACCATGAGATTATGACCTGAGCTGAAGTCAGACTCTTAACTGCCTGAGCTACCCAGGCGCCCGCTAGAGATTTTATTTTTAAGGAATCTCTACACCCATTATTAGGGCTTGAACTCAGAACCCCAAGATCAAGAGTTGCATGCTACACTGACTGAGCCAGCCAGGTGCCCCAACGTTTTTTTTTCTTTTTTGTGTTTTACTTATTTTTAAGAGAGCGCGCAAGTGGGGAAGGGGCAGAGAGAGAAGGGGACAGAGGATCCTAAGTGGGCTCTCTACTGATAGCAAGCCTGATGTGGGGCCTGGACCCATAAACCGTGAGATCATGACCTGAGTCTAAGTCAGACACTCAACTGACTGAGCCACCCTGGCACCCCCAAGATTTTCGTTTATAACCTGAAAGGAATTGGTGTCTTATGCCGGTTGTAGCTTCATAGATAATTTTACAGTGGGTTATCAGTCAAATTTTATTAAACTGTGACAGCTTCTTTCACTAACCTTCCTTCAGTTCATTAAGTTATGGCAGTGAGGAACATGGTTATGGTCCACACCCTGAGGGTTTACTGTTTTCACAGTATATTAAGTATAGTATACTGGAATTGAATTGTGAGGTCACTGTTGTGAGCTTGTGTTAAACATTGAACTGTTGCCTTCATTAGAGAACCTCCTTTGGTTATTTGGCGTTTTCAAAAACATTGGAGCAAAAAAAAAAAAAAAAAGTCTTTCTTAATTTGAACTTTTCTGATGCCTCTTCAAGTAAAGGGAGGGGATTTTTATTGCTGGAGTCCAAATTGGAAGCCAAAAGACCTTATTTCCTCTGTAGTTTTCTGAATGAACTGGATTTTAAGGATCAGTGTGAAATAGAAATGCAGTTCCTAGACTTTTGTTTAGGAGTAAAGCAAGATGTAGTGTAGTCAGGGCACATGAGTCCTTGCTGGTCTGTGTTAATAGACAAAGACTGGGTAACTGCATGCTTGGAAGCTTTTCTGTGCCTTTGCAGCCTTCATCCTTATTGTACCCAGGCAGCTGAGGAGACATCCCCTAAAGAGGCAGAACTCCCATCCTCCCTCTTCTCCTGCCCCCACCCCCTTTTTTTTTAACTATATACTGGGACATTCAATGGTCCTGCATTGACCAGAAAGACAAAGAGTGCTTTCATACTCTGGGGAGCTTAGCTCTAGCCGGTGTGCTGGGCCTTTGTTAGGGCTTGCACTAGGCCTTTCCTTTCACCACCCCCAGTCTCATTGTTCCTACTTTGCAGCAGCAACTGGATCAGTTTTAGAATTTTACCTCCTTACTTGAAAATAAATAGTTACAAAAGAAAAATCCAGTATCTTGTAATGAAAAACGCAAAGAAAAGCGAAGTTTCATTTCCTCTGGTGATTTTTTTTGATAAAGTGCCATTACAGCCTGAGTGCCATTGTTCAAGACTTGATCTTGTTGAAATTATTCTTTGTCATTTCAAAAGTCAAAATGAACTTTTTTGTATGGCTGTATCCCGTCTGACTCATTGTTGATGCTTGATATTTATTCATGAAATATAGACCAGAATCTTTTTCACTAATGTCAAATGGCTTTTAAATTACTCAGTGTTTTTATGTTTTATTAGATAACATGAAGTCAAGAATTTAGACAGTTACATGGATTATTCAAAGAATGACTCTTGTGCTAGTTAACAGGAAAAAGTTGATAGTGTTGCCTTTGTCCTACATTTTACTTCTATAAAAGTAAACCGTCAATGTGAAATAAGCGAAAGTTATTTTTAAAACATTGCTTTTGGATGTGGAAACTTTATCAGATATAGCTGGAGCATATTTCACAATTTTATTTATTTATTTATTCATTTATTTATTTATTTAACGTTCATTTATTTTGTGTGAGAGAGAGAGAGCTCAAGTGGGAGGGGCGAGGCAGGGAGAGAGAGAGAGAGAGAGAGAGAGAGAGAGAGAGAGAGAATGAATCCCAAGCTCAGAGCCAGATGAGGGGCTCAAACCCGTGAACCGTGTGATCGTGACCTGAGCCAAAATCCGAGAGTCAGATGTTTAACTGGTTGAGCCACCCAGGTGTCCCTTTGTTTATTTTTGAGAGAGAGAGAGAAAGAGAGAGAGAGAGTGCGCGCGCGCGCGCGCGCGCGCGCGCACACCCATGAGCGGGGGAGGGGCAGAGAGAAGGGGACAGGATCTAAATTGGGCTCTGCACTGACAGCAGCTAGCCCAATGTGGGGTGGAACTCCTGAACTGTGAGATCATGACCTGAGCCCAAGTCGGACACTCAACCAACAGAGCCACCCAAGTGCCCCTGTTATAGTTGTATTCTTGAGAGATTTTGGAGGATTTTATTGAATCCTGTCTTTTCATTGGTGTTCTGTGAAAGTTTATGATTTTTTATTTCCTTATCTGTCACAAATTTTCCTCGTAGACAAGTCATTTGTTAAGGTAAACTTAGTGTCGCAATTCATTACACTTGACACTATACAGTGTCTGGTAGAAAATATTTGTGAGCATTTTAAGTTCTGCTTAATAATCTCAGTATTAAATACATGTACTAGATGTTTAGGTGGTAAGGCTGGGTAGTCACATACCCTACAGAGGAAATGTGATCTATAACATGGTGAAAATTTCTTCACAGTTAATGTTACTTAAGCTGTTATATAAATATTTGGTTGAACTCTGAGGGAAAATCTCTTTTATTTTGTCATTGGTTCAGCTGCTATTCTGATTTTTATGCTAGAACGAGGAATTGCTCTTGGAGGTCTCAGTATTCGCAGTGGCTTATTGCTTCTAACATATACCAGGCACTGGGTTAAATGTCTTAAATAAATCCTTTAAACTGTTTATCGACTCTACCAAGTAGGTACTATTATTGTCCTCATTTTCCAGGTGAAGACCTGTATTAAAGATGTTAAACGTTGGGCACCTGGGTGGCTCAGTTGGTTGAGTGTCCAACTTCAGCTCAGGTCATGATATTGTAGTTCGTGAGTTTCGAGCCCTGCATCAGGCTTGCTGCTCTCAGAGCATTGCCTGCTTCACATATTCTGTCCCCGACTCTCTTTTGCCCCTTCCCCGCTCATGCTCGCTCGCTCACTCTCTCTCAAAAATAAAACATGAAAAAAAAAAGATGTTAAGTGTAACACCCCCAGAAATCACACAGGTAATAAATAAAAGAACTGGAATGCTAAAATCAAATTGGTACTTTAGACTGTGATGTGAATAAACTGCCTTCTGAGTTCAGTGTTTTTTTTTTCTTTTTATGTTTGTTTGTTTTTGAGGGGAGGACAGAGGATCTGAAGCAGATTTCTGTGCTGACAGCAGCAAGCCCGATGTGGGGCTTGAACTTGAACTCGAGCTCACAAATCATGAGATCGTGACCTGAGCCCAAATCGGATGCTCAAGCGACGGAGCCACCCAGGCGCCCCTTGAGTTAAAGAGTTTTTAGAACTGTTGTCATAAACCTCTTTGACATATTCCGAACTGATCTATTTCAGTTAAATTCTGGGTTTCAAATTGAAGTATGTTCAAGTTCTTTGAAACCTGGTGTTGGCTGAAATTGTTGGTTCTAGTTTATAGATTAAAGGGCTTTGTGTGGATTGCTTGTGGTTCAACTCTGAGCTCTTGGACTGAATTGGAGCCACTGGCTTGGTCTGTCCCAGTTGCCGTACCCATTCCAGACAGTCATCTCTTGAGGGATAAGTGTTGAGCTACTTAAACCTGAAGCTAGAGGAAAAGAAAAGAGGTTCGGGAGAAGGGAAGAGCAAAGAGTCTTCGTTTTTCTAGTGTTTTGAACTGTGCTGATGAGTTAGAGCCTATTAGAAGGTCCTACAATGTTAGATCCTAAGGATGAGGTGAAGAAGGAGAATTACATGACTGTGGGCTGAGGCCTAGATGGAATGGGTATGCTGGGGAAGCAGTAGAAAAGGCTGCCATTGCTACATTTATTTTAGCATTTTACTAGGGCTAACAGAATGCGTTCCAGCATAAATACCAGTTTATTCTTTTTTTTTTTCCCCAGAAAGAACATTAATGACTAATCATATTTCATTTCTCAAATGCACAGTAGTTCTCTGTCAGTATGAATGAAAAGCCCTTTGGATTATTTTCATGACTCCATTTGATGACCATTTTTGCATGAATTTAGCATAACTACACTTAATGGGTTTCTCTGGTGCCCTTACTTACTGGAAGCAGTGTGCTTCTGGCCTGCTTACCTAGATTTACAATGCTCTAGGACTTGTCTTATGGACAGTAATACTGTTGAAATTCTGCTCTTGGCATCAGGGGGCCCTGTGTGAGTGTGGTTTTCTTAGGGTATGCTATATAGAAGCAGAGGAGAGGTCAGAACTATTTTAATAATTGTTCTGAGATACTTTTTTGCCTTTTTCACTTAATATTGACATTTTCGTGATGGTGCAGAATCACTTGTGGGTGAAACTGCTGGCGCCTTAGTGTGAATCGAGGTAGTGCTACCAAACTGTACTGGTAATGATTGTGTTCTTCACCAACACACATTCTGGAAAAGAAAGAAAAGGCACCAGTTTCACTTAATGTCTTTTTTGTTTGTTTCTTTTACTTCACATCTTTCATGAAACAGTAAAACTTACTCAGTTTATTAAGTCTTGACCTTTCAGTATACATCTTCTTAATATTCTGTGTGATGGAATGGGTGGCATGTTACATAGTTGTTCAGTGGTGGTTTTATCCTGAAAAGTTAAGAGTTGTAGGCAGAACTAATCACTTTTTTTGATGAAGTTTTTTATTTTAATTCCAGTATAGCTAACAAATAAAGTGTTACATCAGTTTCACTAACCACTTTTATATGTAACACCATTTTAAGTGTTTTTTAATTATTTTTGAGCAAAAGACAGAGTGCAAGCAGGGGAGGGGCAGAGACAGAGGGGGACACAGAATCCGAAGCAGGCTCCAGGCTCTGAGCTGTCAGCACAGAGCCCGATGCAGGGATCGAACCCATGACCCGTGAGATCATGACCTGAGCCCAAGTCAGACGCTCAGCCGACTGAGCCACCCAGGCACCCCTATGTAACACCATTTTTACTTGAAAGAATGACCAACTGTATTCAGACTTGGATATTTAGCAGACATATTTTCAGAAATCAGTGAGTGTGCTTGTCGCTTTAAGGCAGACTGTTGCCAATAATAAAGTTACAGGTTTGAAGTGAAGATTAGAATATTGAAAACTTGTATGTGCCATCATGAATTTGACAGCTTCCCAAAGCTTAATAAACTTTACTGGTGAAATCAGGTTTGGTTTTTAATACTACACCATTTGGAAAATCTGGCTAACTTAATGCACCGATATTTCCCAGGTGATTAATGCATATGTTACAAAGTTATGCATAGGTGAAAGATCCATTTAAAATGCAATGTAGGGCCGCGTGAATGGCTTAGTCGATTAAGCGTCTGACTCTTGAACTTGGTTCAGGTCATGATCTCACAGTTAATGGGATTGAGCCCTGCTTCGAGCTCTGCTCTGACAGAGCGAGCCTGCTTGGAATTTTCTCTTTCCCTCTGTCTCTGCCCCTTCCCTGCTTGTGCTCGCTCTCTCTCTCTCTCTCTCTCTCTCTCTTTCTCTCTTTCTCTCTCTCTCAAAATAAACAAACTTAGTAAAAAAAAAAAAAAAAAGAGTTTCTTATAAAAAATGCAATATAGAACAATTACTATAACTGTAAACTTAATACAGTTTCAGATTTGGGGTGCCTGGGTGGCTCAGTTGGTTAAGCATCTGACTCTTGATTTCAACTCAGGTCATGATCTTGAGGTTCATGGGATCAAGCCCTGCATTGGGCTCCATGCTAACAGTGCAGAGCCTGCTTGGGATTCCCTTTCTTTCTCCCTCCTCAACTCATTCTCTCTCTCTCTCTCTCTCTCTCTCAAAATAAGCTTTAAAAAAAAGTCATTTTTAAAAATAAATTTTGAAAAAGTTTTTTATTTATTTTTGAGAGAGTGCCTGTGCGTGGGAGAGAGGAGGGGCAGAGAGAGCGGGAGAGGGAGGATCTGAAGCAGGCTCTGCACTGACAGCAGAGCTGCACTGAACTGCACTACATTCAGCTTCTCTGGTCCCTCCACGTTAAGTGATGGTATCACTCCCCTCTCAGTAATGACAAGCAAACGACAGTCCTACACGTGTACAAAGAACCCCTCTCCCCAAGGAGATAGAGCAAATCTCACACACAGCAACCAACTCATTTACTATTAGACACTGCCTAATAGTGTGTGGGACTCAAACCCACAAACCTCAAGATCATGAACTGAGCTGAAGTCCAATGCTTAACCGACCAAGCCACCCAGGTGCCTTACAGAAGTCTCTTTTAAAAAAGATGTGATATCAGATATTACCATACTGTGTTTCAGTAAGTCCAGCGCAGTCACTTTTTCTTCCAGGTTGTACTTCTTCCCTGTTTGAGCACTGGACAATTCAACATTATTTAAAAGCCAGGTTATACAACAAACAGGTACTTCAACATTAGAGCCATACTTTGAGAACCAAACATACTAGTCAGTTTCGATCGCAGATCTCATGCGGACTCTGGAGCATATGTTCCTTGAGGGGAAAGGCAAGAGTCAGCATTACGCACATTTTCCTGTATTTCTGTTCCCCTCTGCCCTCCCTGTGGCTTGGTTGAATTTGTGTAAGTTAAATGTGGGAATGACAAGACTCTATATCTCTATAAATATATGCTTTCATCCATACATATTGTATTTATTTATATATGCTAAGAAACTTGGTAGCTCTGCTAATTTCCATGGCCTCAATTCTAAAAGGAATGTTTTTCATGTTCTTTAAATAGAAGTTACTTAAATATGAATTAAAAATAATTTGTCACTTTTACATAGTCTATCTTGAACTCATGTCTTCTTCCAATTAAGTTGTGCAGTAACTATTATGATGAAATGATACATTTGGGGCAAAGCGAATTCTAGATAGCAGCATAGATGCTTTATACATATTTATATAAGTGAAAAGTATCAACGTTTCTGTTAATTTTATGTTCACCAAGCCTGTGATAAGCATCTTTTAGCTTATTTTGCAATATTGTGGGACCTTACAGACTGCCAGTCTTTGTCATATTTGCTCATGTACTTTCATTTAAATATTCTATATGTATTTTATTTGATGTAAGCCTCCTCAAGCCCATGGTGGATAAAGCAAGGAATAAATAAGATAAAATAACGGGAAAACAAACTACCATAGCCAGAGTTGGAAAAAAAAAAAATGAGAGAGAGAAAATAAAAGCCTTGTTGCAGTTTTTATTATTTTATTTTGTTTTGTTTTGTTTTATTTTAGTTTATTTGGTGTGAGAGAGTGTGAGCAGGGGAGGGGCAGAGAGAGAAGGATAGGGAGAGAATCCCAGGCAGGCTCCAGCTCTGTCAGTGCAGAGCCCAACATGGGGCTGTAACTCACAAACCACAAACCCTGAGATCATGACCTGAGCCAAAGTCAAGAGTCTGATCGACTAAGCCATCCAGGTGCCCCTTGTTCCTGTTCTTAAAAGAAAGGTGATACAAATTTGTTTTTTTAATGTATTTATGAATTTACATTTGTACTTGTATTTAAGCCTTTATGTTCATAAATTCATAATAATATGAAATATTTGCCTTATTAAACTTAATAGTGAGTAACACTGGACGGCTATAATGGAGTAATAAATGACAGCAAGCTGTATCAGCCTTTTCTTCCCTGCTCCACTCTCCAATAATCTTACTAATGACCAGTGAAATAGACAAAGGTAGAAAAAGTTATATCTATATATGTGTTAAACTGTGGGTGTCTGGCTGGCTCAGTTGGTAGAGCAGGTGACTCTTGGGGTTGTGAGTTCAAGCCCCTCGTTGGGTGTAGAGATTACTTAAAAATAAAATTAGGGGCACCCGGGTGGCTCATTTGGTTAAGCATCCGGCTTCGGCTCAGGTCAGATCTCAAGGTTTGCGAGTTCGAGCCCTGCATCGGGGTCTGTGCTGACGATCCTGCTTTCGATTCTGAGTCTTGTCTCTCTCTGCCCCTCCCCCACTCATGCTCTGTCTCTGTCTCTCACAAATGAATAAACATTTGAAAAGTAAAAAATAAAATTAAAAAATCTTAAAAAACAATTACTATGTTTGTAAACCAGATAATATATCTAAGTAAATTAGGTAATCACTTCCTGAGCAACAGATTGCACATGTATTCTGTAGAACCAGGATTATTTTAGATCTCAGACACAGCTGTTACTGGAAATGTGGTTTCTTGGGATGCCTCGGTAACTCAGTTAAGCATCCAATTCTTAATTTTGGCTCAGGTCATGATCTCATGGTCATGAGGTTGAGCTGGTGTTAGGCTCTTCACTGAGCCTGCTTTTTGTTTGTTTGTTTGTTTGTTTGTTTGTTTGTTTTGAGAGAGTGTGTGTGCAGGTGATGCATTGGGTGCCAGGTGGCGGTGGTGGTAGGGCGAATGAGTCCTTTTTTTTTTAACACTCATTTTTGAGAGATGGGGAGAGACAGGATATGAGTGGGGGAAGGGCAAAGAGAGAGGGAGACACAGGATCTGAAGCAGGCTCCAGGATCTGAGCTGTCAGCACAGAGCCTGATGCAGGGCTCGAACCCACAGACTGCGAGATCGTGACCTGAGCTGAAGTTGAACGCTTAACCTACGGAGCCACCTAGACACCCCAGAGAATGAATCTTAAGCAGACTCCATTTCTAGCACAAAGCCTACACGGTCAGAACCGTGAGATCATGACCAGAGCCAAAATCAAGAGTCAGGCTCTTAACCCACTGATCCACATTGGTGTCCCCCTTATTATTTACCGTTAAGGTCCATGTTAACTTTTCTCTACCTAAATATCTAGGAACCTACTTGAGGGGTCAAAGTGAACCTTGACACTTAAAACCTAAGTCAGAAAAACTTAAATAACTTACTGTAGCTGTATATATAGCTGAATAAAACTCAGTATAACTTTACTTTTATCCAGTCTCCTTTCCTTAGCAGTCAGAAAATACTGATTCCCCCCCCACCACTTTAAAAAAATTAAAAAACATTTTTTGTGCCTTGTATGTATATGTATGTATAGCTGTAGTGATGCATAACACTAATGGTATCACTTGTTTCATCAATAAAATTTTGTACATTTGACAAACACATTGAGAGTATAGCTGTTTTGTGGAGTGCCCTGCAGCCTCAGAACTCAGATTCTCTTACTAACAAGACTTGTGACTATAAACACATAAAAATGAGAGAGAGAGGAAGCAGGGGAGAGGGGCAGAGAATTTTATTTATTTATTTAAATTGCTTTTTAATGTTTATTCATTTTTGAGAAAGAGACAGCGTGTGAGTGGGGGAGAGGCAGAGAAAGAGACACACACAGAATGTGGAAGGCTCCAGGCTCTGAGCTGTCAGCACAGGGCCCGATGCAGGACTCGAACTCTCAGACTGTGAGATCATGACCTGAGCCGAAGTCAGATGCTTAACCAACTGAGCCACTCATGCACCCCTATTTATTTATTTTTATTTTATTATTTTTTTTACAAGATGCTTTTTTATTTTTTTAACTTATTTGTTTTGAGAGAGAGAGCGAGCGAGCAGGGGAGGGGCAGAGAGAGAGAGACAGAGAGACAGAGAATCCCAAGCAGGTTCCACACTGTTAGTGTATAGCCTGATGAGGAGCGGGCTTGAACTCACAAGCCCTGAGATCATGACCTGAGCAGAAACCAAGAGTCAGTCGCTTAACCAACTCAGCCAGCCAGGTGCCCCGAGAGAGAATTTTAAACAGGCTCCCTGCTCAGCGCGGAGCTGGACTTGGAGCTTGATTCCACGACCCTGGGATTATGACCTGAGTAGAAATCAAGAGTTAGACACACAGCCCTCTGAGCCACCCAGGTACCCCTCACAATTAGTTTTTTTTTAAGTAACCATTATGATAGCTAACATTTATAGAGTTTTACTGTATGCCAGAATAGTTTATTTATTCATATATATTTTTCTAAGTTTGTTTATTTGATAGAGCATGTGTGCACATGAGCGGGAGGGGCAGAGAGGAGAGAGAATCCCAAGCAGGCTCTGCCCTGTCAGTGCAGAGCCCAACCTGGGGCTTTATCCCCTGTCCCTGGGATCACGACCTGAGCCAAAACCAAGAGTAGGACACTTAACAGACTGAGCCACCCAGAGGCCCCTTCCCCCTTTTTAATGCTGAGGTGGTTTTTATTATAACATTGGCTAAGTATAACAGCCTGTGTGGTCTGGAACTTGATTCTCAGGACTTTCTGGAGGGCCTGTGTTGGTTATCTTTGTCCAGGTGTGTCAGCAGTAAGAGTGTAAAGAGAGTGTTCTGGACTCAATGTTCACTCCCATGAGTAGTGGTGTGGCCCTTGGTACCACTGCATCTGTTGGTTTTCGTCCCACCTCAGTGGCTACAGGTAGGGTCCTTTGCTGATCTATCCTGTGTCTCACCCTCAGGTCTGAGGTCCTTTGCCTCCTTTCTTTCTATTGGGTTTAAAGATTATTTTCATGTTAATGAACTTTGAAAGTTTTGTATCTTTAGGTCAGAGTTTTAGCCCTAATTACATATTCATATATCTAATTTTTGTTATTGTGTCTCCTGACATTTCCAGTAGGCATTTCAGTACTCTTAATTTCCTTTTCATCCCTACTTCAACCTGTTCCTTCCCGGTTTTGGTAAATAGTACCACTGTCTATGTCACTGCTCAAGATAAAGCACCTATAAGCCATTTTTTGTTTATTCTTTTCCTTCACCCGTCTACTTTTATTATTTATTTTAGAGAGAGAGAGTGTGTGAGCAGGGCGGAGAGGCAGAGGGAGAGAATCTTAAGCCAACTCTGCTGTCAGCACGCAACCTAATGCGGGCTCAATCCCAATACCGTGGGATCATGACCTCAGCTGAAATCAAGAGTGGGACATTCAGGGGCGCCTGGGTGGCTCAGTTGGTTAAGCGTCCAGCCTTGGCTCAGGTCATAATTTCATGGTTTATGGGTTTGAGCCTCATGTCAGGCTCTGTGCTGACAGCTCAGAGCCTGGGGCCTGCTTCAGATTGTGTGTCTCCTTCTCTCCCTGCCCCTCCCCTGCCCATTCTCATTCTCTCTCTCTCTCTCTCTCTCTCTCTCTCTCTCTCTCTCTCTCCCCCCCCCCCTCCCTCCCTCTCTCTCTCTCAGAAATAAACATTAAAAAAAAAAAAGAGTGGGACATTGAATTGACCAAGCCACCTAGGCGCCCCTGCCATGATTCTTTTTAAACCTAAGTTCTAGTAGAATTTCAGAACATCGCAATTATGATCTCATCTTCATATTACATTTTAAAAATGCTCTACCAGTTCAGGTAAATGTCACCTCCTTGAAAATTTTAGAGTTCTACCTATTAACAGCTTGTAGCCAGCAGTGGAATGTCTAGTGAAGGCTGACTTTTGTTGTATGTGAATGACTAGCTCATTCAGTTCTTTTTTGGAGAATGACTTTTAAAATCTGTCAAATGTGTATTCCCTACCAATTATTATCTGGATCCATATCCAGAGGAATCTGGCATATCAGCATATTTTATTTGGTTATTATCTAAGGCCATTTGAGTGATTCAGATGTAGGATACAAATGGAATTGCTAACTGCATTTCATCTTTTTTTTTTTTTTTTTTTTGAGAAAGAGAGACAGCATGAATAGGGTAGGGACAGAGGAAGAGGGAGAAAGAGAATCTCAAGCAGGCTCTGTGCTGCTAGCACAGAGTCCCATGCTGGGCTCAAGCTCACGAAGCCACGAGATCATGACCTGAGCCGAAACCAAGAGTCTCACGCTTAACCTAAATCTGAGCCACCCCGGCGCTCCTGCCCTTCATCATTCTTAATGAAATTTCTTCAAGGTAGACATTTTTGAAGGAAGAGGTCTACTTTGTTGCCTTCTGCCTTTTCTTTGTCACATGGATTGTTTTAATCTGAATTGTGTGTTAGTATAACACTTAAATATTTGTCTTAGAATTAAAAACTTGAGAACTAAAAACTTTGAAATTTTGAAATTGTGAAATTTGAAATTTGTGAGTATATTCATTTTTCATATGTGTATCTTTTTGTCTCATAGAAAGTTTGTATTTTTGTCTTGAGTAGAAGGATTAACAGCATGGTCAGCAGCTATATTCTTTCACAATATTGATCCTTGCCCCCCCACCCTCCATCTAAGCAGCTTATGTTTTTGGTTAAACTTAAATGTGACTGTCGGGAAATCAGTTTCCGAGTTAGTAGAAAACCAGAGCCAGAGCAAGGGCTTTTCTGGCCAAGCACTTTGAAACTAAAGTTTTCAGATTTGTAAAAAAAATACAGTTTAATGGTTCCCTAGTTGTTAACATTCATATAGTGGTTTCTAGAAACAGATTTGCGCAGAAACACAATGGGAAAGAAGGTATAGGCTGTTTGCACTTTGCAATTCCAAAATCAAAAGTGACTGGAAAACTCATTTTTTCTCATAAATTAGTAAAAACTCTGGCCAGAAAGCCAGAAGTTTGAATATTTATATATTTTGCAGTAGAGATAAATGTGTTTCATTAAGGAGTATTGCCCGTAGACCCTGCTGGAAATGTTATATAATGTAACAACTGTATTAACTTTCTATCTTTGGAAAAATTCTGAATTCCAGTAAGGGATTTTGGACCTAAATTAACAGTCCAACATTAAATTGAATTGAAAGAATAAAATGGCTAGTTTTATTTCTCTGCAGTTTCTTTTTATTTATTTATTTATTTATTTATTTATTTATTTATTTATTTTAATGTTTATTTATTTTTGAGAGAGACAGAGACAGAATGTGAGTGGGTTAGGGGCAGAGAGAGAGGGAGACACAGAATCCGAAGCAGGCTCCAGGCTCTGAGCTGTCAGCACAGAGCCAACGTGGGGCTCAAACTCATGAGCTGTGAGATCATGACCTGAGCTGAAGTCAGATGCTCAACGGACTGAGCCACCCAGACACCCCTGTTTCTCTGCAGTTTCAATGGCAAATGATATAGAGCAATGAAGAAAATTTTGGTTTTCATAGAACATTGGTGTCCTTATACACACACACACACACACACACATATACACACATTTTTTTTATAGACTCCAAAGTTAAAGCAGGGGTAGATTTGTCATAGTGTTTAGGTTTGAGAATACAGTTCCTGTTTTGTTTTTGTCCAGAGTTACTAACCTTGTGATCCCTGAGATTTCTGTATTTGCTGAGTAGAGTCATTCAGGGTTATCATTCTTTGTGGCATATTTTACATGTTTGATGTCTATGAGGTCTACGCTTCACAACTTTAAATTAATTCAGTCTTGTCTGTTTCATCTTTAATTATAACATGCATTAATCTAATCAGCACAGCTTTGTGGGTTTTTTGCCTTCATTTATTTATTTTGATAAGAGAGCGTGTGCATGCACAAGCCGAATAGGAGCAGAGAGAGAGAGGGAATCCCAAGCAGGATGCGCACTACAGTGCAGAGCCCTTCTTGGAGCTTGAACACATGAACCATGAGATCATGACCTGAGCCGAGACCAAGAGTGGGTTACATAACTGACTGAGTCACCCAGGCGTCACCCTTCAGCACAGTTTTATGCTTGGGTTTGAGATGAACTGTTTCTTTGGTATCACCTATGTAAGTAGCAATTAGCTGAGGATACTTTACTGTTAGCCTCTGAGGGTTCCATTATGGAATTTGCTTCCCTTATTGATACACAGTTTTCTATAGCTCTAGTCCTTATCTTTCTTTTTTATTCATTTTTTACAATGTTTATTTACCTTTGAAGGAGAGAGCATGAGCGGGGTAGGGGCAGAGAGAGAGAGAGGCAACACACACACACACACACACACACACACACACACACACACACACACACACACAAAACCCCATGTGGGCTCCAGGCTCTGAGCTGTCAGCACAGAGCCTGACGTGGAGTTGGGACTCAAACTGTAAGATCATGACCTGAGCCGAAGTTGGATGCCCAACTGACTGAGCCACCCAGCACCCCTAGTCCTTATCTTTTATGAAACTTTTCCCAGTGTAGGAAAGGGTTATTTAAAAAAAAAAAATTTTTTTTTACATCTTATTTTTTATTTAAAAAAAATTTTTTTTTTAACGTTTATTTATTTTTGGGACAGAGAGAGACAGAGCATGAACGGGGGAGGGGCAGAAAGAGAGGGAGACACAGAATCGGAAACAGGCTCCAGGCTCTGAGCCATCAGCCCAGAGCCCGACACGGGGCTCAAACTCACGGACCGCGAGATCGTGACCTGAGCTGAAGTCGGATGCTTAAGCAACTGAGCCACCCAGGCGCCCCTACATCTTATTTTTTAAATTTATCTTTGAGAGAGAGAGAGAGAGAGAGAGACAGAGCACAAGTAGGGGAGAGGCACAGAGAGAGGGAGACACAGAATCCTAAGCAGGCTCCAGGCTCTGAGCTGTCAGCACAGAGCCTGACGTGGGGCTTGAACTCACAAACTGTGAGATCATGACCTGAGCCAAAGTCGGAAACTCAATTGATTGAGACACCCAGGCGCCCCGGAAAGGGTTATTTTAAATAAAACGTTATTGTGGTAAAATACGCATATCGTAAAATTGACTCATTTAAAGTGTACAATGCCCTGGTTTTTAGTGCATTTACGGATGTGTGCAGCCATTTCCACAGTCAATTCTAGAACATTTTTATCTCCTTAGAAAGGAACCCCATTCCTCTTAGCTATCAGCTCCCTCCCTCTTCATTTTCTCTACTCCTAAGCAACTACTAGTCTTTCTGTCTTTATAGCCTATTTTGAACGTTTCATAAAAATTGAATCCTGTAATATGTGGTCTTCTGTGACTTTCACTTAGCATGTTTTCAAGATTCATCCATGTTGTGGCATGTATTAGTACTTCGTTTCTTTTTTTGCCAAATATTTTTTTTTATGCTTTCCATTCATCAGTTGATGCACAGTTGAGGTCTTTCTACCTTTATTATTAGGAATAATAGTGCATGTAAATAAATATTAATGTGCAAGTTTTTGCAAGGATATGTGTTTACATTTCTCATGGGTATATACCCAAGAGTGAAATTGCTGGGTCATATGATAACTCAGTGTTTAAACTTTTGAGGAACTGTCACAGACCGTTTTTCAGAGTGGCTTCACAAATTCACATTTCCACCAGGAGTATATGAGGGTTCTCTGTCCTCTCACTGACTCTGGCGTTTTGATTATAGCCATCCTTCCTGGTAGGTATGAAGTAGTATCTCATTGCAGCTTTGATTTGTGGTTCCCGGTTGACTAATTATATTGACCATCTTTTCATGTGCTTTTTGCCCATTTGTAGATCTTCTTTGGAGAAATGTCTTTTCAGATCCTTTCTCCACTTGAAATAATGGGTTATTTGCGTTTTTATTTTTGAATTGTAAGAGTTCTTTATATATCCTAGATAGAAATCTCTTATCAGACATAAGAGTTGCAAATATTTTTTCCTATTCTATGTGTTGTCTTTCCATTTTCTTGGTAGTGTCTTTTGATGTACAGTACTGTTTAATTTTGTTGAAGTATGATTTATTCTTTTGTTGTTGATTTTGGTGCTCCTGTATCTAATAATCCATTGCCAGATATGAGGCCATGCAGATTTATTCCATGTTTACTTCTGAAAATTTCTAGTTATAGCCTTTACATTTAAGTCTTTGATCTACTTTGAGTTAATTTTTGTCAAGTAAGCAATCCACCATCATTCCTTTGCATGTCTATTCAGTTGTCCGAGCAAGAGGGCGTTATTTTTTATATTAGCTTTCTATAACTAATTAGTCAGTTTCTATATGCAGCACATCTCAAACACTTCAAATAATATAATTTTGGACTCTTAAAATATTTTTTTGAAACATTCTGAATTAATCTGGACAATTTTCTGTGTGATAAACAGTGACATGGGATTGCTTCTTATAATTACATTTATGTAGACAGTGTGTTTTTCCAGTTTTGGCTAGTGCATCTCCTTTATAAAGGTAGGTTAAATTTTGTTTTTTTAGGGTTTATTTTCAAGATATGCTAGTTTATTTAAATTGCATTTCTTTAATTTTTAAAGAGTATATCCCTTAATGGGATATTTATATTAATATTAAATGGAATTTATATTCAATATTAATATATTTAATGTTAATTAATTAAATGGAAATAATACCAAATGGAATGTAGCTATTTCCAAAGCAATTGTATGTGAAAAGAGTGTAGTATAGAAATTCTGCCCTTATCCTTTTATGTTATACATGTTCTCTTCCTTTATTGTTATCAAAACTCTATTTGAAGAAGGAGGGATGCCTGGCATGTCAGTAGAGCATGCAACTCTTGATCTCGGGTTGTAGGTTTGAGACCCACGCTGGGTGTAGAGATTACTTGAAAATAAAATCCCAACAAAAAAAGAGAAAGTGGAGAAAGGTGTAAATTGACTGATATTACCATATTGCCATAAAGCTTAAATAAGAAATAATGTAGAAAAAGATCTTTTTCATTTATTTGTTTTTATCTCCTGAAATCGGTTTCCTGTGTCTTCTCTAAAGTAATTTGTGCAATGGGATTTGTACCCTTGCTTTCACTTTCAGTGAGGCAATAATAACTTGAGGTTGTAACTATAAATATTGCTTATGGTGAGCATTGATTTGGGAGAGTAGCTTTTCTTAAAAAAAAAAAAAAAAGTTTTGTTTTTTTTTTAAACATTTATTGATTATTGAGAGACAGAGACACAGAGCATGAGCAAAGGAGGGGCAGAGAGAGAGGGAGACACAGAATCCGAAGCGCTCCAGGCTCTGAGCTGTCAGCACAGAGCCCAACGTGGGGGTCAAATCCAAGAACCATGACATCATGACCTGAGCCGAAGTCGGGCGCTTAACCGAGGGAGCCACCCAGGCACCCCTGTGTTTATTTATTTTTGAGAGAGAGAGAGCAAGCAGGGGAGGGGCAGAGAGAGGGGATCAGAGGATCCAAAGCAGGCTTGGTGCTGACAGCACAGAGCCCGACGTGTGGGTCGAATTCACAAGCTATGAGATCATGACCTGAGCAGAAGTCGGATGCTTAACCGACTGAGCCACACAGGTGCCCCTTGCTTTTCTTATAATGGATTGGGGTAAAGTTTAGGAACATTCAGCTGTGAGTTGTAAATGGAACATTAGTGTTTTAGCATACTGGAGGAAGATTTCTGTTGATTTTCATTAATTATTTTCTAATTTCTCAAGATAAAACCTTTTGAGGAGATAGTGACTAGAGGTCAAACTCAGGGTCAGATACAATTGCCATTGAGCAAGAAACTTCATCCTAATGAGAGTTCATCATTCATGAAATTTCAGTACACATCTGTAAGTTTAAAAAAAATTTTTTTAAAATATTTATTTATTTCTGAGACAGAGCATGAGTGGGGGAGGGGCATCGAGAGAGGGAGACACAGAATCTGAAGCAGGCTCCAGGCTCTGAGCGGTCAGCACACAGCCCGACTCGGGGCTCAAACTCAAAACCGTGAGATCAAGTCCTGAGCCGATGTCGGTCGCTCAACCGGCTGAGCCACCCAGGCACCCCCAGTACACATCTGTAAATTAAAAAATTACTGGTCCCTTCTTTCTTTCCTGACATAAGCAGGAAACATTCAGATCATTATATAATCTCACTGATCTTTGGATTTCTTTGACAAAATCTTGTGTTTGAAAAATTTGTATCTGCCTAATTGACATTTAATGTGGAGCGTATGTAGTGAGTTCTTTAATAATCAATTTAGAGTGTGTTGTGCTTTAATACTCTTAAGTCTTCAAATTTTATTTATTTCTTACATTTTTTTATTAGAAAATGAACGTGCGGAATTAAAAAAATATTTTCCATTTGTATTTCTATTTAGAATCTTAATTCAGTTATTATATACCATCCTTTTGGTCTTGCTAATGATTTTGCTTATATTTCCTAATGGTATAATCCATAGTAGTTTGAACTGCAGAAATGTCAAGTGAGTATGCCTACTGTGTTTTAGTGTTGAGATTTAAAAAATAAAAAAACAACATATTCTGAAGCACTGCACATGCATATTATCACTGTTCATTAGTTGAATTTGAATTTTAAGTGGTACTCTGAGAAGCCTTTTTTTTTTTTTTTTTTTTTTTTTTTTTTTTTTTTTGCTACCTTGAGCTCAAAAGTAAATAAGTAAATATCCAGTGATGTATGCTGGAGATACAGTACTTGGTGAAAGCTGGTAATAAGCTTAATTACAGGCAGAATTAGGAGGAAGTATGTTGTTGTGAAAGAGCTTTACATGCACGTCATTTCTTCGAATTAACTTATTTATGGAGAAAATGCCTAGTGCCTATTTCAGTCTGGTTTATTTAGGCTGTTTTTAGTGGAAAGAGGGGCTAAATAACTTACTTGCAAAGAAGCAAAAATATAGGAAGTTAAATTAAAAAAAATGTTTAATGCTTATTTTTGAGAGAGAGAGCTACAGAGCATGAACAGGGGAGGAGCAGAGAGAGAGGGAGACACAGAATCTGAAGCGGGCTCCAGGCTCTGAGCTGTCAGCACTGAGCTGGACGCAGGGCTTGAACCCAAGAACCACGAGATAGTGACCTGAGCCGAAGTTGGACACTTAACCAACTGAGCCACCCAGGCGCACCCCACAAGTTAAACTTTTTATTGAGATATAACTCACATGCCGTAAAATTCACACTTTTTAAAGTGTACAATTTAGTGGTTTTTAGCATATTTATGAAGATATGTGATAGGAAAAAAATGCTCTGTAAAATAAGCTGACTTTGATACATTAATTGCCAAGTCTGTATTAATAAGTGTACATTTGCCATTGGGCAGATGATTCAGTTTAGGCCAAGAATTTGGGACTTTCTAGAAATTTTGGGGTGACACTCCATTGACTCTTCTATGAGACGAACTGTTCATTTAGTTTTGTCATATAGATAGGGGCAACCATAGTTTGACCAGGTTGTGGTCATTATTCTGTTCGTGACATATTGATATAATAGGAAGAGAGTGGTTTTTAGAATTCAGGAAGACTTGATCTGGCCTGAGTACCTAGCCTTATTAACTGGGGCAGGTTTCTTCTTGCTGATTCTGTTTATAAGAGGTATTTTGGAATGGTTCGGTGAAGACAACGTAGTTGGTTAGGCTTGCAGCCTGTTTTAGATTCAGATCTCCTGACTTGTATTTTCAGTTTTTGTTTTTATAGAATTATGTTTTTGTTTTAAAATTAAGAATTTTTACTTCAACATTCTTTTAAGAAACAATTTATCAACCTGTAGTATTCTGTTGGTGGTTTACAGAGAGTGAAATAAACAAAATAAACATTATTTGTGGCCCAGAAGAATGTTTGTTAGTGGGACTCTTGGCCAAGTATATGATTGCCTCTTTACAAATCTCATAATTGTATTGTTAGGCAATAAAATAACTAATAGAAATCAGGAACCCCTAACCTTCCTTTGTAAGGTTTAAATGGCATGTCTCAGCTTTTGGGGGCATAGTACTAATAACTCTCATTTGAGATTATTCTCATGTGGTGAGAATTAGCCTTAGCTAGAAGAAGCAAAAGTCGTTGGCTTTGCAGAAGAAGGAATGGCCTCATATTTTCCACCATTCATGTGACCGCGGTGCAGAACTATAATTCAAAGAAAGTTTTATTCCAGCCAAGGGTAATCTTCTTTCTGAAAGAATCGACAAGCTCATAATGAAGGACTATTGTCCCGGACCTTATTATTAGCCTTATGCTTTCTACATTGCAAACATATATAAAGTTTTAAAGAAGCAGCTCCTGTATGAAATGTTTTAGTTTTGTTATTTCTTGCAGTAGTTTAAATCAGTTTCTTATGTGTAGGGGATGAACTGTGTGGTCTGAGGTGGTTAGTTTAAAGAATTGTCTAGAGACTGGTACAGTGTTACTGATTTTGAGTGGCTAAACCATGGATGGTTTTTGCTTTATTTTCCCTCTCCCACCTCAACAAACTGTTGCTACTTACATATAAAGAATTGAACTTTTAATGATTCAGATTTCTGTAACTTGTGGTCATTCATATAAAATTATTAATCGTAGCTGGCATTTTGTCTTCTAAAATGTTTCATTGAATTAGAAAGGAAAATGATAGGAGAAATTTGAAGTACTTGTTAGGTTTAGGGAGGCATTCTGTTTCATTTTGGGTTTATTATATTTTTAGTCCTCTTAAATAGTACATTTAAATGATTCAAAAATTTTATTATGGAAACATTCAATACACTTATGTAATCCCACTGTGTGGAGAGAATTGCTGTTAATCTTTTGGTTGCTGTTCTTTTTTGTTGTTGTTGTTGACATTCTTAGAGAGGTGAAATATCATCTCTCATCACCAGGTGGAAGGAGCTCACATCATTTACTTTTGAAGCTGAGTAAAATGATAGTCTTTTGTCTTTTAACAATATCCTGGCCACATGCTGGAATATTTTAATTGTTATGCTGGAGAGCCATTGTGGGTTTGTTTTTTTTTGTTTTTTTTTTTTGTTTTTTTTTTTTTTAATGAGTTGGTTGGGAAATATGGAGAAGGGAAAGAAGCAACTAAAATAGAAAAACCAGGAAACAATTATATTAGTCATTCCTGTGCAGTTAGCAGAAGAGACTGTCTTTTTCAGTAATTTACATGTATCTTTCTGGCTGTCCTGCTCATACTTCCTTAGTCTTTTTCTCTAGAAAGTAAAGGTGGTAGATTCTCATCATGGACCTAAAGTGTGGAGGCTTGTTTGTTTTGAGTTGCCATGGAACGTTTATCATGGGAATCACTTGGAGAGATTGATCTGATTACATGAAGAAATTTGAAATATTTGTTTTCCGTTTTTGTGGAGAAGTAAATGAGTAGCCTTAGTAATTACGTGACAAAACTTGGGTCGTGGACAGAATCTTAGGATGGTAATTTTTTGCTAATGCTACAGCAAGGCATTTTTGAGTTCTCTTATCCTTAACTCACTCTTCTAGAATTCCTAGAGGACCTGCACAGCAGCCTCTCGAGGATCGACTCTTCACTCCCGCTGTCCCGGCAGTGTATAGCACGGTGAGTACCTCATGGTTGCTGGTCGTATTGGGTAACTTCTTGCACATAAGCGTTTGATGTCACAACAGTGTTGGTTTGAATGACATGTGAAAGGTTTTTGGCAAAAATTAAATGAAAATCCTGAACTGAAATAGGTGTATATAATATAAGAAGGGTGACTAGGTCTTTCCCCCCATCATCTTAATTTAATAAGTGAATATGAAACAAGCATTGTCTTAAGATAGATTGGCTCATACACCTGTCACCTTTTTTTCTATTTTTTCATCTTTCCATAAATCTACCTCTGTCCTTGTCTTGTGATTCTTTTAGGATATTGAGTTTTAATTTTCTTTTTGGATATTTAAAGTGTTGGTTTGTTTTGTTTTTTAATGTTTATTTATTTTTGAGAGAGACAGAGACAGAGTGTGAGAGGGGCAGGGGCAGAGAGAAAGGGACACGGAATCCGGAGCAGGCTCCAGGCTCTGAGCAAGCTGTCAGCACAGAGCCTGATGCGGGGCTTGAACCCACAAACTGCGAGATCATGACCTGAACCGAAGTTGGTCGCTCAACCTACTGAGCCACCCAGGCGCCCCTCTTTTTGGATATTTAAAAAAAAATTTTTTTATTTTACTTTTTTTAATTTCAAAAGTTTTTCTTTTTCCCTTTGATTACATAACAAAATTCAAAAAGTTTAGAAATGAGAACATTGGTTGTTTTTTTTTTTTTTTTTAATTTTTTTTTTAACGTTTATTTATTTTTGAGACAGAGAGAGACAGAGCATGACCGGGGGAGGGTCAGAGAGAGAGGGAGACACAGAATCTGAAACAGGCTCCAGGCTCTGAGCTGCCAGCACAGAGCCCGACGCGGGGCTCGAACTCATGGACCGCGAGATCATGACGTGAGCCGAAGTCGGACGCTTAACCGACTGAGCCACCCAGGCGCCCCTGAGAACGTTGGTTTTAATCCAGGAAATTTAATTTTTTACATTTAATTTTGAGAGAGTTGGGGTGGAGCAGAGAGAGCGAGACAGAAGATTCAAAGCGGACTCTGCACAGACAGCAGACAGCCCGAAGCAGGGTTCGAACTCGCAAACCTTGAGACCAGGACCTGAGTTGAAGTCGATGTTTAATGGACTGAGCCACCCAGGCGCCCCTAGGAAGTTAAACTTTTTATGTTAAATGATCGATTCAAATTCATAAATGGAGGGAAATTTAAAAGTTAGAGGATGAAGGTAATAAAATTAGAAGCGGATTTCAGGTGTCTTAAAGTGAGCCTAAGAGAATTTAGGGAAAACTGAGCAATCAGACCTAGCTTTTAAACATTTCAGTTCATCATACCATTTATTCCTTACCATATCGATAAGGTGCTTTAAAAGAAATTCACAGAGTGGGGCACCTGGGCGGCTCCGTCGGTTAAGTGTCTCATGTCAGCTCAGGTTATGATCTCATGGTTTGTGAGTTCGAGCCCTGCATCAGTCGCTGCACTGACAGTGAGGAGTCTGCCTGGGACTCTCTCTCCCTCTCTCTTCCGTTTTCCCAGTTGGGTGTGTGCACGCGTGCTCTCTCTCTCTCTCTCTCTCTCTCTCACTCTCACTCTCAAGATAATAAACTTAGAAAAACCTCACAGAGTAGTGAGAAAGAGGAGTAAATAAATAATTGTAATCTAAAGTGGCATGATAAAGCAATGATTCTTATCCTTTTGGGTTATGAATTACTTTTACAATCTTGAGTGTAGTCACAGTGCTTTCTTCTCAAAAAACAGCATATACCCAGTATCTACATATAATTTCAAAATTTCACAAAGATTATTAGGCCATTCATCGGCCCAAGGTTAAGAACCTTTTTTTTCTTTTAATTTTTTTAATGTATGTTTATTTTTGAGAGAAAGAGTGTGAGCAGGCCAGGGGCAGAGAGAGGGGGAGACACAGAACCCAATCAGGCTCCAGGCCCTGAACTGTCTGCACAGAGCCTGATGGGGGACTCAAACCCACAAACCATGAGATCATGACCTGAACCGAAGTCGGATGCTGAACCCACTGAGCCACCCAGGCGCCCCAAGAACCTTTGATAAGAGAGAAAAAGATACTATATATGGGAAAGGAAGAAGTCACTTCACTGAGGAAGTGGCACTAAGCTGGAAGGTATAGGATTTCTCTAGGCAGAGTAGGGGAGCAAAAAACCTTCTAGGAAGTTAAAATTCAGAGGCATTCTTAATGGAATGGCCAGTAGTCAGCTTAGTGTGGCATATGTGCTAGGCTTTGTAGCAGAAGTAGAGATGCGATAGATGGGTTTGGGAGGTTTGAAGATTGTCCTAAATAGTTAGAACTCTATTGTGCATGAATGGGTAGGATGGTTTCCCTGAAATAAATCTCAGTTTATTCCTAGTGTAGATCAGTTAACACTTGTAAATTACTTTTTGAACCCCTTGACTCTTAAAATGGACTCAGTTCGTATAACAAATTGCTTGATCTTCTTAGTAATTGAGAAACTTCAATTTACATGGAAAAATAACCTTTAGAGGGACACCTGAGTGGCTCATTGGGTTAAGCATCAGTCTTGGTTTCTGCTCAGGTCAAGATCTTGTGGTTCATGAGCTTGAGCCCCGAGTCAGAATCCTCTCCTCTCTTTCTCTTTCTCTCTCTCCACTCCCCTGCTTGTACTTGTTTTCTTGCTTTCTCTCTGTCCCTCAAAATAAATAAATGAAAGAAAGAAAAATAACCTTCCAAGTTTTTTTCTAGCATAAACTTTCTATAGACCAGAGGGTTTTGTTTGTTTTGTTAGTCCTGAGCATAAAGGCAGCTTTGCCATTCAGTTATTTTTCACAGTTAAGATAGGTAAAAGAAGAAAATGAAAATTTTTAGTAATGTTAAGTGATTTCTAGAGGCATCTACTATAACCATTTTTTTTTATATAGTTTCCTTTGTCTTTTTTTTCTGTGTTGTAGGCTCTGTATAAGATACTTTATTATATTTTGTCAGTTTATATTATAATGTTAGCATTTCCTTTGCTATTTGAAACATGTCTTAAATAATAAATGGCTTTCTCTTGTTTTGTTTTGTTTTTTTTAACAAGAATGTAGTATTCAGTCAACATTTGACAAATATATCTCAAGCTTTTAATGTGTGTCAGGTACTGTGTAGGTGTTGGGAATGTAGTAGTGAGTAAACCAAACCCTCCGTACTCATAGAGTCTGTACCTTTCCATGGGATAGAAGGAAAGTAAACAACTATATGCACAATATAGTTTTGGGTAGTAATAAGAGCCTTGATGAAAATGAGGCATGATAAAGGGATAGAGAATGATTGGACTCCGATTTTCCTTGGGCTCTCAGGGGAAGCTCTATCTAAATAAGGCATATAAATAGAGAGGTAAGAAGTGAGGGAGTGAGTCTTGCAGATTTCTAGGGAAAGTACATTTCTGGTAGAAAGAACTGCAGTGCAAAGGTCCAGGGAGGGGTGCCTGGGTGGTTCAGTTGGTTGAGTGTCTCTTGTTTCTGCTCAGGTCATGATCCCAGGGTCATTGGATTGAGTCCCGAGTCTGCAGAGAGTCTGCTTAAGATTCTGTCTCTCTCTCCTCCCTTCTTTCTCCCTCTGCTCCCTCTCCTGCTCACTCTCTCTAAAATAAACAAAAATAAATGATAAAAAGAATAAAAATCAAAGGCCCAGAGATAGCAAGGTGCTTCGTGTGATCTTAGAATTGTAGGGAAACTAGTGTGGAGTAGAGAGGGTGGCAACAGAATTCAGAGAAGCGTGTGGAGTATCCGATTAGATGGGGCATTGTTTAGCATGGTAAGAATTTGGGTTATTATAATCTAAATGTAATTCAAAGCCATTAGAAACTTAAGAGCAGAAGATCTGAATTTCCTTTTAAAGGGTGACTGTAGCTATTGTGTAGATAGCAGACTGTGACTAGGGCAGGTGGCTGTGTTGGTGAAGTGGAAACAAGATGAGTTAAGTGATTGTTCAAGTAAAACAGGCAGAAGATAGATGATGGTGGCTTGCTCTAAGATGGTAGCGGAAGAAGATTAGTGGTGGGATTTGGTATATAGATGCAGTAGGATATCGTGGTAGCTTGGATGTGAGATGTGGGAGGAAGAAGACTGAAGGGGGGGGACGTTAGGGATTTGGCTTTGAGTAACTGAATGAATGTGGTACCGTATACAAATGAACACCGGGGCAGGAATAGGGTTATTGTTGAGAAGAATGAATAGAATTAAACATTATTTTGGTGAGAAGTTAAACGTTAGGTTGTTTCTAAATTTCCTATTAGGAATAACTTACTGAATTTAAAGTCTTTCCTGAATTTTGGGTTATTTTTGTGGAATAACGTTCTAGAAATGAAATTACTGAGCTAAAGTATAGACATGTTTTTGAAACTCCTCATAAGTGAAGACATGTGACTTTGTAAACTTAGTACTTTGGAGAGAAGATTATCTTGTGAGTGACAGCACAGTGCCTGCTACAGATTTTACATGTCGTGTTTTGGAACAAAGGTTTTGAATTTATTTTTTTACTTAGATCAAAGTTGACTTTTACTGTTTGAAGCTACTGTTATATATGTAGTCCTTCGATCAGTTAAAAAAGTGGGTACATCAATTACATATACTGCCTGTTCTGGAAGGATGAGGGATTTTATTTTAGGCAATAAAAAGTTACCTTAAAATATGGCAGTCTTCACTTTTGTAATCCGTTTCCATTCATAGCAATTTAAATTTCTGCCTTGCTTTTACAGTGTTGTGCACATTAACTGAATGAGTAGGAGAGTGGCTGACCAGCTGCTCTGACATTCTTAATTCCCCCTTTTCTCAACCCCAAGATTACGTATTGGTTACTGTTTCTCTAGTGTCTGGGTCCATTAGCATCGTTTCTGTGTCATAAAATACAGGCTAACCCTCATTTCACCTCCTCCTGCCTTACCACATGGTGCCCATATGTCACTTTAATTGAGTTGGTTGAATTCCTTGAAAGACAAAAAAATGAATCCTGGCCAGTCTTAAACAATTACACAATCAAAGATTTTACATTTTTGTGTCTGATATGCAGGCTTTATGCACTTATGCCAGCCATTTTAGTAGGTTTTCTGCTGGTAATCAAAGAAGTATCCAAAGGAGGACTCAGTTACATGTTTTAGCTTGATTATCATTTATTTATTTACTTAAGCCTGATTTATATAAGTTTCTCCCTGGAATGTTTCTCTGGGATGGGAAGGATACTTTTGTTATTATACCTTATTAACCGTTATTATATTAGAGTGATTGATTATGTGAACAAAAAAAGAATAGAGCCAGTATTTTTTAAACTCTAGTAAGAGAGGTATATATTACATGGTAGAGAAGAAATGGCAAAACTGAAGGAATGAGCCAGTAACTTGAAATATATTCATGAATAACTCTCTCAATTAGCATACTTACGAAAAGCAAACTGAAATTTTACCATCTTGTGTGTGTTTTTGGCTTCATATTTTCTTTAGAGAAATTAGATTTTATGACTAGTAAGCCAGTATTTTTAATATAATTGCAGAAATAAACTGGAATTTTCTGGAATAATGACTACAAAAAGCAGCAGTCATTCTGGTAGATTATAAGAGTTGTCTTATTAACTGCTTTTCCAGAATTCCTATAAATAATTAAATCTGAATGAATTATTCCTTAATGCGATAACATTTCATAATCCTTTTCAGCCAGCTTATACTTTTAAAGTCTTGTTTCTGTCATCCTATAGTTCTGTGTCATCTAATTAGAAGATCATACGTTTATGTTTGTTTTCAAGTCACTAATAAATACTGAGTTGGCCAACATGTCAATGGAGATAGCTGCACAGAGACAAAATTTAGCGTGGGTTGATCAACACTCTAGTGAGATGTAAATCTACTTAATTGTCCTGTAATCCAGCACAGAATAACAATGCATTTTTTCCCCCATGGTAAATACACCACTTGAGCTGATGATTTATTTATGTAGACTTTATTTTTGTAAACAGCTTTCTTGAGATATATTTGATATACAGTATATATAGTGCCTGTGATTTAAATATATTTAAAGTATACTCTTTAAAGTGTATAATGTGGTTAGGTTTAACATACCCCCATGAAAACCTTTGCCACAATCGATAAAATTAATATATGCGTCATTCTTAACTTCCCTCCCCTCTTCCTAATCTTTCTTTTCCATCCCTCCCCCCCTCACCCCGCCATTGGTCCGCTTTGTATAATGATGAACTCATTCTCAAGACACTTATTAAAAAGTATAATAGGAAAAGGAATAATGTAGTAGGTACTGGTTGGCTTTTGTTTTTTGATTTTCCTTTTGTCACTCAGATTGTTTCAATATATTTCCATACTGTGTTTATCAGTAGCTTGTTCTTGGGAGAAAAAGTAATCTTTATACTTATTATTTTTTTAGAAAAAGTAAACTAAAGGTTAAAAATTCAGGGCTGTGATAGTCACATGTTCAATGTATTCTTTTTCGCCCTAAGGATACATTAAAAAAAAAATTTATATATGTGAGAGACAGAAAGAGCACGTGTTGGGGAGGGGCATAGAAAGAAGTAGAGAGAGAATCCCAGGCAGGCTCCCTACCCAGCCCAGGAGCCCCATGTGGGCTCCATCTCCAAAACATGGGATCCTGACCTGATCTGAAACCAAGACTCAGACGCTTAACTGACTGAGTCACCCCAGGGCCCCTGGAGTTTCGTTTTTATTGAACATAATATAAATCATATGATTATACAATTTGTTTTTTTTGTTTTTTTTTTTTTTTGTAATGTATATTTTTAGAGAGTGCGAGCAGGGGGAGGGTCAGAGAGAGAGAGCACGGACAGGGGAGCCAAAGCAGGCTCTGTGCTGACAGCAGCAAGCCTGATGTGGGGCTCAAACGCATGAACTGTGAGATCATGACCTGACCTGAAGTCCAACGCTCGACTGACTGAGCCACCGAGGGACCCTGGTTGTTGTTGTTGTTGTTGTTGTTTAAATACAACATGTTAACACATAATGCAAACATTATAAACATTAGTTTGTAGCATGTCAGTGAGGTGAACCCTAATTTGCAAAATCTGTACGTTTAAAAACCAGTGTTGGGCTTAAACACTTTATTTTCTGTTTTAAATAATTTTGTGATTTATACATATACATATATGTATGTATATTTTTGTCTCTGTTTAAATAGCATTACTTCGTATTTAAGATTTTCAAAAGTAGCCTTACATAAACGCAGTGTAAAGATACTTAATGTTTTTGACATGTTACATAGTTAAGGCAGGTTATGTTGCTGTAGAGTATAGGAGTGTTTCCATTTCATTGTGTCTTGAGTTTCAGGTGTTCTCATTTTCATTCTAACTTGATAGGTCAAAAGTGCAGTTTCGCAATTCACAAAAGAGAAAATTAACAGGTTAAGTGACTGTAAGAATGTTTAGCGTTGGTGAAATCATGATGTCATATTTCATTTATAAAATTAGCAAACGTTTAATTGTGTACCCATTTTCAGTTGTAGGAATGTAATAATCGGAAATGTTTTATAAGTTTCTTTTTAAAAGCCTTTTATTCTTTTTTCCTATTTAATATTTTTACATTATGGAGTATAGAGAAGGAATAAAATTTTCCTGATTGTTGTGACAAAAAGGATGTGGTTGTAAGAACATGGTAGTTTTACAAGTATTCTTGTCACTTTTCTCCAGTAGCATTGCTGATAGGTGACCATAGTTAGAAATCCAGATTCTTGTGTTTGAAATTTAAATAAAAGATGGAAATCACATTTAGATAGTACCTTATTTTTAAATAAAATTGTGGTAAAATATACATAACTTAAAATTTACCATCCTAATAAATTTATATTTTATTTATTTATTCTTAATTTTTTAAATGTTTATTTTTGCGAGAGAGAGAGAGACAGAGAGAGACAGAGCATGAGCCAGGGAGAGGCAGAGAGACATGGGGGGAGACACAGAATCTGAAGCAGGCTCCAGGCTCCGAGCTGTCAGCACAGAGCCGGACTTTGGGCTCGAACACACAAGCTGTGATATCATGACCTGAGCCGAAGTTGGATGCTCCACTGACTGAGCCACCCAGGCACCCCTGTTTTATATTTTAAACTGTTTGTTTACTCACTTGTTTAAGTAATCTGTACCCCCCCCCCCCCAAGTTCAAGAGCTGTGCTCTTTTTTTTGTTTTTGTTTTTAAATGTTTATTTATTTTGAGAGAGAGAGAGAGAGCGAGAGCGAGCAGGGGAGGGGCAGAGAGAGAGAGAGAGAGAGAATCCCAAGCAGGCTCCGCCCACACTGTGAGCATGCAGCCTGATGTGGGGCTTGAACCCACAAACCGTGAGACCATGACCTGAACCGAAACCAAGAGACAGATGCGAGAATCAGACACTTCACCTGCTGAACCTCCCAGGCGCTTCTCCATCTTAGTCATTTTATTTTATGTTAATTTTTTAAAGTTTATTCATTTATTTTGAGAGAGAGAAAGCGCAGACACATGCATGAGGAGGGGCAGAGAGAGAGGAGAGGGAGAATTTCAAGAAGGCTCCATGTGCTGTCAGCCAGGAGCCCAATGTGGGGCTCGATCCCACAAACCTTGAGATCATGACCTGCGCTGAAACCAACATTCAGACACCTAACCCACTGAGCCACCCAGGCTCCCCTCATCTTAATCATTTTAAAGCATAGAGTTAAGTGTTGCTAAATACTTTCACATTGTTACGTAGCCACTGTCACCATGCATCCTCAGAAGTCTTTTCATCTTCTAAAACTGAAACTGCCTATTACAACAACTGCCACTACTCTATAACAACTTCTCATATTCCCCTCCCCTGAGTCTCTGGAAAGCACCACTCTACTTTCTATCTCTATGACTTGGACTACTAGAAATACCTTCTATAAATGGAGTTATGTAGTAGTTATCTTTTTGTGACCGTTTTTTATTTTTATTTTTTTTAACGTTTATTTATTTTTGAGACAGAGAGAGACAGAGCATGAACGGGGGAGGGTCAGAGAGAGGGAGACACAGAATCCGAAGCAGGCTCCAGGCTCTGAGCTGTCAGCATGGAGCCCGACGCAGGGCTCGAACCCACAGACCGCGAGATCATGACCTGAGCCGAGGTTGAATGCTCAACCGACTCAGCCACCCAGGCGCCCCTTTTTGTGACTGCTTTATTTCACTTAGCCTACTGTCTTCAGTGTTCATCCGTATCGTAGTGTGTATCAGAATTTCCTTCTTTTTCAAGGCATGTAGTTTTCCAGTTTTCCCAGCACCCTTTGTTGAAAAGACTGTCTTTTTCCCATTAAACGGTCTTGGCACTCTTTGTGAAAATCATGTGAGCATATGTGCGAGTATTTATTTTTGGGCTCTCTATTCTTTTCTATTGATCTACATGTCTGTCTTTATGCCAAAACCACATGTTTTGATTTCTATAGCTTTGTAGTAAGTTTTGAAATCAGAAAGTTTGAGTCCGTTGGGGTGTCTGGGCGGCTCAGTTGGTTAAGCATCTAATTTTGGCCCAGGTCATGATCCTGCGCTTCATGGGTTCGAGCCCCGCATTGGGCTCTGTGCTGACAGCTCAGAACCTGGAGCCTGCTTCAGATTCTCTCTCTCTCTCAGCCCCTCCGCTTCTTGCACTGTGTCTGTCTCCCAAAAATAAATATTAAAAAAAAATTAAAAAAGAAACTGAGTCCTTCTGTTCTTTTTCAAGATTGATTTGTCTGTTTGGGCTTTCTTGAAATTCCATATAAATTTTAAGATGGATTTTTCTATTTCTGGAAAAAAACATTGGGATTTTGGTAGGAATTACATTGGATCTGTAGATCACTTCAGCAGTAGGGACATCTTACAATATTGGGTCTTGTACTCTATGAATAGGAGATGTGTTTTCATTCATTTAGGTCTTTAATTTCTTTTAGTCATGTTTTATAGTTTTTACTGTAGAATTCTTTGACTTCTTTGGTTAATTCCTATGTATTTTATTTTTTCTGATGCTAATGTAGATGGAATCATTTTCTTCATTTCCTTTTCTGATAGTTCACTGTTCATGTATAGAAATTCACCTGATTTTGTGTGTGTTGACTTCATATCTTGCTGCTTCAATGAATTCGTTTATTGTTCTGCGAGTTTTTTGGTGGTATCCCTAGGGTTGTCTTACATATAAGATCGTATCATCTCAAACAGATAATTTTGCTTCTTTTTCAGTTTGTCTTTTATTTCTTTCTCTTGCCAGTTGCTCTGGCTAGGATTTCCATTACTGTGTTGAAAAGAAGTGGTGAACGCAAGCATCCTTGCTTTGTTTCTGATTTTAGAGGAAAAGCTTCAGTCTTTTGCCATTGAGTACAATATTTGGTGTGGGTTTTTTATATATAGCTTCTATTATGCTAAGGTAGTTTCCTTCCTTTTTTAGTTTGTTGAGTCTTATTTATCATGAAACAGTAAAGTTTGTCAAATGCTTTTTCTGCATTAGTTGAAATGATCAGGTGGGTTTTTTGCTTCATGTTGATGTGATGTATTACACAGATTGATTTTTTTGTTTATTTTGAGAGAGAGAGAGAGAGAGCGTGTGCGTGCGTACGTTGGAGGGTGGGGGAGAGAGAGAATCCCAAGTGGATTCCGCATTGTCAGCACAGCGCCTGATTTGGAGCTTGAACCACGTACTGTGAGATCATGACCTGAGCTGAAGTTCACGCTTAGCCAACTGAGTCATCCAGGCTCCCTGAAGAGGGAATCATAACCAGGCCCAATGCCCAGTGCAGAGCCCAACAAGAGGCTCATCTCAGGACCACGAGATCATGACTTGAGCTGAAATCAAGAGTCGGATTCATAACCAACTGAGACACCCTGACGGCGCTAGGGTGTTGTTTGTTTGTTTGTTTGTTTGTTTTTGAGTATTTTTGCATTGATACCTGTAGGAGATATTGGTCTGTAGTTTTCTTATAGTGTCTTTATCTGGCTTTTGGTATCAATATCATGCTAACCTCATAGAATGAGTTAGGAAGTATTTCCTCCTCTTCACTTTTTTGGAAAAGTTTTAGAAGAAAGAGGTTAGAGTGGGAGAGAGCCAAAGCATAAGAGACTCTTAAAAACTGAGAACAAACTGAGGGCTGATGGGGGGTGGGAGGGAGGGGAGTATGGGTGATGGGTATTGAAGAGGGCATCTTTTGGGATGAGCACTGGGTGTTGTATGGAATCCAATTTGACAATAAATTTCATATATTGAAAAAAAAAAAGGAAAAGTTTTAGAAGAATTGGTATTAGTTCTTCTTTCCATGTGTGGTAGCATTTTCCAATAAAGCCATAAAGTCTAGGGCTTTTGGTTTTGTAATTGTTTTGAGTACTGATTCAGTTTCCTTACTAATTATTCATCTATTCAGATTTTCTGTTTCTTCATGATTTCATCCTGGTAGATTTTGTGTTTCTAGGAATTTGTCCATTTTACCTAGGTTATCCAATTTGTTGGTGTTTAGTTATTTTTTAAATTTTGGCCTTTGATTTAATGTTCAACTCAGAATTCTGTAATCGCTTGGAAATATTTAGGTCAGGGGTTCTCAACTGGAGATGCTTTTCCCTCCAGAGGACATTTGGCAATATCTGGAGACAGTTTTGGTTGTCACAATTTGATGGGGGTGGGGAGGGAGAAGGGAATGAATGCTTGTGACTTTTGAAGGCTAGAGACCAAGGATGCAGTTAAACATCCCGAAGTGCAAAGATAGCCTCACAACAAAAACTTCCCAGCCCAAAATGTTAATAATGCCACTGCTGAGCAACTCAGATTTTGATTCTCCCTAAATGTTAGCAACGTTATTAAAATTGTTAACAATCCAGCTGGTATTTGTTGAATAGGAGAAAACCATTGGTATGAAAGTAAAAATTAATAAAAATTATAGTAAGTGCTTTGAAGGAGATCTGGAGATATACATGATATAAAATGAAAGAGTAATTTATAATTAGGTATGAGCCTGAGAAGGTGGCATTTTAAGATATCTGAACCATGAGGAGAATTCAGTCCTTAATGGATAGGGAGGAAGTGTGTCAATCTCCCCAACAGATTTGCACAGTAAGGTTTGTAGAAGAGTAGAGCTCTCCTGGTAGCGGGAAGCTCAGTGCTCTGGAGACAGCACAAGATGGCAGGCTCAGAACTGGTGCCGTCCGTTAATAGCATGTCTGTTCAGGGGTAGCTGGGTGACTCAGTCGTTGAAGCCATGTTGTTAGACATGTTGGATCAGGTCACGATCTCGGGGTTTGTGAGATCGAGCCTCTTGTCGGGCTCTGTGCTGACAGTGAGGAGCCTGTTTGGGAGTCTCTCCCTCCCTCTGTCCCTTCCCTGCTTGTGTGCACACTTGCGTGTGCTTGCTCATTCTCTATCTCAAAAATAAATGAGCAGACTTAAGAAAAAATATGCCCGTTCGGCACTTGAAACATGTCTAGTGTGACTGAGGAGCTGAATTTTCAATTTTATTTAATTTTTGTTAATTGAAATTTAAATAGATTGTGGTTATCATTGGAAACCAGCTTTAGAGGGTGACAGAGTCTAGATCATGCCAATTTTGTAAGGTTCTGAACAGGCATTTGTATTTTATTTGGCATGCTGGAGCCATTCAGGTATGGATATGACATGTTAAGATTTAAATTATAAAAATACTTTGATACTTCTTGTGTTAGTCGATGAGTTGGAATTCACGGTTTACATGGGCAGCAGAATGGATAGTGTTTAAAAGTGGCTAAATGGCTCCGGAATGATACCAGATGAATTCAGTTCCTGGTGCTTTCACATGAGCAGCTGTGTCTCATTGAGCAAGTTAAGTTGTTTGCACCTTAGTTTCCTTCCTCATTAGTAAAATGAAGATAATTATTACATTCATCTCAAAAGGTCATTATGGAAGTTGAGTAAGACCAATCCATTTAAAACTGGTAAAGCTTGGTATGTAATCATCATTCAGATTCTTTGCAGCAACTGCTGCCCCCATCACCACTCTACTTTTACCACTGGTACAAGAACCAGCCAACTACTGACTGCTCTTACGATGCCTTTGAAATGATACCTCGACAAGCTTAATGTTAGGGTAGATGAAATGTTTGTGTTTTCCATTTTAATAATGCGGCTTTTAAGACTTCAGGATTTACTGCACAAGATGGTTTTTGGAATGTCTAAATTACAATAGGAAAGTAAGCTCTTTCCTTTAATAAACTAATAAAGGTACCTTATAGAAACCTAGCAAAATTAGGGGATAAAAGACGTAGTGTCATTACCCACGTGTTAAATAGTGTTAACTTGTTTTATATTTCTTCTTTTTAGTTAGTCACTGCCATATTGTTAGGCATATTGTTTTATTTTTAGCAATTCCATGCAGAATTTTTGTTCAAAATAATATAATTTTAACAATGTTGTCCAGAAGTTATTGTAATTAGAGATTATTATTCCATTTTTATAAATTATTAGGAAAAAAGGTTACCAAAATTGGTACTATAGAAAGGTAGTCAGATGAGCTAAGGTTTGTGTCACTTTTATTTCCAAGTGATTTATTTTTTTATTGAAACGTAATTGACTTGTAACATTACAAATTTAAGGCATACAACCTTTTGATTTGATATACTTACGTATTGCAATATGATTACCACAATTACCTTAGCTAACAACTCCATCATGTCACATAATTACCATTTCTTTTTTGTGGTGAAAACATTTAAATCTAGTTTTTAACAATTTTCCAGTGTATAATATAATATTGCTAAGTATAATCCACAGTGCTGTGCATTAGATCCCCAGAATGTATTCATCTTTTAACTGCAAATTTGTACCCTTTGATCAACATTTCCCCAATTCCTCAACCCCCAGCCACTGGTAACTACCATTCTTTACTTTATTTCTATGAGTTTTGACTGTTTCATGTTCTACATAGAAGTACTATCATACAGTGTTTCTCTTTGTTTGACTTACCTCACCTAGCATAATGCCTTCACAGCCCATTCATATTGTTGCAATTGGCACATTTACTTCTTTTTTCTTATGGCTGAGTAATAATGTGTGTGTGTGTGTGTGTGTGTGTGTGTGTGTGTGTGTGTGTGTTTATGTACGTCACATCTTTATCCATTCATCTCTTGACGGGTTTTGAAGTTGTTTCTGTGATCTTGCCTATTGTGAATAGTGCTGCAGTAAACATGGAGTGCAGTTATCTTTCTGAGATCTTATTTTCATTTCTTTTGGATGTATACTCAGAAGTGGGATTGCTGGATCATAGAGTCAGCTGAGTGTAAGCCTTGTATCATTATTTTTTTTTAAGTACTCTACACCCAGCGTGGGGCTTGAACTCAAAATCAAGAGACAGATGCTCCAGTGACTGAGCCAACCAGCACTGAACCTTATGTTATTTTGAGAGATCACCTTGGACTGAATATTATAAAAATGTATAAGCTATCCAAGACTGAATATATTTCATCATTTCCTTATTTTTCTTGGGCTCACCTTTTACTAACATCTTCAGAAAGTTTTACTTTTATAAAAACCTCATTCTGGGGTGCCTGGGTGGCTCAGTCGGTTGAGCGTCCGACTTCAGCTCAGGTCACGATGTCTCAGTTCGTGAGTTCGAGCCCCGCATCGGGGTCTGTGCTGACAGCTCAGAGTCTGGAGCCCACTTCAGTTTTTGTGTCTTCCTTTCTCTCTGCCCCTCCCCTGTTTGTGCTCTGTCTCTCTCTCTCAAAAATAAATAAACATTAAAAAAACACCAAAAACCTCATTCTTACCTGTCACTAACATCACCCTCCTTTCTTTAAGTAAATCCCATAGTCAGTATCAGATACTGTACTTAGGAAAGGCTAATGCTCTTACTGCTATATTTTGTTATTGTTGTTAAAAATTATGCCTGTTGGGGTGCTTGGGTGGCTTAGTCGGTTATGTGGCCAGCTTCGGGTCAGGTCATGATCTCTTATGGTCCGTGGGTTTGAGTCCCATGTCGGGCTCTGTGCTGACAGCTCAGACCCTGGAGCCTACTTCAGATTGTGTGTCTCCCTCTCCCTGCCCTTCCCCTGCTCGCTCTCTCTCTCTCTCTCTCTCTCTCTCTCAAAAATAAGCAGTCATTAAAAAAATGTACCTGTCGGGGCGCCTGGGTGGCGCAGTCGGTTAAGCGTCCGACTTCAGCCAGGTCACGATCTCGCGGTCCGTGAGTTCGAGCCCCGCGTCAGGCTCTGGGCTGATGGCTCGGAGCCTGGAGCCTGTTTCCGATTCTGTGTCTCCCTCTCTCTCTGCCCCTCCTCCGTTCATGCTCTGTCTCTCTCTGTCCCAAAAATAAATAAAAAACGTTGAAAAAAAAAAATTAAAAAAAAAAAAAATGTACCTGTCAATTGGATTGAGTCTTTTTTCTGTATTTCCTTTCTTTTCTAAATATAGGTTTGTTTATTTGTTGTAATATTTAAAACATGTTTGAAGTTTCTTTTCTGTAGAATTTTTTTAAAAGTTTGTTTAGTCTTGAGAGAGAGACAGAGACAGAGTGCGAGGGGGGGAGGGGCAGAGAGAGAGGGAGACACAGAATCTGCAGCAGGCTCCAGGCTCTGAGCTGTCAGCACAGAGCCCAACATGGGGCTCAAACTCACAAACCGTGAGATCACAACCTAAGCCGAAATCAGATGCATAACTGACTGAGCCATCCACGTGCCCCTACTGTAGCATTATAAATACAACTGAAAAAGCCTCTGGCCTCTGGGAGCTTGGCATTGGGGCTTAAATATTGGTAATGTGGCAGAGTTATACAGGATAATTGAGACAGATTTAAAGTAGTAAATGTTTATTGAATGAAAACTGTGTTCAAGGTTTTGTGTCAGATAATAGGGGTAGACAGGGGCACCTGGGTGGCTCCCTCAGTTGAGCGTCCAACTCTTGATCTCAGCTCAGGTGTTGATCTCACTGTTGTGAGTTCAGGCCCCACACTGGGCTCCATGCTGGGCATGGAGCCTACTTTAAAAAAAAAAAAAAAGATAACACGGAAAATGATGGTGGATACTGTGATTCTTGTCTTTAAGGGTTCTCATTTTACCAGCATGATGTTAAAATGTTACTTTATGTACATATTGGAAAATGAGAAGGACCCATTAATGACCATATAAATTTGAACAAGTATATGTAAGTAAATAGCAAGTAACGTTTATTGGTAGAGTTATCATGGCTTCTCATTAGGAAGAAGTACTTGGAAGAGTGGAGCATGACTGTAACTGTTCATCAGAGGAAGAAGATGGCTAGATGAATGGGCAGAAGGTTTGGACTGGGTCTTAGTGGAAGTGGGGATAAGTGAACATATTCCAGTTAAGTCCTTTAAAGTGGATGATGATAGTACTGCTCCATGATGTAATAAGTCATGAAATACATATAAAAATTCACCAAACCTGATCAGAGGAGTTGACCATGAGAAAACTGATAGAATAGTTATAGAACATTTTCTTCATTATCACTTACTGATGATGTGACACTTACTAAGCACTTACTATGCACCAGACACTATTCTGTGCACTTTACTTGTATCTTCTCATTTAATCCTTATAACAAAGGTATGAGGTAAGTATAATCATGTCCCTTTTATTAGTTGGGGAAGCAGTCACAGAGTTGAAGAGTCTTGCCCAAGTTTCTCTGGCTAGTATATATAAAGGCAGGATTTCAATTCAGATGGATCGTTAACATTTGTTGAGCGTTACTGTGTCCCAGGCACTGCTAAGTGCTGTACATGCACTGCACTGTTTAATCATCCTGAGGACAACTTTTCATTTATAAATAAGGAAGTGGACTTAAAGATGTATAATTTGAATACAGGTCTATAGGACTTCACAGTTCATGTGAAGTACTACATTTAGTGTGTGGGAAGCTGCCTTCTTTTTGTTAACCTCTCACTGATGAGGTTAAAAGCAATAAATTCAATACTCAACTTTTTTTTAGGATCAGGACTTTTTTTTTCCTTTTTTTTTTTTTTTTTTTAAGGTTTATTTATTTTTGAGAGAGAGAGAGAGAGAGAGAGAGAGACAGAGCGTGAGCAGGGGAGGGGCAGAGACAGAGGGAGACACAGAATCCAAAGAAGGCTCCAGGCTCTGAGCTGTCACCACAGAACCCGACGCGGGGCTTGAACTCACGAACCTTGAGATCACATCCTGAGCCAAAGTTGGATGCTTAACTGACTGAGCCACCCAGATACCCCAGGACTCTTGATCACATGATGAAAGCGATGGATCTACTTTCAGAGCAGGGAACTTAGAAACTATACATCTGTTTATTGAAGTTTTATGAGAATGCAAGGACCCTCACTCATAAGATTGTGGGTATTATTTATACCCTGGTTTTTAAACATTCTAGGTCTGTTTTTCTGCTTTTCTTGGCATTTGCTGAGTAATTACATTGATGAAAATTAGGATTCCTTGTTAATGAGCAATTTTGCATTAAATATTAAATCACATACCTAATTAAAATATCATTTAATATTTATTTACTTGACTTTTCTCTTTCAAAAGAAGGATTCACCTTAAAGATACAAAAAAGTTGTTTTGTTGTTAAATGTCACCTATAAATTGCTTTTGAATTTCTCAGATAAGAAAATAGAAGAAACAACAATCAAGACCTTTAATGTTAGAGAACTCCAAAAATGTGTTTCATTAAACTCTTGGATATTGCCTTCAGGGCCATTCACAAAGCATCCTATGTACTATTAAAAATAAAAGAACTGATAGGGACCAGTTTAAAATAAAATGAGTCATATGAAATTGGACTTGTGTGGTAAATGGAGTTGTAATTATTTCAAGGAAAAAGAAAATGTTATTTCAAACATAGATTTACTTACCCCTGTGAAATTGGTGGCATGAATAGCAAGGTCATTTTTTACTGTAAGGTTGGATAGACATGGACATGTTTAATTTCCACTTAATTCAGTTCCCTTTTTATCTTTTATCTTTTATCTTTTTTTAAAATTTTCTGTATTTTAATGTTTATTTATTTTTGAGGGAGAGAGCTAGGGAGCGGGAGAGAGGCAGAGAAGTGAGAGAGGCAGAATTCCAGGCAGGCTCCGTGCTTCTAGCCCAGAGTCCAGTGTGGGGCTCAAATTCAGAACCCAACTGTGAATTCATGACCTGAGTCAAAACCGAAGCAGATACTTAACTGACTGAGCCACCTGGGTGGCACGCCCCCTCCTTTTTAAAAAAAAGAAAAATTTTTTTTTACATTTATTTGTTTGAGAGAGTACAAGTGGGGGAGGGGCAGAGAGAGAGAGAATAGGACACAGAATCTAAAGCAGGCTCCAGGCTCCGAGCTGTTGTCATAGAGCCTGACGTGGGGCTTGAACTCATGAGCAGTGAGATCATGACCTGAGCCGAAGTCGGATGCCCAACTGACTGAGCCACCCAGGTGCCCCAAGAGTTAATTAGTTTTTATATGTGAAGATAGTTTTACTAAATGGTTGGATTATCTTTTAGTAGAACAGATATTCTTTACCACTTTGTAATTTTTCCCAAGACAGCTATTTCTAATTGATTAAGGTTTTACTGGTGAGTTGAAAAAGGACCTTGGAATCTTTTTTTTTTTTTTTTTTTCCTTTTAATTCCAGTACAGTTAACTTACAGTCTTATATTAGTTTCAGGTGTACATTATAGCGATTCAGCAGTTCTCTACTCTGCTACAATCTTCCCTTCCAAAAGCAGAACTTTGAAATCTTATGGCAGTTGTCCAGGCTGTGATTAGCAATGAAAGAAATTAAAATCTATTTGTTATCTTAACCTGATTCCTTTGTACTGTAAGGCAGCCCTGGCCACCTGAGTTGTTCCTGGCCTTTATGAGTTGATACTCTAAATCAGGTTTACTGTCAAAGAGCCAAATTTAGGTAGTGTGAAATTTGGTGGAATTAATAATATAATGTAGAATTTATACTCAGTGGTCTGAGCGGCCACTTGTTTTCAAGCACTGTCATAAGTGCTTGTTGCATTCTGTCCTTTTCCATATGTACTCCAAGGAGACAAACAGGCCATGAGAATCACAGTGATGATTGACTGCTCTGAGTGGCAACGGGTAGAGAGGATAACGTGAACCTTGTCTTCCTCATTGGCTTAAGTAGGATTTTATAGGTCAATGTGGTAACCTAACTATCAAGTTTTAAAAAACACAGTTGTTCACTATCAAATTGTGTATCTGCTAGAAATAAGTGAAACTCAGAAGAATCTAAGAGGGGAAAAAAAATGGCCTATATTCTTGCTATGAAAGCGTCTTGCACTCATTTTGACATGTGTTTTGTAGTTTTGTTGTGCACTTTAAAAAAAGAATACTTTTGGGGGCACCTGGGTGACTCAGTCGGTTGAGCATCCAGGTTCAGTTTAGGTCATGATCTCACAGTTCGTGAGTTCTAGCTTCAGCTCAGAGCCTGGAGCCCGCTTTGGATTCTGTGTCTCCCTCTCTCTCTGCTCCTCCCCTGCTCGCTCTCTCTCGCTCTCTCTCTCTCTGTCTCTCTCTGTCTCTCAAAAATAAACATTAAAAATTTATTAAAAACAAAACAAAATATCTTAGAAAGGAAAGGCTTTCTAAGGAAAACCTTAGAAAGATTTTCACAGTCTGGCTCTAAAATCAGGCTGCGGTTGTACCCAACCCCTTTTCTTTCTACTTAACCTCTCTCTCCTCCATAAACCCTTCCCAAAGAGAACCCTTGCCTGTTTGTGGGACATGTTTTACCTTCTTACCTCTGTACCCATTAATTTTCTTTTCAATATACTGTCTTTAATTCTTGGTCTGAACTGAAGCTTTTTAGTTCACAGGGTGCCACTCAGATGTCACCAAACCTTTCCACAGTTTCAGCCCTGGTTACTTCTGGTTTTCAGTAATACTTTACATATACATCAAATAGCATTTATCACATGATTCGTTTACCCGTGACTTCTTTCTGTTTGAGCTACTTTAGAATAAGGGTTATTTTATCTTTCTTTGTAGCTTCATACAGTGGCTAATACAACTTTGAAGCTTAGTGTTGACTGTATTACAAAGGAGGTAAAATTAGGAATCGTATCAAATTGGTTTGTATTACAATTACTGTGTGGTATGTCTCCTGTCCTTTATATTCTGTTCTAACACCAGCAGACCCAATATTTTTGAAAAAAATTGTTTTATGTCTATTATACCTCAATTAAAAAATACTGAGCCAACCTAAAAAAAAATCTGTTGCTGTTTTCTCTTTCCTGCGATACTAGATCCTTACTGATCCTAGGACAGCTGAAATTGTGTCAGTCACCTTTTTTGCCTTTGAGGTTCTGATTTTTTTTAATTTTGGTTTATTACTGATTTATTCTATGAGAAGCTTGGTTTTTCTTTTAAAATTATAAGCAGATAAATAAACCATGTTGATTCCATGGGGAAAGTGACCACTTCTTGTGTATGTACTAATTAACACTACCAAATTGGTCCAGAAATAAATTTTTGCTTTGGTTTTTGTCTCCCCAGGTTATAAATTTCAAATTTTTTCATCTTTTCATTTGCTAGTTTTATAGTTAGCTTAGAGACTGTCTGGAACTTTGATGATGAACCTACCTCTAAATTTATCCTCCTTAGCCCTGACTCCTCTCTCGAGCTTAGATTCATATACTCAACTGAGTATGAATCCCTTATAATGGGATGTCTAATAGGCATCTGAAACTTACTTTTTTCTGCACTGTTCTCCCTCTAATCCTTTCTGTCTCACAGTAATGCCTCCACCCACCTACTGTTTTAAGTCTATGGTAGAACTGCCTATGACAACATATGTCTGCTTCAATATTTAAGTATAACTTGAATCTTATAAAATTGGCTTCTTTTAAAATGTCAGAAATACTTGAATATCTGAAATTTCGTATGGTTCAACCTCTGGGTGTAGCTGAGAAGATGGTCATTTACTTTTTCTTTCTTGCCCGCCTGCCTTCCTGCCTTCCTTTTTTAAAGTTTATTTATATTTATTTTGAGAGAGACAGAGTGCGAGTGGGGGAGGGACATACCAGCCCAGAGCTCGATGTAGGGCCTGAACCCACAAAACTGCAAGATCATGACCCAAGCCGAAACCAATAGTTGGAGTCTCAACCATCTGATCCACCCAGGTGTCCCTACACTCTCTTTTCTTTTTCTCTTTTCTTTTCTTTCTTTTTTTAATTTTTAAAATGTTTATTCATTTGTGAGAGAGAGACAGATTGCAAGTTGGGGAGGAGCAGAGAGAGAGGGAGACACAAAATCTGAAGCAGACTCCAGGCTCTGAGCTGTCAGTACAGAGCTCTGCCTGGGGCTCAAACACATGAACCCTGAGATCATGACCTGAGCCCAAGTCGGACGCTTAACTGACTTGAGCCTCCCAGGCACCCCAGCTCTCTTTCTTTCTTAATGGTGGGTGGGCATTGGTGGTGATAATGCCAGAGAGAAGTTGAAAAGTGTTATAATACTAAATAAGGTTTCCAGTATCTACTCTAGTGCTCCTTTTAAGTTGAGTAGGCCAGCTTTTATTTCCCAGTATCCATAATAAATAAATACTTGGAGATAGTGGGAAATAAATGATTTGAAGGAAATACTAGGATGATATGAAAAAGTAAGGGGGAAAACTTACCCATTCAGCTGCTAGAGGATCATGTTATTGAAAGTAGCCAATTAAGGAAAGCTTTGGAATCTTTCCAGTCTACCCCTGATTGAACTTGGTCGTTTCCATGTGGGCGTTACAGCTGTTGGAATGATTTTAGAGGACTTCAGTGAATAAACTTTATCTTAGTATAAAAAAGTTAGGATCGCTTCTCAGAAATAAACTGTGTGCTCTTTTTCTTTAGATGAATTGTTGTTGAAAACATTAACATGACTTGATAGGATTCTTGGAGTTTTCCTTTCTAACCCTTTTAATAAAGATTTAATTACTATGTGGTTTTTAAGCAGTGTGTTTTATTGCTTATGTTATATATTAGGCATTTATATATATGCAGTAAATAAAAAACACAGTGTCTTATATATGTGTGTATGACATTTAACAATATATCTGTATGCAGTCAATGCCTGTCTAGAATCCAGTCACAAGTCTCTCTGTGTGAGTGCTTCCTTAAAATAGAAAGTTTATATTTGGTGATGATCATGAGGGTACCCCTAGAGCCAGAGTCACACACTGTTTGCCTCTGTACTTAATGTGTAGGTGTGCTTTATTTGGTTTGTATAATGTTTCGGAAATCAGGAAAATTTCATGTAAAACTCCTTATCTTTGGTTTCTCTTGAAAACGTGGAAGATAGAACACTACTTATCTGGAATTCCTGAATGGCTGCACTTTGGCTACAGCTGAATGTCTGTGTGGCTGTTACCCTTTGAAGGGTGGGTTTTCTCTCTAGTTCTCCATAGTCTCTATTCCCTATTGCTTGCTTATACCTTGCCCCACGCACCCCCCACCCCCTATGTATTTCCTGCATGGTATTTCCACTCCTCTGGGGACATAAAAGAATGATCATGTTTAGGAAATGTTCACTGTTTTCTATATTCTAAACAAAAAAAAAAAAATTCTTTTTAATGTGTATTTATCTTTGAGAGAGCTGTCAGCACAGAGCCCGATATGGGGCTTGAACTCCCGAACTGTGAGATCATGACCTGACCTCAAGTCAGATGCTTAAATGACTGAGCCAGCCAGGCACCCCTAATTGTTTCTATATTTTAATTATTATTTGAAAATTGTAGATTATGTTTGATAGCTCTTAATTGGCCAGAATATTTTGTCACGTCAGGTGATTTAGCACTAAATAAACTTCATAAACTTACTGACTAATCTTAGTTTGCATGATCGTTATCGTTTACCTATAACTTTTCCAAAGATCCTTTGATTCATATTGTTCAGCATACATGATATATCCGTTTTTATAGGAAACTTTTTTAAGGTAGAAATCTTGAATGGAAATTCACTAGCGAGCTGAAGGTTTCACTGGGTCATAGTTCTAGAGTTTTCCTGTCTTGTGCCAATACTATTTTTTTCCATATACTTTCTACTCTGTAACAGCCACATAAGTAATGCTAACTTAACTAATATATTACTCCAGTCCTTGGGTAGTTTGCTTGTTTTTTGTCTCTAATCTTTTTTTAGAGAATGGTAGGGGATTAAAATTTACATGTGTAAAAGTGCAGAAAACTAAAAACTAAAATCATTTTACAGCAGAAATTATGTATCACCTCCCAAGTAAAGGAAATAGTATGTAGCCCTTCCTGTTCACAACTCCCTGTCTTCCCAAAGTAATGTATCTGCCTTAAAAATTTCCCTGCTTTTATTGACAGTTTTGCCATCCATTTATGCATTTCTAAACTAATTTAGTCAAGTGTTTTCTGTTTTGAAACTCTTTGGGAATCATTTTGTGAATGTGCTTCTGTGTTAATGAGAATCATCCAGATTGTAGTGAGTTGCTTTAGTTTTTCATTGAATTCTACATAGGGAAATATTGCCTTATTGATTTCATTCTTCTGTTAATCCACAGTGTGTTATTTACCAGTTTGGGTTACTAACAGCAGTACGACCATGAACAGTTTTGTACGTGTACCTTGTCACACGTTGTCCTTTCTCTCATAGAGGTATAGGTAGGAATGGGGGAGTCGCGGCACAGGGTGTGCCTGTTTTCATGGTTACCGTAGCCTGTCCCAAAGTGGTTGTACAAATGTACATTTTCACCAGCAAATGGATGAGAATTTGAGGACCTCCACATTATTGCCAATGCAAAACTACTGTATCTGTAAAAAAAAAAAAAAAAATACAAAAGCTTATTGAGCTTATTGTTACCTTTTAATGTTTATTTATTTTTGAGAGAGAGAGAGAGAGAGAGCGCACAAGCAGGGGAGGAGGAGAGAGAAAGGGAGACACAGAATTCAAAACAGGCTCCAGGCTCTGAGCTGTCAGCACAGAGCCCGACGCGGGGCTTGAACTCACAAACTGTGAGATCATGACCTGAGCTGAAGCCGGACGCTCAACTGACTGAGCCACCCAGACACCCCCTTGTTTTAATACCTTTTAAACTTCAATACACACACTGCACTTGAAGAAATTCTTGATTAATTTTGCTTAGGATTAATATTATGTGAAAGACAATCATTTTAGCTTTGGAATTGGTTAAGTATTTGTCATAATCAGCTATTTTATACCTGTCTTTCCTGCATCCATAATTGAGATGGTAGTAATATGTTTGAAATAATGGGGAAACTTTTTTTTTCATTCTATAAAAACTTCCCTTTACCTTTGAAGGACATGGAGTTTAACAACAAGGTCTGAAATGGGATAATTTAGCCAGAGAAAAGAAACTTTAGCCAGAGATTAGAAGGTTCAATAATCCTTAATTTAGGAATATTTTGAAAGAAGTATTCAAAGTTTTATGTAACTTTAGTTTTTAACCCCAACAACCTCATTAGTCTTGTGCCATTTCCTTGGGTTGGGGTTGTGTTAATTGCTTACATCTTGAATAACTTTATTTATTTATTTATTTATTTATTTATTTATTTATTTTGATAGAGAGCACATATGTGCGCATGAGCAGGAGAGGAGCAGAGACAGGGAGAGAATGAGAACCCCAAGCAGGCTCTGGCTGTCAGCACAGAGCCCAAAGTGGGGCTAGATCTCATGAACCATCAGATCATGGCCTGAACCCAAACCAGGTGTTAGACACTTAACCAACCGAGCCATGCAGGTGCCCTATCTGGTATAATTTTTAATTGAAGCTGGTATACCTTCTTCCTTGCAAAGATATTAAACTCTGTAATATGGTAAAAGCAAACCTAGTGTGTAATGCAATATGACAGTTGTAATAACAGTCTTTTTCCGTTAAATAGAGTTGTAATTGCAGGTCAGAGATTTATTGTATATAGCAGCTTGTTTCTAGGAAAAATTGTTTAGAAGGATATGATTTTTGTGCTTTTCCTATTACCTTCCTTCCTCCTTCCTTCCTTTTTTTTTTTTTTTTTTTTTTTTTGAAGGTTTCTCTCAGAGGCAAACCATCGAAGGAGTCCACAGCATTAGTTTAAATTTTTTCTGGTGGGGAGTTGGGGGTGATTTGTTATCCTCCAAAATTCAGTCAGTTGTCCTTTTTACTTCCTTATTTGTAGATAATGCCTGCCTATGTGAACATTTTTATTTCCTTTAGAGGTTCTTCAGAGGGGGCCCTTCTGCAGACCACAGACCCTGGAGGGTTTTAGGCTGGGACCTGAGATGGCTTCTGTGCTCTCTGAACACACTGGCAGCCTGGTCACCCTGCCCTGCTTGTTCCTGTCCTCCCCTCCCCAGGTCCCTAGGACCTCCTCTCTGGTCCTTCACTCCTACCCATGGGCTGAGACATGCCAGCGCTGTGAACCAGCCACTACCCCTCTCCTATTACTTTTATACAGATTTATTTTCTTTGGCTTGCTTTTATTAGTAGAAACATCCAATTTTGGGAGGGAGTGCCAAAATACAGTACTGAAGGATTCCTGCAGTGTGGCTTAGCTGTTTAAGAATGGCAGAGGATGGGGTGCCTGGGTGGCTCAGTCGGTTAAGCGTCCGACTTCGGCTCAGGTCATGATCTCACGGTCCGTGAGTTCGAGCCCCGCATCGGGCTCTGTGCTGACAGCCCAGAGCCTGGAGCCTGTTTCAGGTTCTGTGTCTCCCTCTCTCTGACCCTCCCCCGTTCATGCTCTGTCTCTCTCTGTCTCAAAAATAAATAAACGTTAAAAAAAAAAAAAAAAGAAATTAAGAATGGCAGAGGATGTACACCTTAGGGATATTTGCCTATGAAGGTTGTTTTTCATTGGTGCTTGCTTTATAAGGAAAATTTTTTTTAATTTTATTTTTAATTTTTAAAAATTTACATCCCAATTAGCATACAGTGCAACAGTGATTTCTTAATGCCCATTTCTTATCCATTTAGCCCATCCCCCCCACACCCCCTTCAGTAACCCTCAGTTTGTTCTCCATATTTATGAGTCTCTTCTGTTTTGTTCCCCTCCTTGTTTTTATATTCTTTTTGTTTCCCTTCCCTTGTGTTCATCTGTTTTGTCTCTTAAAGTCTTCACATGAGTGAAGTCATATGATTTTTGTCTTTCTCTGACTAATTTCACTTAGCATAATAGCCTCCAGCTCCATCCACGTAGTTGCAAATGGCAAGATGTCGTTCTTTTTGACTGCCGAATAACATATGTATACACACACCACATCTTTATCCATTCATCCATCGATGGACATTTGGGCTCCTTCCATACTTTGGCTATTGTCGATAGTGCTGCTATAAACATGGGGGTGCACGTGTCCCTTCGAAACAGCACACCTGTATCCCATGGATAAATGCCTAGTAGTGCCATTGCTGGGTCGTAGGGTAGTTCTATTTTTAGTTTTTTGAGGAACCTCCATACTGTTTTCCAGAGTGGCTGCACCAGCTTGCATTCCCATATAAGGAAATTTTTAATGTAGTAATAGCATAATAATTATGGCTTTGGCAAAATGCATTTTCTTCTTCTCTCAAACACTTGTATTGGCTGATACAGTACTCTTAAAGCACACTCAAGAGTTTTCAGGGAAAAACAAACCATATGAACACTAACCTTTATCTGAAATCATTGATGTGTTTTTTTCCCCATATTTGTTAGTATATAGAAGAATTTCTTTACAGTTCCAAATAGTGTATGTTTTTTTTATTCCTGAGTATTTAACATATCAATTTCTATTGATAACAGCCCAAATTTATATATTTTTATGTCCTTTGTTTACTTATGTTACTTTATTTTCCCATTATTTGCTGTTTCTGCCTTTTTCTCTTTGTAGTGCTCTTGGATATCTTTGTAAAAAAATTTTTTTTAATGTTTATTTTTGAGAGAGAGAGTGAACAGGAGCAGGGGAGGAGGAGAGAGAGAATCCCAAGTAGTCCCTGCACTGACAATGCAGAGCCTGATGTGGGGTTTGAACCCACATACCGTGAGATCATGACCTAAGCCAAAATCAAGAGTTGGATGCTTACCCTACTGAGCCACCCAGGTGCCCCTGAATATATCTTTATGTTCCTAATTTTTGAAGTGAGATTTTTTTTCTTTAGAATATGTGGCCCAAACTGGAATCATTTTTTGGGCATGGTTTTAAGGCAGTTGTGACTCATTGTTCTGTCGTTTTGGAGACAAGGTAAACTCCTTCACAGTACCTATGTCCTGTTGCCTTCTAATAGTGGGGTAAAGCTTTTTCGTTTTTTTGTTTTTTGTTTTTTGTAGATTTTACTTTCTTTATTACTTTTTTTTAAGTTCATTTATTTTTGAGCAACAGACGGAACTCGAGTGGGGGTGAGGCAGTGAGAGGGAGAGACAGTATCCGAAGCAGACTGTAAGCATTAAGCTTTTAGCACAGTGCCCGACATGGGGCTCGAACTCATGAACCGTGAGATCATGACCTGAACTGAAGTCGGATGCTTAATGAACTGAACCACCCAGGTGCCCCTGTAAATTTTACTTTTGTTATGATATACATGTAGTAATATTTTAAAATATTTACTTATTTTTATTTATTTATTTTTAAATAACCACCCAGGGTGGGTTTTTTAATGTTTATTTACATATTTTTCAGAGAGAGCGTGAGAGTGCACATGCCCGCATGCGCTGGTGTGAGAAGGAAGGGTCAGTGAGAGGGAGACAGAATCCCAGGCAGGCTCTGAGCTGTCAGCTCAGATCCTGATGTGGTACTTGAACCCACGAAGCACGAGATGATGACCTGAGCCAAAGTCAAGAGTAGGACGCTTAACGACCGAGCCACCCAGGCGCCCTTATATTTATTTATTCTTAATCAACAATAATTTATTTTTACATTTCCTGTATTGTTAATGATTTATTATCCTCAGTAAATTTAATCTTTGATTGTTTTATCAGGATGGATTGGAGAATTTAGCTTACATGGATTTTATATAGCTAACTTCTTTGCTATCACTTTATTTCATTGTGTGAATTTTTTTTTTTTTTTAAGTTTTAAAAAGTTTTCATTTAAATTCCAGTTAGGTAACATACAGTCTGATATTAGTTTATTATGTACAATATAGTGATTCAACCCTTCTATGTAATACCTAGTGCTCATCAAAGAGCTACTTATTTTCACCTTCATAATCTGATGTTTTTGAGGTTAAGTATGCAGCAAGGTCTTCTAAATGTATGCACACCAGTGGCTTTTTCAGATGTTTTGGCAAAGTAGACAAATATGCAGGTTACTGTTTTGTAGCAAACCCATCATAACTGTGTTAATAGCTTTTTGGGGGAAGGTTTTCCAGATTAATTTGAAAAATAAAATTCCTTGGTGATAGAGGAGGTGAACGATCTCCTAATGTTAGTACAGAAGATTTGGGATTTGATTGTGCATTTGCAGAAGTAACTCAGAGTAGGGAAACTCCTGACTTTACTGATGTTTTACATTTATTTTTCCGTTCTTTATTCTTATTATTAGAGGTCCAAATATTAGAAAGAATGTACAATATGATGAATAAATCACAACTTGTTTATTTTACAAAAATATAAATATTTTAATTCAATTCTGTATTATGGGCATTGTCTTCCTTTAAAATATTGCTGACTAGTTTTATCTAACTATAGCTAAAAACCATAACTTAGGAATCAGTTCTTGGACCAAACACCCAAAAGAGATATCTGCTATTCTCATTGTGTAAATTTCTCATGTTAAAAATATAGGGGCCCCTGGGGTGCTCCCGTCAGTTGTGTCCAACTTTGGATTGGGTCATTAATCTTGTGGTTCGTGATTTCGAGCCCCATATCAGGCTCTGTGCTGACAGGTTAGAGCCTGGAGCCTGCTTCAGATTTTGTGTCTCCCTCTCTCTCTGTGCCCCTCCCCAACTTGTGCTCTGTCTCTGTCTCTCTCTTTCAAAAAGAAATAAATTTTTAAAAAATTAAAAAATCCAAAACTAAACATTAAACATTTTTAAAAGTCCATTTTGATATCTTATTTTAGCCAGATATTAAAATAACTTCTCAACCATGTGAAATAAGAGTATACATTTACAAAGCCTTGTCAGGGAGAAATTTGCTTGCAGGAACTCTTCATTTCTAGTTACTGGTTTTCTAAAGTAGATGTTTAAATAGTAATCCAGTTTTTATCCTTTGAATAATTTTCCTGAGATTTATAATTGCTATAGCATTTCACAGTAAACTTCATTCCCTTATAAATGTAATTTTCAGTCAGAAGTGGAAAGAACATTTTGAAGAAAATCATAAAGCCGTAACAAGAAAAATTAACAGTTATTTTAAGTCTTAAACTTTCGTCACATTTTAGCATCACTCATATCTCTTTTATTTAGCCTGTAAGCTTTTTGCCTCTAGTTAGTTTCTGTGAATCCATTTTATTTCAGCATTGGGGTCAGTCAGGTTTTAAAGCTGTTTTACATAGACATAAGGAATTCTAAAGTTGGGTTACCAGGGAGTAGACTTTCTTCAGAGATTCTGACTGAGGGAATTCCAGGAAAAGCGAGTATCATTTGGAAACCACTTTCCTTTCTATCTGGAGAGACTTCTTTTTTTTTTTTTTTTTTTTTAAACGTTTATTTATTTTTGAGACAGGGAGAGACAGAGCATGAACAGGGGAGGGGCAGAGAGAGAGGGAGACACAGAATCTGAAACAGGCTCCAGGCTCTGAGCTGTCAGCACAGAGCCCGACGCGGGGCTTGAACTCACGGACCGTGAGATCATGACCTGAGCCGAAGTCAGACGCTTTAACCGACCGAGCCACCCAGGCGCCCCGAGAGTTCTTAACTGTGAGAGAAATCAGGGAATCTGAGACTTGGAAGGAGAAAATATCTAATTGAATGTTACAATTTCTTTGAATTATGGATGCAGGCAATATCTATCATTAGTTTTTATTTTTTAATATATTATAAAGAACATATATTACTATATCACAAACTTATCTTTATATTTTCATATATATATTTCAATATAATTGGTTTTATCATAATCCTATATATTTTATGCATTTAAAGATACGATTCCAGTGTGCCTGGGTGGCTCAGTTAGTTAAGTGTTCGACTCTTGATTCTGGGTCAGGTTATGATCTCACCGTTTTGTGAGTTTGAGCCCTGCATTGGACTCTATGCATTGACTTGGGGAGAACCTGCTTGGGATTCTCTGTCTCCCTCTCTCTCTGCCCACGGCCCCCCCCCCGGCTCAAAATAAATAAATTTTTTAAAAATTAAAAAAAATATATGATTCTAGGGGCACTCGGGTGGCTCAGTCAGATAAGTGTCCATCTCTTGATTTTGGTTCAGGTCATGAACCCATGGTTTGTTAGATCAAGCCCTGCATTAGGCTCTGCAGTGACAGCATGAAACCTGCTTGGAATTCTCTCTCTCCCTCTCCCTCTCTACCTTCCCCCACTTGCATGTGCTCCCTCTCTCTCTCTCAAAATAATTGAATAAATATTTTAAAAATATGATTCTAGGAGAGGTCTGTAGTTTCTACTAGATTGTAAAAGCTTTCATGCCCCCCCCCCCCCCATTTGAGGACTTCACCTTAAGGAGAATGGATTCTTTCATATTCGATGACTATAAAATTTGCCCCCCATTCATGGACGTTTGCCAAACTTTCAGTCAGTGCTAGTCTGGGTTAGATTGTGGTTGAGAGTAGCTGGCTGGGATTCATTGCTGGACATTGGAAAGGGGCCTGGGTAATGTAGTTTTATATCCATCATCATTGGCTAATGGGCAGTTTATTACCAGGAAAAAGTGGAAGAACGTAGTTTTTGTTTACATAGAAACATATGCTAATTATTTTTCTGTACAAGTTCATGATTATTGAACTATATTAGAAAATGAAAATGAGAAAAAAAAATGCTTGTAACGCTTTCTGTTCTGATCTTGGTGGAAGTCATTACACATCTTTTTAATAGGACATATATACCTGCGAGTATGTGTAAATGCATGGGTATTTCATATATACTCATATATGTAGACATAGATTGTAGGCTTAGATATACATATAGAAATATGCAAACATGTGACTTTACATGTATATTTAGGTGTACTGTTTTAAAAACAAAAATGAGATGGGTTGCCTGAGTGGCTCACTTGGTTAAACGTCCTACCCTTGGTTTTAGCTCAGGTCACGATCTCATTGTTTCACGAGTTCAAGGCCCACATTGGGCTTCTCACTGACAGTATGGAGCCTGCTTGGTATTCTCTGTCTTCTTCTCCCTCTGCCCCTCCCCCACTCACGCTGTCTGTGATTCTCTCAAAATAAATGAATAAACTTTAATACGAAATCCAAAATCCAAAAAAAAAAAAAAAAAAAGATGAGAGTATACTCTATAAATAATTTGCCCCATTTTTGGTTCAGATTTGAGGTATAATTTACATAATGTAAAATTCACCTTGTAGTGTGCAGTTTTGTGAGTTTTGACGAACACAGAGAGACATGTAATCCCCACTACAGTCAAGATACAGAACAGTTATTTCACTCCAGAAATCTCCTGTGTCCATTCTGTAGTCATCCACTTCCTCTTGCAATCATTTTTCTTTTTTTGTTTCTTTTACAAAATGTCCTAGAAGTGGCATTGTATTAAAACTAAACAATATTTAGTTTCAAATGTACCTTCTTGCATTTAGCATAATTTTGCCTTTACGGTTTGGTTTTAGATTGTGCTTCAAGAATCTTTTGTCAAACTGATGGTAATAGTCATGCTTCCCCCCCCCCCCCCCCCCCCCCAAGCATTTTATTGCTTCATTTTGAAATTTTAAGCCTTTAGTCAGTCTGGCACTTATTTTAGTATAAATGATGACACAGTTCAGTTTTAAAAATTAACCAGTTCAGCTGTATTTATTAAGATTGAGTTACTAATATAAAGCTCTTACTAAATATTGATTTCCTCACAGGTAACACAAGTAGCAAGACAACCGGGACCCCCGACCCCTTCCCCTTATTCAGCACATGAAATAAACAAGGGGCACCCAAATCTTGCGGCAACGCCCCCGGGACATGCATCGTCCCCTGGACTCTCTCAAGTAAGACAAACTTCTTTATCTTTAAGGAAATTTCCATATAAAAGTAGTGTTTCTGTTTTTTTAAGGCAAACTTCTGAGCAGTAACATACAATGTTACTTGAAGAGTAATTTGTTTTAATATTTTTAGATATACCTCTCATTGTGGCTACTGACAGTTTTAATACAGTTTCATTATGGAGTCATTCAAAAGGAACTGTCAGTGATATTTAGTTTTCCTTTGTGTTGTTCAAGAAATTAGAGTATGATTCTAAAGTCCATTAAAAACCACACAAAGCACTTTTTTGCTTTTCAGTGTGCAATCTAGTCTTCCTTCTCTTTTTGATGTAGTGGTGATGGTTATTTTCTACTTAAAAAAAAAAATGTTGGGTGTTTTTACCTCTTGAGTAATTGTGGTGGGCTTCTTTGTTGGTTTTTGAGTTCATAAATAGGTTATTGGACTGTCTTAGGCTTAAAATTAGGTTGAACTATTAAATAGTGAACTCCATGGTGTATTTCCAATTAGTAGGTGCAGGGACATTGAAACACTGTTGTAAAAAGTCACTGTGGATCGCCCGCATTTTAAGCCATTTTTCAAGATCTTGATTAGCTTGTACCAGTCCACCATTACATGCTTGTTTTGGGCTCCTTATGGTGAAGAGCATGCTATAATTATGACGTGTCTTCGTGGAATGTGGAGAGGGTCAGGCCATTTGACCCATGCCATTTCAGACTGTCAGTGTTTATACATAACTGCCCCTTTTATTTTAAAAAAAAAAAAAATTTTTTTTTTTAACGTTTATTTATTTTTGAGACAGAGACAGAGCATGAATGGGGGAGGGGCAGAGAGAGAGAGGGAGACACAGAATCGGAAGCAGGCTCCAGGCTCTGAGCCATCAGCCCAGAGCCCCACGCGGGGCTCAAACTCACGGACCGTGAGATCGTGACCTGAGCTGAAGTCAGACGCTTAACCGACTGAGCCACCCGGGCGCCCCACAACCGCCCCTTTTAAAAATGAAAGCTTACAACATTATTTTCAGTTGTCACTTCCATATTTTAGGCCTTTAAAAAATTGTTTTTAGTTCATTTATTTTGAGAGAGAGAGAGCAGGAATGAGCATGAATGGGGAGGGGCAGAGAGAGAAAGAGACAATCTTAAGCACGCTCTGCACTGACAATACGGAACTCATACTCACGAACTGTGAGATCATGACCAGAGCTGAAACTAAGAGTCACATGCTTAACTGACTGAGCCACCCAGGCACCCCTACTTTAGGCCTTTTACACCCTATAGAATAAGAGAGATAAGGTATTACTTATTAAAAATAATGTTAAACGCTGGTGATTATTAGGGGCTATTTAATGTTCATTTAAAGACTCTAGAACAGGGGCACCTGGGTGGCTCAGTTAGTTAAGCATTTGACTTTGGCTCAGGTCACGATCTAGTGGTTTGTGGGTTCAAGCCCCTCATCAGGCTCTCTGCCTGACAGCTCAAAGCCTGCAGTCTGCTTCAGATTGTGTGTCTCCCTCTCTCCCTGCCCCTCCCCCACTCACACTTTCTCTCTGTCTCTGTCTCTCTCTCTCTTAAAAATAAATAAACATAAAAAAAATTTTTTTAAAGACTGCAGAACATTTGGAGAAGGAATCTATAACTTGCCAAACCATGATTGATATTTTAAGAAATATATACATTAATTTGGACTTAGTACTATGCTTAAACTAAGTGTACATCATTCCTATTTAATTTTTAGTTTTAAAGCTAAAATTTGTCAAAATGAACTCTTAATTGTTTAAAATTAGGTTCTTGTGTTGGTTTTCATGGCACTGATGAGAACACTCACGCTGTTGATAATGGTATTTTAGTTGGAGTCTAATCAGGAGGGAAAAACCATTTGGTAATTTGAATGGGGAAGGTTTCATATAAAAGGTTATTCACGGGATACCTGTCTGGCTCAGTAAATAGAGCATGTGACTCTTGTTTGATTTTGAGGTTGTGGGTTCAAGCCCCATGTTGGGTGTAGAGATTACCTAATAAAAGAGAATTCAGTATAACGAATTGGAATGATGAGCGATTGGCTTATTAAAGAAAGAGAACTCTAGAAAATATACAAGTAGCAAATACAAGAAGCAGATGCTTCTCCTGGGTCTGAGACAGAATACAAATGGGAGAACCTCCTTCTCCAGGGCTGATAATGGAGAGTGCACGGCTGTGGCTTACCTAATAGTAGAGAAATCAGTGTAGTATTATACCAGTGGAATTTGCTAAAAATCCTACCTGTGGAACTTGCTGGAAATTCACCCCATGGGCTGTTGGGGAGTGCTGGATCCTCTAGTGCCAATCTCTTATAGCAAAGAAGTGCTGCAGTGTGCAGTGGCTAGGGGCTCCTCGTTATACCATCTCTGTTTATCCTAGATACTTCAGGTAACCACGGTTATGCTGGATCATAGGTCCCATGTGGTAGAGCAGCTTGCATCACAACCTAAACTTGCTGCAGAGTCGTCTTTTGTTTGGTTCTTCACTCAAAATTGGAAATCCTCTAGGGGACTTTTTAGGAAGGTCAAAGTGTAGCACGTTCATACGTAGTATATGTTGTTTTTAAAATTCATAGAAGGCCAGCCAAGTCTTGTGTTTGTTTTTGCTTTTTTTTCCCCTTGGTAGTGTTAGGTAAGAGACTTCTCCCCCATCTTGGGTTGAGGTCCAGACCTTGTTGAATAGGGCATGATGTGACTCACTGAATGTTAGAGAAGTTGTTGTGGTGCCACATCGGTGGAATTTACTAGAAATCTACCCTCTGCAGTTTGCCACAATTCTTCCTTCTAGAGTACTCAGGGAAAGCTCTTCACAGGTAGGTTTCTTAGAGGAGGTATTTTGCTACAAAACTGCCTAAGAAAATAATAGAGGCAACTGTTGACCACCGGGTACTGCTGGCCGCTGCTCATTGCTGTAGAAGCCTGGCATTGAAGATGCTGTGCAGTCTAGGGCAACTGATCACTGGAGAAGCCAAGTGATTTGTAAGCCAGATAGGAACCAGGAATCAAAACTCTTTCCTTCTGCAGTATTTCTATAGGTCCCTCTATTGACAAAGCTTAACACTGTGTCAGCTGGAAGGGGAAAATATTTTAAAATTTTACAAATACATATTAAGGAACCCAGATCCATGTTGACTATATAGGCAAACAAGGTAAGTTTTGAGCCTCAGAGGAAAGTACTGATCACTGTAACATAAGGGGAAAACTTAGTTTCTCATTCTTATTATTATAAGTTATGATTTGACCTGGGCAGTTGGCTGAAAGCACTTAAGTTTTCTGAAAGACCTTGCTGCTTGAAAATGCAAAGTTTGCATTTAAAAATAGTGATCTTGCTGTGGTCTCAGTTGTTGAGCCTACCATTGCCTTTGTGTGTGCCATTTATTGCCTTTAGAAGTCAGAGCACAAGAATCCTAGGAGAATGGTCACCAAGTATTATCTTGCTTTTCTTTGTGGTCTGTTTTGCTACCATAATTCCTAATTTGATGAAGGAACCCACTAAATCGCACCTGGTTCACAGTCCCCTTTTTCTCTTTCCTTTCAGACACAGGTAGACTTACATGGATTCATTTGCTTCCTAACAGTGTCTTAACATGTGTTGATAGAGTGAGGAAGTTTTTCTGAATTGGCATGCTTGGAAAATTGAGGATTTCTGTGGGAAACGTGGTCTCCTTAGGTTTAACAGTTGATATGTTCGTGGATCATAATGGAACTCATAGCCTTCAAAACAGAAGAAAAATGTATTACAGGCTTGGACTGTCAACAGAACTGGTTTCTGGGGCTTGGTCTTTCTCTTTCTGGTTACATGATGTCATTATATAGGTGAGAATTAGAGTCCTACCACCCTTTAAGAGAGTTGTTATGAAGATTATATAAAATCCTGCCTTAGAATAGGAGATGCTAATTACTTTCAGTAAGTGGCTTTTTATTATTTTCATGCCTGTCAGACTTGGTTCTCCTCAGGATTTATATGTGTGTGTGCAAGTGAATGAATGTCTAACTGCTCTAATTTAGCTATGTGACTGGTATTAGTGTGAAATTCAGAAGCTCTCCCCAAGAGTTTGAGATATTTTCCAAGTCTTTGCTTATCTCCTGCGTTGGCTTATCCATTCCAGGATAAGAGAAGAAGCCAACCTTGGTCATTTTCTGTTAGCAGTAATGTGGTTTATTCTTGTGCACAAATCAACTCAAGACTAGAATAAGGAAACTTTTTTGATGTTTCATTTATTTTTGAGAGAGAGAGAGAGAGAGAGAGCGCGCGCAAGAGCAAGAGCAATCTGGGGAGGGGCACATAGAGGGAGACACAGAATCCGAAGCAGGCTCCAGGCTCTGAGCCATCAGCACAGAGCCCGATGCAGGGCTTGAACTCACAGACTGTGAGATCATGACCTGAGCTGAAGTCAGAAGCTCAACCGACTGAGCCACCCAGGCACCCCAAGGCACATGGCCTTTTTAATGAGTCTCCCCTTTCCTCTGTGAATTTTTTTTTTTTTCAAGTGATGGTGTTTGTGACTCAATGTTTTAACACAAAATGAACCTATTAGGGTCTAAATGAATGTAGCTAAGTTGAAGAAAAGTGAATTTCATAGCTTTGAAACATAAAAGAGAGAAATTGTAGAAAATTGCTCCCAGGCTGTTTCTTAAATCATCAGTGGCAACCTCTTCACCTGCTTCTTTGCCTTTGAGATAAGATTTTACGTATGTATGTGCATGTACGTGCACATGTGAAATTTAAGGTTTTATTTGTATTTTCTTTTGTTACATGACTTCTGAATCTTTCCACTCCTCTCCCCTCTGGTGATTTTGTTTAATCAAAGTAAAAAACTTTGGACTATTACACTATAAAAGACTAATAGTTAAAAAAAATTTTTTTTTCTTTTTTTTTAAGAGAGAGCGAGTGTGTGAACGGGGGGAGGGAGAGATTGAAAGAGAGAATATCTTAAGCAGGCTCCATGCTTAGTGTGGAGCCTAATGCAAAGCTCCATCCCATAACCCTGGGATCATGACCTTAACCAAAATCAAGAGCTGGATGCTTAACCTACTAAGCCACCCAGGCACCCCAAAATGATGTTTTCAAAGTTCAGTCGATTTGACACAGTCTTTTAAGGTGTGGATTCTTTTCAGTTACCCTAAAATGGCAGCCCTTCAACAGTCACTAAATCCAGAATGCATTTATGAAGGAAATGGTCAGGAATTTGGAATTTCAAAAATATCTTTTGGGGCATATTTCAAAGTAAGTAGAAAAATACCCTCTCCCAGCAGTCAGGAGACTTAAGAGTCTCAGCCCTGCCAGTATTATTTCCAAGTTTCACCCAGTGGAAGTTCTTTGTAATGCTCAGTTTTTTCTCATTGTAAACAAGAGCTTCATATTAAATGAGAACTAAATTCCCTTTAAGATCTTCATAGGTTTTAGGGGCACCTGGGTGGCTCAGTCAAGTTGTTCGATTTCGGCTCAGGTCATGATCTCATGGTTCGTGAGTTCGGGCTTTACGTCAGGCTCTGTGTAGACGGCTCAGAGCCTGGAGCCTGCTTCAGATTCTGTGTCTCCCTCTCTCTCTGCCCTCCCCTGCTCATGCTCTGTCTCTCTGTCTCTCTCAAAAATAAACGTTAAAAAAAAATGTACAAAAAAAAAATGAGAACCACTTATAAAAAAAAAAGTCTTCATAAGTTTTAGAAACTAATTCAGAGGAGCCAATTCTTATTATGAAAATCTTTTGTATTGTGTATTTTTAAATTTAAAGTTAGGTAGACTTTTACACTGTTTTATTTTTTATCTTTGAAGAAAATATCAGGAGTTTGTTATTTGCATTATCTTAAGCAAAACAAAAATGTTTTCTACTTATTGCTTAATTGTAGTTAAACATTTGCTTCTTAACTCAGTTAATTTTTGTAGATTTGAGCTAAATTACAAAATAAGGAGACCAGGCTGGCACTGATTATCAGGTTCAACATCTAGGCCTTTTCGTTTTTTCTCTTGATGTCACTGTGTGACTCCTAAGCTATGTTCACAGTAATTAGTGAGAAGGCGTGGTCAGAATATTGCCCAAGAAGTGGAGTGATAAATGTTTTCTGCCTGCTTTTCCTGGAAATTTCTTTTGGCTCTTCTTTCTTCTGGGAGATCGACTCAGTCATGCTTTGTAGTGGACTGAGAATGGTGAAGGTGTATGGTCCACTGGTTCGAGTCTTCATTGTCTCTTGAAATTCTAAGCAAAGGACTTCTCCATTGAGGTATGGTGATTGGTCGTGCTGCTGCTGCTGCTTCTTTTTTTCATTTTGTTAAGTTTTAAATTTTAATTTCAGTATGGTTAACACAGTGTTTTATTAGTTTCAGGTGTACAGTGTAGTGATTCAGCAATTCTGTACATTGCTCAATGCTCATCATGGTAAGTGTACCATGATATTTCTTTTAAACACTACAGTTTTCGTGATTACTAAAGAGTGAGTTTTGAACAACTCTTCACTTTATCCAACTTCCAGACTTCAATTTCCTTTCAGAGGTCTTGTTTTATTACAGAAAATGTCTCATGTTGCTTTGCAGTTCTTGACCAATTATTTCAGGCTTTACAACTGCTTTTTCTTTATTATTAAGATAAATAATGATTTTATTTACTGCATGCAAGCTTTTATCTTTTTTTTATTTCTGTCATGAAGCAAATAAAATCTGATTTGATAGCTATGACAGCCTTGCTGATAACCAGGATAAAATAGAGAAAGCTGTGAAAATTTTTATCACATTTTGTTATTGAAATAAAGGAGTATTGAATTTTCATAAAAAAAGAAAGCAAAGCAAAATTTGTTGTGTTTTACTCCCTTTCTCCCATGGAACACATTGTGGCTATCTAAAGAAGTATTTTTTGAAATGAGTGGTGTTTTGAAGCTGTATTCCTGGCACATAGGGGGATTTGATGTGGGTTCAGAAATCTGCAGTACTGACTCTATTGAGGGGGCCCTCCTGGTGCCAAATTGTTTGGTTTTTTCCCCCTCCCGTTGGTTATATGTGTGCTTAAAATTGTATACCTTGTTGAAAACCTCATCGCATATTGTCTTTAAAACACTTTGTCAATTAACATGCCTTTACAGATGTCATTAGTATAAAAGTTACAAGGATCTATAAAATATCCACATCATTTATGTTTGTGGTTTCATCTGGTACATGCTAAATAATTGTGGTAAGCTTTTTTCTTCTAATTGTTGAGATTTATTTGAATATTGGCATACTTGATTAGAGAACTTCACCTGTTCTGTCATTTTTTTGTTTTTATTAATAAAACAGTTGCAACCATCTTTATAAGGCAGGAGTTCACCAAATATTTTCCTGTCAGGGGAATTTGATTTTTTTATGCAGTCTTGTAACTTACCATGAAACATGCCTAAAGTAATTTTTATATGCTTGATTATACTTTTCATTGCATAGAGAAAAATCCCAGTGATTTTCTTTCAAAGTTTCTTTGGTTAGTTATTTCTAAATGTTGCAGCAAGGATGATAGGTAAGTTGTAATTATTATTCAGACTTTTCTCACCCTAAACTCCCATATTGTAGATTCTGTTTGGCAGATATGTAAGATGAGAACTTGTATTTTGAAATATTAAAGTATAAAGAGTGAAAGTTTTAAAATCCTACATTAAGTCAACATTGTTTTAGAAAGCCAAAGAATTTTGAAAGAATCAATCTGTAAAAACTGGTTGTGATTTCATACACATTTCTTCTGTTGTCTTTGATATAGGCTCCAGTTTTGTTGATGATGTTCATTTTTATATAAACTTTGTTAGGGAGGAAAAAGTTTAGGATTCTCTCTTTACATGTAGAGTTGCTTCTCTGGATACATCTTGTGAGCCTCCACTGCTGTGGCGGGCTGCCGCCGCCGCCTCCTCCTCCTCCTCCTCCTCCTCCTCCTCCTCTTATTTGAGGATAGTTGACACACAATGTTACAATAGTTTCAGATGTACAATATAGTGATTCAGCAAACCTGTACCTTATACCGTGCTCACAAGTGTAGCTACCATCTGTCACCATATAAGGCTATTACAGTACCACTCACTGCATTCTCTATGGTGCACCATTTATTCCTGTGACTTAATTCATTCCATAACTGGAAGCGTACCTGTATCTCCCTCCTACTCCTCTTCACCCATTTCCCCTGTTTGTCTACCCCCCCCTTCCCTTTGGCAACCATCAGTTTGTTCTTTGTATTTATAAGTCTGATTCTGCTTTTTCTTGATTTCTATGGCTACCACTCATCTGTTTTAATAGGTAGTGAATTCTCTCAGCATTTTCCTTGTAAGTTCACCCCTATGGAGTTTGACGTTGCATTTGTTTCTCATGCTTTTAGAAGAGAGATTCACTTTATTGCCATCAATCTATTTTTTACCCAGCTGTGACATTCAGATTTTTTGGATTTTTATAGTTCTGAAATTGCAACTTCAACTCAGCTACAGAAATTAGCATATGCCAATAAATTTTGGGGTGGGAAATTGAACAAGTAAATTGTAAAGAAAGTCAGGAAGTGGAGCGGCCTGACAATTCAATCCAAAGTGCTTATGATATTTGCCCCAGAAATTCATATTCCATCTGTCTTAGTCTGCTTGGGCTGTTATAACAAAATACCAGAGACTGGGTGGCTTAAACGGTGACATTCATTTCTCATATTTCTGGATGCTGGGAAGTCCAAGATCGGGGTACTGTCTGCTTTGGTTCCTTATGAGGTCCTTCTTGGGTTGCAGAAGTCCACCTTCTTGTCATGTTCTATTCGTGGCAGAGAGGGAGAGACATGTAAGCTCTCTGGTGTCTCTTGTAAAGGCACTACTCCTACTCCCATCATGAGGCTCCACATCCCCATGACCTTATGTAAACCTAATTGTCTCTCAAAGGCCCTGTCTCCACATATTACCATATTGGGGTATAGGGTTTCAATATATGAATTTTAGGGGATGAGTAAGGGAGATGCTCAACTCTATCCATGGCACTATTTGTGTGATTCAGAGAGCTTTGGGGGAAGTGGGCAGATAGGACTACAGAAGAAAGGTCAGCAGAAGGGGTAAGTACCATAGAGATATAGAGTATTGTCCTGAGTTTAATCATACAGATGGGTACATGGTGTTTATACATGATTAATGGCAGGGGAGAAGTTCAATTTGCAAGCAATGGAAAAAGCGAGAGAAGCTTAGGTGACCCTTGAATGACACAGGTTTGAACTGTGTATAGGTAGACCTTTTTTTTTTTTTTTTTTTTTTTTATAAATACGGCATAGTACTATATATGTATTTTCCTTACAATTTTCTTTTCTCTAGCTTACTGTATTATTATTATTATTATTTTAGAGAATGCAAGCAGAGGGAGAGAGAGAATCTTAAGCAGGCTCCTTACTGAGCCAAATTTGTTCAACCAAATGAGCCACCCAGGCACCCCTCTATCTTATTTTATTCTAAGAATACAGTATAATACATATAACATACAAAATACATGTTTATCCAACGTATATGTCATTGGTGAGGCTTCTGGTCAACAGTAGGCTGTTTAGTGGTTAAGTTTTCAGGGAATCAAAAGTTGTATGTAGATTTTCAACTGTGAGGGAAGGTCAGTGCCCCTAATCCCTGAGTTCTTCAAGGGTCAACTGTATTTGTTTTGTCAAGGATCAGATTAAATTCATTTGAAGTGTTTTGCTAACTACAAAGTAAGCTAGCATCTTTATAGAACTAAAAATTGTGAATTTCAATGACTCAACAGTCAACAAAAAGCAGACAACACATGTAGTGTAGCTTTGCAGTAATTTTAAATTCTGTCAATGAAGGGCACCTGGGTTACTCAGTCATTTGAGTGTCTGACTCTTGATTTTGGTCATGATCCCAGGGTCGTGGGATAGAACCCTGCATTGCACTCCATATTAAGCATGGAGCATGCTTGGGATTCTATCTCTTTCCCTCTGCCTGTCTTTTCCACTCGAGTGCATACCCTCTCTTTCTAAGATAAAATAAAATTTAAAAAAATACAGTCAATGAATAGTGAAGGAAAGGTTAAGTTACAGTTAAAGCAAGTAGAATCAAGTAACTATGAACAATGAATATATATTGATATATGAAATGACTCCTAAAAATAAAATGTCATAATTTACTTACCAAAGTAACACATTTTTTCCTCAGTGCATAAATTTATTTACTATTTCTTTTTCTCACGTGTCCACTCACGCTGAAAGTTAGCTGAGAGGAAGAGATAAACCTGATTTTAAACTTAAAAAAAATTTTTTTTAATGTTTATTTAGTTTTGAGAGAGAGATAAAGCATGAACAGGGGAGGAACAGAGAGAGAGAGGGAGACACAGAATCCAAAGCAGGCTCTAGGTTCTGAGCTGTCAGCACAGAGCCCAATGCCGGGCTCGAACTTACAAACTACAAGATCATGACCTGAGTTGAAGTTGGATGCTCAAACGACTGAGCCACCCAGGTGCCCCTGATTTCAAACTTTTTTTTTTAATTTTTTTTTTTTTTTTAATGTTTATTTCTGAGACAGACACAGAGCATGAGTTGGGGAGGGGCAGAGAGAGAGGGAGACACAGAATCAGAAGCAGGCTCCAGGCTCCAAGCTGTCAGCACAACAGAGCCCAATGCGGGGATTGAACTCACAAACTGTGACACCATGACCTGAGCCGAAGCTGGTTGCTCAACCGACTGAGCCACCCAGGTGCCCCTCAAACTTTTTTTAAACAAAGATTTTAAGCAAACTTTAAAGCTGCTTGTTTATTTATGTATATATGTATATACCTACATGTGTAAGTAATCTCTATATCCAACGTGGGGCTCAAACTCATGACGCTGACATCAGGAATCACATACTCCTCCTACTGAGCCAGCCAGGCATCCCTGATTTTAAACTTTTTATCAGTTGATGTACCCTTATTATTATTATTATTATTATTATTATTATTATGAATCATAAACTCTCAAACTATCTGAATTCTCCCTTTCTTATAGGGTATATTTTCTGTTTGCCCAGCATGTTGTTTCATAGGCACCTAAGTAGGTGATATATAGAAAAAAAAAAAATATGTTGGCAATCCTTTGTTATACTTCACAGACAAAATTTCTTTAGTTTCCTGCCAGTGATACTCTACTTTCACATACTGCACTGTATTATTATGTTTTTAAAGTTTATTTATGTATTTTGAGAGAGAGGGAGAGAGGGCGAGGGTGAGCACGAATGAGGGAGGGGCAGAGAGCGAGAATACCATACAGGTTCTACACTGGCAGTACAGAGCCAGATGCAGGGCTTGAACCCACAAACTGTGAGATAATGATCTGAGCCAAAATTCAAGAGTCAGACGTCTAACTGATTGAGGCACCCAAGTGCCCCCTCAATTCCTACTCTTGATCACCATTAAAATGCCTACCTTCTTTTACAGTTTATTTCCTAAATTTAGACCTGCCTGTTTAGTACAGTTAACAACACAACAACCGAAATAGTTTAGCAGTACAGCTGTTAATGTTTTGTCAGGGGAAAGAAAACAGTTGTACTAAGTATTTCAAATAGAGGGGATTTAATACATCGATTTCGTATGCCAGCTGATTGATTGTCAAGAGGATGCTGAGGCAATCCGGAGATTAATAACCACAGGAAGCAATGAACATCCCTAATGCTGAAGAAATGAGAGAGAAGTGGTGGTGTTGCCAGACCTAGGAACTTGGAGGAAGGGTCTTTTGGGACTGTTGCTTACACTTCTGAGAAGGGAGTTTGGTCCTTGGATAACAGAAACTAGGTACGAGAACTAGATGAGGCTGAGGCCGGTACTTCGAGTATCAAGTGTGCATACTGCTGCTGGCATTCTAATGGCTTTGAGAGGCTCTGATCTGAATGGAGCTGGTGTCTGGAGCCATGGAGGTAAAAGCAGCTTCCTACTTAGAGGGTAGGTTAGTGGTGAAAGACAATAGGTAAGTAACTGGCACATACAATGGTAAAAGGATATATAATTTCCTTACTAATAAAGAATAAGATGGAAACAGTAAACTCCAAGGATGCTTTTTTTTTTTTTGAAGGGGAGAGAGAGAGAGAGAGAGAGAGAGAGAGAGAGAGAGAAAGAAAGAGAGAGTGAGTGGGGGAGGGACAGAGAAAGAGGGGGAGAGAGAGAATCCCAAGCAGTCTCCGCACTTGTCAGCGCAGAGCCCAACGCAGGGCTCAAATCCATGAACCAAACTGTGAGATGATGACTTGAGCTAACGCCGTCAGGAGTTGGACACTCAACCAACTGAGCCACCCAGGTGCCCTTAAACCCCAGCGAATTTAGTAAATGTATGAAAGATGATAATGCCAAGTAAATGTGATAACATAGTAGGACTGTGAAATATGTTAGTCACTATATAATAATAATGAAGTTAAATTCCTCTATTAAACAGTGATTCAGATTGGTCAAAAACCAAAATTTAGGTATATGCATTTAAACATGATGCAGAAAGATTGAAAACAAATGTATGGAACCATTAATAGGAAAATGCTAATGAAAGGAACACAGACTTAAGCGACCTTTACAAGTCAACATAGAATTCAAGGCCAAAAACTGTGGGAGAGAAATAATTCCTATAGTGCAAGATTCAATTTCTAGAAGATGTAACATCATGAACTCTTATTTTCTTAATTTGTTGAGAATATAAGGCAAATGTAAAATGAAATGATCAGATCCATAATTAATTAGTGTGGGAGAGTGACATCTCAGAGAAGTGGACAGACCCGTAAGTATAATCATGGAGATCAGGTGTTCATAAACTATGGACTAAGGGCAAAAGCTGGCCCCTCTCCTGTTTTTGGTACGTAAAGTTTTACTAGAACCCAACCGTAGTAATTTATTTATGAGTTTTGTTTTTGTGCTACAGCTGCAGAGTTGAATAGTTGCTAGAGATTGTATGGCCTGCAAAGCCTAAAATATTTACTGGCTGGACCTTTGTAAAAAAAAAAAATTTGCCAACCTCTCACATAGATGAGCACACCTAAGCTCTAAAGATCAGCTGGTAAGAATTTGGGTTTTGTGGGTCGTATAGTCTTTTGCTTATTATTCTGCTCCCACTCTTTTCCCTTTCTTCTCTCCCCTTCCCCTCTGTCAGTCCCCTCATCACCCTTTTTCCTGGCTCCCCTCCTCCACCTTCTCCTTTTCCCTTTAAATATGTAGAAATCTTGTTTAGCTGTCCTTTCAAAAACACGCGCCAAGGCCATAGTTTGTCAATTTCTGATATAGCTAAATCACACAAATAGTAAGGTTGTTTTTATTTAAATCGATATAGCTTTACACATATATAAATTTTATATATATATGTATGTCAGCAGAAAAATATATGGATGAGAAATTTTGGACATAGTTAATCATGAAAAAATGAGGGTATCAGTGACTTGAACATCATAAATATCAAACTTTAATAATATGTAGGTAACTTTTTAGTGATTCAATTAAAATAGAAGATTTAAAAACCAACTGATTATTTATTTTTTTAATGTTTTTAATTATTTTTGAGACAGAGACAGAGCATGAGCAGGGGTGGGGCAGAGAGAGGGGGAGACACAGAATCTGAAGCAGGCTCCAGGCTCCCAGCTGTCAGCACAGAGCCCGACGCGGGGCTCGAACTCAGAGTGTGAGATCATGACCTGAGCCAACGTCTCATGCTCAACCGACTGAGCCACCCAGGTGCCCCCGCAACTGATAATTTAAATGAAATAATTTTAAATTTTTTAAAACACCTTTTGTTAACTAAGGTCATGCTTTTTATTTTTATTTTCTCAAATACTTAAGGGGCATTTACAAAATTTGATCATGTTAGGCTAAGAGAAAAATGTTAAATTTCAATCATATTTACATCCTTTCCTGAATATGTGACAGAATTAGAGCTTAATAACAAAAGAATAACAAAATCTAAGTTATATGTTTAAGCTAAAACTCTGCACAATTATTTTAACATAATTGTTGTTTAAAACAATTTTTTTTATGTTTGTTTATTTTTGAGAGACAGACACAGTGTGAACAGGGGAGGAGCAGAGAGAAAGGGAGACACAGAATTCCAAAGCAGGCTCCAAGCTCTGCGCTGTCAGCGCAGAGCCTGATGCAGGGCTCAAACTCAGAACCCACGAGCTCATGACCTGAGCCAAAGTTGGACACTCAACTGACTAAGCCATCCAGCCCCCCCCCCCCCCCCCCGCCATAATTATTGTTTTTTAAAAAAGTGTATCAGGGGGCTCCTGGGTGGCTCAATTGGTTGAGCATCCAACTTCACCTCAGTTCATGGTCTCATGGTTTGTGCGTTCAAGCCCTGCATCAGGCTCGCTGCTGTCAGTCCAGAGCCTGCTTTGGATCCTCTGTCCCCTCTCTCTTTGTCCCTCTCCCACTCACACTCTCTCTCAAAAATAAAGAAACATTAAAAAAAAATAAAAAAGCCTATAAGAATTAGGATTTGTTTTAGTTGAACATAATTTTACACTTCGCATAATCAACATAATGTAGGAGTAAATAACAAAATCTGTTTATTTGGAAATTTTAAAATCTCTTGAATTAAACATAAAACAGAATGCTGTCTTTTGAAATGACAAATACCACTTTGTATAAGATTTTGTGAATCTTACTCATAAGCTTGTTATGTTATTCAGAGGAAAATGTATAGCCTTAAAGGCATATAGAAGATAGAAAAATTGAAAATAAATGGGTATGCCTGGGTGGCTCAGTTAAGCATCGGACTCGTGATTTCAGACCAGGGTTCCTGGGTTCGAGCCCCATGTCTGGCTCTGTGGCTCTGTGCTGATGGTGCGGAGCCTGCTTAGGTTTCTAGCTCTCTCCTCTCCCTGCCATTTCCCCACTTGTACTTTCTGTCTTTCTCTCAAAATAAATAAATTGAAAAAAAAAAAGAAAGAAAAATTAAATAAATGAACAAATGATCTGAGTGGAAGATTGCTATATTGTACTTTGGGGGACTGTAAGTTTTCTTTAATGCATACCTATTCTTAGTGTACTTCTTGTTATGATGGTGTTGATTGTAAATACAGCTATAAATTGCCATAGTGCATTATCTGTTTTAACACAGAACTTTTGTGTAGTAACTACCTTTCCTTATAATTATTTCCAGCTTTGAATTGGCCACCTTTTATCTGCTGTCATTTAGAATATGCTTTTGAGTTTAACAAACTTGATAATGGGTTCAGAAAAGTGTGTGTGTGTGTGTGTTAGAGAGAGAGAGAGAATATGTTTGCATGTCACTAAGGATTAGCGATATTGAACATCTTTGCATGTGCTTATTGGCCATTTGTATATATTCTTTGGAGAAATGTCCATTCAAGTCCTTTGCTCACTTTTTAATTGTTTTGTGTTGTTGTTGCTGTTGAGTTACAGGAGTTCTTTATATTTTCTAGATCTCACTTCCTTATCAGATATATGCAGTCCTCAATTGCCTTTTCATACTGTTGATATTGCCCTTTGCACAGAAATTTGAATTTCGATTAAGCCTAATTTATCTGTTTTTTCTCTTGTTGCCTGTGCCGTTGGTGCCATAATGAAGAAGCCGTTGGCAAACCAGTTATTTTGTTAAACTAAATGTAGACTATTGAATTTCGTAGTAACTTTAAAATTTTTACGTATATAGAGATTTTGTCCTTTGGGAAAACAGTAGCAGGTTTAGAGAAAAAGGTCTTGGGTTACCAAGAGGAAAGGTAGGTTTAGAAGGAATGATAGATACACTTACTAGTGTATGAGTAACAGGTGCCAATAACAACTTTATCGGAGTGAGAACAATCACTAAAAATCCAGCTGCTTATGTTCAAAAAGATATAGAAGAATTCCAAGGCCTGTTAATAGAGTTCATCGAGTATATTAAGGTTCATGTTGGGAGTTAGGGAAGTTGGATACCGAAGTGATGACTCAGAAGCCAGCTGGCTTATTTACATAAGCATTTGGCAACTTTTAAGAAGGGAGGGAAGTGGCAGAAAAACTGGCAGCTAGCCAGTAGGCCAAGAAAATAAGTATCAGGAACCTAGATTATCTCTGCTTTTGAGAGTGATTATCTTTTAGCTTTTATAACAGTGAAGTTAGGAAGATAGAAAACCAAAAGAGGAAAAAAAAAAAACCCCCACTGTTGAAATGCATACTAGAAAAGGGGAATATAAAACTTTGTACAATTTGCAGAAAAGGTAAAAGTTTTTTAAAGCCGGTTATATATAAAAGGCATCCTTCTTTGAATCTTAGTTTGACTTACTCCAAAAGCCTTAAGAAATGCAGATTTCTTGAAGAGTGGCTGTTCCTAGAGGGTCTTTGAAAAAGACTATCTTACACTAGAAGCTGTTGCAACAACAGGCTCTAAAAGTAGATCTAATGCTGTAGGAATCAGAATAAAAAATTCTCCAAAATGTCAGTTTTTTTTTTTTTTTTTCTTTAATGTTTATTTTTGAGTGAGAGAGCAAGAGAGACTGCATGCCTGCGTGTGTGATTGAGGGTGGGGTGAGAGATAGGATCTGAAGCTGGCTCGGTGCCGACAGCAGAGAGCCTGATGCAAGGCTCAAACTCTCCAACCACTACATCATGACTTGAACTGAAATCCAGAGTCAGACGCTTAACTGACTGAGCCAGCCAGGTGCCCCCCAAATTTCAGTTCCTTAGCAGATATGGACTGTGGTGGGAAAGCCTGACTGTGGAAACATTTAGAAATAATTTTCACTAAAAGCTGTCCTTCCTAATATAGTTTGAATTCTAACAGTATGAACTCGTATTTATTGTGTACTCCTCTTATCAGATTATTTGAAGATAATATCTTGGTGATAGATGACTCTATAGGCTAGAGTTTTCAGAGCATTTCTTAATTCACTTTATTTATTTTATCATTACACGAACACTATAAAAGATGGATGTGATCACTCCTGTTTTATGTGCTGGAAGAGTGGAGTGGGGAAAAATGAAATGGTTTGCTTCAGGTACCTTAGCTCTGTTGTCCCATTGGTAAGGGACCAGGTCAGTGTCCTTAGGTCCCAACTCTTGGCCTTCTTCCTTGTTTTCTCCTAATTCCCTTTAGTATTTTATTTTAGGTTTAGTTTAACAAACTGAGCTTTCATAAATACTTCGGGAATACAGCCACCACTTACAACTTTATTTTTATCAAATAGTAAAAACAGTCACCCAAACAACTTAAATTTGCTGCAAACGTGGGGCTTTAAAAAATTCAGCCACACAATATTTAAGCTTCTGATTCTTAAATGTAGAGCTGTACATCTAGATTTGGAATTCAAGAAGTTAGTGGAGGAGGAGGTAGTCCTGAGAAGCAGCAGGACCTAGAGTGAAGATTCTGTCCAGTGTGACGAATGAAGAGAATCAGGACTCTGGCTAGAAACGTTTCAGATGAAAAAGTAGGAGAAGATATCAGAAACTAAATGAAGATGGGAGGAATGGAGGGAGAAAAGTAGTCGAGATGTAGAAAGTACAGGAAGTGTAACGAATAGCTGACCCAGATGTTACAAGCACAGAGACAGCGGTACACAGATTGTAGAATGCCTTTGCTGCCTGGGAACTCAGTGATATCTCGTGGATAGACCAGTGCTTTTAGCCCAGTAACCTGGGGGAGCTGGTACTGAGTTGTCATGCTGTATAGGGAAAAGCTGAACTTGGAGCAGTACAGCTACTGTTGTGGGAAAGCGGGTAGCCTGTCAGATCTAGGTAGATTGTGAAAGCCATTCTGTCATGAGTCCATCATTGTCTAGTGGAAGGTGACAAACCGTAGCATTTAAATGTTGATCTAAGTGTAAAGAGTACAGCAATAGTGTTAAATTCAGACAGTGTTTTCTGTTGCACATAATGTCACACTGCTCAGAAATGAGAAGAGTTATCAGTGGTTCTCATCCTGGCTGCCATTAGAACCTTCTGATGCCTGGGTCCCATTCTTCAGAGATTTGCATTTAATTGCTTGGGACGGGGCCCAGGGAATTGCAGTGTGAGACCAAAGCTGTGGAACAGGAAATACCCGTGCCTAAATGAGACTTCTTAGGTCTTCTTTGCTGGAAGCAGCTTTCAGTGAAAGGAACACTTTTAGATGATAGAAACATAATGAATTGGGCTGTTTCTTAATTTAAGGATGGTGGCTTTCAGAAACCATTTCTATCTAGTGTCTACAGTTAATAACTTCATACTGGTAATACACTTTGCATCACAGTCTGTATTCAAATAGTTTTTACGGTATTGGTAACGTATTCTGATTTATTTTGATGATAGGGCAAAATTCTGTTCTGACAGGTGTTGTATAATTGACTCTTGTAATACAAGCAGAGTAAGAGCACATTGGTTGCAGGTGCTTTTGGCTTCAGTACAACCAAGTCTTCCTGGATTCGAAGCTGCAGTACAGTTGCTTTCAAATTTTAAATGACAAGACTCATTGTCTTGTATAACTAGTACAGTCGTCTGAACCATAAGTAAGTCCTTAAATTTTTGGTGGATGAAAATAGCCCTAAATGAAATTTTCCAGAGGTGTCACTTTGCGGCTGTTTGCGTGGTGCTTTAATTGGCTAAACAGACCAGCTTTTTCCTGACTGGTACTGTTAACTTTTTTGTACAATTCAGCAAAAGTTTTTTTTTTATAGGTACAAAACTAAGTAAAAAAGAGTCTGATATTCTGTTGTTGTATCTTTAGAGAGCTTGCTCTGAGGAAGGTTTATTTTGAGGAAGTGTCTGGGAATTTTTTCTTAATATTCCAGCTGTACTGTTGTCATGAATTAAATAATTAAGATTGGATTCCTAAACTGGAAAAGTCCTTGATCAGGATACCATGACAGGGATTTAGGGTTTTAAAAACCAGTTCAGTAATATATTGAATATAGTATTCATTTCCTTTTCTGAGCAAGTGATTTCATTTTCTGGCCTGAATATTAAACATAATCAAACAAATTATTACTTTTATAAATGATTATTAATAATAAATTATTTAATATTATTAAACATAATATTAAACAAATAAGCTTTTCTATAGAGTCATGGTGGTTAGGTACAAAGATATACTGTCTCTGAGTAACTGATTTTATATGTTAAGGTATTTAAAGAAATGTAATATGAGAAGTTAAGGTTCATTATTTTTTGCGCTGATTATTTCAGTTTACAGAATATGATGTGAAATCAGTTTGTCAAAATCGTCTCTTGCTAGAGTTCTGTTTATTATGGTAAATACTTCTAATATTTGGTTAATAGGAATACTGGCAAGAAAGTGTAGCCGTTAGATGGGTGTTGAATAATACAGAGTACACTTCAATGTGTGTAGGGTAATGCTCATTGAAGATCTATTTTTGAGGTAAGAAAGAGTGATTGGATCGTGTGAATGTAGAATGAGACCCGTATTATGACCTAATGAACAGTTGAACTGCCTAAAACATTCATTTAAAAATGTCCAAAAGCCGCAATTAAGGAAGTGCAGCGTTTGTGGGAGATAGCATTTAAAATAGATTCCTTTAAATTTTCTAACAATCATGTGTCTGATGTTGAGAAGAGATTCCGTTCAGAGGTGATTGCTCTCTGCTGGAGCATTTCTGAAGAGTCCTCGAGGATAGCCCACCAGTTGAACAGTGATCGAGTCCTAGCAAGATTTTCTCTATCAGTGGAACTTAAAAAAAGAGATTGATCCTGGACTCTTCCCATATTTTTTTCTGAGGCAAGGAGCTCCACCCCCACATCCGCACTATAAACCACAGGAGCGAATTCTCAGTTTGCTGAGTGACCTGAGCTGAAGTTGGACACTCAAGTGAAGTTTTTTGTTTTAGTGTGTGTGCTGCCGAAGCGAGCACAAATGAAGCTTCTTTTTAAAAACACAGACCTGGTTATGAATCCCAGTTCTACCTCTTATTAATTATGATAACTTGTGGGGTGCCTAGGTGGTTCAGTCAGTTAAGCGTCTGACTCTTGGTTTCAGGTCAGGTCATGATCTCACGGTTTGTGGGACTGAGCCCTGTGTCGTCAGGCTCTGTGCTGACAGTGTAGAGCCTGCTTGAGATTCTCTCTCCTTCTCCTTCTCCTTCTCTCTCTCTGCCCCTGTGAATCCCTCCCCAGTAAATAGATAAACTTAAAAAAAATTATAAGAACTTGGATGTTAAACCTCCCTCCAAATGGAACTTCTTGGTTTTCCCAGGACTATACAAATTATGTTTATATTATATGTAGTCTGTTAAGTGTGCCACACACAGAATTGTCTAAAACAAACAATGGATATAACTTTAACTTAAAAAGACTTCAGGGGCGGGGTGCTTGAGTGGCTCAGTTGGTTAAGCTTCGACCTGGTTGACCTTGGCTCAGGTCGTATTCTCATGGTTCATGAGTTTGAGCCCCTTATCAGGCTCTGTGCAGACAGTTCAGAGCCTGGGGCCTGCTTCAGATTCTGTGTTGTCCTCTCTCCCTGCATCCCCCCACTCATTTTCTGTCTGTCGGTTTCTCAAAATAAATACACATTAAAAAAAAAAAAAATTTTTTTTTAATTTTTTTTAATGTTTATTTATTTTTGAGACAGAGAGAGACAGAGCATGAATGGGGGAGGGGCAGAGAGAGAGGGAGACACAGAATCGGAAGCAGGCTCCAGGCTCTGAGCCATCAGCCCAGAGCCTGACGCGGGGCTCGAACTTACAAACCGTGAGATCGTGACCTGAGCTGAAGTCGGACGCTCAACCGACTGAGCCACCCGGGCGCCCCCAAAAAAATTTTTTTTGAAAAGACTTTAGGGGCTCCTGGGTGGCTCAGTAGGTTGAGTGTTGAACTCTTGTTTTCAGCTCAGGTCATGATCTCGTGGTTTGTGGGTTCAAGCCCCATGCTGGGCTCGGGGCTGGCCGTGTGGAGCCTGCTTGGGGTTCTTTCTCTCTCTCTCTCTCTCTCTCTCTCTCTCTCTCTGCCCCTCCCCCACTCGTGCTCTCTCTCAAAATAAATAAAAATTTTAAAAATGATTAAAAATAACACTTTATTCCTATGAAGAATTGCTAACCATTTTCTGAGCTTTCAGTGAGTCGTAATTACTCATACAGATCATGATAACAAATATAATAATGAAAATGTTTGAAATACTGTAATATCAAAAAGTGACACAGAGACACAAAGTGAGCATAAGCACTGTTAGACTTGCTTGATGCAGCACTGCCACAAACCTTCTGTTTACAAAAAAAAAAGCAGTATTTGCCAAGTTCAGTAATGTGAAGGGCAATAAAACAAAGTGTGCCTGCCCCACAACACAGGCTGGTGTGAGAGTTCAGTCGGATGATGAACGTAGAGCCCCTGAAATCCCAGTAAGTGTACATTGGCATCTCCTATGCTACGATAGTTTTGGAATATTTAACGTTTTTTAAATTTGTTTTTATTTACCCACTCTTGCGGGTTTTTTTTTTAACGTTTTTATTTAAATTCCAGTTAGTTAACATATAGTGTTTTATTAGTTTCAGGTGTACAATAGAGGGATTTAATACTTCCATATATCACCTGGTATATATGACATCGTGTGCTGTCCTTCATCCCCATCACCTGTTTCTCCCATCCCCCCCCACCCCCCCTTGCCTCTGGGAACCATCTGGGACTTTTTCTAAACCCTTTACTATCATCTCATAACTGTTCATCAGTGCTGAAAATCAGACCTTGCTACATAGGCACTTATATCATTAAATATTGTTGTCTTATATTGTAAAAGAGTTTATTAGTTTGACTATTTTTTATTTGACTATATTATTTATTTCCCCAGCAGAATTGTTTAAAAAAACAAACAAACAAACAAACACAACTTACACCTCAGGCAAAGCTGATATTTAAAGTGGTTTAGAAATCCCAGGGTAACTCCTCAGAACGCCATGGTGATGACCTTGATATTACCTACAAACATAGTGAGGTTCATCTGTGAACTTTTCCAGAAATCATTTAGCAGTGTTAACTGTCAGGCAAACATTACAGTACAGGAAAAGGAAAAATTCTGTCCTAGTAGCACATCTGTTATTTGCTTTGAGAAGCAATCCTCCTTGCATTATGATGTGTTTGGGAAAAAGTCCAAGTGCACAGTTCTGGTTTATGCGTGCTCTGTTTTATTTTGTGAAGTGTATTATGGCCTCTCACTGGTTCTTTACGGTCTTCTCTTTCTGCTGTTCGTTCAGTGGTCTGTAGAATCCTTAGCAAAAGAAATTAAAAGTGGTATCTGATCTATTGTTGTTCAGTCTTTTATTAGAATTAACCCTTTTATAGGGTTCAAGATGAAAAAATTTGAAAATCATACCTGAAATGATGACATGGCATTTCTGTAAAGTTTATCTGTTTTCTCCCTTATTGTAAATCAGTATCATAAAACATTTATTGTAACAGATGAAATGTTTTCCTAACTACATCAACATCAAGGCAAGAATTGTTTTGCCTCAAGACAGGAATGGGAGAAGTGGGGTGGGGGTGCCTGGGTGGCTCAGTCAGTTAAGCATCCCACTCTTGATTTTGGCTCAGGTCATGATCTCACAGTTTGTGGGTTTGTGCTCCTCATTGGATTCTGCCCTGACAGTGTGGTGCCTGCTTGGGATTCTCTCTCTCCCTCTCTCTCTCTGCCCCTCCTCTGCTCATGAGCTTTCTCTCTCTCTCTCTCTCTCTCTCTCTCTCTCTCTCTCTCTCTCAAAAAAACTTAAAAAAAAAAAGTGGTATAGAGGAGAGATGATACACTATTTATTAGTATTTGGGAAGATTAGTTGTATATGTATTGTTTTCGCTGAAGGTTCATTCAGATTTATCCCAAGTCATCTATTAGAGCCATCCTTTGGATTTAGACAGACTTTGATTTATAACATACGTATTTTTTTAATGCTTATTTATTTTTGAGAGAGTGTAAGCAGGGGAAGATCTTTGCCTGACTCTATTATCTTCCTGGGTTTTTATGAGAATGAAAAATTGGAGGAAATTAAATTTTTTACAGGACAATGCCGGTGCCCAGTGTTATGGCTATAAGACAATGTTAGAGGTGACTTAAGATACAGGAGTCCATATAGCTATATTGTGGTAAATAGGATCTATGTGGTTTGAGTTCTCTTTGAAACTTTTTTTTTTTTTAACATTTATTTTGAGAGAGGGAGAGAGAAAGAGAGACAGAGTATGAGTGAGGTAGGAGCAGAGAGAGAGGGAGACACAGGAATTGAAGCAGGCTCCAGGCTCTGAGCTCTCCATATAGAGCCCGACACGGGGCTTGAACTCATATACAGGGAGATCATGACCTGAGCTGTTGTGGGACACTTAACCAACTGAGCCACTCAAGAGCCCCTCTTGAAAGCTTTTTTAATGTTTATTATGTGTTTTGAGAGAGGGAGGGAGAGGGAGGGGGAGGGGGAGAAGGAGGGAGGGAGGGAGAGAGAGAGAGAGAGAGAGAGAGAGAGAGAATGAGAATGAATCCCAAGAAGGCTTCATGCTGTTAGCGTGGATCCCATCTGGGGGCTCAAACTCAGAAACCATGAGATCATGACCTGAGCCAAACTCAAGAGTTGAACACTTAATCAACTGAGCCACCCAGGTCCCTTCTTCTTTAAACATTTTTCTTTTTTTTTTAAGTTTATTTATTTTGAGAGAGTGTGGGTGAGCAGGGGAGGGGTGGAAAGAGAGGGAGAGGGAGAGGGAGAATCCCAGGCAGGCTCTGGGTGGTCGGTGTGCAAAGCCCAATGTGGGGCTCACTCTTATAACTCTTGTAACTGTGAGATCATGACCAGAGGCAAAATCAAGAGTTGGACGTTTCACCGACTGAGCCACCCAGGCGCTCCTAAACCTTTTTAAAAGCTGTTTTATTGACTATATGGCCTTCTACTTACCAGAGTTTACTATTAAGATGATGTGGTTGAGTAAATAGCAAAATTTTCTTAGTAGGCCATTCTTCCCACAAATATATGGATGCCAGATATTTGCATAGTTCATACCGTGTGCTAGGCACAAATGGTTTTTTTTGGAAAAGGTCATCTTACAAAGTTAAAGCAAGATATTTTCCTTACAGACTTCCAGTTCTGTATTTAAGCCACTTAATTCTGAGATGATTAAATATGCCAAGGTTTATGTGACTTAAATATTCCAAAATTTACATGACTATTCTTTAAGGTCCAGAATAGGCCTAGAATCAGGAAACTTGCTGTCTACTATTTATTTGCTTATCTGCTTATAATTTTATTCCATAGCAGAGTGCCTGTAGAGTCTCTGCTAGTGAACCTGCTGGGAATGTCCTGTTATCATGTTTCTTCCTTACCACCCTTTCCTTGAATTCTCACCCTCCCTCTGTCTCCTTACTCTCTGAAATTTAGGTAACTTACTTTCCTAGGAATCCTTCAAGTGGATCTTACTTGTTTTCTTATATTCTTCATATTTTGGGAGGCAGGCTTAATGAGCACTGTTCTGACCCTTCACTACTCTCTCTGGGTCCTTGCCCTTGACATGTGCAGTAAATGCATATACTGCTCTCTTATTGATATCACCCCTAATTGTGCTAGGCAGATTTCCCCATTTGAGGATTTTAGCATTTGGTTCAGAATTTACTTGTCCACTTTGCTTTCTGCCATCTACCTTGAAGACTTCTAGAATTCATTTTTGGCCTTTACAACCATTGCTGTGGACTCTTGGATTCAGCCTCCCTTTTTTCACTTCCTCAGAGCAACCATATGTGGATACATAATAGAACAACCCATATTTTTTCAAAAAGTCTGGACCTGCATTGTCCAATATGATAGCCACTAGAGCCACCTGGGGCTTTTGAGCACAGGAAACAGCTAGTGCAAATTGAGAAGTGCTAGAAATTATAAAATAAACCAAATGTCTCAGTTTTTATAATGCGTACAGGTTGAAATTATGGGTATATTTGGTTAAATAACATATTACTAAGATTAATTTTGCCAGTTTATTTGTACTTTTTCTAATGTGGCTACCAGAAAATTTTAAATTACTCATATGGCTTGTATTTCTGTTGAAGAGGACCAGTCTAGATCTGGTCTGTGCCTAGAATTTTTCTGGTTCTAAGTTTTTGAAAATCTTAAATTTCTCTGAGCATAGCCTTCATCTTCTGCCTTTCCCTGTTCAGTTTTATTTGCCACCTACAACCCTTAAATTCTGTAATCCCTTTTGATTCTCAGTGTGACAAGCCCCTTCCAGCTTTTACATTCCTTTTGTTTAGTCTTGATCCTATCATTAATCATTAATCCCTAGGTCCCTTTCTTTTCTTAGTTTCTTTTTTTTTGCCAATCCCCATCCCTGAGTCAACCTAACTTATCAGGTGTTTTCCTCTATTGTGGCCCCCAGGATGTAGGGTTCTGCTGTAGAAATTCAAATGCCTGTGTTGATGGAATATATAAAAAATTTATATTAGTACAGCTGGACTAACCTAGACTAAGGTGTCATGTAGCCGATCTGTAATCCTTTACTCATCCGTAACTGACTTGCCGTTCTATCCGGCACTGTGCATTTATCTGCACTTTGCCGCCAGCATCCGGAATAGTACGTATGTGCCGTATAGCTCCAGACGTTATGCGTTGTGGAAGCCCAGCCTCACCATTTCTAATCCTTCTGCTTACTTTTGTTTAAGTCCCTACTGTTTGAAAAATTATTACGAAATACATAATCTTATAAGAGAGTTAATATAACATGTTCACTTTGAAAGTACAATAAGAAAATAACTGACCACCACTTACCTGAAGAAGTCAATTACCAGTGTGCTTGAAGCTCTCATGTACTTCTCCTTTCTCCCTACAGGTAACCATTATTCTGAATTTTATTTTAATTGATATTTGTTTCACCACTTGTGTTTGTTTCCTTATACTTCATGGGTGTCCGCAGAATGAAGTTCACATTCTGATTTAGCCATTTATTTATGTGACCTTGGTCAAGTTACTTTATTTCCTCTGAACCTCTTTTCCTTTTTCCTCTTCTTCTTTTTTAAAAAAAATTTTAATGGTTATTCATTTTTGAGAGATGGAAAGAGACAGAGCCTGAGTGGGGGAGGGGCAGAGAGTGAGGGAGACACAGAAACCGAAGCAGGCTCCAGGCTCTGAGCTGTCAGCACAGAGCCCGATGTGGGCCTTGAACTGTCAAACTGGAAGATCATGACCTGAGCTGAAGTCTGACACTTAACCAGCTGAGACCCACAGGTGCCCTCGCCACCCTCGCCACCCCCACCTTTTTTTGGTCAACTCTACCCTCAGTATGGGGTTGGAACTCACAACCCTACTATAGTCACCTGCTGAGCCATGCAGGTACCCGTTTTCTTATTTTTACAATCATTTACTTCATAGAGGTTGTGTATAATTAGCTAGATATGTGCCTGGTAGTAAATAGACTCTCAGTAAAGGGAGCAGAGGTCCCACCTTTTCAGAAGCTCTATCTTTTTAGTTCCTCCTTCAAGTATGTTTATTTCAAGTTGTTTTCTGTTATTTGGTCTTGTATTATCCTAGGTGGTCTCATCCCCTCTGTTTGCAAGGACTGTTTTTTGGTTTTATTCTGCTGATTCCTAGATCCCTCTCTGTAGATGACTTTGCTCTGTATGTGTCTAATTGCTCTCTATGCATTTGTACCTGAGGGTTTCTTCAACAGGTAAAACTCAACATAATACAATTGAATTTCATCATTTTTTCATCGAAAGAGGGAGGGAACAGCTAATGAAAAGAAAGACATTAAGTGAAAATAACCTTGGTGTGTTTGAGGGAAATAAATATGGACAGTGTGCCTCGGGATATGAGGTGAGGTCCAAGGGGTCGCCTGGGACCCAGTCATTTTTGGCTTTATAAGCATCCTTAGCTACTTATCCTCAAATCTTAGAATGTCAACTTCCTTACCTCTTATATCTAGTTGCTGAAAGTCATGCTATTTCAGTATACTAATTATCTCTCAAATCTGCCTCCTTTGTCTTGATTCCTTGTGCTAGGCCAGATTCTTAAGCATCGTGTACGTAGGTAGACTCTTGCAGTAGTTTTGTATCTCTGACGCAGATCTCTTCTCCAGGACTCGTTACTGTTGCAATAGTTCTTTTTATTTAACAGATCCAATGATACTGCTCCTGGGGTTCCTTTCAAGGTAAAATCCTTACTTATCTGGACACATCTTTTCAGTCTGGCCCAATCTAATTCTGTGGCTTCCTGCCTCACCTGCCGCTATGCTCTGGCATTACTGACCGGTTTCAGGGTTCAGCAGATAAGCCCTGCTTTCCCAAGCCTTTATGCTTGTGTTCTACTCATTGTTTTGCCTCCGCATGGTACCCCTTTTCCTCCTGTGGCTGATTGCCCTCACCCATTCATCCGCTGTGGAACTGTTACCTGTGAAGGCTCTCTGGAATCTTCTCCAGGGAAGGAATTACCGTTTTTGCTTTGCTTCTTGACCTGGTATTCACATGCCTTACAACGTTTTCTATATTCTCTTACAGTTGAGTTAGGTAACTTATAAACTCCTTGAGTATAGGAACCATGTCTTCTTTACCTTTATTTCTGGGATTCCAGTTGATGCTGAATCAAAAATTGTCGAATTGCTACATTTTAAATAATGTGTGGTTTGACGGTTTATTTATTTCATTCCAATTTGAGTGAAATGCTTTTGTGTGTTTAATGGTTTCCATTGATGGTACTACTAATTAGAATCGGCAGAGGAAAGAAAATCTGAAGTAGTTTTGCCCTTGAGGCATTGTTATTTTTAAGAAGAGTCAAGAACTTAAAACACTTCATTTAAGGATGCTTCCAAAAGAAAACCTAAGGTATGTGTTGGCAAGTTCAACATAAGCACAAGCTATATGGATTGTGCAGTGTTCGTTGCCTTCTCCCCCCGGTCTCCTGGAGAGACATGTTTTTCTCCAAAATGGACCTGACCTAATTGATTTGAAGCTTGCTAGCCTAATTAGCCTCCTGTTTTTGCCTGTCTTTGTTTTTGTATTGTCAGGAGCACTTGGTGTATTGGTTGCGGTGGAGGTAGGACCATGTGATTCCTAAAATGAGCTTTATCATATCAGGGAACTGTAACTTATTAGTGGGAATGGGAGAAGACACCAAGTGTTGCGGTAAGACAGAAATTTCCATGGAGTTCCTGGGAGCAGGAAGATTATTGGTGGGTGACTCAGCTGTTTTCTACGCCTGTCTCATGTGACTGAGAGTGCATGACGTCTGTTTATTCTCGGCAGAGTAAGTATGAGAGGAGTCACATTACACAGCAGGCACAATGTTTACTTAACCAGCTCTGTGATGATCTAAAAATAGCTTATGGGGATTTTTGTTTTCTTACTGCATTTGGCATCATAAGACAGAAAAATCATAATGCAGACCCAATGGCAAGGGCTTTTTCTTATAGATAATTTTGAGTAAATTGTTGGCCAGTGCTGTTTCAGTTCTTTCAATGAAAGATGAATGCTTTGGTATAAAGCTTAAATAAAAGGTTAGGAAAATAAGAAAGCCTTCTAATTATCCATAAAATAATTCTGCACAATTGCATTTGAGCTTATATTCTGGACAGATGGACGGTTTCTGTGCCTCAGGTATCTATGTGCTAGCATTTTACACAGGAACTTTTTTTCCTTTTTGTGAGGTTATAGTAAGTATCTTTTTCAGATGGACATGTTAGTGTGGTATATATTTGCTGGATTTTATGTTAATATTAAATTATGATGGTAATTCTTTTCACCTTGATTTTCCTGTTTTACTCACTGTGTATTGAAGGTTTGTGCCATCACGTACTGTAATTGGGGTGTCCAGTGTGTCAGTGTTGTTATTATTGCCCCGTGTACCTATTTACATGCTTGGCTCTCAACGAGAAAGCACTTGGAAGTCTCAGTGTATCTAATCATCATCATCTGTTCATTTGTCTGGGAAGCAGTGAGTCACTGTGATTTATTCGTTTTGACATCTGAGTGTTCTTGCTCTTGGAGGTACATCATTTGTGCAGCATATGAACTTGCATCTCTGAGATTATTTCCAAAGGGAAAAGAAACTGGATTCATGAAGAAGAAATAAATGCCACCGTTCTATGTACAATAATGTTTAAGTGAGTGGGAATATTTGATTGGTCTAGGAGCCTGTAAAATTACATTACTTAACGATGCTTGATGCTCTATATAAAGTGGGAAATACATACATAACCTTTTTATGGTTGATGAAAAAATGACTGGAGTATTCAGCAATTATTGCACTTTCTGTGTTTCAAAAAAATATTAAGTAAACATGCGAGGATTTAAGTTTTTATTTTCAGTATTACACTGTTAGAATACTTAGTAGGATTTCTATTTTGGCATCTCTTTACTTGGTACAATCACTAGAAATTTAATATGCCTGGTATGGCATAATAGAATAGATACCCTCTAATTTATGGCATGTAAATTAGGCCTGACTTGAACACCATTGGAAGGTAATTCCAGCAGTTTCACTGGCCATATGTGTGTGATCCCATACCTGCCCTCATCCCAATAGATAAATAACAAATTGGTCGTTTCTCAGTGGGCTTGAACACCTAAGGACCAGCCATGATGCTTGGGCATGTTCTGAAGAACAAATAAGAAAATGATTTCAAGTGAGCTCAGCTATTTCACAGGAGATAAATTCAGATTTAGCGAAAGAGAAAGTAGTTTTCCAGTTCCTGTCATAATTGGCAGTTGCAATAGATACTTCACAGAACCTGATTGCCGTGCAGACACAATGTTTGCCTCTGTAGTGGAGGAATTATTTGTTTCCTTTAGTCACTTGTAGTGTTTCTCAATGTCCAGGGACATGGGGCTGTTTTTATTTTCTAATAATACCTCTCGCTTTGGGAGGTAGGAAGATCTGTATTTTGGTTTGGTCTGATTCTCCTTGTTACTCTCCTTCCTTGGAAATAAAAGGTAAGAATTTGGGGTTTTTTTCCTTCACTGAAACGGAGGAAAGGCATTGTGTCTTGTTTTGTTAAAAAAAGTTTTTTTAAATGTTTATTTATTTTTGAGAGAGAGAGTGCAAGCAGGTGAGGGGCAGAGAGAGGGGGAGACACAGAATCCAAAGCAGGCGCCAGACTCTGAACTTGCAGCACAGAGCCCGACGCGGGGCTCGAACTCATGGACTATGAAATCATGACCTGAGCCAAAGTCGGATGCTCAACCTACTGGGCCACCCAGGGGCCCCTGTTTTTTCATTTTCTAGTTAAAGTTAACTTGTTGATTTGAGATCTTTTTTATTTTTATTTTTTTAAATGTAAACAGGTAAATAAATTTCTTTCAGTGCCGTTTGTGTTGCATTCTGTTTTGATATGTTGCCTTTTCATCTGTTTTAAGATATTTTCTAATTTCCTTTGTGATTTTTTTCTTTGACCCACTGGTTGTTGGAGAATGTGCTGTTTAATTTTCATATCTTTGTGTATTTTCCATCTGCTATTGATTTCTAGTTTTATTCCATTGTAATCCGGAAAAATAGTTTTCAGAATTCATGGAGACTTGTTTTGTGGCCAAACTTATGGTTTGTCTTGGAGAATGTTCCATGTGTACTTCAGAAGAATATTTATTCTGCTATTGTTGGATGGTGCGTTTTGTATGTCTTTTAGGTCCAGTTGGTTTCTAAAAGTAAGTCCTGTATTCCTTATTGATCTTCTGTCTGGTTGTTCTGTCAGTTATTGAAAATGGGGTGTTAAAATCTCCTATTACAGAACTATTTCTCCCTTTAATTCTGTCACTAGTTGCTTCATTAATTTAGGAGTTATGATATGCTTGTGCATGTGTGTTTATAAATGTTATATCTTGACATTTCTTCATTATAATGTTCTTTATGTCTTATAACAATTTTTCAAATTTTCTAAAAATTTTAACTTCAGTAGAGGTAACATACAATGTTCTATTAATTTCAAGTGTACAATATAGTGATTCAACGCTTCCATACATCACCTGGTGCTCATCACAACCTGTAACAATTTTTGAATTAAAGTGTATTTTGTCTGATATTAGTATAGCCACATCTGCTCTCATTTGGTTGTTACTTGCATGGAATAGTTTTTCCTCTTTTCACTTTCAATCTATATGTGTTCTTAGGTCTAAAGGGAATCTTCTATAGAAGGAGGAGGGGCAGAGAGAGAGGGAGAGATCCTAGGCCGGCTCCATGCTGACAGCAGAGAGCCAATGTGGGCTCAAAATCACAAACCACAATATGGTTAGCCAACTGAGCCACCAAGGTCCCCCCCAAACCTGTCTTCTGATTGAAGAGTTTAATCCACTTATATTTAAAGTAATTACTGTTAGGAGAAGAATCACGTTGCCATTTTGTTCGTTTGGTTGGTTGGTTGGTTGGTTGGTTTTGTTTTTAAGATTATATTTTTGGGGCGCCTGGGTGGCTCAGTCGGTTGGGCGGCCGACTTCGGCTCAGGTCACGATCTCACAATCCGTGAGTTCGAGCCCCGCGTCGGGCTCTGTGCTGACAGCTCAGAGCCTGGAGCCCATTTCAGATTCTGTGTCTCCCTCTCTCTCTGCCCCTCCCCTGTTCATGCTCTGTCTCTCTCTGTCTCAAAAATAAATAAACGTTAAAAAAAAAAAAAAAAATTAAAAAAAAAAAAAAAGATTATATTTTTAAGTAATTTCTATACCCAGCATGGGGCTTGAATTTATAACCCTGGGATCAAGCGTGGTATGCTCTACAGCTGAGCCAGCCAGGCGCCCCATTTAAAATTTTCTTTATGACATAACTCTTACTATTTTTTCAAATCATTTTCCCCTTGCTGTCTTTCTAGTTGAGTTTTTGTAGTGTCATGTTTTGATTCCCTTCTCATTTCCTTCTTGTGTAAATTCTGTAGATATTTTCTCTCTGATTACCATGGGAATTATATGTAACATCTTAGGTTACAGCAATCTATTTTAAACCGATACAACTTAACTTACAAATTACAAATATTCTACTTCTTTACACCTCTGCCTCCTCCCGATTTTCTGTTATTGGTGACACAGATAACATCTTTCTATATTGTGTATCCATTAACAGATTTATAATTAGTTTTATGCTTTTGTCTTTTAAATCTTACAAAGTAATATAGAGTTACGAGGCAGAAGAACAATAATATAGATATTTATATTTGCCCGTGAATTTAACTTTACTAGAGAACTCTGTATTTTTTCCTGTGGCTTCCAGTTACTGCCTAGTATTTCTTTTGTTTTCACTTTAAGGACTCCCTTTAACATTTCTTGTGGGACAAGTCTTGTAATGAACTTTCCCAGCTTTTGTTCATCTGTAAATTTCTCTTATTTTTGAAGGACATTTTTGAGGGACGTAGAATTTTCATCTGGTAGGTTTTTTCTTTCAACGGTTTCATTATATAATGTGTCTCATTTGGAGTTTATTGAGCTTCCTGTATTTTTATGTCTTGTCTTTCTTTGCATTTAGGGTATTTTCAGCCATTATTTTTTCAAATATGGTTTCTGCCCGTTTCACTTTTCTCCCTATTGATTTTTTTCAATAGGTTCCTTAGGTTCTCTTCACTTTTCTCCTCCTCTTCCTCCTACCTGCCCCCTCACCCTTCCCACACTTAGTAATTTCAAAGGTCCTCTGTTCAAGGTCACTGATTCTTTATTCTGCCTATTTAAGTCTGCTATTGAATCCCTTTAGTGAATTTTAAAAATTCAGTTATTGGGTCTTTCTACCCCAGATTGTGATTCTTTTTTACAATTTCTCTTTGTTGGTGCTCTCATTTTGTTTATGTATTGTTTTCCTGGTTTTCTTAGGTCTCTGTGTTTTCCTTCATTCTATTGAGCCTATTCAAGACTGTTTTAAGTAACTCCAAAGTCTATGTTTCTCTAAGGTTAGTTTCTAGAGATTTATTCATTTGAATGCGCAGTATTCCCCTGTTTATGTGTATGCCTTATCAATTGAACATTTGAAAAACGGCCACACCTCCTAGTATTTGCCGCCTGGGTCCTTGCAGGGGAAGGCCGTCACTCACCAGTCCAGCATGAAGGCTTAAAGATCTTCACAAGCATTTTCTGTTCATACATCTTCCTTGGGCCTGTGTGTGTGGTTTTCCTCCAGTTCTACTATATCCATGGCTACTATTAAATGTTGTAAATTCCTGAAGGGTCTTCTCTGCCTGGTATCTCCTGCCCCCGATGCCTACAGGTCTGAAGTTTCCCTGCAGTTCTCAGTTAGCTCAGCTAGTGTGACTGCTTTCTGCGGGACTCCAACCTGATATTCACACTATGCCACTGTTCCCATCAGTGCTCTGAGTATGGCGAGATAGAAACCAGTTTCGTAGGCAACCGCTAGGTAAGCCAAGTCAGAACGTTATGAGCAAGTTCCATTTTTTCTCTCTGTCCCAAGGGAGAAACTGGCAGTCGGGTGGCTTCCTCCAGACTGTGCCATGCCAAGGGAGGGGTTTGGTAAAGGGCAGGCAAAAACACCACTCCATTTCCTATCCTTTTGAGTGTGGTTGTGTAGAGCCAAGGAACACAGTTCTGACAAGATTGAAGGTGCCTGGAAACAGTGGATGATCAAGTATTTTAGGTTCACAGTAAAATGCTTGTGGAGATAGGAGAGAGTAAAAAATTGTTCCGCAGTCATCAGGAATGGCAAGTGTTTTTTTGTTGTGTTTTTTTGTTTTTGTTTTTAGGAAAAACTTAAGGATAGGGAAATGGAGTGTGTGTTTAATATTTTCATAGCAAGAGGAGGACCACTGTCAACTTTAGTCTTTTTTTTTTTAATTTAATTTAATTTTTTAAATTTACATCCCAATTAACATATAGTGCAACAGTGATTTCAGGAGTAGATTCCTTAGTGCCCCTTACCCATTTAGCCCGTCCCCACTCCCACAACCCCTCCAGTAACCCTCTGTTTGTTCTCCATATTTAAGAGTCTCTTATGTTTTATCCCCCTCCCTGTTTTTATATTATTTTTGCTTCCCTTCCCTTGTGTTCATATGTTCTGTCCTGTTATCTGTTATCTGTATCTGTTAAAGTCCTCATATGAGTGATGTCATATGATATTTGACTTTCTCTAATTTCACTTAGCATAATACCCTCTAGTACCATCCATGTAGTTGCAAATGGCAAAATTTCATTCTTTTTGATTGCCAAGTAATAACCTTAGCCTTAATCTAGGTCAGTGTTTTCAAATGTTTTGGTTCAGAGCCTCTTTATACTCTTAAATAACTCTTGGGATTTGCAGTATGTTTTTTCATGTTTCATCTATTAATATTTGCAATGTTAGGAGTTAAAACGGAGGAGTTTAAAAGTATTTACTTTAACATAGAAATAAAGTTCACTTATTGTGGAGATCAATAATATGTTCTTATGTGCAAATATTTTCCAAGACAAAAATATTGATGAGAAAAGTTGTATTATTTACAGTTTTGCAAATCTTTGTAATACCTGGCTTAATAGAAGTGAGGTGGAATCTCCACCCGAAAAACAAATAACCCAGTGAAGAAATGGGCAGAAAACATGAATAGACACTTCTCTAAGGAAGACATCCGGATGGCCAACAGGCACATGAAAAGATGCTTAACGTCGCTCCTCATCAGGGAAATACAAATCAAAACCACACTCAGATATCACCTCACACCGGGCAGAGTGGCCAAAATGAACAAATCAGGAGACTATAGATGCTGGAGAGGATGTGGAGAAACGGGAACCCTCTTGCCCTGTTGGTGGGAATGCAAATTGGTGCAGCCACTCTGGAAAACAGTGTGGAGGTTCCTCAAAAAATTTTTAAAAATAGACCTACCCTATGACCCAGCAATAGCACTGCTAGGAATTTACTCAAGGGATGCAGGAGTACCGATGCATAGGGGCACTTGTACCCCAATGTTTATAGCAGCACTCTCAACAATAGCCAAAGTAAGGAAAGAGCCTAAATGTCTATCAACTGATGAATGGATAAAAAAATTGTGGTTTATATACACAATGGAGTACTACGTGGCAATGAGAAAGAATGAAATATGGCCCTTTGTAGCAACATGGATGGAACTGGAGAGTGTGATGCTAAGTGAAATAAGCCATAGAGAGAAAGACAGATACCATATGGTTTCACTCTTATGTGGATCCTGAGAAACTTAACAGAAACCCATGGATGGGGGAGGAGAAGGGAAAAAGAAAAAAAAGAGGTTAGAGTAGAAGAGAGCCAAAGCATAAGAGACTCTTAAAAACTGAGAACAAACTGAGGGTTGTTGGGGGGTGGGAGGGAGGGGAGGGTGGGTGATGGGTATCGAGGAGGGCACCTTTTGGGATGAGCACTGGGTGTTGTATGGAAACCAATTTGACAATAAACTTCATATATTGAAAATAAAACAAAATAAAATATTGTTTTCAAGGAAAAAAAAAGAAGTGAGGTGGAATCTCATATGTGGTTCTGTGCTCTACTTGTTGCAATATATTAGTTAGCTGAAGTATATGAAGAAAATACAGTCTTACACAGGTGTGTAGTTGGGAAAGGGAGACATTTTATGCAAGTTTTTTCAGAAATGTGTGATAATCCTTTGATGCTGTGTTAAACTCAGTAAATGGTAATTTCTTAAACATTCGTTACATTGTTGAATCTGAATCCATATTATTGAACTTTTGGTACTCTGGTATGTTAAAACCTGCTGGTCTGTCTTGTACTTGAATTAATTATTTAGTGTTATATGATTTTGTAACATCACATATTGGTCATTTGAAAAATATTGCTTCACTGAGTTATACACATAATTTGTATTAGACAGTCTAAAAAATCACATTCTCCTCATAAAGTCTTACACATTGGGAGGCGCCAAGCTCATGGTGACAGATACATATTTTCAGTAGTCTAATTTTTATTTCTTAACTTTAACTTTATTATTGGTAACAAATCCTTTTCATTTTCCTCGATGTGACAGACTCGTTTTGTTCACTTTTAATAAAGTGTCTGCCACGTACCAAAGTCTTTACAAGCATACTTGTCTGTTATTTACTCTTTCAAGTAAAATGGCGTTGCGTGTAGTTCAGCTTGTAATGCAAGCAGTGGAGTAAGTGCTGTTTCTTAATAGAACCATCTTACTTTGGTATATGCTCTGGAAGTGCTTTATTTCTCATCTTGTTTAGTCACACCAAGTATTATAATGACATGTGCTGAAGCTTTTTTATCATATGGTTCCAGTTTTATAACATCTATACATGACCAGATGATAGAGTTGGAGAATAGATTTGTGGTTACTGTGAGTTAGGTGCATGAGAGGTGAAGGAAGAAGGAAGAAGGCAAGAATGTGCCTGTGGCTACTATGGGGCAGTCTGAGGGATCTTTGTAAAGAACTTTCCTGCGTTGTGTCCGTAGTGGTGGTGACACAAATCTATACGTGTGGCAAAATTACCAAGAACTAAATACACAAAAAAATGTGTATGTACAAAAAACTGGTGAATTATGAAGAAGGTTGATGGGTTATTTCAATGCCATTTTTATAGATTTGTTGTACTGTAGGTATTTGTTGCTATTACAGAAAACTAGGTAAAGAGCATGTGTAGGGAAACTTTCTGTATTTTTCAAACTCCAGGTGAATTTATAAATCTGAAAATAAAAACTCATAACTTTTTCGTTCTCGTAAATGACATTAAGTACTGACTTTATTTCTTTAAATGAGTGCATAGTGAATGTGGGAGCGAAGGGACCAAGATTGCCATTTCCTTGACGTTTACTAAGACACCAGTAGTTTTACCCACCTTGCTTTTCTGTGTCATTAGCACAGGCTAATAATATCTTAGCATTAATATGAGGAAAGGTTTTTACCTCACGGACCCTCTAATTAAGGTCTCAGGGATGCCCAGGGATCAGCAGTCCACACTGAGAATCTGTGGCAAAGAACTTCAGCCTTTATTTAGCTGAGGAAAACCAGTAATATGCTTAAGACTGTGTATGGGTCTCTTCTTCTTTTTCCAGTGTTTTTATATTGTGCTCTTGTTTGTTGGATGTTATCTCACTTCTGTGAAAACAGAGTTGTGGACGTTTGTAAAGATACAATGTTAGACACGAGAAGAGTAAGATTTTGGAATTAACAGCTTTCTACACCTGTGTTGTGCAGTATGGTATCAACTAGTCATATCTGGCTATTTAAGTTTAAATTCTAAGTGACTAAATGTGTATAAATAACACTTAAATGGAAGTAGTGGTTATAGAGTTCCAGTTTTGCAAGACGAAAAAGTCCCATGGATCTTTTGTACAATGTGCATATAATTAGCATTGCTGTACATTTATTTTATTCATTAAAATGTTTTTAGTGTTCATTTATTTTTGAGAGAGAGAGAGGGACACACAGAATCCGAGGCAGGCTCCGGGTTCCGAGCTGCCAGCACAGAGCCCGGTGCGCGACTTGAACTCGTGAGATGGGAGATTGTGGCCTGAGCCGAAGTTGGGCGCTTAACCAACCGAGCCACTCAGGCGCCCCAACAATTGTCTGTTTTAAGTAAATTATTGGTGTTGCTGTAGGTAGTCTTTTTATTCAGATTTTAAAAAGTATTCCCAGCTCTGAATGATACAAAAAGATTTGTCTCTAGCACTTTTAGAGTTTAATATTTTACATTCCAACATTTTATTTTTACTTCTATTTTTAAAAAATTATTTATTTAATTTTGAGAGAGGAGAGAGAGAGTGAAAGAGCACGAGCACAAGCGGGGGAGGGGCAGAGAGAGAGAGAGAGAGAGAGAGAGAAAAGGAGACACAGAATCCAAAACAGGTTCCAGGTTCTGAGCTGTCAGGACAGAGCCCTACATGGGGCCCGAACCCACAAACTGCGAGATCATGACCTGAGCTGAAATCGGAGATCCAACTGACTGAGCCACCCAGGAGCCCCTACGTTCCAACATTTTAAATTAATATGGAATTTTTTTGGTGCTATGAGCTGACGGTATATATTCATCTTTCCCCACACAATTTATTAAGTAATTCTGGGCATTTTCCTACTGATTTGAAATGCTACCAGTACCTTCTATCCATATGCGTGCTACTTTCAACATTCTTGGTACCATTCATTCCACATCATTAAACGTTGCTCTATATCTTTTTTTTTTTAACTGTTTTTTTAACGTTTATTTTTGAGACAGAGAGAGACAGAGCATGAATGGGAGAGGGTCAGAGAGAGAGGGAGACGCAGAATCTGAAACAGGCTCCAGGTTCTCAGCTGTCAGCACAGAGCCCGATGCGGGGCTCGAACTCACGGACCGCGAGATCATGACCTGAGCCGAAGTCGGCTGCTTAACCGACTGAGCCACCCAGGCGCCCTGCTCTATATCTTTTTTAATGAGTGTAAAAGATTATAGCCTATGGCTGAATAAATTGTTTTTATATCTCTATCTTTTATTGGTTAAATTGGGAAGTTCTTGAAGGTTAAAAAGCCCGCAACAATATATCCTCACCCTCATTTATGTACATAGCCCATAGCTATATATAGTGACTCCTTTGTGCTAGATTTCAATAAATATTGTTGCTTTAGTTTTAATTGTGATTTATGAGACGACATTTTGTGTTCCAAAAATATATAGAACTTTCAAAATACAGAATTCCTACTGTATTTTCTGCTTCGCTTTGTTTTTTCTGTGATGTGAAGAGGAACGTGAAGGATAGAGGTTATTTTCATTGTGTAATTATTATAAAAGTAATCAATTCTTTTGATTCTTGAAAAACGAAAAACAGGTAATACAGAATTATATAAAATAAAACCACAGATTTTATCCTATACTTTCCTTCCAACTCCCATTCCTCAGAAGCAGCTGATGCTAAACTAAGTTTGCTTAGGAAGACATCTTATCTTTATACATTTATGAACATGTTCTATGTTATATATCAAACATAACTATATAAGTAGGCTGCATTTATAGTCTCTCATTACTGACTATAACATACTTAACTTATTCCTTAGAAAAACATGGAAATTCAGCATGTTCCCCCCCACTTTTTTTTTGCCCTTATGAATATATCTTTTCCTTGAAATGGAACTGTGTGTCAAATGGATAAGCTTATTTAAAATGTGGTAAGAGGATGCCTGGGTGGCTCAATCAGTTAAGCCTCTGACTGTTGATTTCAGCTTGGGTCATGATCTCATGGTTCCTGGGACTGAGCCCCGCATTGGGCTCTGCACTGCTTGGGATTATTTTTTTCCTTCTTTCTAAAAGTATATATAGGCACACTTAGGTTTGTTGCAGCATTACTGTTTTTAACGTTTGTTTATTTTTGAGAGAGAGCGACCGTGTGAGTGGGTTAGGGGCAGAGAGAGAGGGAGACACAGAATCCGAAGCAGGCTCCAGGTTCGGAGCTGTCAGCACAGAGCCTGCCGCAGGGCTCAAACTCAAGAACTGTGGGATTGTGACCTGAGCCGAAGTCAGACGCTTTGCCACCCAGGTGCCCCTCAGCATTATTTACAATAGCCAAATTCTGTAAATAGCCCAAGCGTCCATTGATGGATGAATGGATAAAGAAGATGTGGTGTGTATGTATAGTGGAGTATTAATTTAGCCATAAAAAGATGAAATCTTGTCATTTGCAACAACACTAGTGGAGTTAGAGAGCAGAATGAATAGTGAAATAAGTCAGAGAAAGACAAGAATTCATGTGGAATTTAAGAAACAAAGGGAAAAAGAAAGAAAAAAGACAAAGCAAAAATCCCCAACTCTTTACTGTAGAGAACAGAGGTTACCAGAGGGGAGGTTGGTGGGGGGATGGGTGAGAGAGGGGGAAAAAGATGAAGAGTAGATCATGATGAGCACTGAGTAATATATAAGATTCTTGAATCACTATATTCTACACCTAAAACTAATATAACACTGTGTGTTAACTATACTGGAATAAAATTAAAATAATTTCAGGGGCATTTGGGTGGCTCGGTTGGTTGAGCATCTGACTCTTGATTTCAGCTCAGGTCATGATCCCAGAGTCTTGAAATCGAGCTCTGCATTGGGCTCCACCCTGAGCGTGGAGCCTGGTTGAGGTATTCTCTCTCTCTGTCGCTGTCTCTGTCTCTCTCTCCCTCTCCCTCTCCCTCTCCCTCTCTCTCCTTCTCCTCTCTCTCTCTCTCTCTCTCTCTCTCTCTCTCTCTCCATCTCTCTCTCTCCTTCTGCCCTGTATCCCACTTGCGTTCTATCTCTAAAATTAAAGAAAATTTTAAATAAAATTTGGTATTATCTAATAGCCCTTTGGAAGGTTGTGGCAACTTTTTCAATCAGATTTACATGTGCACACACACACATGCACAGTATTGAATTTATTAGGCTTTATGTCAGAATTTGTTTCAGGTGAAGGAGGAGTCTTAGGAGGAATAACCTTTCATCTCAGAGTTATATGTAAAGTGCTCAGAATAGTGCCTAAAACATAGTAAGAGCTATAAATGTTTTCTGTTTTAATTCTTTTCCTTGGCTTAAGTTCATTGCCGTATGTGGCAAAAATTAAAAATCCTTGTTAGTTTTTTACATACTTATATTTTAAAAATGATCACATCTGATCCTATGATGCTGTGTTAGTGTGTCCTGTCTTGTAATGGAATTTACTCTCAGATTTTTATCTTTAATTATCCACATCACTGTTTCTTAAATAGTTATTATGGACTTAAAGGTTATGTTTGAAGCACAAAGACTATTTTGATTGGCTTGTCTTTACTGGCATTCTGTTAACAGTTAACATCTTTTGCTAGTTGTTTCTGTTGTGTTCTTATTTCCCTAAGTTAATATAAAGGGATCAGTGTTCATTGAAACATAAAAGTAATGAAGGGGTGCCTGGGTGGCTCAGTCGGATGCCCAGCTGACTTCAGCTCAGGTCATGATCTCCTGGCTCTTGAGTTCGGGCCCTGCATCAGGCTCTGTGGCTGACAGCACAGAGCCTGGAGCCTGCTTCCCATTCTGTGCCTCCCTCTCTCTGCCCCCTCCCCACTCACTCTATCTCTCTCTCAAAAAATAAGCAAGTAAGCAAATAAATAACATTAAAGAATAAAAAAAGAAGAAACATAAAAGTAATGAAAATGAGAATGCAAGTAAACTTGGACAGTGAACTGATAGCAGCTTCAATATAAATTATTCATGTATATATCCTTGGAGAAGTAAGTCTTTGTGATACCTTTGAAGGTATTACAAGAGAAAGGAGATGAAAAACCAGTGACAACCACTGAAATGATATTTCACTGATCTGTCCTGAGTTCTCTCTTCATTTGATGTCATGAAACTTGTTTATAGAATGTTCCTATTCAAATATTTGTGTTATTTTTCAAGAAAGTATAGTAGTAAATGAAACAGGTTATTCCAGAATGACTTGATCAGTAAACTTGTTGAATTGTGTCATTAGAAATGCAGAAAAGCAATAAAAAGCACAGCAGCAGCTTTCACAGCTGCGCCCTTCACAGCAGCACCAGGTACAAGTTAGGTATATCATTCCTAGGAAATTTGTAAAACCAGGCATAAAGAGTGAAATAACCCTCTGAGAGAAAGCCAAGTGAGCAATTGCCAAACTTCCTTTATCAGTGCCTCTGGTAAAATCACATACTGCTAATGGCACAATGGTGGACATAGTGAAAGAGGAATCACTTCTGTGTGTGGCTTCATCAGATGTTATGTGTGCTTTGCATTTACATGAAAATTTGTAGAATGTGAATCTGCTCTTGGCGTACATACAATTTGAGTAGAAGAAGAACTTGATTATGTGTTTGTCTGTTTAAAAGAGCAATTTCAAGCTAAAGGAAAAGAAATTCTTTTATTAATAATCATTTTAAGAGCAATGATACAATCCCAGTATTGACAGGGAACCAGCAATTTGTGTTGCCAGGAGTGGTGCTATTAACGAATGAAAGAACTTGTGCCTGAATGGTAATTCACATGCTGCTTTTTCAGTTAATTGTAGGTGTGTTGTCTTAGATGGCTCCAGTGTTGAAGATATTTGTGAAAATTTTGAATAAGGTCAAAAATGGCCAGGATGCAAATTTTCAGCATCCTCTGTGGAAAGGAAAATGGGCTGTTCTTCCTTTCTGTAGTACTCTAGCTGTGAGAGGATGAAATTCTCACCCAACTTTTTGAAGTATAGAAGGAGAGGACATTTCTTTATGTTTTTATAAGTCATACATCTCAATGGTGTATTTAGAATCTTGATAGTCTGAAGCTTATGCTTCAACCAACACCAACTGTTGAGAATAAAGTGTCAAGATTCCCTAAAACCAATAAGCCTTGCCACTGAGAATATGAATTTCTTAACACTTGGTCACTTTCTTTAATTTGATAAAGAATGAAATTGATGTTGTATTTTACAACTGTATCCAAATGTTGTAATTGAACTCGATGAAATAGTTTTCAAATTTGAGTGCAGCCAGAGTTAGTAAGAAATCCATTCACCATTCTTAAATTGAAACTGTAAACTTGAATTAGAAAGTTAACTTTAAATTTAACTTTACGTTAAATTTTACGTAAGTTAACTTTACGTTAACTTTACGTTAAATTTACTCCAGCCTTCCAGAGTTTGAGTATGAAACGTACATATGTAAACTTAGTGTTTGAAACGGTGCTAAAAATTATCTTTGATGAGAAACCATGGATAACTCTTGGGTCATATCTGATGCAGTTATCACCTATTTGATAGATGTGAGATACTCGCAGTCATAATTTTCAATTTGTGGCCAGACTGAGTAGAACTATAGTGAAAAGGGAAATTGACCTGATCTGGAACCTTAATGTCAGTTATAGAGATGGGTATAATTAGGTTACCATATTGGAAGATTGCAAACTATCCTCTTCATCCAGTAAAAAATTGGTTTTTTTTTCCCATTGATGTTATTGCGTTTTCATTATTTGAAAGTTATGATGAACTTTTCAAAGATTTTATTTTTTTATATGATCTCTACTCCCTAACGTGGGGCTTGATCTCATGACTCTGAGATCAAGAGACACATGCTCCACTGATATAGCCAGCCAGGGAGGGGCCCTTCAGCCAGTTGCTTTAAATTGTTAATCCCAGCTAAACTTTCACTAAAAGGTCAGCAGATGCCAAAAATTGTAGAATTGTCTTTTAAAGCAAAGTTAGAATACTTTCTGGAGGTATCATTTACTTATTTACCTTGGATAACACACTCGAAATTTCTTTCTTTCTTTCTTTCTTTTTTTTTTTTTTTTTTTTTTTTTTTTTAGAGTTTATTTCTTTTATTTTGAGAGAGAGTACATATGAAGAGGGGAGGGGCAGAAAGAGAGAAAATCCCAAACAGGCTCCATGCTGTCAGCAAAGAGTATGATATGGGGCTCGATCCTATGACCCTGGGATCATGACCTGAATTGAAATCAAGAGTTGGATGCTTAACCAACTGAGCCACCCAGGCGCCCCAACACTAGAATTTTCTGATCCTTGATTTCACGTGTAAAATTGGCACCATGGTGATAACACATGAATGACCATATAGTAAAAGTGACGTTACCTCATTTAATCTTAGCAACTTCCTTATGAGGTAGGTGTGTTATTTCTTTTTACATTCATGGGAGAGGTGAGTTACTTGCCCAAGTAAGTGGCAGTTCTTAGTATTAGAATTCAGGTCCTGTGTCCATTGCTTTTGCTAGTATTTCATTTTAAACATGTTACACGTATTTTTTTCTGAAGTCAGTAGCATGTAGAATATTAGTCTGTAGCATTTAACATGGGTTTATAATAAAAAGTTTATATTCCTTTTTCAGAAGACTTGTGGTAAGTTAGTAGATATAACCACTTAAGTCACGCTTTTTTCCAACTTTCTGTAGATTTTTATGTAAAAATAAAAAAAAGGTCCTATAAAAGGATTAAGGTGTAAGCAGTGGAAGAGAACAGCAATAACATAACATAACAGTTAACCTCGTGAACTGCTGATTTGTTCTGGGATGTCTTCCTCAATGGTTTTCTTTGCTCGTGGGGTGGGTACTTTGGAAAGCTCATCACAGCAGTAACAATTTCTTTCAGCCATGTTTGATTTTGTTTGTGGCATGATCTGTCCATTTCAGAAATAGATGAATTGATAGTGAGCGCTCTTTGTATTTCAGTTATCAAATAATTGTACCTAGTCATTGGTTTGCAGATGTCTCCTTATCAGGTTTTAGGTAACCTGTCGCAGATGCTGCTCTGATCGTGAATTGCTCCATATTGTGGTACAGATAGAAACCACACTAATGAATACATCTGTCAATTTCTTTTTAATAATTTGAGTTACCATGCCATATATATTCAAAATATGATATTGTTACTGCCATTTTTTGACAGACCCCATATCCCTCTGGACAGAATGCAGGTCCAACCACGTTGGTATACCCTCAAGCCCCTCAGACAATGAATTCACAACCTCAAACCCGTTCTCCGGTAAGTAAGCAGAAGCTTGTTCTAGATAATATTTTCCATCTAAGTTTGTGTTTTTAATAGCTTGGGTTCCTTTGGCTAATTTTTTTTCTCATTTTTAGATATTTGTTCCAAAGCCAATTTATTTTATTATTATTATTAATCATTATTATCATAATATTACTGTTATCGGTTAGCATTGCATTTTCAGACCTTTAACATAAGGAATAATTTAAATTAAGAAAAAGAAGAAATGGAGCTTTATATCTTCTTTTACTTTCCTGTGACATGATATTAAAAAAAATCTGGTTGCATTCAAGTTCACTTCATTTCAGCTCTTAATTTGTTATACTGTTGAAAATTCAGAAAGAGAGTAAAGCACAGTGATTTTAGAAGTAAATTAAATTTCATTAATTAGACGCAAATTCCGGTGGTTTGGGAAGTAATAGTTCTAAATCAGTGTCACTAGGTCAGTTCTAATCATTTGACAGTTTGGACATATGCATGACATACACCAGTGGTGTATTTGTTTTTTCAGATGGTAAATAAATTGTCATACAAATTAAAATGCTATCATCCTCTTTGCTCATCCTTTACAAGGATTGCAATAAATATTGCAAAGCCTGAGAATTTATTCAAGGTTCATCCTTCTGTTTCACAAAAGTATATAGTGGCTTCAGCTATCCATTCCTTAGAACGTCGTTTCCTGCCCTGCATGATTAGATTTTGCCAGAAGGTGCTTCTGTAACATCTCACATTGTATCTCACATCCCTACTTGTATCTCAGCTCTGTGTTTTCCTCAGAATACAGGTATCTTCTTTTGGTTCCCCACCCCTGCTTTTTTTTGCCTGTAGTACTGGAGTATTTCATTGCATTGGCTTCTATTCATTTGGTTTTATGCATGAACTGAGAAATGTTGAAATGTATGAAAGATTGCTCAACGAACTAGAGATCATAGGCTGCACCAAAATATAATCTCTTTCTTACCCTCTTTCTGTCTTCCTTTTCCCTGTTGTCCTCTTCTCCAATACCTGTTCTTAGATCCTGGTTCTCCCCAGAGGGTGGAAGAACCATTCTAAAGAGGTGGGACTTTGGTCCTAGTTGCCTGTTTGCTTGTCTCTTTTTTTGCTGAAATGATCAACAAGATGTCTGATGCAAGTTGTGTTCAGAGAGCGGTTTGGGGATGTGCATACTTTACTACTTGGAGTGGGCCTGAGATCTCACCAGGTTAATTTTAGATAGGCCCTGCTTATAGTCATTAAACATGGGACATTATGGTAAGCTCTTATTGCAAAGAATTCTATGGCCCTGTTCACCCCCACCCCCACCCCCATTTATAATTATTGAAAGAAAAGAAATTTACATGGTTAGAACTGGCGCAAAACCTGACTGAAGAGCTGCATCTCTAAACCAGTTTTTTTGACAGCCCAGCAGAACAGTGCCAATACATTGCACAGACAACTGGAAGAGGAGGAAGGTTTTGGAACAGACTCCCGTTTACAGGTCCTTGGCTGGAAGAGGCTGGATAAAATACTGCATTGTAAGCAATATAACAAACTGTACTTCTTGCAGGCAGTGGTGCCTCTGGCACTCATTATTTTTGACCACATCCATTTATTGGCTGATGAACAGAAATGCTCTGATGGCTTCTTCTCTGAAAGTCTAACCTAGCATGGCAGTTTCTGCCAGGCATAGTGGGGAAAAGAATAACAAATTGGGTGGGTCTTCTTGATTGGGAATTAGACAGGAGTAATTTGGGGTTTAGATGTTTCTTTATTTTAAACTCAAAGAGGGATATCCCTTTCAGATAAATTTGATTTTAAAAGATAAATTTCAACGCTTCTTTTTCCCTCTTTCCATTTTATAATTGAATATCAAAGAGGAAATTGTCTGTAGTTGTCAGCCATTTTTCTGTGGTCATAAACTCTTCAGATACTATCCTCTATGCAATTTTTGCCATCTGCTCTGCTAGTGACCATTACCACCCCCATTACTAAAAACCACACACATAACATTCCATTACATATCCCAAAACAAGTGCAAGACTAGCAAACCCAAGACTACTCTTGCTTGTTGTTTTGGGTCCAGTTTTCTTTATTTCATTTGTGTTGGTGCTGGGAGGGTGAAGATGGGATATGGAATTTGGCAGGATTGCATTTTCTTTTTACATCCCAAGTTGCCATAGTCTAGTCTCATCCATCCCACAGCTATCCCAACTGGTGAGGAGAGGTAAGCTGTTGCACTAAGGAAGGGACCCTTTCCATGGCTTTGTAGAGCAGCTAAAGCTTACTCCATTCTATTTCTGCATTAATGGGCCATTGGCAATTGCACAGTTTAGGCTATTCTGTTCTTCCCTGGACAGCTGCCTTTGCAATCCAAGTGGCTTCAAGTGGCCCCTGCCCTCTTTCAGGTTATCTTTTTGTCCATATTTCTATTTGATGCCTGGTATCTTAGCTAAATTCATATTGTTGAAACTCTTGTTTAAAAGCAAAAACGTACTGATTAGTTACCCATCTGTCCCGTTTTCTGGTTGTACTGGAACTCTTTAAACAATAGTTTATTTTTAAATAGCCTCTAAAATAGTGAAGCTATTAAATGCCTAATTGGAAGAGGGGTAACAGTTTGGTTTTTTGAGTAACCTGTATCCACTGGTTATTTTTCTGTTCTGTAGTGCTAAGTGCCAAAGATACATCAGTGTTATGTTGGCCGTGCCCTGTTGCCAACTGTGCACAGAAGAGTGAGTGAGTGAGTGGGTGGGTGGGTGGGTGGGTGGCATTAACATTGGATCCAAGTTCACAGAAAGCTGCTTTCTTTAATATCTACAGTCCTCACCATCTTAAAGACCCCTCGTAAAAAGAAAAAAAAAAAAAGAAATGAATGTGTCTATTTTTAATATGAGCCAGCAGCGACTACAGTTTGTTCTGTTGCTTACAGTTACCCACAGGACTAAGACTATTGTCATTCCAAATGAAAAACTCAATAGCCAATGGTGACTAGTGCAAAATAGACTAGGGTACTTTCCCACTAACTTGTGTTGGTTGTTTTTTTTGTTTTGTTTTGTTTTTGTTTTGTTTTTTTGTTTTTTTGAAGTATATGTGTAATTTTATAAGGTACTCCTCTTGTTCATAGAAAGTTATCTTTTGACTGGACCTTCCAAATACATGAAGTTGCAACTTTTATTTTAGAGCCTTAGAAATGGGACCTTTCTGTGGAACAGTGATAAGACAGGTACTGCTGTACTCAGGTTAATTTTTTAACATGGCCCTTCTTTCCCATTTTCTTCAAAAGTGTCATGAAGAAACATCTCACTTCCACCCCCTACTTTCATACCACATGGGTGGTATTGCCTATTCTTGAAACTTGATGTCCATAGTAGAGGTATGATCTGCTTTCTTTTCATAATTGGAAAACTGAAAATAGAAGACCTCGGTTTCTGTGAAGAGAGAATGTTCTGCAAGAAGAGTATAGCTGCCATTGTCATCATTCTGAAAAACGATTTTACAATAATTCACAAATATAATGGCTGACCTAACACAGTCTAATCATGTAGGTCATCAAGAACTCATTAAGTTATGCTGAATAACTTCAAAATGTGTTTAAAACACATTTCATTACTTGAATAATAGGTGGTGTTTTAGTCTCCAGGGTGAATTCTTGGTAGAGCAGTCTTCAGCCATCTCCTACTCTGTGGCATGTGCTCCACTGCACGTAGTTGAAAATTATTTACGTGAAATAATGGCAGTTGGGGAAATAATTCCAAATCTTTTGCACATAATTTGAATTCTGAGTCTGAGGGATTGTTTCCTAGTTAATCTTTAGTCTGATTCACCTGTAGTGATGAGTCGACAGAAGGATGGCTCTAGTCTAGGAAAGAAAATAATTGAAGACGTAGATTTTAGGTCCTTAAATGTATTAAAGTAAAGCCTTGTGTGGTTTGCTTTTCAAAACCACTTTGTAAATACTTTGTTTTCACTACTAAAGAGGGTGGTTAATATTTATTATTTAGATAGTTAATGCATTAGTAGCCAGTCCAGACACTATGTCCTGAAAAGTTTTCTCTGTCCTTTTTAGTAAAATCACATTGGAAGGCAAGTTAATGCTCTGATGAAGAATTATTTGATCTTAGAGGTTTAGTATGTAAAATTTTATGGGTGGAAGACCTTTTTCTTTCATTCTAAGTTAGGGAAATTAGGTGTTGGAATATATATTATCTGCTTTCAAGCACTGTATTTAGCTAAGGAGTTATATTCTGTTTTGTTTTTATTCTCAGTATCAGATAGCAGTAGGTGCATATGTACAGTGTTGTGCTGTTGTGTATAAACAGTGATTGAGAGATTTGACTTCTTTCACTCTTTTTTCTTCTTGAGCTGATAATAGTACCACTTTGATTAATCATGTTGGAGAGTGATATTCTTTACCAGCTGTTTGCTTTGGTATGCCTGATACTAAACTTTACTAGTTAATTGTATTTAAATATATATATAGTTATTTATATATTTAAATACATATTTATATATTATAAATATGTTTATATATTTATAGATATATAAATGAATTTTTTTTTTAAGAAATAAAGGAAGATACTGAAATTTCCATTTCATGTATGAGATACCCCATTAAACTTAAGTAAATTTGAAATCAGTCCTTTAACATTCTTTATTTCCTGTTGGACATTTTAATTACCTCCTGGCTATTTCTTGTAATATAAAAGCTTTTCTCATTTCCTCCAGCTATATCAATTGCATAAGCATACTTGACTTTTTCATGTTTGTCTTAATATAACCACTTAGTATTTCAGACTTTCTTTTTATTTTAGGGGTTTTTTTTGTTGTTGTTGTTGCTTTTAATTATTCCTATCAGAAGGATACCCTTACGTGCCTAACAGCTTAGCTGTTTCTCTCCCAGCTGATAAATGACAAACTATACCTGGTAGTGGTGTTAACCTGTTGAATCTTAGTACCTGTCTGTCACTGTCCTGCAGCAAAGCTTTGACTGTTTGTGTTGTTTTTTTTTCTCGTGGGTTTTTTTCTTTTGGCATATTGTGTGACATTTTGGTTTTTGTTGTGGTGTTTCTGACTCTTTGTGCCTTTCCTTTTGTGTTTGTTTTCCCTCCTTTTCTCAGTTTGCAGCGGGGCCTCGACCTGCCCATCATCAGGTACTGTACCCTTGCCCCTTCACTATCACCCGTAATACTAGGCGGGGGTGCCAGTAGCTGCTGACTCTGAGAATGCTGCCGTTCCAGGGGCCGCTCTGCTGCTCTCTCCAGGAGCTGCAGCCTCGTGGGGTCCTCTTCTCATCCTTCACTAACCTCACAGCACTCTGTGCTAACAGACCCATTCCCTTCTGTTTATGGGAGTTTTTTCCCCTCAAAATAATTGTTCTGAATGTAGAGAACCCTGACATTTTTTTGATAAATTAAACCCCCCCCCCCCAGATTTTGTGGGTATCTGGACTGTTTACATTTAACTGAGTGGAACAGGCAACATTCTAAGGGTTTTCTGTTAACATTCTGATGTAACTTGTATTGATGTGTATAAAATAGCATTAGTATTTCTAAAACCACTTACTCTCAGTTGCTAACTGAAATCTAATATCCAGTTAACAATAATATATATTCATTTGCTGCATAGAGAATTATCCATAGCCTGTTGGTTCTTTTAAATGAAGTGATTGTTTAAATTAATATCCAAAAATGTATCCACTAACACTAATTTATTTAGCAGGAATATACTAGAGGAGGTGGTTTGGGGAGAAAAAGACTTTTGCAGGGCTTTTCCCTCTGAGTAGTTTTTGATAGAGTGTTCTGAAACGTTTTCTTCTGCTATAGTAGAAAGGGCATAGACTTTAGAGTTGTACAGATCTGGGTTCTTATTACCACCATATTATCATGTAACCAGCTGTTTTAACCAGATCTTTTTCTGAGCCTCAGTTCCCTCCTATGTAAAATGGGGATAAATACCCTTTACATTAGAGATAAGATTCCTAAGGCATCTGACACAAAGTAAACAGTCCATAAGTGGTAGCTGTTTTTAATATTATTATGCAATAGAATATGGTTTGATAAAGCAAGAGAAAAGTTACCAGTGTTTACCTGTGTTATCATAGTTAGAATTCTTACTACTGAGTAAATGGACATTGTTTCATTAAAGGATTTCTTTGTCTACCCGTGATTTAATACCAGGCTCTGTTTCTCAAAATACAGTCTTTCCAAGTTAGAGGATGTAAAAGCCAAGCAAAATCTGAGATTCCAAAGACACTTTGCAGGAGAACTCAGAGGTGATTGTATGAAGTGGACGGCAGTTCTTTGGATTAGATGAAGAAATAAAACTCGGGTAGTTTTTAGTATCAACAGACAGTATTGTTAAAGTACTTGAAGGGCTTGGAATTTGGTGTCAACTAGACCTAGGTTTGACTCTTTATTAACTGAGTTGTTTGGGGTAAGTTATTCACTGCTCTCAGCCTTTGTTTTCTCGTTTGTGAAAGGGGCACTGTATTAATACCCATCTTAGGACTGATAGGAAGAGTAAACGAGGGAGTGCAAGTAAACTGATGAGCAATGTTTAGCACATACCAAGAATATATGGGGTAAGATTACTAATAATTAAAAAAAAAAGATAATCTCTTAAGTTAAAAAGATTGATTATTAATTTTAAAAATGTGTAGTCGAGGACCATAGAGGCCAGGCTTAAATTTTAGTCAGGGATCAATCCAGTAAGACCACTAACAGAAAAATCTGGGATATCTCTGTTCAAGAAGTAGAGTAGAAAGAAACTGTTGTTTAAGTAAAAACAGTTTTGAACTCCTTCATATAAGGCTAAATGTTTCTATTATTTCTATTCAATAGTGATGGTCCTCAAATGGGGATGTTGTATTTAAGCCTTTACAAATAGTCTTTTTTGGGAAAATCTGTCTTCTGAAATTTCGTCTGAGAGCCTAAAGTCTTATGATATGCTTTGTCGTTCTTCCATTTCAAAAACCAAGGAAAACTTTAAGGAGTCTTGTGACAAGAGGTTGATTTCAGTTCTAAAATCATTTTTCATGTGTAATAGGACTCACTCAAAAAAGTACTGGCAGATTGGTCCTTTATCTAGCTATAGGATGATACTTGTGAAATTATGGCATGTTTTAACCATTAAAAAAACTGGAATCACGTATGTGTGTATACTTATTACTTATTCATCCACAAGGAAGATAATGACTTCCTGACACTAGTTCTTAAAGATAGATTCTTGAGATGCAGCATAAATACAGAGCATTGCTTTTGGATACAAAAACTTTAGGTATCTGGGTGTTTTTACTCTGGCATTCCCCTCTTTCTAAATACCAGTTAGAATTTTTTCATTACACCACAGAGAATTAAGTAAGGAAATAATGTGACTTTGGTTGAGGCAGTAGCAGTAATGAGTGACCTTGGAGAACTAGAGGAGGGAGGGGCTTGGTGTTGAAGTGACGACTGCTGAGCAGGCGCTGGCTGAACCAGTATTAACGGCATAGAGCATGTTAGAAAGAGTTTGCTCTTCTGTGTCCATAGATGTACAGACTAGTTTGGTTTGTTTCACTGTGGAATAGATATTGGCATTTTGGGTGGGATCACCAGTTATGAAAAACTTCCCTGTAAATTGCAGTTCATTTGGCAACCTTAGGGCTCTAAGTGCCAGTAGGATTCCCCCAGTGACAATTAAAAAACGAAACAAAAACACCTTCATACATTTCCAAATAACCCCAGTGGAGGTGATACTGTTTCTCATTTGAGAATCACTGGCTGAAGTCGGTATTTAAAATGATCTCCTCAGATCTAACATCAGTTAGAGGTTCATAGAGGAGATGCTCATAAGACAAAACCGTATGTAGAGACTTGTATAGTGAAATCAGTACAGTGAAAAACATCGAGTGGTTTACAGAGAATACGTTTTTAAAGGGAAAACATCTGTGTCCTATATTAGTTTTGGTTTGTTGTGAATTGAAGGCACAAATGGTTTTTTCAGTTATGGTGGTTTCCTTTGACTAGAAAGCATTAAATTGAGAGTTAGAATTAGTGAATATGTTTCTCACTTTTCCTTTATCGCATTGCATTGTTCATCAGTGGCTCCCTTTCTGATCACATATCCTTTCATGCTTTGATCTTTTTTCAGAAAATAATTTGATTGATGCTGGATGATGTTCCTATGATTGCTGTTTCTAAAGTCCAACAGTAAATACGTAACTTTTTGTGAATGCTTAGTAACAATTGTTTCTCTGAACATTATGAAGAAAATAAGTACTGTTGTTTCGATAAGATAAGCTAGTTACGGGTAATTGCTTGTGAAAAGAAAACATGATTGTCCAGGCTAGTAATCTAGGAGATATATATATATATATATATATATATATATATATATATATATTTTTTTTTTTTTTTTTTTTTTTTTTTTTTTTTTTTTTCTTCTTTGTAAAGTGAAGTACCTGAATTGAAATGAAGCATGTAAGATTTTGGATAGCAAATCTTTTTAGTTTAATAGAACCAAGAAACTGTTACAGAATGTATTTCTTGGGACTACTTTTATTTAGAATATGTTTATGTGTGGCCAGCCAGTGTTCTTATTTAGTCCTTCTAGTCAGGGATACCATGCTCTAGTTAGAATTATGTCAGCCATGTCTTCTTCCAGTATCATTAGTTTTTGGCTTTTGCAGAAATTCTTCAGGTTAATTAGGATGTTCTTTTCTTTTTGGCATTCTGCAGTCTGAAGACAGCTTTAGATTAGAATAACAGTTTTCTTCAAGGGTAAAAGAAGTACTAAGTAATTTTATATGCGAACACCCTTGGCTTGAGAAATATGTCAACTATTTTTACTCTGGTGTTTGAAAATCCCAAGGTAATTAGAAACTGAAAGAACAGAACAGAACGTACACTCATAAGTAAAACAAGTCACTTGGTATAATGTAGATTCGGACTTGTGTTATTTTCATGTTTGGTAGCTGAAATTTGTGTAGTTGTGGTTTGAAGTTACTTGTGTTCCTGTCCTTATTTTACTTTTGGGTTTCACAACAGAGATCAAGTGTTGGTTTTATACTACGGCTGAGTAGTCTTTGCATTTTGAGAAAGACCAGGAAATTGGTATTTAAGAGTGTTCATAAAACAAAAAATATTCTGCGGTGTGTCGATACATGATTTTAGTTCACATAGTATTCACAAGTGTTGGAGAATATGCCATATTCAGAGCAATTGGAGTTAGTATAAACAAATAAAAGCTTCATAAAACATAATAGTATTGGGCATCAAGGAAATATGTTACCTGGTGGCCAGCATTGAAACTGTGTGTGTGTTTTCCTGTTGTAGTTCTGTTCTTGTTGCTAAAAGATTAAAAGAAAACAGCTGGCTTATGTTGTTGTTGTGTTGTGTTTTTTTCCATTATGACCCTTAAAGGTTTTTGTATTCAAAGTTGTGCTATTATATTTGAAGTCTTAGTTTCTGGTAGAGAAATACTTGTATTGCTCTAGGCAGTTTCGTAAAGTTGCAAAGTAAAATAAATGAAGGCTTAGGGCTTGCCTCTGGGGCCAGACCTGGCATATTAGAGTTTAATGGATATTACTTAGAAATCAGATCAAGCATTTATGCAGTCTTATGACCAGTGCTTAGATTTTTCAGAGTTTAAGTCAGTCATGGGCAATTTTATCTGGTGCCTTACTCACAAAAGCCTTGTAAGGTTACAGCAGAGATAGTAAAGAAAATATAGGTTAGAAGTTGGCATAACGAGGAATGTTAGCTTTACTGCAAACTAACTTTGAGCATCAGATTTCTTATCTGAGAAATGATAAAACGTGCTCATAAATGATAAAGTATTGAAGTATTACAACAATAGCACCTATTTCCTAAGGGTGTTGTGAGCATCCCAGTGCCTGCCTGTCACAATCCCTTGCACATAATAGATCCTTGGTAAATGTCAGTTTTCTTTAGCAATAAGACAGCCTGCCTTTCTTCTTCCTTTTCTCAGCCTATTTTTACCTATGAGTAGAGTGTTCTACAAGGATGTTCCTTTCCCAGACTCTACATTATGATCAGACAGAACACCTTCTGTTCCTGACAGAATCCTTAGGGTTTTGTTTTTTTGTTTTTTTGTCTGCCATCTGACGTAATCCTCTAGGGCAGTACTTTTCTAATAGAACTTTCTGTGATGGTGAAAACGTTCTGTGTCTGTACTGTTCACTATAGTAGCTACTAGCCACATGTGGCTATTGAGCACTTGAACTGTGCAATGCAGTTGAAGAACTGAATTTTTAATTTAATGTTAATTTAAGTAATCAAATATGGCTAGTGGCTATTGTATTGGAAAACTCAGCTCTAGGGTTTACATCTTCTAATTCTTAATGAAATGTTGAAGTATGTGATACTGGCCACATGCAGGGAAGATACACAAAGAATTTAGAATGTAATAGCCTTCATTATAAATTATTGTCAGTCAGTAGAATCTCTGGTTGATACTTGAGTGATATCCCATTATGTGGACTCTTTACTGCTTGTCCCTTTGTAACTTGCCAGAAAATCATAGCACTGTTATTTTCTCCAGAGTACTTCAGAATTTTTGAAGATATTAACCTAAAAAACTCATAATTGCAAATCTTACTGTTCTTCCAGGAGGCTGAACAATAAATTGCAGAAAGCTAGGTGTTTCAGAAGCATATTTTCGATACGGTTTTTATTGCTTTTGCAAGTTAGTATTCAGTAGTTTTTTTCCCGCGTGGGAACTAATGTGATTGAATATGATTTTTCTAGTTGCTAAAAATGAATAGGTAGTTTTCAGAGAACTTCTTTTTAAAACTTTTTTATTATATATGGAAATCTGTGACTTTTTTTCTTTCTCTTTTTTTAAGTTTATATATTTGTTTTGAGAGAAAGAACAGGGAGAGAGACAGAGACAGAATTCCAAGCAGGTTCCACACTGTCTACGTGGAGCCCGACTTGGAGCTCAAACTCCCGAACCGTGAGATCATGACCTGAGCCAAAACCAAGAGCCAGACAGTTAGCTGACTGAGCCACCCAGGCACCACCAAAGAACTTTTTTTTTTCTTTTAAGTTTGTTTGTTTGTTTATTTAGAGAGAAAGAGAGAGAGAGAACATGCACACAGAGGGCAGGGGCAGAGAAAGAGGGAGAGAGAGAATCCCAACCAGACTCCGCTCTGTCAGCACGGAACCCTCGAACCGTGAGATCAAGACCTGAGGCAAGAGTCGGATGCTTAACTAACTGAGCCACCCAGGCGCCCCATGAGAACTTCGAGGTATTATGTAGATTTTAGAGATCCCCTTGTCTTTTGATGATTTTAGAAAGGGGAATTCATGAGAAGTGATATAATTACCAGCATCTTCAAAAAACAATTATTACTAATGTGTCCAGGAAACTTTTGGTAATGATATCATTATCACATCTGTAGAAGGATTTTCTAAGAGGTAACATTTTTCCTCTGGCTTCTAGAATGTTTCAGTGGAAGTCTGCTATCACAAGTACTCTAAATTTAGCCTCTCTTTTAAATGTGCCTTAGCCCTTTGGAGCTTCCCAAAGTACTACCTCAAATGAGGGCTGATGCTTTTCTTTGCCATCCTCTTGGTGTATTAGTAGACAGTTGAAAGATAAAAGACTTTTAACCCAGATTGAAATCCAGTTTGGAGATACTTGTGTTATACACAATTCCTCCCTTCTTAACCTAGTCTTTTTCAGCATTTTCATCAGTGACTTGGTTAAATGATATGCCTGTCAAATTTGCTGATGCTTATGTGGTTTTGACATTGCATGATATATTCAGACTCTAGAAGTATCTCTACAGTCTGAAATGATGGGTTGAAATTTGCCAGTTAAATTTTTAATTTTTAAAAAAAATTTTATGTTTATTTATTTTTGAGAGAGAGAGACAAAGTGCAAGTGGGGTAGGAGCAGAGAGGGAGGGAGACACAGAACCAAAGCAGGCTCCAGACTCTGAGCCGGGAGCACAGAACCTGATGTGGGGCTCATACTCACCAACTGTGAGATCATGACCTGAGCCGAAGTTGGATGCTCAACCAATTGAGCCACCCAGGCATCCCTAAATTTGCCAGATAAATTTTCAAAAGAACAATATGCAAGATTCCCTTGTATGTTCCTGTACAAGAACACCTCTTTATAAGTACATACAAAAGTGAAGAGCATGACTTATTTTTAGGATATATGTAAAGAAGACTGAAGGGTTTTTAAAAGATTGTATGTAACTCAGTACCAGTCAGTAGTAAAATGTGGTTGACAGAAGGTCTTCTGTTGTTCTTGGTTTTATTAGTAGAAATGTAGTCAGCCAGAATCAGAGACCGATGTTTCTCTTTCATTTAGCAACAGATACATATATTGAGTGAAGCCAGGTATGTTCTGGGAAGACGCCACCTGGATAGTTGTGTTTGGTTCTCTATTTAGTCAGACTTGGAGCAGTGGAAACCTATTGAGAGAAACCTGAAGAGGGAATTCAGAATCTTAGTTCAAGGGATAGAACGTGGAGGGTAATGATTGGCTTTGAACAAAAAGTAGACGGTGTGAAAGTTGGCAGTGATGGCTGTCTTCAGATAACTTTAGAGATTGGTCACTTCCATGGTAGAAGGATTTGACGTTGATGTGATTTTAGGAATAATTATTGGACCAGAGGGTAGATGACAGAGAGAGAACTTTGGAGCCAGTAGAAGGGAAGACCTCTGCTGTGTCAGAACTCCATTTAACAATGAAATGGAACTGTGTCTTGGGTTGCTCAAGTTTCATAACCTCAAGGCCATTTCATATAAGAGATTTAAACTGTAGGTATGTGGTTAGATTAAATGGCCTGTACTGTCCTCACGTCCAGGTGAGTTTGATTCTTTTAATGATTCTTCATCACTCATTAGACAGGCAAAGGGATTCTGAAGCATTGCAAGCAGTTTGGGAAGGCCCATTCACACTTACACCTTCTTTTTCATAACCTGTGGTTTTCTGCCATGCCCACCCACAGATTTTAAATTTCCTGTCCCACTATTAAATCATAATCTAAATTCACAGTTGAATGGCTAGGAGAGAGTGCAAAAAAGAGAATTCATCTCTTTTTATATCTTTGTTTTTCCAGCCATTACACCTTTTCTAGTTCTATTGATACTGGAATCTTGTGTGTGTCTGCACACACATGCTGCGGGAGTGGGGAGCGAGGGAAGGAGGGTCGGAAGGAACTTCTTAAAGGGGAAAAATAAGCTCCAGATTGCCTGTCCCTGTAAAAATCTTAGTGCAGTGAGATTGAGTAAAAGTAGGTCTGTTAAATGTTGGTTGTACCAAGCATGTAAAAGCATATGAACAGGTACCAGTTACTTTAAGGGAGATAGAGAATTAGAAATCTTATAGGTAGAAGAAATTTGTTTTCCTGAAGAATAAGCATGAATTTGTGAAGTAACCGATGGAGCATTTTTCTTGCCAGGAATCAGTTCTGGTTGAGGGATTTGCACCCCTTAGTGCATTGGATAAAGGTCTCAACACATCCCTGCAGCCTTTGAAAAAATGTCTTCTGACTGACAGTTGTTGGAAAATATGAGGGGTCTTCCAGTTCGTGAGAAGTGGAGTGTGTAACAATTAAAGTTAGAGACCTAAACCTGACTGTGTTTAAATTACGGATAGGAGACCTTTAGTAAGGTACTTGATCTCCAGTCCCTCAATTTTCCCTTATATCTAATGGGAGTGATAATAGTACCTGCCTTAGAGGTGTGTTGTGAGAATAATTTAATATATATGTCAAAGGTTTTGAGTGGTTGCTGGTAGGTAGTAAATGCTATATAAATCTCCACTCTTATTTGGTGTGCATATATGAATACATTTTTCTACATTGCTTCAAAGCTGAAATCTTAGTGTATTAAAAAAAGCATGTCTACATAACCACAAATTTTGTGTTTTATTGAGTTCAGCTGCACGTTAATATTAGCAGTAATATTAGCAGTAATATCGTTTCCTTTTTTAAACCACTGAAGACGATAGTCTTACTGCTGTTCCGAATCCTCCTTGAATCAGCTGTAATCGCAGTTACTGTAAACAGACTGGTTAAAAACCCCAGCAGAGGAGTTGGAAAAGAGTGCCAAGAAAAGGACTCGCATATAGTAAACTGTTAGAATTGTGGGGAAACCCTGACCATATCTGCTTTTCTTGTTCTATACAGCTTAATAGCATTGTGTCTCTTCAGGCAGTAAATACTTTGACAGAATTTGATGATAATATAACCACAGTAGATCATCACCTGTTCTGTTTGATACTGTCCTTATCTTGGCTGCCCTCTAGAGTTGGTGGAAAAGGATCTTACAGGAGTAAGATTTCTGTCTACTATATCTAATATCTAGTAATGCTCAATTAGTTGAGCAGAGGAATGACTATTCTCTCCTTGAGACCTGTAATAGTTCTGTGGCTCCCAATACATTAACCAAGTTATAAAAATGCTTAAGTTCATTCCTACAATATGTTTATAGCTCACATACATTGATGAGTAATAGATTTTACCTGCTGTGTAATTCAGAGAAGTGAAGTCTAGGGTGGAAAGCTTACTAGTTCAGTGTTCTTGGTTGAAGTCAACAGAAATTCTTGCGTCTGTTACCAAAACTGTGTCGGTGGAAATAACTAGAAGACTATTGCTGTTGGTGTGGCCCCAGCCCAGGTTCCTGTATTACCAACTTTGCTTCTTGTACTTTCTTTTCATCTCCATCAGCTACTCTCTATGGCCTCCCTCATTCACTCCATTCTCCTGCTGTACTGTCTGTTGTTTTTCTGTGACTTAATCTCTTTAGGGCTTTCTTTGTCCTGGGTTATGAAGGCCAAATGGGGATGAGCCTTGGGCGCTGGATCCTAATTCTTCCGATTGAGCACAGGATGAAAAGTTATTTCTTCTATCACATTTGGGGAGCTTGATGCTTAAGAAGAGTAAGACAGGATGTGACCAGAGTGGGCCCACAGGTCAAAGCTCATCCTTGCCTTTATTTGGGCCAGTAGAAATACTCATGTCTGGAATATGAAACAACTCAGGAGATTTTGGAGCTAGACCACATTTTAAGAATAGTTTTCTATTTCCCCATTTTAAAGCTTTAAGTGGCCTCTTATATACTGTGGTAGTGGAGAGGTTTCTGTCCTGAAGGGTCTGATAAATTTTGAAAAGCCTAGTTATTTCTTAGGACTTTTGTAAACTTTTTTTTAAATTAATTTATTTTGAGAGAGTGAGTGAGTCAGGGAGGGGCAGAGAGAGAGGGAAAGAAAGAGAATCCCAAGCAGGCTCTTTGCTGTCAGCATGCAGACCAATGAGGGGCTCGATCTCATGAACCATGAAATCAACAAGAGTCGGATGCTTAACCAATTGAGCCACCCAGGCGCCCCTGTAAACTTTAAAATAATGAATGGCACTTTTATTATTACCTCTTTTCTCCATTAAGAATGGAGAGTGGATCATAGAGAAGCTGAATAACTAATGCCAAATTACATAATGGGTGTCTGTAGAGCCAATAGTAGGAATCAGTAGTCCCAACTGTACTTGTGCTAATAAGTAGACATATCCTCTCAAGCTGTTATAACTTGTGGCTACTACTAGAATATTTTTGCCACTGGATTTATTTATTTTCAATTAAATATGATTTGATTCTTCAATTCCATGTGTCCTTGAATTCTCAAGTGGAGAATTGTCATTCTGATTTTCTAATCTTCCTTCTTTTCCTGTTATTACTAAATACAAAGATATTTTTGTTGAGCTGCATGCTATGTCCTACCCCTTCCTACTGATCTATAAGCTTTTCCATTGGCTTTCTTTCTGTTTCCTGCTGCTTTCTTGCTTCATAATTGAAGGGAGGATTCAGACCCATCCAGGTAACAACTACTGGTTCTGCATGGCCTCTTTATTGCTCTATTCCCTTATTATTATTACAGTGAGACAATTACAGTTGATTGTTGCTGATGATTATACATGCATTTATGGTGGGAATTTACAATTGGTATATTGTTTCAAGGCTTGTAAGCCTGCAGTGAGAACCATAAATGACCACAGGTACTGGCTGCTATTTGATACATTTGAGTTCTCTTCCTTCCAGACCATTCTTAAGTCTGTCTAGATTTGTCACTTCTCTTGCAAACTATTCAAGAAAGTAAAATTGGATTCGATTTAATATGGGTCGCCACTTTTTAGGAAAGGAAGGCCATTCCCATCACCCTATAGGTAGTTTTAATTTAACTTGACTGAGATGAAAATATTTATATCCAGGTTGATTTCTTGTTCTTCTAAATATTTTATAAATTACTTGAATGGTTGTTTTTAGGTGACTGCTTTTAATTTTTAATAAGTTGATTATGAGCCACCTACTCTTAGTGAAATAATCAGTACTTTTATATAGTAGAACGAGTTTTAGAGAGACAAGCTTTTGTTACATTTTATCACAGATTTTAAAATTAATAATTATGGTATAGAATTTTTAGTTTAAATTAGCTGAGACTTCATTTTAAAAGTGAGACCGCCCTGTTTTCATACGTGGGACAGCATTGATCAAAACTTGACTTAGTGTGCCTAGTGTAGGATATGTTTTTTGATCCCAGCCATAGACAGTTTGCCTCTTTTCATGTACATTGTATTTTCAATTAAAGTTGATAACCTTTTTATTAGTGGAAAAAAGGAGAAAGCTCAAGATAGTAAAATTTACATATTTCCCTTTGTAAAATATATATATATAAATATTTGTTTTTCCCCTCCTCAGTTTTTTCAGAGGCCTCAGATACAGCCTCCTAGAGCTACCATCCCGAACAGCAGTCCTTCCATTCGTCCTGGTGCACAGACACCCACTGCAGTGTATCAGGCCAATCAGCACATCATGATGGTTAACCATCTGCCCATGCCGTACCCAGTGCCCCAGGGCCCTCAGTACTGTATCCCACAGGTAAAGTATCTCTCAGGTCTGTGTGGTCCAGCAGTAGAGTGGGGATTTACTCACATTCTCATCAGAGGAAGCAGGTAGGGTGGGTGATAGCAGTGGTTTTTTTAGTAATATATATGTGAACTTTCTTGTTGGTTAGAAGTCTCGCCATTTTGTCATTTTCCATAATATTGTAAGGAGACATTTCTACATCTCTTTACTTAAGTTTTTCTAAGCTGTTAGAGGAATTATTTTTATCTCCTGGCTTTCCCCCATCCCTTCCTCACATCCAACTTCTCTAAAATAGACTCAGTAATTAATGCTGTTCCTGTGATATCATTCAATTTCGTTGAAAGCTACCAGCCTGAAATAATTTTACAGTGAGCTGAGTCGGTCTGTGCACTGATTTGCTGTATGGTTTTACCTAATGCATATCTGTCTCTCCATCCTCACTGCATCTTGATGGCAAGCAAACATTTTTTAATGTATTTAACCAAGTGTTTTCATTTTATTTAAGTAATTCTCTTATATACACATACACACAGCTTTGTTTTTTTATAGTAAGCTACCTTCATATTATTTATAAATGTCTTTAATTTCTTTTTTCTAGTACCGTCATAGTGGCCCTCCGTATGTTGGGCCCCCACAACAATATCCAGTTCAGCCACCAGGGCCAGGGCCTTTTTATCCTGGACCAGGACCTGGGGACTTCCCCAATGCTTATGGTAAGTATGTATGAAATATTGAGCAAGTTCTGCTACTTTGTTGTGTTTTATTTCATTTTGTTGTTTTGCTAATCAGTTTAGGCAGTGAGGTTTAGTGGTGTAAGGAATTTTTAAATAAAATGTTGCAAACAGTTCTGACCTGAAAGCCTTTTAGAGAATGGCTTACCAGGAAAGAGTATTACAGAAATATATTTAGTTAACGGCATCTTCTGAAAGAGCTGGTAATTGGAAAGAACCCATGTCTCAAGGTTCTGATATCTGAAACCAAATCATCATTACCTGGATTTTTACTGGATTTTTGCTGGTAGAATAAACATACAATTGACCATGGAACAGTACGGGTTTGGACTGCATGGACTCACTTATATATGGATTTTCTTTTCAGTAAATACAGTATGGTGTTATAAATGTATTTTTTCTTCTCTATGATTTTCTTAATAATGTTTTTTTCCAGCTTTTTTAAGACTGTATACATGTAGTATATGTAATGTATAAAATATGTGTTGATCAACTATTAATTGGTAAGGCTTCTAATCAGCAGTAGGCTATTAGATGAAATTTTGAGAATTCCAAACTTATACATGGACATTGGCCTGGATGCAAGGGAGCCGAGAGTGCCCCTTACCTGTGCATTGTTCAAGGGGCAGCTATACCTTATCTCCCTTCTGTGATTTCTTTTTGTCCAATCATTTATCACCATTTATCAAAGCCTTTGTTAATGTTTTCCTACTAGCATGTACTATCCACAAAGGCAAGGAATTTTGTTGTTTTGTTCACTGTTATATCCCTAGCACCTAGAGCAGTGACTAGTAGGCTGTTGGGGTAGGATGACTGAGTACAGCTTTCAAAATGATACACTGTTAAAATGATACACTTTATAGCTTCATTAAGTGTCTCAAGTATGTATATATAACACACAGCTTTATTGAAATAATTTTACTAAGAAATATTTGATATTTTCAAAACAACACATACTACCTACATGTGTTATTTTTGTTTTAAGTAGACTCCATGTCCGATGTGGGGCTTGAACTCATGACCCTGAGATTAAGAATTGTATACTCTACCTACACAGTTAGCCAGACACTCCCATGTATGTGTTTTAGAGTAAAATAATACATGTGCATCACCAGCTCTGACATAGAATGTTGCCAGGATTGTCGAAGTGTTCCTAGTTTGCTCCTTCACCTTCATTTGAACTTGTAGTTTTCATACCACCTCAGTGCTTTGGTATTGGCACTTATTCTGCAAATTTAAATCCAGTTAAGATTATTTAAGGGCACCTGGGTGGCTCCGTCGGTTAAGTGTTTGACTTCAGCTCAGGTCGTGATCTCACGGTTTAAGAGTTTGAGCCCCGTGTGGGACTCTGTGCTGACAGCTCAGAGCCTGGAGCCTGCTTTGGATTCTGTGTCTCCCTCTCTCTCTGCCCCTCCCCCGCTCTCACTCTGTCTCTTTGTCTCAAAAATAAATAGAACATTAAAAATTGTTTTTAATAAACATAAAAATAAATAAAATAATTTTTTTTCATCTTTATGTATTTATTTTGAGAGAGAGAGAGAGCGAGCACAAGCAGAGGAGGGGCAGAGAAAGTGGGAGAGAGAGATTCCCAAGCAGGCTCTGCACCATCAGCTCAGAGCCTGATGGAGGGCTCAATCCCGTGAACCGTGAGATCATGACCTGAGCTGGAATCAAGAGCCAGATGCTCAACCGACTGAGGCACCCAGGTGTCCTAGTTAAAATTATTTTTAAGTATAAAATTGACTGTTGATATTACCTAGAATTTATTAAGTGGAAAGAAAACTATAAGGTGAGATTGTCTGTCAGAGTAAACATGCTAAAATCCAGAGGATTTTCTTTCAATCGCATGTTGCAAAGGGAATGCAACTGTATATTCTAATTTATGAAATCAGTTTGAAAGATGTCTCACTAAATTCTAGTATGGAGGTGCCTGGGTGGCTCAGTTGATTGAGCATCCAACTGTTGATTTTTGCTCAGGTCATGATCCCAAACTGGTGGGATCACACTCCATGTTGGATCCTGCACTGAGCATGGAGCCTGCTTGGGATTCTCCCTCTCCCTTCCCCCTTCCTCCCCCCTCCCCCCCGTGCCCTCCCTCTCTGTCTCTCTAAAAAAAATAAAAATACATGAAATCTAGTCTGTTTATTCATAAATAATATAAATGGCTTTTTGACTCAGAAAATGTAATTAAAATTCTATTATAAATATGTGCTAGCCCCCTTTATTGCTCTTAATATTACTACAGTATATATAGAAACAATATAGATGAGTTTATAAGTAGGGAAGTATTTTGCTGATTTGTGTATACAATATTATAACATATTTGGCTTTATTTCTATTATATACAGACCGTATTTGTTTATTTTCACAAAAAGCAGGATATTGGGGGCAGTTATATCTCAGATATTGTTGATGTCTGTTCCCTTTGTTAGATATTCTTTCTTCCTGGGGAAATTCTTATGCAGATCCAATATCCATTAAGTAGGCAATTTGTCATCCAGATTAAAGCACTGTTTCCCTAGTTTCCTTAAGATGAGAAAAACGTCTTAAAATAATTTTTCGTTATGAAAGTAACCAAGTTAGTGATGGAAAATACAAATAATATAGAATATATGAAGTTGAAAGATCCAATTTTTCTCCCTACTCCTCTCCCTAAAGAAATAATGATTTAACAGATCAATACATACTTTTTCACTTACATTTAAATGATTTTTAATACAAATGGACATTCACAATTTATAATGTTCTAAGACTTCCTGGTTCTCCCTCCCCCCCCCCCCCCCCCCATCTCACAATATATTCTTGGGCATCTTTCCATTTTATTATCTACAGAATTTCAAGCTACATAGTTTTCCATTTTAGGAATGAATCATAATTTATAATCCAGTCTTCTCATAGGAAGTTTACATTATCTTCATTATTTGGGCACATATTTTAGTTGTAAAGATTACTACTAGTTAATATGCTTTTCTGTCAGACTTAAAAGCTCTGATCTAGTAGTTTCCATCGATTATAGGTTCTTCAGCTATACCACCTTGAGGCAGCTGTTGTATCCTTATGGTCTAGAAGCCAAAAACATCCTCCTTCCTATTTTCTTTTCTTGGAATCTTCTCTTGGATCCATCTAATCCTGATGTTCCCCCTTAACTCTCTTTCCTCTTTTGCCCTAATCTTGGGTTCAGGTTAAAAGTGAATATTAGAGGAGTACCTGGGTGGCTCAGTCGGTTAAGTGTCTTTTTTGATTTCAGCTCAGGTCATGATTTCAGGGTTTGTGGGATGGAGCCCTGTGTGTGCCCTCTGTGCTGTCAGCACAGAGCCTGCTTGGGATTCTCTCTCTCCTCTCTCTCCCTGCCCCTCCCCTGCTCAAGCTCTTGCTCTCTCAAAATAAATAAACTAAAAAAAAAAAAAAAAAAAAAGCTAACTAATCTAAATCCTGTGTATTTAAATTATGTAAAAGTGTGCACGTGGACTGAAGTGGCTAACACAATTTTTTAATTTTTAAAGAATTGGGGCCCCTGGGTGGGTCTGTCAGTTAAATGTCCAACTCTTGGTTTCAGCTCACATCATGATCTCATGGTTCATGAGTTTTGAGCCCTGCATTGGACTCTGTGCTGGCAGTACAGAGCCTGCTTGGGATTCTCTCTGACTCTCTACTCCACCCATGCTCTTTCTCTGTCAGTCTCAAAATAAAGAAAGAAATAAACTTAAAAAAAAACATAAAAGGCATCAGGTATAGGGATCAGATCCTAATTCTCTGTCCTGAAGGACAGCAGTCGTATCTTCTAGGGCAGAGGACCTTCCTCTGGCTGAACTGGTGAGGAACGAATCCTAGTCTCATTCCTTCCTGCCTACTTTTCAGAATTCTTAGTTCTTAGTCCTTAGCTTTTAGTTCATTCTGGTGTACTAACATTTTATTCCTCTCTTGGGTTTAAATCTTGAAACAGTGATTCTCAAAGATTATTTTTACTTGCCATGAAGTTCAGTAATCAAGATCATAGAATTCTAATTCTTGCAGTGTTTTTACAGTGTTGTGGAAAAATAACTAATGAGTAGTATTTGCTCAATGTCATTTTTCAGGTTTTCTCTTATTGCTGTTTTCTTAAATATTTCGATGCCTGTTATAGCAGGAAAGTACCTCAGGAAGACTAAAATTATTTCCAGGCCAACACTAGGGGTGATGGCCCAAGGTGTAAAAAATTAGGTTTGGGAACAAAGAGGTGTGGTTAGCAGTGACAGTGATACTGAGAAAGATCAAAAAAAGTTTGAGAATTTACCTGGTAAAAAGGTCCCATTCTCCCTTGCTTCAAACCAGCATACTTTTCCTTTTTTTTTTTTTTTTTTTTTTTTTAAACTCTATCATGTGATTTCTCCCTCCCCCTTTCATTTTCATTCTACTTTTTTCCTGAGCTTCATGGTGATTGGGTATGATATTCAGTTTCTGAGAACTGAGAGATTTGTTCATTGTTCCCCATGATGCGTAGAGGTGGGAAACTTTATGGCATCTTAAGCTGAATTTGATTGTGTATTTGTGTAGTGTTAATATTTTGATTATTGATGTGGTTGTATACCAACGTTACTATTCTTGGATATTACAGGATAAATTGGTGTTAATTTGCCAACCTGCATATTTAGCCACTATGTTTATTTTTGTTTCTATAGAAAATTGGAAATTTTGAAAGGTTTTTGGAAGACCTGCAGTGTATAAGACAGTGTGTTAGGTAGGGGCTCCTGGGTTAAAGTAATGGCTAGATAGTGGCTCAGTCTGTCAGATGTCCAACTCTTGATTTCAGCTTCTCGTGATGTAAAGGTTCATGAGCCCAAACATCATTGGGCTCCACGCTGACAGTGCAGATCTGCTTAGGATTTTCTCTCTTTCCCTCTCTCTCTGCCACTCGCTCACACACACGTTCTCTCTCAAAATAAATAAACTTTAAAAAAAAGAAAAAAGACAAGGGCACCTTGGTGGCTCAGTCAGTTAAGCCTCTGACTCTTGGTTTCGGCTTAGGTCATTATCTTGGTGGTTTGTGAGTTCAAGCCCCACATTGGGCTCCCCACTGGTGTGGAGCCTGCCTCAGATTCTGTCTCTCTCCCTCTCTCTCTGCCACTCCCCTGCTCGTGCTCTTTCTCTCCCTGTCAAAATAAATAAATAAACTTAAAAATTAAAAAAGAAAAAAAAAAAAGAAGGTGACATGCTAGGTATTTGTAGAATTTAGATGTTAAGATACTCTTCCTGCCTTTCAGGATTGTATGGTGCATTTATTTGACATTTGTGTTTAGGGTTTTATTAATGGGAAGAACTGTAAATGCTGACTAGACCATTGGTTCCCAGATTTTTCAATGTCCTGGTCAAATAAAAATTTTAAAAAGTAAAGTAAAATAAAAGAAGAAACATACAAGACTATTAGATTTTTTTACTTTTGCCAATAAGACTTGTAAAGAAAACGGCTATTTAATGTTAGTATCATTTCATATAGGAAGACTGTTTTAAAAACAAAGGAACAAGACTGAAATAATTTCAAAATAGTAACAGACCTTTCCAAAATGTCAAGTTGGCAAGCCTATAGTTGTGTCTCTGTGTGTGTTATCATAATGTGGTCATTGTTGTATAAATTTTGCCATATATCATTAATACATTTTGTGTAGACTAGGGTTTGGAGAACCACAGGGATCAGGATAAAAAAATGTCAGCCCTCTTTCTATAAAGGGCAATATTGTAGGTTTTGCAGGCCATTTGGTCTCTGTTGTTACAACTACTCAACTCTTGCCATGTATTTATTTATTTATTTATTTATTTATTTATTTATTTAAGTTTATTATTTATTTTGAGAGAGATAGCAAGGGAGAGGCAGAGAGGGGGAGAGACAGAATCCCACGCAGGTTCCATGCCATCAGCGAGGAACCAGATATGGGACTCAAACTCATGAACCATGAGATCAGGACCCAAGCTGAGGTCAAGAGTCAGATGTTCATCCAACTAAAGCCACCCAGGTGCTCCAACTCTTGCCATTTTAGTGAAAAAGCAACCATAGATAATAGATAAAATACTGTATGTGAGTGTCTTCCAATAAAACTTTATCTACAAAATAAATGGCATTGCACTGGATTGAGCTTCTTGGTGTTAGTTGCCATACCCCTGATGTAGATAAAAGTGCTACATTCCGTGCATGAGAAGTTCAGGGACATTGAGTAACAGGCCTAATTGATAAATGGTATGCAAAAGTTATTCACATTTTTAATAGAATAAAATTTTGTTTATAAAAAAAAATTGTTTTTGAGGGAGAAAGAGAGAGGGAGACCGAGAATCCCAAGCAGTCTCTGCGCTGTGAGTGCAGAGCCCAGTTCAGGGCTCAGTCTCACCAAACGTGAGATCATGACCTGAGCTGAAATCAAGAGTCCAACCCTTAACCGACTGAGCCACCTAGGTGCTCCTTAAAATAAATGGTTTTAATGTTTATTTATTTATTTATTTTTGAGGCAGAGCGCATAAGCAGGGAAGGAGCGAGAGAGAAAGAGGGAGACACAGAATCCAAAGCAGGCTTCAGGCTCTTAGTTGTCAGCACAGAGCTCGATGCAGGGCTTGAACTCACAAACTGTGAGATCATGACCTGAGCTGAAGTCAGTCACTCAACCAGCTGAACCACCCAGGTGCCCCCAAATAAATGTTTTTAAATGCCTCTGACTATATAAGAAGTTTCATTAGTGTATTCTAAAAGATAACCATTGTTTGGTAGGGTAGAAGGCCTGCTCTGCTGGGGTCCACAGTTGACTTGATATTCTGTTGTGTTGAACTCTGTGAGATATCGTATGCTACCAGGTTTATTCAGCTGGTATTTATTATATGTGTATTATATACCAGTCTCTATCTGAGTTATGTTTGACTCAGAACCGTTTCATTAGAACAATCTATATTTTTTCTTAAAGGGCTGATTCACCTTTTGGATCTTATTTCACTTAGTTTAAAAAATATGGCAAGGTGAGCAGATTGTGTTGCTTCTCTAGCAGCATTTGAAACCAATTTCAGGGGATTGTTTTCTGAGTTTTAGAACTAGTGACATTATACGGTAGTGAAGAATTGCTTATATAAGCTTGATTTTGTTGGGTGCTGGGGTGGCTCAGTCAATTAGGCATCCACCTTCAGCTCAGGTGGTGATCTCATGGTTTGTGAGTTTTAGCCCCGCACCAGGCTCTCTGCTATCAGCACAAAGCCTGCTTTGGATCCTCTGTCCCTTCTGTCTTCTCCTCACTCTCTCTGTCTCTCTCTCCCTCTCTCTCAAAAATAAACAAACATAAACAGAAATAAGATTGGCTACGGTGTTTTTCTACATTGAGTTTTTTGAAATCCTCATTACGCCCCCTGTTGAGTTCTTCTCCAAATTTGATTGTGACCTACACAGTTCTGGTACTGCAAATCATATTGCTTCCAAGAAATTGCCACTTGAAGATTATTGTGATGATGGTGGGGATGGTTTGATGTTGATGATGACAGCGATAGTAGAGCCAACGTTATTTGTTTATTAAAGTACCAAAAAGTTTGCCTGTGTTAACTATCTTCATACCTTCATTTTTTTCCTTCTTGTTCTCATGACTCAGTATCAGTGCTCCTAACAAAGTCTAGTCTTCTACTTGAGCAGTAGATTGCAGCATTTACACATTTAAGGCTCCTTCTCCAGCTGTTCTTTTCTCCCCTTCTGGCATTATTATTTTCTTTCTCTCCATCTGCTGGATTAGTCCTTTCAGCATATAGGTGTATGATTTCATTCATGTCCTTAAGGGGAAAAAAACAAACAAACATTTTTTCGCTTCACTTTATTATAGCACAACTTTTAAGAAGAGGAGTTACCTGGGGGGCCTGGGTGGCTCAGTTGGTTGAGCGCCCGACTTCGGCTCAGGTCATGATCTCATGGCTCTTGGGTTCGAGCCCCACGTCGGGCTCTGTGCTGACAGCTCAGGGCCTGGAGCCTGCTTCCTTTTCTGTGTCTCCCTCCCCTCAGCTCCTCCCCTGTTCACACTCTGTCTCTCAAAATAAATAAAGATTTAAAAAAAAATATTTTTTAAGAAAAAAAGAAAAGGAGTTACCTATGCCGAACTGTCTTCATTTCCATCTCATTCACTATTGGACCCACCCTAATCAGGAGGCATCCCCCTCACCAGTACCCATGTAACTTTTGTCATGGTCGTCAGTGAATTGTACTTTAGTGAATCTTAGTTGACCTCTCAGTGCCATTTGACATAGAACCACTGTCACAGGGAGCCGCCATCAAGGCTTAGCAAATGTCCTGCTGTTGGAGCAGAAAAAAGCCTAACAGTGGTTCTCTGTCAGTAGGGAGAAGAATTAAACCATTCCCAATCCACAAGATGATCCGATATATTCTCTTGCCTCTGACTAAATCCACACACATAACATATTCACAGAAACCCTTGTTTAAGAATCTCATTGCAGGGAATGGGTGGGCCCCCAGAATAGATTTTTAAAAGCAGTGCTATAGTTTGATTAGTTTTTTGAAAGGTAACTCTGATGGCAATCTGCAGGAGTTGGTTATTTAGTTGTTTCCATATTGGATGCTGACAAGATCAGTGTTTGGAATCATTCCATGATCACTTTAGTAGAGAGAGAGGAGCTAGTGGATAGAGATGATTAAGAGGAATGTTTTTGTTTGTTACTTTTTTTAAAAAACTGCTTGTTTGGAGACACAGTGCCATTAGTAGTCTTATAGTGGTTGACAAAATAACTGAATGCTTCCTCTCATTTTTTTCTAATTCTTTAGGAACGCCTTTTTACCCAAGTCAGCCAGTGTATCAGTCAGCACCAATCATAGTGCCTACGCAGCAGCAGCCCCCTCCAGCCAAGAGAGAGAAAAAAACCGTAAGAGATACTTCTTAATTTTTCCTGTTTTAAAATGGAATGTACACTCATTTGTCAAGTAAGTTTACCCACAGCTGTAGTCATTCATCTCAGTTCACAAATAACTGCATTTTTTGTTCTTCCCTTATGTTCTTACCACTAGACCAGAGGATTTGTATGGACACATACTAGAAAGTAACATTTGCTTAATATCATTTTCAGCATGCACTAAACTAGGTATGCCAGATGACAACATGCCTTCTTCAGAACTGGGAGGGTTTGTCTGCTAAGACCTTGCTAAGTGGGAGAAGTTTGAGCTCAGTTTTCACATACTGATTATTATCCTTGAACTTTGTCCTGTTCAGTTCTACATTCAAATATGAACTGACCACAGGAAATCAGCAGAAGAGAACTGAGCAAAGTATTAATGACAACAATAAAAATCCTCCCTGTTGGAATAGATTTCTTTTTCGAAACAGCAGAATTTAGAAAATGTATTTTAGGGCGCCTGGGTGGCTCGGTCGGTTGGGCGTCTGACTTAGGCTTAGGTCACGATCTCACGGTCCGTGGGTTCGAGCCCCGCGTCAGGCTCTGTGCTGACCGCTCAGAGCCTGGAGCCTGTTTCAGATTCTGTGTCTCCCTCTCTCTCTGCCCCTCCCCTGTTCATGCTCTGTCTCTCTCTGTCTCAAAAATAAACGTTAAAAAAAAAAATTTTTTTTTTAAATAAAAAAAAAAAGAAAATGTATTTTAATTATTTTAAAGAGGTTACGGGGGCTTTGTATCTGTCTAGTAAGGCAGACTCAAGCAAATTAGAATGCAGTAATATAAAATTCAGGTTGTAGGACATCCTGTAGAAGAGTGGCTTGCAATCTTTTACCTATTAGGACACACAAAATGGAATTCACAAAGATAGATAGGTGGGAGGGATATCATCATAGTCAATACATCTTCTTTTTTAATTTTTTTTTTTTTTTTTACATCTAGTCAATATTCTTGACAGTGCTCTTGGTAAAAATTAATAAAACTCAAAACTTGGTTCTTTTCTTATCAGACACACGTTTCTTGTGCACACATCACAATAAACAGCACATGCCAGTGTCGCCAGACACTGCAGTTGAGAAAGTATGCTTTGGAAATGTTAAAACATCATGGTAGATGTTGGACTTGCAGAACGTTCAGGATGCACAAACATTAATAAAGAAGAGAATAAAAATGAAAGACATAATAGACGCTACTGTAGAAGAAAATAGAACAAATGAATTAGAAGCAATATTTAAAACTGTAGTAGAAACAAGTTTCTTTACCTGAAAACATAGCTGATATTAGGAATCTTACTGAAGAACTCCCAAAGCAGCTTCCAGATCCAGGTGGTTTTATTAATGAATTCTTTGCTATTTCTATGAAGCCAGGGCTACCTTGGCTGCTCTCTGGAGGTGAGGATAGCAAAGAGGGCCTTTAGGTCTCAGCAACATCACAGGTTGGAAGGCCTAGATCCTGGGGCTCCCTCTCCTTTATAGCACCATCTCCACTGATATCAGTGAGCATAGGTAGCCTTTAAAAAAGTAAGAGAACCACGTACATTGTTCTGCATCTTGCATCTTTTCACCTACCAGTACCTCTTGATGATCATTCCATCTCAGTACATGTGGATTTATTTCATTCTGTCTACTGTCTGTTTGGTATGTAATTGTAAGGATGTAGCATAATTTTTTAATTACTGTGTTCTTGATTAGCCTTGAGATTGTTTCTATGCCTTTGCTCAAAAAGCCTCTGTTACAGTTAGCATTCTTACATGCATACGTAAGTCTATCTGCAACATAAACTCCTATTTCTAATTACTAGAATATGTACATTTTTCATTTTGTTAAGGAACCATTTATGACCCTTAAAACTTCGTTCTACAGAGTAAGATGTATTTTAAAACGGTTTTACTTATGAATTTTATGTTAATTATTGTACATAAAATCAGTCAATTTGGCAGTGCTTATAAGACAAGTGTTAATACTTGGCCTTTTTGACCTAGAAATTCAGCGAATTGGATCTCTTTTTAGCTTGTTACTCTAATTTGTTCAAGTCAGAACTAATGTCCCAAATTTCTTTGAATGACCCCATATGGTTCTGTGACTGAAAAAAAGTCAGATGTGGTGATTATCAACTTTGATATTTGTAGGTTGCCCAGGTTTTACCTTTAATACATCGTATGCCTATAAATGTACTATATAGATACCCATCTCTAAATATGCCATCTTATTCTGACCTTATAGATAAGAATTCGGGATCCCAACCAGGGAGGGAAAGACATAACAGAGGAGATTATGTCTGGAGGTGGCAGCAGAAATCCTACCCCACCCATAGGGAGACCCACTTCCACACCTACTCCTCCTCAGGTAAGACGGAGTCAGCCGTGAGGGATGATGCTGTGTATTTGTTCACTAACCTCTGCTGGACTCCTCTTTTTTCTGTGGCTACTTTCTGACTTTTCATGTCCATCAGTTGTCTCAGAACCTCAAATGATGTCTAAACAGACATGTTCTTTCACTTTACAAATTGTTATAACTTCAGATTTTTATTGGTAACATTTCTGTGTATTGTTTCCACATTCAGAGCATAGCTTTTGCCACTCTTCCTATTGAGCTATTGCATGATACCAAAAGGAGTTGCAGTTCCTATGGAAACCTCTTCAATAAATGTGTATTTCATGTTTCAATATGGAGCCCTAGAAATTAAATGCTGTACACTATGTTCATGAAAACTTTTGAGGTTGAAAATTTAAACATTGTTATTTAACAATATTGTTTGGGGCAATGCCTATGTAATTCAGAGCATATGTAGATGTATCTTAGGCATACCTCTTACCTTTTAGGACACCACAAATAGGCTTTTTGATTGGAGGTTGTCTTCTTTAATTATTTACTTGGGTTATTAGGAAGTTCTACCAGTTAAGCACCATCTTGTTCCTGTTACAGAATGTAGTTATCATGGTCTTCAAAAGTTCACTTTCTTGCTTTTAGAAATCAAGACATTCCAGGAGAAGCTGGAGTTTAATAAACTGTAGTAGAGGCTGGAATTTCCTGAATTCGCCAATATTTTGATTTCATCACTTGGTCACTTTAAATTTTGATAAACCATGGAGAGGAGTTAAGAGATTTTCAAAGCTTCAAAATACCTAAACTGCGAGCTCAGCATTGAAAACAGATAGAATGAAAATTATTAAGGAGTTGTGGGGGCTGCTTGCTTCCCTCATTTGTGGTTTGATGGTGAGGTATTCTTCAGGGCCCAGTTTATAAATATGTGATACGTGGATAATTAACTATCATTTCAGAATGCTAGACCATTGACTTGATTTTAGTAACATAGTTTAAAAAAGTTGTTAAAAACATTTTTCAAAATTGGTGTCACAAATACATGACTGAGTTTAGAGTCTCTTAAAGATTTGTGAATTTATTTAATTTCTTCCCTAGAAGTGAACATGGGAGAGGTAACATTTACATGCTTATGTAAGTTATATACTTATGTACTCAGTTATGTAGGGGCATACTACAGAAAAACTTGGAATTGGTTGATGAGGACAGTTAAATTTTGGTCTGTATTTTTCCCCACGTTAATTAAAACATCATCATTTTCAAGCTATATACCTGACAACCTTTTGTTGATTTGTGTTCAGTTCTCAACTTGGACATGTGTTAATATATTTTTTTGCATTTTAATTCCCTGTGTTTTGATCTTCTTAATCTTACCAAGCTTGGTATCCTACCCTCTTGTGGTTACCTTTGGCTACAGAAGTCCGTTTTTTTTTTTTGTTTTTTTGTTTTTTTTTTTTAAATTTTTCATCAGGGACGACAGGCCTAAATACAAGTATATTTGTTTGTGTAAACATAAAGGACATTAAATGTCCACTTTTAATTTGTAAAGGCCATCAATCAGTAATTATAATTGGTAATACTTTTTGATGCATCATATTGTCATGAGGCATCAGTTTAGTTTATTAGGTAATTACACTTAAAACCACATTTATTAATCTATTGTCTTTCCAAGTTCATGGAATGAACACATACCTTTTTACCAGAGACATATGTACTAAAGGGGAAAATATCTCAAGAACAACCACATAAGCATGATGATGGCAGCTGACTCTTGGCTTCACTTTTGGAAATTCATAGTGGTGCCCATAATGTAGGAGAGAACATCTCTTGTTAAAGGAGTCATTTACTACTTCCCATCTGTTATATTGGGTAAAAATGTTGATCCAGTGTTTCAAAAGAAGCTAAAAATCTTTATTTATGTAAAAAACTGGCCTATTTTAAATGTTGATGGCTAATTCTAACACATAGCACTGTGCCAGCCTAAGAAAATCCATTAGGCTTAGCCTAATGATTGCTAGTTTGCAACTGTGGTCTAATTCTAGATAGATCCTGAACCATACTCTAGTTACTAAGACTGTAGATGAGACAATCCTCTGCATGAGAATTTATGACTGAATAGTAAGTACTCTATTGCTTTTGACCTTACAGTGTATCTGCTTTGAGCCACAGTTGCAGGTGCTATGAATAGCAAAGTCTTTCCCTATCCCTTGAGGTCATCCCAGTCCCTTTAAGTGAGGCAGAGGACACTTACTAACATATGTATTACCGGTCCTCCTGTGAAGTGTGTACAGAGAATTATGAAGGCACAGATGTGACCAAGTGGGGCAGGATTGCAGCACAGGCTCAAATGTGTTGGATCCCAGAAACCTGTTAATGGTAGTGCCGGTAAGATAGTACAGGGAAGGGATTTAAAAGCTTTGGCTCAGAACCAGACATACTTGGTTTCAAGTCCCAGTTCCACTACTTAATTTTGTAACGTTAGCCAAATTGCTTAATTTTCCAGAGGGTTAGCTTCCACTTTTAACAATGTAGAAAATAAAGCCTATCGTATATAGGTACGATAAGATTAAATGAGAGAAAATATTTAAACGTTGCTTCAGCTCAGGGCATAGTGAGTATTCAGTGCACACCATGTATTATTAGTATTGCAGTTTTTGATATTTCTGGAGGAGCAGAGAAGGACTGGAAGCGTCTGGGAAGGCTTCACAGCAGAGATGACATTTGGTCTGAGTTCCCAGATTGATGTTCACAATATGAAAAGAGAGAGAAGGATATTCAAGGCAGAGGGACAGTATGTACAAAAGGGTGGCATGTGGAGATGGGAAATTAGACAAAAGGAGGTTATTACCATTTCAGGTGATAAATGAGGGAGTTAGTTGAAGGGAGAGAAAACCTCTTAGAGAAATATGTAGCAATTGGTTACTAAGTAAGGATTACGGAAAGAATGACCTTATAATTTATCATCTAAATTGGGGCAGTTTTAGAATGAATGGGGATGCTGTGGATCATTTTGATGGGGAAACAGGCATGAACCAGTACTGTCCAGTTAAAGGGATGCATGGTTCCCCTATGTGTAAGAGGGAACAGTCAGAGGTGGCTCTTCAAGCTTAGATACCTGGATTTATAGTAAAATATAGCATGGAGTATATATCAGGGTATCTGAAGAGGGGGATAATGAGCTTCATTTTGGCAGGCATTCAAAAGAAGAAACTGTATTAGGTTTATGCAAGGAGAATGGAGAGGAGAAACAGGTTCTTGCTGCTACTGTTTTTACCGTAAATAGTAGACTGAATTTGAAATTGCCCTGCTTCCTTAGTTTTAAAATGATCTGTGGAATAACTCCTGAAGATTTTATATCTCAAAAACATAAAAAATCTAGGTGTGTATATATGTGTGCCCCTGCAGGTGATCACAGTACACAGGCCTAGGTGCGTGGGTAGAGCTCATAGAGTCTGCTAGGACACTTGCTCCACGTCACCACTCTGTCACTTAGATTTATGACCTTAGATCACAATGTTGTTAAGTCCTTTTAACCCCTGCTTTTTTCATCAATGAAATGAGGGATTGTACTAAGTAATTCCAGAGTTCCCTTTCAGCTTTTAAATGTTAAGGTGGGAGGGGCACCTGGGTGGGCTCACTTGGTTAAGCTTCAGACTTTGGCTCGCATCATGATCTCAGAGTTCAGGTTCATGAGTTCAAGTCCCACATTGGACTCTCTGCTATCAGCATAGAACCCGCTTCAGATCCTCTGTCCCCCCCCCCCCCCTCGCCCCTCCCCTGCTCATGTTTTCTGTCTCTCAAAAATAAACATTAGGGGCGCCGGGGTGGCTTATTCAGATGAGCGTCTGACTTTAGATTAGGTCATGATCTCATGGTCTTTGGGTTTAAGCTCCACATCGGGCTCTGTGCTGACAGCTTAGAGCCTGGAGCCTGCTTCACATTCTGTGTTTTCCTCTCTCTCTATCCCTCTCCTGCTTGCACTCTGTCTCTCTCTCAAAGGTAAACATACACTAAAAAATTAAAAAATTAAAATTAAAAAATGTTTTAAAGTGGGAAAGAAGGAATATTTTTGTTACTTTCCCTCAGCATCACAATCTCTCAGCTGCATCTCTCTTGTTGATAGCAATAAGGCACAAGGAACATTTCTGTATTAAGAAATCCTAGAGGGGTGCCTGGATGGCTTAATCAGTTAAGTGTCCGACCTCAGCTCAGGTCATGATCTCACCGCTTACGGGCTCAAGCCCCACATTGGGCTCTGTGCTGACAGCTCAGAGCCTAGAGCCTGCTTTGGACTGTGTATCTCCCTTTCTCTCTCTCTCTCCCTCCCCACCCACCTCTGTCTCTCTCAAAAAAAACAAAAAGTGCTAGATGCCTGAAAGTTTTTATGGGACTCTATAGGGTAAATATAAATACATGATGCTGTATATATAGGCAAGGCTCCCCAAATTGTCTGCTTCCAAAGGCTGGGGTGATATCTCAAAATCACTTAATTTTTTTAACTACTTTATATACCTTTCTTTCTCTCCCTACTACCTTTGTTCTTTTTCCTGTTTTAAGAATTACTCTTATAGTGAAGCATTGTTATAACTTGGGAGAGAGTCCTATGCCAGAGTATAGGGACAGAGAAATGTTGGAGACTAGTGATTGATAATGTATTTTAGGAAAGACACAGCCTTCCCTGCTATTTGTGAAAATTACAAAGTCATTCAGTCTTCTGAAGAGTTTCTTATAAACTTGATAACTAGAAACCTTAAATTCTAACCATTTGTTAGTTTTATAGTGTTAATAATAATAGTTAAGTTGGATTCTAAAGCTCAGACAATAATATAAGTAATCTATACACTAAGTGGGTAAGTTCCTGCACAAAGAATTTGAAGATTACCACATAATGTAAACAAACCAGTCTTATCTTTCAAAATGTCATTTTGACGACTCTGTTGTAAGCTCTAGTGAGTTTACATCATTAGTCTACCCTGAAGCATATAGGTATTTTTTTTTTTTAATATTGTCTTCAATAAAGATAGTGGTCATTGAATTAAATCACATTGTTCTTCATCTTTAATAAATTAATTTTTCATTAGTAGTCTCTTTTGACTTAAAAATAGTACTTTTCAGGTTGCCTGGCTGGCTCAGTACATAGGGCATACGACTCTTGATCTCAGGGTTGTTAAGTTTGAACCCCATGTTAGGCGTAGATTACGTGAAGAAAAAGAAAATCAACAGTATTTTTCAGTAGTGTGGAAAATGTTTTAAACTTTAAACAGATATCTAGGTTAAGGTGGATTCTCTCCGACGTTTTGAATGAGATGTCACAATGAACAGCGACTCTTAGTGGCGAGGGATAAGCTATTTTCTTGCTTAAAATGAATTTGTACATGGACAGCCAGAGGGTCCTATTTAGAATTATAGAGCAGGGTTGTTGATTTCATCAGGTCTGTTTCCATCAGGGTCTGAAGCAGGCTCCAAGCTCTGAGCTGTCAGCACAGAGACAGACACGGAGCTCAAACTCACCGAGAGATCATGACCTAGGCTGAAGTTGGTTGCTTAACCGACTGAGCCGCTCAGGTGCCCCAGCATTTTTAAAAAAGGAAAAGACGCTTGCAAGACCCCTCTTGGAAGATTACCCTGAGGCAAAGCCTCCCCACCTTCCGGGGTGTGAGGAATAGGGGAAGAGGGGGTATGTCTGTCCCTTAGGCTAATTAGTCAAGACTCAAGTCAGGACTTTTTTGTATTTATTTCATGAGGAAAAAATATGAAATTAGATGTTAAGCTAAAATTTAAGATTATCCTTAATTAAAATTAATCTAAAACAAGGTGAGCGTATTGAATTATATTGATGTGAATTTTATTTTCTTGATGCTTTCAGAGCCTTAGAGAATGTTAAAAGTGAAAAGACTTGATCTTTATTCAATTGTTTTGCATTTTACAGCTGAGGAAACCCAAGAGGTTCTTTCCTAGCACTTCGTGGTTCTATAACCATGTACTGGATACTAGGATTTGGAACTGTGATTTAACCAACAGGTTTACCTCAGTGCTTTCTTATAAATGCATATATATAAAATCTTCCTAGGACTTTAATTTAAAAATATCTGTGCAGTTATCTCTTTAATATGATTGCAGATATTTTAATCTGAGCTTGAAAAATTCTGATCAGTACAGATTTATAGATATCAGTAGCTTTTACTGTCTTAAACATTTTGTCTCATGTATAGATGTCATTCTGTCTACCTAAGTTCCTAGGTAACTGGAGTTAATACTTTCTTCCTTTTAGATAAATGGTAAAATTTACAAGTCTTTCTTTCCTGTTTAATAAATGCTAACTAACGTAGACTCTTTCCTTTGTTCTAGAGCTATTTTCAGCCTTAGAATTGAACTGAGCCTGTATTTTCATTTATAGCTCTGAAGTGGTCCTAATTTTTGAATTTTAATAACAGCTTTTTTTCCCACCAGTACTAAGGATTCAGAGTAGAGTAATCATGGCAGTACTTTTCATTTATTTGTTCATGATTCAAAGTGAAAACAGTAACTGACTTCATTTTTTTGTATATGAAAATATAATTTTAGTAGTCTTCATTTAGAAATAATTGTGGAATATGATGAGCACTCTCATGATCTAATGAATAGGTAAAATAATAGTATTTTCTGCATTCCTGTCTGTTATTCTGTACAGTCCAGATAAAATCAAATATAAATTGCATGTTCATTCTGAAAGCATTGTTACTTAAATGACGTGATAAATGGTATGTATCTGAACAGATTTTTTAATTTTATTTTCCTGTGCTAAATGAGACTTAGAAATTTGAAAATATTGTTTATTGACTCTCACTTTTTTAAGTGGCCCTACCCACCCCATATTCATTCATACCTTAATTTTCCCTCGCGTCTAAAACACACACATGCATGCACACACAGAAAATCAGAATTGTGCAGGGACTCTGCTCTGATAGCTCTGATAGAATTCATTGTAGGAGATTATAGCTTTCCAAAAAAAAATGACCTTAGATTTCTGAGGAGAGACACTGCTTTGTTTTGTGGCTTTTGTGTCACCCTCAAATCCAGAACAAATACCTGCCTGGAAAGTGATGTAGAATGAGTGTTCCTTGTCCTTTCTTTTGTCATTTTGTTCCCTCTAAGTTGAATGATGGCTGCAACTTTTTCAACCTACTCTGCTAGGATTTTGATGGCCACTTTTGATTCCAGTGAAGTGGTTGAGTGAAAATTAAGAGTTTCCTTTTAGCTCTGAAAAACAGATCTTTTACCTAGATTTCTGACTCTGAAAAGATAACTGTCCTTCACCCAGAATCTAAAGACATTTTAAAGTGAAAATGCCTTAGATGAAGATGCATTTCACCCGTGTGATTATATAGACAAATGGCAAAAATCACTCTTCAGTATTGTTTTCTTGAGTCAGTGACTGGTTTTTTTTTTTAATTTTTTTTTTTTTTCCAACGTTTTTTTATTTATTTTTGGGACAGAGAGAGACAGAGCATGAACGGGGGAGGGGCAGAGAGAGAGAGGGAGACACAGAATCGGAAACAGGCTCCAGGCTCCGAGCCATCAGCCCAGCGCCTGACGCGGGGCTCAGAGCCTGACGCGGGGCTCAGAGCCTGACGCGGGGCTCGAACTCACGGACCGTGAGATCGTGACCTGGCTGAAGTCGGACGCTTAACCGACTGCGCCACCCAGGCGCCCCAGTGACTGGTTTTAAAACACCGTATTTTGTTTGTCCAGCTTTGGTCAGATGAACCACTTTGCTAGGTAGTTTGTAAGTGAAGTTGACCAGATCCCTTTGGTCTTTGACTAGGAGAGGTTAAATTACCTTTTAGATGTGATGTCTGTTGTTAGGTGGAAAAAAGTTCCTTCTTAGATGGAACCCTGGAGAATGCATTTATACTAATGATTTCTGTGCTTTCTTCTCTTGCTGTGGTTAATAGTAATCATCTCTTTTCCTTCCCCTTTCCTGCTGCCTCTTTCCTTTTCTTCCCGTTTTCTGTACTTTTTGAATTATTAAACTGGCCTATGTATTTTTTTCCTTGCTTTTTTTCTTTTCTTTTTGTTTTTTTTTCTTCTAATTTTGTGATCTCCTGCCCCACTCTGTCTTCCCTACTTGCTTGGGTTCCATGTTGCTAGTTTTTATGTTCGCACGCTCATTATCACCCTTTTTTGTACTTCAAATCCCAGCAGCTGTCCAGCCAGGTCCCTGAGCACAGCCCTCTGGTTTATGGGACTGTGGAGAGCACTCATCTTGCTGCCAGCACCCCTGTCACTGCAGCTAGCGACCAGAAGCAAGGTTTGTGTATAACTGTTTTCTTCCCTCCTTTTTAATTTTAATTACATTCCCCTCAGCGTTTAAGGGTATGAGCAGAACATCTGAAGCTTATTTAGATACTAAACAAAACTTTGAGATGGAAAAGCAAAGTGTTCTACCTCTAGGAAGGTAAAGTAGGGTTGATAAGGAAAATTTTTTCCTGTATTTTATTAATGCCTCACTGTCTATTTATTTATAGGTCAAAACTTGGTTGCCTGAAGCTGTTCTGGGTGTGTGTGTGTGTGTGTGTGTGTGTTTAGGGAAAACAATGTTGGGGAAATAAATCAAAGTATATATTGCTTTATAAGAATAACACCGTTTTAATATATTTAACGTGTTCTTTTGTATCTTGCTATTTAAAAAAAAAAATTTTTTTTAACGTTTATTTATTTTTGAGACAGAGAGAGACAAAGCATGAATGGGGGAGGGTCGGGGAGAGGGAGACACAGAATCTGAAACAGGCTCCAGGCTCTGAGCTGTCAGCACAGAGCCCGACGCGGGGCTTGAACTCACGGACCGCGAGATCATGACCTGAGCCGAAGTCGGCCACTTAACCGACTGAGCCACCCGGGCGCCCCTGTATCTTGCTATTTTTAAAAACATGAAATATTTCTTAGAAATTTGGCTCTGTAGCCTCAGTTCTGTAGCACTCAGTTTATCCTAGCACCTTTTCCATCATGTATAGTATTTGGTCTTGATGAGTCATTATACTATGGATCGCAATTAAACCAGGGTCCCTTCTCCTATTTACCTTGAACATGAAGTGTAAAACATTGGTTGAAATAAGTGTACACATTGCCTTTTGGATTATAAATAGAAAACTGTAAAGGAAGTTTCATGTCAGAAAATGAGATATCACAGTCTCTCTTTCTTGCTTGCTAAGTTGGATTTAGGTTGACCTTAACCAAAATTGGGGAACAATTGTCTGTCATCAGGCATAGGGGAAAGCAAGTGCTACTGAGCATGCTTTGATAATGTTTCTGACTTCTTCAAAGAATGAGTGGAAAGCATAAGTGATTTCTAATTTTTTGAATTACTCCTTCCTCCCTTGTTAGCTGGCTGTTACTAAATGTACTTTCTAAAAAATTACTCTTTAAAAGGTACTTGGGAATTGGCACATAACCTAAGGATGGTATTTAATATAATTGATTTTTTACTGGACTGCACGTTAATCATACTTAGCAACTTCTGTTTGATTTCACTGTTTTCTACAGCATACAAAGATAATAGGATGTATTTTCTCTTTAATATTAAGGAACCTAGTAAACTCGAACAGAGACACGTCCTATATTTTATTTGTTTTATAAGATTGTTTTAAACGAAAAAATAGGTATCAAACCCCAACCTGGCATGCTTCTAAAAGTTGTACTGTCAGATACGTCTTCTGGCAGTGTTCAGAGATAGACTCATGCACGCTTAGAGTTAAATTTTTTAATATGAAAGCCATTCACCTCTCAGGAATGCACTTTGTAGGTATTATGGAAGACCACTTTCTTTCTCCAATGGTAGAGCGTTTTTGAGTCAAGAATCACAATGTTTTTAATCTAAGTAGAAAAGAATTTTCAGGGTATTCTCTTCAAAACTTTACTAGTTTTGCAGAGTTGTAATCCCTTTGCTAGTTAGAATTATGCTAAGTATATTGAATACTTAACCATCACATAAGGCCTCAAACCATACCTATCCTCTATGCAAACTTCAGCTAGGCCACGATACAAAGAATTCATAAGATGTCTTAATGATGATAGCTCTGCCCTGCTACAATTTTTAGAATATAAAACACCTTCACTTTGTCATATTTAGGTCTTGATTTCCATAAGGAAGAATGCAGAAGTATTGGTTTTCTCTTGGTTCTTTATGTTTAGTGGACCTTTGAAAAGTAAACATTTCAGATTGATGTTTGATATAAATATGAGTGGATTGAAAATGTTTTATTTTACCTTGATGGAAAGAAAAACTTGAATTTTAAGTATATTTTGTAATATTTATAAATAACTCTTTGGGGGAGGGACTATTGCCATCTCCTTGTTAGTACCAATTATTTTCCAGAAACCTGAGTTAATTATAATTTTCCATTTCTGATTGTACCTATAGCTTGCCGATATTTAGAATAGTTTTCAGAGTAATTTTTAAACCAAACGTATGTAGTCAAATAACAGTAGAAAGGGCTCACCAATTTTCAGAGAATTTTTTTTTTTTATTTATTTATTTTTTTAATTTATTTTTGGGACAGAGAGAGACAGAGCATGAACGGGGGAGGGGCAGAGAGAGAGGGAGACACAGAATCGGAAACAGGCTCCAGGCTCCGAGCCATCAGCCCAGAGCCTGACGCGGGGCTCGAACTCACGGACCGCGAGATCGTGACCTGGCTGAAGTCGGACGCTTAACCGACTGCGCCACCCAGGCGCCCCAGAGAGAATTTTTTTATAGTTAAAAATTTTTTTAGTTTTCTTCTTAACTATAGGCTCCTTTTGAAATTAAAGTAGGATGCAAAAATGTGCTGTTTTCAAAGGTTGCTAGATTACTTTAAGAAATAATAGATTGTGCATTCTGCAGTCAGTTTGGTTTTTCTCTCAATGAAAATGTCATTATTGTGGGTTTACATTGGGTAACAGAATCTCATGTTAGCCCCAAACTCTCGTACCAGCTTGATTCACCTAAATACTTTTTTCCATAAACCTTTTTCTTTTTCCTCAATTGGAAAAATATGGGATTGGAATCATTTTCAAGTTGCAGCACTGGCCAGTTACATGACTCTGGCATGACAGATCTATGACAATATGACAATCTATAGAACACTCCGTTTCCCAGTCTGTAAAATAGGAACATAATACTTTCTACCCCAGCGGTGGTTGTAGGAATTAAAGGACACTATGTATATATGGTATTTGACCCAGTTCCTACTGTTGAGTACTTAGTAAATGTTCAGTACCATTATTAAACTTCTGGTTTCTTAGAGGTTTTGATATGAATAGCTGACATGGTTACATGAACACCAAATTGTGACATTTCCCATTTGTTTGGTGCTTTATAAAGATACAAAGACACAGGGAAGACCTCACCTTGGTTTGTAGAGGGAAAACCATTGAAGATTGAATTAATATCATCAGTTGGTGTTGATGATACCATACATTCAGTCCAGTGTATGGAGGATATGGTATGAACAGTGAAATACAAATACAAGTTTTTGTGCCTTAGTCTTAGTTTTAGTGCCTTTTGAAAGCACTTAGTATAGAGTAGGTATTCAGTGAATGATACTCTGTTGTAATTCAACCATTTCTAGTAATGTAGTTCAATTGGGGCTCCCCTGGAGTTTAGGACAGGACTGTTCACTGTCACGTGAGGCTGTCCCTCAAATTGCAGAACGCTTACCATTCCTGGTCCCTGCCCATTAAATGATAGTAGTACCTTCTCAGTCACGTGAGACTCATGACAACCAAAAGGCACCTGTCTACGCAGTTGGTTCCATTGCATTCATTGTAGAAACTATGGATACGTAGAGACTTTCCCACGTGCATATGCATATGTTAGTAGTATATGTATTTTTAAATTACCAGATTAGGCTTATGCTCTACATACAGTTTTGTGCCCTGCTTTGTCAAAAAACATATCTTTTATTATAAACAGCTTTCCATATCATTACTCTTTTCAAAACCTATTTTATTATTTATTTAAAATTTTTTAAACGCTTATTCATTTTTAGAGAGACAGCACATGTGCTTGCACCCACAAGTGGAGGGAGGGGCAGAGAGAGAGAGAGAGAGAGAGAGAGAGAGAGAGAGAGAGAGAGAGAATCCCAAGCAGGCTCTGTGCTGTCAGCCCAGCACAAGGTTTCATCTCACAAATCGTGAGATCATGACCTGAGCTGAAATCAAAAGTTGGATACTTAACCGACTGAGCCACCCAGGCACCCCTTAAAGCTTATTTTAAATGATTGCACAATATTACCATTATATGGCCCAGGCTATTATTTGTTTAATAAATTCTTCATGTTAGACATTTAGTCTATTTATCTCTCTTATTTTGTTGCTATTATAGTGTTAATATAAATCTACTTATATATTCTAAACCTCTGTCTTTGCTCCCTCTTGCATGATTATTTCTTTAAAATTTTTTTTAAGAATAGAATTCTCAGTTTCCTAAAGATGGCCAAATGATATAAATATTTTTAATGCAGTATATTAGATTTCAAACTATCATGGCTCTGTAAAGCATACTCTTAATGATAAAAGTTCTTAGATAAAATCAGTGTTCTGTATTTACTGTAGTATACTTTTCAGCTTTCCGTACTGAAATTTGAATGAATTAAAGGAGCTTTATATCAGAATGAGAACTCTCAAAATAAGTTCTTTGTTTCTAATTTTCTTCATTTTTTAATTTAAAAAAAATTTTTTTTCAATCTTTATTTTTGAGAGAGAGGCAGATAGAGTGTGAGTGGAAGGGAGACACAGAACCTGAAGCCTGGCTGAAGCAGGCTTCAGGTTCTGAGCTGTCAGCACAGAGCCTGATGCGGGGCTCAAACTCAAGAACCACGAGTTCATGACCTGAGCTGGTCAGCTGCTTAACTGACTGACCCAACCAGGCACCTCTTCTGATTTTCTTCATTTTAGATTTTTCTCAAAGAGTATATAGAAATTTCAGTCCTAGTTCTGTTTTTGTTTTTAGTATCAGTAATTTTATTTTTCAAAATTAGTAATAGAATTGACATACTCTTACCAGATTATTAATGTGAGAATTATATTTTACTGTTTAATTTGCTACAGCTAGGTTTCATTCAGTGGTCATAAAGGGTATTATTCTGATGAGCTTTCACAGTGTTATAATTTAATCTGGGTGACCCATCTAGCAGTTACTCCAGTGAATTGATAATTATTTTGATGAGTGATATTTTAATAAATGTGTATTTATTATATTTATTTCACACACATGTAATACATATAATAGACAAATTTTTTTGGAAATATTTTTTTCTCTTGCCCTGACCACTTAGTGTGAGGGATTTGGTTTTTTTGTTTTTTTTTTAACGTTTATTTATTATTGAGAGACAGAGCATGAGCAGGGGAGGGGCAGAGAGAGAGAGACACACAGAATCTGAAGCAGGTTCCAGGCTCTGAGCTGGCAGCATAGAGCCCGACGCGGGGCTCAAACTCACAAACTGCAAGATCATGACCTGAGCCAAAGTCAGACACTTAACTGACTGAGCCACCCAGGTGCCCCAAGTGTGAGGGATTTGACAGTGAGAGCCTAACGATCTTATTTTTCCTCTTAAATAAATACCTAGAGTTCAACTTAAGAATCACTGATCTCTACACCCGGGAGTTAAAATGAATTTTAAGGCCAGCAGAAGTAGTTGCATCAAATGAATTAGCCTTTAACAACTTAATGGTAATATTTACCACATGCTTCTGTGATTAACAGCATATTTTCTTTGATAGATTTACTTAAGTACAATAATTTATCGTAGAGACTCATTTTCACTGATGGGTAAAAAGATTTCTGGCGGAGAAAATAAAGTTCATTTCAGTTTAGATGGTCTTTTAGTAGTTCTTAAAATTTTTGTTTGCATTTGAGGAACATACTCCTAAGTATCTGTTTTTCTGATGGAGCCTGTTTATCACTCTCCAGAAGCACAGCTGGAAACCAGCCTAAATCTTCTCTGGCTTCATCCTCCCAGGGGTGAATCACCTATCAGTTTACATGGAAGTTTAGAACATGGAAATGTTCATGAATTACAGTTTCTTACATGTTTCTGGTATCTTTACTGTGATTATCAGTCTCTCTCTCTCTCTCTCTCTTGCTTCTATATGCAGATACATTTATATATTCTCAAATATTTCATATGTATTATGTTCTTTTTTATTGGACTTGGTTATCTGAATATTAACTTTGGCATTTCCTTTAAGAATTCTTTTTACAAGATAAGTTTTCATTTTTATATTTTCACATTATTTCTGGTTATATAAATGTTTCTTTCAAAAAAATTAATTTATAAATGAATTTTTATATTCAGGAACTTGATTTCATAGATAATAAATCACATTGATAATAAATGATACTTTGATAGGGGCTCCTGGGTGGCTCAGTCAATTGAGCGTCCGACTTCAGCTCAGGTCATGATCTTGCAGTCTGTGAGTTCAAGCCCTATGTCAGGCTCTATGATGACAGCTCATAGCCTGGAGCCTGTTTCAGATTCTGTGTCTCCCTCTCTCTCTGCCCCTTCCCCTCTCATGCTCTGTCTCTGTCTCTGTTAAAAATAAATTAACATTAAAAATTTTTTTTAAAAAATGATACTATGATGGCTTCTCTTAAAACATAGTTTTTTATACAATATACATTCTTTACAAAAATTCTCCTAAATGCAGAAATGTATAAAATAAAAAAATAGCAGTGTATAATAATTTAATCTGCAGTTATTTGTCCTTTGGATGTTCTGCCCCTATAGTGTATCCTTGGTAGAAAAATCTTCCATAAGGAGCAAGATAGAGTAGAAATGAAGGTCTCTACTTTAAAAGAAAGCCTCATCCCCATTTCCATAATGGCTTAGCTTGTTTTGATGAACTTTTCCATTGCATTCTTGATATAATGATTTGATTAATTGATTCCTTCTTTTACTCTAAATTAAACTGTATATTTATTAATGACCAAGTAACACTGGGTAGAACTAGAAAATATGACCGTGTTTTTGGAGTGGCAGAATAAGTCTAATATTGTGGTGTGTCTTCTTTTGCCCATGATTTTGGGTAAGAGATGAAAAGAACTGGCCCAAGATCATACAGTATAATCTCTGATTCTTAAACTCTTTTTTGTTTTTTCTTCTCCAGAAGAGAAGCCAAAACCAGATCCAGTGTTAAAGTCTCCTTCCCCGGTCCTTAGGCTAGTCTTTAGCGGAGAGAAGAAAGAACAAGCAGGCCAGACGTTGGAGACTACTGTGGTAGAATCCATGCCAGAGCTTCCCCTGCCTCCATCACCTACCACTGTTTCTCCACTTGCTCGAAGTACCATTGCTTCCCCCACCTCTGCTGCTCTTAGTAGCCAGCCAATATTCACCACTGCTGTAGATGATAGGTGTGAACTCTCTTCCTCAAAAGAAGACACAATTCCTGTACCTAGCCCCACATCTTGCACAGAGACATCAGATCCATCACCAACAGATGTAATTGATGATGATATATGCAAGAAATCTTGTAGTGTAGCACCTAATGATATTCCACTGATTTCTAGTACTAACCTAATTAATGAAATGAATGGAGTTCGTGAAAAATTACCAGCCTCGGAGAGCATTGTGGAAATAGTAAAACAGGAGGTGTTGCCATTGACTCTTGAATTGGAGATTCTCGAAAATGCCCCAGAAGAAATGAAAGTGGAATGTGTCCCAGCTCCCGTTACCCCTTCCACAGTTCCTTCCTTTTCTCCATCTCCTCCAACTCCTCCAGCTCCTCCTCCTCCCACACCAGCCGGTGTTCCTGCTGCTGCCACTAATGTTAGTATGGCTGGTGTTCCCACCACGGTCCCTAGGGTCTTAGAAGAGGACGAGAGTGTGAGAACTTGCCTTAGTGAAGATGCAAAAGAGATTCAGAACAAACTAGAGGTAGAAGCAGACGGGCAAACAGAAGAGATTGTGGATTCTCAGAACCTAAGTTCAAGAAAGAGCCCCAGCCCAGGTAAGCTATTCTGTCACTAATTATTTTATGCTTGCTGAACATGAAAAAGAAGCAGTGTTTGTGTTATTTTTAATTGGCTACTTTCCTTGACTTCCAGAAACATCAAATGAATGCTGAAATTCGTAGTCTGATTTCTTCAATGGTGTGTTTATGTTTTAGTGCAGCCTGCAAAAGAGTCACTCCATTGTCTAAAATGCAAATGAAATTTCAAATATACAAAATGCCTCCAAGGTATATGTCACTGTACATGTGTTTTTTTTGTTTTTAGTTTTTAGTTTTTTTGCCTCGTTCTTATGGATCAGGTCCTCAGGGGTTAATTTTGCAGCTCTGGGGCTTGGAAACCAATTAAAACCAGCATATCCTATAGTTCCTAATCCTGTCTTCTCAAAATGTTGAAGCCCCATCAATCCTAAACTTAAGAGAACTTAATCTTGGATTTAGAAAAACAGCAATCAGAATGTCAAAGTTTATAACTAGTTTTGAAAAATAAAAGTGTCCTCTCTGATTAACTTGCAGGGAAATTTAATGCTCTTCATTTTTTCCTTTAAAGGTTTCATTTTTTTCTATGATACGAATTTTATCATTATAATTTTATAGTATTATATTATCAGAGTATTTTATTCTTCCCAATTAAAAATTACTTATTTAATGTAGCATCACCTAGGATCGTAGAAAGCAATCATTGGATTTTTACAATTATAGTAAAAACATTACATGAGGCCTATCAGCTAGAGTCAGTAGGACATAATAATATGGCTTTTGGCAAGTCCACATAGCCCATCTGGTGCAGCAGTGCCCCATGCAGTCTGATGTACTCCCGGTGTACCTCTCAGGTTAAATGACACAATTTGACAAATGAGTGCTCCCCCAGCAGTTGATCTAGAAATGCACTTGGTTTTAGTCATCAACATCCTTGGTATTTATTGTCTGTTTTGAGCTGTGTAATGGGTAGGGAATCTTAATCAAAAACCCAGTCCTCGTACGATACACTTTTCTCACACAGCACACTTCTTGAGGCATTTTCCTCATAAATGTGTGAGAGTTGTCCGGTTCCTTGGAACAGTAGAACATCTAGTTCAACAGAGTGACCAAAGTGGTAAAGCAAACACTGAGAGGTAGCTGGGACAAGGAGTAAATGTTTGTAAGTCACCTGTATCCTCAACAGACTGGCCTCCGTTGGCATCTGTGTTTCACGGTGTCGTCACTGTTTTAGGAGCCTTCTTCCTTGGTGGGGTGATGACCTAGGCTTCATGAAAAAAAAGTTTTGATGGCTATAGGTGAATGCCCCCCAAAGAACACTTGTTTGTTGGAAAACAATAATTTGTTTGACCCTTAATTGTTCCCTTTCACTTACCCAACTGTGAGTTGTTATCTCACAGGAGAAGCTACTTGAAGACAAATGTTGTAAAAACATCAAAACAAATGACAGAAAGAAAAACAAAGTAATCATTAGGGAATAAAAGTCAGAGATACAAACCATACCTGAGACCTGAAATAAGTAAAGAAAGCCCACACCAAACTCATACTTCTACTCATTCCTGACATCGTTGGTTTTTGTTGTTGATGTTGTTGTTGTTTTTAAGCAGTATGTTCGTTAGGTGGCAAGACAGCCCTCAGATATAGATGGACAAACGGATTTTAGGTAATTAATTTTCATATCATGGTTCTTTTTTTTGAAATGCAATTACTCTTGGAGTTAGTAATACTAGCAGCTTGGTAAAAGAATAGATACTTCAGCGGTGAACCAGAGGATAGGTAGAAAAGAAAGAACTGTCTTCTGCATGGCGAGGGGTGAGGGTAGACTTTGGGTGTCAGGAAGCAAAGCATCCTGGCATTTTTCTCGTTCGATGATTTTTTTAGCATATAAATGTATTGTAAAAGAACTAGAAGTGCGATAATATCCTTTGATTTCTTAGACTTGGCAGAATTCAAAGTGAATGAACCTGGAAAACCGTGTAACTCTAGCATTTCTAAAATGATAAAGCTACCAAAAACATTCCTGGCCCTCTCATTCCTATACAAATATTTTTAATGTCATTGCCACAAAAGTTAACATTAAAACCTTAAATTATCATCATTCTTATAGATATATCCACTTGAAGTTGTCCTGTTCTTAATAATTAGTCTTATTTGCACTTACCCATTTAGGACCTTGTTTATGTTGAGAGATGAGGAAATCATAACAATCTGATGTGGATATCAGTCTTTTGTAACTGACTTTTGAGATCAGTTCTTACTGTGTCTGCCTGAGGATGAAGCACTTTAAAGCTGGCTTCAAAACCCATTTGCTCTTGACAAGTGTGACGCATAAAAATACACAGTAGTTGGAATAGAGATACTTGCTTAAAGCAGTGACATCAGATATTAGGGCTGTAGTCCCTTTTCTGCTGGAAAACATTTTCTTGCAACTGTTCTAGATCCTATTTCTGATTAGAGCAAAGCGCAGCAATCTTGGATGCTTAGGTGAAGAGCACGCCCTGTGAAATGAGAATTGTGTTTATGTTCAGTGTCCTCTGAAAAGATTCAGAGATTGACCAGACTTTTGATTACTTAGTTTGTACGATACTTCAATAATTAAATGTACAGAAATCTGTATTAATTGGATATTTCTTAAAGTCTTAGGATTTTTGTTATGGTTTCTGTATACTTGTTGGATAAGAAAAGAAAGTTTCAGAACTTGTGGTAAAACATTTCTCACTCATCATCCAGGAATTCATTTCTCTATAGTTTCCAGAATGCATGTGCTGTGTAACATGCATATTGTGTGACATGAACTTTTCCACTTTTGAAAATATTAGTGAGGTTTTTTTTATTACCTTGTTTGATATAAAACTATTATTTGAAATTCCGTTGGCCACGGGAGGTTTTTAATCTTCCAGTTTATTGTGTCTTCTGGCTCTTGCTCATAGTGCATTGTTTCTTCGTATATTTTATAAATCTGCTTTATGAATTCCTCTTCAGGTAAACTTTACTGTATGTACATTGTGGGCAAGTCCTCCCAAAGCTGTTTTGCGTTTGCTTTATTTACCACATGTCTTGAGGAAAGCATTAGCTGCACCTTAATCTGAGTTTAATTTTCTAAATCTCCTTTCGTATTCCAAGCAAAATCTGAAGGCATTCCCTGTGGATACTATTTTTCAGAATGACAACAGTCCCTTTCCACCTAGGTGAGACCAGATGTCCTTCCGTGTCAGTACTCTGTGTCAGTTCGCCGGTATATTTCTCTTTTATGGTTTTAGCTACCTTTTCACAGAGGGTGTCACTCTGTTAGGCACGTCAGGGATTTTTGTGAGAGTCTCAGTTCTAGGTCCTCACTTTGCTGGGATCCAAGATCTTCTCTGCCATTAATGTTAAAATGTCAACTCCCTTAATTATAGAGACTGGCATAGCATCCCACATCCCCAGTAATATAGTGGCTACAGCCGTAACAGCAACTGACCTTGTTTATGTGGCTTCCCGTAGTTTCCCTTACGTTCTTGTAAGCTCAGCTAAGGTTGAGGGACAGTTTCCAGTTGTGTAGATTTCAGGATGAGAGATTTGTTTCTCAAATGGAGATACATTTGTATGTTTTGGAAGGTGTTACTAAAATACTGATCCATATATAGCCAGTGACATTGCTGTTTTCTCTTTCGGTTTTGATTGACTTCAGTATAAAAGCAACATACTTTAATTTAGGGGGAAGATGTTTTAATAAGAATCCTTGATTTAATTTCATCTGTGAACATAGTCACCACACTTTATATATTTTTTTAAGTTTATTTATTCTGAGAGCATGAGAGTCAGAGACAGTGCCAGTGGGGGACAGGCAGAGAAAGAGGAAGAGAGGGAATCTGAAGCAGGCTCTGCACTACTGGCACAGAGCCTGACTCGGGGCTCGAATCCACGAAACCGGGAGGCCAGGACCCGAGCTGAAACCAAGAGTTGGTCGCTCAACTGGCTGAACCACCCAGGCGCCCCTATTTCACAGTATTTTAAGAAATAAAACCAAAGTAAGCATAAAACCAGGGAAATAAAAGCCTTAAAGTTTGGGTAGACTAAACCGAAAAAGATTCATGTTTAAAACCATGATCTGAAGGTCAGCACCAGGAATAAGGAATTTGAAATTTATTCTAGCCTTTGCTCAGTTTACACCTTCTGAGAAGTATTTTGAAATATCCCTGGGATATTTAGTTGTGGGGGCCAGAAACAAATCACCAGTGATTAGATGTCCCACAGCCTTTTCTTAATCTGCACCCTTATAATTTAATTTCTCGTGTTCCTCTAGAGAAATATGTTCTGAAGCCTTACGAACCGGACTTACACGTTCCTGATTCCATGTTATCTATCAAATCCAGTAGAGCAATCTCTAAAACAAGGACTTTTGGCTCCCTTTTTTGGAGGCTTGCGTTTGAGCGATCCTTAGGGATAAGAAAATTAAAAGGATTGACTTTCCCCACCTTGTTTATAAAAATATTTGAAAGAGAGCTGCCTGAAAACATTTCTGTCGTGTGATTCCTCCTTTCTTGTTGCCCTCCACAGTGAAATCTTAAGCATTCCCTGGAAAGTACTGGTGCTGGGTCAAGTTCGTTTTATATGCTACAGGATGAGCCCAGACACCCTAGGGGGGGAGTGTACTAACAGACTCAAGCGCCAAGCCTTCTGGCCAAGCCCCTTGTACAATCCCTCATCTTCATGCAGCATACACTTTCCTACTATTTACAATAGTTCATTTTTTTGCAACATGAGTCTCAAAGTTTCATTATTGGATGTTAACTTAGTCATACATATCTCCATGAATAGACATGAATTCTTTGTTCCGAATTTACCCCACTTTTCCCCAGACTTACTAATTTACTCCCAAAAGAAACCATTGTGCGTACCTGCTTCCAGAGAGGGTAGTCGAGACAGTGTAGGGGAATTCTGTTCTCTGCCAGGCAAAAGAGAGCTGTGTCTAGAAAACGTAATCTTGCTAAAAGCTTTTTCTTCTTCCAGCACCAGTCTTCACTGCGCACACAGTTAGTTGTCTTGGGAAGTGTTCCTAATATCTTTTTTTTTTAATATTGTTTTAGTGTTTATATTTATTTTTGAGAGAAAGAGAGAGAGAACAAGTGAGGGAGGGGCAGAGAGAGAGGGAGACAGAAGATCCGAAGCAGGCTCCGCACTGTCAGCAGAGAGCCTGATGCGGGGCTTGAACTCATGATTCATGAGATCGTGATCTGAGCTGAAGTCGGACACTTAACTGACTGAGCCACCCTCTAATGAGGTGCCCCTCTAATACCTTTGACAGAATTTTCCGTACTAGTGCAGAAAAAGTGTCCAAAATACATTTTTATCAATAAATGTCTTTTTTCCATTTATCAGTGCTGTATTAACAGTACCTGGTAATTTTGCTTCAATCATGATAAAGTCATGTTACTTTTCTTATGTTTACAAAAAGCCTTTTCTCTGGCATTAATCTTACAATTTAAGCAGTTATTCCTGGGATAAAATTATTCTTATTTTGCCTATACAAAAAATAAGCCATTGAATGGTAAGTTGGATTTCTCAGGGTCATAGGAAGAATTACAACTAAAGCCTTTCTTTATCTCACATTTGTGTTATTCTGACATTCTTTACTATTGTTGCTATAACGTTCTTTCAACCTTTTTGGGATTTAAGGATTTTACATTTATACATGTGACCCAGGTTCAGAGGGAGATGTGGAAACCCACCTGTTTCAGCCACAAATAGTTTCTGAGGGTCTGCCATGAGTAGGTCATTGTTCTGGGCACTGTGGCTTCATCAATGAGGAATCCAGAGATCTCTGTCCTAGTAATATGCCAGAAAGTTGTTGGGTGGTTTCTTTTTTTTGTTTCTTTAAGATTTTATTTTTAAGTAATCTCTGTACCCCGTGTGGGGCTGGAACCCACAACTCTGAGATCAAGAATCACATGCTGCAGTGACTAAGCCAGCGAGGTGCCCTGCCCCATGCATTAAAATGTTTTAGGTGATATAAAAATAATCTAGCAGGGGAAGGAATGCTGGAGAGGCGGCAGCAGGTTTTAGTATTTAAGTAACATGATCAGGGGTGCCTGGGTGGCTCAGTCAATTGAGCATCCAACTTGACTCTTGATTGTGGCTCAGGTCATGATCCCAGGGTCGTTATGAGCCCCATATCAGGCTCTGAGGTGAGCATGGAACCTGCTTAAAACCCTCTAGTTCTCTCTCTCTTTCTCACTCTTTCTCCTTGCCCCTCTCCCCTGCTTGAGTTCTTCCTCTCTCTTAAAATTTTTTTTATAAATAACATAATCAGACTTATAGGCTTCAAGGAGTACAAGATTTAAGCAGAGATGGAGGAGGAGGATTATCTGAGCTATCCTTTTATGAAAATTTGTGGTTTTCCTACCCCCTTTTCTTTCTGAGAAACATTAGTTAGCTATACCCCCATCTTCTCTATTCTTCAGTTCCAGTAGGCAGAGTACTACTGGGCAAGATTATACCACTGTGAATGTATCTACAAATCCGTGCTCTCTGTCCCCAGCCATTCCTTTTATGACTTGCCTTTTATAAAATCCTGTACTCAGCCCAACCCTCCTCACCCTCAGCAGATAGATGGCTTTATGTCATTGTTTAGAGTACTGAGTGCATTGAGTATGCCTTTTTCAAACTTCTGCTGGAGGTACCAACCTGTCTCTATTCAAACTTTCATCGGAGTCTGTTAGTTGTCCCTTGCAGTCTCATGTGTATTCACTACCTTTCCACAGACTTCTTTCTCTAAATCTGCTGAAGTCCATCTCATACTACAAATACTTCCTCAGTCCTACATGTCCATTCTGCTGTCATTTAACCTCGCTCTTGCTCTTCTCATCCAGGCTTCCCAAGAAGAGTATATCATTTCTATTTCTCTGTTCACTATTCCACTAACATCATCTGCTTTCTGTTCCCAGCATGCTATTTTATGATATGTTCACCACATGTAACACTACTCATTGCTCTTTTTTTTCCCTTTAGATTTATTGCATATAATTTCTTTGCAGTTAATTTCATTCCTTTTTAGCATTCATTTCTGTGAATTTTTGAGAGACACATAAAGGCATGTAATCACTACCACAGTCAAAATGTAGAACAGCTCCATCAGCCAAAAAAACTCCTTTATGTTTGGGTCATGTTCTAATTCTCTTATCGTTCAACACATTCTTGGGGGGTGATTTCATCTACTCTGATGGTAGATGGCTCCCAGTGGTATATGCAGATGGCTTCCAAATTTTCATTTCCATCCCCAGCTTCTCTTCTGAGCTTCTGTCTTATGTATCCTGTTGCCTGCCAGATATCTCCATTTGGAAACCCTAGAGCCATGTTGGATTTAACACATCCGCTATTGAACTAATAACCTATTCTGTAAACCTGTTCCTTTATCTCCGTTCATGGCACTGGCTTGAATTAAGCTAAGATCCTGAAGCCACTGTTGATGGACTTCTTCCCTGAGTTACTCATCTTTCATGTGTAGTCATTTAACAAGGTTCTCTGATTTTACCTGATGTGATTGTTGAATTTGTCCTCTCTTCTCAATTTTCCTTCTATCACCGCCTTAGGACCTCTCGTGTCCCTGGCTCCAGGTTTGTCCCCGTTCAGGTTCATTCTCCACCAGGCAGTCATCTCTTTAAACTACAGATCTGGCCCTTCCACTGCTTTTTCCTATCTCTCCTTAAGCCCTTGAGGATGTTGAGTGTCACTTCAAAACTTCAAAACTGTAAGCGTCTAACTTTTACTACAAGATCGTCTTGTACTTAGTTATAGTAGCAATTTTCTGAGTATATATGCATAGGATCTGAATGTTACTTTTTGTGTATTTGGTTAATCTCAACACTGTCAGTAAAGTGTATTGGTTAAGATCAGGGCAACAGAGTCAGACACTCCTGCACCTTAGCCATTCCCCTGTCTATCTCTATGACCCTGGGTGAGATTCTTAACCTCTTAGACTGTTTCCTCATCCAGAATTTGAAGATGATGATAGTGTTTACTTCATAAAAGTTGTAATGAACATAAAACGTAACCTATGTAAAGCATTTAGCACAGTGTCTGACCCATGATGAGCTCACTGTAAATGTTTAATATTATTAATACTTCCATTTTCAGCTAGTATAAGGAACCAGATGTTCCCTTTGAACTGTACTGATCTTACACAGATAAATGGGTGTCATTATCTCTGTCCTTAGGAATTTATGTTCCAGAGAAGAGAAACTCAACAAGATGATGCCATCTCAAAAGTTCCTAAGTAAATCCTGAGCATGAAATGGTAGAAAGTCCCTCAAAATAGTCCCTTGTGTATGTTTAATTTTGAGTAGTGTCTTTTGTACCCATTCTGTCATTTAATCTCCAGAATGGTTACACACATCTCGAGGTGACCTCTATTGTCAGTTGGAATGGAGAAGGTGTGCTTAGAACAGTGAATTTTAAGGAAAATCTGCACCATTGAAAACCTTTAGGCATGCATTTAAGTAGAGGATAATAGTAACATTATTAATTTCCTATTTAGAGCAGGAGTAGAAAATTAGGAAGAAGGGCAGAGAGAAAAAAGGAATGGGAAAAAAATTAGTGGGGTAGTCCAGAAGTGGAAATAACCTGAATGTCCATCAACTAATGAATGGATAAACAAATTGGGGTGTGCGTGTATATATAGAATATGGAATATTATTCTGCCATGAAAAGGAATGAAGTACTGATACAAGCTACAAAATGAATAAACCCTGAAAACCTTATGCCAAGTGAAAAAGTCACACAAGACCAGAATAGGCAAATTACTAGAGACGCACAGTAGATTCACAGTTGCCAGGGATTGAGGAGAGTGGGAGGGGAATACTAATGAGTATAGGGTTTCTTTTAGGGATTGATGAAAATGTCTGAAGTTAGATAGTGTTGATGGTCACACGACTCTGTGAATATACTGTTGTGAAATAATAGAAAATATATATTGGTTTCTAACCCCTCTTCCTGGCACAGAGCTCCTAAAACCTGTCTCATTTACTCAGTGATAACACTAGGAGCATCTTTTGTTCTGATGTTGGTCTTTTACCTCCATTGATGACACAACGTTCCTAAAAGCCTTGTAAATTTCTGAGTGATAGCACTAAGAACATCTTGTTCTGTTGAGGTGATTCTAGGTGGGCTCCTGGATTGCTCCTGGATGGGGGCTGGTAACCAGAAAGACCAAATCATCATTAGAAGTTTGCAATTTTCAGCCACACCCCAATCCTCGTAAGAGAAGAGAGGGGCTGCAAATGGCATTATTGTTCGATCTTGCCTATGTGAGGAAGCCTCCATAAAATCGCAGGGATAGGGTGTTCAGAGAGCTTCCAGGGTGGCAAACTTGTCCACACCAGAAATGAGTAATGTACCCCCCACTTCACGGACAGAAGCTCCTGTACTTGGGACCCTCTCAGACCTCACCCTGTCTATTTACCTCTTCATCTGGCTGTTCATCTGGTCCTTTATCATATCTTGTGATAAACTGGTCAATACAAGAAAGTCCCTGAATTCTGAGAGCTGCTCTAGGAAGTTAATCAAACCTGAGGCGACAAGGGGTCATTGGAACCTCCGATCTATACTGTTTGGTCACCTGGGCTTTTGCCTGGTGGCATCTGAACAAAGTGTAGGGGTGAGGAGAACAGTCTTCTGGAACTGAGCTCTAACCCGTGGGATCTGACACTATCTTCAGGTTGATAGTGTTTGAATTGAGTTAACTTGTAGAACACCCGATTGGTGTCACAGAGAATTGTTTGTTATAGGGGAAAAAAAAGAAACCCACGTGATGACCAAAAGTGTCAGAAGTACAGTATTCCAAGTAGTAAAGGAAACACACAGTAGGAAATAACTGAGTTTTTCCCTATAAAGGGAAATGGAAAGACTGGAGTTTTTCTATTACAACTATAAACAACTGAATTGTATACTTCATAAAAAGGTGAATTGTATAGTATGTTAATTATTTCTCGGTAAAGCTACTATTTTTAAGAAATGAATAGGAATGAGAGTGGTTATGTCACCAGCATCTTATGTAAGGATCTGTCAGGGGCATCAGCCTAAGAAATTAATGCTAAAAACCCTGAAGCTAGAAATGAATCAGGTTAGGGAAATTAATAGCATAGAAAATTCGGAGCTAGATTTCGGCCAAAACACCATAATTGACAGTACCAGACACGGAGGAGTGTTGGGGTACAACCAAAAACCACATTGTCTTTTGATGTATTTTAGGTCTGAGCTGTGTATTGTCGTCGCTCTGTCTTATTCTACTAGTAGCTGTCTTACCTGGGTTTGAGAGGGTGTTCTCAGCCATTCTGGGGGCATCGTTTGATGTCACAAATAGGGAACACTGGCTGGGACATGAGAGCAGGGTCAGTATCTGTGGATGAGACACATAAGGGTTATATGTTTTAGAAGTAATGATTCTGCATTTCCTTAGTTCTTAGTTAGCCTAGTTCTTGTTTATTTTTGCCTCAGTTGAGCCACCCTTGGTAAGTCCTCCGACGGCTTGGCCTTTCTTGTCCTTCCAGCTGTCCATCCCATTTATTTATCCATCCAACTATTCAGTCCTCTTCTCTTTCTAGTCCATTTCATAGACTTATCGTATTATTCCCTCAGCTATTACAGTTCTCTCTGCTTTGAGATTTCTCTTGAAAACTCTCCAGTAAAGTCTTCCAGAAAAAATAATTTCTGGATGTGTCTGTCCAAGAGTTAAATAGACAGTTGTTTCAAAAGTATAAGTTCCAGACTCTTGGGTTAGCCTTCAAGGCTCTCTGTTAGTCCTCATCTCTCCCTAATTTTACATTGTTTTGGCCACTCTTTCACATCTGTTTGATAGGTGCTAATTACCCCTTTATTGCCTTGATGCCTCTTCTCCGCCTACACCATTCTAAAGAACCTGCTGAGAATTTAATTTTTTCAGTATGGCTGTCTTCATAAAATTTTCCATTCTGACAATTCCTTGACTCTTAACACCTAGATATAATTCTATCAGGTCACAATATTTGGGAACTCTGTGATCTTACAGAGAGACACATGTGTCCATCTAGGGTTGTGTACGGTGAAGAAATAAGGAAGTACATCTGTTAGGGTGTGTTACTTATAGTGGTTCCCCTAGATTAAGGTTTCAGTAGACTCCTCTGCACTTTAGCAAAGCACTGGCAGTGTGATCTCACGGATGTCAAGTGGGAGGGTGTTTTTTTCATCCATTATTTTGCATATTCAAGGCTGTGAGCCTTAGTGTGTTTAGAGGTGAAAAGCATTGAGTAAATGAAAGATAGCTACTTGTGTTATAGTCTGTTGTCCAATTAAATTCTATATTTGTGCTGTGGTGATGGACATATCTTCATCTGTGCTAGATTTACGTTAATTTGCAGTCTTGATTATGGTAGAAGTGCTACAAAAGCATTTTGTTAAAATGCAAAAATGCCTAGGTTACTGCACAAGGAGTAGTAAAATATGATACAGAGACTTAGAAAATATGCTGCCGGTCTCATGGGAGTCATCTTTGCTTTTACTGCTGACAGAATTGCATAGTGCATTGTTCTTGCTGAGCTTTTTGGGAGCAGATTTTTCCCCTTAAAGTCACTTTGCCATTTTATTTTCCTAATGACTTGACATGCTATGCTATGCTATGGGAGTGATGAACAGTGTTCTTCACACTACCCTCCCTTGGTTAACTGTACGTCTTCTCCAGCTGCAAAAACAAAAGACACCTTAACCAAAATGCAATTGAAATTGGAATTCAGAAGGAAGGGTGCAGGAACAAGCTAGAGTTAAGAGGCAGGGGTTTGTGTCAGGAAGACGGGCTTGCAGTTACATCCTTATTTTAATTCTAGCTCTAGCCTTTACTCTTTCTGGGTTTGGGACAGTTGAGTTAACTTCTCTGTATTTCGGTTTCCTTATCTCTGGAAATGGGAATAATATAATAGTTCCTACTAAACAGGAGACTGAACCAGTGTTTATTGTTGTAGACAGACATTAACTTTGGATTTAATTTTTATTTCATTAGCAGATTTTCATTGAGCATCTTCTATGGGTCAGATGCTATATTAGATGGTGAATATACAATGGAGACCAATAAGATGCCGTTCTTAATCTTCAAAGGGCTCAAACTCTAATATTGGATTCTTAACTTGTGTCCATGGCTCTGTGTAGAATAGCAAAGGCACAGCAAGTGAGTTGGTGGTAAAATTTTTAGTGCTGGTGGGGCAGGAAATGGTCCTGCTATTGACCTGAAGGAAGAAGCTAACTTCCTAGCCTTGATACACTTCAGAAACTAGAGAAACACGTGGCCTTAAAGACTGTGAAGTAGATTGCCAGTAATGGATTTATTCTCATCCAAGTGAATCCATTTTAAAATGGACTTTAGATTTTAAAGTGGCACATTGATAAGTTTTGGCATCATTATCAAAAAAGAAGACTTTTCCTTGCCTTAATTTCAGAACAATTAACATGCATGTTTTCTTTCATGGTTTTTTTGTTGGTGTTGTTTGTAAAAATAACACATATTCATTAGAGAAAATTCATGAGAAAATTTTGAATTTTGTCTTGGCAAAAAGAAAGAGGACAATGGGTATATAATAGGTTAACCTGTCTGTAGTGTACCTATAAGTTTAAAAAAAAAAAAAAAAAAAGAGGCTAGCAGTCTAATAGAAGATTGAGTAAATAATAAAAATAAAAAATTCACAGAAAAGAAAGAACAATAGCCAGTTAAAAACAGGAAAAGATGCTCACCCTCATTATGGAGTGTGGAAATAACCATTTTTTAGGTATAATATCAAGCATTTATGGGAAGGGAGGAACTACAACACTCAATGTATTTGGGATACGAGTGTGAATTACTTTCACCTTTCTAGAACTAAATCTGGCAAGAAAAATAGCAAAATATCTTTCAAGGGAAATGGTACATATGTACTCTGGAATATCGTGAAGCTAATATATGAATGAGAACTGTGTGATAACCTGGAGAGATTTTCATAATAAATTAAGGGAAAATAAAGCATTTTGCAAAATAAGTTTTAGTATGACTCTACTTTTCTATTTAAAATAAACATATATTTGATTGTGACTATTTGTATGAGACATTAAGGTATGGCAGACAGTCTACCAAAGTATGTTAATGTTGTTTACCTCAGGTCACTAGAATTAGCTAGTTGGGGGAGGGGGATATTACCTTTATATTTGTGTTGATTGATACTTTTGTCATTTTAAAAAAAATAGATAAAAAGCAACAAAAGTTAGGAGGAAGAAAAAAAGTCCTTGGAGTCCCATTACTTAGATGTACAGTATATATATTTTTTGTAAATTGACAAATGCTTACGCAGGCTATTTCAGAGTCTTTAAAAGTACTATCATTTTTTAGCACATTTATAATAGATACATGGATATGCTTATGTTTTAATTCTTTTAGAAACCACTCAGACCATTTTAACACCTTTATTGAGGTATAATTCACATAAAGTTAACTTCTATGTTATTTAAAGTATTATATTAGTTTTGACGTCTCTATATATGCTCATGAAACCATTACCACCATCAAGGTAATGAACGTAACTGGTCACCCCAAAACGTTTCCTCATACCTGTTTATAAATTCCTCTGAGCTGCACTGCCCTCCGTCCATTCCAAAGGCAAACACTGATCTGCTTTCTGTCACCATAGATCAGTTTGTATTTATTAGAATGTTTAGAATTTATTAGATTAGTTTGCATTTATTAGAATGTTTAGAATTTATTAGAATTTCTGACTTCATACATAAATGAAGTCAGCATAAACTTTTCTTTGGCTTCTTTCACTCAGTAGGTTTATCCTCATTGTTGCATATGTTAGTAGCTCATTTTTTTTTAAATTACTGATATACTGGGTACCAGGTGGCTCAGTCCATTGAGCGTCCGACTTCGGCTCTGGTCATGATCTCGCAGTTCATGAGTTCAAACCCAGCATCAGGCTATCTGCTGTCAGCACGGAGCCCAATTCAGATTCTCTGTTCCCATTTCTCTGTGCCCCTCCCCCACTCTCTCTCTCAAATAAACATTTAAAAATTTTTTTAAATAATAAAATTACTGATGTACTGTGGATGTATCACAGTTTGTTCACCTGTTGGTGGACATTTAGGTTGTTTCCAGTTTGTAGCTATTATAACAGAGTTCTATGAACATTGGTGTACAGGTGTTTTTGTGGATATATTTTGTCATTTCTCTTGAGTACATAAGAGTGGAATGTCTTCTTTACATATAAATGTACGTTTAACTTTTTAAGAAACTGCGTGCCATTTTCCAGGCATTTGTGCCATTTTACATGGCATTTTACAGCAGTGTGGGAGAATTTGAGGCTGTCCTTTCTCTGGTGAATTTTCTTAACACCTTTCTCCAAAATATATTATGTATATTTTGTGTGGGTCTACTTCTGGATTCTCTGTTTTTCCACGGATCTATTTGTCTTTCTTGATGCCAGTACCACAGTGTCATGATTTCTGAGGCTTGTAATAATTTTTGTAATCAGATAGTATTAAGTCCTCCGACTTTATTCTTCTTTTTCAAATTGTTTGGGCCATTGTAGGTCATTTGCTTTTTTATGTTAATTTAGTTGTTTTCTTAAATTTTTTAATGTTTATTTTTGAGGGAGAGAGAGACAGAGTGCAAGGGGGTTAGGGGCAGAGAAGGAGGGAGACACAGAATCCAAAGCAGTCTCCAGGCACTCTGAGTTGTCAGCAAAGAGCCTGATGTAGGGCTCAAATCCACGAACTGTGAGATCATGACCTGAGCCGAAGTCAGAAGCTTAGCTAACTGAGCCACCCAGGCACCCTGTTAATTTAGATTTTTTCATTTTTAAGTTTTTTATCTAATTCCAGTACAGTTAACTGTATTAATTTTAGAATCAGTTTTCTCCTCAAATTTTTTTCTACAGAAAAGCCTGTTGGTTGGGGCACCTGGCTGGCTCAGTGGGTAGAGCATGCAGGTTGATCTCATTCAAGCTCTATGTGGGGCGTACAGCTTACTTAAAAAACAAAACAAAACAAAACAAAAAACCTGTTGGAATTTGATTGGGTTTGTGTTGAATCCATAGGTAGAATTGACATCTTACAATATGGAGTCTTCTGACCCATGAACATGGCATATTTTGACATTTGTCTTTTTTAATTCTCTCAGCAGTGTTTTGAAGGTTTTTATTATGTACAAGTGTTTTATAATTTGGTCAAATTCGTATCTTTAGATGCTGTTATAAGTGGTATTTTTCATTTCAATTTTTGATTTTTCATTACAAGCATTTGGAAATACAATAGAGTTTTTTTCAATTTCTTATATTGCAATCTTGCTAAAATGCATTTACTAGTTTTATTAGCATTTGTAGAGATTTCTTTGGATGTTCTGTATAAGTACTTACGTTGTTCCTGAACAAAGACCATTCTACTTCCTTTTTTTTTTTTTTTTTTATGTTTATTTATTTTAGGAGAGAGAGAGAGAGACAAAGGGGTTGGGGAGGGGCAGAGAGAGAGGGAGACACAGTATCCAAAGCAGGCTCCAGGCTCTGAGCTGTCAGCACAGAGCCCGACATGGGGCTCGAACTCGGGAATTGTGAGATCATGACCTGAGCCGAAGTCAGTCGCCTAACCAACTGAGCCACCCACGCGCCCCTCTTTTTTTAATTTTTTTTAAGTTTATTTATTTATTTTGAGAGAGAGGGAGAGTGTGTGAGCATGAGTAGGGTAGGGGCAGAAAGAGAAAGGGAGAGAAAATTCCAAGCAGGCTCCATGCTGACACAGGACAGAGCCCACGGCAGGGTTTGAACCCACAAACTGAGATCATGACCTGAGCCTAAATCAAGAGTCGGACAGTTAACCAACTGAGCCATCCAGGCACCCCTCTTGTATTTCATTTCTAACTGGATTTCTTTTTGTTGACTTGCTGCACTAGTTAGTACCTTCAGTATGATACCAACTGGATGAAGTGAAAGTAAATAATTCTTGTTTTTCTCATTCTCAGGAAGAAAGCATTCAATCTTTTCATCACTAAATATGATGTTAGCTGTAGGTTCTTGAATTATCTGGTTGAGGAAGTTCTTTTTTATTCCTAATTTCCTGAGAGATTCCTTATTTCAATCAAGAATACAAATTGGATTTTATCAAATATTTTTCCTATATATCTTGAGACAGTCATGGTTTTCTTTTGTTTGTTAACTATTTGCTTTATATTGCTTGATATTTAAATATTAGGCCAAATTTTCCAGGGTCAGGAGTTCAAGCCTGACTCCAAGCTTGCTTTAATAAGCTGGGTAGAGTGTTTACTTTAAAAAAGTAAAATTAAAATATTGGACCAACTTTGCTTTCCTGAAATAAAATTTGCCTCTGATCATTTTATTTTTATTATTATATTTTAGAGTGTGGCTTGCTAAAAATTTATTTAGCTTTTTGACATTAGGTTCATAAGGGATATTGGCCTGAAGATTTCTGGTAATTTTCCTATTTGAGCATCTGGGTAATGCTGACTTCATAGAATGAATTGAGAAGTAGTAGTCCCTCCTCTTCAGTTTTCTAGAAAAATTTTGTATAGAATTGATACTGTTTCTTCCTCAAATGATTGGTAGAATTGACTGGTGAAACCATGAAAAAAATATGACCCATAGTTATTAGAATTAGCAGACAACATAATTAGTAAGTACAGTTATAACTGCATTTCACATGTTCAAAAAGTAGTGACATCCATGACATAATTAGAAACACATAAATGATGGAACCAGTAGACAGAAATCAGCCTATAAAAGACTTCAATAGCACAATCAACCAGTTTGACCTAATTGACACAAAACACTCATCAAATAGCAGATGCATGAGGGCAAATGGCAAATGTACCAAGATAGATCATATTGTGGCTTTATAAACAGGTTTTAATAAATTTCAGAGGATTCAATTTAAAGCAAGGATATTCTCTGACCACAGTGTGATTAAAATGGGAATCAGTAAGAAAATTATCTCTAGAAAATCCCCCAAATATTCAGAAACTAAATAACACCCTTCTGAATAACCCAAGAGTAAAAGAGGAAATCAAAGGGAAGTGATCAAGTATTTTCACCTGAACAGAAATGAAAACCCAAATCAGAATTTGTGCTTGAATTCATTTTCTATTGCTGTTATAACAAATCGTCACAATCCGCGTGGCTGAAAACACATAATTATTACCTTACAGGTCAGAAGTTCAAAATCCATTTCATTGGACTAGAGATAGGAACAAAAATGTATTTTTTTCTGGAGACTCTGCTTTTTCCATTTTTATAGAGTCTACCTACATTCTTTGGCCCTGCGTTTTTCTTTATCTTCCAAGCCAGCGCCAAACGTCTCTGATTCTCCTGGTTCCCTCCCACTTGTATAGACCCTTTTGATCCCATTGGATCCACTAGGTTCATTCAGGATACGTGTCTCCTCGTCCTGAGATCCCTTAATCACATTTGCAAAGTCACTTTTGTCATGTAAGGTAACATATTCACAGGGTTCAGAGATTAGGACATGGACATCTTTGGCGGTACATGGTTCTGCCTACCACAGAGCTAAAGTAATATTAAGGTGGCAGTTTACACCACTAAATAAATACACATATTAGGAGAGAAAAATGGTCTCAAATTCATGACCTCGGCCTCCATCTGGAGAAACTGTTCAAAGAGCAAATTGTGTAAAATGAATTAAAATCTGAGATCCAATGTAAAACTTGGTGTCTATCTGATAACACCATATTGTGTAACTGAAATTTGCAAAAAGAAAAGAACTTAAATGTTCTCAACTCCGGCTCCACATACATATATATGTAAGGTGATAGATGTGTTAATTAACTATGTGGAGGGGATCTTTCCACAGTGTATGCTTATATCAAATCATAACGTACACTCTAAATATCTTACCATTTTTTATGTCCACTATACTTCAGTAAAGCTGAAAATTTTTTTAAAAGAACAAATTAAACCCAAGGGAAATCATAAAAACAACAGGAAAAATTTTAAAATAGAAAACAAAACAAAATCAGATGAAAAAATTATTGAGAATATTAAAAGTATTAACAAACCAAAAAAAAATTGTTTTTAAATTTACATTTTTGTTTTGATTCCAGTTAACATAGAGTGTTATATTAGTTTCAGGTGTACAATATAGTGATTCACCATGGAAGTAAAAAATTTTAAATTGTGTTGTAGATGTATATTTTTGGTAGAATGTAAGTCTAGAATCCTCATTTTGTTTTGTTTTGTTTTGTTTTTGATTCCAGTGCTAGACCCCAGGCAGACCAGCTTATACTATTTAAACTTATGAGAAGAAGTCCTAGAGCATTCTAACATATAATGGGAAGCATAATCACCAAGCCATCCATACATTTCAAATAGTAACCCCTGAGAAGATGCTGAAAAACACAGACAGACTTACTCTCTAGTTTTTCTTTTGGTTGACATCTCTGTGAACCATCTTTTTTACATAGTTTATCACCATTATTCTCTTTTTCTAGTTCGTATGAAATCGCCATTGTAACAAAAAAAAAACTTACCCTTCTCTCAACTGGGTTTTTCTTTGCTCTGCCCCAGTTTCTTAGAAAAATCATAAAATTTTCCTAGATTCTCATAATGATCTGTGGAAGAAAAAAAAGATTAGGATCCCCAGCCTCAAGAAACTTTAGATAAAATTCTTGGATATGATGTAATCAGAATGAATGAATGCCAACTTTTAGGATTTCAAAACCAAGAGGAAACAAAGGAAAATAAAATGTGAAAAAAATGATTAAAATGTTAGGAAAGAGATTAGAACTGGGTGTTAAGAGTCAGAACTCTCACTGGAAGTTCCATCATGGAACATTCTACTCTTTATGTACAACCCTGTGACAATGTAAAGAGGCCCTTCCTTCCCTTACCGATTGTGAAGTGTCTATTCTTAATAAGGCTTCATAGCCTCTTAGAGTTGGGTTTCTTCAGTTCAGAGACTCAGATGCATCTTAAATCTTAGAACTGAGGAGTTCATGTTCTATTCCAAATGAGTAGAGAGCTAAAAGGGTGACTTTTTATAATCTGGGGTCTCTTATTTGGGTGTTATGTGGCTATAAGATCTTCAACTGATTTGCTTCCTTTAGATACACCTAAACCATCTCATTCTTGGTACTGGATTGGGGTGGGGGTGGGGGGGGGGGGGATGAAAACCTCCTGCCGAACCAGAAAATGGTCTTCACAAATGTAGAAAAGAAGGAAGATAGATTTATTATTGAGTAAGCATTAAGACGTCAATGAGCATCACAGGCAATCCACTAATAAGATGGCAGACAGAAGGAAATCTCACCCTTTCATAAAGCCAGGCAAATATAATTCAGTACATACATGTTCTCAAGATAATGATAATTTGTCTTCATGTAGTAGGATTATACCAGCACCGACTGTTGCTATTCTGGTTCATCCCAAATTCTCTTGGTAGTTAGGGTGTCCATCTGTTAGTCAGTTGCCTTTATCCAAAGGAGAAATTAAACTTCTTGTATGTTTGTGATAAGTGTGTAGTTGCCTAGAGGTAACTCTCATGAGGACAAGGAGAGAGATGGCTCCCACACTTTAAATAAAACTTCCTGAGTTGTAAACCTGCCTAGAGTCTTCTTTAAGCATTTAAAAAGATTTACACATATATCAAAGGGATAGAGGAGAGATTTACAAGCTTTCTCTAGGCAGAGAGCTAAGAAAAGGGGAAGTAGAAAAGGTCTTTTTTTCTTTTTGGCACCAGAAAAAAAATTGAAGTTTTATTAACCTTTAGTTTCCTGGGTATCTACTTGACTAGTGAAGAAATAACTAATAAAGTAGAAATAATATAGTAAAGAGAAGCAAGTTTACCAGCATGGTATCTTTAGTAAAAGTGGTTTTCAGATTTATATTAGAAAGCTAGTGGAATATGTTGGGACTAAAAATTTACCTCTCATGGAATCACCTCTTTCACATTCTTTTAACCTATGTGGAATGATGATGTTTTCACGTCTTGTTACAGAGCTAATGTTCTCTCTCATAGAGCTCCATGAGTTCTCCTACTTCCTCTGTAATTCAAAAAAGCATATGCTGATTCCAGCCATATGTGGAATCTAAAAAACAAAACAGATGAACATAGGGGAAGAGAAGCAAAAATAAAATAAAAACAGAGGGGGACAACCATAAGAGACTCTTAAATACAGAGAACAAACAGGGTTGCTGGCGGGGTGTTAGGTGGGGGGATGGGCTAAATGGGTGATGGGCACTAAGGACGACACTTGGGATGAGCACTAGGTGTTATGTGTAAGTGATGAATCAGGAAAATTCTTTCCCTGACATCATTATAACACTATATGTTAACTGATTTGGATTTAATGTAAAAAATAAAATAGGGACGCCTGGGTGGCTCGGTCAGTTAAGTGTCTGACTTTTAAGTTCAAAAAAATAAATAAATAAAATAATCAAATAAAAAAGCACAAGCAAAATTCTAATATCCTCCATCAGGTTAGTATTTCTTAAATTTTTATTTTAGTAGTATATTTTTATAAAGAGCAGTCCTAAACTATAGAACAAAATACCTTTTCCAGTCATAGAAGATAAAATAAGCTTGAAACAATGAATACAAATCACTTTTAAAAGTTTCACTCTTTTATTTCTTCAAATTTTATATTACTGTTATAAATATTGAAGAATGGAGAAAAGCCCTCCATTGTTCAAAGATACAGTCTGAATATTAGCATTACACTTTTCGTCATTTCCCTCTAGTCTTCATGTAAGTATTTTATATGGTTATAAATGTAGTATGGGCACAATTTTTTATTTTGCCTTTTTTCTTTTTTAACCTAATCTTTTTTTAAGCCCTTGGCCCAGTTTAACTAGCCAAAAGCTAAATCTTTATGACTAGAAACAGATCATAAAAATCTTTGCTGTGACTTGGTCCTGGTCAGTAGATTGAAACCTAAGCAATTGATTTCCATCTGAAGGTGGACTTCCTTTGGACTAGTCGGGAAAGTTTTTTCTTTCTTCCTACTTTTTTTTTTTTAATATAGAACTGTATTATTCTTAGATTGAGAACCTTATTGTACAACAAAGGTTTTTATGTTTATTTATTTTGAGAGAGAGAGAAAGCCAGGGGGAGAGGCAGAAAGAGAGGAGACAGAATCCCAAGCAGGCTCCATGCTGTCAGCGCAGAGCCCTATGAGAGGCTCCATCTCCCAAACCTTGAGATCATGACTTGAACCTGAAATCAAGTTTTGGACACATAACCAGTTGAGCCACCCGGGTGCCCTTCTTCCTACTTACTGTTGGCTAAAGTGACTTAATAAAAATCATGCATATCAAACCCTTTTACAGTTCTTTACTTCTCACTATATTTTATTTAGCTTTATCTTTCATGATTTACTTGCTTTCAAATTTTCCTTTTCAAATACTAATCTGTGAAAGTTTTTTTACCCCCTTAATCAAAATTTAGTAGATTGAACATACAGGAATTTTCACTAAGTTGTTTTGTTTTGACGGTTCCTACGGAAAGATCAATACTGCAAAGCTTTACCTTCTTGTTTGCAGTTGATTTAAAAAAACAAAAATTAGAAAACTAAATATATAGTGTGCATATACTTGTATCTTTTTTTTTTTTTTTAATTTTTTAATCTTTATTCATTTTTGAGAGAGAGACAGATTGCAAGCAGGGGAGGAACAGAGAGAGAGGGAGACACAGAATCAGAAGCAGGCTCCAGGCCCTGAGCTGTCAGCACAGAGCCTGACGTGGGGCTCGGCCTCACAAACCGTGAGATCATGACCTGAAGTTGGCCACTTAACCGACTGAGCCACCCAGGCGTCCCTATACTTGTATCTTTTAAATGCTGGCAAGTAGGCGAAAGCATTCAGGTATCTCAGAGATAAGATATTTTTCTAACTTTATATGTGTTTAAATTTTATGAGTGGAGAGCATGTAACTCTCATGAGTTCAAGCTTGCAACTTGGTGTGGAGCCTGTAGCTCTTCGGTAGACCATCTTATAGTTAATCATGTAGTAATAGGAGCCTAATCTAAGGTGTAGGCATTGGGAATGGACTATTTAAGATGGTCTCTTGGATATAATTCTCTTATTCTAGCTAATTCATTATTAATTGTCGTGTTAAATCAGAGCGTTGATGCCTCTGTCTCCCTCCCTTCCTACCTTTTCTTCTCCCAGCTGTAGCACAACCAAAGTTCACTGCACCTCTCCACCAATATGGTAAGAGAGGGATTGTATATCACAATCTCACCAGATACTAGGTATGTGGATATCTGTGTTCAGGTTTCCAAAGACTTGCATATCTGCTAAAGAAGTGTGTGCTTTCTCTCACTTCCTTTTGTGTATTTCTACTTTATTTTTTTTTTTTATTTTTTTTTCAACGTTTTTTATTTATTTTTGGGACAGAGAGAGACAGAGCATGAACAGGGGAGGGGCAGAGAGAGAGGGAGACACAGAATCGGAAACAGGCTCCAGGCTCCGAGCCATCAGCCCAGAGCCTGACGCGGGGCTCGAACTCACAGACCGCGAGATCGTGACCTGGCTGAAGTCGGACGCTTAACCGACTGCGCCACCCAGGCACCCCTATACTTTAAATCAGAACTTTAAGTAGCCACTTAAACAGAGTAACAATTTCTGCTATGTCAGTAGCTCTTTTTTAAAAAGCATGTTAAATGTTTTATGTTGTCCAGGAAAGAAACGTGTGGTTGTTTTTTGTTTTTGAGTTGTGGGTATGGTTGATATATTCTTGAAAAATCAGTTGATCTACATCTCTGGGTTTTGTTGGTTAGAGGAAGCTACTCATGAGTGTATATATCATACCAAAGAATCCTTCATAAAGTGGTCTTCCCTATTCTGTGAATGGAATTTAGAACTAAATTTAAGCATGTATGAAATAAAATTTAAAATAAAATGTATGGGGCACCTGGGTGGCTCAATCAGTTAAGTATCCAGCTTCGGCTCAGGTGACGATCTCAGGGTTCGTGAGTTCGAATCCTGCATCAGGCTCTCTGCTGACAGTGTGGAGCCTGCTTCGGATCCTCTGTCCCCTTCTCTCTCTGCCCCTCCCCTTCTCTCTCTCTCTCTCAAAAACAAATAAACATTTAAAAAGTTAAGAAAAATAAAATGTACGTGTCACTCAAACTCTGTAACTCTTCAAAAGGATTCTGCTGTGGAAGCAGAATTAGTCGCAAGCATTTTGAAGAGATGCACATTAAATAGACTGGTTATATGTAGAAGTTCCTTAAAAAAAGAAGAGACCACTACATACATACACACCTGAATATACATATTCAATATAAGACCATGAGACTATAGCAAATTGCCCATGTTTACACCCATGTTTACCAGAATCTTAGTTCCATACTTTGAGAAAATAATTTACTTTGAATAGGTCACCAAGGAAGATTAACAGTGGTCTAATGTCTTTTGTTTATTATAGTCCCTGAGGTGAAGGCGTTTCCATCTAGTTATATCTAGTTATAAAAAAGTGAGGTGTATGTAACAAAGGAGATTTACAGAGTATTTTTTATAATGGTGCAGTAATTTTGAGAATGTTAAATGTTTCCTTTTCCTTGTTCCCCAGAACAGTGTAAGTGTTCATATTGTACTGTTCTTCTGAAAAAAGAGTGGGCTCTTCAGAGAGATTGGTTGGTTTAGTCTTAATGAGTGAATGTTACATTTCTGTAGGGAAACAGTACATGGTAGCCTTCAGCTTTGTGTTTGTTTCTTTTGATAATGTCTCCATTTGCTAAATGGACTTTTCTTTGATTCTTCTCTCTACCTACCTTCCTGTCATACCTTACCTCTCTGTTGACTCATGTGTTGCCTTCAATAGGATCCTTTTTTTTTTTTTTTTTAACTTCATTCATTTTGAGAGAGAGAGAAAGAGCAAGGAGGGGGCAAGGGAGCAGAGAGGGGCAGGGGGTGGGGGTGCAGAACATCTCAAGAAGGCTCCACTATCAGCACAGAGCGCAATGCAGGGCTTGATCTCACAACCCTGAGATCATGACCTGAGCCGAAGTCAGTCACTTAACTGAGCCACCCAGATGCCTCTGTAAGATCCTTTTAATAGCTTCTTTTTGCTCTCTGATATTTAAATAGTCTTTAAATTGCACATCCAAGTGTTGAATGGTTTTGTGGAATTACAAGTCAAATGAGTTTTTAAAAATCCTTTGTAGGGGCACCTGGGTTGCTTAGTCAGTTAAGCATCCAGCTCTTGGTTTTGGCTCAGGTTGTGATCTCAAGGTTTGTGAATTCAAGCCCCTGCCCCGCATCAGGCTCTGCACTGTCAGTGCTTGGGATTGATTCTCTGTCTCCCTTTCTCTGCCCCTCCCCTGCTTACTCTCTGTGTCTCTCTCTCAAAATAAGTGGATAAACCTCAAAAAAAAAAAAAAAAAAAAAGAGGAAAGAGAATGCATTTAAAAAAATCTTCTGTGAGCTTAATTTTCCATCTAGAACTTCTGATACAATATAATAATAATTGAGTAAAAATTAGGTTTTCTTTCTTGATTTTCTCCCCAGCAGTATGAACGACTAGACCAACAGGACTGATCTGAAATGAGAACTGAATGTTGTAGAAGTGCTGCCTAGCTAATGAAATCTTAAAGTGTCCTTTTGTTGTCTAGAGGCTTTATTTTATTTTATTTTATTTTATTTTATTTTATTTTATTTTATTTTAATGTTTATTGATTTTTGAGAGAGAGAGAGGGAGAGCGTGAGTGGGGGAGGGGCAGAGAGAGAGGGAGACGCAGAATCCAAAGCAGGCTCCAGGCTTTGAGCTGTCAGCACAGAGCCCGACACGGGGCTCGAACTCACAAACCATGAGATCATGACCTGAGCCAAAGCCGGATGCTTAACCGACTGAGTCACCCAGGCGCCCCTAAGGCTTTAAAAAAACAGAAGCTGGAATTTGATATTTTTTGTAGCTTAGGTATCATCTAACCTCACTCTTAACCTTTGTGGTTGAATATGCAAGGGACCTGAGATGTGTGACTTGCTTTAGGTCACATAGTTAATTAATAATAGAAGCAGACCCACGTCTAGAATTGGCTGGTAGGCCAATTTCTTGTATAGATACCACATACTGAATTATATGCCTGGCTATGTCCTAACCGTGAAACAGGATGAACCTAAACCACTGGTTGAAAGGCTGTATGTGCTCATGTGAACAATTTGTGCCTAAGATACATGCCATTGCAGTGTCTGGGCCACAGCTACCCAGTTACTGACTTGATCATTCTGCTGTTTCTTCTGTATGGGTGAAGCCCTCATTTGGCGTGCTAAATTTGAATACAGGTATCATTTAGACTTAGTATTATCAAACATGACTTTGCAGTGGGAAGTAATGGCCCTAATCTTGTATTTCAGCTCAGACAGCTGTAACTGCACCAAAGATGTGGAAAAAACCAAAAGATCGGACCCGAACCACTGAAGAGGTGTTGGAGGCAGAAGTGGAGGTAAGGGGCAGCAGTAAATCTCTTTAGCTGATGTTAGGAATTGTGGGGCCATTTTCAAGACAAGTGTATATTTTTATCTCTTTTTTGAGATCCTGTTTTTCAAGGAAACGTGAGCACATAGTCTGATTTTTTTTTTTTTTTTAGTCCACAGAATTTTAAAAAGATTGTTGGTAGCATGTTCAGTTTCATCAATTTCTTGTCTACCAAAATGTCTCTTCAGCAAAACTAAGTTACTGTTTAATTTTGGGTTAATCCCTTAACCCCATCAGTTGAATTTGTCCTTATATTAACTGGATGGAAAGACTAATCTGGTAAAGAATAATGGAAAGTTTTTTCAAATACCCATTAGCAGTAGTGATAGAAATCGTCAGGTACATTTTAGGGAAATTCATTTTGGATATGTCATCTTCTAACTGGATCCCAGGAATATAACTTTTCACATATGATTTGCCTGTTTGAACTAAACCATTCCATATTTTGCTATAGGTTACAGCACAACAGGAGACAATGTGAGGCAGAAACAAGGGCAGAGTCAGTCCGAAGGAGTGTTCTAACAGATTCATAGTCTATAATCTTCATATCCTGAATGTTATATACTGAATCTTATAAATCAAGAGTAATCTAAAACATCTGTACGTTGCTTTTTTCTTGAACTCTTAATGTCTGCTTTATTAAAATAGTTCTTATAAGTGTATAGGGTGTTAACATTAAAATATAGAAATTATTTTAAAGTGATTTTAAATACATTTATTTCAAAAGGCTTTTCTATCTAGTTATAATTCTTACCCTTCCGAAGCAGTTCACAGTACCCCTTTGTTACTTCCCCCTGTCCTGTCACTGCTCTTACATGATGCTCTACTGATGTCACAGTTAGTCCCATAGCAACCACTAAAATGTTTCACGGAAGCGATTTCAATGTGGTTATCAGGGGATAAGAATTAGCAGGAATTTGTAGAGGGCCAAATAGTTGCTGCACGTGTCTTGCAGTTTAACAAGAAAATGTTGCTCCTACAGAGAATAAAATACCTCCAGAGACAGGGGAGTCCCATACATTCCTGGTATAGCTGTAAGAGCTTCCTAACCTGGTTACTCTTTAGATTCCGCTATTTTTTATTCATTTTCTTGTTATACTTTATGTTCCTTTGCTAGATTTCTAAGCATTACTGAATTAAATGGGAAGGCCACCACTACTGTGCCTGCAGATATTCATTCTCTTCTTTAGATCAGAGGTTGGCAAACATTTCCTGTAACCGTTCAGATAGTAAATAGTTTAGATTTTGTGGGCTGTATGATCCCTGTCACAGTTCTCCATTCTGTTGTTGTAGGCCACATGCAGCCACAGATAATGTGTAAGCAAATAATTGTGACTAAATTCCAGTAAAACTTTATTGGTCAACATTGAATTTAAATTTCATGTAATATTCATGAAAGTATATAGTATTCTTTGGGATTTTTTCAGCTACTACAAATGCAGAAACCATCCTTACCTCGCATACAATACAGAAACAGTTGATGGGCCAAATTTGGCCCATGAGCGATTATTTGCTAAAGCCTGCTTCACATTGTTGTTCTTCATACATGAGAACTGTTTCAGCTCATTTTGAATCCATCACTTTTTTCTTTACTTTATGGTTTAAAGTATTTTTGATTATTTGCACACAGACTTTTTTTTTTTTTTTTTTTTGCCTCCAGATATCCTAATTCCTTGTCTTTCCTAAATTTGAGCATTTATTAGAGTAGTTTAGTATATACTGGGGTCATTATCTTTGTTTTCACTGATTATCAAGCTCTCCTTTTCTTAATAGATTTTTCTCAGCCTTTCAAAGAATGTGTTTCAGGTTCCAGCATATTTTTGGTTATATATTGGGTTATATCACTGCAAATATTTTATCAAATTCTATAAATTGTAGTCTACAAGGATAACTAGAAGGATGATTCATCTTAAAATTGATGCTCAGGGCATCTTTAAAATACCTTTTTAAATTTTAGTGTATTTCCTCTGTTATCACATACATAGTTGTCGGTCTGCTTTTCTAGCACTTTAAAAACTCATGAGTTAAATAGGCAGTTTTATCAACTAAATTCTTCTTTTCAAGTTCCTATAAAAGTTTAACATTTTACAGTCCAGCCCATAAGGTGTTTTCTTTGCTTCAAGCTGGTTTTCTTAGTAAACAGTTTAGAAACTGTTAGACAGTTACAAACTAGTTTAATATAGCGTCATCCAGCTGAAAGAAAAATAATCATCATAAATACTTAATGCAGCTAATTTTGTGGATTTCCTTGAAAAATATCCTTCTAACAGTGTACCTCAGACACTTCAGTGGTTCTGTGTTCTCTAAAGTATGGTTTGTCTTCCATGGAAACAAATTTCTTTATACTTCTTTTTCTAGTTAGAAATTAACTTTCCAAGTAATACATTCTCTGCTTTATAGCCAACAGATTTTCTCTTGTTGATTTTAGGTACAGAGTAGAGGACATAATATATTTTTTTTTCTCTAAAATAACATTTTTCTTCATTTTACATGATCTGAAATCATTTCAGCTTTTGTCTTCTTGAAATTTTTACATCTTTCTTTTGATTTTTTCCATACAATGTTTTCCTTTTAGGGGAGTGGGGGAAAGCAAACGTGCACATAGGTGTATGTGTGTGTGTGCATGTTTGCATGAACTTTTTGTTTTCGTTATAGAAGCAAATCCGAAAAACCATCTGTTTCTATTTACAGCATTTGAAAATGTAGTCTTTTCCCATGATCCGATGTAGTTTAGAAGAAAATTTATTAGTATTATACCTGTTAAGATATTTCGTTTATATAACAAAGTAGGATTTGTAACTCCTTAATTTTTTGAAAAAACAATTTTATAAAGCAATTAGGGTAACCACTTGCTTATGTATATGACATTTTTTAAAAAAAATTTTAATGTTTGTTTTTGAGAGAGAGTACGCACATGAGTTTGGGAGGGGCAAAGAGGGCAATACAGATAATTTCAAGCAGGCCCCACACTTTCAGAGCAGAGCCTGATGCGGGGCTTAAACCCACAAACTGTGAGATCATGACCTGAGCCTAAATCAAGAGTTGGACGCTCAATGGACTGAACCTCCCAGGTGCCCCTACGTAAATGACATTCCTTCATACAGTTCTCTGTTGAATGAATTCAACAGAGCTTCTATTTTTGGCTCTTCTGGCGTGAATCTGTCAGTTAGAATGCCTACTTCCTCTGAGTGTTTGTTCCAAAGAATTGTTTTTAGAGTACTTACCTTTCATGATAAAGAAGAACTTAAAGTTCATAGAGAACTTTGCCTCAGGGAGTTTTGACGGTTCATATATAGCCCTCAAGAAATTAATTTTTCTTTGATATCTGAAACTATGGTGGTCAAAAATCTGGTGAATAACCTCCATTCCATTTTGCTTTTTAAAAGTAAGATGCACTAGAACCCAGATTTCTCTGTAGAGGAATATGTGCCAAGCACTTTTCCATATGTAATTTGAATAAGGTCACAACCATAGAGAATTCTGAGAACAAGCAAACAAAAATAGATTTTAACTAACAGGTGGCTTCCTTGTAAAATGAGGGATAATCAGCTTTTGGGGGCCCAGATGCTCTAGTCATCAAAATCTCCATTTAGCATCAAGAGGGCAGCACAAAAAATACCCTCTAGTGTTTCTTTTTATATTTGTTGAGCATTAATGGCAGAGGTAGGAGTGCTTGATTTAGATTTCTGACTAGGACTCTTTCGTGTCCATCAAGTACTAGGATTAACAGTTCTTTCCATTCTAACCTTTGGTACATTTAGATTTCATTAGTCATGTTAAAGCATTTCAGTAGCCATATGACTTGTCTTCGGTATCCCAAGAGATGAAATGAGAAAAGTGTTTTAAATAAACCTAGCATTCTAGTGCCATGTGCTGAACACAGACATCCTTTTTTTGAGTGACATGTTTTCCCCTGCCTTTTGAGGGGATACGTGTAGGTCTTCATGCATATTTACATGATAAAAATGATGTAACCTCTGTGCTCACTTATGCTTTAGCCTAAAGCTGAAGAGGAGCTTTCAGGCGACAAAGTACTTGAATCTGAACAGGATAAAATGAGCCAAGGGTTTCATCCTGGAAGAGAACCCTCCGACCTAAAAAAAGTAAAAACTGTGGAAGAAAATGGAGAAGAAGCTGAGCCTGTACGTAATGGTGCTGAGAGTATTTCTGAGGGTGAAGGAGTAGATGCTAATTCAGGCTCCACTGATAGTTCTGGTGAAGGGGTGACATTCTCATTCAAACCAGGTAAGTCTATCCCATCCCCCCCCCCCCCACCTTCCTATGTGTGTCTTATCTATTCACCTTACAGAAGTGTTGGCTCCTGTGGAGAAATATTGGATGGAAGGAAGAGTCTCGTCACAGAGTAATATTTACAGAATAGATTAGCAGGCATAAGTTAGTGACTAGCAAATCCAGAGTTCTGTGTGGGCGGAAGTGATATCTGATGCTGGTATTCTGCTTTACTGGCATCGGAAGAGCTGCTGGCAGAGGATTTCAGTCGGTGCTAGTCTGGTGGGACTCAACAAGAGAAATTGAATTTTATTTAGTTTACTTGGAAGGACTATTTCGGTGCTATATTGTGTTCATCATTTCACAAGCCTTAATCACTTAACCCTTACTACATGCAATGCACTGACATTTTTTACTGTATTCTCTTCTTTTAAAAATGTTGGGTTAGGGGCGCCTGGGTGGCTCAAGTCGGTTAAGCATCCGACTTCAGCTCAGGTCACGATCTCGCGGTCCGTGAGTTCGAGCCCCGCGTCGGGCTCTGGGCTGATGGCTCAGAGCCTGGAGCCTGCTTCTGGTTCTGTGTCTCCCTCTCTCTCTGCCCCTCCCCCGTTCATGCTCTGTCTCTCTCTGTCTCAAAAATAAATAAACATTAAAAAAAAAAAGTTAAAAAGAAAAAAAAAAATGTTGGGTTACAGGGTCCCTGGCCAGCTCAGTCAGGAGAGCATGCGACTCTTGATCATAGGAGTCTCGGTCATAATAAGTTCAAGCCCCACATTGCGCATGGAGTCTACTTAAGGGGAAGAAAAGAAAAAAAGAATTTAACAATGTTGGTTATAATTCACTAAATTAATTTCACAACAGAAATTTGTTGACAGAAATCACTCTGTAGAACGGAACTGTGATAATCAGAAGCAGTTCCTATGTACCTGCGGTGCTGTGCCCTGTGAAATCCATGCTATGTCTCAGAGGGTGTTTCATCTTTAGGTACTGTCCAAATACAAAACCTCTATCCCAGTATATGTGAACTGCGGTTGACTTTGAGATTAATAGAGAGGTTTGCATGGATATGTGGGGCAGGGTGGTTCATTTGATAGAAAGTTTGGGATGAGTGCAGTTTTTCTTAGCCAAATCTGAGTGACTTCTGTGTGAGGTAGGGTTGGATTGTAAAATGTCAGACCTCAAAAATAATCCATAGACAGTGTTTTTCAAACTGCTGTTTTTAATCCTTTTAATAGGTTGTGAAATTAGTGAGATACAACCAGCATTTGTTACAATAGAGAACAGAGGCGCACCTTGGTGGCTCACTCAGTTGAGTGTCCAACTTTGGCTCAGGTCATGACCTCATAGTTCATGGGTCCGGGACCCACGTCGGGCTCTGCACTGACAGTGTGCAGCTTGCTTGGGCTTCTCTCTATCTCTCCTCTCTCTCTGCCCTCCCCCCCATTCGTGCTTTCTCTCTCAAAATAAATAAATAAACTTACAAAAATTTTTTAAATAAAATGGAGAACGGTAAAAAAATGTCAGTGCATTACTGGAGTAAGGGTAGACAGTGTTTTAAGAAACTTTTGTATCTTTTATATATGTATTTGTTCTGGGTCATAAAGTCATTATATTTCTTATTGTGAGTTGTAGTCAAAAATGTTTGAAAGTCACTGATTATTGATACCACCTTAATATACTGGTCTTTTCACTACCAGTAAACTGCTGCTAGTGGGTTTTATAAAATTGTAAGGCCATGCTATAGTAAGTTTTTTTTTTAACTTTAAGGATTCAATGTACTGAAATTACTTCTGAAAATCTAGGCTTGTATCATATCACGAAGTACTTGTGGCTACCAACAGTCCTTCAGGAAATTGAGACGCTTATCATGTTTAGGACCATGTCAGCTATATCTCTGGGGGTGGGGGGGGGAGTGTATTTTTAGTAACCTCTATGCCCAGTGTGGGGCTCAAACTGCCTCCCCCAAGATCGGAAGTCGCATGCTCTACGAACTGAGCCAGCCAGGCACCCCCTGTCAGTTATATTCTTATCCTTCTATTTGGCAAGGAAGAAGTGCACAACTATAGACCCCAACTGTATTGAAACACTAAACTGCCTTTTGCCTCTGTAACATACACTAGCAATAACTAGAAAAAGGGCAGTTTAAAATTTAGATCTCAGGGGCCCCTGTGTGGCTTGGTCAGTTAAGCATCTGACTTTGACTCAGGTTATGATCTTGCAGTTTGTGGGTTTGAGCCCCGCATCAGGCTCCGTGCTGACAGCTCAGAGCCTGGAGCCTGCTTTGGGTTCTATGTCCCCCTCTCCCTCCTCCTCTCTCCCATTCATGCTCTGTCTCTCTCTCAAAAATAAATAAACATTGAAAAAATTTTTTAAATGGAAATAAAATTTAGATCCCAATAAACTGTCTGCCTTTTAATGAATACAATAAGGTAATGAGGATTTGGTTGAAAATATCTGCAGTGTTCTCACAGGCCATCATGAGTCTATCACCTCCACCTTAAAAACCACTGATGTAAAGTAATATTATCATGAAGTGATCTGGGGCATGGGTTTGATGAAAGTTTTGTTAATTAAAAGAAAAATGCTGTGACTTGCTTTTATGATCCAACAAAAATTTCAAGAAATTCTCCAACTTTATATAATGAAATTAGGATTATGAGAAATGATAGCTGTAACAATAGTCATAGTAACAAAGTAACGCTATGGCAAAAAACTAATTTAAAATTAATATTAAACGTATTAACTCTGAGGAGTGCCTGACTGGCTTGGTCAAGAGAGCATGCGACTCTTGATCTCGGTGTCCTGAGTTCAATCCCCACATTGAATGTAGAGATTACTTCAATAAATGCAACTTATAAAAAATCAAGAGTGTGTCAGGATTTTTGAAGAATATGTGCCTTCCCAGTTTTGTCTCAGCAAGCAAGTACATTATTTTCTTCACAGTAAACTGTAGTCAGCAGTGCTAAGGGGTTATTATCCAAAATACATAAAGAACTCATACAACTCCACAAAACAAACCCCAAATAATCCAAGTTCAAAAATGGGCAGAGGACTTGAATAGACACATGAGAAGATGCTCAACATCACTAATTACCAGGGAACTACGAATCAAAACCACGATGAGATACCACCTCACACCAGTCAGAATGACTAGCATCAAAAGCAAGAGATAAGTAACAGTGTTGGTGAGGTTATGAAGAGGGAACCCCCATGCACTACTGGTGGGAATAAAACCATTGCCATTGTAGCTACTATAGAAAACAGTATGGGCGTTTCTCAAAAAATTAAAAATAGAAATACCATATGAGTTAGTAATTCTACTTTTGGGTATTTACCCAAGGAGAACAAAAATAGAAATTCAAAAAGATACATGCACCCTCATGTTTATTGCAGCATTGTTTACAATGGCCAAGATATGTAAGCAACCTGTGTGTCCACTGATAAAGGAATGGATGACAAAGATGTGTGTGTATACATGAGTATGTGCATGCATGTGTGTATACACACACTCTGAAGCATTACTCAACTGTAAAAAAAAAGAATGAAATCTTGCCATTTGCACCAACATGGATGGTCCTGGAGGGTATTTTGCGTAGTGAAATAAGTCAGACAGAAAAAGACAAATACCATACGATTTCACTTCATATGTGGACTCTAAAAAACAAACAAATAGAAAAACAAATAGACTGATAAATACAGAGAACAACCTGTGATTGCCAGAGGGGAGGTTGATGAGGGGTTGGCAAGAATGGTGAACAGATGAAGAAGGTCAGACTCCCAGTTGCAAAATGAATAAGTCACAGGGATGAAAAGTACAGCACAGGGAATATAGTCCATAAGATTACATTAACTTCATACGGTGACAGGATGCTTAACTACACCTACTGTGGTGAGCCTTTAGTAATGTATAGAATTGTCGAGCCACTGTCTTGTGTACCTGAGATGAATACAATATTGTAAGTCAACTATACTTCCAAAATAGAATAAACCATTGTCGGGGGAAAAAAATGTATTTAACTGCTTAGCCGTTTCAGAATCTTAAATAAGTTATTTGTGTTTGTTTTGTGTCCTTTGCCTTTTCCCCCCAAAATATTTCCAAGTGAACAACCAAGGAATCCTTTTATATGAAACCAAAGGGTATTATTAGATTCCTTGTTTCTGAGATACCGAAGGGCTTGGTAGTTTATATTAAGTGGTTTCTGTAATAATCAGTTTACTATCCAAAGGTATCCAGAAGGGATAAAGGAACAAATGGCAGTTTGAAATTTTTACATGACATTTTGTGACTGTAGCTCAGTGTTTGCTTTGTGTTTGTCTGTGACAAAGTAAAGTCAGTACTGTAATCTAATTTGTACTCTTACTGGTTATACATATAATGACCCTATAGACACTTGTCTGCCTACATCCCTTTTTCTAGATTCCTGGAAGCCTGCTGATACTGAGGGCAAGAAGCAGTATGACAGGGAGTTTTTGCTGGACTTTCAGTTCATGCCAGCCTGTATACAGAAACCAGAGGGCCTGCCTCCCATCAGTGATGTGGTTCTGGACAAAGTAAGCAACATACTCAGAGAAAGCTATGTCTTTCTGGTGGGAACTGGTTTTATCAGTACAAATATATGAAGTATGAGCAATTTTTAGGAATTGTTAGACTGAATGTATTTGAATTCTAATATATGTTCATGTATTACAGTTTTCCTACATAGTGCTGTTGGATTTGAGGTTTACTATAGATTGCTGTAACCTTGGGGTTTGGCCCATATTTGAGTGGTGAAGTTTTAAAATTGATTGTCTGCTTATTCCAGTTGTTGCCTAGTGATATGGTGAAAAACGTTTGTCTGTTGGGCTACTATGGCTAAAGTGATATGGAGCTCTTTCTTCACTATTCTAAAATTTCAGTATAGAATTAGAATGGCATTGAGGACAGGTCAGATTGTATCTCAGAATTTCCCTAATACATACTTACAGTGATTCATCTTCACTTTTGACAAATAAATAGGCACCCTTTCTTTTAACATCTGATCCTAATGGTGCATACAGGAAATTAGTACAGTGTTTATTTTGTCTTTATTAAATTAAAAAGAGTAGAGCCAGATGCGTATCTGCCCAAGTAACTACACACACACGCGCGCGCGCGTGTGTGTGTCTGTCTGTGTGTGTGTGTGTGTATATATATATATATATATATATATATATATATATATATATGTCAATGATGAACCAGTGCTGGTGACCAGTGCTGGTGACCAAGCTTAAAATACTTTTGTTTTGGGGCGCCTGGGTAGCTCAGTCGGTTGAGCGTCCGACTTCGGCTCAGGTCATGATCTCACAGTCTGTGGGTTCGAGCCCCGCATCAGGCTCTGTGCTGACCGCTTGCTCAGAGCCTGGAGCCTGCTTCAGATTCTGTGTGTCCTCTCTCTGCCCCTCCCCTGCTCACACTTTGTCTCACTCTGTTTCTCAAAAATAAATAAATGTAAAAAAAAATTTTTTTTAAATAAAAAATTTAAAAAAAATAAAATACTTTTGTTTTAAAAAGAAACTATTAATCTTTAGTGACGTGTAGATGGTAACTATCTTACAGAAGGAGATCTCCCTCTTTTTGAGATTCCCAGCAGCTGCTTATCCAGACCATATTTGTATTAGTTTCCTCTTTTAAAGCAATAGGTTTTCTTATTTCTCTTGGTATCTAAATCTCTCTTAGGTACTTATTTGGTAGCGCTCATTTGAGACTTTACAAGGGGAGGTTTTATATACACTTAAATTAGATTATCCTCTAGGAAATATCTCTTCTTGTCTTCCTAATAGTTTTCTGACTGCATCCGTTTATTAGTTGATCTCTCCCTGAGCTACTTAGCTTTTTTAGTCTGTAGTCACATTATATGTCTATACCTCCAATTAATAAGGCAAACCAAGTGAGATTTTAAATGGTGTTCACACATGAAAAATATCTCCTTTAGAGACTTACTGTCACTCAAAATACATACTTTACTAACTGTAAGGCAACAGCAAGAAAATCAAAATGAGCTATGGCAGGATTCCTCTAGATAAGTTGCTATGATGTCCTGGTGAATATCCTGGAAAAAAATCCCCAAATTTGCTCCTAGTTCATTGGTTCTCATAGCTCTTCTTGTGCCATTCTGCTGGTCCTGAGTGTCTGGTAAGCCAGTCTACTGATTGTGTTTAGCCTCCCCTCGGGAATTTTTAGGCCTAATCAGTCCCAGGGCACCAGAAAGCGATTGCTGACCTAAGGGCTCTAAGGCTAGTCTGGAGGAGGGACCATGGTTCACATAGGACTTCGCTCGCTCAGAAAGCCAGTGCTTATCATTTTAGCTGATCCATCTTTTCTGTCTAGGTTTTTGCCTTTTTGGCACTGAACGCTTTGGAACTTGTGTTAAGCTTTCCTTTGCTTCTTCGTGCAGATCAACCAACCCAAATTGCCAATGCGAACTCTGGATCCTCGGATTTTGCCTCGAGGACCAGATTTTACTCCAGCCTTTGCAGATTTTGGAAGGCAAACCCCTGGTGGAAGAGGTGTACCTGTAAGTGCAAGTTTCCTACAACCCAGTTAGTTACAAACTGTCGTAGACTTCATGACATCTTGTCTCACAGCAAGAGAACGGCTTTTTTTCATTGATTCTTCTAACCAAGAAGTGGAAGAGGTGAAGACTCTCCTTTTTTCCATACTAACATTAAAGCAAATAAAGAATACATTTGAGTCATTTTTACTTGAGAGAAGTTGGTCTGCATTAATTTGGTCTCGATTTTTTTTTCATATGTTTTTCCATTGAAATGAACTGCAGATGGATTAAAAATAGAGCCGAACTTAAATAGGATTTCTGTTTTGTTTTGAGGTGCCCTGATACAGTTGAGATCTCTGATGACATTCAGCTAATGGTCATCTCTTTGTCTTTGTTTCTACAGATTTGCAAAGCGCAGAGCAGGCATGGATCGCCAATTCTGGAACAGAGCAAAGCCCCAGCTTGCGCTCCACTGGCGATGTCGCACCCACCCCTGAAGAGCCTGCCTCTTGGGGTGCGCTGAATCTTTTTTTTTTTTTTTTCTTTTTTTTTTTTTAACAAGAGTCTCTGGTGTTACGATATTTTCTGTTTTGTTCTTCTCACTTACTGTAGGTTGTGAAGTCAAAATATGAACAAATGACACGTACAAAAGAGTGCAGTATTCGTAAACTGCAGGTTGCCTTTACACCCCCAGTAGCAGGCTCTTCAGCGGTAGAAGTGACATCACCAGTGGAGTTATGCTGGGACACTGCCCTGTGCAGGATGCGGCAGGCTGTGCCTACTCCATGCTTTGTAGACTTGCAGAAAGCATGGGGGAAAGTTGCCGATGATGTGAATACCTTTTTTTCCCCCCACGTTGGAATGGTATTGAGAGCGCTTCATTGAAACTTGGGGAGGAGCTGGGGGTTTGATATTCACTTGCAGATCACCTTGTTAAGACAACTTTATTTTATGTTTGTAAAAATATTTTTATTTAAGGTGACACTTTGTATTTCCCCATCACCTTTTTATTTCTGGAATGGCAACTTTTGAAACCTGTTTCGAAATAAGACTGTATCATCAGAAACTACTGCCACTTGGTAGAGATTTGAATTATTTGTTGTTTGCCTGCAGCCAGACACTAATTGAAAATACCTCAGTGCCTACAATGTGTTGGAGGCTTTGCAAAACCTACAGAAAATATCCGTAATTTGAAGCATAGTCTTTAGTGAGCATCAACATCTTAAAGGTATCTCTGTGTGTGATATTCTGTTCTCACACAGGATTGAAATTGAATCTTTATTTTCTGTAAATACTAAATTAAAATTTTTTTCTAAAGAGTGAAAGTCTTTCACCAGAAAGTCTTTCACCAGAAAGTCTTAGAAAGCAGCTTTCTAGAAACCATTTGATGCTTTATTTTTCAGCATTTCCGTTTTTGGTGATTTAAAGTTGTGTTTCTGTTAGCGTTTATTTGTGTTTTAGTTTCGGTTTTGATTTATATCTTCGTTTTGCCACACATTGGAAATAACGTCGGTGCTGTTTTGATTTCTCTCTGGTTAACAGCATCTGTCCTTATCATACCTACTCTGTGTTGTTCGTATGTCCTTCACAGAAGGTATGATTTGTTGCGCCTCCTCTTGCAGCGTGTGCTGTCCCTTTTTATCACCACCTCGCTATAGAATTAGGTATAGCTAAAAGGAAATACTGTGAATTGAGAATAAGCTCCATTTCTTTTAAAACACTGAAATTAGAAAATGAATTTTGAAACTATCACAATGTATGTTTGCCCACTAATCTACATGCTTACTTGTATCATATAAATGAGTTATTTGGTGCATTCAAAGTAATGTGATTGGAAATGAGCCATTATCAAGAATTTGTAATGTCTCCAAAAAAGTCAGTTTTAGTTATTTCACTTTCTTTAAATAGCTCTGTCATGTGCCACAAGCTAATTTTTAAGCAAAATTGAGACCCATCAGAGTAATACTGATATGTTAAGCCTTAATGCAAGTAATTACTTTTCCAGCATCTCCCATAGCTAACAAACATTCTTTGCTTAATTTGTGCTGCTTCCCTTAGTATGTTGTTGTAGATTCAGATGGGAGTTTCATAGGATGTAGATGTCTAACATATAAAGGAACAGTTAATGATGCTGTTTGGGAAAAAGCAGCAGCCCTGCTGTTCATAGTTTTTGGTTCGGAACTTCCTCTAATCATTTTTCCCAGCTTCCCAATTGACTTATAAATGATTACCACCCAAAGATCTTGCGATCTACTAGGTATGGTTCATGGTGTGGCTGAAGTAACTATGACTCCTAGTATGAACTTTCCTGCAAAAGAGGGGTTATAAAATATGTTGAATGCATAGCAATTGTTTTAACATGTCATATGCAGTTACATAAAATCTTCCAACATAAAGGTCTTTTTATGGATAGTAACGTACATATCCATTAGAAGCACTCAGGCAGTATCCTCTCTGTAGTTTTTTAAAAGTCAGATTACTTAGGGGCACCTGGATGGCTCAGACGAAGTTGAGCATCTGACTTACACTCAGGTCATGATCTCACAATTTGAGAGTACGAGCCCTACATCAGGCTCGTTGCTGTCAGCCTGTCAGTGCAGAGCCTGCTTCATATCCTCTGTCCCCCTTCCCCCCCGCCCCTCTTCTGCCCATTCCCTTTCTCTCAAAAAATAAATAAAACATTAAAATAAATAAATAAAAGTCAAATTACTTAGGAATTGTGATGCTCATTTTAATAGTAATCTGGGTAGACATCACAGAAAGTGCCCCAAAGGAAATGTATTGAGAGAGAGGCCGTGGGCGTAGACTAGTAATTTCACATTTATTTAGCTGAGCTATTATAAAAATCCTAGGGGTGTAAAGAGGTTTTCTGAGTTTATATCATCCTTCCGTCCTTAAAGGAACACTTGCCTATCTTTCTTCAAAACTGGGTAGGATGAATATTGGTCCTGTTTTCCTTGATTAATCCAGTTAAGCAGAGGAGTTTGAGGTTAACAGTCTCTGAAGGAGATAAGAGCGATGTGTACTAAATTCTAAAGCAGAGATGGGTATGACTTCTTATTTAATACATTTAAGAGAAATACATGATAGTCAGTAAAAAAGTTTAAACTTAAATTCGTCAGAAAAAAAAATCTGTAGCTTACTAGTTTATCGATGCCAAATTTTGATGCTTCATTTGAGTTGTGATATTTTTGGACCCTGAGCCCTGAACACATTGTACCTTAAAATTCCTCTTTCAACCTGGAAGTTCCTCTTCCAGTCAGGATTGTTTGTCTTTTAACAGGCTTCGTTTTTCGTTAAATATGTCCTCCTTAGCTCATAATACAGGATCCTGGGTTTTGTTTGTGTTTAGTAAATAAATAAATCATTCATTATATATGGCACATCTTCTGAAGGATGCGATACATTTCACAATTGTATTGTTTTTCACACACATACAAAGGACATGAAGTATTTAAGGGTAATTATACCATTATAGATACCACTTTTTAAAAAGTTCTTTTTCTTTTTTGTTACTGATGATCACTTACCTGTTTGTTTGTTTTTTAATGTTTATTAATTTTTGAGAGAGAAGAGTAGGGGAGGGGCAGAGAGAGAAAGGGGCAGAGGAGCTGAAGTGGACTCTGTGCTGACACCACAGAGCCCGATGCGGGGCTTGAACCCATGAGCTGTGAGATAATGACCTGAGTAGAAGTTGGACACCCAACCGACTGATTGAGCCACCCAGGTGCCCCACCTTACCTAGTTTTTAAGGTCCTTATATATCCCGTATGTCTCTGATCCTCATAATAACTTTGTAGGTAGGACCAGCATTTAATATATGAGAAAGCCTAAGTTCAACAATGTTAAGAGACTGGCTCACAGTAACTTTGCTTACAATTAGCAGAGTTGAACTCAGAAGTCCACAGTTCTTTTGTCTTCTAATCTGCCTCTCTTTTCTGCTGTACCATAGTCCTTCCAGGTAGTGTAAACATGAGTATATTAGAGAATAATTTATCAAGTGTGTTAAGCATTTATAAGTATAATAAATCCGTTGAGGACTCAATATACTTGGATAAATATTTGTGAACAGTATCTGTCTTAGTTATAGCCAGTGAGCCAAATAATAATTTTTAAGGTTGCCTTGGGAGCTTGCACATAGGTGATAAACCAACTCTTTATCTGGGACTAACAGCTCATGTTACCTTTTTCAAAACGTTTTTTCCTCTCAAATGTTGTTATCTATTTAGTAATGTTTCTCACATCTTTATATTTTATGCAGCTCGCTTGAAATCTGTACATACTTAGACCTGGTAAAGGCACCTGGCATAAGTCATATTTACTTTGTAGATTCAGATTTCATGGCATATTCATTGATGTTTCCAGTACTTTCTGGAAATGGAAATTTCCTACTTCGTTCAAACATAATTAAAATTAGATCCCAAATTATGCTTACTATGGCTCTTACCTGATTTTGACATAATTACCTGTCATTACACCCATTAGTCTTTGTTCTTAACAAATTCTTACATGCACATGCATGGATTAATTTGAGTGTCTCGTGATAGAATTGTTTATATGAACTTATTCAAGTACTGAAAAAGATTTAACTCCTGTAAGTGAACACTAGAATATAACCTGAATTATAAAAATCAGATAATCAGTGTACTGCATTCTCTTATCAGAATTGTTTTGTCTGGGCTACTGTATCAATGTTTCAGTTACAAATAAGTATTTTTATGGTAGTACTGTCCAGTTTAGCCACCATTCCCTGTTAGTGCTTTTCCGGCTTGGTCCTCTTCAGTTCTTTTTTACTTATACCATGTGTGGTACCTCTGCATTTATCTGACCTCAGGTTTTTAAACGTTTGCTAAGTATTCTGAAATTGTGTCTTTTATGCTGAGTGCTTAGCTAGATGTATTTGACAAAATCGGTTTGTATTGCCCAGAAATTCTATCTTTGGATCCTGATACATCCTTGATACTACTAGTCCTAATTAGGGCAGATGGTGAAGTATAATTATTGTTGAAAGGCCTTCAGGCTTATGAGCTTAGGCCTAACTAAGACCATGTATCTCTTAGAACCTGTTTTTTGTTTTTGTTTTTGTTTTCAGTATATATAAAGCATGAAATTTAAGTTTCTGCTTCCTTCTCTGAAGCTTTATATACATTCAAAAGGGCAGTATTGAGGCACTAGAAGAGATATGATTCTGATCTCTAGGTCTTGTGTGAAGTTTTTTGTCTTCCCTCTTGAAGTCTAATTACAGTATTTAGTCAGCATTTAGAAAATGGTATATCAAAGAAAGTAAAGGCTGTCAGTATGCAACAGATCTGGGAGTAGCAGAACTTAGTATCAACCCAAGTGTTTAATCTTAAAAACTTATTTCCTTGCATTTAAGATCACAAGTATTATGGATATTTTAATACACCGCGTGTAACTTTTCCTCCATTGTCTCTTGCAGTAACCGTTTGTAACTTGACGACCATTACAACATACCAGCAAATGGTTTTTAACAGAATGAGTACAGTGGGTGGGACTCTAGCAGGAACTTAGAGAGATCCATTAAAATCTGTAGTAAGGCTGAGTGTCTACACTACAGAGAATTTTTGTGATAAAAGTGCATTTTCGTTTCATGCTGCAAGTTTAGAAACCTAGTTTTTGAAGTAGATTTGTAACTGTGATGATTACTGCCTGTGAATTTTTATGATTATTCAAGTCAGCAGTCCAAAGTCCCACAATAAGTAAAAAATAAAGCTTCAGTTTAAGGGTAGTCTTTTTTGTTAGAAACAATAGCAGTATCAGACATAATTTTTCATCACTTTATTTTCAGAGTTAAAAATGGTAGTAGTGGAGAACAGTACATTGATGGTATTCTAAGGTTGTCCTCTCACATCCCCCCGCTCCCCCCAAAAGATCACATCTAAAGTGAGTGCTTAATACCCATCTTTACATCTAGGAAGTGCTTGGTGTGATCATCAGGCTTGACTTGAACAGCACAGAAGAGGCAGTAAATTTTAAGTACTCTCTGTAGATACAATAAAGAATATTCTTGTCCTAGTTGTTGAACGTTGGACCACGGAGATCTCAACCTGGCCAGAGAAGAGAGCCCAGGAAGATCATTACAGTCTCTGTGAAAGAAGATGTGCACCTGAAAAAGGCAGAGAATGCCTGGAAGCCCAGCCAAAAACGAGACAGCCAAGCTGAGGATCCTGAAAACATTAAAACCCAGGTGAGATTAGAAGCACATTCTAACATTATTTTGGAATTATAATGCTGTTGTTTTAATTTGCTTTAACTTGTCATTTTGTCCTATTAGTATATGTAGAGATTTTTAAGACTTTAATTTTTTTTGCTTTTAAAAGCATTATCGTAAAAGGTCTAGCATAATGGGTGCCAGATATCTCTTGTGTTTGTTTTTCAAGACACTCTATGTCTAGAGGGGTTATATGTCCTAGACTTCAGTTATTCAGGCTTAGATCAATGTTTGCTTTTCTTAAAAATGTGTTTTTAGGTTCTCAGTGAGTACCCTATGCTAGTCTAGTTAGCATATTGCTTTATGTCTCCTTGTCAGGCTTTCGTTTCTAATAAGTTAGAACTGAGAAACCAATCTTGTTTTAGTCTTTTGGAATAAAATTGAATTCTTTGCATCTTTCTATGCATACCTTCCTGCAGAACTCCTTAGGGTAAATTGAATGAATTCCTTTAATCCAAACAAAATTTTTTTTTTTTGTCAAATTATGTCATCTTGATTCATCATTTGCTATACATACAATGCCATTTCCTGTCCTTAAGTTAGCTCTGTTATCTTTTTTGGATGTTTTTGCTTCTAGGCACCAAGACTAGAGTCTCCTCTTGAATTTTGCACCTGTCAGAGCCAGGCATCACAGGTCATATGCTGACTTTTCAGTGTCTCGTTCCTTAAATACCTTTCCTCTCAACATGAATAGTTTAATATAGCAATCAAAGCTTTAGCCCTGAAGACAGATGCAAGTTCTATTAGGCAGGTTTTTAATCTCAACTGTAAAATGAAGATACTAATATTACCTACCTCATTGGATTATTGTAACAATTAAATAAAGTATTATAAAGCAGTTGGCATGCTCCCTAGAGCCCACTTGGGTACTCGGTAGGATGTTCCTGGGTCAGAGTGTGCCTTATAAATCTTGATTTTGATTCAACACCAACGCAGAACCACATACATAGTATTTTCTCAGTATACTTGTTAAATGAATAAACTAACCGACGGCAGTTGTTCATATGAAGTCAAGACCAAGATGAACTTATTCATCACAAAGCCATGCTCTCGAACCTTAATTGGCTACTTGTCTTTGTTCATCTTTTTACAGATTGCCCCAAATATTTGTCCGTAAGTACGCCCTTCTCCAAATTCACTGAAATCAAGTACCTAATCTTTCCTGAATTTCTTTTCAGTGTATCTCAGCTTTAAAAAAAAAAAAAAACCTTCTGCGTCTCTCCTTCCAATCCCTGTGAGAAGTGCTTAATGATAACATGCCTAAATAGCTTGCAAAGAATTAGAATTCCTGCTGAATCTTTATCATTGATGATGAAGATGAGGTCTTGTTTTAGTAGTTAAGGCACTAATACAAGTACCTTACTTCATTCGATTCTTGTAGCAGCTACCAAGGAGGCAATAGACTGTCCTTCTTTTATGTATGAGAACACTGAAGCTTTGAGAAGTTAAATTACCCAGAGTTCTCCCTATTGTTGGTTATTTCAGAAACATAATAATAATATTGCATTGATGTATCATTCATTCATTGGCTAAGTTTTCCTTAGTGACTAAAGCAAATCTAGTGAAGAATTAATAGACTTCTTTTTTAGGACGGGTACAGTTCTCTTGTTCTTGAGAATTTTTCTTCTAAGTCCCGGAGCATCTGTGTTCCATTCCCTCTCCTTTTTCTCTGCTGCATAGGTGCACATCACGTTCACCTGTGCTCCTGCTAATTCTGTGCCTTTCCTTTTTTATGGAAACAGTGGTTTTGTTGTCACCTCCACTTCCAGAAAACTCTTTCACTTGGACTTCATTCCTGCCACTGTATTCTAATAACACTATGAATAATACCAATGGCCTTATTTTTCCTAGATCGTAATATTTCATCTTTTCCATGAGGGGGTTCTCATGACACGTCTAGACTCCTACCACACGTACTGGTTCCTCAGGTGGTTCCTGAGGTTACTGCTCCTGTCTCTCTTCTCTTGCTACAACATTCCTGCCACTTCTGTCTGACTCCTCTACCTGAGGAACTGATTTTGAGCTCTCCACCCTAGCTTTTAAACTGTCTTTAATGACCTCATTTTCAAATAAATAAATAAATAAATAGATAGATACATGCCTCCTTTTGTCTTACAACTTGCACACTAGTCCTCTGGTCTTTCCTTGTTTTTCTCTAGTCCCCAAAGAAAACCCTCACACATAACTCCGTCCTTTTCCCTTTCTAAAATGACTTCTTCCCTTTCTTTTCACTTGGGTAGTTTTTTTGTTGTTTTTTTTTTTTAATTTCAGTTTCTATTTAAGTACAGTTGACACACAGTCGCTCAGCTAGCTATTTTTGTTCCTCATAACCTGGCTCAATTCTCATTTGCTCCCTAACCATTGCCTCTGACCTCTCGTGTGTGTAAACTACTCCCTCCTGTGGCTCCTACTCCACCTCCTGTTTGCTCCGTCACTTCACTTGCAGTTACCTTGTCTCTGCAGCTAAAGTTCAGTAGTCTGGAAGGCAGTTAACTGTACCTGATTTATACACTGTATGTATACTGTTTATACACTGTAATGACTTAACATTTGTGTGTACTGCAAAATTGATCACCACAGTTAGTCCAGTTAACATCTATCATCATGCAGAGTTACAAATTCTTTTTTCTTGTAATGAAAACCTTTAAGAGCTACCTCTTACCAGCTTTCAAATATGTAGTATGGTATTAACTTCAGTCACCATGCTGTGCATCACATTAATAACTAACCTTCTTTAATCCTATTTTTTAGCTTAAATTATCATCTGAAATATGTGAAGATATTTGAAGGTTGTTTTTTTTTTTTTTTATTTTAATTAACTTATTTAAACTCAAGTTAGTTAACATACAATGTAGTATTGATTTCAGGAGTAGAACCCAGTGATTCATCACTTACATATAAAACCCTTGCTCTTTCCAACAAGTGCCTTCCTTAATGCCCATCACCCAGGTAGCCCATTCCCCCACCTACCTCTCCTCCAAAACCCTCAGTTTGTTCTCTGTATTTAAGAGTCTCTTGTGGTTTGTCTCCCTCTCTGTTTTTGTCTTATTTTTCCTTCCCTTCCCCTGTATTCATATGTTTTGTTTCTTTAAATTTCACATATGAGTGCAATCTTACAATGTCTTTCTCTGACTGACTGATGTCGCTTAGCATAATATACTCTAGTTCCGTCCACATTGTTGCAAACGGCAGGCATTCATTCTTTTTAATCAAATAATATTCCAGGGTGTGTGCGCATATATATATATATACATGCACACACACACACACACACACACACACCACATCTTTATCCTTTCATCAGTTGATGGACATTTGGGCTCTTTCTATACTTTGGCTATTGTCAATACCTCTGCTATAAACGTTGGGGTGCATGTGCCCCTTTGAAATAGCACTCCTGTACCCATTGGTTAAATACCTAGTAGTGCAATTGCTGGGTCAGATCCTAGCTATGGGATCCATAAGTTGTGTGGTAGATATTGGTTTAACCTTATTAGAAAATGCCAAACTGTTTTCTAAGATGGTTATTGTAACAGTTTGCATTTCTACTGGCAAGGCATGAGAGTTTTAATTTTTCATCAGCACTTGTTATTTTCTGCTTTATAAATTCTAGCCATTCTGATGGATGTGTGGTAGCATCTCCTTGTTTCAATTTGCATTTCCAAATGAATAAAATATTGAATAAGCACATCTTTTTTGTGCTTATTTGCCATTCTTATATCTTCTTTGGTAAAATTTCTGTTCATATCTTTTGCCCTGTTTCAGTGGGTGGTGGTGTTTCTTATCATTGACTTTTGAGTGTTCTTCATATATTCTGGATACAGATCTTTTATAAAATATGTGGTTTGCAAGAATTTTCTCCCAGTCTGTTTTGTTGGTGTATTCTCTTGATAGTGTCTTGTAGAACCGACGTTTTTAACTTTGATCATGTTGGAATGTATCAACTTTTGTATTCAGAGGTTGTACTTCTGCTGTCGTATCCTAAAAAATCTTTACATAACCCAAGAATACAAAATTTTTCTCCTTTGTTATTTTTTAAAAGTTTACGGTTTTATGTTTTACATTTTGGTCTGTGATCCAGTTTTAGTTAATTTTTGTGTTTCATGCAAGGTATGGATCTAGGTTCTTTTTTTTTTCTTCTTCTTTTCCTTATGGGTATCTAGTTGTTCCAGCACCATTGTTGAAAGGATTATCCTTTGTCCATTCAATTTTCTTTGCGCCTTTGTTGAAAATCAGTTATATGTGAATCCAGTTCTGGACTTAGATTCTATTCTACCAATCTGTGTGTCTGTCCTCTGACCGATACACACTCTGTGTAGTAAATTTTGAAATCAGGTCGTAGGAGTCCCCCAACTTTGTTATTGTTCAAAGTCATTTAGGCTGTTCTTTTTTTTTTTTCTTTGACTTTTCAGAGTCAAATCGGCTTCTTGATTTCTACCAAAAAATACCCCAAAACCCTAGTAGGGTTTTTATTGTGATTATGTTAAATCTGTAGATCAGTTTAGAGAAAATGGACAACTTAACCATAGTAGATCTTCTAATACATGAACATGACCCAGATCTCATTTTATTTAGGTCCTCCTTGATTTCTTTCATCAGCGATTTATGGTTTTCATTATACAGCTTCTATGGATATTTTGTTAGATTCTTAACCACGTATTTTATGGTTTTTGGTGCTATGGTAAATAGTAGTCTTAAAATATGTAATTTCTAGTTGTTTGTTGCTAATATATACAAGTAAAATTGATATTTGTATGTTAACATGTATTCTGCAGTGTTGCTACACTTATTTGTTAGTTCTAGTATCAATTTTTGTAGATTCCTTATGATTTTCTACAAAGATAATCATCTCCTTTATGAAGAGAGTCTTATTTCTTCATTTACGATCTATATGGGTTGTAGTTCTTTTTCTTTGCTTTAGGGTACTGACAAGGACCTCCAGTATGACTTTGAATAGGATGGTGAAAATGGACATTCTTGCCTGATTCCCATTCTTACAAGGAAAGCAGTCATTATTTCACCACGAAGTAGAGTTATAGGTGCTTTTTTCTAGTGGTGGAAGTTCTCTTATATTTCTACTCTGATGAGAGTTTAAAAAACTCCTGCCTAGTATTCTCTGCCATAATTTAGATAGATTTCTATTTTAGCACATTAATGTGCTATAAAGAGTTACTGGAGGAAGTCATTATGGCTAAAGTCTTACGTACTTATCCTTAAGTATGAATAAATTTCTTAAAGTGTAATTGTTGATTCAAAAAAATACATCACAGTTTTAGAGCTCTTAATACACATTGCCAAATTGCCCTGAGTGTACTCCCACCAGTGAATATGACTAATCCCTAGAATTCTCATCTGTTGTAAAAAGAAGTGCTATACTTGTTTGCTCTTTGTTAAAATGGATGGATTTAGAGGCGCCTGGGTGGCTTAGTTGGTTAAATGTCCAACTTTGGCTCAGGTCATGATCTCATGGTTCATGAGTTCAAGTTCTGCATTGGGGTCTGTGCTGGCAGCTCTGGGCCTGGAGCCTGCTTCAGATTCTCTGTCTCCCTCTCTCTCTGCCCCTCCCCCACTCATTCTCTATCTCTGTCTCTCCCTCTCAAAAATAAATAAACATTAAAATTAATAATTAAAATAAAATAGATGGGATTTAATTATTTCTTTGATTAGTTCACAGTCCTTGTTAATAATTTGGGGAGTTGAACTTATAAACAAAATACTAATCCTTATAGAAAGAATCATCCTGTCATAGTTACGATAACACTCTTTTCTTTTTTGTGGCCCTTCTAGGAACTTTTTAGAAAAGTTCGAAGTATCTTAAATAAATTGACACCACAGATGTTCAACCAACTGATGAAGCAAGTGTCAGGACTTACCGTTGACACAGAGGAGCGGCTGAAGGGAGTCATTGACCTGGTCTTTGAGAAGGCTATCGATGAGCCCAGTTTCTCTGTGGCTTACGCAAACATGTGTCGATGTCTAGTAACGGTAAGAAGAGAGGAAGGAGTAAAACCAGAAATCTCCAAGAGGTATATTCTCCCCTCACTACACATTCTTCCCAGAAGTGTTATTGGGGCAACGTAAAGGGGAGAATATATTTTTAGCACTTTTTAATATAATATTCTCAATGTATGAAAAGCATCTTGCTTTATTGAAATATATCCTCACCTCTGGAGGGGATATGGAGACTAGACTGAAATAGGCTTGATATGGTCCCACCCATTGTGAGCAATATTGAATAAGGTTTAAATTAGTAAAGTGAAATTATTGTCATGAGCAACCTGCTTTTCCAGGTGTGTTTGCTTATAGAAAGAAAGTGAACGCTTGTATTCACAGTTAATTCCAAACTAAAAAATATAGTTGCTCTAATTTGAGCCTTGGTGAAAATGATAGGATAGTTGAGGTCATAAAAGGTTCAAAACTGATCATTTCATCTCTTAGCAACTATTAGATTTTTCTCTTTACATTGTCCACAGCCATTTAATATCTACAGCCTGTCAAATCTAGGGCAAGACAGAATGGGAGACCAAAGAGCTTCTGGTTAGTGCTCATTGCCCTCTGTTCTGCAGTCAGAAAATTACCATGTACCATCTGTGTTTTCTCTGCCTGTTACTGTTACCAAGGTACTATTTGTGTCACAGACGTGTCTCCTTTCACCATTTGAGTTTTTTCTTAATTCTCACAACTCATTGTCATTGTGCCTTGCTATGAAAATGCACAATTCTATCATTCTACCAGAGGTAGGTAAGTTTGTTATGACTTGGAAAGGTTATCTCTTCTGTCTTTAAGGAATTTAAAATTCATATTGAAAAAAAACCCAGCATTAACAGGAAAAAAAAAATCACTTACAGCATATTCTGTGATGTTGCAATATGTCGATGCCTGAATGGATGGTCTAGACTGAAAAATTAAGTAGGACAAAAATGAAATCACTATGTTGGTGGTAGACTGACAGACTTATAAAACAGGGAGAGTTCAAGTTGGGCCTGAGGCGGGGGAGGGGGCAAGGATAGAGCCAGAAGAGCTCACATCTGAGGCAGCACGTGGCATAGCTGTCACAGACACGGGCTTTGAGTCTCATGGTTCTGACTTTAAATTTTAAATTTAACTTCCTACTCTGCAAGTTGCAAGCTTTGTAATAAACTATAGTGAACTGTTACAAACTGTGTAACTTTATAAAATTACATAACCTTAGCCTCAGTTTTTAATCCATAAAATAAGATTAAGTCACACAATCTGAGGCTATTATAATGATAATATTTAATATTAAAGTGTGAGTTTAATAATAAAAAAACATAATGAGATGGTGTATGTAAAGTTCCTAGCCCAGTATTTGACCTGTAGTAATTCTTAAATAATTCAAAAATATATTGGTGGTTGTAAAGGTCCTGAAATGCTATCTGTAGAATGAGGATGATTTATAATAACAGAAACCATCTGTTTAGCAGCTACTGGGTTACATTATGGGTAGATGCTTTATATATATTATTTTTAATGGTTCTTATAACCCTGAAAAAGGTCAATATTAGTAGCCCCACCTTACTGAATCAGAAACTGAGGCTTAAAAAAGGATAAATAACATGCCTAAGGTCACACAACTAGTAAGTGGCAGCACTAGAATCCTAGTCTAGGATTATTCAATCACTTGCCATATTACCTTTGAACGTGTGCCGTACCGTAGTTATCTGAAGGCAAACTAATTCTCCATCTCGCGCCTCTCATTTTCCATGTGGCTGCCTTGACATCTCATGGTCCCTCATTAGAAGTAAGACTAGATCCCAGATCTCCTGGCTCATATTTTAGTGCTCTTTACTAATTTCAGATTTACTCCTATAGGCAGTGAAGGATCGTTAATGATTTTTTAATAGAAGAGTATCCTTGATGAAAACAGCCTTTGAAAAAGCCTGGCAATAATAGAAGTTAGATTAAAATAGGAAGAAATTATAGATAAGCCAACTACTTCTGTGAATTTTGTTATGATTCACTCTTTTAAAAATAATATTGGTTAAACTTTACTGGATTATCTTAAATTAAAAAATAACTTCTTAGAATAAGTTCAGCAATATAGAAGTATTCACAGAAAAAGGTACTACTCTTTTCTTGCAGCCCCACCAGTTACACTTCCCTTCCCAGGGCAGTCAGTGGGAATGGCATGGACGTGTACCTCCACAATCTTATTTATGTTCATAAAACTATATAAAAACATAGACCTATGTATAAAGAAAATACTTTTGGGTTTCTGTTAAATTATATATGTATTTTTTGCAGTTTCCTTTTTTTCCACTTAATATGTTTGTGCATATCCCTAGGTCACTAAGATAGATTTTACTCATACTTTTTTAGTAGTTGCATAATATTTCAAAATATATGTATACCATAAGTTTTCCAGCCTTTTTCTCTCTCTCTCCCTCCTCTTTTACCCCCTGTTGTTTCTAGTTTTTTGGTTTTGGGGGTTTTCTTGCACCCACAAGCAGTGCTGCAATAAACACCAAAGTATATTTATCATTACATGCTGAAGCTTTTACTTTTTTAGCATAAATTCCCCCAGAGTTATATCATTAACCAAAGGATATATTTTTTAAAACTTTTTTTAAGTTAAGTTAACTTTTTATTTAAGTTTTATTTGTGAGAGAGTAAAACCAGCAGGGAGGGGGCAGAGAGAGAGGGGGACAGAGGATCCAAAGTGGCCTCTGCACTGACAGCAGAGCGCCAGATGTGGGGCTTGAACTCGCAAACCATGAGACCATGACCTGAGCTGAACTCAAGAGTTGAATGTTTAAGTGACTGAACCATCCAAGCGCCCCTAAACATTTTTTATTGAAATGTAACAGACAGGGGCTCCTGGGTGACTCAGTCAGTTAAGCATCCGATTTCGGCTTAGGTCATGATCACACAATCTGTGAGTTCGAGCCCTGAGTCAGGCTCTGCTGACAGCTCAGAGCCTGGAGTCTGCTTTGGTTTCTGTGTCTCCCTTTTTCTCTGTCCTTCCCCTACTCATGCGCTCTCTCACTCTCTCTCACTCACTCTCTCTCTCTCTCTCTCTCTCTCTCAAAAAAAATTCAGGGGGGCGCTGACGCCTGGGTGGCTCAATCAGTTGGACGTCCAATTTCCACTCAGGTCATGATCTCAGTTTTGAGTTCGAACCACATGTTGGGCTCTGTGCTGACAGCTCAGAGCCTAGAGCCTGTTTCTGTTGTGTTTCCCTCTCTCTCTTCCCCTCCTCCACTCACCTTCCCTCTCTCTCTCTCTCTCTCTCTCTCTCTCTCTCTCTCTCTCCCTCCCTCCCCCCCCAAAAGAAATAAATTTTTAAAAATTAAAAAATAACAAAAAATAACTTGGAAAAAAGAAATATAACATACATGGTATTTGGGAAAAGAAAAATTCCTTATTTGTTACTTTTGTAAAATTTAATGATATGATTTCTTCATGGCTGATTTTAAGCCAGGGACAGTTTGACAGTTAACTCACAAAATTTCTGCCAAATAGCTGACTCTTACAAACCACCACAAGCTAGCTTTAGCACACCATTACAACACGCCTGTAGAAAGAGCATACAAATTATTAGTGTACAGCTCAGTGTTATTTCAACAAAGTGAGCATACGTACCTACCACCCTGGTCAATAAATAAAACTGTATCCTTCCCTCTTTCTTAAAGGTAAACCACTGTCCTGACTTCAATATCATAGCTGATATACTTTTGAGATACTGAGGGCCTGAAATAAAAAGGGGCAATGAGAATGGACTCATTGGTTCCTACTACATAGAAAATTTAAATATCAGATGAATAATGAAAGTCTAAATAATAAATTAGACTAATATTTTAGGAGGAAATTGAGGAGACTATCTTCATCAAGTTTTGAGTGGGGAAAAATTCCTTTAGCAAGATTAGGATTCAAAGTGAGTAATAGGAAAATAGTATCGGATTTGACTGTTAAAATTTGCAGTCATTGGTGTGCAGCAAATGATACCATACGTAAAATAGAAAGATAAAGCCACAGCATGGGAGATCTATTTGAAATACACGTAACTGATAAAATGTTATTATATAGAATTAAGGAGAAAAAACATAAGAAATAAAATAGCCCTGTTAAAAAAAAAATGGGCATTTTATAGAAATGAAAATCCATTGGCTGATGAACTTAACAAAAGATATTCAGTGTTATTCATGATTTGGGAAATGACAAGTAAGCCACAATTCTGTACAAGTCACACTTGTTACAATTTTAAAAAATGAAATAATTTAAAAGTGTTGAGAGTTAAATACAGTCACTTTCACTTTGGTGAGTATTTACACAGTAATGTTGAAGATGTGCATATTCTATTCCTCAAGAATTTACTTCTTGGTATATACCCCAGAGAAATTACCAAATGTACACAAGCCATCTTTTTGAATAATTTTTTTTTATTGATTTTAAGAATGAATAATAGGAAATAACTGAAATACGCCTAAACAAGACAGTATATTATAGTACACCACAATTTATTTGGTCAGTGAATTTGAATAGTAATATATATACATAGCAGTTAAAATTAATGAACTAATACTAAATGTATTAGCATGTGTCAACCTCAAAAATAGTATTGAATAACAGTATGACATTCAGTAATTTTTTATAATATGCAAAATGAAACTTGTTCATATGAAATACATATATAATAAAACTATACCAAATGGACATACCAAACATCAAATTCAAGGTAAGAGAGAAAAGGAAGTAAGATTAAGGAAAAGTATTCAGAAGTAAGTATTAGGGCTTCTAGTTTTGATAAGTTAGGTGATCCAGACCAACGTTCCATGGGTGACAACAATTAGAAAAGTTTGTTAATAAAATATTTAAAAATCTTGAAGGCATCAGAGAGTTAAATGACATAAAGAATTACTAAGACTGGGGCGCCTGTGTGGCTCAGTCGGTTGAGTGTCCCAACTCAATTTTAGTTCAGGTCATGATCTCATGGTTTGTAGGATTGAGCCCCACATCAGGCTCTGGGCTTGGGATTCTCTCTCCCTCTTTCCCTTCCCCTTCCCCTGCTCATGTGTGTGTGCACGTGCGCTTTCTCTCTCAAAATAATGGAACATTAAAATAAAAGAATTACTAAGGCTAAAGTCTTAGAAAAGGTAGAAATCCAAAGAAAATGGAAACATTTAGTAAAATGTCCCCTAGAAGAGGCAACTAAACATCTTGAAAAACTTGTTTTTCATAGACTTGTTGGGCTAGGAGGACAGAATTTGGGACCAGCACTCACCAGAAGAGTGGCTGAAGAGGCTCCAGTAAATCCTGTATTTTAGGTTGGGATTCCAAAGGACTGCATGCTTGAAACAGTTGAATCAGAAATTGACCTGGTCTCACAAGTACTGTATGTAGCTCAACATCAAATGATCTCAGTCCTGGAATTTCGATTATAGTGATTTCAGAGTGTTAGTGCCTGCTAGGTACCTGGAAGAAGCAAGCATGAATCCTTTTTAGAAACTATCTTCTTAGTCTTCAGTTATTTCTATGAACAGTTTTTCAAATAAGGTATCCAACACATAGTTAGAAATAATAAATCTCACAAGGGAAAAAGGCACCATGAATGAGAACCAGCAACAAACAAACGTCCCACAGGGCCTCCAGATACTGGCTTTATCAGGCACAGATGTTACATAACTATACTTATTGTGTTCAAGGTGATAAAGACAGGTTGAAATTTTCAACAGAGAATGAGAAAGTTTCAAAGAACTAAATAGAGATGCCAGAACTGAATATATATTATAATAAAATTCAGAACTTAATGGGTTGGTTTAATAGCCCTAGATCAGATACAGCTGAAGAAAAGAATTATGAAGTAGAAGATGAGTCTGTAGAATCCAGAATGAAGCACAGAAATACAAAAAAAGAGAAAAATACAGAAGGGAAGGTAAACAATGGAGAAAATTCAAGAAGCTCAAACTTTGCATTACTTCGAGTCCCAAGGGGAGAGAGGATAGAGTGGGAAAAAAGCAATAGTTGAAGAAAATGGCTGAGAAATTTTTTACAAGTGCTGAGATATTAAAGCCACAGATTGAAGTGATTTACTCTAAACCTCAAGCATGAATTTAAAAATAAATAAAAGGTAAGAAGGAAGGAAAACATTTAGACTGGTTATTGTAAAGCTACTTACAACAAAAGATAAAAATTAACCAGGGTGGGGGGTAGATATTAAAAAGAATAATTTGTAGGTTTCTTCGGACACAAATGTCACTGTGTACCAAAGAAAAGACTGGTAAATTGGACTACATTAAAATTAACATGTTTCCTTCAAAAGATATCATTAAGGGAATAAAAATATAGATCACTTATTAGGAAAAGATAATTACAAAAATCCAGTAAAGGGTCTATATTAGGTTTTTCCCCAAGCTAATAGAAATTATTAAGAGAATAACTTTTTTAAATGGACAATAGACTGAAATCTACATTTCACCAAAAGCCATTCAGATGATACCAACAAACATAATGACATTATCCAACTAGATCTAAAACTACACATTAACTCCAGATTGCTAATCTTTCTAGAGTTGGCAAATACGTGAGTCACCAGGAACTCAAGCACTGCTGGTGGGAATGTAAGGGGTAAGAAGGGCTCAGCTGTAAAAGCTGAAGTTATTTTTCTGCTTTAACAAACATTTCCATTCTTAAGTATGTATCCAACTGATAAACAATAAATGTACATTTCTTATATACTAGGCAACATATGCAAAAATGTGGGTAGCGTTTTTCATAATGGATAAAAACTTTGAAACAGTGTTCATAGTAGCACAGTGAACATGAAACTGTGACTAAATACACATGGATTGGTCTCACAAGAATAAACTTTAGCAAGAGAAGCCAGTCCCTAAAGAAATACATATTGTGTGTGTGATTTGTTTATTTAAAATTCAAAAATGTAATAAAAATAAACTCTGATGTGTGGGGATGCATGTTTAGGCAGTAAAACAAGGAAAAGTAGTTATTATAAACTACAGGATAATGGGGGCTGGGAGGTAGTACTGTTTTGGAAGAAAACTTCAAATAGGGCTCTTGGAGACTGTCAGTGTTCTTTTTCTTGACCTGGTGCTATGCCTGGTGGTGTGCATGTGAGTTTGTTTTGTCATAATTCATTGAGCTAAAACTTAAATCGTTAAACACAAAATAAAAAGAAGCGATAGAGCAAAATAATAAAATTCTATGTGCCCTAGAGTATGTAGAACATACTCCAATGTTTCTTAAAGGGTAGAACATACTCCAATGTTTCTTAAAAAGTGAAAGATCTAGGGGCGCCGGGGTGGCTCAGCCGGTTGGGCGTCCAACTTCGGCTTAGGTCATGATCTCGCGCAGTTCGTGTGTTTGAGCCCCACGTCGGGCTCTGTGCTGACAGCTCAGGGCCTGGAGCCTGCTTCGGATTCTGTGTCTCCCTCTGTCTTCTGCTCCTCCCTAGCTCATGCTCTGTCTCTCTCTGTCTGAAAAATAAAAGGCTTTGGTTAAAAAAATAAATAAATAAAAGATCTAAAGCAAATCTGGAAAAATACTAAGATTTAACAAAGTTGGGTGATAAATACTTAAATGTGCACCATATTATTTTATATGCTGTAAGGAATGAAATGGAGTTTAGCCAATTATTTTTTTTAATGTTTATTTATTTTTGACAGAGAGCATGAACTGGGGAGGGGCAGAGAGAGAGGGAGCCACAGAATCCGAAGCAGGCTCCAGGCTCTGTGCTGTCAGCACACAGCCCGACACGGGGCTCAAACTCACAGACTGCAATATCATTACCTGAGCCGAAGTCAGATGCTCAACTGACTGAGCCACCCAGGCACCCCTTAGCCAATTATTTTTTTAAGATGGCATGTCTTTGGGCCAATGTTGTCCAAAATCAAAATGTTAATATGTCTCACTAAGGCCAATTTAAGCAAATGTCTTTCCATTTACTATTCTGATGTTTCTTGTGAAATCAAAGAAGAAGGATCTACTCCATGGAATATTTTCCAGACTTTCTTGACCACGGGCACTATTTTGGGTTTGTTATTTGTTTTCATGATAATCATTAGTTTGAGAAATGACACCTCCCAATGGAATAAGAGAAATTGAAGACAGTGAATAAAAAATTAAACTTTCATCTAGGGGAGGTGCTCTCTTTCTGTCCACTGTACTCATTGAGTTATTTAAGTACCTCGAGTATCACTGTCAGTGTGTATTATCAAGACAGGTTAAGTTGCAAAGTCTTTTGCCTGATTCATGATTGTAAGAAACGTGTAGACCTATGGCACTTGTCCTGGATCATCAGTGTTGGTCATTCCAAATAATAGAATCTGGTTATGGTTATCTACCCAGTCATACAGTATAGCCATGAGTAGTAAGAGTGTGGAGTAGTGGGAATAATAGCAGTATTTTTTTTGCGGAATATGCTAACCTGTTATGTCTGACTCATTTGATCTTCACAACCATTCTGTCATCCTTCTTCACTAATTCCTCTGAAAGTTAGGAAATTGCCTAAGTAGGGCTTTTATTCTTCTAAAGGTTTCGAGTATTAAATGGTAGAATCTTAAACAATGGACTAGATCAGCGGTCCTTAACCAGGGGTGGTTTTGTTCTTCAGGGGACGTTGGACAATACCTAGAGACATTTTTGGTTATGGCTGCTGGCATCTTAGTAGGCAAAGGCTCAGCGTGCCTAACCATCTTACAGTGCACAAGACAGCCCTCACAACAAAGAATTATCCTACCCTCAATGTCATGAGGGCCAAGGTTGGGAAACCTGGCCCGGATTTTTGAGATTTTAAGATTTAAGAGAATACTTGTTCTCAGTTTTGAGCAGTTTTTAAACCTTTTTTCCGGCCTCCATGTCATTTACGTGGATCACACACCTCCATGTAAAATGTTACTTTGTAGTACTTATGTAGGTGAGGGCTAGAGAAGGCAGTTCTGTTGTGTCAGTTTTCCATGATGCCCTAAAGGATAGGCTTTTAAGCAAGAAATTATTTCGATTGACAGAGGAAATTGATGTAATAGTTTTGATTTTCCCAAGTTACTCTGTAAATGCCACCTTTATTATTTCCACAGACACAGTTATACATGTACACAGCTGCCTGCTCCTCACAGCTGTATTAAGTGAAACCTCTGGCACATCAGGCTTAAGGGCATCATAAGAGATGGGAAACGGTGCCTGTGCAGTTTGCCGCTGCTTTCACTAGTTCAACCAGGAATGACTGAGAGACCCACAGAACGCCCTTTACAAACTACACAGCATTTAACTAGAATTCAGTACTTCTTTTAGGAGGAGGACCGTTCAGAATGGCAAATGGAGAAGAGTCGATAAGAGAAAACATCCTCTATCTAAATCTGGAGTTAAATAAAAATTTTAGTTGGATTGTTGGTAATTTTAAATGCCTGTGTTTTTCTTTTAATCAAAATTCAAATCAAATCCACATCTCAAAAACCCCATTAGCATGTAAACTCCTAAGGAGAGGTACTTTTTCTGGGTTTTTTGTTGCTGTTTTTTTTTGTTTTTTCACTGCTAAATTCCCAGTGTCTAGAATGGTTCCTGGCCACATCATAGACTCTCAGACATATGTTGGGAATAAGTGGGTAAATGCATGAATGAAAGAATAACAACTTGAATTTATTATATGCCCAACGTCTGTATTGTTTCTTTTTTTACTTTTTATCTTTGCTCCGGCAGGCATGTATACCTCAGCTATAAAGGTAGGCACTGAGGGCAGATTTTTGAGCATTCCGTGTCCTGTTATGCCATTGGCAGAAGTTTCATGTTGCCACTGCCCAAGTGCTTTAAAGCAAGACATGCAAAGAATGGCAGGATTGAGTATAGGAAGAGTCACTAAGAGAATAAAGGAGACACACTTAAATCTCATCAGAAATAATGCCTGGAAGTACAGACATGAGAAGTCAGCCGTGGGCAACAGCAAGTGGCTAGAGTCAACTGGAGGAGGAGGGACGTGCAGCTCGCCTGATAACAGATGAAAAATGCTTTAAAGAAACGTTGAGGAGAAATGACTTACCCTTTCAGAACTCTTTTGAATCTTTTGGGCATCTCTCACCGCTATATACCTCTTCAGATGTATCTAACCAGCGACACAGTTTGATAGATTTGTTTGTAGTATTTTTGGAGTATGTATTTCGTTCAGTTTCAATAGGTGATTTACTAAGGTCAGGAGATAACTACTGATGGAGGATACTATGTCACCGTGGACTCATGAGTGAGAGTTGGGACAATTGGTTGGTTACTGTTCCCTTCACGTTTTAGAGCTAACATAGTGGTGCCACTACATTAGTCATTTCAAATATTTTACCTCAAACCAGGACATGCTTTTAGAGCAAAATGACCCCTAGGCCATGGTAAGCATTGCTGGGACTGGTCCTTTCATTTTCTCGTCTTCCATTTGACTACTGTAATTAACACACAGCTGGCAGCCATTGCTGACTCTCAAGGAGTTTGATCCTTTCAGGGATAAGAAGTATCTCCCCTCAACACTAGCAAATCTTTCAGCAGCAGTACAGGTCCTGTTGCTTGACGAAAATGGCTACCTGATGCTGGCAACATTCGTAACCAAGATTGCTGGGTGACCGGTACGTGGACAGGTCTCCTCCCAATATGAGATGACACGCAGTTTACTATTGTGTAAACATGAAAAGCTTAGGTGCTCTCCAGTGTTCTAGCTTACCAAACAGCCTTACTGAAATATTCCCTCTGACTCCCTTACTCCCTGAGCAACTTCCTCAAGCAACTCATTTAAAATACATTATCTTAGTTTTGATCATGGACTCCTGCTTAATGAAAATGATAGTTATCTAAAGAGATCTTTTTCTCACTGTTGTACATCACGTTTGATTTTTGCTATTATCCATAATCACACTTGCAGACGTCTGCCTTGTCTATTGTTAAAGACTGTTTGTTCGTGTCCCACACCCCTAGATCATATGTTCAAGTCCTCACCCTGTCTGATGGTACTAGTAGGTGGGGCCTTTGGAAGGTAATCAGGTGTAGATGAGGTCATAAGGGTGGAGCCTCCATGGTGAGATTAGTGCCTTTATAGGGAGAGGAAGAGATACTAGAGGTTCCTGTCTCCACCACTTGAGGATGTATGAGAAAGCAGCTGTCTGTAAACCAGGAAAAGGGTGTTCGCTAAGAACTGAATCTACTGGCACGTTAGTCTTAGTCTTCCAAACTCCAGAACTGTGAGAAATAAATGTTTAAGCCCCCATTCTATGGTATTATAGCAGCACCAGCAGACCGAGACATTCACTCTTCCTGTCTATTCTAACTAAACAATTTCATTGGGTCTTCTGACCAGTCAGTGTCCAGCAGACAACAAGGCTGACTTAATAATGTCATCACCCTGTTGAATTTATCATCTCAAGAACAAAAAAAGTTACCATGCATCACCAGCCATTCTCAGAGAACATGTTCTCATTAGCCTATTTCCATTTTTCTACCCTGTTAATAACCATCCCTGAGGACATTAAAAGCATGTTCCCAAACAAGTCTTCAGAGGGTAGTATAGCTAGGCATTCATCCACTTGAAGATAAATGTACTTGTCGATCTGTGGCCATTCATTCCACTGATTGTTTGGTGTCAGTATCTTCATTTGACAGTATCTAAAACACTTCGGCATAATCATGCTTTTTAGGACCTATACATGTGAAATCTCTCATTGTCATCATTTGCGGATAGCAGATGGTCATTTCTCTTGCTGTTTGTGGTTTTCTCCCTAATTACTTGGTGAGCTAACTTTGTTTATATACTTTCTTTGATATCTGCATTACTATAATTTAGATTACCCTGAATTTTTAATCATGAACATGTGAAATGCAGCTCCAAGTGTATAAATATAGCTATATTAGTTTATTAGACTCTTGATGATGTGCCAGCCACTATCATTTGCATTACTTAAACTGCCCTCATGTAATTTCCAGTAAAATGTTATCATCCCCATTTAGAAAGAAATAGATGTTTGGTAAAGCTAAGTAATAACTTAGCCAAAGTCACCCGGCAGAGCTGGAGTTAAGACGGTCTCCAAAGTACCTGTTTCAACAGCTATTTTATAATGTCCCTCAATCTGCAGTCATTGGAATGCCTCCTTTGCAGTGGAAGGGATTGAAGCTTAATGTTCAGTGTTTCAAATATCCCATCCTCTGTGACTTACATAGTGCTTCCACTAAACCCACTTCATTAGATGTTCAAAGCTGTCCTCTGGGTTAGACACAGGTATTGTGTTTCCCTTGTTCTGGAGGATGAAACTGAAACTTGAGTTGAAAGAATTGCCTTTAGGAGTGGCTCAGTCAGTTAGGTGTCTGGCTCTTGATTTCGGCTCAGGTCATGATCTTACAGTTTGTGGGGTCAGGCTTGTCATCACGTGGTTTGCTTGGGATCCTCTCTCTCCCTCTCTCTCCCCTGCCCACCCCACCCCTCCAAATAAACATTTTTAAGAAAAGAATTGCTTTTGTTTAAGTATATATATCTTCTGATCCTTTTTTTAAAGTTGGGGGGGGGGGGGGCTGGACAGGGGAGGGGCAGAGAGAGAGCGAGGAAGAGAGAATCCCAAGCAGGCTCCGCACCATCAGACACAGGGCTAGAACCCACAAACCGTAAGATCATGACCTGAGCCGAAATCAAGAGCCGGACACCTAACTGACTGAGCCACCCAGGCTCCCCTCTCTTTTGTTCTTTAACCCAAAACTTTGAATAGCCTTCCTTATGGAAAAGGTCTAAAAGGTTTAGCTTTGTAAACACTTTTTGTATAGGGAAACTCTCCCTTGCCTTTTGCCATTTCTACTTGTTTCCTGCAAACCAAACTGTCACAAGTTTTATTTATTTAATCTTTTTGATTCATTTTCATTCTGGTCCCTCTCACCGTGAGACAGTGGCTTAGAGTTTCATACTGTTGTCCACATTCTCTTCATTTTCTGCATGGTACAATCTGTAATATAAGAAATATCTCTTTAGAGCTGATAGATTGTGGCCCAGGTGATATTTGTCTTACCAGTTATGCCTGTAGTATTAATATAGATGATGCTGGTAAACATCCCAAGAAGCTGGATAGATCTGGCTGGTTTTCTGTGTTTCAACAAAACAGCAAGTTGGAAATACCTGCCGGTTTTTTCTTCTGCTGATTTTTTAAAGTTTTAGTTTGTTCTGGAACCTGATATCATGTTGTTGTTCTATTATATACTACCTTGCTTGTGGATGTGCTTTTTGGTTCTCTTTCGTAGTGCATTGTTGTATATTCTAAATAGAGTCCACTTTTGGTTTTTGCTTTGGAAAACCTTTGTTTTCATGTAGCATTTTTCTTTTCTTTCTTTTTTGTTTTTAAACTTAGTCTTTTTTTTTTAAGTTTATTTTATTTTTGAGAGAGAGAGAGAGACAGAAACAGAGACAGAGCGGGGGAAGGGCAGAGAGAGCGGGAGACACAGAACCCAAAGCAGGCTCCAGGCTCTGAGCTGTCCGTGAAATCATGACCTGAGCTAAAGTCAGACACTTAACCAGCTTGAGGCACCCAGGCACCCCGGCACCCCAGCATTTCTTTTCTTGAAGGCTGATTAAATGCCTGCCTTCACATGCAATTGTTGAGTAGGCCTGCCTGAAATGATCTGTAGTCATTTGCATTTTTATGGCCTGAATTTGGAGTTAAGGACATCTTAACTTTTTTTTTTTTTTTTTTTTTTTTTATGTGTGTCAAAAAAAAATTTTTTTTTTTGGTGATCTTACCCTCTTCCTGAGTTAATATTTCCTGCTGGCAGGGGGCAGGGAAGGTGTAATGAAACACTTGCTCTCTTGGTTGGTTAGAACCGGACTTGTTGGGGTGCCTGGCTGACTCAGTCAGTAGAGTGTGCGACTCTTGATCTTGGGCTTGTGAGTTTGAGCCCTACGTCGGGTATAGAGATTACCTTAAAATAAAATCCTAAAAAGAAGACTGGTCTGTTAAATGGTCTTTTATGTGTCATAGGGAATCTCTCGGAGAGTGTCCGTCAGTTCTAGCACAGACCCAGTATAGCATGATAGTACTCAGTTCTCAAGGAGTTTCTCTAGCCATTCAGCCTGAATCAGCAGCTCTCCCAAGTCCATTGTGGTTGGTAACAGTAACTTGTTTGTGAGTATAAATACAGGACGTTCTGTTTTTTACCAGGTTCTCCCATTAAACTTAGGGCAAAGACCATGCATTTCAGAATTTTGGGACCCACTTTGTGATTCCAGAAAAATCATTTTGCCATGTTACACAGTAGCTGTTCAGAATGACACTCTGGGGCATTTCACCTATAAAATGGTATATTTTAGTCAGTCATTGCACCAATCCACTTTCTTCTAAGAACGGCTCTGCGTTTGGTTACAAATAACCTTTAAGATACCAGCTATTGCTGTTACTAGAAAGCAGTTATGAGACTTGAATGGAAACCTTGTACACATCCTGCCTCCAGGGTTCTACCCTGTCCAGTCTGGGTCTTCCTGTGTGTCAAAGAATGTTTCTAAGGTGGCCATTTTTTAGATTGAACCTTTGGAAAACTAGTATTTTCTTTTGGCACCTAAAAAGTAATCAGTAAACATAGTGTATTGATAGTACAGGTAAGTACCAGCATCACAGTTAGGACTTTCCCCTGAAGACGAGGTATCTCAAAAATCCTGAAAGTGGTCCCCCTCTTCTGCTTTTTTTCTAGAATAAGGACCCTACCCACAACAGTTTTCCTATAGCCGTGAAATTGTCCCCTGCTTTATGTCATTTCTGTTTGTCCCTTTAAACCTTTAAACTTAACTACCGTGGTAATAGAAAAACAAAAGTAATAACCCTGTAGAGTTACAAAGGTCTAGGTAAGGGTGGAGTCATAGTTGTTACAATATTACATGGATATCAAAGTCAACTAGAGGCAAACCAGCCATAAAAGGTACAGTACACTTATATGAGAGGAATGTATATCTTTTCTGTATAAAATTTAAGACCTGTTACCATTAAACACAAACTGCCTGAAGCTAAATCGTGTACCTCTTTTAGAAGCTTTCCTGTAGTTCAGTCAGCATTATTTTCTATAAAATAGGTATTTTGAGAAAATTATTGAATGTCTTAAGTAATCTTGATGTTTTTGCATTTTCCTGTATGGATGCAGCTGAAAGTACCCATGGCAGACAAACCTGGTAACACAGTGAATTTCCGGAAGCTGCTCCTGAACCGTTGCCAGAAAGAGTTTGAAAAAGATAAAGCAGATGATGATGTCTTTGAAAAGAAGCAGAAAGAACTCGAGGCTGCCAGTGCTGTGAGTATTTTCACAGGAAAGCAGTGTGCTTATGCTTCTGAGTGTTACCAAACAGAATTTTCATGAAACCGGCTACATTTCCGTGCTATGTCAGTAGATGCCTTATGGCCTTTTTTTCATGTGGAGATACAGTACTGAAGTTCAGGGGAATGCTTTATTCTTTTTTGTGCTGCATGGTTGAGCAGCTAAACCTTCCCAGACAGGAATTCAGAGCCTGGATCCCAGAGAGGTCACTGAGTTCCAGAAATCTCCTGAAATGGATGCAAATTTGGGGGGGTAGTTTAGTTTTCTGAGGAATAGAACAGGTCTAAAGTTGCTTTCAGATTTTCACAGGGTATCCCTGACCCCACAAAGGATAAGACCATGAGTCAGAGTGTGTGTGTTCCTGTCCTCTCTTGTGCCGTACAGTTGTCATCCAAGCTTCTATTGTCATTCCTTACACAACAGCCAGAGGAGAGGACGAGGCTTCATGACGAACTAGAAGAAGCTAAGGACAAAGCCCGGCGCAGATCCATTGGTAACATCAAGTTTATTGGAGAGCTCTTTAAACTCAAGATGCTGACTGAAGCTATCATGCATGACTGTGTGGTGAAGCTGCTGAAGAACCACGACGAGGAGTCCCTAGAGTGCCTCTGCCGCCTGCTCACCACCATAGGCAAAGACCTGGACTTTGAGAAAGCGAAGGTAAAAGCCCACAGTCTCCGAAGCATCCAGTGGGGCCTCGGTTGGGACTGTCAACAAAAGTGTTCCATCTTGCCCCAGTGGTCTGGACTGCTGCTCTTTCTCCTTTTGCCCTTCGCACTGTCAGTGTGTGGCCCTCGAGCTCCTTACCACTTTTCCTTCACAGGCAGAAGTGAAGAGGGTCCCAGATTAGATGAAGGCCAGTTTGGGAATTGTTCAGATTATTTGTCCCTTGTCCATTTTCTGCATGACCACTTCACAGGCCATTTTTCTGTATAACAAATTGTGGGCAGAAATAAGAGGAGAATAGCTGCTGTGGGCTGGGCTGGGATGGAGGGTGCTACTGAGGTGACGAGCCAGTAGTTTTCTTTCTTCCTTCCTTCCTTTCTCTCTCTCTCTTTCTTTCCTTCCTGCTTGCTTGCTTTCTTTCTTTCTTTCTTTCTTTTCCTTTCTTTCTTTCTTTCTTTTCCTTTCTTTCTTTTTCTTTCTTTCTCTTTCTTTCTTTCTTTCTTTCTTTCTTTCTTTCTTTCTCAGTTTGTTTATTTTGAGAGAGAGAGAGAGAACCAGTGGAGGAGATGAACAGAGAGAGGGGGACAGAAGATCTGAAACAGGCTCTGCGCTGACAGCAGTGAGCCTGACGCGTGGCTCAAACTCAGGAACCATGAGATCATGACCTGAGCCAAGGTTGGACACTTAACTGACTGAGCCACCCAGGCGCCCCAGAACTAGTAGTTTTCTTACATTTATGCTCTAATTAGCAACAAAGCTATCTAACCATAATAAAAGAAACTGTTAAAAATATTATGGTTCAAGGGGCGCCTGGGTGGCTCAGTCGGTTAAGCGTCTGACTTCAACTCAGGTCACGATCTCGCGGTCCGTGAGTTCGAGCCCCGCGTCGGGCTCTGGGCTGACGGCTCGGAGCCTAGAACCTGCTTCCGATTCTGTGTCTCCCTCTCTCTCAGCCCCTCCCCCGTTCATGCTCTGCCTCTCTCTGTCTCAAAAATAAATAAACGTTAAAAAAATATATATATATTATGGTTCAAACATAACAGGGTGCCTTCCACATAAGGGGTAGGAAAATTAGAAATGTTTGCTATAAATAATGTCAGAAATGTTTTGTAACCTCTGAAGCAGCTGGGATTATGTTTGTTTGTGACAGGAAATCCCAAATATCAGTGGTTTATGCAAGATTGAGGTTTATTTCTCACTCACATAAAGTTCAGAGGTAAGAAGTCTGAGGTAGGTCTGGTGGCTCAGAGATGATAAATAATCCAGTTCGTCCAGCTTAAAGTTCTGTCATCCCTAATGTATGGCCCTTGTCCTTATCTTTCTCAGCAGAGAAGGTTGGAAATGGGCAAAGGCTACAGCCACCTCTCTCTTTTAAAGAAGATTCAGGGGCTGCCTGCAGTATAATGCTTCGATTTATATTCTGTTTACCTGTAATCCATCACAGGACTACAGCCAGCTGCTCAGAATGTGTAACCTTTATTTTGGATGGTTAATTAAAATTTGTACCACATTACCTTTTGTCTATAAGTTGTGTCCTTAGGCCATTTAAAAATTCTGTATGGTAAAATTACACTTGAATTCCTCACTCAGGAATACTAAATGGTTTTACCCCTTGCAGCCACGTATGGACCAGTATTTTAATCAGATGGAGAAAATTGTGAAAGAAAGAAAAACCTCATCTAGGATTCGATTCATGCTTCAGGATGTGATAGACCTAAGGCTGGTAAGTAAGAAAATATAAGCGAGCTACTCCAGTCTCTTTTAAGGAATTGGGTTGGAGAGTGTGTCCTAGTATTTACATAGGTAAAAACTTAATGCTGCAGGAGAGGCTCCCAGAACCTGAGCTGACACACTTCCCTGACATGGCTGTGTGAAAGGACACGAAGCATATATACCTGCCTGTTAACATTTCTTCCCTCTAAGCTAATATCAAACCACATTGCTGTTTTTAAATCCGCTACTCTGAATTCAAACTGGTCAATTAAATTTAGTCTTAGGCTACGAAATATTCAGGAGTCCTCATCTTCAACATGATTCCATTTCATTTCCCTGAGCCTTACATTTCTATTCTCTAAAATGGGGATGTTGCCTCCGTTGCACATGTGTGGTACAGATTCAGTGAGGTGATCGTGTCAAGTGCCCGGCTCATAGGAGATGTTGCTGTTTGTTCTCTGTTGTTTTTCCTGTGTATCCCCTTGTGCTCCTGCCGCTTCTCATTTCTCATAACAGGTGCAGTGTTTACCACTACCACCTCTTCTGTCTCTTTCTTATTTTAACTCCTGCAGGGAATATACTGCAGCTGACCCTAAACTAGAGAATGTGAATGCAGGTCCTATCCGTTCCCTGCCCTGTACTCAGACCAGATAGCATTGATGATGGTTCTTTATCTTGCTAAGGTTAAATGTGACCTCACGGTCCTTCTTATTACTGAAGCCACTACGAGCCGATCAGAATTTTGTGCCTATTTGCCATCCTCCCTTCTAGCACATGTAAACAAACGTAAATAAATATAAAAGACTTCTCCACCCATGCCTTCTACTACTTGTACTTCTATCAGTTGTCGGGATTATGGTGGGAAGGAAAGGGAGAAGTGTGATTGTATGGAGCAACGTGTCCTAAATAGGATCAAAGGCCAGAGAGATGGCACTTTTGTAGGATATCAGAACGATGAAAAATGCTAGTCGTCTTTGATTTAGAACCCCCATGGAATGTGATACGAACTAAGTACCAATAATTCAGATTAAGTCAAGGCCAGAGAGTCCTGAGCTTTCTTGATTCCTCTTCTGGTTCCTCTTTACAAATATACAAGATGATTTTTTTGTAGTTAATTAATTTATTTTGAGATAGAGACAGCACAAGTCAGGGAGGGGCAGAGTGAGACAGGGAGGGAGGGAGAAAGAGAGGGAGAGAGAGAATGAGAATCCCAAGCAGGCTTTGTGCTGCCAGCACAGAGCCTGACATGGGGCTTGAATTCATGAAACTGAGATTATGACCTGAGCCAAAATAAAAGTCAGACACTTTAACCAAATGAGCCAACCAGGCGCCCCACAAGATGATTTTTAAAAAATACATTTGGGGGTGGGGCGCCTGGGTGGCTCAGTCGATTGAGCGTCCGACTTCGGCTCAGGTCGTGATCTTGCGGTCTGTGAGTTCGAGCCCCGTGTCGGGCTCTGTGCTGACAGCTCAGAGCCTGGAGCCTGCTTCTGATTCTGTGACTCCCTCTCTCTCTGACTCTCCCCGCATTCATGTTCTGTCTCTCTCTGTCTCAAAAATAAATAAACGTTAAAAAAATTAAAAAAAAAATACATTTGGAGGGTGCCTGGGTGGCTCAATCGGTTAAGCATCCGACTTTGGCTCAGGTCATGATCTCCCGGTCTGTGAGTTTGAGCCCCGCATCAGGCTCTGTGCTTGACAGCTCAGAGCTTGGATCCTACTTCAGATTCTGTGTCTTCCTCTCTGTGTCCCTCCTCTGCTCACACTCTGAATCAGTCAGCCTCTCTCTCTCTCTCTCTCTCTCTCTCTCTCTCTCTCTCCCTCTCAAAAATAAATAAACATCTAAAAATATTTTTAAAAAAATACATTTGGGCCAGTCTTTCCCTCTATCTTTTTATTCATTGGCTTTTGGAATACTCAGTATACAGTAGTTAAGGTTTATTGAGACAAACTTAATTCTTTATATCTAATCTCAGACTGCACGCAGTGCCATCTGTAAAACAGATGAAAAATGGTTGTAGTACAGATTTTTAAATGTATATTACACTTTTCCAGCAGTGAGAAGTATAAAAAATTGTTACGTTCATGTTTTGTTTTCTGGTTGATAATGTTATTTTCTCCTTTTATAGTGCAACTGGGTATCTCGAAGAGCAGATCAAGGGCCTAAGACTATCGAACAGATTCACAAAGAGGCTAAAATAGAAGAACAAGAAGAGCAAAGGAAGGTCCAGCAGCTCATGACCAAAGAGAAGAGACGAACAGGTAAGGGGTGGAGTCCACTGGGATGTTAGGGAAACTTGGGAGACTGAGGGACAGATGTTTAAGAATTCTATATTCAGGTTTGAAGTGACATCAGAAAGAATAAACTGAACAATAGAGTGGTAATTGGTAAGTGAAGCAGTTTCTCCAAGAAGGCAGGACAAAGCATGGTTTCTTGGACTACTTTAACTTCAGTAATCAACAGGACTTTCTTGAGCATCTTCTCTGTGCTCAGTATTGGTGAGGGCTATAAGAAAAAGTAGAAAATGTAGTTTCTTTTCTCTGAAAGCTTACGGTTTATCCAGGAAGGCAAACTAATAACAGGCACATTTGTCAAGCAAGTAGGAGATATTATCAAGTATGAAATGTATTCTCAATGAATATTGTTAACATTCAGAGGAGGAGAAGAAAGATAGGAAGCTGGAAGAGATCTTTATTTGAGGAAGGCATCTTTGAACTGGGTCCTGGTGGATGGTAAATATTTGGGAAGGAAAGGAATAATCTTAGTCATGAAAGTAAAATAAACATATATTGTGAAGAGGCATAAACAAACCTGACTGAAGCAAAATTTAAGTGTTCGGAATCAGTGGGAAATGTTTGGAAGAATGGAGCCAGATTAAGAACTGATGTCTTTGACCTTAAAGTCCCATTGTAAGGTTTTGAAGAAAGGGGTAATGTCATGCTAGATGTCCGTAAATAAAAGAAGTCTATTGCTTTTAACACGATGAGTCAAAGGGGAACACTGAACTCAGAAATGTCGCTCCTGCTGAAATCCTGGTAATAATAATTATTAAAAGGAAGAAATAGGAAAAAAATATGAAAGGTGAAATGGAAGACATTTTACACCCGAGAAAGTAGAAAATCCATTGACTGAGTTTAAGAACATGGAAGAGGAAACCTTTTTCAGAAGGGAAATGATCAGTGTTTATTTTGAGATGGCAGGAGGGTATCCGAGTAAGAATGCTTATCTGTCCAGTCTGCTGTTCAGTGAGCCGGAAGTTGCTGGATGATGTAGTAGTATTGTGGTCGAGAGCCTACTAGACTCTGGAGCCAGCTGTCTGGGTTTGCATTTCAGCTCCCCTACATCCTAGCCGCATGACCTTGCACAAGTCCCTTACTTAATGTGTAAAACGGATCTAATAGTGGTTGCTAGGATTTGTGTGAGGGTGGCAAGACGTGTTGTGTGTCAAGGGTTCAGCTTAGCAACTGGTGCACACACCGTAGGGCTCATACTGAACATACGAGAGATGAATCCTCCAGGAAAGAAAGTGTACTTTTAAGTTCCATGGGACACCATGCTTCCTCACCTTCCTCACCCTAGTACATAGCACAGTGCCTTTCACGTAATGACTCTTATTTATTATTGAACTAGATAGAGAACCCAGTCCATGGAAGATGTCTACAGAGGACCAAAGGAAGAAGAGGACTCTTGGGAAATTGACAGATAAAGAACAACTGCAGAGGAAGGAGCACTAGGGTATAAGAAACAAACAAGAAACAAGTTTGTTCATGCTCAGTAACATCAGATAGCACAGAGACAATCAAGTATGTGAGGATCAGAAAAGCTTTTAGGTAGACAATTGGGTGGTCTTTCTTTCAACACGTATAAGTGCCCATTGCTTAACAGGAGAGACAAAGTAAAGTCCCTTCCTTCGTGCAGCTTACATCATACCCGAGAGACAGAAAATAAATACTCAAATAAAATATGTAATTTTGTCCGATCACTTTTTCTAGAGAAAAAGATAAAGCAGAGAGGGAGAAAGCGGGTGATGCCAGGCTTGGTGGGTAAAGGTGCAATTTTATTTATTTATTTTTTTAAATGTTTATTTTTGACAGCATGTGAATGGGGGAGGGGCAGAGAGAGAGGGATACAGAGGGTCCACAGCAGGCTGTGCACCCTCAGCACAGAGCCGGACATGGGGCCCAAACTCAACGAACCATGAGATCATGACCTCAGCCACGGATGCTTAACCAACTGAGCCGCTCAGGCACCTGAGGTGTAATTCTAAATAGGGTGGTTTGGGAGCCTGCTAAGTTAGTGTTTGAGCAGAGACCAGAAGCAAGTATGAGGGAATGAAACCGTGGGCACATCTGGGGGAAGGTTTGTAGGCAAAGGGAATTGTAAGTAAAAGGCCCTTGAAATAGCGTTTTCAGGGATCAGCAAGGAGGCCAGTGTGGCTTGAGCAGAGGGAGAGAGTAGTGGAGGATGGGGCCTGAGAGGCAGGAGTCCAGATTAATCAGAGTTTGGAGGCCATATATGAGTAATTTGGGATTTTATCTGAGTGAGATGAAGAGAGGTAACAGAAGTGTTTTAAGCAGAGAAGTGATAGGACCTGACTTGTACTTTATTTGGCTCTTGCTGGCCGCTATGATGCAAACAGTTGAGGGTGAAAGCAGTGAAGCTAGTGAAGACGGTTTGATACTAATCGAGGAAATGTTGCTGGCGAAAACCAAAGTGGTAGTGTTGGTAGTAATAAGAAGAGCTAGATGCTGAGTATGTTGAACCGACAAGATTTACAGACAGATTGGGTGCCAAGTGTGAGAGAAACAGGAGTCAGGGTTTTCTGCCTGAACAGTTGATAGGTTGGAGAAGCAGGTTGGAGGGCGGGGGTGGTGATCCAAGTATACTGTGTCATTTAACACCATCAAGTGAAATAAACCTTCTAATAAATAATTTCCATCTGAAGTGTTAGCTAACTATGAACATTAGATCTGGCCCTCCTTTGTCTATCACCAAATCTCTATTCATGTTATCCGTTAATTTCCTCTCGGTGGGGCATGTTCTACAGTATTTCTATCCGATATGTTCATGTTGTAGGCATTAAAAAGACTGTCAGCAGTGCTTTAACAGTTTCTTTTGTCTTTTTCCTTGATTTTGATTGGAGCTGCTGAGTTGAAAATACTGCTCACTCTTTCATTGTCAAACTGACTTGAGTTTGTGGGAAACTGACTCACCCTGTTCTCCCTGCAGGTGTCCAGAGAGTGGATGAAGGTGGATGGAACACTGTACAGGGGGCCAAGAATAGTCGGGTACTAGACCCCTCAAAATTCCTTAAAATCACTAAGGTGAGTATGACATTTATGACGCAACTTAACATCGACCTGAGAATGGGACTCTCAAAATTATTTCTTGCTTATGTAAAATAACTACATTGCAGAGTTATGGGGGAGTGGTTTTTTTTTAAAGTAGATGCTTTGCTATAGGACAGTATTTATCAGTGTATTCTTACGTACTTGTCCTGATGTTAGTCCTTTTTATTTCTTGGAGGGCTTACTAAGGGGGAAGAAACTAGTTTAATTCCTAAAGTTATCAGATGCTTAGTATAAGAGAGATGATAATAAAGATACTTCAGAAGCTGTAGTCCCTTATGATCTTTTATACAATGTATCCTTAGCCCTAGGGAAGAAGCATCTACCTGTTTAAGCCTAACTTGAAAGGAATTAACAGTTTGCCATACTCAAGGCCTAAAATAAATCAAGAGGACCCACTGCTAGAAATCATCCTGTGATAAAGATTTAATACATTCTGCTTTCCTGTCCCTTGAGAATGCATGGGTGGTAAGAGGAAAGGGTTTCTCCTGGCAGATGTTTTCAGCAGAAGTTGATCACCCTAAGTAGGGTGAAGAACTTGGAGAACATAGAGGAAGTGGCATTATCTTTTGTAAAAGGGGAAACTTCTACAGCCCAGTAGATTTATAAATCATTTACAAGTCTAATTTGAACCTTCCTTGTGGAATACACTTTCCATAGTTCTGAAAATTGGCAACCTGCTGGTAAGATACCAAAGACAATCTAAAGCTAACATGAAAACATCAAATGAAAGAAGATAACTGACAGAAAGAAAAAGAGTTTGAGAAAATTGGAAGAAGATGGGCTGTCATTTGCGTCATGTCAAAGTATTGCTTCAGCATAGAACATTTGCTGTCTAGATCTCTTTTGATTTTAATTAGCTAGGATCCTATTCTCTTAAGATTCTGGTACATTCTTCTAGTTGTTTATGTCTCAGGGCAGGAATTCCATCACTGAATACAGCTTGATTCCCATCCACTTCTTACGAGAGATGGTTTTAGCCAAAATCTTACACGTTTAGAGAATTCCTCCAGCGTCAGCCCCAACATCTTTGAAAATTATATCAATATTGAATAACGAACGGTGTTTGTGTTTTTAAATACTAATACTGTTTCCACGCATGGATACTATAAAAAGAATAGTGCTGATATTAACCTACAACATTATTTCCTGAATATTTTGGAAGATTTTAAGTTGTTGTTTTAATAAATTTTGTGTATATTCAGACAGTTATCCTACAAGTACTGTACTTAAATATCATAGAAAATGTTCAAAACCGTTCAACAAATGCATTGTTAACTGGGAGAGATTTGTGTGAAAGCATGTCATAGAACTAGGCAGTGCTGTTAGAGTGTATTAACACTTCTGTTACAAAGAGCTACATTGTACCTTACTGTGGTATATGTTTTCTTATTAGTATTACATTGTAATTCTATCCACTTGTGCTAATGTTGTGTTCCCTGTAGAGCTGGACATCGTTATTAACTTCCCATCTAATACTATGTTCGCTTTTTTCTTATTCCCCCCCGCCCCTGTATTGAATGCTGCCACTCCACTTCTCCATCCTTAGCCCTCACCTATATCTGGCTTTGCTAAAATGTGAAATCTTTGTGCCTTCTGACCTGTTTTCTGACAATAATGTGAAGAAATTAAGGAGTTAATTTTGTAGTCTACACAATTTGCATATTCCTTTACTTCTTTTTTAAATCACTGGGCATTACTGGACAGGAGGAATGATTGGAAACTGCTTACATTTAGTCAAACGGCACACCATCTGAAGGCATTCTCCAGACCAGGGGTTCTAAACTACTCTGTGGAAGCTGGTTTCCAAGCAGGTTGTACAGGGAGCACCACTTGAATATGGACGGCTCCAGTTTATATTTCTTAAATTGGCATTCCAAGCACTGTTTTGTTGCTAAAGTTGGTTTTCACTGTACTGAAGGAAAAAGAAGATACAACATTCTAGAATGTTTCCTATAATTGGCTTGTGGTCACTTACATTACAGCCCACAATTGATGAGAAAATTCAGCTGGTACCTAAAGCACAGCTGGGCAGTTGGGGAAAGGGCAGCAGTGGTGGAGCAAAGGCAAGCGAGACCGGTAAGTGTGACGTGTCCCTTCTCGGGAACCTGGATGTGGTCTAGTAGTCACCGTATAGTGCATTCCCACAGTCGTTTAGTAATGGTTTTAGGAAAAGATCTATAGACAAAGCATGCCCAAACTTACTGGTGTCCCTCGCAATATGGATCTTCAGGTATTTTAAATATTTAGAGTTCTTTGAGTTCAATTAGGCTATTTAAGACTTTAACCTCCTAGGTACCTTTGTTGTTGTTGTTCATAAATTCAATATAATTAGAGAATTACTGGGATCGCAAATGAAGAGGGAAACTCATTCTTCTGAGAAGAATTGGATAAGAGAGTTGTAAAAGAATTAGATTGAAATATTTTTCAAAATCTTTATCAAAAGTCAGACTTTCAGAGATTTGACCTTAGGACTCGAATGTTTAGACCATCACAAACACATCCTTTTTTTTCTTTTTTTTTTCTTTAATGTTTGTTTATTTTTGAGAGTGAAAGAAGAGACAGAGTGCAAGCAGGGGAAGGGCACAGAGAGGGGGAGGCACAGAATTTGCAGCAGGCTCCAGGCTCTGAGCTGTCAGCAAGGACCCCGACGCGGGGCTCAAACGCATGAACTGGGAGATCATGACCTAAGATGAAGTCAGACACTTAACCACCCAGGCACCCCCACAGACACATCTTTTTAAAGCTGATGAAGTCCGGTAGAAAGTATAAAACGTTAACGTTTTATAAACGTTAGAAGAATAAAACTTCTACATTAACTTCCTTTCCATATTTCCCTTCTACTAAGTAATTTTGACCTCTGATTTTTTAATTTTTATTTATTTATCAAGTTTATTTATTTATTTTGAGAGAGAGAGAGAGAGAGAGAGCCGGGGAGGGACAGAGAGAAAATCCCAAGCAGGCTCCGCACTGTCAGCACAGAGCTCAGTGTGGTGTTCAGTCCCACAAAACCTGAGATTATGACCTGAGCTGAAATCAAAAGTCAGACGCTTAACCGACTGAGCCATCCAGGCGCACCTTTATTAGTTAGCTTTTTTTTAAGTGCAATATTTTGTTTTGTTTTGTTTTGTTTTTGCTTGCCTCCCTCCTTCCCTGTCTACCACTCCCACCCCCTTCCCTATCTAGGATAATTTAATTATGTTTTTAAAGCAGCAAATGGTTATAATGAACAAAGGTTTCAAAAAAAAATTTTTTTTGCAGACAAATTCCTTCTAACATTATACTTCTAAGAGTATAATTTGTGGAGGAGATTGGCATCACCTTGTTAAACTTGTTAGAAATACCTAGTCTCAAACAACACCCCCCCTTTCCTCCCTAGAGAGCCAGATGAATTAAAAGCTACATTGTAGTCATGTGATTTGTATTTTTTCCCCCCTCAATCCTCAACACCTATAGATGCCTTACGGTCAAGTGCTTCCAGTTTAAACAGATTCTCTGCTTTGCAACCTCCAGCACCCTCAGGGTCTACATCGTCTACGCCTTTAGAGTTTGATTCCCGACGGACCTTAACCAGGTATGGAGCCCACTCTCCATGTTAACTGAAGACTGACCTACTTGTGGATGTCTGTTCTCTCTCTCTCCTTCTCGCATTCTCTCTCTATTATTCTCTTTCTCTCTTTCACACACTCACACACACGCCCATATAAATTGTGATGGTCATCTCTGTGCATGGATTCCTTTTATCCCTAAGGTTGATTTTGTTTTTCTATTCCTTCTTTGATCTTCACGTTCTGTAATTTCCAAGATAAGAACATAATTGGGTGGTAGATTTGGGATGGGGTGGAAAGGAAGGGCAAGTTACCTGGCAAGTTTCTAATAGTTTGTTTCTTTTTTTAAGAATTTTTTTTTAATGTTTATTTTTGAGACAGAGCACAAGCAGGGGAGGGCAGAGAGAGACAGAGACGCAGAATCTGAAGCAGGCTCCAGGCTCCAAGCCGTCAGCACAGAGCCCAACAAGGGGCTCAAACTCAAACTGTGAGATCATGACCTGAGCCAAAGTCGGACACTCAACTGACTGAGCCACCCAGGCGCCCCAGTATAATAGTTTGCTTCTTAAGAAAGTCAGACCCACCCAAACGCCCCTGGAGGCTGGTGGAGGGCTCGCTAAACTAATGCGTCAGGATGTTCTGGATTAACCTAACACTCCGAAGCATGTGAATTAAAGAGCATGACAGCCTACCCATATGTTTCTCTGTCATACCGTTCTTCAAGTTCTGTTTCAGGCTGTTCTTTGTTTCTCACTATTCTCTGTATTGTACTGTCTTTCTGCCTTCTTTTTTGTAGGACTGATACAGTCAGGTGTTCTGTTGGTTGGTTTATAGGGAATGAAGACCTGTAGTATAATGACCGAGAACAAAATTTTTAGTTTTCATTTTCTTAAGATTTTATTTTTAATCTCTACACCCAGTGTGGGACTCGACCTTACAACCTTGAGATCAAGAGTCACATGCTTTACTGACCGAGCCAGCCAGGCACTCCTCAAAATTTTTGACATAAGCACTTTTAGAGCTGAAGTTGCTTTAAACTCTCAAACTTTCCTTTTTTGTTACTGTAGTCAATTTGACCAGGTAGACTTTCTAACTATGTTGCTGTTCTCTTGGCTTCTACAGTAAAATATGCTTAGCACAGTTCAGCTTTTAGTGATGGCTCAGCTTGTCGTGAAGCAGCATTTGTGCTATTGATGGCTCTTTGCTCTGCCATAGATTTCCCCTGATGGCTCTGCTTTTTGAGTACTTGTGTATGTTCTTTCAGAGGTTAGACCACTGTCGTGCCTCTAGTCCTTTCTCCTCTCTTCCTTTTCATCTGCTGCTCCTGGCCTGCTATGGACCAAGGAACTACCTGCCCAACTGGTGGGAACTGTCTGAAAAGAAGCCTAGGGAGATAGGAAGATTCTCTCTTAAAGAAAGTATGTGACTTTGGCCACTCAAAAACTACTTCTGCTACGTGGTTCTCAAAATATTTTACTTATGTTTGAATTTTCTGAATAAATACTGTATCATTGTCTAATTTCTAAGATAGTGATACCATGTCCGTTAGGTATTCTTTGTCTCTTTTGCTCTTTTAGCTCATACATTCGTCACTGTCGTCTTTATTAAAAGATTTAAAGAACTAAAATAAGGATTTGCCATTGCATTTTAAAACCTTAAGTGGTATCCCTTCAACATTCGTGAGAAAAGCTAAAACATACTTACCATTCTCTGAAAGCACCGATTTTACTTGTTTACATAATTATAGTTTGATGTAGAATTGGCGCCTCACATGCCTGAAGTCATGTGTGAAAAATTACATACCTGCAGGAAATCTTAATGTTATTTTATGATTTGAATGCATAGTGGATGGGGTGATCTTCTGAAGAAGTATGTTTTGTGTTTTAAGTCGTGGAAGCGTGGGCAGGGAGAAGAATGACAAGCCCCTGCCGTCTGCAGCAGCTCGTCCCAATACTTTCCTGAGAGGCGGCAGCAGCAAAGACCTGTTGGACAATCAGTCTCAAGAAGAGCAACGCAGGGAGATGCTAGAGACCGTGAAGCAGCTTACGGGAGGCATGGACGTGGAGAGGAGCAGCGCTGAGGCTGACCGAAACAAGGGCCGGGAGTCAGGTGAGTGACTTGGTACACACAGAAGGAAGATTCGGGCCTTAACTGTGGAATGAAAAGTGCGGAGGAGATTTTGCCCCTGTGTAGGTTTCAGAATCATTACATGGTAATAACATACCAGTATCTTAAAACGTAAAGAGCATCTTCATGGTTTTGTAACATAGGTTTCGTTTCCCAGGTTGTCCCTCTGTTCGTCAATTTGCAAGTTTCCCCCATTCTCTATTAAATGTGATGGTGATGAGGGTCTCTTGCTATATATTAAGCAATCTGAATTTCTTAGCAGATTCGCACAGTAACCCCTTCCTGTGCATTAGAGCGCATGGGCTTTGTAGAGCCCTCAAATGTATGAAAATTCTGACATCCAAAGCAAACCAAAGAGAAAATATCAGGTTGTCTTTTGTTACCTTCATCTTGGTAGCATCTGTGGTCTTGGTACATGTGTAGCTTGTATATGATTAGAGGACCAACTCAGATAATGCTCTAAAAATTACCTCGTTTACATAACCTGTCTGCGTTTCTGTTTCTTCCTGTGTTATATGGGGATAGTAAATGTGCCCACCCTGTAGAGTTATCATGAAGATTAAATGAGAAGTCTATACGGGTAAATACTTAGAACTTTATCTGATAAGTACAGATTTTTCAAAAAGTACTAGAGGTCATGAGGGTAAAGATGATGAGAACAATGAGAAATAGTTTAAAGATAATTTTCAGCATCTTGAAAATACTAATCCTGAGGTAATACTGGTTGTTTATAACATCTTGATAGCTTTCAGATTTCTTTCACTATTTAAATTGTGTCTCCTCCTCTAAATGGATTCAGAGGCAAATTGAAATGTCTTCTCCCAACTGATAGACCAGAATTTTTGACTTCAGGGACATGTGGCTTTCTGATCTGTGGTAGCTATTTGGGGAACATAACGAGATAGTGTATGAAAATATCTTGTGAGTAGTGAATAATGTGGCACAGCTGCCCTATGCATTTTTATCGTCTGGGTCATTCATTTATTCACCACATGCACACTGAACACCTGGTGACTTGTGGGCATTGGGTCTCTGCTTTCAGCCTTTAGTCTGCTGGGTCCAGAGGACTCCTATGACATAATTCCACAAAAGGTATTGTATATAAGTACAAACTGAGAAAAATGCCACGGAGGAAAGGAGCAGAGTTCTAAGAGGGTACTTAACAAAGGAACTATCTGGAATTGATACAGAGGGATATCAGGGAAGGCTTCCTCGGGTCTGATGAACCAGTAGGAGTTGAAATAGACTTCTAGGAAGGGATGGGTATGGAGCAGAGAGAAAGAGCACTCCGGCCAGAAGGAGCATCATGACATGTTCAAGCAACTGCCAAAGGCCCGTGTGGTTGGAGCTCTGTGTGTGATTGTACAAGCTTCACGTGCTGTTCATCACTGAAGCAGTGGAGAAGAATCAAAATGCAGAAAGGGACAAAAAAGCTCTAATTACAAAAGTTTACCGTACCCCTCTATTCTTTTCATTGTGGAATATGAAGTTACTGAGTGCCTATCTATTCTAAAAATAAATATTTCTCTTTTCTGCTTTTAGGTGTCTTGCTTTGTCAGATTTGTATCTATTTTAATGCTTTTATGGAAAAGTTGGTATAACAACAAATAAATATTGTCAACCATAATCCCCCATTTTAATTACAATTTTTGTCTGTTTTACTTCCTCACTTTTTTTAACCTCATTAGTAGCAAAGCCAGAAATTCCAGCAACAGCAGCCCCTGACAAGCCTGCGTTGTCAGAATTGGAGATGGAGAGGAAGTCTAAATCTATCATTGATGAGTTTCTACACATTAATGATTTTAAGGTAAATGAAGTTTCAGAAAAAGAAAGCAACAACACAAAGCCCCATGGCAGATACAGTAACTTGGCTCTGGTCTAAAGCACTTGTCACTAAGACTTGGAGTAATCCAGGTCCCATGCAGTTCGGTTTGCACAACTCGGATGTGCTCTTGCCAGCTTCTGTCTTTTAAATTGACGATGGAGTTCACAAGATCACGTGGCAGGAAGGGGGAATGGCTACCAGTCCATCCCCACAGTAGAAAAAAACCGCATTGACTTTGATGTTCATGAGCAAAAACCCACACATTATCATTTTTAGGCATTCTTATCTAGCTGTACATTACCTGTTATGATCTTCACAGTCCTTTTATGGTCATTCTTGTATTAACTTTAAACTATGGCTAACGTTACTTTTTATTTCATAAGTGGAAACCTGAGGCACCAAGGAGTAATCGCACTGCCAGGGCCAGACGGCCTAAGTGAGACATTCAAGACACAGCTTTGAATTTGCTGTTCTTTAACCCCAACTTTCTCTTTGATCTTCATTTTAAGATGGTAGTGAATAAAATAGACATCATGCCTGACTTCATGAGCCCTAGAGTCTAGTGGCAGAGACAGGTCATAAAGAGTTGACTCAAAAATAGGTATTTAAATTATAGTTATTGTAAATGCCAATAGACCTCTAGGATCTTAGGAGAGATCATATAATAGGACCTAGCTTAGGGATCTGGAGTCAGCAGAGTCTTAATCTGTTAAATTATTTGTCAGCTACATTAACTACTTTTGCTTTAACATTATATTCTCTCAAGCTTACTTGTTCTCTTGGCAGTGTAGTCATTATTTGCTTTCTGTACATAACAGTTACCGTGATTAACTGTAGCCCAGCTTTCTAAAACCCTCAAGCCTTTAAAAAATAGTCTAAAATTCAGAAGAAGTACTAAGAGGTTTTGATGATGAGCCAGTTAGTTGGAGAGGAAATATCAAGTCAATGAGCAACAAATACTTTGAAAGGAGAAAAGTATCACTCTGAGGAATGGGAGCCATAGGGGGGAAAAGACCTAAGTTCAACGGGAGGACTCTCTGAAAGATCTTAGCCCTAGGCCTGGCCTGTAGTATGGAAGAAACAGAGTCAGTTATGACTCAGGAATTTCAGTGTACTGGGTCCAAGGCGCATCTGCTGCAGAATGATGATAAGAAGCAGGTGACATTGTCAGACATAGTGAGGGCTCCCTGTGTGCTAGGTGCCATTAGTTCATTTAATCCTCATAACGCCCTCTTGATTTTAATATTATTGTAATAGCTATTTTTATAGATAATGAAACTGAGATGCAAAGATGTTAAATAACTTGATCTGAGTCATGCTTCTGATAAGTGGCCAACTCAGGATTTAAAATTAGGCTTCTAAGGGTGCCCGGCTTGCTACGTCAGTAGAGCACATAACTTATGACCTCAGGGTTGTATGTGTGAGCCCCACATTGGGTATAGAGATTACTTAAAGAGAAAATCTTTAAAAAAAAAAAACAAAAAAAACAACAATAAAAGTAAAATTAGGCTTCTAGCTTCAGAGCAGAGACTGTAATTTTATCTTATTACCTTTAAGGTTATTAGTGTGTTATGCTAAAGGCTTACAGAGCTCATCCTAAAGGAAAGGTTTTTCTAGCATTTTAGTAGGTGTTGTTATTATTAAAAATAATACAAATTAATATGTACTGAGCTTTTGTGTTTGGCAGTGTGCGAAGTCCCTTTTTATGTTCATTTCTCAAGTAACCTTATGACGGAAGTCAAGCCTGAGGGATTGTTACACTCCTGAATTCACATAGTAGCAAGTGGCAGGGCCAGGATTCAAACTTACATTTGTCCGATTCCACACCCTATGGTTTTTAGCCTCTGTGGTATATAGTTATTGAGTACCTAAAATGTGCCAGCCACAATTTAGGAAACACTGCCTGGACATTGGATATGCTGTAGTGTATATAGTGAGCAACATAGTCTATTTCTATGGGGCATTTGTGGAGCCTGTGTTCTAGTGGGAGATACAAAACTGCCCTAAAGATAGGGAATAAATAAACAACAAATACAAAAAGAAAAATAATGTTTCAGTGCAGAGAAGTAAAACTAGGTGATATGATAGCCGGTGACTGGGCAGTCACAGACTGTAGGAGGTGTCCATTCACCTGAATACTCAATGAAATAAGAATCAACACGAGAAAATCAGGGAGAAGAGCAAGATGATGAATTGCTGTGACATTGAAAGCAGCATAATATAGTTCGTTGATAGCACATGCAGATTCAGTGAATAAATTCCCCTTGTAAGACACTTGATCACTTCAGGTTAAATACTGAAGATATATGCATTCATTTCCATGCTCTCCTGAAAAAGCTTTATAATGATGATGGTCTTTAAAATGAGGTAAAAATTCACAGGGATAAAGAGTAGAGGGAATAGACCGCACCAACACTCTGGAAGTTAGAAACTAGAAGGATGGGTGGTCATTTATTTAGCAGACTACGAATGCACATAAGGTGCAGATGGGACTGAAAACAGAAGGACCGATTGGTTTAAAAGTGTATATAAGACGGTTTTAAAAGACAACTGGGCCGAATGTTTCCAAAACTGTGAATGTTCTAAAAAGATGAAGAGAAAGGACTGATCTGGATTAAAGGAGTCTAAAAAGACATCATGCATCCTGACATGTGACGTCAGGTTTTCAGCTGGGTCCTAAACAACAACAAAAAACTATATTTTGGACATTTGGGGACAGTTGTGGAAATTTCAAATATGTACTGTTTATCAGATAATATTTTTATTGACATTGTGTTGGTATTAAGTTTTTTACGTATCTATGAAGAAAACTAACAATTGATGAATCTAAACTGAAGTGAAGTTACATACGTGTACATTGTACTATTCAATGTCTCTGTAGTTTGAAAGTTTTTCAGATAAAAAGTTCATGTGGGGGAGGCATTAAATAAAATAGCAGAGGAGAAATAAAGCAGCAGTGAGAAACCTACGTGTGCTCTAGTCCCGTCTTCATTCAAGCAGCTGCTCTTCTCACATGCATCTTCCCTCTCAGAAGAGCTGCTCTCTTCAGAGGTTGAACCAAAGGATTTTGGATTCAGACAGAGTTGAGATAGGTGAGGGCAGGGAGGCACAGTGCTGTGTTGGTGATTCAGCAACCTTGGCTACCAGGCCTCAGAGATGTGGACCTAGCCAGATCACCCCATGGTAAGGACCATTTCATGAGCCCCACACCCCAAGAATTTCCTAAGAGGGTTTTAGCACTTAAGCTAAGTGTACTAACTTTCATATGAAGGGAAGACCTTCCTCATTGAAGATTTTGCAAATATTAACATACCCAGACAGAATTACCTCAGTTGCCACATTAAGTCATTTGGCATGTGATGATGAATTTCTGTTTCTTAATATACCATTTTCAGGTTTTTAAATGGTCATAAGATAGGTAAACATTTTGTAGAAAAACACACTTCGGCCCTTTGCGTGATTGTTGATAAATTGTGAAGCTAAACACATTACCCTTCTTAAGATCCTCTTTTCTTCTGTTTTTAAATATGGCTAATATTGCCCTTGTCAGCCTGCATTTTACTGAGCTAAATTAATGTTTTTTAAAAAATGTATGAATACTAGCTTGTTTGTGGAGCTTTCTGCTGACTTTGTCATAAGTAAAAGATTGTAAACTTATTTTAACACTTTGGTAATGGGATCCAGATATTAGACTAAGCTGTTATTTGCTATTTGAACAGGAAGCCATGCAGTGTGTAGAAGAGCTGAATGCCCAGGGCCTGCTACATGTGTTTGTGAGAATGGGAGTGGAGTCCACCCTGGAAAGGAGCCAGATCACCAGGGATCACATGGGCCAATTACTGTATCAGCTGGTGCAGTCAGAAAAACTCAGCAAACAGGACTTTTTCAAAGGGTCAGTATCCTCTTCAAGAGTGGTATTCAGTTACTAGGCTCTTGAGTAGTGGTTATTTTTAAAAGTACATATATTTTTAAGTATTTGTCTATTTCCATAGAGTAAAATTATGTCCACTGTAATTGGATAATTACAATTGTATAATATACTGATAATTGCATAATATACTGATAGTGTGTTGGTGGATATGATGGCATTTTGTAGATTGTGCTAGGGCATAAAGGTTATTTATCTCCTGGTTTTCCAAATCCTATTGTTTATACCTGTGTTAAGGTGTAAGTAAGGTAGTAGAGACCCCTTCACCTTGGGGAAACTCAGGCCCTCAGCAGCCCGTTTACCTGTAAATCCCTAGGTGTTCTTTGAGGAAAAAAACTTAAAAAAAAAAAAAAAAAAAAAAGTTTATTTATTTTGAGAGAGAGCACACTCACAGGAGGGGTAGAGGGAGAGAGAGGGAATCTCAAGCAGGCTCCACACTGTAGACAACGGTGCCTGATGCAGGGCTCAAGCCCACAAAACACGAGATCATGACCTGAATTGAAATCAAGAGTCAGATGCTCAACCGACTAAGCCACCCAGACGCCCCATAGAAGCTTTTTTTATGTGAGAAAATTTCTGGAAAATCAACTTAAACCTAAAAGCCTTATCCTTTCAATAAACCCTGGTTATTTTGGCCAAGGGATGCTTATCTGTCCACTCTAGCCCCATAGCAGGACGTGTCACTCCAAGTTGTTAATGACTTAGTCTGTTCCGGGTTGGTTTCATTATGATTCCTGTTGATGGCTGCTTTGATGAAGTCTGGCTGTCACTAGTGTTGTATCTTCATTAGATCAGGTTCTCATTTGTTTGTGATCATCACATGTGTGTGAATTGGATTCTTTGTGGTACAGCCACAGAATCTTACCCAGGTTGAGATTCTGAAATCAAGGTTTAAGGTAAAAATTGCATATGGTAAAAAGTTTCTGTTTTAGGAGCTGTGTTATGTAAATATAAACATAGAAACACACCCAGCCCTGCCAGGTGCCCGCTCTCTTAATTGTTCAGGAACTAATATTTCTTGAAGGCAGGACGTCAGATTCTCCTCTCCAATCTCATACTTGACATATGTTCATTGGGTGCAATGACAGTAAGAATTTTACACTATTTATTTTTCTCTTTGTTTTTTTTTTTTTTTTAACTTTTTTTAATACTTATTTTTGAGGGGAAGGGGGAGCAGAGAGAGAGGGAGACACAGGTCCGAAGCCAGCTCTAGGCTTGAGCTGTCAGCACAGAACCTGATGCAGGGCTCAAACCCACGAACCATGAGATCATGACCTGAGCCAAAAGTGGATGCTTAAGTGACTGAGCTACCCAGGCACCCCTTTATTTTTCTCTTTGTAAATCTTTTTTGCCAAGCTCATATTATATTCTTGAAAATTAAATGCACATGTGATAAACTGCCACTGTGTGTCTTTCGGGTATGGTCAACCCCTTAGAATAGCGTAATCATTAAATGCCACAGTTGAATATGTTCAGGAATGATTACTCTTTTGATTTTGTGAGGAATGGTAGTGTTTTCAAGGTCCTAGAATATACATACTTGCCCCTAGGATTATTACTAAGCTGTCTTTGAGTAATAAGGTAGATTTCTATGAATTCAGTGAATGACTAGATTTAGGCCATCTGACCCAGTTACCTTAGTAAGAAACTTCGGCAGAAGTTGCTGTGATTGTTGTCCTTTAAGGCCAAGATACGGGGAACCTAGGTGGCTCAGTTGGTTAAGCATCCGACTCTTTATCTCAGCTCAGGTCTTGATCTCAGGGTCATGAGTTTGAGCCCTGCATTGGGCTCTGTCCTGGCCATGAAGCCTACTTTAAAAAAAAAAAAGAAGAAGGCCAAGATGGTTTCCCAGTTTTAAAAAGAGAAATCGAGTCACTCCAGTAACCAGCCAGTGTAAACAGCAAGAGCAAATGAGGGTAACCACACCCTCACAAATAAATCTAAGTTCTGTTCCTAGCCAACTTGAAATCCTAGAAACTACATCTGAGGTCACAATTGTATTAATTTATAAATATTTGCTTCTTTCTCATCTATTATGATATATTCATCAGATAATTTCAGAAATGAGAATGCTGGATTATTATTTAACCCTTTCTGCCTCTCTTCAGACTGTGCTCCTAAGTTTATTTCTGTCTAGAAAGGAAGTCTAGTCTGTCTAGAAAGGCACCCCAGGAAGTGCCATCTGGCTTCATTGTCTTCATTGAACTTGAGAGGTAGTAGCTTGATTGCTAGGCTCCCTCAGACATTGGCATTTCTCTTTGGGCGATTCCCTGTGGGGGAAAAATGTCTACATTACTCAGACATCGGTGTCTACACTTTCATTGGTGGTGGCCCTGTTGCTGCTGCTGGCAATATAGCCACCACCTTTTATTTATAGTGAAAATGAGATGAACACTTCTGTGTCTCGGTATCTTACTTCATCTTTCTCTATTCCGATTTCCTTCAATAGCTAGAGAGAATGCAGTGATTCCAGACCTCACTTTTGATACTTTGTTAGATCTAACCGCGCCATCCTTAGACCCAGACCCCTATGAAGACCCATGTTCCTTTAAGGCCTGGAAGTTTTTTTCTAAGATGAAAACAAATAGCCACTTGTCATCCACCAGGAGTTTCCTTGCAAATAGATCAAAGTTTCCTAATTACTTCTAAAGCCCAAATTATAAATAGTTCATACTGTCTAAAGAGGCCATTTCATTGGAGCCATGGAAATGCCCTAAGTTTTTTGTCTCTTTGGTCCCAATATCCAAAGACCTCTGTCCTTACATAGCATATGGGCAAACATCTAAGCTCAGCTTCCTTGGATGCTGCTACTGCTTAGATGCCAATTTCTGAGCAGTGGTTAAAGCTGTTCCTTCCCAGCTCCCCAAGCCAGAGTCGATGGAAAGTATAAGGCCTCCCTGTTTGCTGGGCACTGATCAGTCAACTATTAATCTGCCATTTCTCCTACAGAACTCTTCAAAGCATGCACTGCTACTAAATTCTAATACTAGACAGAAGTTTTAAATAGGCTTTCTAGCCAGGTTGTTTACTAGATAGTTTATCAACCCCAAGCATAGTAGTTGCCACATATAAAATATATCCCTACAAAGGCAACATCAAACCATCTTGAAATTTTCAGGACTTAAATCTAAATACTTTATGAGGCAAATCAGGTAGGTAGGTAGATGCATTATTGTATAGGTAGATAGGTTTCAAACAGTGTTGATAAATTCATTTTATATCATGGCATTAGAAGACTTCTTTCTTAAAGCTATCTAGTAAAGATAGTTCACTATTAGCCATGGAATTTGGAATCACTGGAAGTGTAATAAACAAATGAAAATCAAGACAGTAAAAATTGGAGTTGTCAATAGACACAAAATATGGGCCCTTCAGGAAGCTTGACTTTGAAAGATACTTGTTGGAGAGAAAATTCTTATCTCCTCCTTGACTATCTTGGGGAACTTTTCCTGCCACTCAACAGCAATTCTACCCTGCTATTCAAAGCTTACACAGACATATAGACTAAGTTTCAGGTGCAAAATTGCAGAGGTGCAAAAAAACCCAAAAAATTGCTGACCTACTGGTTAATAGTGGAAATCAAGTTTGCTCACACAGGTAAGATCTAGCTTAAAAAATGTTTTCCATAGTGATCCTTTGAGTATGATACTAGAGTATAAGAAACTTTCATCATCATTTCATTTCTTTCTTTTACCTGGAATTAGATTCTGTTATGACCAGTCATAATAATACTTGATTAATCTGATTTTTAGATGTTCTCACTGTTTCTTGTTTATCTACATCAAGATTTACTTTTTTATTAAGTTATCACAGTGCAAAGTGTGGGAGATGCTACTGACAATACTCTTTGTTTCCAATTACGGAACATTATTTTGCTTTTTCAGCAGAGTTTTGATCAGAGCTTAAGTGAATTAAAAAAAAAACTTTTTTTTAACTACCATGTATCCCTTTAATTATGTTTTAGACAGGAACTCAATATATAAAGAAAATAAAAGTAGAGCCTCTGTAGTTGAGATGGAGGGAAGGATACCTAAAGTCCTACCTGTGGACCTCACCAAAGTTTACTCCATTTGGTGTAATGGTCACTACATACCAAGAAGCAAGGGTATGGTGTAGTTCTGTTTCATTCATTCATCTGGCAGAAAATGTGTATTATACAAGGTAGTGTTACAGGCTGTGTAATACTCCAAAGACAAAGATAGCTAGAAGTTTCTGTACACCATGGATTTTTCTTTTAAAATTGTACAAAAGAATTTAGGAACTGTAAACCTGAAAAGAAGCCTCTTACAAGCTTGTTCTACAGAAATCCTGTGTTCAGCCAAATACGGGTTTTTTATTTTTTAAGTTTATTTATTTTGAGAGAGAGCACGTATGTGCACAATAGTGAGGGAGCGGCAGAGAGAGAGAGACGGGGAGAGAGAGAGAATCCCAAGAAGGTTCTGCAGTGCTGAAACCCTGATGCAGGGCTCTAACTCACAAACTGCGAAATCATGACCTGAGCCGAAATCAAGAGTTGGACACTTAACAACTGAGCCACCCAGGTGCCCTCTCAGCCAAATATGTTTTTTTTCAGCAGTATGGATTTGACCAGTGATTGTGTTCTGCATACTGTCCCTTGATGACTGACTAATCAAGAACTAGAAAACCAAGGCAAGAATATGGTTGTCTTCTAGTTTTGATTTGAGATGAAAATAGCAGATCTACTGCTGAAAGACTGGATGGCTACAGTTGTCTCACGGGCTCATTAAACAGCTTAATCTATGGCATTAAACCATGGAACATGAATTCACATTGTAGGATGATTAGCCCGGGAATTGTGGAGTCCGGCCAGATTATGTTCCATCAGTGGCACATTAACTGAGTCTAAAGTGTTCATATAATGAGAGAAGAGTCCAGTTAATCTGTTGTATAGCAAGTAGATATCAAATAATTTTAAGCTGTGAGGGCAGAAAGTCAGCATTAAGGATTCACAAGGCCCAAACTTATGTCGCAGAGCTACAAACTGTTTTGAAATGACATCTTCAGAAAGGCAACCCTCCATTGTAGTGGTATCTCTTTTTAAGTGAAAATTTTTAATGACATGTAGACCTCTGCAGTAGGTAAACAGAGTGGCATACTCAAGCTAAAAGCCAAAAACTGCAGTGAGAAAGCACCCATTTTATGTATGAAGAGATCTGAAAGGCTATGAAGACAAATACTACCTGCCCTACACTCACTCATTCCTTTCCTTATGATTGTGCGCATTTCCTTGTAATTATGTGTATGCCTCCTTGAGTTAAATTTACTTTCGTTTTTGTCCTTTTTAACATGCTGTATATGGGACTGATTAACAAAGTTTTGAGTTCTGTTTTTATATTTTTAAGTGAATAACTGTGATTTTTACCTTAAATAACTGCTGATATTTTGTATTTGACTTTCCCAAATTTTCTATTTAAATCCCATTTATTTTATTTCACATTGAAAAAAATTTCAGGCCATGAAATCTGGAAACCATTAGCCTTTCTTTAAAGGTGCAACAGTTTTGGGGCACCTGGGTGGCTCAGTTGGTTAAGTATCCAACTTGGGCTCGGGTCTGATTTCCCTGTACGTGGATTCGAGCCCCGCGTCGGGCTGTGTGCTGACCGCTCAGAGCCTGGAGCCTGCTTCCGATTCTGTGTCTCCCTCTCTCTCTCTGACCCTCCCCGACTCGCAGTCTCTGTGTGTGTGTGTGTGTGTGTGTGTGTGTGTCTCAAAAATAAACGAACATTAAAGGTACAACAGTTTTTAATAAGTCGTAACAATGATGTTATTAGTAATGTTACCAGACTCCTTTATATCCATCCAGTTTGTTTCCCTATTATGAGCTCCTCAAGAACAAGGATTTTTGTCTTTTTTTTTCTCTTTGGGTCTAGTCTACATTATAGTGAAATTTTCAGTCCGTGTATCTGACTGGTCCAGGGAATATGATACTCAGCTGTGGTGAACTCATTAGATAGTGTAGGAATAGATTAAATATCTCTTCCCCCAGAACTTAACATGGCTGCCTTGTTTTCATCCTGAAATCTTCCAGAAGTCACCTTCATACAGAACTCTCTTCTGACCACCCTCTCCGTTGGGATATCCTGGTACTATAGTTCATGTTCATCAGAGTATTAGCCCTTTCTGCAAACATGCTTTTGTTTGTGCTATTCATTTTTTTTTTTTAATTTGAGAGAGAGAGCATATGTACAAGGAGGGGAGGGGCAGTGGGAGAAGGAGGGAGAGAATCTTAAGCAGGCTCCATGCTGAGCATAGAACCCAACACAAGGCTCGATCTCACAACAGTGAAATCATGACCTGAGCCGAAGTCAAGAGTCAGATGTTTAACTGACTGAGCCACCCAGGGGCCCCTAGAATTTCTCCTCTACTAATACAGGTTTTTGAGAACAAGAATTTATTTATCAGTTACTTTATGCCTGGCATAGTATCTAACATAGTAGGTGCTTTAATAGATATTTGCTGACTGAGTTTTGGACTCTTTATTTAATCTTCTGAATTATATTTGTGTGAAATGTTCTTCTTGTTCTTGTCTAGTTTTTCAGAAACGTTGGAATTGGCAGATGACATGGCTATTGATATTCCCCACATTTGGTTGTACCTTGCTGAACTGGTGACCCCCATGTTAAAAGAAGGTGGAATCTCTATGAGAGAACTTATCATGTAAGTCGTACTTGTTTTTGTTTTCATTTTGTGTGTGTGTATATCAAGATAAACTGATGCAAAACTTACCAGCTATCTCTAGCATAGTGCTCTTTCCTTAGTGCCTTTGTAGGCTCTTGGGTGCAGCCTGTGACTCTTTAAGACTTCTAATTTCAGGGGATTAAGAAGTACAAACTGCCCATTACAAAATAAAAGTCATGGGGATGAAACGTATAGTGTAAGGAATATAGCCAATGATACTATAATAACTTTGTATGGTGACAGATAACTACACTTATCGTAGTGATCATTTTATAGTATATGTAATTGTCGCATCACTATGTTGTACACCTGAAACTAATACAATTATACTTCAATGTAAAAAAAAAAAAAAAAAGGACTTATTTCTGTATAAAAATGTTATATTACACTGTATCTACATCAGAGAAGTGACGGGGATATGATAACCCTGTGGTCCATTGAGGTTAGCAGTATTTGTAGATAGGGCTCCGAAATCACATAACTGGAAGGTTATTGCTCCTGGAAGCTTAATGCTAATCTGACTTTTATGTCTGTCCTTGCTCACATGCCATAAGTTATTTCTCCGTGATAGCTTGTCAGACTGATACCTGCATGCTTCATGCTCTGGTTGTAGTAAAGGGACTGCATCTCTGGCATTCCTAGATTTGGACAGGAGTCCGAAGTTGTTTCTACTTTGTATAGACTAGTTTTTCCTAAACTCTTCTTTAGAACGTTACTATTTCCCCAAAAATTGTTCATATAGTCCTACTCTATGTACTATTATGTCTCTTTTGTTTGAGGTTCACAAAGTATATTACAGCACATTAAAGATTATGAGAATTCTATAGTGAAACCAAACAATAAAAACAAGATTTGGGTGCTTGGCTGGCTCAGTCAGTAGAGTATGCAACTCTTCATCTCACAGTTGTGAGTTCAAGCCCCACGTTGGCTGTAGAGCTTACTTAAAAAAATAAGTAATAAATTTAATAAAACCTATTTAGCTTTGTTTAATGCAGCATTCTCTCAATTGTAGAATTCTTTTCTTGAGGAACAATTATTCATATCCTGTGGAACACAGTGTGGGATATACTGGTTTAGACTCTGAAAACAAATGGTCCCTTTCTGTTTCATCTATATTGTAAAGAAAAACTTCCTTTCTTAAAAAGATTTCATAACTAAGTTTCACATCTCCCAGTTACCTAAGGTGCTTCTCTCATTTAGGCTTGAAGTGGTGTATATGTAAATAGATTATTAAATGAGACTGATCATTGCATTGCTTCTATCACTGAGGCAGTTAAAGAAAAAGACAAAACCCGGGAATTCTAAAGTCCCTTTCCGGCTTCTCCATGAAGCATAGAGTGAACTTGAAGTCTGAACTACTTCTGCTGAACATTACTTAGAGCATGTCCTGAAGCTTTCTCTTGCCCAATATGATTTAGGTTCAGCACACATTGTTCACCTAGTGTTTTAGAACTGGAAGTTTGGTTCAGAGGTACTTAATCACTACTCCTGTCTTTTACAGAGAATTTAGCAAACCTTTACTTCCTGTTGGAAGAGCTGGGGTCTTACTTTCTGAAATATTGCACCTTCTATGCAAACAAATGGTGAGTATTAAACTGAGTGTTAGACTCAACAGCGTCTTAGGCAAGGCAGTGATTGTAATCTTGAGTTATCTGTGAATAGCTTAGGTACCGCTATGCAGGTATTTCTGTTTTCCTTTTCCTTTTTGAAAAGAAGAGCGAGGCCTCTGTTTCAACCTAGTTTCTTACAGAGGTGTATTTCTCCTTCTGTTTACTAGTAACTTGGGAAAGAATTATCTAATCTCAACTGGATTTGGGATAATTCTAAATAATCTCAAGATATGTTATATTTGTGGCTAGTAATTTTATCTTCTCTTGAAACAAAATGCCTGCATTATTTATACTCTTGAATACATTTCAGTGAAAACGCCTTGCTTTCAAAGAAAGGTAAGATTCCTAAAATGATTAATTTTATTAATTTTGGATCTCAAGCTAGGTTATCTGATTAGTAATAGGTGTTAAAAATGTTATACAGGGGGGGCGCCTGGGTGGCTCAGTCGGTTAAGCGTCTGACTTCAGCTCAGGTCATGATCTCGCGGTCCGTGGGTTCGAGCCCCGCGTCGGGCTCTGTGCTGACAGCTCAGAGCCTGGAGCCTGTTTCAGATTCTGTGTCTCCCTCTCTCTGACCCTCCCCTGTTCATGCTCTGTCTCTCCCTGTCTCAAAAATAAATAAAACGTAAAAAAAAAAAAAAAAAAAAAATGTTATACAGGGGTGCCTAGATGGCTTAGTCTGTTAAGCGTCCAACTCTGATCTCAGCTCAGGTCTTGATCTCAGGGTCATGAGTTCAAGCTCTGCATTGGGCTCCACACTGGGCATGGAACCTACTTTTTAAAAAAGGGTGGGGGGTGGTTTCCCTCAGTGGCTCAGTTAGGTTGGGCAACTCTTGATTTTGGCCTGGGTCATGATCTAATGCTTTGTGAGATCGAGCCCCACGTCAGGCTCTGCACTGGCTGCACAGAGCCTACTTGGGATTCTCTTTCTCCCTCCCTCTCTGCCCCTCACATGTGCGTGTGTGCGCTCACTCTGTCTCTCTCTCTTTCTCAAAATAAATTAATTTTTAAAAAGATTCTATAGGATTGTGAACTGCTGTCTTAAAGTTAAACTTATTTTAGTTTAATAAATACTGTACAATTCTCTGTAAAACTCTATGCCAGCATCTCAGTGTACAAAGACAACTAAGCCTTCAAAAAATGTATACACTAGAAAGGAAGACAAGTCTAAACCAGAAGTTTCAAAAGAGTGTATTGATGCCGTATTAGAGGTCTAAGAGGTTTGGGAAAGTGGTGTTAACAACACCTACAGTGATAACATCAAAACAGAACTCATACATGAAAATTTTGGAGTGATTTTTGACTGATTCAAACCATAGCCAAAGGTATTGGGGATGATAGATTTCATTGTTTTATAGGCATTAGTATAGAAAGTCTCTTGAATGTACAGAAGACCCTTTGTATTTCATCTGTGTAATAGTTATTTGTAGTTACTAAGTAGCCTGGTCTCTAGTTCTAGTTGATTACTTGTTATTACTAAAGTTTTTATTGAATCCTAATTCGTACATCCAAAATTCCTTCCTCCTTTCCTAATCTACTTCACATTAGTCCTTATTAAAAACCTAAATTCTTACTAACTTTTATCTGTAGAAACAGAAAAAGCAAATTCTCACTTTGCCTAACCAAATTCTCATGGAGCATAAACTCTGAAATGAGAGAGCCTGAGTTTAAATCCTGACTCTGCCAAGTTATCAGCTATGCCTTGGGCAAGTTACTCTATGAAATAATTAGTAATATGATTCATAGCTGATAGCCACGGCCTCGAAGGCTGAGAGTTCCCTGCATCACTGTGACTTTGTTCAGGGAGTGGACTTGTACCTTCTCATCAGTCTTCCAGCCAACAAGAGCTCTCCTCTGTTGTTTCTTGGGCTCAATGTTGTTCTTCTTGCCCTTGAAATACTTCTCATTCCTGGTTCAGGAGCAGCAACCTCTTTATTCATTCTCCGGTTAGGCAGCGTGATCCTGATCTGTTGCGAAGAGGGATTCCAGTGAGGCTTGATGTATGACTTTAATAGTGGATACATATGTATACCACTAGGAAAAGAGACGCTGTTGAATTTATAAACTCTGTGAATTGGACTTGTTTTAGGTGATTATATTCATAAATCCCAAACTGAGCTTGCAATTTCCTAGATTAGTCATCTGACAAAATTAATTATTGAACCTTAAACAGCTATACTTCAGCCATTCACCGTTACATTTACTACATACATTCAGACATCTTGGTGTGAGAGCCAGGAGTCCTGAGAAACTAACTTTATATCAACAAGGGAAAAGTTTTGATTTTTCAGTCTTTATATTTCTATACTCTTGACTTCAAGCAAGCCTTTTCTCCTAATCCGCCCCCGCCCCCTCCCCGTGCCTGTCCTCCTCCTCCTCCTCCTCCTCTCTTCTTCCTCTTCATCATCATCCTATCTTTATATAAAAGTAAATGGACTGGACTTATCTCTGTTTTAGAGCCATAAGAAAGTGGGAGCCTTATGGAGGGAGGCTGACCTCACCTGGAAGGACTTTTTACCAGAAGGGGAAGATGTACATAATTTTCTCTTGGAGCAGGTAAGTAAGAACAAGGCTTATGCCTTTCTGTTTAATAGTAGTTGGTCTGGTTCATAGAAAAAATGAAGGTAATTTCATTAGTAGTCCAGTTATTAAAATTAGACCAAAATAGGAATTATGGTCAAGATGTCATTTTAAGTCCATGCTTTAGGGCCACTCAACTATTCACTCATTAGATAATAGATAAAAAAATAAAATTTAAAGGACTTAGCCACACACAGAGAAAACAAGCTGCATATCTCCATGAACCAAAAAATGAAATTGACAAATAAAGCGGGGGTAATAGGGCTAAAGCTGCAAGTCTTCTGAACTCTGGGTCTAAATGCCACTAGAGACACCTAGAAGTTATTTCGGTGAGGAAATGGGGACTAGAATGCCCCTTACAAGGTAGAAAATTGGAGAACAGACATACTTCATGAAGCCAGGTGGGAACTCCACGGATAGACAAACGATACTCTTGCAGCCAAAACCGTAGCTAGGCTGTCCACTTGGTAACTGGATCCAGAAATCCACAACAAGGCAAAAGGCCCATGGTCAATATAATGTAGTTCTAAATAAGGAATTGTGGAGCATCAGAAAGAGGCAGCCATAAAAATACTAGACAAGGAAGAGTGACCAAGAAAGGAAACAACTCTCTCTCAAAATGATCACAATCTGGGGCGCCTGGGTGGCTCAGTCGGTTAGGCGTCCGACTTCGGCTCAGGTCGTGATCTTGCAGTCCGTGAGTTCGAGCCCCGCGTCGGGCTCTGTGCTGACAGCTCAGAGCCTGGAGCCTGTTTCAGATTCTGTGTCTCCCTCTCTCTGACCCTCCCCCATTCCTGCTCTGTCTCCCTCTGTCTCAAACATAAATAAAGGTTAAAAAAAATAAAAAAAAAAAATGATCACAATCTGAAAATTAGTATATTGAGCTGGGTAAAGACACACTGTGTTAAGTTAATATGGACATTAGCTTCCTTTTGGTTATCGTCCAGATACACTGGGGAGTGCTTCTGCCAAAAGATAAGAGCCTAGATAAAACGTAAGTTATCTTGCATTGCTGAGCTGATAGAAAGTGAAGGCATTTTCTAAGGAAAAAAATGAGTGAGGAGAAAAGCCATAGGTGAAACCTGAACTCTTAGCACTAAGCATACATGAGGGGCTTGTTTCAATGCCATTGTAAATGCTACCAGAGATGTTGGAAGAGGTTGAAATGGTCCTAGTTCAGTATTACCCTGGCTCCCAAAAGAAGCAAACAAAAATGCTTTTTGGAGAAAACATGCTCAACTTAGGTCTCTTCATTTTCTACTAATTAACATTATCTAAATATATAGTTAACACTTAAGAGTTCATTTTAGTCTGTGACAAAACAAGTAACCATGAATGAGAGTAACAGACAAGAAATGGTAGGTTTAGACCCCAAAGACATGAAATAATGGAATTCTTAATCAGAATATAACATAACACTGTATAAAAAAGAGGAATTCACAAAAATGTGCAAGCAACCAAAGACTAGTCAAAATGACTGAGAAAATTTGGAAAGAAGAAGAAAAGAAACTAAGGTAGATTTCTAAGAGATACTGTGAGATTTAAAGGATAAAATGAAAAGGTCTAACATGTCTAATTGGAATCCCAGAAGGAAAAACAGAGGGAATGGAGAAGAGGCAATATTTGAAGAGATTGTGACTGAGACTTTTTCCGAACTGATAAAACAGATGAATCTATACAGAAAGCACATGTATACCACAGAGGGTGATTACATTTCAGTGAAACTGCATAACATCAAAAACATAGGAAAGATTTTAAAGTAGCTAGAAAGAAGTACGTCACCTATAGAGAAACAGTAGAATTTGCAGTAGCAACAGTGAAAGCCCGAAATGGTGGAGTAATCTCAAAATGTTGAGAGAATATCAGTTTATTTAGAATAGTCTTTCCAGTGAAACTAACATTTAAGAATGATGGCAACAGTGGCACCTGGGTGGCTCAGTCAGTTAAGTATTCAATTTGATTTTGGCTCAGGTCACGATCTCACAGTTGTGAGATCAAGCCCTGTGTCAGGCTCTGTAGTGAGGACGGAGCCTGCTTGAGATTCTCTCTCTCTCTTCCTCCTTCCTCTCTTCTCCCCCAACTCACACATGCTCACTTTCACTCAAAAAAGAGATAAATAAATTAATAAAAAATAAGAATGAGGGCAACACATATTTAAAGACTTAACAACACATTTCTGAATAACTCATGACTCCGCAAAGAAATCATAAAAGGCAGTAAGAAATATTTGACTCATTGATAATGGAAAAACACAACATATCAGTATTTGTGGGATACCACAAAAGCAATACTTGGAATGAAACTGTTAGCACTGGACACCTGAATTTAGAAAAGAAACAAGGTCATAGGTCAGTGATCTCATTTTTGACCTTACGAAATTAAAAAAAGGAAGAGTAAATGAAACTGAAAAGAAATAGAAAAAGGAGGTAATAAAGATCAGAGTAGAAATCAGTGAAACAAAAAAACAATAGAGAACAGTGAGTGAATTCTAAAGCTGGTCCTCCGAGAAAAGAAAATTGTGAAATCTCTAGCCAGACTAATCAGTGAAAACAAAATTTAAAAAGAAGACATCAGTTACCAGTAGAATGAGAGAGGTGATGTTGTAATGTTTCTAAACATAATAATGGATACGAGGGATTTATGAATAATTTTTATGCCAATAAGTACGTCAACTTAATTGAAATGAACAAACTTCTTGGGAGGTACAAATCACTAGAGCTGACTTGAGAATAACCTTGAGTATCTGATACACTGAAGTAGTTAAAAACATTGCCACAAAGAAAACTCCAGGCCCTGATGTTTTTACTATTGAATTCTACCAAACATCTAAAGAAGAAATAATACCAGTTCTGCAAAGAATTCTTCCAGAAAACTGAAGAGGAGAGATTACTTGCCAATTCATGGCCTATGAGGCCAGCGTTACTCTAATAGCAAAACCAAAGACATTTCAAGAAAAAAAACTATAATAGGCCAATTATTCCTAATAAATGCAAAGAAAAGTTTTTCAACAAAATTTTCACACATTAAATCCAACACTATATTAAAAGATTAATCACAACCAAGTAGCACTTATCACAGGAATATAATGTAAGATTCATAAGTCAGCGTATGGATGTACAGAGGATGAAGAAATAAGCAGCTCCAGAATTCCTCCCTCCACCGAAACAACCATTGAGCTGGCAAGATGTGTTAGAATCAGCTATTTTGGAATTGTGGAGTTGAGTCAACTGTGCAGTACCAACACCAGAGGAATGCTTGATGAAAAAGGATCTTGCAAATTTCAGTAACTTGGGTATTTTGCATAGAAGCTATTAGCACCTAGACCTGTGGCAGGGGAGATGGTGGCACTCCCTTTCTGGTGCCAGGTTGAGAAATCAAGACCTTATCCTCAAAAGATTGGTGCCATGCCTTTAAAAAAACAATTTTTTTTTTTTTTATGTCTTTCTTTTATTTTTGAGAAAGAGAGATAGAGTGCGAGTGGGGCAAGGGGCAGAGAGAGAAGGAGACATAGAATCTGAAGCAGGCTCCGGGCTCTGAGCTGTCAGCAGAGAGCCCGACGCAGGGCTCAAAACTCACGGGTGGTGAGATCATGACCTGAGCCAAAGTCGGACATCCAACCGACTGAGCCACCCAGGTGCCCCAGTGCTGTGCCTTTTAATCTGCTTGGCAATTTACTGAAGGTTTAGTGCAGGGCCTGCCCATTGTTTTAACTACTCAGGCCAAAGTGGTTTCCTGAATGGTGTCTGTCAAGGAATTCAGAGAAATGGAATGTGTTCGCGTGCGTGTGTGTGTGTGTGTGTGTGTGTAGACGCACGCACGCATGCAGTCCCACCCATCCCACCCCTCTCTTTTCTCTTTGGATCCAGACTTTCACTGAAATTTCTACCAGGTCACTGGCTGTCTGAGGAGATAACAGATCAGAGAGACTGTAATGACCACACACAAGAAGGAATGCAGTCTTTGTCTAAAATTCACTAAACAAACAGATGACTGCAACACTGACAATCCCTCACAAAGGGAGAGAATCTGATATCCAGAGTTACACATTACAGTATTCCAGATGTTTAGTTGTCAACAAAAACAATTAGAAAGCATATAAAGAAACAGGAAAATGTGACTCATTCACAAGAAAAAAGAACTGACAGAAAAAAGTATTCCTGAGGAAGCCCAAACGTTGGACATCCCAGATGAGGAATTTAAATTAACTGCTTTCTATATGCTCAAATTGCTGATGGAATCCATGGACAAAGAACTAAAGGAAATCAGGAGAATGATCTATGGTCAAATGGGGACTTTCAAGAAGGAGGTAGAAATTATAAAAATGAACCAAATAGAAATTCTGTAACTAAAAATTTGTAATGGCTAAAATGAAAAGAAAAATTCACTAGAGGGGTCCAACAATAGATTTGATGGGGCAGAAGAAAGAATCAGCAAACCTGAATATAGAGCAGTTGAAATTGCTCAGTCGGGGGGCGCCTGGGTGGCGCAGTCGGTTAAGTGTCCGACTTCAGCCAGGTCACGATCTCGCGGTCCGTGAGTTCGAGCCCCGCGTCAGGCTCTGGGCTGATGGCTCGGAGCCTGGAGCCTGTTTCCGATTCTGTGTCTCCCTCTCTCTCTGCCCCTCCCCCGTTCATGCTCTGTCTCTCTCTGTCCCAAAAATAAATAAAAAACGTTGAAAAAAAAAAATTTAAAAAAAAAAAAAAAAAAAAAAAGAAATTGCTCAGTCGGTCAGAAGTCACTGACTTGTCACTAAGTTGCTGCCATGGAAATCCATCTTTAATTTTTGAAATGAAATTTTTAGCATGGTTATATGAAATTATGAGTATCACCAAATTTTTAAAATAAAATCCCCATAGTTTATTTTCTTAAATAAACTTTATAATAATACATAGTAGAAAATTAATTCATTAAACACATAAAGGAGACTTTTAAAGAAGAAATTGCTCAGTCTGAGGAGCAGAAAGAAAAGGGAATCAAGAATAATGAACAGCACCTGGGGACCTATGGGACAGCATCAAACATAACAACATGAGCATTAGAGAGTCTCAGAAGGGAGAAGAGAGAGGAAGGGGCAGAAAAAATACTTGAAGATATAATAGCCAAAAACTTCACGAATTTGATCAAAGATCAGAAGTTACATATCCAGGAATTTCAGTGAACTCCAAACAAGATAATCTCAAATCTCCAAATGAGATTTACTCCGAGATATTTTACAGTAAAACTTTTGAAAGACAAAGACAAAAAAAAAAAAAAAAAAAAATCTTTACAGCAACGAGAAAGAAGTGACTTGTCATGTACAAAGAATCCTCAGTAAGAGCCAACAGCCAGTTTGTCATCAGAAACCATGGAAGTCAAGGAGCACCTGAGTGGCTCAGTTGGTTAAGGTCTAACTCTTGTTTTCGGCTCAGGTCATGTTCTCATGGTATGTGAGTTCAAGCCCTGTGTGGGGCTCTGTGCTTGGGATTCTGTGTCTCCCTCTCTCTCTGCCCCTCTCCCACTCATGCTTTCTCTGTCTATCAAAAATAAATAAATAAATATTTAAAAAATAAATAAACATTTAAAAATAAAATACTTTAGAAAATAAAATGCTAATAAATGGTAAAGACATAATAGGATGAAAAATTTTTTTAACAATTCAAGGTAGTTTTTTCTTTGTGTATCTGGGGAAGGTATAGGAGGAATATATCAAAGTGTTCAAAGGTATTAGAGAAAAGCTTGTGCTAATAATCTTTAATATTTTAATCTGTGGCTTCTGCATAGTGAAGCTTCATAAAGTAAAGCATAGTTACATATCACATTGCCTTATACCCTTGAGAATTACCAATAATTTTGATTATTTTTTTAACTACCCATCTAAAAATTGAACAATTTTGACATATTCTTTTTCGATATATAGTATATATGTACAATCATAATTTTATGTACATGTATCAGAATGGCATAAAAAATCATCAAATTTTCAAGTGAAGTATTATAATTATTTTAAGTTTTATTTCTTTATTTTGAGAGAGAGCATGAGCAGGGTGTGAGGGACATAGGGAGAGAGTGAGTCCCAAGTAAGCTCTGTGCTGTCAGTGTGGAACCCGATGCAGGGCTCAAACTCACAAACCCTGAGATCATGACCTGAGACGAAATCAAGAGTCGGATGGATGATGTTTAACTGACTGAGCCACCCAGGCGCCCCATAAAATATTATTTTTTAAAAATTGAGGTGAAATTCCTATAACATCCAGTTAGCCATTTTATTTTTTTTTCCAGTTAACCATTTTAAATTGTATAATTCAGTGGCATTTACTGTATTCACAATGTTGTGTGACCACCACCTAAAATATTCTTACTGCAGAAGAACTGTCAAAAATTTAGTCATCTGAAGGTTGAGAATCCCAATCAGGCTCTGCGCAGAGCCCCGTGCCGGGCTCGATCTCACCAACTGTGAGATCATGACCTGAGCCGAAATCAAGAGTCGGACTTTTAACCAACTGAGCCACTCAGGCACCCTGAGAAGATTTTTTGTATAATAGCAGTTACATAATTGGAGTTTTTCTATGTGTTTTTTTTTAATGTTTATTTTTGAGAGAGAGAGAGAGAGTGCACATGCAGGTGGGGGAGATACAGAGACAGAGACAGACAGACAGACAGACAGACAGAAGGACAGAATCCAAAGCAGGCTCTAGGCTCTGAGCTCTCAGCTCAGTGCGAGGCTGGAACTCACTGACTGCGAGATCATGACCTGAGCCAAAGTCGGACGTTTAACCGACTGATCCACCAAGGTGCCCCAATTAGAGATCTTTTTTTATTCTTTTTTTTTTTTTTTTTTTTTTTTTTTTTTTTTTTTTTGATTTTTTAATTTTTCTATTAAATGAAGAGATAGCGCTTCCCATAACCCTTTGAGTTGTCTTTCTTTAGATGTGTCCTGTGGTCAGATGGTTTTCAATTCAGGATTAAATTACCTCCTGGAAAATTTGGTATGTCATGTCTGTGAATTTTTTTTGCCCATGTGTAAGTACAATGGGAGCAACTGAGATGCTTATACTTTGTACCACTGGCATCAGGATCATAAAAGAAGCTGAGATTGGTGTGTGAGCAGCACTGTGTTTTGCAGTGGAAACAGTGAGTGGTCCCTGCTGGGAAGGGGCTTTTCCTTTCAGGTTAGTGGGTGACCTACCACTACCTACCAGACGTATGTTCCTGGAGCCCTGTTGGTGCCCAGTGCAGTGCACATGTTTAGTCATTGAGCCCTTGGAATTGACTGAGGTTGGTGGTGGTCTTCCCACCTCAGGATAGGTTCTCCTGGTAGAAGTGGCTGAGTTGGAATTGTACCTCCATCCCTCACCCCCACCCTCACCCCCATCTCTGACTCTAGAGTCCACATATCTGTGCTCCATCAAGCTGCTTCTTGTGGGGCCTAAGACTTACAGACGTGGTAGAGTGAGCCAGTGTTCTGGGAGAATTTGAAAGCATGTACACTTGTGTTTATGCTTTTCAGGGCCATTGTCATGGATGTGAGACAATAGTCAAATAACTCTTCTCAGGTATTTAAGAACAAAGTGAGAGTAGCCTTGGGCTACCAGGATCTGAGGACGGGAACAGTGAAGCCAGTGCTCCTCACAGGGCTGAAGAGCTCTCTGCATGTGTGTAGGGTGCTTCCAGGGGCCCCGATGCCTGCCCGCCGCATGCTGTTAACGGTGTGTGGTTGGTCCTCTGAAGGCTGAGGCGAAGGCATTTCTGCACTGGGTTAGACTCACACAGGCCATGATGATGTGGTTCATTGAAGTAACTACATATTTACAGTCATTCTCCCTTCCAGAATATTCAGTCCTTTGAAATTGAATGATTTGTGTGGGAAAACGATCTTTCATGCAATACTGATAAAACCCTTTTATTTTTTATCTTTTTTTTTTTTTTAATGTTTATTTATTTTTGAGAGAGAGAGAGAAAGAGACAGAGCTTGAGAGGGGAAGGGCCAGAGAGAGAGGGAGACACAGAATCTGAAGCAGGTTCCAGGCCCCGAGCTGTCAGCACAGAGCCCGATGCGGGGCTCGAACTCACAGGCTGCGAGATCATGACCTGAGCCGAAGTCGGACGCTTAACCAACTGAGCCACCCAGGCACCCCAAACCCTTCATTTTTATTGTCCTCCCTACAATACACTGTGTTCAGGAATTTTACAATGTGGTCTCATTTCTCTTACTTGGATCACAATGGTGTTTGAAGGACATAACCAAAATTAGATTTTTGACAGTGGTTCTGTGGCAGTGCTGATACTAAACCATAGGCTACAGAAGGAATTAAGTTGTAATTTAACTAGTAATCCTGCCCTGCCTTAGAGCTATATCACTGCTGAGAGCAAGACTGAAGCTCAGAATGATTTGGAGGTGGTCGTAGCCACAGAGATAATTCTCGGGGTTTTGTTGATTTGTTGTTTTTAAAGAGAATCTGAGATAGACAGTATAAAAAGTTGGAGAAATATTCAAGAAAGATAGTGGAGTAATAATCTTTCAGAACTATAAATAAAAATTGGCTTCTACTGATCATTTCGATCCCGTGTAAAATAGAAGATATAGCCCATGACTTTGTTTTCCTCTCAGGGTGTTACTAATACTGACTTATATTAATACATATAACATTTTATGTTTCAGAAGTTGGACTTTATAGAGTCTGACAGTTCCTGTTCCTCTGAAGCACTTTCAAAAAAAGAACTCTCTGCTGAAGAGCTATATAAGCGACTCGAGAAACTCATTATTGAAGACAAAGCAAATGATGAACAGATCTTTGACTGGGTAGAGGTATAGAGATTATGTCATCTTCCCTGATATCTCTGCAAGAAAGATTTTTGTGGGATCCCTTTAATTCACATACAGGCTTATCTCACAGATAGGGTTCCTTCCGTTCCAGACTGAACACAATTAAACGAATAGTGCAATAAAGCGAGTCAAATGAATGTTTTGTTTTCCCAGTGCATGTAAAAGTGATGTTCACACAATACTGTAGTCTGCTAAGTGTGCAATAACATTATATCTTTTAAAAATGTATATAATACCTTAAAAAGTACTTTATTGCTATACAAATGCTAACCATCATCTGAGCTTTCAGTGAGTCATAATCGGTGATGACAGGTCATTGTAACAAATATAATAATAATAAAAATGTTTGAAATACTGTGAGAGTTACCAAAATGTGACACAGAGACCCGAAGTGAGCGACTACTGTTGGAAAAATGGATGGCACCCTTAGAATTTCTTGATACAGGTTTGCCATCAACCTTCACTTTATAAAAAGTACAGTATCACTGAAGTACAGTAAAGCGAAGCGCAATAAACCAAGTATGCCTATACCTTCTCTTTCACTTCATAGGAGTATTTAACTTTAATGGAGTTCGGTTTTATGTTTTCATCTATGTGTATTTGAAACTATAAGACTTTTTTTATTCTTAACAAGATTTACAGCCTTTAGGAAGGCAAGTAAAACTATTCAAAACAGAAGCCATTTTTCTGGATCTCATTAGTTCAGGATATACCCTACATTTTACTATTCAAAATATAAATTTTTTTTCTAAATGTGCTTGCATTTTAAATAATATTTTGGATAAAATCAGTAAACAATATGTAATTATTATGAATTGTGTTGGCTTTCATCTTCATATTAATGCTTCCTTCTGAAAATTTTGAACCTTACTTTGTGGAATCTATTGATCATGTCTCTTTTTAAATCTGGTACTGCATTCCTTTAGTAATTCTTGTTTATATAAGTATATTTTATTTGTACACATTTTCCATGGGATCATAAAATAATCCAAGTTGAAAGAAAGCCATGGAGGGCTAATGTCCCCTCCCTCTTGTATAAAACCTCTTTTGTAGTCCTTGTAAATGGGTTGTTTCTTTATCCTCTCTCAGACATTGAGAAAAAAATGAAGTTTCTGATAATTTGGGGGTTTTGTTTGTGTTTATAGATTTCTTCTTACTATTTTTAGATTTTTTAAAAAATTTTTAATGTTTCTTTTTGAGAGAGAGAAAGAACATGAGTGGGGGAGGGACAGAGAGAAAGAGGGAGACAGAATCCAAAGCAGGTTCCAGGCTCTGAGCTGTCAGCACAGAGCCCAACTCAGGGCTCAGACACGAACTGCGAGATCGTCACCTGAGCCAAAGTTGGACACTTAAGCAACTGAGCAACCCAGGCGCCCCTAAATTATTTTTTTAAGTAATCTCTACTCCCAACATGGGGCTCAAATTAATGGCTCTGAGATCAAGAGTCACATGTTCTTCCAACTGAGCCAACCAGGCACCCCTAGTTTAAAGGGTTTTTTTAATCAGTTTTCCTCCATGTCCCTATAAGATAAATCTATTCTGTCACCCAACTGGGAATCTTTTAATTAATTGTAATAGTTTATTGTTATATCCCTGTCTCTCTCTCTAGGTTCTTTCATCCTTTCTTGAAATCTTAATATCCACCCCTTCATCTGGTTACCCTTATCCAAACATAGCCTGGATTTTCAATATCCCTCTCACAAGTGACATGTGCAAATTGAGCACGATTGCCAGATGTGATCCAACATTCGGAGTTAGGCAGTGCTGTTGCCTTTTTTGTTTTGGACTCTTTGCTTTTGGCAGGCTCACCACACTGAACTCAGATTGCTCTTTCAGTCATATAGTACCCATTCTTTTATATTCTAACAGTTGAGTCATCTCTCCCATCTGGAGCTTACCGCATTGGTTTTTGAACCAGAATGGAGCTTTTAAAATTTATTGCTGCTTATGTTCATCTTCTTAAATTAGATACAAGTTTTTGTCTGTCAGGACATTTTAGATTCTGACTTGTTCATAAAATTTCCTTGCCATCTTTTTCACTTTGTATCCCCCATGCATTCATTAGTATGCCAACTTTATCCTCATCCAAGTTAGGGGCAAAATGTGTGAATGGGGTAGGGCCGGGGACAAAGTAGCATCCTTTTGGGGACAAGATCCCACCCCCAATCCCATGGGTGTCGTTAACCTGTTTATTATTTCACATCATTCTGCTGTCTATTTCACCTTTTCACCATGCCCATGAGGGGACAGTTATCATTAAATAATTTGTCAAATACCTTGCTGAAGTCCAGAGAATGTATGCTTATATCTTTCTGAGCTACCATAAACTAACCAAATCAGAAAAGGATTGCAGGTTGGTTTAGCATCTCTTGTTTTTCACGTACTTACTTATTTATTCCTCTTGGTGTAACCATCTCTTTCCTCTCTAAGACTTTTAACCCATTGTTGCAGAAGTTAGCATAGAATCGGCATCTGGCTTTCTGGTATGTTATTGACATGCCTTATTTTCAATTTTAGAAATCAAGTTAGTGTTTACATATTTAACATTATTCTCTCTCGCCATGATTTTTCATAGATCACCCTCATTTCAGCCATTTGGTCTTTTATGTTTTCATGTATTGCAAAATGATACTATTTCCACCTCTTCATTTATGTTGGGCTTCACTTTTTTATATCATTATTCTGCCTATTCTAGACCAACAAGTATTCTCCTTAAAGAGAAGACAAAGGGTAAATTTCACTGAATGTAAATTATACTAATAAAGACTTTCAAAAAGGAGGGAGCAAACAAAAATGCAATAGTAGCTGAGCTCACAATACATGAAAAGATTTGTCACTCTGTGTTTGGTACCAGTATTATGTAAATCTGATTTTCCTTAGTCTAACCTGGTTAGCAAACCCATCTTTCTTCTTGTTCTTGCCCATTTTCGTTAACATCTTTGCTTAATCTGAAGTGTTTCTGACATTATTCTTCAGGTCTATTCTATTCTTGAATATTAGAATTACAATATTTAGCTTTATATGGTGGAAGACATATGCAATTTGTTTCTTTTTTTTTTTTTTTTTTTTTTAATTTTTTTTACATTTATTTATTTTTGAGAGAGAGAGAGACAGAGCACAAGTGGGGGAGGGACAGAGAGAGGAGGAGACACAGAATCCGAAGCAGGCTCCAGGCTCCGGGCTGTCAGCACAGAGCCCATCATGGGGCTCGAACTCACAAACCGTGAGATCATGACTTGAGCTGAAGTCAGATGCTTAACCGACTGAGCCACCCAGGTGCCCCGCAGTTTGTTTCTTTATAACAAAAGAAAGGCAAATGGTTTGGAAGTCGTATTTATTATCTAATTATATTTAGCTAATTTGTTAATTTTTTTCAGACTCTACTTGAAATCTGAGTATTTGGGAATTTCAAATGATACTCAGTACTTGAAATAGCTCTGTCAGCCTGTTTATAAAGTACTGTTGAGCCAACAAGTAATGGTGTGTTTTTATTCTCTCACTTGTTCTTCAAAAATGATTGTTCAGACTTTGCAAAAGTAATGTCAGGGCCTAGACCAGTCTGGCTTCAGTCTGAATAAAGTTGTTTTTTTTTAAGAGGTGTAAACCAGTAACCCACTATATAACACATAAATCATCAAATCTTTTATATGTGGCATTTGCCCCATCCTGTCCCTATCCTCAGCTGTTAGCAGTGGCACCACATGTTTCTGTTCTCTTGGAAAAGATTGGTAATGAAACCTCTTCCTGTAACACAGCCCTCCACGTGCAGAGAGCGGCTGGTGTCCTGCAGAGCTGGCCATCAGACTCGTTAACCCCTCTCTGCTCTCACCAAGTGATATTCAAAGTTAGGCATTCAACAAAGAGAGACCTTCTGGTGTCCTGCAGAGCTGGCCATCAGACTCGTTAACCCCTCTCTGCTCTCACCAAGTGATATTCAAAGTTAGGCATTCGGGGCGCCTGGGTGGCGCAGTCGGTTAAGCATCCGACTTCAGCCAGGTCACGATCTCGCGGTCCGTGAGTTCGAGCCCGCGTCAGGCTCTGGGCTGATGGCTCGGAGCCTGGAGCCTGTTTCCGATTCTGTGTCTCCCTCTCTCTCTGCCCCTCCCCCGTTCATGCTCTGTCTCTCTCTGTCCCAAAAATAAATAAAAAATGTTGAGAAAAAAAAAAAAAATTCAAAGTTAGGCATTCGACAAAGAGAGACCTGCTCGTTAATCTGTGTCAGTTTTACAATTCACAAACATTTAACTGATCTCCCAATATCTTTGAAATTCTTCGCTTTATGACACAGAGGTTTATAATGACACCCTAATTTTTTTTTCCTGGCCAGTCATTTTAAGGCTGACCTTCCAGTGGAAAATAGTATGCTGTGCTATTAAAAGAAGCTGACACAAGCATTAATTCTTCACAGGCATAAGGAACATAAACTCTGGAAAATGTATGAAATACCTGCCTAGAAAATGTCTCCTTTTGTTTGTTTTCCTTTTGGTACTCATACGGTTTATACAGTGTTTTATAGCAAGAAGATAGGATCTTTTTTTTTCTTTTTTAAGAAGATCTTAAGAGAAATAAACTAAAAACCAAATTTGAGGCCCATTTACTCAACTTATCTCTAAATACATTTTTTCTGCCATCCTTAGAAAAGATGAACAGTTTTCTCACCACCTGAAGGATTCGAGACAATGCTTGAGTTTGATCTCTAGTTCACATTAAAATTAAGATCAAAAAGCAATGTTAGCACATCTAAAAATGATTACACTATTCAGAAAAGTCTTTAAAACACACTATGGTGTGGTGTAATGCTTTCAAATTTATACGTTCTGATAGAATTAATCTTAATAGGGATTATTTATTGAGGAAGAAAAATGTTTTTAAATGGTTGTAGTTCCAAATGTGCATAGTACGCAGCACTATATAATTGAATCAGCAAAGTATAGGCAGCAGTGAGCTCCTTGAAAATTAAATGCTGCTACTGAGAACATTTTCGGACAGAACTGGTAGTAGCCCAAGTATTTTCCAATGAATCAGAAGATTAATTTTTACAAGAAGGTTGAATGCGACCCCATCTACCCCTAGTGCCAGATGAAGCCTGGTTTAGGGGGATGTATTTCTCTGATGTGCAAGGGTACCTTTAACTGTTGCATTTACTTTTGATTTCAGGCTAATTTAGATGAAAGCCAGATGAGTTCACCTACATTCCTTAGAGCTTTAATGACAGCTGTTTGTAAAGCAGCTATTATAGGTAAGTAACATCTCTGAAGACAGCTCTTAACATCTAAATCCCCAGTATGTTAACTGTTGATGACATGGGTCTGAGTTTATATTGTCTTCAAAGTTTTCCCTGTGCATGAGTACCCTTTCTGTCTACAGTGGCCGACTTTCTCAAGCAGGGGGATGCATAGCTGCTGTGCCTGTAGAGAGCCCAGATCTGAGCAGCTACCATATGCCTTGTATTCTTCAATTCAACAGAAACGGGTGCATGCTGCTTGGGCTGTTTCCTACTCTGTTGTATTTTTCTTTGCCTTTACCTTTCACCTCCAGTATGCAAAGCCTCCTCCGTCTTCCATTCAAGAGTTATAACGAATGGGTTGAATATTCTAACCTAATATCAACAAAGGACTAATTGCAACAGAAAAGCTTTTTTATATAAATACATATATGAGAAAAGAAAACACCAGTTGTTTCTTTTGCTTTATGTTGACCTTTATGTCTTATGATAAGACAGTGTCACTGAATGTTAATTACATAGGTAGTTAGGATTACGATTGGTAGAAACCCTACGTATTTCTAGCTGCATGTCATATTTAACAGTATTGAGTGAGATCATCTATCTAGCCTCAGATAGAAATTCACATTTCTTTCACTGCAGTGGGAAAAAAATCCATTAGCTCAAAATTTGTTCAGAATTTCAGGTCTGTCATCATTTTAGAAGATAGCTTCGGAATTATAATTTAAGATTTTCTGTCAGATGAATGTTTTTACAATGTTAGGTCTTCAATGAGGTAAATAACAAGCTAATAGAAAGTCTTTATAAAAACATCTTAAGTCATTTCCAGTATCAGTGAAACAGTAAAACTTTGGTGTTTTAAAATCACTGTTGGAAAGTATAAAAGCTGCTTTTAAAAACACAGTTGTGTCCTAGTGCTAACTTAGAAAGGAAATAAAACCTTCTGCTTCTTGGCACTGAGGACACTTTCCTCAGCCTCTTTTTATTGTGCCTTTTCCCTAAAAGGCCTAGATTGTATGTGTTGTTTTCCACTGTCACAGTTAGTCCTCACCCTCCTAGAAATAGTAAAATGGTTGTTTTACCCTTCTGAAAAGATTTGCACTGTCCCTTTGATCCCCTTTTTAATGTTTCTTTTGTAATTTGGAATGTCACAAAATCACTGTCCCTATTTCATTACGATTAAAGATAAAGAATTGGGTGCACTAGTTTTTAGGGAGTGCAGCACTCAAAATACATCCCCCCGCCATGTATTTTAATTATTTCAGAAAGAATGTCCCATTTGTAATTTCAGAATATCTTAGATTTCAAAATCTTTTCCTTGGACTCCTTTACTTCTACTTTCCTTGTAGTCACATGCCTTATCAACTCAGAAAATTCAAAATGGCTACGTGTTAACTCCTAAATGTAACGCTTAGTTCTTGTATTGCCTCTAGCCGACTGTTCTACCTTCCGAGTGGACACTGCTGTTATCAAGCAGAGAGTGCCGATCTTACTCAAGTACCTAGACTCAGATACGGAGAAGGAACTGCAAGCACTTTATGCACTACAAGCATCAATAGTAAAACTTGATCAACCTGCCAGTAAGCTTATGACCTCTTCTTACAATTCACCTAACCAGTGGGTTAGATTTATCCAGGGCAAGACTTCGGAGATGAACAGTGATTAATGGAAGAATCACTACTAACAAAAACTCACTTAACCAACAACTTTAATAAACCTGAATTTTGGGGTACTTGACTTTTATGAGAAAGTCGAAATAAGAAAACTAGTTTATATTAGAAATTGAATCCTTATTCTAGGGCAGGTCTGCTTAAGAATACTTTCTTCAGTGATGGAAATGTGTCTGTACTGAGCAGTATTCACTTAGGCACTTGGATCTGGCTGTTGTGACTAAGGAGCTTAATTTTAAATGTTATTTAATTTAAGTGTAAATAACCCCATGGTTAGTGGCTACCCCGTTAGACAAGGCAGGTCTAGAGCATCTCGGTGTTAGCATACATGCATTACAGTCTTTCACCTTCTTTGACACAGGTCTTAGTAATGAAAAAGGATGATATTTCTTCAGAATCCTCAGACACCCAACAAAGACATTAAGGTGTTCTGGACTAGTTTGCACTTTAGGGTTATGATTCTTTGCTAACCAGACACGTGAGGTAACCTGAACCACCAAGTCTTAGTGATACTGGTAAAGTAACTGAAATATATTAAATCTTTTTTTTTTTTTTTTAAGTTTATTTATTTTGAGAGAGAGAAAGAGAGCACAGGGAAAATGCAGAGAGAGAATCCCAGGCAGGTTCTACTCAATGCAGAACCCGATGTGGGGCTTGATGTCATGAACTGTGAGATCGTGACCTGAGCCAAAATCAAGAGTTGGATGCTTAACAGACTGAGCCACCCAGGAGCCCCTGAATTGTATTAAATCTTGAAAATTAAGTTGACACTTGTGAAAGTATAGTAGTACAGGGCAGTTTTAGAGGTGACATTGAAGTAATTCTTTGGCACTTCCTAAGGTTGGGTTTGTTTTTGAGGCTTTCCTTCTTTCCTAGTGCTTATGACTCTCCCTGGGAGATGAAGGAAGAGATTGAAACAAATCATCCTCACACTGTAACTGAAGAGACATCATCTAAATCTGAATCAGAGAATTAACTGACTTTGTGTTCTCTTTCTCAAGACCTTGAAGGGTCATTTAACATCATGGCTTCCTTTTTCTGTTCTTACAGGATGAGGACTTGTTAACTTTTCAAGAGGTGAAATTGATGCTGTATGCTCAACCAAATTAAAGTATCTCCCATAATTATCAGCTTTAATCATCCCTGGAGAGATGCGTATTTCTAGATTCACCATTGTAGAATCCTGGCCACTTGTTTCTACTTCCCCATAGACCAACCAGAGTTAAGAGAATGAAAAGTAATTTCAGTATTAGCTTAATTAATAAAATTACAAAGATAAATCTAAAGAAAAATTTTAGCCTCATTCCAAGCCTAATATTTATTATCAATTATTTATGCCATTGCCTCCCTCCAGTAATATAAATGGAGGCTGATTTTAAATGAATTTAAGAGCCCGTAATGAAGGAATTAAAAATAAAGAATATATAAATCTGCCAATTTTCTCTTCTCTTTTTTTTAATTTTTTTTAACGTGTATTCATTTTTGAGAAACAGAAAACAGAGTGTGAGCTGGGGAGGGGCAGAGAGAGAGGGAGACAGAATCCAAAACAGGCTCCAGGCTCTGAGCTGTCAGCACAGAGCCCAATGTGGGGCTCGAACTCACTGACCGTGAGATCATGACCTGAGCCACAGTCGGATGCTTAACTGACTGAGCCACCCAGGCGCCCCACCTTTCTCTTTTTTTCTGAACAATGATATAAGCTAAGTTTCCGTTGTGGAAGCAAAACAGGATTACATTTGCCCAGATCGTCTGGGCATTGGAAACAATAGACTTGTTTCTCTGGATAAGATCCAGATGAGATAGTTTTTACCCATATTTTCCATACAAATTATTACTCTGTCAGTTTGAAAACAACATTAGAAGGGGAAAAGTGCCTTCTGCCTTTTCCTCCCCAAACTGTAAAAATTAATATATTTTTATTGTAAAATTTCAAACAGTGGAGAAATGTATAGAGAAGAGAGTAAAGTTACTTGTTACTCTTATATTTAATTTTTTTTTTAAGATTTTATTTTTTTTATTTTTATTATTTTATTTTTTAACATTTATTTATTTTTGAGACAAAGAGAGACAGAGCATGAACGGGGGAGGGGCAGAGAGAGAGGGAGACACAGAATCAGAAGCAGGCTCCGGGCTCTGGGCCATCAGCCCAGAGCCTGACGCAGGGCTCGAACTCACGGACCGCGAGATCGTGACCTGAGCTGAAGTCGGACGCTCAACCGACTGAGCCACCCAGGCGCCCCAAGATTTTATTTTTAAGTAATCTCTATGCCCAATTTGGGGCTCGAACTTACATCCCTGAGATGAGGAGTTGCATGCTGTACTGACTGAGCCAGCCGGGTGCCCTTGTATTTAATTTTTATAGTATATAGTTTGAGAACTATGTAATATCAAACACCTCAGCATTATCAGAAAATAGTTCTAATTGAACAAAATAATAACAGTAAAAATAATTTAGATTGCTTAAATCTTTTTTCCTGTTCTTTAAACAAGTTGTTTTGCTATTACACTATCAGGAGGGAGTATGATGAATTGTCATTGGGTGCTAGGGGTATTAATGTGCATTCATTCATTCATTCATTCATCCCTTGGAAATACAGTAATTTACTTCACAACTATAGCGCCTCCAACACTGATGGTATATTCTTACTTCCTTGCAGATTTGCTACGGATGTTTTTTGATTGCCTATATGATGAGGAGGTGATCTCCGAGGATGCCTTCTACAAGTGGGAAAGCAGCAAGGACCCTGCAGAGCAGAATGGGAAGGGTGTAGCTCTGAAATCTGTCACTGCGTTCTTCACGTGGCTGCGGGAAGCAGAAGAGGAGTCTGAGGATAACTAAAGCTTCAAATACACAAAACGAAACAAAAGAAACAATTTAAGTATTTTTTTAAAAAGTTTCACGTCTTCGCCAATCACAGTGCAGCAAGGCCAATTCTCGCAGAAATCCCCACGTGTGCACGAGTGGGAGAGGGGAAAGAGAAAAAAGGTGATCATGGAGGAAAAAGGTACTGGAAAAAAGTAAACTTCAAACCTGAGGGCGGGAGCACTAAAACCAAAATACATGTATTATTTATAGAAAATATTTTCTGTTTTAATCTTTTCTTTTTAAACAAGGACTCATACTTTAAAAAAACACATCTGTTTAGCAAAAAAAAAAAAAAAAAAAGTTGAGAACTTTTAATTTATTTTAAGGACTGCAAATGCCAGTGTAATTTTTTAATTTGCAGTTTCTGTAAACAACTTGTATAATAGAAAAGCAGAGAAATAAATTTCCCTCCCCTTCAAATGCACCTCACGTTTGTTTTAAAGCATAGTAGTTAGTCCAGATTTAAGAAGGTTTGGGGTGAACAAGGTAAGAAAGATTTTTTTTTTTTTTTTTTTTGGCATCAAATCTTTCTGCCTGCCTCTCAGCTTGCTTCAGAAAATTTTAAAAAAATCACCATAGTTATCAAAACATACATAACCTTGGAACAGAAGGAAATGCTGTGGACCAGAGAACTCCAAGAATTGTTTAAAAAATTTAAAAAAAAGTGCTACCCTGGGAAAAGTACTCTTAATACTTTTGAAATCTTTAGAGCAACTTTAAGGCTTGTAAATACATAGAACAAATATTTAAAAAAACAAAAAAACAAAAAGAAATTGACTCAATACTATTTCTTTTCACTTTCAAAATATAAAGAACAAAATAAAGACAAACATTGCAAGTTTAAAAGAAAGTAAAGTGACTTCTCCTTTTGACAGCTGCTGCATGTGTGCCCATCTCTGGGAGGTGCTATTTGTCGTCTAATCCAAATCACTCCTGAGGTTGTATGTGTGGATGCGTGCGTGCATGTGTGCGTGCGTGTGTGTGTATGTGTATCTACAGTGGGAAAAGGCAAGCTACTTTGTGGGTAAGGAGGGAACTTGTTCTTGGGCGGGAGAGCCCCTCTGGGAGGCCAGAGGAAGCTTCTTTGCAACATCAGCTAGAAATGCATTCAGGGTGGGAGCAAAGCGAGTCGAAGTAAGTGTTCCGCCGCTGTGTGTATTAGGAGCAGGGAAACTTAATTCACTTCGAAACTACCACTAATTTTAAATCATCAATTACCTCTGATGCTTAAGAAACCCAAAGATGTCTTCTAAAGAATGAAAGAAACCAAAGCTAAATTACGCTTTTTTAAAGTGGGCATGGGATTTCACACCAAACCAGTACCATGTGTGAAAATCACATTATTCCCAACTTCAGCTTCACTCAAGCCATTCTGGTGAGTATAAAACCAACTGTTTCTCCTACAGATACTGGAGCACTGTGTTTTTTTGTTTGCTTTTTCTTCTTTTATGAAGTTACAGTCTGTACAGATGGTTTTCCATTTCAATTATTTGTAGGCCATCACCCTACAAAATGTATTTATGAAGAAAGCCAGGGCTGCTCCCAAATAAACAGTCTTTGTATTTTGTATCTGAATAACCAAAGAGTTCTTCTGGCTTCCATCTCCGAAGAAATATCCACATTAAGAGACTTGGCAAGACTTGAGAAGCACAAAAACAAAATTTTCCGTAGCAATAAAATGTTTTTCTTCAGAGTGTAGTTGAACACAATACAGGATCCTGCTACATGAGCCCACAGGCCCTGTCCTATAGTGGTGGAAAGCTATTCTAGAAAAACTAAGTCCTGGAAATCTTGTGACAAACATGTGACAGCATCTGTCATTTAAAAAATGGGGCCTGAAAAGTTGTTTCAGAGTCTGGCTGTGGGTTCTGCCTGGGATCTCTCAGCTGGAAGAAGTAACCTGATTCTATGATACACTGAATTTTAACAGCTGCCAGAATGAAAATGCAGAGGATTCTGATCCAGGAGTCCCCTGAGAGATGTAGGTTTTTAGGTGTTGGCAACACTCACAAGGGGATGCAGGGGGTAGTTTGGAGAAAGCAGGGTGGTGGCCGCCTCTTGGAAATCAGTGACTGATATTTGCAGGGCTCTGGCCTTCAGGTCATAGTGAGGGCCTATTCATCAATATTTTATTTATTTATTTATTTTTTAATTATTTTAGAGAGCGTATTTGTGCAAGTGGGGGAGAGGGGCGGGGGGAGAGAGACAGAGAGAGAGAGAGAGAGAGAGAGAGAGAGAGAATCTCAAGCATGCTGAGTGTGGAGCCCTATGTGGGGCTCGATCCCACGACCCTGAGATCCTGACCTGAGCTCAAATTGAGTCAGACGCTCAACTGACTCAGCCCCCAGGGGCTTCCTCCCTTTTTAAATCTATTTGTATTTTTAAATTTTTTATCATCGGTATTTTAGATGTGGACAAGTTTCAGGAATGGAGGAAAGATAATACTATTTTTGAAAAAAAATTCAAGCATTGAAAATGTTTTGTATAATAACAACTGATGTTTGAAGTCTCACCTATAACATGAAGTGTGATGAAGACTGAAGAGGCTACAGAATGACCTTTGGGTATCTTACTGCTTTACACACAGAATTTTACATAGGGGTAGAAGGGTTATTAGCTGATGGTAAAATATGAACAAAGTGGGATTAATTGATCCCTGCTAACATCAACTGAACTGCCAAGTATCATCATGATTCTGACCCTCTTCAGGTCTTCTTACTGGAAAGCAGCATTTCATGGTTTTTGGTTTGAAAGGTGATGTGGCCAGCAATGACCTGCTTTCACTCCTTCAAGTCACAAAAACTCTTTTACCCATTTTAACTCTGAGAACAGGTTCATTAATTTAGGTTTAGTTCATTAGTTCAGGTGTTTTATGCCTGCCAGCAAAAGAACATGATGTTAGTTTTCAAAAAAAACTCATTTTAGACTCTCCCGTAGATGAACAAGCCAGTTCACAGCTGCATCATGAACTTGGCTCATTCAACAAATATTTCCTGAGCACCTACTGTGTGCTAAGTGCAGAGGATTCAACAGTAAATAAAACCGTCTCTGCTCTCATGGAGCTCATATTCTTCATGAAGAAAGAGAACTAGAGGGGTCCCTGGGTGGCTCAGTAGGTTAAGCGTCCAACTTCGGCTCAGGTCATGATCTCACGGTTCGTGGGTTTGAGCCCCGCGTCAAGCACTATGCTGACAGCTCAGAGCCTGGAGCCTGCTTTGGATTCTGTGTCTCCTCTTTCTGTCCCTCTCCTGCTCACACTCTGTCTCTCTCTCTCTCAAAAATAAACATTTAAAAAAGAGAGCTTGAGGTTTATACATGCTACATAAACATCCTATTCTACTAAGAAATGTCTACCCCTCATTACCCTGACAGACCTTTGGTTAGTTTTGTCTTATTTTCATATTTCAAAATTCATTCTAGATGAGTTCTGAATTAAATTCAAAAAAATTTTATCTGTTCTAGAGCCACTCTCCAAGGTGTCATTATTCTGGGGGTTTTGACTTATCTTTTTGTTTCAAATGGCTCCATTCATATCAAAAGGAGTCTAAGGTAGAAGATATATAGCCTTAGGCTCTTGGGTCTAATTCTGTGTTTCCATTACTCAGATTTTGTTCTCTTAAAAAAAAAATGTGTAGGGATTCATATTTTCAATTCTGACCGTTCCTTGGCACTCATGAACTCCTATATTCCATTTTGTGGAGAGAAACATTCTGCATTCCTTTTTTTTTTTTTTTTTTTTTTTGCTTTCTTTGTGTTGCTTTTTCTTATTGAGACATAATTCACATAACTACAAATTCACCCTTTTAGAGTGTAACGTTTCGTGGTTTTATTCTATCCACGGTTGTGCAACCATCACCATTATCTGGTTTCAGAGCATTTTCATCACGCCAAAAAGAAATCCCATAACCTTTAGCGGTCTCTCCTCATTTTCTACTCTCCCTCAGCCTTTGGGAACCACTAATCTACTTTTTGTTTCTGTGGATTTGCCTATTCTGGACATTTCGTGTAACTGAAATCCTGCATTTCGTTGCTTTTTGTTTTGCCCTCCAATCCAACATTCAGCAAATGACCAAACCTCGCAGGTGTTTGCAGTGTCAGGGACCTGAGTGCAGGAGTGAGACCCAGATTTTTCCCTGCCTTTTGATTTAACTTTCTGTTCGCTGTCACTCATTTTTGTATAATCAGCAGTATGTTTACAACCATCAGCTAATTCTGAATAAGGTCGTGAGAATTAACTTTTGTCACCTTGTGGACTTGATATATATATGACCTCAGATGCTTGACATCCTAGCTCTGGCAACCAAGGGTCTGGTCTTCTTACCTTCTCATTTAGTCCTGCTTGAGTAGGTTTCTTGGGATTGAAGTTCCCGGGTGAAATAAAGGTGACTACAGTGTATGCTATAAAAGTTAAGATGTCACTTGACTTGAAATCTGAGGTTTTATGTGTCTTCTTCAATTGAGGCCCGTTTGCCTTAAATACCGTGTGACTATGAAACAGCTTGATGCGGTTTGCTTGTCAAGAGGACAAAATTGCTCAGTAAGGAATAAAAATGCCTTGAGACAGAACCTCTACCACCGGTTAATCCTAATTCATTAGTTTTACAGGAGATCACCTTCAGTCATCGTTAAGAGTCAAGAAGTTGAGTGATAGGTCTCCATATCCACTAGTAGTTTCGAGAGAGAGAGACCTGTGCCACCAGCTTCAAATTCAACATCTATCCCTCAGAGGGAAAAATGATAATCTATTGATGTTGGGACTACAAAAAAAGAAAAAATACATTTGTTTTATATTACCAAATCATGAAATGATTTACATATCAAAGAAATAAGCTACAGAGAGTCATATGCCAGTTGTTTTAAGTAAATGTTTTATTTTGAAATAATTTTAGACTTAACGGAAAAGTTTCAAATTTATATAGAGTGTTCCATATACCCCTCACTCAGTTCCCCCAATTATTATTAGCATGTTATGCGACATGTCAAAACCAAGAAACCAGCATTGCTATTAACTAAATGTATGTTTGTTTGTTTGTTTGTTTGTTTGTTTCAAAGAAAGCTTTATGCCCAACATGGGGCTTGAATTCACAACCCAGAGATCAAGAGTTTCATGCTCTCCCAGGGTGCCCCAAACTCCAGACTTTGAGTTTTCTTAATGTCCTTTTACTACCACATTGCATTCAGTCCTCATGTACTCTTAGTGTCCTCTAGCCTTTGACAGTTTTTTAATCTTTCCTTTTTTGTCCTGACCTTCACAGTTCTGAGAAGTACTAGTGAGGTATTTTGCAGAATGCCCTTCAGTTTGGTTTTGTCTAGTGTGTTTCTCACAATTAAACTAAGAGTTACGGGTTTGGGGTCAAAATACCATATAAGTGAAGTGCCCTTCTCATCATACCAGGGTACATGATATCCATGACATAATTGGTGATGTTTAACCTTGACTACATGATTAAGGTGGTGAAGTTTCCTTTTCTCCCCTTCCTATTCTTGTCTATTTGGAAGATAATTCACTAAGTCAGTCCAGCCCACAATGCAGGGGTGGGGGGAGGTAGGAGGAGGGAATTATGCTCCACTCTTTCTTGGAGTGGGGAGTATCTACTTAAATTACTTGAAATCCTCCTGCAAGGAAGATTTGTCTATTCGTTTCTCTATTCAGTAGTGTGCGTGTGTGTGTGTGTACAGTGTGTGTGTACATATATCACTATAGACTCATGTATGTTTATACTTGAGTTGTAACCCGAAAGCACATGATTTTGTTGCCCCGATTGTACCAGCTTTGGCCTTGAAAGCTCTTTCAGGTTTGTTCCTATATCCCTATGACATTCCCTCAAACTTCTGTTTTTAGAGCACTTACTTTGTGACACTATAAGATGCTATGGGCATATCTTGTATTTTCCCTGACCTAGGCTTAGAAACAGCCATTTCTTCAAGGAGACTTGGTTTCCTTTAGGAAAGTGGTATTTAGAAACAAAGATCTGGCCACTGGGTGAGCTCATTACTCCTGGCGTATGTCTTCATCTAGGTCTGCCACCATTTTAAATTCCTTTTTTTACTGAAGATCTTGCCAGGTGAGTAAGCCACTTTCACAGGGACACTATGACTTTTAGAAAATATTGTGGGTTTTTTTTATATAACTCTGGTTTCCAAAAGACTCACTGTATGGGTATTCCAATCATTCTTTTGCTCATTCTGCATAAGAAGAAAAAGATTGGAACGATCCCCTTTTTTTTCTTTCCCCATTATAGCTATTTGTTTTAGCTTGCCCTTAGCTACCAAGCAATATTCAGTTTACTAAGGTGCCATACAGTGCAGCATTAAGATGCCACCTGGATTAACTAACTAGTTAAATAATGGAAATTATTAAATAACCAGATATAACTGACTATAGAAGTACTGCATATCAACACTTGTGAGATGCTGCAGAGCAAATAGTATCTTGAGGTAAATGTAAAGTCTCAAAAGCATTTATTAGGACACATCAAAGAGTTAAACTGAGCCATCAGAGGAACCGCCTGGGGAAAAGAAATGTTAGCAAGCGGCTATCAGGAGTTCCTACAGGAAGAAGTTGTATGCTGTAGTAGGGAAGAGGTCTTGACTGGGATTGGGAGATTTATGGTCTAATGCTGATGCTGTTTTAGTCATTTGTCCACTCGAACTCATAGGGACTTCCCTATCCTCCCTAGAAAGGGTTCATTCGTGCCAACCATGTGAGTACATCCAGAATCACTTACACTGTTTACCAAGTTTAACAAAGAAGTTAGTCTTGATAATAGGATATTAGTCTTTTAAATGAAATTAAGAATATCAATATTTTCTAAACAAATCATCATCCCGCAGTTGAACTTGTGCTACCAGTAATTTCCTTTCTGATTCTTCTGACTTATTTACCTCTTGATAAGTCTAGGTCTTCTGGCCTGAAGTCCTAGGAAACTGCCTTTGCCAAAGCTCAAATAGCTGTCCTGCCGTAACTGCTTCCTAGAACATAGAAGAATGGTGCTCAGCATTGCTGCATGTTGAATTCACCTGAAGAGTTTTTAAAAATACAAATCCTGAGACCTCACCCCACACCACTTATTTCAGAATCTCCAAGGATAAGACGGCATCTTTTTTTTTTTTTTTTTTTTTTTTTTTTTAAACGTTCCCTCAGTGATCCTAGTATGAGGCAGGATTGAGACCACTGTGGAAAGATTTACCCGGTTTACCTAGCAGCATAGAGACCAATATATATTTTTAGATACTTAAAAATTATTTTTAACTGCAGGTGTTGGGCACACAAATATAAATGGCACATGTTCTGAGAACATAGTTTTATGAGAGCATATAATGAGGACTCTCTGTAAACAGAGATTTGAGAATGCTTCCCACAGGAAGAGAATTTTAAACAAATCTAAAGAATTAAGTAAGAGGTGGTCAAGTAGGGATCGTGAGTGCAAAGACGGGCAGGGGGGTGCATGGTATATTTGATGAACAAAGAGCGGCAGAATATAGGGACAGTTCATTTGCACGTGCAAACATGGAATTTAAACATGCCCTATCACAAATTAATCCAGACAAATCCCTTCTAGACAAACGGGTGAAAAGAACTTTTTGAAACTTGCGGTCTACTCTCAATTTAGTAGAATTCACTAGAGACCAACTTTAGTTGGTACTTGTTACAAAAAAAAAAAGTTCTCAAGGAAAGGAATCATTTCCAGCCCCCAGATTGAGCCACACCCTGGATGTGAGTAATTCCACGGTGTTTGCAGTGAACAGTTACATTTCCCAGATGAGAGTCCTGCAAAGTAGGGGCCACAGAATAACAGCATTCAGGAGCCCTTATGAGCTCATTAGAAAGGCAGAGTCAGGGGCGCCTGGGTGGCGCAGTCGGTTAAGCGTCCGACTCCAGCCAGGTCACGATCTCGCGGTCCGTGAGTTCGAGCCCCGCGTCGGGCTCTGGGCTGATGGCTCGGAGCCTGGAGCCTGTTTCGGATTCTGTGTCTCCCTCTCTCTCTGCCCCTGTCTCCCTCTCTCTCTGCCCCTCCCCCGTTCATGCTCTGTCTCTCTCTGTCCCAAAAATAAATAAAAAACGTTGGAAAAAAAAAAAAAAAAGGCAGATTCAGGGGCACCTGGGTGGCTCAGTTGATTAAGCATCCAACCTCAGCTCGTGGGTTCAAGCCCCGCGTCGGGCTCTGTGCTGCCAGCTCAGACCCTGGAGCCTGCTTTGGATTCTGTGTCTCCTTCTCTCTCTGCCCCTCCTCTGCTCATGCTCTCTCAAAAAAAAAAGTAAACTTTTTTTTTTTTTTTAAATGAAGATTCAGAGGTGCCTGGTTGGCTCAGAGGCTTATGGGACTCTTGATCTCCGGGTTGTGAGTTGGAGCCCCATGCTGGGTGTTGAGATTGCTTAAATAAATAAGCTTAAGAAAACAACTGCAGATTCATGGACTCCACCCTACTAAGTCAGAACTGATTAAGTGGAAAGAGCCCAAGAAACTAACTCTTCAGCTGATTCTTAGGCACACTGAAGTTTGAGAACCACTGCCTAGGGGTACTTCACATCCCTGTCAGTTTAGAAAGCTCTTCACCAAAAGCTAACTAAAAACAAGCACTTCTTAAAACATTTAGACTTTTTTTTTTTTTTAATTTTTTTTTCAACGTTTTTTATTTATTTTTGGGACAGAGAGAGACAGAGCATGAACGGGGGAGGGGCACAGAGAGAGGGAGACACAGAATCGGAAACAGGCTCCAGGCTCCGAGCCATCAGCCCAGAGCCTGACGCGGGGCTCGAACTCACGGTCCGCGAGATCGTGACCTGGCTGGAGTCGGACGCTTAACCGACTGCGCCACCCAGGCGCCCCAAAACATTTAGACTTTTATTTGTTCATTTGAAATACAAAAACAATTAGCCCTTCTTACATCACAGTATCAATGAGCTAATACATGCTACAACACTTGGAAAGCTGTAATTCGTTACGCATTACAGAGTATCCTCTAATTCAATCCCTTCACCAGCCTTATGACATATATGAGGCGGTACAGCTTCCTTTCAACAGGTAGGGAACTAAGTGTCGCGGAAGTCAGGTACCTAGCAAGTCAGGACTGAGGTTTTGCACTTGGTTTTCTGGGAGGCAGTTACTTCCAAAAAATATGCTTGCTCTTCACCAGAAGGCTTTACTCCACACTGGGGAAGGATGGTATAGTGGATGTGCTCTGGAGCATTGGAATTGAAAGAATAGGGGTTTTAATACAACTCTGCCTGAGTTGTTTAAACTTTATTCATTTGTAAAATAAGGATCACACTATCCACCTCATAGGGTTGTTGAGAGGATTAACAAAAAGATAAATCAGAATTCCAGCATTCTGCATGGAATACCTATGGCATGTCTGCCTGTTTTCTACCACATTCTATAACTTTAGTGGTATTCACCCTCATATAATTAAACTGTACTATCTTCAGAACCATAGGAGATTGTGGTTCATCTATCCGCGTTTCTTTCAATACTCTTTGTACAGTTCAGATTTTTTTTCATTGTTTTGTTTTCCTTAGCATACACTATGAAGTCTCATAAGAGGATAAGCAGAGGCTTATCCATCCTCTGCTAACAAACCTGAGGAGTAAAAGCTGCTTTTCCTGGGATTTTATAAGGCATTGTAACAAGGACTAATGGTTAGTGTCCTTTGCAAGTTATACATTGCCCTACCTAGAATGAAAGGAAAACTTGACTAGTTTCTGCTACCCAACCACAATAAACTCCTAAAAATACCGGGTACTTAAAAGTGCATACCCTGGGGCGCCTGGGTGGCTCAGTCGGTTAAGCGGCCGTGGCTCAGGTCATGATCTCGCGGTCGGTGAGTTCGAGCCTCGCGTCGGGCTCTGTGCTGACAGCTCAGAGCCTGGAGCCTGTTTCAGATTCTGTGTCTCCCTCTCTCTGACCCTTCCCTGTTCATGCTCTGTCTCTCCCCGTCTCAAAAATAAATGAAACGTTAAAAAAATAAAAAAAATAAAAAAGTGCATACCCTGCCACATCCAATTCTGGCCATGTTCCTAATGTAGGAGATGCTACCTACTTTGGATACAGACACAACTATACCAAACAGGCTTGCCCATTGATTAGATATGTATTCAGTTTTTTCTTAAGTATCATAGACTCAACCAAGTAGAATGTAAGCAGAAACGCAAAGTTATGTTAAGTTTGAATATCATCATGTAGGGCCTTTTGGGTCAAAATGTTTTATCTGTTGGAAAGAGCAGGGGCATCACTGATAAATCAGAATAGGAGTCTTAAAAGTTGAACTTACAACCTTGAGTCTTGATACGTATGGTTCTCAAGAACTATGGTACTCTTTCCAAACTTTGGGTTGAAACTTTTACAGACTTGCTGCAAGTACTTTAAGAGTACTTGGGGCGCCCGGGTGGCTCAGTCGGTTGAGCGTCCGACTTCAGCTCAGGTCATGATCTCATGGTTTGTGGGTTCGAGCCCCGCGTCGGGCTGTGTTCTGACAGCTCAGAGCCTGGAGCCTGTTTCAGATTCTGTGTCTCCCTCTCTCTGACCCTCCCCCGTTCATGCTCTGTTTCTCTCTGTCTCAAAAATAAATTAATTAATTTTAAAAAGTTAAAAAAAAAAGAATACTTAAAGCTAATATTTTTTGTTTTCCCCCTTTTTTAAGAAGATCCCATTCCCTTATTGCCATGCAGTTGCACTGTGTTTTATAAAAGGGAAGGATCCTTTCTATTGCCATCTTTTTGGAACTTCATTTTTTTTTTTTAAACAAATGGATCCAACTTAATTCTGAAATTTAAAAAATTCTGTTTTTGATTCATGTTTTCCTTTCAATTACTGGGTTTTACTGGGGAAAAAAAAATCTTCCCATTTAAAGAAACGTTCTCAGGGTCACCTGGCTGGCTCAGTTGGTAGAGCATGTGACTCTTGAGTTCGATCAAGCCCCATGTTGGGCATAGAGCTTATTAAAAAACAACAAAAAAAGAAACTTTCTCAAACTACCCCATAATCACAAAGAAAAGATATCTTATGGTAACAAAGTTTTGCTGGAACTTTCCTGGCTTAAAAACTGAAAATTCTGGGGCGCCTGGATGGCTCAGTCGATTGAGCATCCGACTCTTGATTTGGGCTCAGGTCATGGTCCCAGGATCATGGGGTCGAGCCCCACACTGGGCTCCCCACTGAGCGTGGAGCCTGCAAAAATAAATGAATAAATAAAAGAACCTGAAAATCCTGCCTTCCACTAACCCTCAACCACCCCCTATTATTAGGTGAACCAGTACAGTTGGTCACCACTGGTGTCACTGATCTGACCCTTAGCTATCTCTGGCTACCATCACAGGCCTGGTTGCCTTGCAGGCACCTTAACTCCAAGTAAGTTAAAGCCACAAAGGAGTGGAGGGAGAAGCATAGTACTCTTGACTTCAGATTATACAGTCAAAACAAAATTGGATATGTTTTGTTTTGTAGTAAGTCTGGCAAATGGAGTGTCTTTAGTCCGTCTTAAATGCAGTTGTATTACCTCTGGTTTTTAAAAGATGAGAAGACAGTTCAACACATAACAATTTCCAGAACCTGACATGAAAACAAGCTTGAAAGTAAATCTTGTTTTCCTTAGAGATGGTAGGACTAAGTACCTTCCTTACCCTGGTTCTAGATTCTATTCCCCACTGAAGGATTCCTGTAAAAACATACCCATATGTCTTTGTTGCTTTAGGGACAGAATTGTAACTCCATCCAATATGTCAGATACTTCAAACTAAAGGATAACTTGTTTAAAAGCCTTATCCTCAAAATAGTAAACTCAACACAGTTTTCAGACCCCCTCAAGTAGCTAGAAATGTTGACTCCAGTTGAACAAAGGGCAAATGACATCTAGCATTTCTCAAACTTAATGATGAAATCAATGGTTGGCGACCAGCATTTAAAAAAATAATAACTAGAACATGTGAGGGTAAATGTTATTTTCTAAACCTATTTGGTTTATTTATAACTGGTTCATGATCTTTTATCCAAAACCATCGGCACCAGACATGTTTTAAATTCAGAATTTCTCTGAGTTTAGAAAAAAGCTTTACAGTTCAATGACTACTAGGCTGAATAAAATTACTGCCACCAGTGAGGAAAGGAAAGTGCAACATTCGCAGAGGAGGATCCAGGGTGATTGTTTATCTCTAAACCAGGGTCATGGCCTCAGGTAACCGCAAACAATAAGAAAACCATGGTGAGGGAGTTGGAAGAATTATAGGAAATCTTTTCATCAACCTCCATTTTTTGCCTAATAGTGCAAATTGTTAATTCTCTTGCCATCTCTTTCCAAGCTGCAACTAAATTGAGAGCCATTTCCAGAAAGTCTTTCTGGCTGGAAACCAGAAAAGTCAAGTGACTCCCAAACCTGCCTGGACCATACATTGTTAAGGGATCCAAGCACTAGCCTAGCTTTTGGTTACTTTTGCAAGAAATTGTAGTTCCTCAGCCTTGATTTGTGGGAAGAACAGAGATCAGCCTTGCTGGGAACAGAAACCTCTCCCCACCAGGCAATAAAGAATTATTCCTTATTAACACAAGTTGGAATATGAGTAAAATAGGTAGATGGAACTTTCAATGTTCACTCCCATGACTGTAATATCCTAGCTCTGTCCTGGGCCACTCCTGACATCTGCAATTGCTTCAACTTCCTCTCCCCTTATGCCCAAATCTCCAGAGCCGCACATTTTGCTTTTTTATATAAAACAAGACATTTTAGCCTAACAGACTTAAGTATCACTTAGCTTAAAATTTGAGGGACAGCAAAAAAACTATCTATTGCACTGACCACAGACTGTCTGCAAATCTTGTTGTATGCTAAAGTTTCAAAGGGAATTGGCTTCTGAAAAAGTGGATGTTTTGTTGGAAACTAGAGATGATACAGTTGCATTGTGGGGACGTAGCACTTGCTTTTCTAGTTCACAAAACCCTATGTTTCTGAGATTCTCAAGTCATTCCTGTAACCTAGGTGTCCCTGGGCATAATTGTTAAGTCATCACAGACTGCAGCACATTTATTACTTCTCTCTGCTAGAAATTCCTCTTCTAATCAAGCTCTCAGAGCTCTTACTCTTCTGATCCCTGACTGTGGAAGGGAAAGCTTTAGATTTTCAAGTTTAGAGATGAAAAACAGTGAGTTCTCTATCAGTTTGAGGCTTGTATGTTAGCTCTCCTTGGTATTAACCCTTTACAAGTGCTAGAGAAGAGAGTGAAGCTTTAGCCAAAGGAATGAATCTCTGAATGGTGGAACTTCGGTGCAAGAGATGACTGTGAGTCCGGTGGGGGGGGAGGGGGCGGGGGGAGGGGAGGGTTCCAATGTTCTGACAGTAACCTCCATACACCCTGCAGGAGCTGACCTGCCCCTAAACTCCCTAAGGTGTGTGTTTCTTCCAGTGCAAGCCAAACAGCCTTAACAGCTTAAGTAAATACTAAAAAATTCATCACATAACTCTGCTTAACAAACACAACTGCGGGGCACTTGGGTGGCTCAGTTGGTTGAGCTTCTGACTTAGGTTCAGGTCATGAGCTCATGGTTCATGAGTTTAAGCCCCGTATCAGGCTCGCTGCTGTCAGTGCGGGGCCAAGTTCAGATCCTCCGTCTCCCTCTCTCTCTGCCCCTCCCCTGCTCACACTTGCTCATGCTCTCTCAAAAATAAATCTTAAAAAAAACCCAAAAAACAAAAAACACCACCCTGAATACTGTTTTTACTAGTATAGCTCAAAGAAAGCCAAGTGAGGGGCGCCTGGGTGGCTCAGTCAGTTAGGCATCCGGCTTCGGCTCAGGTCACGATCTCCCGGTCCATGAGTTCAAGCCCCGCGTCGGGCTCTGTGCTGACCTCAGAGCCTGGAGCCTGTTTCAGATTCTGGGTCTCCCTCTCTCTCTCTCTCTGCCCCTCCCCTGTTCATGCTCTGTCTCTCTCTGTCTCAAAAATAAATAAACGTTAAAAGAAAGGCACGTGAGATAAGCTATAAAACCATACCCCCATCGAGTCTTAACTCAGATGCAGCTAAGTATAAAAACCAAAACTAGCCAGATGTTACATTTAGCAGATGTAAAATGCCTAAACTGATATACATGTACAGTAAACAATTTAAAGTCCCTTTGTAAGTCGAAAACTTAAAACTTCAGACTTCAGCAAGAGGTAGCCCTAGTGCATGGTTTGTGTGTCACCCTTGAGGAAGACTTTTGAGGTTTTCCCTCCTTGGATATACATGTTGTAAACAACAGAATAAGGAGTGTGTTGGGGGGGGGGGTGTTTTAAGCAAAAATCTGTGGAGGAGGAGAAACCTAGTACCTAGTTTGCTCTTAATTGGGTCCGCTTCTCGCATGAGATAGGGCTAAAGACAGTTTAAGGGAAAAGAACAAAGGTAAGATGTTTTATGAACACCTAGAAATAGAATAGCGTCCTTAAAGGGGGAGACAAAGGATAGGAATGTTGATAAGAACAGAGGAATTGAGCAGGACAAAGGGATGGCACAACTGAAACCCCTTGTGAACAGGTTGAATGCAACAACAGAGCACTGGTAGTACCATTAGTAAGGAGTCTATGACGGTGGCTGTTCAATTTGATACAGCTCATTTTGCAACGGATGGAGTGAGTGGATGGCTACCACTGGGAAAGCTGGTAGATAGTTAAAATGCTGATTACACAGCCTGAGCACTGGGCTAGCGTACTTAAATGGTTTCATAATAAATTTTTAGAATGATTAGCATTTGAGTATTGGCCACATTGCTGTGAGCCTCGGGGTAATTTTAGTGTTTATTATTTCCCTATATTCGTTACCCGCCACACCTCTACCCCACCACAAAACACCGCCTTTAAATACATCGACTTTGAAAAGTTACATTTTCAACAGTATGTACATTGCCTAAGTACGCTGATACCCGAGCAATATGACAATTCAAGGGAATTCCCTTTTTTTCTGATCCCAGGGTTTACTTTTTGAGAACTCTTCTTTCCTATGTATGTAGAGGCCAAGGAAGACCGATTCGCAGATTAGAAAAGCAACTTTTCCAGTTCTTTTCCTGAGTCACTACTCAGCCCTGTAATGTCTGCATACTTAATAGGAACGAATGTGAGGTACCGGATTTTCCGCTATCCGGTTGTCCACTTCTGTCCACGGTCTTCAGAGAAGGGTAGTTCTCGCGCTGTGGCTAAAATGACAGCGGGAGAAGCCAACCCGACTAAAGGTAGACGGATCTCCAAGGAGGAGACCCGCTAAAGACCAGGGACCGAACCAGAGAGTAGCGAAAGGGCAGGCAGTGAAAAGAGTGCTCTTCCGAGGAAAACGAAAGCGAACCCAAGCTAACGGGAGCCACCAGGCAGTGCCCGGCGGAAGCGTGGGCGGACACACAGCACCCTCCCCGGCGTCCTCCCGTCCCGGAGCGCCCTCTCGCGTTCTCGCGCGCCCGGCCAGGGAGGCACGCCGCGCGCACTCCCTCAGCTCCCGTGGGCTGGGGGCGCGGGCGCGCGCGGGGGCGGGGCCGGCGCGGGAGTGCGCGTGCGCGTGCGCGCGCGGGGCCGCGGGCAGGGGGGCGGGGCGGCAGAGCTCGGCGGCTGGGCCTGGAGGACAGCGGCGGCGGAGACGAGGAGCGGCAGCGGGAGCGGCGCCGAGAGGCCGTGCTGAACGCAGGCGCCAGGAAGGGGGGAGCGCAGAGGTAACGCAGGTCGGAACAGGCGGGCGGGGAGTGGACGCGGGCTCGATGGACCCCGAAGGCGAGTGGTCGAGGCCGCTCGCCCGGGGCGCCGACGCCGCTCCCAGAGTGGAGGGGGCGGGGCGCTCGGGTCCCCGGAGGTGGCGCTTTTTGTCTGCCTCTCCCGGCCGCTCCGCCCTCCCTGCCCTCTCCCCTCTCTCCTGCGACCTAGCCCCCTGCCCCTCTCGTTGACGCCTCCTCCGGGGCCCACTGGCGCGCGCGCTCCCGCCCTTGTTTTGTTTGGACTAGGGGGGAGGAGGGGTAGCTCTTCCCAGGTCCAGGGCCCTGCGTCCCAGCGCGCCTGCGCCAGCGTCCTCCCGCTGCGCTCCGATTGGCTGAGGCCTTGCGCATGCTCCCGAGGCCCGTGGCGGACCTCGCCGTCGTCCCCGCCTTCCCGTCTCCCCCCCCCCCCCCCCCCCCCCCCCATTCCCTCAGCGGTTTTCGGAGCGGGTTCGAAAGATGCCGGCGGCGGTGACTGGCTGCGGCGGGCCCGCCCCCCGGCTTCTCCGCCCCCGCCGCCGCCATTACGGAGCTCCCAGTGGTGAGTGCGCGGAGCGCTGGTGCTCGCGGTCCGCCGATTCTAGCGTCGCGGGGGTGGCCCCTGCCCCTGGCGTGGCGTTGGCCTCGGCCGCGTGCATCTTCGAGCGCGAGCCCCGCGTTTCTAGCCGCCGGCCGCGCGTAGCCCGCGCCGCAGCTCCTCGGTGTCCGCCGCCGCTGAGCCCTCCCGTCCTCTGCCGCGCTGCCTTCATCTTGGTCCCTCGCTCCCCCCGCCTCTGCTCGGGCCCCGCACCGGCCGCTCCCTGCCTCTTTGTCTCGGCTGCGCTGTTCTCCGTGTTCCTCTCGGCGGTCTGGGCGGGCGTTTCCGTGCTGCTGCTGCTGCTGCTGCTGCTGCTGTTGCTGCGACGCGGGCCTGAGCTTTCGTTTTCCCGTCTGGCATTCCCAGAGCTTGTTACTCGCCGCACCTTAGACGGTGTGGTTTTCGTTAATAAAGTCAAACTCGTGAATATGAGCGTTTGTCCAGAGGTGGAGGCAGGAGTGCTGAAGTGAGAGCCTCAGATCGGAATTTTGATACCGACTTGCCACTGTCTGTGACCGAGGACGAGTCACTTAACCCTTTGGGGGGAGTATTCTCTCCTGCACAGAGGACTGGACAAGGTGAACTTAACTGCCCCTTCAGCGTACAAATTACGTTTATTATTGTTCCTGACTTTACATTACATTGAAAAGTGAGAATACAATTAGAAGTATCTCTAGGAATTCGCTTGGGACTTGATGGACAAGCTGTCGTGTCTTAAGAGTGAAATTAGACGTGACTGGTTTTACTTTGGAAGATGCTTTTAATTTTGTTTAATTTGGCATGGGCATAAAGCCACTGTGAGCTCTTTCAAGTCTTTATTGCTCCTCTAAAAAGTTTAGTTTAACGTGTTTCAACGTAGGAGTAACATTTTAAAGGTTTTTTATTATTTTTGATTTGGCTTCGTTTTTAAGCTTACTTGGACGATTGAGGGCAGAAAGTTGGAGGAAGTATCCTAAACTGTTCATAGATGAAAATCTTCAGTGTTAAGGCGTTTAGGTTGTGATTATCTTTCAAGGTGGGTCCTGTAGTGGCCATAGCTTCTGTGCCCAAGACAGATTTGTTAGGTACATAACAGATTTATTGAAATGTGAAAGTGGGAAAAAAAAAAGTTGTCAGTTAATTACCAGCATGCTTCTTGTGACATTACTGTAGTCTGAGGACAGTTAAAGACTTTAGACTGGGAACAGTTTAATATATTCTGTGCAAAGCTAGTGATTTTATAACATAATATATTGCACACATTTTTTGGTAAAACATGAAATAATACTACTTTCCCTAAAATGCATATTTTCATTTTAAGATTATTATTTTGAGAGAGCGCACACACAATCTTCAGCGGAGGGCTGGGGGCGGATAGAGGCAGAGAGAGAAAATTCCCAAGCAGGCTCCCCATGTCAGCTGAAATCCAGAGTAGGACGCGTAACTAACTGAGCCACCCAGGTACTCCAAAAAGCATATTTTCAAGGATGTCGATAAACTGAGATACAATAAGTTCCTACTTATTTTTCTATTGCTTTCTCTTTTTTTCAATTTTTTTTTTGAGAGGGAAGTGCTTGCACAAGTGGGGGAGGGGCACAGAAGACCCAAAGCTAGGCTGATAGCTGGGAGCCCCTTGCAGGATTCCAACCCATGAATAAACCCTGAGGTCTTGACCTGAGCTCCACCAACTGAACCACCCAGGCACCCCTTGCCTTGTCTTAATGTAAAGAAAATAAATAAAAACTCTGAAATTCTGGATTTTATCACCTTTATTGCTTGCGTTAAATTAAAAACAGTTTAGAATTTCCTTTTACAAAAGTAGTTCTTTTTATAGTCAATCCAACATTTAAAAAAATAAAACCTAAATTGAAGACCACAGACAGACCACATAAATCACAAGGAAAATCAGATTATTTGTTTTTGACACACATAACCTAGGTGGGAAACTTTTTCGTCTGTTCATCCTTCGATTTAACAGATATTTATCGAGCACCTATTCTATGCCTGGTGTGTTCTTAGGCACCAAGCATCCAGCGGTGAACCACCTAGCTAATATCTCTGTTGGAGAATAAGCATGGCAGCCTAAAAGTCTGGTTCAGAAAGTTATTAGGTACATGGTGATGGTGAGGTAGTGTGAATGAACCATCCATGTAGTTTTGTTAGCTGTGTAATGAACATATTAAGTAATTCATTAGCCAGCCTATTAAAGTATTAGAGGCTGAAGCTTTAAGTTCCATGACCTTTTACCAAGGAAATTCAGAGCTAAGGCAGACTTTTTTTTTTAAAGTAAACTACACTCAACGTGGAGCTCGAACTGAGGACCCCAAGATCAAGAGTTGCATGTTCTACAGACTGAGCCGATCAGGTGCCCCTCAGACAGACTTGTTTGTTTAATGTTTGTTTATTTTTGAGAGAGAGAGACACACACAATCTGAAGCAGGCTCTAGGCTCTGAGCTGTCAGCGCAGAGCCTGATGCAGAGCTCGAACCCATGAATTGTGAGATCGTGACTGGAGCCAAAAGCGGATGCCTAACCAACTGAACCACCCAGGTGCCCCAAGACAGACTTCTTAATATGTATCCCAAGTAACTGGGTTTATTTTTGAAGTGTTCTTCACATGCACTGAATGTAGTAATAGGTACTTAATCACACAGTATTGTTCATTTAACTTTTTTCCCCAATACTTACCCAACACTCATTATGTTTTGGACACTGTTCTGGGTGCTGGGACTACATTGGTGACTTAAAGTCCTAGCCCTTATAGTGCTTACATTGCATTTGGAAGAGATGCATGATAAACAAGTAAATACGTATTTTGACTTTCAGTTGGTGTTAAGTGCTGAAGAAACCTGAAGCATGAGAAGGTTGGGAGGGAGGTCTTTCTGAGGGGGTGACAGTGAGCAGTAAGGTGATTGGGGTGTCTAGGAAAAAAGTGTTCTAGTTTAAGAGAACAGCAGGTGCAAACACTGAGGCAGGGAGGGATGAGCAGAGCACAGTGCCAGGGCCAAAAGAAGTCTTTGTATTTGGAGTCGAGAGTAGAGTGATAGAGTGGGAGGGGGGACTAGTAAAATAATGGGGGTGGTGACAGGGAGGTTTTAAGCAGGAGGGTGTCAGGGCTTATATTTTTGGTGGATGCAGCCAGGAACATTGGCAAACCAACTTATTTATTTATTTTCTTAAATTCCAACCTGGGCATACGTCTTATCTGGCCTAATTTAAACTCATCTTGTCCTCAGGTTAGTGGTGTCCAGTGTCTTTACGGACCATGCGCTTGTTGCCCCAATTTTAGTTTCATCACCTTGGCATTAGTGACAGCTTCTTCTGTGCGCCTCCTCCCCTTTTCACCCATTTGTTTTAATTTTGAGTAATTCGTGAATATAGTTGACTGGAAAGGCTTTGACACTTTTTTCAGTAATTGTGTTTACAGGGAAAAAATTGTTTTCAAGATACCCTATGAGCAGAGATTCCTGAAGGTTTTATTGACTTGACAGTAGCATTTTCACCCTACCTAGTATTATCGTGGGTTAAGAAAGATGAATTCATTAGCAATATCACTTTACCAAGGATAACTTGATCATGATAGTTTCCTTCTGTGTAGGGTTCACATGTAAAGACAGCAGCAGATTTGCTTAGGTTTTTTTATTGTCAAGGAAAATATATTACCATGTAAGTGCTAGTTGCATGAATGAGCAGGTGTATGTATTCAGATTATTCCAAGATAGACATTTAGGCTTCACAAGACTTTGGGGTTTCTAATGAGTGTCCTGAAGGCCAGTGTGGCCCTCTTTTCCCAGATGAGAAAACAGTTTTTTATTTCTGTATTTTATAGTTCTTCAAAGTGAATTGCCATATGAGCATTTTAAGCAGTTTTTATAACAGTTGATAATTTTAAAAATATTCATGGATATTGCTAATTGACTCTTGATAGTAAGTTTCAGTGTATCTTGAATTCTTTCAACTGCATTTGTTTGCAGCTGATTGACCGTTCACAAGTCTGGCATTGCTCTTGGTGTTCCCATAAAAAGATTTTCCCTGTAGATGTGAAAGCATTCTTTATGTTTGGGGTTTTTTGTTTGTTTGTTTGTTTGTTTGTTTTAATTTATCCCAGTTATTGTAGCTTGGGACTATTACCTGACAAATTGAAAACTTAAATTCCTAGACAGGGTTAGAGCTTCAAGCAGGGGTTGAATGACTGATCTACTGTTCTCTAATTCTTTGTTAATGTTCGTTAGCCTAAAGGTCTAAGCACCTAAATGATCATTTTCTTATATTTTGGAGAGATTTTTGTTATAGAATGTCACTGAGTCCCAGATGAGAGTTTTGTTTTTTTTTTTTTTTTTTTTTTGAGGACAGTATTAATGACCAGGCAAATTTGAGTGACTACATGGGTTTTATCTTTGAATATTTAATTATGTTCTTTCTTCTGTGCTAGTTTTGCTTACTTTAAAAATAACAAATAAGGTCTTGGAAGCATACTTCTGTTCTCCTAGGTGATGGTCTGAATTTGCCTGTCTGAATCTGGAGGCTGTTAGCGTATCACGTTCTTCAGGAGTATTTTTGCCCTTGTATTACTTTTATCTAAAGGAGATGAAGTTAAAGTTACAGTTAATTTTCCTGATCCTTTTGAGAACAATAACAACAAAACCCTTCTCTCTTTAGTCATTTATCTTTGAGGAAACATTTGACTAAACTATTTCTTAGTCTCCTTATTGTGTCCTTTCTAGGTTCCTAATCGTAGCAGGAGGGGAATGGGATTAGGTTCCTTATGAGCTTTCTTGTCCTTGTTGCCTTTGTTCATGTGGAAGGTGCAACAGCTGCTGTGGCTTGTGCGTTTGTCTTAGTGGCTGCTTTAATCTGGTGTATATTTTGATAGTGATTTTATCTTTCTTAATGACAACTGACCGAGTCATCTGTCAGTTAACTAGAAGTTTTATAATTTTTCCCCTTTGGGTGTGTATTAAATTTAGACATTTAGTTTAGTTTTGTTTCTGTTAATCTTCACACCAGATCTTTTCTGTGCTTTAGGTTGACTCTTCACCACACTGAAACCATTAGGAAAAATCCTTGTGGTTAACAGCAGAGGCTTCAGAGTGTAACCTGTACTCGGGCCTAGAAATTATTTTAAATGGCGACTGATACGTCTCAAGGTGAACTCGTCCATCCTAAGGCACTCCCACTTATAGTAGGAGCTCAGCTGATCCACGCGGACAAGTTAGGTGAGGTAGGGGCTGACACATTCTTGAAGCTCACTCTTGGATCAGTCCCTGACTTCAGACCCTGCTGGGTCTTTCTTGGTACATGTTCCTTTCCTTTCCTTTCCTTTGGGGAGTCTGGGTTGTGAATCTGAAAAAATCAAAGAGATAAAAAATTCTTTTCATCTTCCCTTTCCCCTCAAATTCCTCAGAAAACCTCCAACCTTTTAAATTTATTCCAAATCAAGTATATTACCAGTTTCCATTTGAAATTCTAGCTAAAATAAAATACTTTGAAAAGTACTTCTTAAACACCATGGTTCACTTCAAAAAAACTTGTTAAAAGTAATTTGCATCAGATCCTGGAGTCGACTTGAAGAATTCTCCTACATCTTCTGACACCCAGTTAGGTTCTTGAGAAAAAGAGAAAAAGAAAATCTTTCTCATGCATGTGTGATTATGGCTGTCTCTTTTCTCAGAAGGTGGAAGATAGCACCATGCCGATTCGTCGAACTGTGAATTCTACACGAGAAACTCCTCCCAAAAGCAAGCTTGCTGAAGGGGAGGAAGAAAAGCCAGGTAAAGTAAAGCAGGAGACAACTTGAAATGGCAGAAGTTTCTACTCCAATTCAGAGTATCCTGTGAATTCCTTTGAACTTAATTGTTTTTTCATGGCTGTTTTGGGGAAACACTGAAAGAGAGAAGTTGTACCTATTGATATGTCATTTCCAGACCAAAGTGAGCAAAGGAAGAATTTCATCTTGTCTCTAAAGATTTTTAGAAGGTGTAAACTTCATGTTCTTGGAATGAAAAACAGAAAATGGTTGGCGAGAACAGGAACAGTTGAAGAGTAGCTTCTGGGCATACGGTGTCTTGGGGATGAAGGCTGTGGACGAATGGGGGACTTGGGACTTCCAGATGGGCAGTACAAGATCCCTCAGAAATTATCACAAGGCCTTAAGGGAGCAAAGGGGCAATCAGAGCATTGGTTTATATTTGGTATTGGTGGAGAGAAGATTGGCTAGACATAGGTAGAAACATAATGAGTCAAGAGAAATGTAAAACCATCAGCCTGGGTAATCGTGCTCCTTTATGGCATCTTTAATCACCTCTTTCCTTTTCCTTGTTTTTCATTTTCTTCTTGTGACTTTTTTCTTTCTTTTCCTTTTCTCTTTTTCTCCCTTGCTTTTTATCTCAGGTTTGCCAGGGATGAGCACCATCCTGTCGTGGCTATTAGAACTAAATATCTGTTTACCAGCACAGGTTAGGAATAAGGCACTCTTGTTGCCTTTATCCCTTGGTGCGGCAGGAATATACTTTTTTCCAGTGGAACCTGGATTTTGTCTCAAAATACCCAGATGAATACTGTAAGCAATTTGGGTATAATTGCTTATTTAGGAGACATGGGAATCAGCATATTGAAAAAAATGAGAGGGAGGCGCCTGGGTGGTTCACTTGGTTGAGCTCCGACTCTTGTTTTAGGCCCAGGTCATGATTCCAGGATCATGGGATCAAGCCCTGCATTGGCCTCTGTGCGGAGCATGGAGCCTGCTTAAGATTCTCTCTCTCCCTCTGCCGCTCTTCCCCTGCTCACACATTCTCTCTCTTTTCTCCCAAATAAAATTAAAAAATGAGAGGTGCTGGTGAGTTGAAGTTTGGTTATTTTGTCCAGCACCGAGTTAAGCCACTTGATGGCCTGCCTTAAACCACATTTGATTAACAGGTAAAGCCACTAAATCATTAATGACCTCAGTTTTCAGAATACAAGCCAGAGAGTTCAGGTATTGGAAAAGTCAGCCAAGAATTCAGAAGGGATCAGTAAGTCGCTTGACGAGTTCTGTGTTTTATCTTTTCCCACTATGGTATTAATGTATATAAAAATACATACTTGCATTTTGGAGACAGACACAATAGTTTAATGAGTTGGAAGCAGTGTCTTATACATACTACATACTCAGTGCCTGTTGAGTGACTGTACGTTTATTAATCCATCAACTATTAAGCAATTATTCTTGAGAACAGAAAATAATATGAAATTGAATTTATAATTCTACTCTTAGAGGAAAACCCAGTAAGTGGTTCTTTTCATCCTTTTTAGAATAAGACCATGTATAAATAAACATAATGACTAATAGAAAGTCCTTACCCATGAAGCCAATTAAATCAAATTAGTGGGCCAAGGGGCAGTAAGAGACACATATGTGATTTAAAAAATTATCTGAATTACCTGATGCCATTGTTAGAATGAAGTTCTAGCTTTAATATTTTGTAAAATAGTTCTAGAAGCAGCAGGAGAGGCTGAAGGAGGATGGGAATCACCCACATGGTACAAGTACAGGTATTCCCTAAAGCATTTTATAGAATCCCCATGATAACTCTGTGAGGTAGGATTACTAAGGCTTGGAGATGTCAAAGAACTTGCCATAAGATATGAAGCTAGAAAATTATAAGGACTGAACTTTTGAATCCAGGTATGTTTGACTCTAAAACCTCAATTTTGGCTAAACATATGGGAGGATTTTCAATCTTCTATGCATGTCTCATCGAAGAGCATAATCCAGGATGAGATCAACAAATGACAGTTGACTGTCCTGAAATTCAGGGTTTAGAATTTTAATTTGTTGAAAATTAGAAATTCCTTTAGAATTGTATATATGTAGTTTGGTTATAAGAAGTAAGTGGCATGGTTTTGTTCTTTTTTAAAAAAAATGTTTATTTTTGAGAGAGAGAGAGAGAGAGAGAGAGATTGCTTGCACATGCAAGCAGGAAAGGGACAGAGAGGGTGACAGAGGATCCTGAGGGGGCTCTGTGCTGACAGCCCAGGGCTCAAACCCATGAACTACAAGATCATGACCTGAGCCAAAGTCAGATGCTTAACCCACTGAGCCACCCAGGCGCCCCGGCATTTTTTTATTCTTTAGGATTTTTCATCATTATGATAATAATTTGTTCACATAATTTAAATGACCAAACTCTTCAAGCATATACTTTTATTTTTTGCCTATGTGTTGCCATTGGAGAGTCCTTTCTTTGAAGTCCCTATTTAATCATATCTGGGGCTCTGTATTCTGTAGTACTGCTCAAAGAGGCTTGCTGAGAAAAGACACAAACAAGCCACTGCAGACCTCAGTATTCCCCCCTCACATTTCTGCTCTTGCCCCAGTCTTTTCACTTGGAAAATAGGTGTTAACTTTCTATTACTTATTCCCTTACTAAGATTCATCTGTTAAATTATGAAATAGCTAATGTCTTAATTATGAATCTCATTAATATTGCAGAGGAGAACAGGCAAGAGGTTTGATTCAGGGTAAAATGAGTTTCTCTTTCTGTGTAATTCCCTGGTCCATCTCCTTTTTTCACATAGTGGTCTGGATAAACAACCTTTGAACAGGCAGTTAGAGCTACATAAGGAAGGAAAGAACACTGCAACTGATAGACATTTATTCGTTTTAAAGTCTGTCAATTGGAACATTTGGCTTCTCTGTTTAATAATATAGCCTTTTACCCTTTTATTGACTCAGGCTCTAATCTATCTATTTGATGCCATTCTGCACACCTGATTTTTTAGAACCAGATATAAGTTCAGAGGAATCTGTCTCCACTGTAGAAGAACAAGAGAATGAAACTCCACCTGCTACATCTAGTGAGACAGAGCAGCCAAAGGGAGAACCTGAGAACGAAGAGAAGGAAGAGAACAAGTCTTCTGAGGAAACCAAAAAGGAGTAAGGAGTTATGCCTTCTCGCTATTTAAAATTGAAGACTGTGTAAAAGGACTGTAGATCAGATTGTTTTAAAGGATTGTATCATTGGTTTATGCTAGATGTTTGCTACTTACTTGGATTTACTTTTTAGAATTACTGTTTGAAATAGGTTTATTATATAGTTCTATGGCCTATTAGAGCTTGTAGCTCTTATAACAATGGTTTGAATAACCCAAAATTCATTGCTTTTGCCTTTGAAACTTTTTTTGTGTGTACTTAGGATTCATTGTGGGAGTGTCTCATATTTTAATCATTGACATAATTTCAATAAGAAATGAAACATAACTCTAAAAATCTGACCTGGGAAACACTTGACCATTTTATTCCTACCTATACCTTTGCGAGTTGTTTTTGTATGTTTATGTTAGAAAACATTAATCTGTATCAGCCATTGCCAGAGTCACCTAAAAATGTGTACATTTGGACGGTGACTTTAAGAATCTGAAAGCAAAATTTGCTACTGATAATCTGTACAGTGTGGTGGAAATTCTTTGTTAATTTGAAGAGGGTTTTTTTGTTTGTTTGTTTGTTTGTTTTGCAGGATAATTGGTTGCATTCTTCTCGTAATTGGTCAGAACAGTTAGGAATTACATTTAAAATAAAAGAGTAACTCAGTAATAACTATACCTTCTAGGTGTAATCCTCAAGGAATCCTTTATCCCAGCTTTATAGGTTTAAGTTCTGTGGAATTTTTAGCAGCTACCCTATATTTTAGTTGCATGGGGTACTGTTATGATTATTTAGAATACATTTATATAATGCTTTATGGCTCACAAAATTGTTTTTATGAACATAATCTCATAATTCTTGCAACAACCTTATAAAATGTTTTATATTACTATTTTATAGCTGAGGAAGCTGAGATTCAGGTCAGTTGGCCAAAGTCTTATAGCTAGGAAATGTTAGAGCAAAAACTCAAACCCAGGTCTTCTGACTTCAGAGCTTGAGTTCTTTTCACTGCGCTAAATTACACCTGTTGTAGTTATTAGAATACATTTTAAAATTCTCATTTCTTTCATGTGCTGGTCCTTCATACCAGTGCTAATTTATATGACTTCTCTCCCCTGTACCTAAGAGAAAACACCTTTTTGGTTCATTTACAGTATCCAATTTTTAAAAAAGGTTTTATTTTGTAAAACTTTGCTTATTTTATATATCACTTTAGTGTGGAAGTAAATTGAAACATTAATTTTTATCCCTCTTTTGTCTATTCTTCTTTCTGACTTTATACCTCTTTCTGGAGAGTTTACCTTGCATAATAACAATTCTTTGTTTTAAAGTGAGAAAGATCAGTCTAAAGAAAAGGAGAAGAAAGTGAAAAAAACAATACCTTCCTGGGCTACCCTTTCTGCCAGCCAGCTAGCCAGGGCCCAGAAACAAACACCGATGGCTTCCTCCCCACGTCCCAAGATGGATGCAATCCTAACTGAGGCCATTAAGGCAAGTTTTTATTACAAGCAGTTCATCTTAGATTTATTCTGTTTGTCTTTTGGTTATTTGAAAATGGCATATTCCTGTCCAGACATCAGAAATCTTGCTGTTTCCTAAAAGATACTGAAGTAGAAGAAAGCCATTGTGAAGTTCATGTGTTTTTTCGTTTTTGTTTTTGTTTTTTTATTTTTTAAGAAAATCACATTTGGTGAGCACTGTTAATTTTTTAAATTCAAATTTACTATAGCAAGTATTTTTAATTTTAGATTTTTTTTTTTTACACTCATTTTATTGGTTAAGTATAGTATTTCTTTGAAGGCTGAACCTGTTAATTTATTCAACAAACATTTAAGGACTAACTAAAACTTCTCTGTGTCAGATAATCCTGCTAGGGATATAACAGAGAATAAAACAGGGTCATCTTTGCCTTTATGAAGTCGGATTGTGACTGAGAGTAACGGAATAGCATAGAGGATTTTATCTTAAAAAGATACACTATCTTAAAAAAAATTTTTTTTAAACGTTTATTTATTTTTGACAGAGAGAGTGCAAGCAGGGGAGGGCCAGAGAGAGAGGGAGACACCAAATCCTAAGCAAGCTCCAGGCTCCTAGCTATCAGCACAGAACCTGACATGGGGCTCAGACTCACAAACCATGAGATCATGACCTGAGCCGAAGTTGGACGTTTAACTGACTGAGCCACCCAGGCGCCCCAAAAAAGATTTACTATCTTTAGGTTCATTTTTCAAATTTGAGTGTCTAATACTGGTAGTGGTTAGCTTTCCTACCTGAGCTATAAGAAACCTTCTTAGAAACCTTACTACTTTGTTTCATCACCAAAAATTCTCCTCCTTTATGACTTTTCTATAATCCATTGACTTCTATTAGCTTAAGGGTCCTCATGTAGGTTTCTTAATTTTAATTTTTAAGGGCATCTTTTTTTTTTTTTGGGGGGGGGGTCTGTTTATTTTAGGACACCTAGGTGGTGCAGTTAAACATCTTGACTCTTGACTTCGGCTCAAGTCATGATCTCACGGTTTATGAGTTGGAGCCCCGCATCCCTGCTTGGGATTCTGTCTTTCCTCTCTGCCACGCGCGCACACAAGTGGGGGAGGGGCAGAGAGGGTGGGAGAGAGAAAATCCCAAGCAGTCTCCATATTCTCAGCGCAGAGCCCATCCTGTGGCTTGATCCCACAAACCGTGAGACCATGACCTGAGCCAAAATCAACGTTCAACCTACTGAGCCACGCAGGCCCCTTGGTTTTTAAGGTTATCTTCTAATCTGACCTTGCCTTTTTTGTGTAAGTTTTTCTGGTTACTTTTGCCATGTTAATTCACATGATGAGATGATAAGAGAAGCTAAGATAGGAGCCAAAGACACCCTCATTTTAGGGACCTTGTTGCTAGGATCTGAGTCAGAGTTGGGGAAAGGGGGATAAAAACCAATTTAATCAAGGATGGTATACATAGGAAGGGGCAGCCTAGTGGTCATTCTCAGAATTTGAGAAGACAGCACTGACATATAAACTGGAAAAGAGTTTGTCTTTAGACCTCTCCCTGCATTCTTTTTTTTTTTTTTTTTTTTTTCCTCCCTGTATTCTTTTAAGAGTGCTCTCAACTCCTTGAAACTTTCTTGGTCTAGATAGCTTGACTATGGTGAGATCTCATTTCTTTGTATAGCTTTTCATCAAGGTTTTCACTTCATAACCACTCAGCCTAAGTTTAGAGAAGCAGGGTCACAGTGAGGTTGGAGAAGGACTAAAATTTTAAATAGTGAAACAAAAAAATTAGAACAGTATAAATTAGGTCCAAAGAATAGTTTGAATCTGATTGTGCATATTTGTACAAATGAGGGGTGGGTGGGTGTGTGTTCCATGCAGGGTAACAAATCGTGATTTCAGACTACCAGAACCATTTTGTGAATCAAACAGGAGTCCTGATGTCTGCTTCCATCTCATTGTCAGTTTGGTGGAGCATGGAATTGTTTTAGCATTAGAGGGTTCTTTTCCGTTTGATTTTCTTTGTATTTTAAGATCAGGAGTAATAGGTCAGAAACATTTACTTGAAATAGGTGAACCATATTAACCCAACTTGTTTTATGTTCTGTAGTCTTTTCTGCTCCATCTGCCTGTGAATTTTTTTCTTTATTGTCAAAGTATATAAAATAAAATTTAACCAAGTGTTTTATCCAACGAGAATGAGTAAGTTCTCCATTCGGTTTATAGAGAAAGACAACACAGAATTGGTAAACTAGCCCATTAGGTAAATAACAGATGCTGCTTATGTATGCTTCAAAATGTAAAGCACTTGAAAAAAATTTGCCACCTTCATGACTTAATGACCTACTTGAGTCTTCCTTGGGCATTAATCAAATAGAATATAGTTAAATTGGATGGAAATGGAAGAGAACATTTTAAATTGCAATTGAATGCCCTCATTGTTACCCAAAACTCTCCTTAAGATTTTGCCATTTATAAAACCAGTTTTATGCCATTTATTCAGATTATCTTTGTTTATCTTCTCTGCTGACATTTGCATAAAGCCTAGAGAGAAACATTGGTCCTGGTGTGCTAAAGCTCATTCCATAAAATGAGCCAGATCTGTAATCCTGCAAGTAATAGAAATGTTCTTTTTTTTTTTTTTTTTTTTTTTTCATTTTAATGCTAAAGATCTGTCTTCTAAATACAAAATAGAATTAAAATGGAAAGAGCTTCTTCCTTGACACACAGAATGTTGTTCTTCACATGTTGTGTCTTCTCTTTGCCTGGTTTGAACTAAAGTAAAATTGTTGCAGAAATATTGTAATTCTGTATTTCTCCACAGCCATGATGAACTGAAGTTACCTGAAATACTACTCATTCTTCCATGCCATTTTTATCATTCATTATCAAGTTCATCTCCAAAATAGTTTATTTTGAAAACATGTGTCAGATTCTCTGTCTAATGAACTCTGTCTAATGAAAACAGCTAGTGTGAAGTAATATGCGTGTTTCGGTAAATCTGTTTTCTAGGCATGCTTCCAGAAGAGTGGTGCATCAGTGGTTGCTATTCGGAAATATATTATCCATAAGTACCCTTCTCTGGAGCTGGAGAGAAGGGGCTACCTCCTTAAACAAGCACTAAAAAGAGAATTAAATAGAGGTGTCATCAAACAGGTATTAAACAATTGTTGAGGATAAGATCATTTCAACATGTAATAGCTGTAAGTCCATAATAACATTTAGGCTTTTTGTCTTTTTTTTTTTTTTTTTTTTTGTAAAAATATAAATTAACATTATGATGAAATGTTTAAGCATGGCCTAGTTTTATTATTTGAGACTAGGTTTCAAATCACTGGTGCCAGTTACCTTTGATAAGTTAACTGTTCTGGAGAGCAGAAGCAATATGATAGCATAATTGTTTTCTAGTGCTGCTTGTACTTCTAATTGGATTTTCTTTGGGGGCCCCTTGTGCTTGAGATCATGTACTGAAGATGAGAGGTGGGGTTAAGGAATTCTTTTATTGCAGCAGCAAAAAAGAATTGCTCTCGTCTTGCATTTGTTAGTTTTAAAGCCTACCTTATGACTAGACTTGTTACCATTATAAATTTGTAAATAGGTTCATCTTAACAGTGTCTAAAATTATTGAAGCTTGTTAGGAGCATTAGAGAAGCCTGAGTAAATTGAGACTAGTACTAAAACCAGTATTGATTTCAGGCATAAATCTATGTTATTTTGCCTAGTACATTAAACATTGCTTAGAAACCTAAAAATTTTAAGTTGGAATGGAGTGTATCTTACCTAAATTTTCTTCAAAGGTTCAGAGGGATGAAGTAATTACCACAATGCCATGGTAGTGGCAAAAATAGTTCAAAGGACCTAGTTCACTGCATTCTGAGAGTCCCGTTGCCTTTCTTCCATACCTTTCTGCACAATCTGATGAACACAGAATTCTGTGCCATTCAGGCATTTAAATTCTGCTTAGGAACTTTCAACAAGTACTTCACTCCACAAATACAAATTGTTCCTGTGTGCCAGGTGCTTGGGGGCCCATCAGTGAGTAAAGCAGATTTCTGCCGTGGAGCTTACGTTATAGTTTTCTCAAAATGTTGTATAACTGATGTTTATATGGCCTTTATAATGGTCTCTGACTGAAAGGTATTATCTAACCAGTGTAATTAGAGCCAAAGATCTGTCCTCAATCATAGTGTATGTCAGCATAATTGATGAGCTGGCTTCGTGTTTTTCTTCACGAAATATAGTTTATGACCTATTCTTGCCTCGTAGGCTGAACCTCATTTTGATGCTTAAACAACACTTTACAGGCTGAAAGTATTTCAGCTTGATTGCTATGTTCAAGGTAGCATAAATAAAGCTAAGGTGTGGAGGACTCTGGTTAGTGTGAATCAGCTTTAAAGTTTTGTGAAAGTGCTTTGTAAACTGTGGAAACACGTGGTAAGACTTACACATACAGTCATATGCAGTGGCTGTGAGTTAGATAACCGTCACAGGTGCAGTAATAATGGCTCATGGGTGGTCTGGGAAGCACTATAGTTTGAGATCAGCGGTCCATAAACTTTTGCCAGGGAGCAGTCTTCCTTTCAAGATAGAGATTTTCTGATTTTCCCCAAGAGATTATACCTGCTTTCATGCGGGGTGGATAGCTAATATACCGTTAACCTGGTATCACAATAGCATTCTTCCCCAGGTTCGTAGACGAGGGAACAAAAGCTCAGAGGCTTTATGGGGTTGTCTAATATTGAATGGCTAGATGGTACCATAAATGGGATTCAGTCCTAAGTCTTTTGATTCATCCATTGTTCTTTTTTCTCTGAAGAGTTGAACAACATTTTACATTAGTTCTTGTATCATCATGCCCTGTACTTTGCTTAGTCTCATATAAAGTTATAAATATTAATACCAGGATAATTTAAAATAAAAATATTGGTTATTGCAACTAAAATTAATTTACCATAGGTAAAAGGAAAAGGTGCTTCTGGGAGTTTTATTGTGGTCCAAAAATCAAGAAAAACACCTCAGAAATCCAGAAACAGAAAGGTAAGAGGTCTAAACCACAGTTTGAACACTCTAAAACTACATCTCCTAAAATGACATTTATTGAGTGGTCACTGTGTGCCAGGCACTATGCAAAGTGTAGCCTTAGTATTAAGGCCTGAAGAGGTTGTAAGTAATTTGCTCATTATCGCCCAGCTGGTGAGTAGAAAACAGTGTAAATCCAAGCAGTCGTCCCCCCACCCCTCCCCACCCCCCCCCACCTCCGAGCCCATGCACTTAACTGCCATATGTTGAATTATTGGCAACTCTATGAATTATACTTCTGTTAGTGAAACCAATCTGTTAAATGAAAAGGGACATATATGAGTGCATCTTTTACCCAATATTAGACCCCCAAACTATATCCAGAGCCAGTTTTTCGTTTTTCGTTTTTTTCTTTTTTTTCTTTTTCTTTTTCTTTCTCTTTTTTTCTTTTCCTTTTCCTTTTCCTTTTCCTTTTTCTTTTTCTTTTTCTTTTTCTCTTTTTCTTTTTTTTTTTTTTTTGGTAAATGTTAACACTTCTCCTTAAGACACATAATTTCATTTGTGGAAAGTATAATACTTTCTATAATAAAGTGAAATACTAAATATAACTAATATAAAAATATATAAATAAATAATAATTATAAAATATTAATAATAAAGTGAAACATTCAGTATTCTCCCCATGTCAGTAACTGAAATCATGACTGTTCCTCTACAGCTGTGTTTTTGCAACTCTGAAAGTTTTTGTACATTTTTTCTACAACTTTGAAACACTTTTGAAATGAACTTTTGTGCAGTGCTTTTTGGTGCTGCATGGTCTTTATTCTTTGTTATTGAAGGGTAAGAATAAACTAAGACTTTTAAATAAAGTCTACCATTCCTTTTCATTTTTATACTTTTTTTTTTTTTTTAACATTTATTTATTTTCAAGAGCCAGAGAGAGAGTGTGAATGGGGGAGGGACAGAGAGAGAGGGAGACACAGAATCTGAAGCAGGCTCCAGGCTCTGAGCTGTCAGTGCAAAGCCCTACACGGGGCTTGAACCCACCGACTGTGAGATCATGACCTGAGCCAAAGTTGGACGCTCAACTGACTGAGCTGCCTAGGTGCCCCTCATTTTTATACATATTTTTAACTCTCAATCTGAATTTCATAACTCAAAAAAGTTGCCACACAAGTGCCATCGTGCCCCATAGTATATTTGTTTGAATGTGGAAAAAAGTGATAGTTTAGCACAAGTTAAATTATCAATCAATTTAGGAAAGCCCTTGAGTTGAATACAGAAGCATTTGAACAGAGAACTCTATATTCTTTAATGATGGTAATTTTTGGTAATATATTTCAGGATAGAAGCTCCGCAGTGGATCCAGAACCACAAGTAAAATTGGAGGATATCCTCCCGTTGGCCTTTACTCGCCTTTGTGAACCTAAAGAAGCTTCCTACAGTCTCATCAGGAAATACGTGTCTCAGTATTACCCTAAACTTAGAGTGGACATCAGGTATGAGCCGTTGGCCTGTACTTCAAAGCACAAATGTCTGTGTTATTCCCTTAGCCCCTTTTTCATGAGAAAGGTGAAAGTAAATATTCAAGAAGGATTACATTTAGCTGAGCTAAGGATAAAACCTTTTTTGTGGGTTTTATTTATTTGTATTTTATTTTATTTTTTAAAGTTTATTTAGTTAGAGAGAGCATGGCCTGGGGAGAGGCAGAGAGAGAGAATCCCAAGCAGACTCCACACTGTCAGCACAGAGCCTGACAAGGGGTTCATACTCCATGAACTGTGAGATGATGCCCTGAGCCAAAATCAAGAGTCGGATGGATGCTTAACTAGCTGAGCCACCCAGATGCCCTCGGGCTTTATTTTTTTGTCTTGTTATATTTTCTTTTTCATATCTCCATTGTAGTTTCTTTCTGAAAACAAAAACAAAAACAAAAAAAACACCTACATGTTAAGTCTTACAAGACCTTGGTAGAATAATTCTTTTACCGTGTCAGCTGTTAGAACATTCAGCATTAAACTCAATGTCCTCTCAGCTTTCATTGTTAAAAAAAAAAATTTTTTTTTAATGTTTATTTTTGAGAGGGACAAAGCATGAGTAGGGGAGGGGCAGAGAGAGAGGAAGACACAGAATCCAAATCAGGCTCCAAGCTATCAGCACAGAGCCCAATCCCATGAACCATGAGATCGTGACCTGAACTGAAGTCAGATGCTTAATGAACTGGGTCACCCAGGCGCCCTAGCTCTCATTATTTTTTTAATTTTAATGTTTTTTTTAAATCGTGTTAAAATACAGATAAGCAAAATTTACCATCTTAACCATTTTTAAGTGTACGGTTCAGTGGTATAAAATACATTCATGATGTGCTACCATGAGCGCCGTGTATTGCCAGAACTCTTCATCTTGTAAAATTGCAGCTCTGTACCCATTAAATAGGAAATCCCTTTCCCCCCGGCCACCACCTTTCTGCTTTCTGTCTGTATGATTTTGGCTATGAGTACCTCATGTAAGTGGAGTCATCCAGTCTTTATCTTTTTGCGACTGGCTTCTTTCATTTAGCACAGTGTCCTCAAAGTTTATCCTTATTGTTGCATGTTAGAATTTCCTTCCTCTTTTAGGCTGAATAGTACTCTTTTGCTGTATGTACTCCATTTTGTTTATTCATCCTTCTGTTAATGAACACTTGAGGTTTCACGTTTTGGCTCTTGTGAATAATGCTGCTATGAACACTGATGTACTAATACTTCTTTGAAACCCTGCCTTCAGTTCTTTGGGGGTACATACCCAGAAGTAAAACTGCTAGATGAAATGATGATTCTAGTTTTTAGTTTTTTTGAGGAACTGCCATGCTGTTTTCCACAGTGACCATATCATTTTACTTTCCTACCGACAGTATACAGAATTTCTAATTTCTCCATATCGTCGCCAACCTGTGTGTGTTTGTTCGTTTAAGTTTTTTTACTTATTTATTTTGAGAGAGCTAGTGGCGAAGGGGTAGATAGGGAGAGAGAGAGAATCCCTGCGCAAAGCCCAATGCGGGGCTCAAACTCACAAAACTGGGAGATCATGACCTGAGCTGAAACCAAGAGTCTGACACTTAATTGACTGAGCTACCTAGGTGCCCGTTGTTTGTTTTGTTTTCAGCCATCCTTAATGGGTGTGAGGTGATTGGTACGCATTTCTTTTAAGTTTTTGTTTTTTGAGCTAGAAAGTGCAAGTTGGGGGTAGGCAGGGCAGAGAGGGAGAGAGGATCCCAAGCAGGCTCTGCACTGTCAGCACGGAGCCCGTGCAGGACTTGAACCCATGAATTGTGGGACCATGACTTGAGCTGGAAGTCGGATGCTTAACTGAGTGAGCCACTCAGGTGACCCCACATTAAACTCTACTTTTTTAATTTAGAGTTTGAATCATAAGAGAATTCAGGTTTCTGTAAACCTCTAGAGAAAAATAATATAATATCCTAATTTAAACATGTAATGTAAAATTCTGGCAGAATTTTGGTAGTAATTCAGTTCTAAAAAGTTGCCACATAAAAATATCTACACTGATCATTGAGACATTTGTGCAGATACATTAATTTGTTTATATTTGTAATTCACAGAGTTTGTGTTTGAGTGTGTGTGTGTGAGATCTTTGTTATGATGGATGACTTTTGGAAAATTGTCTTTAATCCAGTCATTTCTACAGACGATTTTTATATCGAATGCATGTTGTCTTGATATTGTTCAGTAACAGTATTTCCTTGCATTACTGAGGCATGCAGTTAGAATTGCTGAGGCTTTAGCCCAGAAGCCACATTTTCAGAAAAGCACTCAGTGGTCTTCAGAGTGCCCAAGGAGAGTCCGTGAAATAGTGCGAAAGACAAGGGAATCACAGAAGCACAAAGTTTGAAATTAGTGTCCTGGTTTTTGTATGCTTTTTCTGCCCTGAGTGTGACCCACATATACAACCATGAGCTAGAAATGCATTTAAATACACATTTCACTTTTCTCTCTCTTCTCTCTCTGGTGACTGGAGACCATTATCTTCTCCCAGCTTTTTCTTTCCTTACCTTTCTACTGTACTCCCACCAGACAAGTTGTTGATAGCAGTGTAACTTTGTTACATGTCTAATCTTTATGAACATTTCTGACCTTATGTTGAAACAATATTTTCCTGATAATAGGTGGGTTATCCACTCATAGGTGATAACGAACCTAGAGACCTTTTCCTGTGACCTCGTTAACAGTAACTTTTTTTTTTTTTTTTTTCTTTTTCCGTTTACTTCTCTAAAACTATTGATTTTCTCTACCACTGACTGTCAGGGAGTCCTGTCATACATACAATTAACATGATAATTTGGCCATACTTAATTTTAATTTTAGTTTTTGAGAGGTGGGTGGGTGGGGTACACAGTTGACCAAGGGGCAGAGAGGGAGAGAGAGAGAAGCAGGGCTCACCTAAAGCAGGGCTCAGGCTCACCCGAAGTAGGGCTCAAGCTCACCTGATGTGCCGGTCTGTTCTATTTATCCCACACCTCCATCTAATCTGTAAGCAGTTACTTTGGATTTGGTATTAGGATATATCCATAAACAAACCTCTTCTCATTACCTCCACTGTTACTACTCTTCCAAGCCACCATCATCTCTCAGTTGTTTTAGAGCAATGACTTCCTAACTCCTCTCATGCTCCCTCTCCTTCAGTCTGTTCTTAACCTAGCAGTGAGGGTGAAACTTGTAAAAATGCAAGTTAGATCGTATCGCCTTGCTACTCAAACCTTCCTGTGGCTTCCTAGCCCCGTTACAGATAGAGCCAGTGTCTCTAAAATGGTATATGACATTATGCTTCCATTGTGTCTTTGACCTAATCTCCTACTACTTTTCCCTCACTTAGCTGGCCTCAGAGTCTGTATGCTTGCTGTTCCCTTTGCCTGGATGGTTTTCCCCATAATCTACTTTGCTCACGCCTTCACTTCTCTCAGGTTTTTACTCTGATGTCCTCGTTAGAGTGCCTTGACCCTGCCTTGACTGCCTTCCTTTTTTGTAATTGTTTTATTTTGGAAACTTTCAAACATACACATAAATGTAAAGAGAACAAACCATCGTACTAACATTTCCGACAAAATCCTAAGCATTATCCAATACATAGGCCATGGTCACATGTCCCCAGTTGTCTCTAAAGTGACTTGTTAAAGTTAGTTTATTTTTGAGAGAGAGAGAGTGGGGGAGGGGCAGAGAGAGAGAGAGAGAGAGAGAGAATCCTGAGCAGGCCCCATGCTGTCATCGCAGAGCCCAACAAGGGGCTCCGTCCCACAAACTGTGAGATCATGACCTGAGCCAAAACCAAGAGTTGGATGTTCAACCAACGGAGCCACCCAGGCACCACCAAAATGACTTCTCATAGTTGGTTTGTTCCAGTTAGTGTCCGTACCTGGCTTGTACACTGCATTTGGTTGATGGAACCACCTAAATTCCATTTGCAACCTTTCCCTCCTCTCCCAGCATTCAGAATTCTACTTCTCTGTCTTACTTTTCTCCATAGCACTCATCACATTCTAACACATACTGCATCTGCCTGGCCTTTTTTCTTTCTTTTCTTTCTTTTTTTTTTAAGTTTATTTATTTATTTATTTTAAGTTTATTTATTTTTGACAGAGAGTGCAGGCATGAGTTGGGGAGGGGCAGAGAGAGAGAGGGAGACACAGAATCCGAAGCAGGCTCCAGGCTCCAAGCTGTCGGCACGGAGCCCGATGCGGGGCTCCAACTCACGAACTGTGTGAGATCATGACCTGGGCCGAAGACAGACGCCCAACCAACTGAGCCACCCAAGCGCCCCAAATTTGTTTATTTTTGAGAGAGAGAATCCCAAGCAGGCTCCACACTGTCAGTGCAAAGCCTGATGTGGAGCTCAAATTCATGAACCATGAAATCATGACCTGAGCTGAAATCCAGAGTCGCATGCTTAACCAGCTGAGCCATCCAGGTGCCCCTGCCTGGTTGTTTAAAACTACCTGTCTACCCCATTAAAATGTCAGAATCTTGAAGACCAGGATTTAAAAAAAGATTTTGTTTTTAATGTTTATTTCTTTTTGAGAGAGAGACAGCATGAGCAAGGGATGAGCAGAGAGAGGGGGAGACACAGAATCCGAGCCAGGCTCCAGGCTCCTACCTGTTAGCACAGACCCCAACGTGGGGCTCAAACTCATGAACCACGAGATCACGAACTGAACCGAAGTCGGACACTTAACCAACTGAGCCACCCGGACACCCTGGCCAGGAGTTTTATCTATATTGTTCACTTCCGTTTCCTCCACGCCCTAGCACACAGTAGATACTCCATAAATATTAGTTGAATGAGTGATTGAATGCCTGTGGGCATTTCACCTGGCCACTCCACAAAGAGTGTTCGTCCCAGAGTGTGTGAGATGAGGCACATGTTTCTGCTCCTGTATACTAGCGGCTGTAGAGCTTGTGGTAAAAAAAAGCACAGACTTTGAAACCAGACCCCTTGGGTTTAAATCCTGATTCTGTCATTTTCTAGCTCTGTATCCTTGAGTAATTTCCCTCTCTGTGTCCCAGTTTCCTAACTGATAAACAGTGTATCAGTAAGGTTGTTACCAGGCGTACGTCTCCTAGTACATGTTAAGCACTTAGAACAGTGCCTGGCACATAGTAAGTGCTCAACTAATGCTAATATTAGTCTCTGTTCCAATATAATTCTCATGGTATGAGCATCCTATTAGCATGCTAAATAGGATTCTAATTTCAAAGACTTTTTTGAGAGACTGTATGCACACATGTGCAAGCAGTGGAGGGACAGAGGGAGAGGAAGAGAGAATCTTAAGCAGGCTTCATGCCCAGTGTGGAGCCTGACGCAGGTCTCCATCCCACAGACTGTGAGATTATGATCCAAGAGTTGGATACTCAACTGACTGAGCCACCCAGGTGCCCCAACGGTATTTTTTTGAATTTTTATTTATTTATTTTGAGAGAGAGGGAGAGCGAGCACGAGTGGGGGAGGGGCAGAGAGAGAGGGAGAGAGAGTATCCCAAGCAGACTCTGTGCAGTCAGCCTGATGACGCAGGGTTCGATTTTATGAACATTGAAGTCATGACCTGAGCAGAGATCAAGAGTCAGATGCTTAACTGACTGAGCTACTCAGGCATCCCAGTGTTTTTTATATAACATGCAAGTTTCTTCTGTATTTGATAACAATGATTTTTTGCAAATCTGAATTAAAAACTGGATATGTTGGATTTACATAGAGACTTTGAGTTCACTCTAAGATACCTTCAGAAACTTTAAAGGGTAGTCCTGTCACATGGCATTAGAAATCATTGTGTGTGATGTAACTTCTTTATACTCTTTTTTTTTTCCTCTTCCCACACCAATATAAGAACATAGCCCAAATTCAATTGTATGCCCTATACTTATCTCTGAACTCTTTAATTTCTTTGGTGACCCCTTAGATTCTTAACATTTTCAACTCTGAGCAATTTCAGGCATCTTGTGATCTTCTTAATTCCATTTATGCATTTCTAACAGACTGACGGAACGCTCTCATTTAGATGCTTGCAACTCAGAATCCTTGTTGCTATCCGTTGCTTTTTTGTTCTCCATCCCTTACTTCTGATTCTCTCTGCACATGGCTTTCATTTATATATGTCTCAATGCAGACCAACTTTCTTCATGGTTGAGTAACATGGCCTTCAACAATTACCCATGATTTTCTGCTTCAAACTAAACTGGTCTGGTTATCTAATTAAAAACAAAACCTGTTGGGGCACCTGGATGGCTCGGTTGGCTAAGCATCCGACTCAGTTTTGGCTTAGGTCATGAACTCACATTTCTTGAGTTTGAGCCCCACGTTGGGCTCCACACTGACAGCGCAGAGCCTGCTTGAGATTCTCTCTCCCTCCCTTTCTCTCTGCTCCTCTCCTGCTCGTGTTCTCCCTCTCTCTCGCTTAAAATAGATAAACTTAAAAAAGAGAACATGTTATAATAATAAAAAGTTCCTTGAATTTGTATAGGGCTTTATAAAACCCTTTTGTACATTGTTTTCCATATTTCTCAAAATAGACTTAAAAATACATATTCCTACCTCAATTTTGCTGATAAAAATCTTAGGGTTACCTGGCTGTTCACTGGTAAAATCAGAACTTCATTTTTTTTAATAAAAATTTTTTTTTTTTTTTTGAGAGAGAGAGAGAGTGCATGCGTGCTTGGGAGAGGCAGAGAGAGAAGGAGACGGAGCATCCGAAGCGGGCTCTACGCTGAGAGTGGAGAGCCCGATGGTGGGCCTTGAACTAATGAACTGCAAGATCATGACCTGAGTTGAAGTCAGGTGGCCAACCGTCTGAGCCACCCAGATGCCCCCGTTTTGTTTTTCAATATGATACTTGCTTTTTCCACCGTTCTGGGCTGTCTTATATTGGAAAGTGCAGGCATAGCATAGTGAATAAGAATGTAGAATCTGGAATCAGACTGCCCAAATTTGTACTGGTTCTTCCCCTACCTAACTGTGTGACTTTGGAAAAATGACTTGACTTTTCTGTGTCACTCAGCTTTTCTCCATTTGTAAAGTATGGGGAATAATAGTACCTATTTCTTGGGTTTGTTGTATTATCTGGTTTAATCCACACATATGAAATATTTTGAATAGCACTTAGCACTATAGTGAGTGCAAAATGGTGTGACATAGACTAAATTTTTCAGAACAGGGAGCTGTGCCTGGGAGTTAACAGTAAGTTAAAGAGATGGGGCATGATTAGGTATAGAAGAGTGTAGAATTTAGATGGATGGTAGAGTGACATTCTTACAATTTTTTTTCAGTGTTTATTTTTTGAGAGAGACAGAGCACAAGTGGGAGAGGGGCAGAGAGAGAGGGAGATGCAGAATCTGAAGCAGGCTCCAGGCTCTGAGCTGTCAGCACAAAGCCTGATGTGGGGCTTGAACCCACAAACCGTGGAATCATGGTCTGAGCCAAAGTCGTATGCTTAACTGACTGAGCCACCCAGGCGCCCCAGTAGAGTGGCATTCTTTAAGAGCTTCATGAGAAAATTTCAGAGACAGGAGTTAGCATTCTTTTTTGGGAACTAAAAGGAGACCGGGTCTGACTGCATCTAGACTAACAAGGAGTAGGATCACGTCATGGAAGGCTTTGAAGCTGGGTTGAGGCTTTAGGACCTGACACCTGATCAGTTGATTAACACCGTAAAGGTGGCTTCTGTAGGTGTATTGACCTAGTTGTGGTATGCATTATGAAGACAGAAAGCACAGTGCCCAGAAGGGAGGGCATGGTGGCTTGTACTAAGGTTATGGCAGTGGTAAAAGAATGGGCCAGTCTCAGAAGTTTTGAAGCAGCTGGTAAGTAAGGATTTTACTAGAAGATAGAGGAATGAGTGACAGAATTCTGTGACTTCTAAAAGCCCAAAGTATATGTTGGCATAAAGATTGCCGAGAAAACAGAAATGTTAGGAAGGAAACCAGTTTAACTGATCGCTGCATTCTTGGAGCATCTATCTGAACCTCGGTTAAGGCAGTTCTTCTCACTGGGGTGTCAGTGTTTTACTTTGTGATCCCCCATTGGAAATCAGTCTTTAAGCAGTCTGCCTTATAGAGCAACTAATGGAAAACGTGTTTGACAATTAAGTCATTCCCTCAGTTATGTTCCCAAAGCTCTATATTGTGTACTTCAACCCTGATCCTTCTCATTCTTTACAGAGATTATTATATATTCATCATCTCTTAAATTCCTTGAGTTTAGTGACGAGATCTATGTGTTTATCCCTGTATAACTATAATAAATACTCAGTAAATGTTTGTGGGATGAGGGACTTGAAGTGTGGTATGTGTGTGTTTGGGGTTGTGGCATAAATCATATTCCTCCTAAATGGAATATACTGGCTTAGAAATATTTTCATTGTGAGTTTTCTTTAGTTGGGAGTTTCTTCATTTGGAGTATCAGGGATGTGCAAGATTTGATAGGCTAGTTCCCACTCTTTAGCATCCTATTAGATCACGGCATCCCCTCTGTTATTCCTCCCTAAGCATACAGACGATGTCATGAAAAACTAGTGTCGGCTCAACCTGTAATGCTTAGTGGTTAGGTAAAAATTTTAAATTTCTTCTCCGAAGAAAAATATCAGAGTGAAGCACCTCAAATGATAGTTTGGCCCTCGTAATTCTGCCTCTCGACCGGCTGCCCTGCCGATCTTTATTCGTCAACGCAGTAACTAACCAGTTTCAAGCCACTCACCTCAGATTCTTACTGGGTGCTCTTCTAGTAATTCTTGAGAATTATGACAGAACACACCAGGCTTGTAGATTATGATCCACCCTTCCTTCAGATGTCCTGTTGTTGGCCTGAATGCATAGCTTTCCATTTGATTGTCTTCTTCCCTACCACAGCCCCTTTTAAGCCCAAAGTCAATTTGATTGGTTTGTGCCTGCACCTAAGGTTCCCCCCGCTCCCACCTCTGAGACTACACCTTGACAGGACAGTCTTGCACTTGCTCTTATGTTTTTTGGTTTTTTTAGAATTTTTTTTTAAGTTGATTTATTTTGAGAGAGAGAGAACAAGTGGGGTAGAGGCAAAGAGCGAGGGAGAGAGAGAATCTCAAGCAGGCCCAGAACTGTCAGCGCAGAGCCTGATGTGGGGTTCAAACCCATGAACTGTGAGATCATGACCTGAGCTGAAACAAGAGTCAGATGCTCAACCGACTGAGCCACCCAGGCGCCCCTAAGATTTTATTTTTAAGTAATCTCCACCTCGCCATGGGGCTCGAACTCACAGCCCCAAGGTCAGGAGTTACACACTGCACCATCTGAGCTGCCAGGCACCCCTCTCAGTTTCTTCTTTCTTGCCATTTGGTTTTGATGACCTAGTATTGTTGGTTTGTGTTTTGTCTTAAACTGTAACTCTCTTAAGACAGAGACATTATGTTAAGAACAACCTTTTTTCTTTCAGTTTCTTCTCTCAGTTTCTTCTTTCTTGCCATTTGGTTTTGATGACCTAGTATTGTTGGTTTGTGTTTTGTCTTAAACTGTAACCCTCTTAAGACAGAGACATTATGTTAAGAACAACCTTTTTTCTTTCCCAGGGAATTCTATTAGGCTAACTTCAGAGTTTGTAAAAAAATGTTGTTTTCTGTTAATGTGTCACATACTTTTTAAAATACAGTATCTAGAAATTTTGCCTGTGAGAATTCTTGAGTTAGGTGGGACTTTAAACATGCTTTGTTTGATTACACAGTTTGGTTGCTGTTGTGGTAGAATAAATGGAAGGTGTTTGGAGTGCCCTAGAAGTTTGGTAATTGGTTCTGTATGGGACATGGTTTGTGTCTCCGGGTAATGACTTAACTGCTCTGCTTAAAGTAAAAAGAATGCCACTTGTTAAGGGTGCCAGTATTTTATTTATTATTGTCCATTTTAACAAACTACTACTACATCTAATAGGAATCAGAACTTAAGTTCAGGGGAAAACCCTGGATCTGTTTCTTCATATCTTTCCTCATTGATGTTTATCGCTATTTTTTTTGTTTGTTTGTTTTCTCTGCAGGCCTCAGCTGTTGAAGAATGCTCTGCAGAGAGCAGTAGAGAGAGGCCAGTTAGAACAAATAACTGGCAAAGGTGCTTCTGGGACATTCCAGGTTAGAGGCCAAGAAGGCTTGGTTGTAGAGAAATGACTCTCAAAAGTTTTGGTTTCAGGACCAACTTATACTCTAAAAATTCTTTGAGGACCCCAGGAGGTTGTTTTTATGTGGGTTGTACCATATTAGAGATTAAAACTGAGAAAATTTTTAAATATTGATTCTTTTTTTTTTTTTTTTTTTAATTTTTTTTTTTTTTAATGTTTATTTTATTATTTTTGAGACAGAGAGAGACAGAGCATGAATGGGGGAGGGGCAGAGAGAGAGGGAGACACAGAATCGGAAGCAGGCTCCAGGCTCTGAGCCATCAGCCCAGAGCCCGACGCGGGGCTTGAACTCACGGACCGCGAGATCGTGACCTGAGCTGAAGTCGGACGCTTAACCGACTGAGCCACCCAGGCGCCCCTCATTCATTTTTTTAAGAAAACATTTTACGTCAGCATAAATAACATTTTTTTGTGGAACAATAACTATATTTTTGGAAAACTTCATGAGAAGAGAGGTACTATTCATTAAAAATTTGCAAATCTTTAACGTCTTATTTAAGAGAAGACAGCTGGTATCTGTGTTAACAGATATTTCAACATATTTTGGGTTACATCTTTGAAGAAAATTCACCTCACAGAAAAGTATGGAGTATTTTAAGATAATTTTCAAATAGTTGTGGGTATTATTCTTTGATACTGTACCAAAACTCAACAAATGGTGATTTTTAAAGTAGCTTTATTGAAGTATGATTTGTATGCCATAAAATAGACTCATTTTAAGTTACAATTTATAATTCAGTGATTTTTAGTAAATTTACAGAGTTGTACAACCATCACTACAATCCAGTTTTAGAACATTTCATCACCCAGAAAGATCTCTTGTGCCCGTTTGCAGTCTCTCCCCATTCTCCTCTGCAGCCAACCTACTAATCGACTTTCTCTTTACATGGATTTCCCTTTTCTACACATTTCTTGTAGATGGAGTCATACAATCTATCGCTTTTTTGGTTTGGCTTCTTTCACTTAGCATAATCTTCTTTGAGTTTTATCCATGTTGCAGCATGAATCAGTGCTTTCATTCCTTTTTATTGCCACATAGCATTCCATTGTATGTATTTAACACATTCTGTTTACTCACAAATTGATAAACATTTGGGTTATTTCCACTTTTTACTCTTACAATTAATATTGCCTATGAACCTTTACATCCGAATCTTTGTGCAAATACATGTTTTTTATTTCACACGGATATGTAACGAGGAGTGTGGACTTACTGGACACTATGGTCAATTTATGTCGTAAGAAACTGCCACAGTGTGTGCATCATTTTACATTCCCGCCAGCAAAGTATAAGGGTTCCGGTGTCTCCACATCATTGCAAACACTTGTTACCGTCTTTTTTAGAATTCTAGCCATACTGGTGGATGTAGAGTGCTGTTTTGTTATGGTTTTGGTTGGCATTTCCCTAATGATTCCTGATACTGACCATCTTTCCTTGTGCTTAATGGACATTTGTTTATCTTTTCTGGTAAAATGTCTATTTAAATTCTTTGCCTGTTTTTAAATTTGGGCTATTTGTCTTATTATTGAGATGTAAAAGTTATTAACTAGACTCAAGTTCCTCATTAGATACATGATTTGCATATATTTTCTTCTCATCTGTGGCCTGTGCTTTCACTTTCTTAATGGTATGTTTTGAAGTGCAAAGGTATTTAATTTTGATGAAGTCCAGTATGTCATTTTTTAAAATTGCTTCTGCTGTTGGTATTATATCCAAGAAATCATTGCCTAACTTAGGATCACAAGATTCACTCCTACATTCTTTTTAAGAGTTTTTAAATACTTTTAGGCTCTGTCCATTTTGAGTTTTGTTTATGGTATGAGGTAGGGCTATAAATTCATGTTCTTGCCGTAGATACCCAGTTGTCCTAACACTTTTTATTTATTTATTTAAAATTTTTTAAATGTTTGTTTATTTTTGAGAGGGAGACAGAGAACGAACGAGTGGGGGAAAGGCAGAGAGAGAAAGGGAGACACAGAATCCGAAACAGGCTCCAGGCTCTGAGCTGTCACCACAGAGCCCAGTGTGGAGCTTGAATTTGGGGACAGTGAGATCAACACCTAGGCCAGAGGTGGATGCTTAACTGACTGAGCCATCCAGGCACCTCATAACACTTTTATTTATTTATTTTTTATTTTTAATTTTTTTTTTTAACGTTTATTTTTTGAGAGAGACAGAGTGTGAGTGGGGGAGGGGCAGAGAGAAAGAGGGAGACACAGAATCGGAAGCAGGCTCCAGGCTCTGAGCTGTCAGCACAGAGCCCGATGTGGGGCTCAAACTCAAAAGCTGTGAGATCATGACCTGAGCCAAAGTCAAGACGTTCAACTGAGCCACCCATGTGCCCCAACACTTTATTTATTTATTTATTTATTTATTTATTTTATTTATTTATTTAAAAAAAATTTTTTGTAATGTTTCTTTATTTTTAAGAAACAGAGACAGCATGAGCGGGAGAGGGCAGAGAGAGAGAAAGGGAGACCCAGAATCGGAAGCAGGCTCCAGTCTCTGAGCTGTCAGTACAGAGCCCAACGTGGGGCTTGAACCCACGAGCTGTGAGATCATGACCTGAGCCGAAGTTGGATGCTCAACCGACTGAGCCACCCAGGCGCCCCCCCAACACTTTTTATTTAAAAGATTATCTATTCCCCACCGAATTGCCTTGGCATCTTTATTAAAAAAAAAAAAAAAATGACCATACATATTAAGGATTTATTTCTGGACTCCTGATTTTTCTCCATTGATCTATGTATGAATTCTTATGCCAGGATCATAGTCTTGATGACTGTAGCTTTGAAAATTTTGTGCAAGTTTTCAAATTGGAAAATGTCAAAAAATGTAATGTTTAAAGAATATTTTAATTATTCTTAGTCTTGTGCATTTCCATATGAATTTTAGGATCCATTTGTTATTTTTCACACACACACACACACACACACACAAAACCCAGCTAGGATTTTGGTAGAGGTTGCACTGAACCTATACATCAATATGGGAAGAATCACTGTCTTTATAATACTGAGTTTGCTAGTTCGTGAACACTGACTGTCTCTTTATTTAGATCTTTAACTTCTCTCAGCAGCATTTTGTAGTTTTCAGTATATAGGTCTTACATTTAAGTTTATTCCTAAGTATTTTATTCTTTTCCACGTTATGTTGAACGGAAGTATTTTCAAGATTGTTCATTGCTGACATTTAGAAATACAGTTGATTTGTCTGTTGATCTTATATCCGGCAACATTGCTGAACTCATTCACTAGTTCTAGTAGTTTTTTTGTAGATTCCTTAGGATTTTTGTGGATTCCCTAGGATTTTCTACATAGAGAGTCATGTCATTTGCAGATAAAGACCATTTTGTTTACCTTTCTCATCTGGCTGTTTTGTTTTGCTTTGCTTTGCTTTTTTCTTGCTTAATTATACTGAATAGAACCTCCAGTACAATGCTGAGAGCAGACATCCTTGTCTCATTCCCCTTATTAAAGGGGAAACATCAAGTCTTCGATCATTAAGTTAGCTGTGGGTTATTTATAAATGCCTGTTATCAGGTTGAGAAGATTTCTCCCCTATTACTAGTTTGTTAGGAGATTTTATTATGAGCAGCTTTTGGGTTTGTAAAATGATTTTTCTGTGTCTCGAGATGAGCATGTGATCTTTGTCCTTTATTCTGTTAATACGGTGTATTACATTAATTGATTTTGTGGTAATTCCTTAAAGGTTAGTTGCCATGTGGAACCTAAAACCATATCTATGAACCTCTTGTACTCTTGCCTTAAATCTTTGGGTCTGTCTTGAACTTGGAGCAGATGTTTTAACTGCATAATTTTATAACATGGTCATATGGTCATTTGGAAGATAGTGGTTCACTGAATCATACAGATAATTAAAGTGTTACCACATTTCATCAAACAGTAACAAAAGTAATAGTACCCACCGATCTTATCAGAACAATATTTAAGTACTCAGAAATTACTAAGCTCACCGTAGTATATACAAATGTTCCATGATTTAAATTTTTTCTTAAAAAGTTGCATTTTATGCTTGGCAACAAATACTGTTAGTTGTTTTCCTTGAAGGGAGAGGCTCAATACATTTTCAAGAAAATGTCTACCAGATGGCCAAGTCTAAATAATAATTAACCATAGTGTATCTATTAGTCGTTCCTTCAAGTAAGGAGTATCCCATGAAAAATGAAGCTAGTTCAGCTCACAACTCAGACCCTGGGGTGCTTTTCCTTGAGACCACCATCCTATCTCCACATGTAGTTGACATGCTTAATGTGTTCTTCCCATTTCATCCCATAAAATAACAAAAAGACATGTACTGGGATTGAGATTTAATAAGATAACTTTTGCTACTTCATTGAGGACATTCTTAAGTGAAATTGGCTTTTTTTTTTTTTTTAAACAAGCACATAGCAGTAAAGAATACAGCAACTACTGGTACATTTTTGTGTCTCCGCCTTGATTTATGGTAACGTATCAGCAGTTTTACCCACCATTGCTTTTCCACCATCAGTGCAGATGCCACCACAGTGAAGAAGGCACATCACGTCTTAGCATTATTAGGAAAATAGTTTTGATCTTGCAGGTCCCCTGAAAGAGTCTCAGGATCCCCAGTGGGTTTGTGGACCACTCTTTGAGAATCTCTGTTGTAGATCATACCTGAGTTTGTCCTTTTACTCTTTGTGCTTAATGGTGCTTATCTTTGTTCCCCATCCTTTTGTCCTTGGAATATGCTATGTAATTTTCTGTTGTATGATACCCTAAACAATTATCAAACTTTTCCTTCGCTATTTTCTTTACAGGATTAAAAAGGTTATTTATTATTTTTCTAACTACTCCACTTTTCAGATTGAGACAAGGAAGTATTCTCAAAACTGTCTTATTTATTTGGGACATAACAAGTTAACCTGCTTATTGGGATACAGCTGTCACTCTGTTTGAGTTAAGGGTAGCTGTTGCTCTGTTAGGTTGGATGGAGGGGTTAATGGAAAGAGAAAATATCCATAGGAGGGTTGGGACTCCTCAGTTAGATTAAATACCTGATGAGCGGGAAGAGAAAGTCCCTAACCTGACAATTTATTGTAAAACATATCTGTGCTAATGCAGGAACTCCGACCCACCTGGTGCAGAGGAGTCTTGTCTTGACCTGCTTTGGGAGAGTGTTGTCTTGATGCTTTTCTCTTCCTCCTTGGAAAACAGCTGAAGAAATCAGGGGAGAAACCCCTGCTTGGTGGAAGCCTGATGGAATATGCAATCTTGTCTGCTATTGCTGCCATGAATGAGCCGAAGACCTGCTCTACCACTGCTCTGAAGAAGTATGTCCTGGAGAACCACCCAGGGACCAATTCTAACTATCAAAGTAAGGCTCAGAGTTGTGTGCATTTAACTGGGATCGGGGGGATTGTCTTGTAAACAGTTCTGGAGATCATGCTATTGCAAAGCATTAACCGCTGACTGAACACCAAGAGGGAACAACTTTACAAATTTATTATTTACAAAAGGAAAAACAAATAAGCAAGGCTTATCCTTAATTTACAATGTCTGCTGAAGATCAGGATTTGATTTTACTTTACTATAAAGATTTTAGATAAATCTCTTGGTTCAGAATACCTCTCAAGTATAGTATCTTTTTGCCTTTCTGAATGTCTACCAAACCATGTAATTTTCCCTTGAAGCCAAGCAGGTGTTTTAAAATGCTACTTACGTTGTTTCTTGTTGCCTTAAGCCCTGTAACAAAGAATACTTTTTTCAGTGAAGCGTCTTTACCCTGTCAGGTGGTGATTTGAGATTAAAAGCCTCGCCTTAGCACTGTCATATCCAGGTTAATGAGGCTGTATATTTTCTCAGTGAACTACTAGAATAGGTATAGTGGTGTAGGGTAAGAAATATGGAAAATAAGTAACAAAATGCACACCAGGCTGTATTCTTTTGATTAAAAGTAATTTTGAAGTCTTAATACTGACTTTTAACCTATGCAGTATGAATTTTATAATGTTATGAAGGAATGCTTTCCTTTTTTTAATGTTTATTTATTTTTGAGAGAGCATGTGTGCACACCTGTGTGCAGGGGAGGGGCCAGGGGGTGGAGAGAGAGTATCCCAAGCAGGCTCTGCAAACAGCACAGAGCCCCACAGTCTGCAGAGCCCGACACGGGGCTCGAACTCACAGGCCATGAGATCATGACCTGAGCCAAAATCAGAAAATGAACACTCAACTGAGCCACCAGGTGCCCCCGGTTTTGTCATCTTTATAGATACTCTCCTAAATTATTTCTGAGTACATACAGGTATACAATAGATGTTTGAATGAATGGAAATGAGAGATTAGTTTTAGGTTGGCTACTAATCATTTTTGCGTCACTGTAGGGCACGTCACTCACCACTCTGGGCTCCTGTTCTGCTTTCTCTGAAACGAGGAACTTGTCTTAATGGTCTTAATGGACTTAATGGTCAGTCTCTTGCCATGACAATTTAACTCTTTTCAAATTTATGGGCACTTAATTGTTAAGTGAATTAGTTAACAATTCTGACCACAAAAATTTCAGTTAGCACATGTCACCTACTGTTTGACAGGACAGTAAATTTGTATATAAATGTTTGTGGTTGAGGGACTTATAAAATAGAATAACTAGGGGCACCTGGGTGGCTCGGTTAGGCATCTGACTTCGGCTTAGGTCATGATCTCACGGTTTGTGGGTTCGAGCCCCGCTTCGGGGCTCTGCGCTGACGGCTCAGAGCCTGGAACCTGCTTCGGATTCTGTGTCTCCCTCTCTCTCTGGCCCTCCCCCACTCATGCTCTGTCTGTCTCTGCCTTAAATAAATGTTAAGAATTAAAAAAAAAAAAATTGAATAGATAACTTTCTTCATTTCTGGATTTTTTATTCAGTGCATTTGTTGAAGAAGACTCTTCAGAAATGCGAAAAGAATGGATGGATGGAACAGATCTCTGGCAAAGGATTCAGTGGCACCTTCCAGCTCTGTTTTCCCTATTACCCCAGGTAAGCAGCCAGGCCATAATGTGAAGTGTTGGTGATTGTAAATTTAAAATCTTGGGCTTAACTGATTAATTTATTACTGTTTTACTTGAAAATAAAGACTACTTAAGGCAGTATTGTTTTAGAGCAAACACTTTTCATGTTAGAACTGGAGAATGTTGGCTACCCTGCTAGATCTTATTAGCCACCCATTCCTTAAAATCAAGCATGGAATTCTTTGAGATCATCGGCCAGTTATTTTTGTGTTCATTCTTTCTTTATTAAATAAATGATAATGACAAGATTATTAGAGGATTATGTATGTTTTCATCATCACTCAAGGAGGGGAGAGCATTGGCTGCTTCCAATAACCCTAGTCTGCCTTCTCCATACTATAGAGATAGGGCCATTTCCTTGAAAATCTTTTTGATCTATACTTTATTTATGCACCAAACCAAAAAATGTATTGAGCACCTCCTTGGGGCCAAGCATTGTTCTGTGCACCTGTGCAATGGCCTTCTTATACTCTGATTTCTAGTAAAGTGCCATGACATGTACCACTAAAGCCCTATTTTAGCAAGAGTATAGTGTATTTCTTATATTGTACCTTGTGTACAAGCCTCTGTTACTTGGCCGATTGCATATTATTTGAATTTTTCAAATATTAAATCTAATTCTTAAAGTCATGTACATAAAATGTTATAATTCAAGGACTTATTACACAATGGAATCAATATTTGTATCAATAAGGGCAAAGAAAACTAGAAAATCCTTGCTTTCTCTAAAACTTTGAAGAGATTCAGCCTTTATGATATTTTGAGGTCTTTTGCCAGTATCATGAGGCCAAAAAAATGTATACTGCTGTGCAAACTGTTTGCTGTCTTGTAGACAGACCAGTCACTGCTGTATATTCAGTGGCTAATACAGTGCTGGACACATATCAGGAGCTTAAATTGCTTACTAAGTAAATGATTAAGAATCCATTTTAGGGGCGCCTGGGTGGCTCAGTCGGTTAAGTGTCTGACTTCGGCTCAGGTCATGATCTCACAGTTTGTGAGTTCGAGTCCCACCTCGGGCTCTGTGCTGACAGCTTGGAGCCTGGAGCCTGCTTCGGATTCTGTGCCTCCCTCTCTGTACCCTGCCCCTCCCTGCTCGCACTCTCTCTCTGTCTCTCAAAAATGAATAAATATTAATAATTAAAAAAAAAAAAAAACATAAAAAAATTAAAATAAATTAAAGAGTCCATTTTTTCTAATGGTAGGAGGAAGGGAATGAGGTATGGTTCTGGACTCTCAATAGATTTGTTATAACTGCGTGTGTGTTGAAAACAGGTTAAACTGTAACCCGACACTTGCAACATGGCATTTGGGGAGGGCAGGAAGATGTGGAATGTCGAAGAAAGAGCATCTAGGTTCACATTTTTCCCTTTCCTATGTGGGACTTCTCTTTTATGTGATTTTACCTTATTTTTCTTTTCTTTTTTTCTTCTCATAGCCCAGGAGTTCTATTTCCAAAGAAAGAGCTAGATGATTCAAGAGACGAGGATGAAGATGAGGAGGACTCTTCAGAAGAAGACTCTGATGACGAAGAGCCACCACCTAAAAGAAGGTGTGGATGTGTGGATGTCCTACCTTTGAGCTAATAGTGGCAGTAATAGTAATTAATAGCATTGTAACAACTCAGGATCCTTCTCAGAAGGCTCTTGGTGTAACATTTGAATTTGTCTTCCTGGAAATTCAGGGGCTTTGAACTTAGGAAGCACTGTGAATATGTGTAATTTACTGTTTGGTCAAATCTGTGTGTATATCCGTAGTTGGTTGGTTATTCAAAGAAAAACAATCCCATATTTTCCTAGGAAGAACATCACAAATTATGTACAGACTCCCATGAAGTGGTTTTAGTAAGGGCTATAGTCCAATCACCACGTTCCTATCCTTTACATCGGTGACTTCTGTCTACCCTGTGTCTTTTTTGGCAAAGTATCCGGTCGTCCTGGCAGAGTGAGTCTCTTGAGTACTAAGTGATCGCCTTTGCTCTTTGTTCTCACAGGTTGCAGAAGAAAACCCCAGCCAAGTCTTCGGTGAAGGCCGCATCGGTGAAGCAGAGAGGGTCCAAGCCTGCGCCCAAAGTCCCAGCTGCCCAGCGGGGGAAAGCTAGGCCCCTGTCTAAGAAAGCCCCTCCTAAGGCCAAAACTCCTGCCAAGAAAGCCAGACCCTCATCCTCAGTCATCAAGAAACCTAGTGGTGGCTCTTCAAAAAAGCCTGCAGCCAGTGTGAGAAAGGAAGTGAAATTGCCCAGCAAGGGCAAAGCCAACATGAAGAAGTCTTTCAAAGCAAAAAAGTAAATTTTATAGGAAAAAAAGGGTATCATGATAAAATTCAGAATCTTATTTTCTAAGGTCAGTGTGCATTTGTTTTAGTTTTGATGCTTTTAAAATTACATTTTTTCCCTTCCCTATGAACATTGTGGGGAGGGAATATAAATAAACCAATTTAGGCATTTGTTCGCTTTAGGTGCTGTTCTTGGTGCCTACCCCTTCCCTCAGTCATTTTAATTTCTGCGATAACTCCGGATTTTCCTGAACTGTATAATCTACACTTGTCATTTTTTCTCCCTCTACCCCAACCCTCTTTCTTTTTCTATTGTCAGCTTTGGCTTTTTTTTTTTTTTTTTTTCTTTGTTTCTTCCAGCTTTATCTAAACACTTGCAAAGATTTTTATATTTGTAGAAAACATCAAGAATAGGATACTGGTCAGGTGCTGGAAGTAAAAAAAAGAGGCAGTATATAGCACTGACTGAATGGAAAAGCCTTCTGCCTGGAGACTTCAGTTATAGCTATAATAATTAATCTTATTTATAAAACCACTCCACTAACCCTTTCTCTCCAACTATATAAACACAGAGACATCTTAGCTTTGGGAATAAGCCAAAAAACATTATGACTTCATTAGATTCTGCAGACCTAGGACTCCTTTGGGCCACTTTTCACGTTGGCCGATTTCCAGGTGTTTTTCACTGGCCCAGAGCATTGCGCTCCCTCAACCACAAGCACAAATTCCCTCCACCATTTGGTTTCTGACTGAAGGGAAATACAGGAATATGTTGAGTTTATGATTTCTGGTGTCACCTGTGTTACCAAAAACCAAACCATATAAAATCTTGATCAAATGTTTAAATATATTTTTTAATATTTGGAGCATGAGTTGTTTCCTGTTTGCCTTTTTTATAAGGAAATGTTGGAGAGTTACATCATTGCTAATATAGAAATGTTAAGTGGAAAAACATACAATTTGCTAAAATAAACTAAATTCCAGATTCATCTGTGGGTTTTTTTCCCCTCCTTTCTTTCCACAGCACTTTTGATATCAAGCAAGTGGCTTCTTTTTTTGAGATACTTACAAAAAAGAAAAAAAAAAGTAAATGAAGCCCAACTACCTAACCCTTTCTCATTTGTATTTGGTTTAGTATTGTGAAGTTGTGTTAAATAGTACTAGCTTTCTACTTGAGAAATACTGATTTCCGGTTATCATTTATCCTCCCTGTGGCACTTGACATTTTAATTGTCTTAAACTTTTTGGTGTACATCTTCTGGCCCCTTGAGTACTGCCAGAGGCAAAAGACGTTTGTTTCCTTCATTCCACTTGCATTGTCTCCTGGGATCTCATCTGCAGCCTAGAGTGTGGCTGGGAAATGGACTTGAGAAGATTGGCTTGAAGTAGATCCATAATCATGTGTGATCCCATCATGAGCTCATTGGAATTTGTGTTGCATGTAAGGCAATCTTTCCTGTTGTAAATCTTCCTTTTTTTATGTACATATATTTTGAAAAATATGAATAAACATGAAATTTTAAAGCTGCTGAACTGTAGCTTATATTTAAAAGATTCTATCTAGTAGACCCTTAAAAGTAGCTAAGTGTTGCATTCACTGGAGTCTTTCCTCCTTGGAATAGCTGCCATCCGTTTTCCTTTGTATTTCTTTCTTTCTTTCTTTCATTTTTTCGTGTTTTTTAATGTTTATTTTTGAGAGAGAGAGAGAGAGAGTTGGAGCCAGGGAGGGGCAGAGAGAGAGGGAGACACAGAATCTGAAGCAGGCTCCAGGCTCCAAGCTGTCAGCACAGAGCCCAATGTGGGAGTTGAACCCACGAACCTTAAGATCATGACTTGAGCCGAAGTCAGACACTTAACCGACTGAGCCGGCCAGGTGCCCCTTCCATTTTCCTTTTTAAATACAAACTTCAGTTAATTTGCTTTTGAATTCTTCATATGGATGGTAAATGATGTTTCTAGATCTATTGAACCCAATTACTTAATGAATAAGAAGTTTAAAGTCATTTTGCATTTTATTGAGGTCCTTGTTTTCAAGATCATAGATTCCAGTTTTTTATGTTTGATGTTCAGATAGATAGTCTTTAGACTAGAAAAAAAAATACAGCACTGCAAAAGGGTTGATAAACCGTACAGACCTGATCTTAGAAAGTAATTCTAATTTCTCTTTTGCTATTTGGCAGGTAATAATTCTCAATTTCTTAGTAGTATGAGTGTTGGGTACCTGTGCTAAGAATACTCTTCTGGGATCAAAGTTGGAGGATTTTGGTTGGTTTCTTCATTTTATGATCCCACTTGTAAAAAGATACTCTGAACAGCCACCTAGTGGTTACGTTGTCCAGTAGGTGCTCCAGCACAGGGTAAGAAGTTTATTAGATCATTGAAGGTCCTTTCCCACTCTGACATTCCGTAGCTAACAGAATGTCATAACTTTGTCAAGTTACGATGAAGTTCAGATAAGGACAAAACTGTCCTTGCTTCAGCATCTTGTAAAGGGAGACGACAAGAGGGCCACTCTACTCTTCAGTGAAAACCCTGTCTTCAGAGATGTACAGGCACCTTACTTATGTTGAGATAAAGGAATGTTTGGTTTTTTCTCCCGACCAGGCATTTAAAGGAGTGGGATACATAAATTTTACTTCCATGTTACAGAAGGAAAAACTGCAGACTCCAGATGTAATCCCAGCAATTTCCAGCATGGGTCAGTGGCTTCACTACCGTCTGCTAGTGACTCACTGAGCTCAGTTACGGTGTTTCACGTACTCTTAAACCACCTACAAACTACCTTTGATAAATGAATCTCAGAAAGTACTGGGAGAGAGATTGTCAGCTTCTTAACCTACCTGTGAAAGAAGAGCTACCATTGCAAAAAAAAAAAAAAAAGTGAAGACCTTTTCTTAGTATTATGGTAAAAGCATTCAATACAGATTATAACCATCCACATGGTCTTCATGAAAAGGAAGTCTGGTCCAATATAAATCTTAGAAAACAGATGTATGTTTTAATCATGTCTATTGGGTATAATTAACCAGAAAATTACATGAAAACAAGAGCTAGGTAATATGCCGACACCTTTAACATTTTTTCCATCATTCTTCTTACAAAAGTTTGTCAGTCCCAGTTTAGGTTTGCTAACCTATTTTTTGTACCTACTTTAAAGAATCTAGTCTTGCTCTGGCTGTGATACTCTTGCCATCATGTGATAGATTAGGAGAAAGAGGTTAAGCCAGCCATATTCATATGGCTTTAAAAACTTTAAAAGTTTAGGATTATAGTTGAGATTTCTCATCTTTGGAACCTGCATAACTGTATTAATTACTTTATTTCTCTTTGAGTTAAGCAAAAATTCTAATTTTGTTCATGATGGGAAATTTTCTTCTTAATTGGAAAAAGATCATTACTAAGCTCTTCCCCCAGAGGTGCTGATTGACGTTACTTCCCAGCATGCAGTTTGTTTTGCATTTTCACGAGAGAACAGATGGTCACTCAGTTCTGCAGAGCTGAGCTACAGCTACAGAACCCGAACATGTTGAAGCTCTTGGCTTAGGAACTGCTTGACGGAAGTGTGCTCAGAAGCCAGGAGGGATCGCTAAACGGTATCCCTCAGCTGCATGGAGTTTGCCTTTTTTAAGAAACTAATCTCTTAACTTTTTTTTTCTCTATTAAGTTCTATCATTTTCCATAGATTCTTCACTGGTTTTTCTGTTGCAGAAATTTTCTACCTTTGATTATTTAAATGTATTAGCTTAGTCTGAACCGTTCCTAATTTTTTGTCAACAACCAGTATGTGAAAGGAGGCTTCCGAAGGTACCTTCCCAAGTCATTTTCCTCAAAAATCGAAATTCTCTCTCTTTACATTGTATATAAATGTGTAATTAACACTATTTGCGGGGCGCCTGGGTGGTTCAGTCGGTTGAGCGTCCGACTTCGGCTCAGGTCATGATCTCGCAGTTTGTGAACTCGAGCCCCGCGTCAGGCTCTGTGCTGATGGCTCAGAGCCTGGAGCCTGCTTCGAATTCTGTGTCTCTCCATCTCTCGGCCCCTCCCCTGCTCATGCCCTGTCTCTCTCTGTCTCTCAATAATAAATAAACGTTAAAAAATAAATAAACACTATTCGCTATGAAATCTTTAACAAAGACCTTTCTCTTTGGTGCCTCTTTCTCTATGGTGCCTTGAGTGTTCAATAAAGTGCAGTTGCAAATTTGACTTGTTAATATAAATAATAGTGACGATAATAGCCAACACTAATTGAGTTCCTTCTCCAAGGCTCTGTACATACGTTGTATCATTGAATCCTAGCAACCCTATGAGATGATCATTGCTTATTAGGCCCATTGCTTATTAGGCCCACTTTACAGAGGGAAAACGAAGACACAGTGTGGTTCAGAAACTTGCCCCAGGTCACAACCAGAACTAAACCCAGGACTTAAGAGTGGAGAGGATTTGGAAATGAGATGAAACTATTAAGTGTGCATCTGGGAGTCACGGTGGCTTTTGTTTTAACAAGTTTGGCAAGAACTATTAGAATTCGATCTTGGATCTGCTGTAATCCCAACAGATGGGAATGTCATCTAGGCTGTCCCAAGTTGTTTTGCTTACTGTACAAGTTCTCGGTCATTCTCAGATCCTAACCTTGGGGTGCTTTCTGTTTCCTCACGGTTTCCTTACTACAGGCAAGTTCTTTCAGTTCACAGGATACTGGTACTTGTGAGAGCTTTTCCTCCAGGAGCGACAGCTTCCGTCAGAACTTGGACACTGCTGAGTGAACAGCCCTCCTGCTCTTGATAACCTGTAAACTTGTACTACATGAAGTCTGCCTAGAGCCATGTCAGAGGGGGACATGGCCTCACAACTGAACCTTCTGGACAGGATATCTGCTCAGTAATTATGAGCTGGGATATTAGTAATCCTCGCTCACTGCGCTCACGATTCTGAGAGGAACCTTAGTCATCTGGTCTCCCATGCTATCCTTGTCTGCTTTGCCCCCAGTACCAACAGATGCTCTTTCCTAAAACCCAGAGAGTGGCTCATCCATTTTACTGTGGAAGAACTTTTGCTCTGATGAGATTCTTCTTACATCAGACCTAAATCCCTTATGCTGCTTGTTTGCAACTTAAGTTTGCGGGGATGATATGGAAATTGCTGGAAATTTTCATCAATTCCAACCTAAGACAGCCTGCTGGTTAGAGTGCGTCACTCAGGCCAGTGTCCTAACATCTGTACCTGTGGTCCTTGGAGGCTGCATTACTTGCTAGCTGTGGGACCTTGGCCAAGACTCTTCATCTCCCTGAGCTTTGGTTTGCTCATCTGTAAAATCAAGGTGTTCAAATCCACAGTTCTTGTTTATTTTTAGAATAACCACCCAAAGGTAATGTGAGATCATTGTCAAAGTACTGAACCATGTTCACTACACTGAAGTTACTAAGGCATTTGAGAATTTTAGGAAAGACCTTTTTTTTTTTTTAAACAAATGAGCAAGAATTATCTAATTTCACAAGAGTTCAGTTTGGTTGTTTAAATGACCCTTCACTGTAGTTTCCTATTGCTAGGTGCTGTAAATCACACTCTCTCAGATTCTCACAAATATGTTCTCAAAGATGTGTGAAATGAACCCCGATTTGCAGAAGCAAATAAATTTAGCTAATTTTCTCCAGTTTAAACATGTAGTAAGTGATGGAGTTGGACGTAAATCCAGGCTTGGTAGACGGATGACCAATCACCTTTCCTCCACACCCTCCTTAGCGGTTTTAGACAACTGATGGCTCAGGTAGCAAAACCCGTGCCCACAACCTACAAGAGGATCTTGCCTTAAGATAAGCGGGCAATGGTTACCAGATTTTTTTGTTAGGAGATTTTGAAACTAGGTTTTAAACAGCTAGGAGCTTCCATGTTAAAGATGAGCAAGAAAAGGAAAGAGGAGACAGAAGTTTGAGTTTCAAATGCCGGGGAGGAGAGAAGAGCAGCCAGGTGGTCAAGAGAGGAGTCTGCTCTCAGCTGAGGTCACCAGAGGCCTACGCAGCCATTAGCTGCCACCTGGGCCAGCCCTCGGGCCATAGCTGGCTGTGGGTGAAGACAGGCTACAAAGAAAGCGGTGCCTGCTGCATGTGCTGCTTTTTTTTTTTTTTTTTTAAGTTTAGTTAAGTAATCTCTACACCCAGCATGGGGCTTGAACTCATGACCCCGCGATCAAGCGTGGCACACGCCTGCTACTGAGCCAGCCAGGTGCCCCCAATTTTCTATTAAGTATCCTCTATTTTGTCTCCGGCAACAAAGTCTCTAACAAGTGTTTATGGAGAGGGGACCTCTTCCGACCTATACCTTTCAGTTGGAAAAGTACTAGGAACCATTCCTCGTCCCCCTGCTTCTCAAATGGGGTAACAGGTAGCAACAAGAGAAAATGCCTGTTTTGAGGGCACCCATTTTATTCCACTGTATTGATGCTGGTGGGGATCATTACATTAATGGTAATATTGAAACAGAAGGGAGTGCAAAGCCTAGAACAGTAAGAGAGGACTAGATTCCTAGAAATAAAGCAGCAGCAGCACTATGTGGGCTGCTCGGGGTGATGCTTGGCGGGTGGGGGGGGCAGCGCCCATTCATCCTCCAAAAGCAGAAGCGCTGCCCTAACTGGGACCCTCTGACAGGCGCCCACGGGCTGGAGATGACGATGCAACGTCAGACAAGTCGCTTAACCTTCTGGTTCCCACCTAGAAAAGCAGGTGACATGTCCCTGATCCTATAACCTCCACGCTTCGCCAAACCAGAAGACGTGGGAAGAGGAGTCTGGCCATGGAGGGTCGTGGTCCACTTTCTGAATTTAATCACCGTACGAAGTGCGCTTGGGCTGCTCTAACAAAGTAGCACGGACCAGACCAGGTTGCTTAGACAGCAGTTTGTCTCCCAGTTCTGTAGTCTAGAAAGAAGTCCAAGATCGAGGTGTCAACAGGGCTAGTTCTTTCTGAGAGCCGAGGGAAGATCTGTTCCTGTCCTCTCTCTCCTTGGCTTATGGATGGCTGTCTGATGTCTTCACCTTGTCCTTGCTCTGTGTCTGTCTAAATTTCCTCTTCTTCTTTTTTTATGTAAAGTTTCTTTATTTTGGGACAGAAAGAACGCTTAAAAAGGGAGGGGGAGGGGCACCTGGGTGGCTCAGTTGGTTGAGCATCCAACTTCAGCTCAGGTCAAGATCTCGCAGTTCATGGGTTCAAGCCCCGCACCAGGCTCTGTGCTGACAGGTCACACCCTGGAGCCTGCTTTGGACTGTGTCTCCCCCTCTCTCTCTGCCCCTCCCCTCTCTCGAAAATACATTTAAAAGGTGAGGTGGGGGGGAAAGGCAGAGAGAGAGGGAGAGAGAGAATCCCAAGCAGGCTCTGCATTGACAGTGCAGAGGCTCAAACTCGTGAACAATGAGCTCATGACCTGAGCTGAAATCAAGAGTTGGACGTTTAACTGACTGAGCCACCAGACACCCCTAAATTTCCTCTTCTTAAAAGGACCCTGCTGATACGGGATGAGTGCTCACCCTAATGACCTCATTTTAATTTACCTCTTTACAGACCCTCTCAGTCACAGTCACATTCTGAGGCACTACGGGTTAGGGCTTCAATAACGGGAGGTTAAGGGAGGAGAAACAGTTCAGCCCCATAACACATCGTTGTGTTTGGTTTTCGTTTGTGTTCTAGGCCAGTCACTTTGGGAGGGTGCAATCTTGGGGGTAGGTTGCAGGGACAGCCGTTAGGACATACCTTAGGGAATGCAATAATGGTGCTCAAGGTTGAAAGTAACCGTCAATGCGGGAAGGTGCTAACTGAGGAAACGGATGGGAGCTTGCGCCGTGAAAACCAGATGTGGAGGGGGAGGTGTTCTGAGGGCTGCTGCAAGCCCACTGGCGTGGCGATCAGACCTGAAATGATGTGATGTTACTTCCCGCTCACCTTCATCAGCCGGCAACCCCAGTACCAGATTCTGAAAGTTTAGAGAAAAAAGGGGAGATTGTGATAGCAAGCTCACAGCTGTAGTTTAGTAATTATCATTGACTCATCAGGAAATAACCATGTGTGCCCTAACATGTTCAGGGATCATAAACTCAGCACCCTAGCTTGCCTCTTTTTTTTTTTTTTTTTTTTTTTTTTTTTTTTTTTTGTCATTTCTTCCTCTGCTTCATAGAAATAGCTCCTTTCGGCTTCCTGCAGAAGTGAGTCACTAACCCAGGGGCTGAAGTTCTACCCTGTTGGCTCCCGGGAGCTGTGTTGTCATCGGTGCAGGACGAGATACCTGGGGCGGATGATGACGCGGTGATGACCGTTGTATGCTGTCATCCTGCACGGAACTAGGTTAGCCTACCCAGGAGATGGCCGACACCCAGCGAAATTTGTTTCCTTTGATGCAAACCGCAGCTTTTACATCTCCCGGACCTTTAGTAAGGCGGCATGCATAGCAGAAGCTCAGAGTTTCTGTGCTTTTAGTGGAATTAGATCAACTGAACTTGGTAACGTGGGGGAATAGCTCAGGTGAGCAGTTACATTACTTTGATACATAAATAGAGATGAAGGAATGAACTTCAAATGGACAAAGGCATTTGGTTTTGAAACATTGTATTCCTGGGGCGCTTGGGTAGCTCAGTGAGTTAAGCATCCGACTTCTGCTCAGGTCATGATCTTGCGGTTCACGGTTGGTGAGTTTGAGCCCCACCTCGGGCTCTGTGCTGACAGCTCAGAGCCTGGAGCCTGCTTGGGATTCTGTGTCTCCCTCTCTCTCTCTCTCTCTGCCCCTCTCCGGTTCACACACACACACTCTCTCTCTCAAAAATAAAACATTAAAAAAATATATATTAAAAAAGAAAGAAAGAAACGTTGTATTCTTGAGGGTGAAGACCAATCAAAAAGGGATCTTTGGTGGCCAGGAGCCAATGTCACATACATATTTCACACATTATCTTTCCCGATTGTGGTGTTTTGTTGTAAATCTCAGTATCTCTGGGACCTAGCACAGTGCCGGCCACTGAGACCTTGACCCTCTGTCCCCTTATCCCGATAAAGGTTTAGAAAGCAGAATTCTCTTTCTGATTTACTTTTTTCACCATCTGAATTTAATTCCTTGGTCTTTTTTCATTTTGCCCTGAAACAAATTCCTGTCACTGTTTTAAAAAAGCGTATGCCTCAGAAGTAATTGTATGCATCAGAAACTTGTGAGAGCCAGTAGTTAAAGACAACTGTGGCTTGTGTTGTTTTCTCTGAAGAGTCCAAGTAGGACTTCGAATCCGGTAATTGATTGGTAAGTCCTCTATTTAAAATTTACATGCCTTTTTTTTTTTTTTTTTTAAGAAAGCTAGTAAGAATTAACCCTTTAGCTTCTGTCCAACACCAGCTGGTATTAATTATTGAGCATTTCACTTACTGTGGGTCAGGTACTGTGCCAAGCACTTTGCCCAGGAAACTCACTGGAATCCTCACGGCACTATGCGTCAGGCGTTAGTAACACTTGCAGATGAGGCACCCAGGATTACAGGGATTAAGGTGTTTGCCCAAGGTCCCACATCTGGTAAGACAACGTGCCCAAAGTTGGGGCCAAGCCTCTAACCAATACGCCCCAAAGCTGCCTCTGGAAGGGCACGCGGATGTTCTGGGGAGACCAAGGGAATGCCCAGAACAGAGGTGGGGCTCAAACCAGCCTCCTCCTGGAACTCACCTGAGGCTCTCAGCCCCAGACCTTGTTTCTCTGCCTCCTCCGCCTCTGTCCCTTCCTGGGGTGCAGCCTTTGCTCTCCCACTGGACGTGAGCCCCGGTGCCCTTTTTTCTGAAGAGTAAGCACATAGGCAATGTCTGGCGTCTCCTCTCTGCGGTGAAACTCACGTCTCACTTACACCGAAGGCCGGGTTGAATTGGGTTTGCAATTTATTTTTTGGCACCTACAAGGTGCCTGGCCTGACGGGAACGAAAGTGCTTTCCAGTTCAAAGCTCTAGCTGACACTCTGGCTAGATTTGCTCACCCGAAGGACAGGGTCACGGCCCACGTACAGTGACCAAGGTTCACGCTGAACTGGGCAGACTCAACTGATCCTTCTAGGAAACCGGCCCGGCGGGAAAAGGATGAGGAAGAGGATCCGCGATACCCCCTACCATCTGAGGGCGAGGGAGGAAGGGTGCGGCTAGCTGGGTTGCCTCGGCGGAGCCCGGGTCCTCGGCGCGTTCACTCACTCACCGAGACAGCAATCACTGAACGGAACAGGCTCTGTCCTGCGCACTGGGGATGGAAGCCCCTTCTCATCAGTGCCGCTTGCACTCTAGTAAGAGGAGTGGGGTGACCAGCAAGAGTTGCGACGGCTCTCCAGGGGTTAGGGGAGTCCCTGGTGGTCTGGGAAGGCTTCCCGGAGGAGGAGCTGCTGGAGCCGCCGCTTGAAGAAGGAGGAGCTAGCTAGGGGGCAGAAAGGGGAGGTCTCTTCAAAGAGGGGAACGGCCGGCGAGGCCCTGGGCACTGAGGGTCCCCAGCCGGAGTAGCGACGCCCTCGGTGGGCAGAGATGACCCCTCAGGCCCTTTAAGGCGGAGCGCCGAGGCGCCGGGGCGAGAGCTGGCGGGGGCGGTGCCAGGGCCCCTCGCGGCCGCTGATTGGGCGGCGCGCTCGACCGGAGCCGCTCGGCGGGCGCCGATTGGTGAGTTAGCGCCGGGCGCCGCCGCCAGGTGATTCGGGTGCTAGTTCCCGCGGCCACGTGGGGGGCGCGCGGGCGGGGGGCGCCGCGGGGCGGGAGGCGGAGACGCGCAGGACGCGCGGGGGGTGCGGCGCGGAGCAGCGGCGACGGCGCTCGAGACGCGGAGGCCGCGGTGAGTGAGCGCAGGGGGGCCGGGCAGGGGCTGGGGCCGGAGGGGTCGGCGGGAGCGGGGTTCGGTCCCCGGCCGCAGAGGTGGGGAGGAGGTCTCGGCTGGGGAGGAGCATCCCGGCCGCTGCCCCACATCACCGCCACCTCCGCCGTCACCGTCCGTCACCTCTGCCGTCACCCCCGCCGTTCCTCCGCCGGCGTCCTGCCTCGCTCGCCCCTCGGTGGGTCCGGGGAGTTTCTCTGCCCCGGGCCGGGTACCGTCAGCCCAAAGCCCTGGCCGCAGTCCCCAGGAATGACAGTAAGAGCGGGAAGAATGACCCGCGCTGGGCAGCGCTCTGTGCCTCCCGGGCGCTGGCCCCCTGCGTGCCTTCGGCCCCACTTAATCCTGAAAACAGCACTTTCCGCTCAATGTCGTCTGCTTGGAGCGGCCGTCCCCAACCACCCTGTATGAAATAGCACCCCCCGAACACCCACACCACATATCCTCCCCACCCTACTGTTTTTCTCCAGATCACGTAAGTCCCCTGAAATGTTGCTATCTAGTACCCTCCCCCCCACCCCCCACCCAGCTTGGGTGCCCCCCCCCTCCCCCCCGCCCAGGACAGGGACTGTTTTGTTCCTGGCAGGTAGTTGGCGCTTGAAATATTTTCGGAAGGAACAAACAACCCAGGAGACAGCTGCTCTTATTATCCCCACTTTACATTTGAGGAAATGGAGGCTGGGAGGTTAAGTGGCTTGCCCAAGGTCATACCAGCCTCCTGGACCTCACACTCTGTGATGCTGATCTTGACCTCTGGCTGCTTGGTCCAGTCCCCTCCCACCCGGAGGCCAAGGGTAGGTGAGGGTGGCACGAGGAGTGTGCTGGGGCAGGGAGGCTCTTTTGTGCAGCTGAGCCAAAGATAGTGGAGGTGAGGCAGGTGACCGGAGGGGCTCTGGCAGCCCCAGACCATCTGGGCAGAGAGGCAGTCAGACAGAGAACGCAGCCGCTTTGCTGATTAAGATCAGCCCCTAGCACCTGAGGTGCTCCGGGCAGCTGGATAGACTGGGACTCACCAAACTCGAATGTGGACACCTTGCTTACTGGGGAGGGGAGTCTGAGGACAGTGCCGTGGCCTAGGGGAAGAGCCCTCAGAGACCCAGACTTGCTTCCCAACCCCCCCCCCACCTTATGCTGTGTGACCTTTGGCAAGTGGCTTCACCCCTCTGAACTACCCTTTGCTAAGCCCAGACTCCAGGCTGAGCGGTCTCCCAAGATGCTGTAAAGGTGGGCCCCGCCATGACTCAACTCAGCTGTGATGCGGTGCAGTAGAGGGCTTCTGTCCTTGCCCTTCTTTTTTTTTTTTTTTTTTATTTTTTTTTTTTAACGTTTATTTATTTTTGAGACAGAGAGAGACAGAGCATGAACGGGGGAGGGTCAGAGAGAGAGGGAGACACAGAATCTGAAACAGGCTCCAGGCTCTGAGCAGTCAGCACAGAGCCCGACGTGGGGGCTCGAACTCACAGACCGCGAGATCATGACCTGAGCCAAAGTCGGCCGCTTAACCGACTGAGCCACCCAGGCGCCCCTGTCCTTGCCCTTCGACACAGATCAACCCATCCAGTGTCCTGTCTCTAAGCAGGGCCACCTGGAAAACCTCAGAGGAGCAAGAGAAGAGCCCCAGCCTCATTCCAAAGGTGTCCCCCTAGAAAGGTGCTGACCCAACCAGTCTCCTGTGTAAAACCTTGGAAAAACAGTTGTGTTCCAAAGCGATGAGTGGGTGTTTGTTCCCAGAATGAGTAAGCAGGTCTGTTTCCTGGGGTTGGGGTGAGCCTGGTACCCTCACTGGTCCCTTGGGCAGCCCCCAACTCCAGGCTTGGGGCTGAAATGCACTGAGAGGGAGGTTTGGGAGGGAGGGAGAGGAAGAGACAAACTTCCAGTTTCCTGGGGAATGGGGGGGGGGGGAGGATCCAGAGATGGTAGGTGGTGGGGCGCCCCCACCTCCACCATCCCGACAGTGGAGTGTCCCCAAGCAAGCTGCTGCTCTGGATCTGGAGGGAGGAGGCCGCTTGCAGCCCTAGACACAGTTGTCTCGGCATGTGTGAGAGCGAATGTGAGTGTGCCTGCGGACCCATGTGGCTCTTGGCTGTCTTACACCCTTAGTGTCTGAGGGGCTGTGTCAGCACAGGAAGGGTGGGAAATGTGCTCCTGATCTCTCCCTGCTCCCATCCCTCCTTTGTCTCTCATTTTGTCCTCTCATCTCCATTCGCACTTCCACTGGCTGCCCTTTATCTCCTCTTGTCTCCCTTTTGCCCCATTTGGTTTTTGGCCTTTGCCTCCTCTGTTTCCCACTGCCTGCGGGTCCAGGGCATCCCAGCCCATGATGTGATAATGAGGGCAAAAGGCGAGGTCACTGGAAGCCCCAGCTTTATACCTGGCATGGCGGCCACATAGCTTTTGTGCCAGTTACACATCTAATTTTGTTGTATTTAAACATCAAATGGAGGATAGGTGATGGACATGATGTGAAGAACGGTCAGGATCACAAAGTGGGTGTGAGACCAGAAAAGCAGGAGGGGAGAGAGTACAGGAGGGAGGAACCAGGAAGGCATCAAGGGGAGCACGCAGCCTTTATTTCTGGCTCTTCTGGTGCTGGCGACTCACTGAAAGTAAAGTAGTAGGTTGCTCGCAGAATGTACTGGAAGGCTGCTGCTGCCCCCACCCTCGCTGAGCCTGGGGCTGAAGGTCTGGGCAGGCAGAGGTAGGTGCGGTTCCTGGGCTCTTGGCCTTGGGAGTGTCAGTTTCTAAGCACCTGTCTGAAGGTGGGTGGAGCCTAAGTGGGACACGCCCATTTCCTGCCGGGCGGGGCCCTGATGCCACCTGCTTTCTCAGGAATCTTTGCTCTCCTTCTGACTTGCTCTCCTAGACTGGGAGGTCTTCTAGTCCTTCAGTGTAAGGAGGGCACTGGAAGTGGTCAGACCTCTCTGTCCTCCCAAGCTCCCTCCCGAACAGCAGACTTTGGGGTCCCCCATCCTCTCTGTACCTGTTCAGTGTCGCTCCCCGCCCAGATGGCATCATGCTGGGTGCCTGCTCCTCCATTCAGGTCTTGCCTCCTCACATTATCCCAGGTTTGGGGATGAGGAAATGGAGGCTCAGAGAGGTGGGGCAGCTTGCCCAGACTCACACAGCATCTGGACACAGGTCTCTCTGATCCTAAGTGCAGTGATTAGAAGTAGTCTGGGGAGACAGAGCCAGGCAGGATGGGGGAGGGAGGTGGGAGGGTCTGAGTTGGCCCCAGCAAAAACTAAGGGAGAGAGTCATTGGGGACCCATGCAGAGGCAGTCAGCCATTCTTTCTCGAGAAGCCTTGACTCCTCATTCACTGTGTACCAGCAATGGTCATGAGCTCTCGGGGGAGTGAGCATTCTCCTGGTCCTTGAGGACAGTCTAAGTAAGGGAGGTTTCCTTCTCTCCACTGGTGGCTCTGGGAGAGGGGCCCCAGGAAAGACCAAAACCTGGGCTGGATTGGGGGACAGGGCCCCCTGGGGGCTTCAGGCAGCGGCTGGAGTCTGGCTGGCCGAATGGGCCAGGGCCTGTGGAGCACATCCCCGCCTCTGCAGCTCCGGCCATCCAGCTCATGGGTCACTCCCATAGATCACAGAGCTCCTGCCTTGCAACTTGCTATAGCTCCCCACTGCGCTCGGGGCACAGCCTACATTCCTGTGGTGTGACATTCAAGGCCGATGCCGACCTGGCTCTGGCCCACTCTTCTGGTAAGGTCTGCCCATCCTGTGACTCTGCAGACTGTTCTGGCAGCTGTCATACCCCTCCTCTCAGGTGGTGTCTTCCCAGTGTGCCCCACCTGCTCCTGGCACTTTGTACAGGCTGGTTACAGGACCCTGGACAGGGCAGGCCCGGCCCAGAGCACAGAGATGTCTGTGTTTGACCCAGGGTGTGGCCTGCCACACCCCTACCTTTGGCTCTTTTCCCAAAGCTCACTCCTCTGTGAGGCCTTCCTGGCTGCAGCCAACCCCTAACTTGCATATCATAGCCTCCTCTCTGCTTTATCATGGTCTAGCATATAGCATATCTTTTTTTTTCTTAACTCTTCTAAAGTTTATCAGAGCGTGGGCACATGCATGAGTGGGTGAGGGGCAGAGAGAGAGGGACAGAGAGAGAGAATCCCATGCAGGCTCCATGAGGTCAGTGCGGAGCTCGACTTGGGGCTTGAACCCACAAACTGTGACATTATGACCTGGGCCGAAACCAAGAGTCAGACGGGCGAGCCACCGAGCCACCCAGGCACCCCTAGCAAATTCCTTCTCCTATTGATTGATGAGTTCGCTTTCTTTCACACGAGAATGTGGGCTCCCCGAGGCAGGAGGGAGTCGGTCATTTTGTTCTGGGCTGTGTGTTCCCTGTGTCCCCAGTGCCCTGGATGCTGCCTGGCACACGGCAAGTGCACCGGAAGGATTTGTGAGGTGCAGGAGATCCCTGGCCTCTGAGGGGAGCAGCGTGGCTCCGGAACGTGGGAACCGTCCCTTCTCCCCTGCCCTCTGCTGCCTCCTCCCCTGTGGAGCTCGAAGCTGGGCACCCTGGGGGCCATGCAGAAGGCCGGGGCAGGGGGCCGGAGAGCCTCTGACTGCGGCCCAGCCCCTCACCGGCCCAGGTGCATCACCAAGTTCGCCCAGGTGGGTGGGGCCGCCCCCACGGGGTGCGCTCTGGTGCATGGTGACTGAGTGGCGGGTCATGGGGAGCGGGGAGGAGCCATTTCTGTGTCTTCCCTCCCTGACCCGGGCTCCAGAATGTGTGTGTGTGCACAGGTGAGGAGACGGGGCCTCAGAGGGGCAAAGCGGCTCGGGCAAAGCCACCTGCTGGGAAGCGGGAGAGCCTACTAGGCCCGAGCACAGTGCTCTGTCACTATCCACCGCTTCCCCCACAGAGCAGAGAGTGTGTTGGTAGGAGGGAGGGATTTGGAGGAGGGGATCAGGAGCCATGGAACTGCCTTGCCTCCCTCCTGCCCTCACCACACCCCCAAGCAGTATGTGGGTTCCTTCCCTGTGGACGACCTGGACCCCCAGGAGAGCGTGTGGCTGGTCCAACAACAGCTGTGGGCACTGAAGGTAGGGAGCTGGGGAGGGCACATCCCGGGCAGGGAATCACAGCCTTGGAATGTCAGGCTGGAATGGCCCCGAGACCATCTGATCCAACCCCCCAGTCACAGATGGAGCAAATGAGGCCCTGGGAGGGGTGACACCAAAGCCATTCTGAGAAGCGGGCCCAGCGAGGGCCATACCCAGGCTCCTATAGCCGTGTCCCTTATGCCCGGGGACCCCTTCCCTTGGGCAGTCGTGACCTGTGTCCCATGGGTGGAAGCCATAGATGGGACGTGTGGGGGATGGTCATAACACGGCCAGCTATGGCCCTCCTGGGGGCGGTCTGCCAGGAGCCATCCACGCTTCCCCAGCTCTTGAGGCATCCCTTGGCATCCCTGAGGCATCCCTCAGTCCCTTGGCAGCTGGGGAGGGGTTGGCTGACCAGCCTGTGGTGACTGATGCTGAGGCTGGGCGGGACAAGGCAGGGCCTGGGAGGTAATGCCTGCGCCCATCCAACTCTCTCCTGCCTAGGATTGTCCCAGACGCCGGGCTGTCATCCTGAAATTCAGCCTTCAGGGCCTCAAGATCTACAGCGGGGAGGGTGAGGTAGGAGCCCGTGTGGGTGCAGGTGAGGACTGGACGGGACAAGTGTCCTACTCCCTCAGAATGCGCCTGGCCCTGCGCCACCCCTGGAGCCTCCCCACCACCCCAGCCTGCTCTGGGCCTTTGAACATTCTGTCTCTGAGGGCCCTGCCCTCTGGCAAGCTCTCCAGAATGTCCGGGGATTAACTCCTGGCCTGAGCGTCAGGACAGTCAGCCCCAGCTTTTTGCAGGTCCCCGGGCCTCTGTGTAAGTCTGTGCAGAGTTGGCCGGTGGGCTGTGGCCAGACTCAGACTGGAGGCCAGTTGGGAGCCCCTGCTTGGTCGCTGACCCTCCTCCCGGTGCAAGGCCAGCATGTGTTGAACGCTCACCTCGTGCCAGACTGTGTAGCCCACAACCCCCGGGCCACTCTCCTAAGACTGTGGTGCAGATCGTGTCCCAGACGTGTGCATCACAGGGGCCCTGGGGTCAGGTCCTGTGCCATGTGCGTGAGGTCTCACTGACCCCCACCCACAACCCCATCAGAGGGAGGTACTGTCTCCCCTTAACAATTGTCACAAGGGCTCAGAGGGCTGTGCTTACCTGCCCACGGCACACAGAGTGGGGCAGAGCCAGGATTCAAACCTTGGTCACCTGACTCCAGAGACCAGGGGTGCGACCCCAGGGCCTGCTGCCACTGCCTTCCTCCGTGACCCTGCAGACCGTGAATACTTCGGCCCTCAGTTCCACAGCATGGGGGTGACGATCCCAACCGGCAGGTTGGCAGTGGGGAGTAAGGGGCCAAGCCCAGTGGCCATGTGAAGGACGAGGGTTCCCCTTTGAAGCAGGGTTTGGGCAGGCCTGGGAGGAGAGAAGAGCTCCTCCCCCGGGAGCTGGTGGACCCTAAGCTGGAGAGCAGGCCCGGGAGGCCAGCCGGCACGTGTGTGGGGCCCACGGGTGGTGGGACTGATGGAGGCTGTCCCGCCCCCTCCTTCGCAGGTGCTCCTGATGGCTCATGCTCTGAGGCGCGTGCTCTACTCTACCTGGTGCCCAGCTGACTGCCAGTTTGCCTTCATGGCCCGAAACCCCCAGAGCCCACCCAGCAAGCTCTTCTGCCACCTCTTTGTAGGCAACCAGCCCGGAGAGGTATCTGGGGCCTGGGGCAGGGGAACCATCACTGAGGGTGGGGTTGGGGGGTGTGCTGTGCGTCAGCAGGGCCTCCAGGGGACCGAGGCCTCGGAGGGCTTAGTCAAGCTGGCCCGAGCCCCCTCCAGGCAGGCACTCCTTGTCACACCTGCTCCTTCTGTGGCTCTGCCCCACCGGGGACGCCACAAAAGCAAGTTAGCGGCCTCAGCATTCCCGGGGCCTGGAAGTGGGTGTCAGGACATGTGCTTAGAAATTGGATGGTCACACTGCCAGGCCTTTGCTCATGCTGTCCTCTCTGCCTGGAATTCCCTTCCCCTTCTGGCAAATTCCAACTTGCCCTTCAAGGCTAGTCCCTGTATCTGTGAAGCCCACCTGGAGTCCTCTAGACCACTCTTCCCTTCTGAGGTCTTGTGACATGAGCTGCGCTGTAGCATTGGTCTGTCCCTGATGACAGACAAGGGAATTCTGTGAGAGCAGAAACTGGGTCCAGGTCATGAACCGCTCTAGTGCTTGGCCCCTCGGAGCTAGAGGGTGAGCGGACAGATCCTGGAAGTCAAAGCTAGTGTGATGGCCGTGAACCACAGAGCCTTGACAGCCAAGTGTTTGGCAAGCGGAGGCTGGCTTGGCTCCATCCAGCAATGATTTGCCATCACCCCTGTGTCTCCAGCTCTGTGCTGGCTGCTGGAATGACAGGTGGCTGAGACACTGCCCTTGATCTTCCGGAGCTCACGGTTCCAATATGTTGGAGCTAGATAATGTGTGTGGTGGGTAGAATGTACTGGCCCCAGAGCAGTGGGCCCATGCTGGGGGCTTTCTGTGCTCCATTTCACTAAAGGAGCACAGGGAAGTGGAGATAAGGAGACTGAGGCACGGAAGTGCCATGCTCTGCCTAGAGTCACAGAGCAGCCCCTACATGACAGAGCCAGGATTGGATCCCAGGTTGTGTGACTGGAGGGCCTGGGCTCTTAGCCACTGCTCTAAGAGGGTACTGACACAGGGTGTACCTAGGGGATAGGAGTGCATTTAGCCTGTGTATTCCCAGCTCCAGGCATGATGTCTGGAACAAAACAGATGCCCAGTATTTGTTAATAAAGGAGGGTGGTAGGGGGGACTGCATGGTGAAGTTTTGGGGGATAAGTAGGAGTTTTCCCAGGAAGAATGCGGAAGAGGATCCCGAGTCAAGGGGCTACCTGCACTGATGCCTAAGGGGTTCCTCAGGAAACCTGCCCCAACTGAGTCAACCCCTTCCCCCTCCCTAGGTCCAGATCCTGCACCTGCTGCTCTGCCGTTCCTTCCAGCTTGCTTACCTCTTGCAGCACCCTGAGGAGCGGGCACAGCCTGAGCCCTGCCTGGCGTCTGCAGGAGACATGCCCCTGAAGCCACTGTCCAGCCCGGGGGGCCCCCCTGGCCTTGTACGGGAACCCTTCAGCCGGGATCAGCTTTCACAGAACGTTCATGCATTGGTCTCCTTCCGGCGGCTTCCTGCAGAGGGGCCTGTGGGCAGTGGGGTATGCGGCACCCCAGCCAGGGAGCGGGCAGTGGACAGGGGACCTGGGCGAGGGTTAGGGGGTCATAGGAGGGGAGTGCTGGACTTGAGTGGGAGGGGGCTTTGCCTGACCTGACGTGGCTGGGCCTGAGTCTGCCTGCCCGTTGTCGGCCCCTCTTGGTGCCCTAGAAGGAGCTGCCAGAGTCAGAAGGCCGTGGGGGCACCCGCCATGCCCGCCTGGGGAATCCCTACTGCTCACCCACACTGGTGCGCAAGAAGGCCATTCGCAGCAAGGTGATCCGCTCCGGGGCTTACCGAGGCTGCACCTACGAGACTCAGCTGCAGCTGTCAGCTCGGGAGGCCTGTGAGTTGCAAAGAGCTCGCCTGCCCCAAGGTAGCAGGGGCGCAGGCCTGAGTGTGCCCTTGTGAATCAGAGAGGCTGGGCCTGTGTGTGGTTATGTGCGTGTCCACGGGAGTTTGCATGTCGGTCTGCATGCTTGGGGGGCTTGCATAGGTGATGGTACAGCTGTGGGTGTGCTTCAGCTGGTGAGTGGGTGTGAGTGGGGTGTGCCTTGTGCGGATGTGTCTTTGCTGGGGGAGTCTTGGTGAGGAGACGAGCGTGGGGGTGTGGGGTCTGTTGTGGGCTGGGCCTCTTCCTCTGACCCCGGCTGGTCTCCATAGTCCCTGCTGCGTGGGAAGCGTGGCCCCGGGGGCCTGGTGGTCCCTCGTGCCTGGTGGAGAGTGAGGGCAGTCTGACGGAGAACATCTGGGCCTTTGCTGGCATCTCCAGGTAGGAGGGGCCTGGCCTGGCCGGATGCCCAGCCCCTGGGGTGGGCAGAGGAATGGATTGTGGGCTCCCTCAGGGCCCTGACATGTGCACATTTCTGTACAAGGGCAGAGCCATCCTGACCTTGGTGGCCTCAGGCCAAGGACTTCACCCTACTGGGCCTCAAGTGTCTCAAATGTAAAGTGGGAATAGTAAGAGGACCTTCATCACAGGTCTGTGGAGAGGATCAGATGGGATAACTCAGGTCAAGCTGTCAGCACCTGGCCTGTCACAGGGCAGCGGCTTCCTAAACATCAGCTCTTCAAAACTCTCCCGGTTGGGCCTTGAAGCGGTCAGCAGCTAGGGACCCCTCAGAAGCCTCTTAGGATGGGAGTCTAAAAGCTTCCTTTTGTGGAGGGCCCACTACTCTGGGTCAAGCATGGTTTCCAGTTACGCCATTGCCCCGGGGAGCGACCTGAGGCCGGGGCTCCCGTCTTCAGCCTCTCCCTCCTGCCCTCCCAGGCCCAGTGCCCTGGCCCTGTTGCGGAGAGACGTCCTTGGGGCCTTCCTGCTGTGGCCTGAGCCGGGCGCCAGTGGCCAGTGGTGCCTGTCAGTGCGGACACAATGCGGCGTGGTGCCCCACCAGGTCTTCCGGAACCACCTGGGCCGCTACTGCGTGGAGGTGAGTGTGGGGCAGCCTGCTCGGCCCCGTCCCGGCCCTCAGGCCCCACCCTTTCTAGCCGCGAAGCCCCCTCGCCTCATCACGGTGCCCCATTGGCTCTCTCTGGCCACACCCCTTATTTAACTCTCCATCTTGCCCTGCTGGCCCCGCCCTCAGGCCCCGCTTGGCCCCACCTCTCTCTACCGCCCCGCCCTCAGGCCCCTCTCTCCGGAGTAGCCTTTTGGAAGAGACCTCCAGTGTAGAGGCTTGGGCCCGGTCATGTCTCCCATTCCTATAGGGATGCTGGCTTTTAAAAGTGGCTTTCCCACACAACCTAGCCCATTTTTTTTTTTTTTAGCAGAGCTGGAAACTGATTCAGAGAGGGCAGGGGCTAGTCTAAGCTCACCCAGCCCCTGGGCTTCTAGGTCTGGAGTCTTGACCTGACCACAGGTTTCCAGGGACTGGGTGTATGCCCTTATCACCAGCTGGATGGCTCAGTCCTGTCCAGGCTGGCAAGAGAGAAAGAGAGGAGACGGTGTCTGGCTCTGCCGTGAGCGGGACAGTGACCTCTCTGGGCTTGAATTTCCTCCCTTCTGGAGTGGGGCAGGATCCCCTGTGAAGGGGTGGTTGGTGTCCAGAGCGGAGCCATGGGGAGACAGGGAGCTGGAGCTTCGGCCTTTTCCTCCTTAGCACCTGCCTGCCGAGTTCGCCAACCTGGAGGCCCTGGTGGAACACCATGCTGGGACGGGGCGAAGCTTCTTCTGCTCCCTCAACATGGGCCGCCTGAATCCTGGCTATGAGGAGCAGGACTGGGGGTCCGAGGGCAGACCCCCCCGGACACTGCGGCCCCTTGGCCATGCCAAGTCCGAGGCAGAGCTGCAGGGCCTGGGCTAGGAGGCTGGGCCCTATGCCCACTGGCCCTGCCTCACCCTGGCTCCTGGGCCTCAGCGGGCCGCCCTGCCCTCTGCCACCCCGCTGGTCACCAGTTCCATCCAGTCACTCTGCCCCTTGGACCAGTCTTCCGTCACTTCACTGCCTGTGGTGGGGGTGGGGAGCCCTGGCACTGGGGATTGCCCATGGCTTCTCGTAGGACGTGACCGCTGAGACTGCAGGAGGGGCAGGTGGAGCTCCAGGCTTCTGTTAACTTGCTAGGTGACTATGGATGCTTGTCTCTAGGCTTCACCTTACTCCTCGGAGGGGAGCCTTCTGAGGTGGGCAGGAAGGTGTGCTCACCAGGGACATGGCCTCCTAAGGCGGCCAGGCCTTGTGGCCCTGACTGGGAGTCTCCCAAGGGCACCTGACTGAGGTTGCCAGCCATGTAAGGGAGAGGTGTCTGGGGAGGCAGGAGCGAGTCCTCACTGTGGGCAAAGACCTGGGGGCAAGCCACTCTGTCCATGAGGGAAACAGGACTCGGAGGAGCTAGTGGGCATGGCGTCTGGGCTGAGCTACACCCAGGCTGACAGAGAGAGCATGCCTGTTTCTGACATCATTTGAGATTAAGGCAGTCTCCCTTGAGTGTTGAGAAATGAGGGTTAAGGGGGCATAGGATGGCAGAATGGACGAAGAGCCTTGCCCCCCAAGCCCAGGCGGACACCTGTGTGCAGAAGGGATGTGAACCAGCAGACAGGGCAAAGAACCTCTGTGTTGCTTAGAAAGGCTGGTTGGTCTCCACTCAAAACCACAGGATTGTGATTCCTGCCTTCTGTGGAGGGATGCCCCGTCTCACCCCTCCCCAACAACCCCAAGAACCACCAAGACGCGCGCGTGCACACACACACACCGCACACACACCGCACACGCTGGCTCGTTTCCTTTGTCCGTTTGACTGGCAGGGGCCAGCAGTGAGCCGCAGGAGTACTGGGGTGACCGGGGCTCTATTCAACTTATTCTGCAGGCCATTCTGGGTCTAGCGGCTGCCTGGGAAGCCACCTGGTTTTGGTCCACTTCCCATAACGTGGCGCTGGCTGGCTCTGGTTGTCAGGGGCTACCTCACCAGCCCAAGCCCCCTGGGGCTGGGTCACAGTACAGCCATCCAAAGGTAGAACTGATGTGGACCCTGCCGGGGGGGGGGGGGGGGTGGTGGTGGGCGTTGGCCTCAGCAGGGAGTGGGAGTACAGAGAAACGATTCTGCTCTAAGGCAATAGCCCTGAAGTGACTGACAGATCCAGGTGCCCCCCGCCCCCCTTTAGAGGCAAGCTTGACGGACAGACATGAATACCAAATTATTTAGGGAGCAAGTTTACTTCGTATGAACTTCTCTATTCCTGAGGCAGAGGCTTAGTCACGAATGTGGGGGCTGCCCTCCCCCATCTGGGAGTGGGATGTGACTGTTCAGTGCCTTGAAAACGACAGATTTCTGACTCCTGGAAGGGAGAGGGCGGCCCTGACGGAAGAGAAAAAAGGGAGGACCCTCGGAAAGTCAGGCCTGGTGTTCCCAGCTTACAATCTCCTGCCCAGGAAGTGGTCTTGTCAAAAGGGATAAAAGGGATAGGAGGAAGCTGTCCTTTGGGGGTTCTTTTCACTGGCACCACAGCACTGATTTTATACTGAATGTGAGTGGGGCTCATCATACAGCCATTTCCACCAGGGACTGCCACCGGAACCCACGGTCCCCTGGTCTCTAGTGGGAGGCGTGGTCTCACATTTCACTGGCAAGAAAAGGGGTTTGCTGATAGGGTGTTCAGGCTTGCAGCACCAGAGGCACATGTTTAAGAAGACCTGGTGACTGGCCCAGGCTTAGGACCAAGCTTAGCTCTACAAGAGATGGGTTTTGTTGCACAAATCATCCATGTGGACAAGGTATCAGGAATGTTCTCAAAGCACTTTAACATTCCCTTGCACAGCATTCATCACGTGGTATAAACAGCAAGTTTCTTGACCCATGTGCGCAGACGCTTCAGTGTCTTAAATCATAAGTCAGCTTTCTCTTTGTTCCAACCAGCACCACCTGGGTAGCCAGCTCTCCTTACTGTGTGGACTTGAAACAAATAAAATGCATTTCTTCGGATTGTCTAGTACAGACTTTTCCTTTGAAAGGCAAGGTCTCTGTCCAGTTTGCCTGTCTTGGTTTGCCAACCATACCTTCAGCTGGTGCTGAATGGTGAACCAGAGGGAGATCTTGTCCTCCCCGGCGGGGGTGGGGGTGGGGCGGGGGGAGGGGCTCAGGGTGTCCTGAAGGGATAGGGTAGGTAGCTTTATTCAAATCGTGTCTCCAGTTAAAACCTTCAGTGGGTACATCCCACAGAAAAATGACAGCCCGTTATTCTGGCTGGAGGGACTTGTACAGAGCCAGCGGATATGGTCCTGGCACCCTCTCCAGCCAAAAGATTTTGTCTCTCAAAAATGGTTTTGTTTTGTGTGTTTTTAAAAATATTTTTTTATGCTTATTTTTGAGAGAGTGCGAGTGGGTTAGGGGCAGAGAGAGAGGGAGACACAGAATGCGAAGCAGGCTCCAGGCTCTGAGCTGTCAGCACAGAGCCTGACGCCGGGCTCGAATTCACCAACCCTGAGATCATGACCAGAGCATGACCAGAGCCTGAGACACCCAGGCGCCCCTTTTTTTGTGTTTTTAAGCTGGGTCTTAGAAAAAACTAGGGCAGCATTAGAAGGAAGCTTTGCTCTGTCGGAGGCCGTAACAGGCTTTGGGCGGCCCTCTCCTGAGTCAGTAGAGGGATGTGGATAGAAGACCGCAAGGTCCTTGTCCCCTTTCTCGGTAGGTCTCTAGTCCCCGCATAAGGCCCCGCCTCCTGTATCTCTCTCGAGGCGGAGTCAAGCCTGGCCTCCTTGCCCTAGCTGGGCAACCTCGGACAAGTTGCTTAACCTCTCTGAACTGGGCGGTGGGGATCAGAGGAGAGAGCGGACTTGAAGCCCTGGTAAGAAGCGGGCAGACGCTCCAGCAAAGCGGGCCGCCTGGACCCGCCTGCAGCTAGGAGATGCTCCTGCAACGAGGCGCCGCGAACGCGGGGACGCCCCGGGAGCCCGCGGCTGTGACGCCACGGGTGTTGCCCGGCAACCGCGAAAGCCGCGGCGGAGCGCGTGCCAGCGGGCGGCCGGGGCGGTTCCGGGGCTCAGGTCCTGTGGCGGCGCCTGCAGCGCGGATCCCCCACTTCCCTCTCCCCGGGCCGGGCCTCAGGGACGGACGAACCCTGGCGCGGGAGGAGGCGGCGGCCCGGCTCCGGTCCTGCGACCCCCGCACCGCCCCTCTCCTTCTCCCAGGGTGCCCCTCGAGGAGTCCCGGCCCCCCGCCGCGGCCCCGCCCCTGCCGCAAGGCCCCGCCCCCCGCGACCGGCGCTGGCCCCGCCCCCCGGCCCGGGCCGTCGAGCGTCCCAGCCGTGCGGCTCACGTCGCGCCGCGCCGGGGGGCCTCCAGCCGCGGCGCCATGGCCTCGGAGTCGGTGAAGGTGGTGGTGCGCTGCCGCCCCATGAATCAGCGGGAGCGGGAGCTGAACTGCCAGCCCGTGGTGACGGTGGACTCCGCGCGCGGCCAGTGCTTCATCCAGAACCCGGGCGCTGCCGACGAGCCCCCCAAGCAGTTCACCTTCGACGGCGCCTACCACATGGACCACTTCACCGAGCAGATCTACAACGAGATCGCCTACCCGCTGGTGGAGGTGAGGGCGCCCGGGAGGCCGCCTCCGAGGACCGGCCAGGCAGGGCTGGGGGCCACGCCAGGGGTCCTGAGCGGATGGCACTGTACCCAGAGCTGGGCGGGAACTAGCTTCCGGAGGAGCGTGGGTGGGCACCAGCAGGTTGGGCTGAAGTCTTTTGTCTAGGCAGGACACGGCTGGGACCCACCTCCAGCCCCCACGCCCGGGTCTCCACCGTCTGCAACGCCAAAGCACGTCCTCACCTCCACCCCTTCCAGTCCCCTGCCCACAACTGCTCCAGTCCCCAAGACCTTCCACCCCCCAGCCCTCCACCGTCATCTGAGAACTTGAGGCCTTCTCTCAATGCTCTAGCCGCTGCCCCCAGCCGCCGCCGCCACCTCCTCCTGCTCCCAGGCCATGGCCTCTGCTTCCTCCCCTCAGCATTCAGAATCCCCTGTCATCCTCCCTGAGTCAAGCCTGCGGGGGAGACCGCCGCTTCCCTCCTGCCTTAGTCTTGGAGGAATGGAACCCCATTACCTTTGGTCTAACCTACCATTTTCTCCAGCAACAGTTTGTCACCCTTAATAGGGCTTTTGCTTTCCAGAGCACTCACACCAGGTAGCTGGCACATTTGGGACATAGGGAGACTGAGGCCCAGAGGAGGGAAACTTGCCCAGGCTCCGATGGTGGGTTTCTAGCAGAGGAGTGGCTGAAACTCTGCCTCATGCCTTCTGGCCAAGGGCTCTTCCTTTCTACCAACGCCTCCCCACCTGTTCACCGCTCAGCAGATCACTAGTTTAAGTGAGATGTCACAGATTGTCCCACGAAAAATGGAAGTTTGGGAAATGCTGCGTTCGGCCTCCCTGGTGTGAAGCTTCACAAGGCACATCATGACACCTGAGCTCTGGGGAGTCTTGCAGCAAAGGAACTGGTTTGACTTACTGAACCCAGCGTTTCCCAAATGCATTTTAGGACCCTTTTTGCTTTCACTGGCAGGCCAGTCACCATCCTCCAGAGCACCTCCTTTGGTGGCCCCATCTCTTCTGTGAAGGCTCAGTCAAAGCCCTTGGCAGGGCTGAAGAACTCCCCGGTGGTCAGGGCCTGATGGAGGTGATGCCCCGGGGGACGAGGGCAGCTCTCCCCAGGTTGCGTTCCCAAACTCTGGGATGGCCAGGCTGTCCTGCTGTCCTGTACTCCCAGGCTAGAAGGGACCTGAGGGGTTGTCTGGTCCACCCCACCTCCCCACTGAGTCCCTGAATGACCAGCCAGTGGCAAGGGCTCACTCTTCCCCAAACAGCCCCTTTCCCCTTTGCCGCTTGGCTCCTAGAAGACCATTCTGCACGGTGAGCCAGAGTCATCTTCCCTGAAGCTTTCAGCCACCTGCCCTGGCTCCGTTCCTGAGGCCCACGACCACCTCTGCTCCCTTGTCCAAGATTGGCCCCTTAGAGATCTGAGGAGTCCAAGATTGAGTCCTTCTTGGCCTTGCTCGTGGGTCCCTGCCTCATCTTGGAAGTAATCCCCTGAGGAAGCCCCCCTTGTCAGGGTCCCCAGGAAGCCCCAGCCTGGAGTGGGGGATGCTAAGGACACAGTGGCTCTATCAGATTCCTTCTGTAGCTCTCCCTACTGTCCTGAGTTCCCCCACTACTTGGGATTCTCTGCCAGGACCTGCCTCTGGACATCACGCAGAGCTTCAGGCTCAACACGACATACATTCATTTTCATTCATCCATCCATTCAGCTGGCAAATAGCATCTCCATGTCAGGCTCGTCCTTGGTTTGGGGAGCACAGCCCTAAAGAAGACCTGGGCTCTGCCCTCAGTGAGGCCACGGTCAGGGAAAGGGACAGCTAAGCTAATAGCTACGGTCCAAGGTGATGAGTGGGAGGAGAAGCCTGGGGGACTTTGGCAACATAGAGAACCTGGCCTTGGAGGGCATGGGAAAGGAGGGGGAAGGCTGGGAGGGCTTCCTGGAAGTGGTGACATCTAAATTGAGACCTGAAGGATGAGAAGAGTAGGTCAGGCAAGAAGGTGGTGGAAAGGGCCTTCCAGGTGGAGCCCAGTATTTGATTCTCACAAGACTCTGGATGCATGTAGAGCTGGTGTCCTCATTCCTGGTGGGGAAACTGAGGCTGGGAGTATCACAGAATGAGTTTTTTTTTTTTTAAGTTTTTAAAATTTATTTTGAGAGAGAGAACGAGTACGGGGGGAGAGGCAGAGAGAGAGAGAGGGAGAGAGGGAGAGAATCCCAAGCAGGCTCCACTCTGTCAACTCGGAGCCTAACTCAGGGCTTGATCTCATGAACTGTGAGATCGTGACCTGAGCCAAGATCAAGAGTCAGATGCTTAACCTACTGGGCCACCCAGGCTCCCCAAGGGGCTGTTTTGATACCCACACAGTACCTGGTCCCCGTGCTGCATTTTGCTGCCTTCCATTAAATGAGCAGTGTGCACAGCAGAGGCAAAGCCCAGCTCGGGGCTCTGAGCCGGGAGCACTGCACCATTAGGTGCTGTGTGCTGTGTGCCCCGCGGGGCTCTGACCCAGGTCCCGAGCTCTCCCAGGGCTTCTGTTACTTCTACGGGGCCTCCTGCCCAGGCCCTGGCCTTTGGGTCCTATTGCACAGCCTTCCTGTTCTCTTCTTTCCTGCTTCTCCTGCACTTAAATCTAGTCCCTATTCCTGATCTTCTCTGTCACTGGGTGACCTCTTTGGCTCTCCTGGGTGCTGTCCACCCCAGACCCACCCCTTCTGCCCATTCGCATTCTCGCCAGAGCTACTCCCCTCCACGTGTGTCTGGCCTGCTGCCTGGTCTGTGGGCTCTTTCCCAGCCGGTGGCTTTGCCATCTGCCCCTTCTTCCCACTGAACACCCATGGCCTTTGAGTCACCTCTAATGAGCCGCCCCCAACCCACCCACAGGCCAGGTACCACGGCTTCTACCACGCCCAGACGTCAATACAGTAAAAGCCATAGCATTCGGTCCCTCGATGGGACATTCAGCAGTGTTTTGGGGAAGGGGCGGAAGGGGAACATGAGGCAACTTAGGACAGACGTTTTTTTTTTTATTTCAATTGCAACAGTTCTGTGTTTAATGTGACGTAGGAAAGATGCTTAGCGCATCCAGCCTGTAATGCAGTTTCATAGGGATTCTTGTTGAGCATGTGAGCAAGTGAGAAGGAGTCAGTTAGCAGTTGGTTTCCTGAGAGTCAACTTGTAAGTAGCAGAACAGGGTGACGTGCAGAAGCCTGGGTGGAAGGACAGAGCGGCCGACATGCAGGACCCGTTCTCAGTGCAAGCCCATCCCTTGTGGATCTGGAGGTATCCCTAGATGGGTGAAACCTTTTTGAAATCTTATGTTTTGCCTTAAAAATGTATGTAAAATTGTTTTCTTTTAATTCTTTTATTGTTTATTTTTGAGAGAGACAGAGAGCAAGCCGGGGAGGGGCAGAGAGAGAGGGAGACACGGAATCCGAAGCAGCCTCCAGGCTTTGAGCTGCCAGCACAGGGCCGACACGGGGCTCGAACCCACGAACCGCGAACCGTGAGATCATGACCTGAGCTGAAGTCGGACACTTAACTGACTGAGCCACCCAGGTGCCCCTGAAATTGTTTTCTACTTCGCTCCAGAACAGTGCTGTTCTGTAGACCTCCTGCAGTGGTGGAAATATTCTGTTTCCAGGCTGTCCAAGTAGGTACCGCTGGCCGTATGTGGCAAGTAAGCACTTGAAATGAGGCTACTGCTACTGAGGAAACTGAATTTTACTTTTGTTTAAAGTCCAGTTAAATTTAACTAACTCAGTGGCTAGTGGCCCCCACGTTGGACAACACTCTTGAGCAATGATGTCTAAAACACACATAATGTGGGCCACATACATCATTTGAGTTTTCCAGTAGCCACATTTTATTTATTTATTTATTTATTTATTTATTTTTTTAATTATTTTTTTTTTTTAACGTTTATTTATTTTTGAGAGAGAGAGAGACAGAGCATGAACGGGGGAGGGTCAGAGAGAGAGGGAGACACAGAATCCGAAACAGGCTCCAGGCTCTGCACGGTCAGCACAGAGCCCGACGTGGGGCTCGAACTCACGGACAGCGAGATCGTGACCTGAGCTGAAGTCGGCCGCCCAACCGACTGAGCCACCCAGGCGCCCCATCACATTTTAAAAAGTAAAAAAAGATGTGCCCGGTGGCTCAGTCGGTTGAGGGTCCGACTCTTGATTTCGGCTCAAGTCATGATCCCAGGGTCGAGCGAACGAGCCCTGTGGCAGGCTCTGCGCTGAGCGTGGAGCCTGCTTGGGACTCTCTCTCCCTGTCTCTCTGCCCCTCCTCTGCTCAAGCTTGTGCACTCGCTCACTCTTTCTCTCTCTCTCAAAATAAAAAAATAAGTAAAAGTAAAAAGTGAAAGGAAACAAATGAAGCTAGTTTTAATAAGAGATTTTTATTGAACCCAGTATATCCGGAACATTATTTCAAGAAAACATACTGGTAACGTGTAGTCATTCTTTGATATCAGTGAGAGATAGTTGACGTTCTTCTGTCATGCGAAGTCTTTGCAATCAGATGTGTGTCTTACATCGTATCATGTTGCGGATGCTAAAGTGTTGACAGTTCAAACGAAATGGAACAAAAAATAAGGTTCTGTTTAATGGAAAAATATTTTATATTGCTTCTGTGAAATGTAAATTAACTAAAATAAAATAAATTCAGTTCCTCAGTCGCACTGGGCCCATTGCTAGTGAGGCTGGTGGCCACCCTACCGGACAGCGAAGCGATACCTGTTTTTGTGTAGAATATCTTCCCCGGGCTTGGGTGACGCTGATACTCTGGGCCCCGCACCATGTGGACCCTGCACGTGTCCCCAGCTCTGAGGAGCCGGGCGGTGGCTCCTGGCCGGGCGGTGGGTCTGCCATTGCCTCTGCCCCACCACAGGGGGCTGGTCCCTGTGTGCAGCCCCCTGGAGCTCTGCGGAGGTGCAGGAACCCACACAGTGGTCAGGGTTTCCTTGGACAGACGAAAGGGGCTCCTCCGGTTCCGCCCAGAAGAATGAGGCCTGGCCGTCAGAGAAGCTGTGAATCATGATTTCTGGTTCCTTCACCAGCAGTCCCTGGGGATCCCGAGCCCCGCGTTGGCCCACAGGATGGGTCTTTGCGGGTCACTGGGTGTGGATGCCAGGTGGGCCCTCGGGGCCTGGGAGCAGCTCTCTGGGCCCACGTTCTGACACAGGATTCCGCTGCCCCGTGCTGAGTTCTAGAATCGGTGACCTCATGAGCTCTGTGAGGGCAGGGACTGGGGTTCCGCCTCGATCACCGCCGTGTCCCCAGCCGGAGCGCCGTGGAATGAACAGACGTGTCAGTGAGTGAAGACCGATTTCAGGGTTGCCGCCGCTTTGCTTCCTTTCTTCCGTCCCCCTCGCCCCGGCTCCACCTGCTCTCAGACTCTGACCTCTCCGCACCCCCTCAGCCTGGAATGCCTTCCTCTTCCTCCGCTTGCCTGGTGTGAGGGTCGCTTGTACAGGTCCGTCTCCGCCACGTTTCAGGCAGACGTTCAGTGAGCGCCCCTGTACGCGAGCCCTCCATGTGCCAGTGCAGGAAATAGTTCGCGTGTAAACCTCACTACAGGCTTAGAAGGAGGTGCTGTTCTGATCCTGAGGGGGGAACTGAGGCTCAGCGTGCCTGGGTAAGACCAGCTCCCCCGGCACACACTCAGGAAAAGGGTGATTTGAACCCCTGAAAGAGAGGCCAGGCTCCACCTCACAAGCCCTTAACTCCACACACGGACAGTGTCCCCCACCAGGAGGTGGACCCCTAGAGGACAGAACTGTGACTTCCTTATCTCTGTACCGCACGGCCAGCCCAGTGCCATCCTGGGAGGGGCCCTGAGTCTGTGAGTTAGGAGACGGCCGAGTCCAGCTGGGCTCGGCCGGCTGAGCACCGGGCTTTGGTTCTCCCACACAGGGTGTCACTGAGGGCTACAATGGCACCATCTTCGCCTATGGCCAGACGGGCAGCGGGAAGTCCTTCACCATGCAGGGCCTGCCGGACCCGTCCTCGCAGAGAGGCATCATCCCCAGGGCCTTCGAGCACGTTTTTGAGAGCGTCCAGGTATGGGCCTCCTGGAGGGAAGGGGCAGGTCTGGGGGCTCTTGAGACATTACCGTGAATGGACCGGAAGGACTTCAGAGCCCGCCGGGACTCGACGGGTAAGCGGAGGCAGGCTGTGGTTTCTGGAAAGGGGATGGGAGAAGAACTTCACGCTGAGAAAATTCTACGTGACAGGGCCGTGGTTTCCTCCTGCCATTTCTGGATCGTAATGTATCATTTGATCCAGAGCACTCCTCCGAGAAGCCGTTGTAACCATCAGAGCCTCCCTTTTTATTCGGCAGTTGCTACAGACCAAGCCTTGTGCAAAGCCCTTTGCATAATTATCTCAGGGAACCCCCACCCTGGCCCAGGAGATCACTATCATCCCATTGTCGAGATAGGGAAGCCCAGACGTGTAGCCCCTATGTGCTGGGCCAAGACCACTTATCCCAGTGTCCAGGCTGCAGGGGAGAATTGCCCTGGTGGCCTCTCATGGCTGTGAGCAGAGATTCCTGCATCTGGGAAATGGCAGAGCAGGGACTGCGCCCCTAGTCGGCTGTAGAGGGATCAGACCGTGGCCAGTGCTTGGTCCTGACCTGTGGCCCTGCCAGGCAGGGTAGGGGGCTCGCCTCCCCTTGACATCGCCTCTCCTGCCACGAGGTGCTTTCGAGATGTCCTGGCTGCAGAGGGCTTAGGTTGCAGGGGCAGGGCTGGCAGCAAGTGCTCAGGCGTCTTTGCTGTCCCTGTCCACTCCCCGCAGTGTGCAGAGAATACCAAGTTCCTGGTCCGGGCCTCCTACCTGGAGATCTACAATGAAGATGTCCGTGACCTGCTGGGGGCCGACAGCAAGCAGAAACTGGAGGTGGGTGCAGATGCGGCTTGGGCGGGGAGGGGCTGGTGGAGGGGGGAGGCTGGCATCAGGCCGTGCTCCCTCAGAAATACAGGGGAGGTGTTCTGAGGGCACAGGCGCTGGTTTGGACTAGAGCAGGGACTTTTGAACTTGAATTTTGGAGGAATCTCTGAATCCATGTTGTAGGGGAGTGGCTAATGGGCCTACCCCCGACCACACATGGCGGGGGGGGCTGCACCTCACCTGGGAGAATCCCACCTGTGTCTGGTGAAATAGATGAAGTCTTTGTGATAGATTTCATTTGGAAAACTGGGTTCCACTTCTGAAAAAATTACTGTGAAAATCTGTAAGTGCCCTTCAAGCTAAAAAAAAACAATGTAATGATCATCATTTATTGAGCACTGTTCACTGACTGCTTTGGGCACGTGATCTTATGTAATAGTCACAGTCATCTTGTCAGGTAGCTGTTATTATCCCCAATCTGCCAGTGTGGGAAGGGACGCTTAGCTTAGTTAGCTTGCCCAAGTTTGTGGCCCAAGCTGGATCTGAACCCAGGTCTGTCTGACTTCAAGGACCTGAATCTCAAACATCCCATTTCATGGCTGTTGGTGGCCTGAGATTCTGGGACTCTGTTCCTTTTCGAGAGGGTTCTGGTGTGGGGGCACCCCAGGACCCAAGACATGACCTTATAAAGTAGTTGTGGGGATTGAAGAGGGTGGTGAGGACAAGCTGCTCACAGGGCGCAGGAGCACGGAAGGCCGTCAACGGGTGAGCGCTTTCATGCCATCGGGATTCCAGGAAATGCGACGCGGGGCTCTGCAAAGGGGAGCCCTCTAAGGAGTCAGGGACCACCCGCAACAGAAGAACCCGGGGCTGGCTCAGTTGGTCACTGAGAATCACACACGTTTTGTGACTTTCCCCTTCTTCTAGAAGGCTGGAGTCAGAAGGAAAGAGCATCATTTCCCAGCAAGGTGCAGCAGCATTAGATGCTTTGAGAGGAGGTCTATAAAGAATGGCAGAACTTGGCTGACCCTTTGGGGAGCTCAGCGAGGTCAGGTGACCTACCAGAACTGAACAGCCAGTTGGTGACAAGGCTGGACCCAGGTCTAGGCCCAGGTCTAGGCCTTGGTCTGAGGCCTTGGTCGTGTGTCCTGTCTGGGGCTCTGTAAATGCTGGGTAGGCAGGTCAGGTCCAAGGAGGAGAGGCCCACTGGGGGAGGCTGAGCCAGTTCTGTGGCCAGAATGCTCCTGGCTGCCCCTTATCTGACCAGGCAACCAGTGGACATCCCAGGGGGCCCACGACCTGCATTGGGAGTGAGCTCACCTCCTTCAGGGTCAGAATGCCCCGGCTGAGAGAGCCTAGGTTGCCGGGGAGATTCCATTTATGGGTAAAACCAGTCTGGTTTTACCAAGACAAGGTGATTTGCCTGAGGCTAGGAAGCCAGAGTCAGGGTTGGACCTTTTGGGTGACAAAGTGCTGAAGTCTTCCCAGGGCATGCGCCTGGACAGCTACCGGACGGGGGTGGGGGTGGGAGAGGCAGAACCAGGTGCTGCGATGTCTCCCACAGCCCTCCTGCCCCACGTGACCTCTAGATCGGACAGGACGTCAGAATCACCTGGTTCCCCCCACCCCTTCCCCATGTGGGGGCCGGGCTGTTTCTCCATTCAACTTCGGCCTCCTGCTTGCCCCCTGACCGCGCCCCATTTGCCCTGGGCTCATCTGGGGTGGGGGGAGGTTGTGAGTTCCCCTCTGACCAGCGACCACTCTGTGATCCAAGTGAACAAGTCAGACATCAGAGAGTAGCAGTCTTGAAAAATTTGTTTGTCCTGGCCGTATGGTGGAAAAATCCTTAAAAATTTGATCTGGGAAGACCCATAGAGAGCTTCTAGTCAGGCCTTTCCTGGTACAGATGAGGACAGTGCGTCCCAGGGAGGGGAAGGGACTTGACCAAGGCCACACAGCTAATCACTAGTAACGGCGTTGGTACCAGAACTTGTGAGGGGCTTTCCCCGAGTATTTTGGGGGGTCAGCAATCTGGAAAACCTCTAGGGCAGTAAGAAGCCAGTAGTGGAGTTCTAGTCAAGGGAGGCTCATCCACCGAGTGATTCATTCATTCAGCGAAGACGGGAAAACCTCCTGGTGCCAGCTGCCAGGCCACATGCTACAGCGGGTCCACAGGGGCGTGACCTCCCTTCCTTCCAGTCCCCATCCTGACTGGGACCCGGCCTGGCCCCTCCTTCTCAGCTCCTGACCAACACAGCGGTGCTTGGCCTTTCTATGCCGGAACCTCCAGCCGCCCACCTGGAGTCTTTCTACTGTCTTCTCTATGCTGGAGCTGGCGCGCCTGAGTCACAGCTCAGCCCCCGACAGGGGAATGGGGAGAGGAGGGAGGCACAGGGCATCGCTCCCATGTGTCAGAATCAAAAGGCCAACCTGGGGTATCAGGGTCCCCTGGCAACCTGCGCTGGGACACCAGGGGGCCCTCCTCCCCTCCTGCAACACTGGAGACCCTACAATGGCCTCGGTTACCCAGTCCCTGAGGGCTGGCAGCCATGCTCTTGCCCCATCTGGGCCCCACGCCTCAGGCTTGGTGAGTCAGGCTGCCCGGGGTGGGGGGCAGGGGCCGCCAGTGACAGCTGCACTCTGAGACGCTCCCCACGGGGGCACTGGGGGCTGTGGAGTCGCCGCCTCCTGGAGAAGGTGCTGAAGGTGCTCCTGTCAACCTCAGAGCAGCCTTAGGAGGAGAGCTGTGCTGTTCTGATCCTTTGTTGCAGAGGAGGAAACTGAGGCTCCGCGTACCTAGTAAGACCAGCCCCTGGGTACACAAGTCCGGAAAGGGTGAGACTGCTTTTGATTCCAGGAGGCCAGGTCCCACAGCACAAGCTCGGAGCCCCAGGGCCTGAGAGTTTTGGTAATTAGAGGTTAGATCAGCCAGGGCGAGGAGGGATTGGGGGGAGCAGTTTCGCTCCCTCCGCCCCGACCCCCACGGCCCATACTGGGCAGGGGAGTGAGGCCTCAGCGCCTCTCAGTGCACTGGGGAGCAGTGTCAGGAGCCCCTCCTCCGTGCTGGTGGCATCCCAGCCGTCGCCATGGTGACCAGGCTCAGGGCGGCGTTGCAGGGAGGAGTAGTTCCCCCGGGCACTCAGAGCCTCCCTAGAAGAGCAGGGCTGAGGCCCAGGGGAGGCAAGACTGTGGGGGATCTCGAGGTGGGGGAGCAAGCTTTCCAGGGCCTGAAAATAGGACCGCGGCACCTTGACACGAGGGCTTGCCCCACCCCCCGCACCCATCCCCCATCCCCCACTCCTCTTACCTGCTCCTGAGAGACCGCCCCCACCCGCCCCCACCCTCCTGGTGCTGTGCTGGCGGGCTCCCCTCCACGGACCCACCTCCATCCTTTTCTGAGTCCTCATAAAGGTCTTGCAGAAGTAGGATTCGGTATCATTTGGCAGATGAGGAAACGGGGGCAGAGAGAGGCAAACTGACTTCTCCAGCCAGCCAGTAGCAGGGTCAGGTCTCTACCCCAGGTCTGCCCGACCAAGGAGCAGACTGCTTCTCCCGGGGGCCAGGAGCGGCCGCTCGGCCAGCGGGCCTGCCGTGTGCAGGCAGCTTCGGGGTCCTGGGAGCAGGTGGCCGTCCACGCCCGTGTGTCACTGAGACGGAACTGTGAGACGCTGGGGCGGCAGTTCTGGCCGGCTTCAAGCCACCCTCTGCAGGGTCTCCTGCTTCTGTCCTTGGTGCTCCGTCCTCACCCCCAGCCTCTAGGTCAAGGTCATCATTTCAGACTTCAGTTACCGCAGGACGCTGCAGCCTCTCTCCATGGACTGCCTCTAGAATCTTCTTTTGCCTGTGACCCCACTGCTGCCCTGGTGCTAACAGCTGTGTGATCTTCAACAAATCACTTAACAATTCTGTGCCTCAGTTGTGTTTCCGATTCGTGAAGTCCGGTCCTTCACTCTGGGTCTGGCTGTTTCTCCACACGTAAGCAGATAGGGCAGGCCTGTGCGCCCCCCAAGCCCCCACGCAGCAGGGGCCTGACCCCCCACCCCGGGGACCGTGAAGCTGGAGCCCAGCACCTGAGCCTCCGTGGCTCAGACCAGCAGACAGATGACTCTGCTCTTTGCCAGACTAGTTTTATTTCCTCACACTTGACAAATGCTTCATCTCACAGCTCTGTGTCAGCAACAGAATAACTTGGCTGCCTGGAGAGGAAGCAGGGAGCAATCAGATAAATTCATTTACTCGCTGCCATCACGCTGAGGGCTGGGGGCCCGCTTGAGCCATGGGCCAGTGGGAATTCTTGGCAGCAAATGGCCCCTCCCCGGCCATGATCCAAGGTCTGGAAACGTTCCCGTGTCCCTGGAGCCACAGCAGAGAGGCGATCAGAAGACGTGTTGACAGGGCAGAAGAGAAGATTTCAGAGCCCTTGGGTGATGACAGGGTCAGCCCCTGGGAGCTGAAGCTCCCAGTCTGGAAACCTCCTTCATAATAATAGCACTAAAAGCAGCAGTGAGGCTGGCTGCTGGTATTTACGGAGCACTTGCCATGTGCCGGGCACTGCGCCAAACGTTGTTTGGGCCTTATTTGACTGAAACCTCACCACAACCCTGAAAGATGGGCCTCTCATACCCATTTTGCGGATGTGGAAACTGAGGCCTAGAGAGGTTAAGTCACTGGCCCAAGGCCCCACAACAGGTAAGAAGTGGGGTGAGTCTGAGGCTGGTTCCACCTGGAACAAAGCCCCTGCCCGTTGCAGGGAATTTGAGGCGCCAACCGGCACCGCAGGAGGGCAGAGGTGGCCCGAACTGGGCCCTTCCCTGGATTCCTTGGGGATCCCTGGTCTCTCCCGGCTCTGACCCGTCCCTTCGCCCCACAGCTGAAGGAGCACCCGGAGAAGGGGGTGTACGTGAAGGGGCTCTCCATGCACACGGTGCACAACATGGCCCAGTGTGAGCGCATCATGGAGGCGGGCTGGAAGAACCGCTCGGTGGGCTACACGCTGATGAACAAGGACTCCTCGCGCTCCCACTCCATTTTCACCATCAGCATCGAGATCTACGCTGTGGGTATGCGGGGCCAGGTGGGCACCCAGGGGGTGGGGCCCATCTGAAACTGGGAGAAGACTCTCGAACTGCCTCGAGGCGAACCCAAGTGGCCCCTCCCACGTTCGGGCCCATATTTCCAGGAAAAAACAGCATGGACAACAATAACAGCAATACTAGGAGCTCATTCACAGTGAGCACTTACTATGGGCCGCGGGGTTTCTGTGCATGGGCTCATTTACTCCTTACAACCCCAGGAGGTGGATACCAACATCATCCCCATCTTACAGATGAGGAAGCCGAGACCCCACAACTAGAAAGTGTCAGAGCTGGGCATCGATCCCAGGGCTCTGTCTCCAGAATGTACCACCTGGACCTTTTGGGTTGTCCTCCTTCTAGACAGTGCTCTCCACTCTTCAGTCATCTCCCTCTTCCTTCTTTCTGGAAGGGTCCCTGGGGAAGAGAAGGGGAAGGGAAGAAACTCATCTTTGTTTCTGGCCTCCCGTAGCTGCTGTGCTAAGCACTTCACACACTTCCTTCTGTGTAAACCCCACAACAGTCCTAGACACGGGCAATTTAATTCCCATTGTACAGATGAGAAAACTGAGGCTCTGAGAGGTGCAGTGGGTTGCTTGTGCAGAGTTCTGCAACCAATAAGCAGTAGAGCTGGGATTTGAACCTCGTTCTCTGTGACATCTGGGTTTTTCCCATTGACACGGCAGCTGCCTCCATGTCTGAGGTTCATCATGAATAGAACTCTGGAGAGCACTGCAGCAGGTTGCAGCCTAGGCCCAACTGGGAACACAATTCTGGAGAGATCCCTGACCCAAGGTCAAAGCCAGGGTACCTCCTACCACATCACCCAGACTGTGTGGTGACCTGCCTCCGGGGCAACTTGCTTGTGTTTGCTGGGTCTGAGTCTCCCCGGGGTGCTGATATGGGGAGGGTGGGGTCAGTGAGGTCACAGCCTCATGTGATGAGGGGGACAAGTGGGGGACAGGGACTAGGACAGGGGAGGACAGAGTGAGTGCCTCTTGGGCTTTGCAGGAGGTTTTGAAGAATGAGGCAGGCTGCCTGGATGAGGCAGGCTTTCTCTGGAAACAGGCTTTTGAACGAATTTAAAAGGTGTTTATCATTTCCATTATAAAATAAGTTCAATCAAGATAACTTAGAGATTAGAGAAAGGTGGGGAAAATTACCCAGAAACCCAACTGCCTATTAGATTTGAGCATATTGGGTTTTTTTGGTCCTTTTTTTTCCCCTATGAAAGTTATAAACACAATCGAAATCTTATACTGTAGATAGTTTCTCCTCTGCGTTTCATTCCCCGTGCCTCACTGAGCATCATTACCGCCATGTCTTTGTGACCATGGGTCCCTCCTGAGGGACAGTGCATCAGTAATGGTCCTGTCTAACCAAATCCTTACAGGGTGGTAAAGTTGTTTCTAGTTTTGTGGTGCTGTAAATAATGCCACAATGAACATCTTTGTGCACAGAACCTTTTCCGCATTTAGAGTCATTTCCTTGGATTGTATATCCTGGCATAGACCTCCTGGGGCAAAGGGTATAAACCTGTTTAGGGCTTCTGGTTCATTATGCCAAGAGCTTTCTCTTTCTCTCTTTCTTTCGTCCTTTCTTTTAAGAGCACAAGCAGGAGAGGGGCAGAGAGGCTGATAGCGTAGAGCCTGATGTGGGGCTCGATCTCAGGAACCGAGAGATCATGACCTGAGCCCAGATCAAGACTCAGATGCTTAACCGACTGAGCCGCCCAGGTGCCTCCAGCCAAGAGCTTTCCAAAAGCACGGTTCCAAGTCCCTCCTTCCTGCTGCTGCTTTAAAAAAAAAAAAAAAAAAAAAAAAAAGCCTCAAACTTTAAGCCCCTCACATATCCAAGGCTCTACTGGGTACCAGCCAGATTTTCTGTTTCTTTACTTCAGGTTGCTGTGGACATGGGCAGATCTAGGCCAGTTCTGGTTTCAACCAGCAGGAGACTAAGGAGGAAGCCCCTGCCCCTCCGCCTGCCTTCCCCCTCCCGTCTCATTTGAAACCGAGTCAAGCGATTTCCCCCAAGTTTCATAGCTACTAAGAGATAGAATCAAGATTGGACCCCCAGGATCTGTGCGTTCAATACCTGTGCTCTAAGCCCCTGCTACCAGCCAGGGCCCAACTCCAGTCACCCTCAGCACCTGGGTCTGCCTTGCCCTCACGGCCTCAGTCACTGCAGAATTGGGCTTGTTCTCAGGAGGAATGAACCCCTCCCAACAACCAGCCCCCGTGAGGAGTTGCTATCAGTCTCATTTTGTTGATGTGAAAATTAAGGATCAGAGAGGTGCATGACTCTGCCAAGGTCACACAGCAAGGAGGACGCAGGGGTAGGTTGGGAACCAGGTCCGAGAGCCTCCAAAGCCAATGTCTTTTGCATTGAAAGATACAATCACATTCCCCCACCTTTCGCCCAGTCATGCCCCCTGCCCCCTGCCCCCACCTTTGGCTTCACAGGAAATCTGGAGGAGCTATTAGCACTGAAAGAAGCCTTGCTGCACTCAGAGAATAGTCTGGACCTCCCAGCCCCTGCTCCCCAAGTCAGGCAGCCCTGTATTCTGATCTTGGATCCACCGCTTAGCAGCAGTGTGACCTAGGGCAAGTTAAATGCCCTTTCTGAGCCTCAGTTTCCTCATCTGGAAGATGGGGACAGTAATTGTGCCTCTTTCATGGGACTCCTATGTGCTAATGTGAGACCCTCGGCAGGTGAGAGCGCTCAGTGCCTGGTGGCTAAGTGCCCTCCCCCTCTGCCCGGTCCGTCTGCAGACGAGCGGGGCAAGGACCACCTCCGGGCAGGCAAGCTGAACCTGGTGGACCTGGCGGGCAGTGAGCGGCAGTCCAAGACGGGTGCCACAGGGGAGCGGCTCAAGGAGGCCACCAAGATCAACCTGTCGCTGTCGGCGCTGGGCAACGTCATCTCGGCCTTGGTGGATGGGCGCTGTAAACACATCCCCTACCGGGACTCGAAGCTGACTCGGCTGCTGCAGGACTCGCTGGGGGGCAACACGAAGACGCTGATGGTGGCCTGCCTGTCACCTGCAGACAACAACTACGACGAGACACTCAGCACGCTGCGCTACGCCAACCGGGCCAAGAACATCAGGAACAAGCCACGCATCAACGAGGACCCCAAGGATGCCCTCCTGCGCGAGTACCAGCAGGAGATCAAGAAGCTCAAGGCGATTCTGGCCCAGCAGATGAGCCCCGACAACCTGTCAGGTGCGCAGCTGGGGGAGGAGGGGCAGGAAGGGCCCGGACTGAGGAGAAAGGCTCCCTCCCTTTGTTTCTGCCTCCGGCTTCCCATCTGAGAGACGCGGAAGCAGGGCCCCATCTCCTCTCCACTTCCTGCCAGCATAGCTTTTTGAAAAAAAAAATTTTTAATGTTTTTTTATTTTTGAGGGAGAGAGACAGAATGTGAGCAGGGGAGGGGCAGAGAGAGAGGGAGACACAGAATCCAAAGCAGGTTCCAGGCTCCAAGCTGTTAGCACAGAGCTCGACGCAGGGCTCGAACCCACGAACCGCGAGATCATGACCTGAGCCAAAGTTGGAAGTTTAAGCGACTGAGCCCCCCAGGCGCCCCACATAGCTTTTGAACAGTTAGAGAGAGCCCTGGTGTGATGGCCGGACGGTGTCTGCTCACTGACGGACTCGGGAAGAGGTCCGTCTGGCCTGTTCTGTCAGCTGACGGCTCTGTTGCCTGCTCCCGCCTCCAGGCTGCACATCCACCATCCCACCTGTCTCCCGCCTGTCTCTGTGGCAGCATCGTGATGCTGTGCTGCTTAGCAGCCGGGTGACTCACTCCCTCACGTCCCACCGCCTCTCCCACTTAGGCACCTTGTGATTGCAGCTCTCACACCCAGGTGTTTGGCTGTCATCTGGCAAGTAGAAATCTGTACCTGCAGCACAGGCCTTGCGGGGTCCTTGCAAACTCCAGGGTTTTGTTTACCTGGGGATCCCTTGGGGAAGGGAGCACAAAAGAGCCCGAGTCCATCTGTTCATTCATCATCTCCCCACCCACCTTCCTTCTGTCCATCCATTCTACATACCCGTTCATCCACTCATCCATCCACTCATCCATCTAACCATCCATCCGTCCATATACCTACCCAGCCAGCCACTCACCCATCCACCCATCTACCCATCTATTCATCCATCCATCCATCCATCCATCCATCCATCCACCCACCCACCCAGCCATCTACCCATCCACTTACCTATCTACCCATTTGTCCATCCATCCATCCATCCATCCATCCATCCATCCATCTACCCATTTACTCATTCATCTACCTACCCTTCCATCTACTTACCCACCCTCCCACCCCACTCCATTATTTATCCATCTACCCACTTCACCATCTACTCAACAACCATCCGTTTAATCCGCCCATCCATCAACGCATTCTGTCTACCTGTCCCATCCATCCTACCATCCATACACCCACCCGCTGGTTCATTCCATGCTGTCATCCATTCTTTTTATCTGTGCTTCCACTCATCCCCCACCCATCCATTCAAAGCTCACTGAGCACCCTCCTGCGTGTGGACCTGTGCCTCGGCAGCTCCCATCAGCCGCGGCTCTCAGCCCTGTGGTTCCTGGCCTGTTTCTGTGTCCAGCCAAGCTTGAAACACTTGTGTCTTTCCCCAGCCCTGGTTGCTCTTCCTTGCACCTAGTGTGGGCAGGCCCTGAGCCCTGACACAATGAGCCTGCCCTCGTCGTCCTCCTGTCCTCCTAGTTGTTCAGTCGGGGGATCCTGCCTCAGGCAGGCCTCCGGTGTCAGCTCACTTAGCCAACCCCCTCCCTCCTCCTTTTTATTTTTAATGTTTGTTTTATTTTTGAGAGAGGAGGAGGGGTGGGGGGGGCGGAGAGAAAATCCTAAGCGGGCTGTACACGGAGAGCAGTGAGCCCAACGTGGGGCTCTAACTCATGAACCACAAGATATGACCTGAGCCGAAGTCAGATGCTCAACCAACTGAGTCACCCAGACGCCCCATCCCCTCCCTCCTCCTGAAACCCCTGGTTCCTGGATGCCCTGTGACCGGTGCCCCTCCTCCCTCTACTGCTGCTCGTCAGTGCTCCCCTCTCCCTACCCCCCTGCAGGCTCACTAGGGTCGGTCCTCCATTGTCACCTCTCTCCATGCTCATTCCCAAGGTGGCTTTAACTGCCACCTCTGTGCCCCTGGCTCACATGTGGCCCTTCAACTTGGCCATGGGACTTGTGTTGAGGTCTTAATCCATAAAGGGGACTGAGTGGGAGCTCGGAGAGGTCGGTGTTACTCATGATGGAGAGACGGGGAACACCACATGGGGCCACAGGGGGAAGCACCGGTGTTGGTCAGGAGCCAGGGAGGAGCAAGGGGATCCAGTGCAGAGCTGGATTTGGAGCCGTCACTGGCGTTTCTGTGGGGAAGGCGGGGCGGGAGCAGCCGCGTAGGCCTGGCTGGTTTGAATAATTCCGGGGCGCCCAGTGGCTCAGTTAAGTGTCCAACTTCAGCTCAGGTCTTGCATTCATGAGTTTGAGCCCCGCGTCGGGCTCTGTGCTCACAGCTCAGAGCCCGGAGCCTGCTTCGGATTCTGTGCCTCCCTCTCTCTCTGCCCCTCCTCAGCTCACACTTTGTCTCTCAAAAATAAACATTAAAACATTATAAAAAATTGAATAATTCCTGTGGGTTGGGGCTCAGGGGCAGTCCCTGCTCATCTAGTCCTGGCCCTCAGGGGTTTAGGGCAGGGAGAGCCCAGCTGGGACTGCGAGATAGAAGGGGGGTGTGGTGTGGACTTGGCGGTGCTTGGTTGGCACGTGAAAGGTGGGCTAATAACAACTGGCAGGTTGTTGACTCTAGGAATTAGCTGGCCCTGCGAGGGGCTGTCTCTCCCTGGCTGGCAAGTCCCCCATGATGTCAAATGTCACAAAGTACAGAATATGTAAAAAAACCAAACACAAGCAATTGCTACACAGTGGCCTCTGAATTCCGGACTTGAATAGCTAGCTGTTTAGTGTCATCACTCAGGTGATGACAACACTCCTCTTCTGAGTGTTCAAGCCAGAAACCCTGGGGTCGCCCTTGGTTTCTCGTTTTCGCTCCAACCCACATCCGATCCAGCAGTAGAGCTGGTTTCTACCTTTAAGATATGTCCAGGGGCGCCTGGGTGGCGCAGTCGGTTAAGCGTCCGACTTCAGCTCAGGTCACGATCTTCTTACGGTCCGTGGGTTCAAGCCCCGCGTCGGGTTCTGGGCTGATGGCTCAGAGCCTGGAGCCTGCTTCCGATTCTGTGTCTCCCTCTTTCTCTGCCCCTCCCCCATTCATGCTCTGTCTCTCTCTGTCTCAAAAATAAATAAACGTTAAAAAAAAAAAAAAAAAAAAAAAAAAAAAAGATATGTCCAGAATCTGTCCACTGCTGTCCCCTGAGTCGCTAACGTCTCCTACCCGAATTACTGCAAAGCACACCCACACCCCGGCAGGTATCCCGCAGTCTGCCCTGTTGCACCTCCGTGCATCCCCACACAGCAGCCTGGGAGGTCCTGTTCAAACGCAAGTCCTTTTATTGCCCTGCGCAAACCCTCGGCGGCCCGTTTACCCGTGTCAAAGCCAAAGCCCTCAGTGCAGCTTCCAACGACCCCACGATCCACCCCGTTCCCTCTTGACCTCCTCATCACCCATTCTCTCCCTTCCTTGCTCCACTCCAGCCACACTGGCTTCCTGGCCGTTTCTGGAACAGTCCAGGCTCTCATCCACCACAGGACCTTTGCACTCACTGCTCCCTTCTGTCTGGAAAGCTCTTCCCCAAGATCTCTGCCTACTTCTCTCTACCACTTCCTTCAGGTCACTGCCTTTGCCTTACCTTGTCTGAGAGGTCCTCCCGAGCACGCTGTTTAAATTGTAACCCTTCCCCTTGGATCTTACTCCTGAGCACCCTCCCTGCTTTCTTTCTCTTTCTAGAACGTATCCCCTTGTACCGCGCTGGCATTTTGCTTATTTATTTTATGTGCCTTCTGTCTCCAATAGAAAACCCAATGTGGGTGTGGAGTTCTGTCTGTTTTGTTCAATGCCGTTTCCCCAGTGCCTAGAACATGCAGGTGCTTAAGAAATATTTGTTGAATGACTGAGTAAATTAGCATTTTGTGTAGAGACGTGCTTCAAATAAATTCAATACTGTGAAGTCTGTTTTGAATAAGCATTTAGTTGTCTATTTATGGATTTCTGCTTAGTTCCTGCAAACTGTGTGCACCTTGGTCCCAGCCCTCGTTTTCCATCTGTCTCCCAGCCCTGCTGTCCAGTCAGGTACCCCTAAACCCTGTCCAGATCGAGGAGAAGCTGGTGCCCCCATCTGTGATCCAGCCTGACACAGAGGCCGAGAAGCAGCTGATTCGGGAGGTGAGCCACTGGGCAGGTGGGAGAATGGCTGGCAGGTGGGGCCATCTTGGAGCTCAGAAGGCTGAGGCTCAGAGAGGTGCCATGACTTGTCCAAGGTCATGTCGCTAAGGAGAGTCAGGGCTGCGATGTCAACTCGGGGCCTGACTCCAGAGTGCAGTCCATTCCAGGTCAGGGCCTGTATGGGGAGAGCAGGGAGGGGGGTGGGGGTGTCTGCAGGAGTCTCTCCTCAGTACCCCAGGAGGAGGTGACTCTGGGTTGCTGGGAGTGGAGAAGGCCTTCCAGGTGGTGGCAACGGGCTGTCCCCAGGTGCGCGGTGGGGGGAGGCCAGAGTGGAAGGGAGTTGGGCCCCTCTGCAGGTGCCAATGAGCCAGGGGCTGAGAGCTGGGCAGTCTGGGTGGGCAGTGGGGAGCCCCCAGGCATTCATTTGACCAGTGGATATGTAGGGAGCTGGTCTCTCCAAAAAAGCTGTCACCTAGGGGCACCTGGGTCGTGCTCCCACATGTGCGCCTTCCAGCATCTCTGGGAACCAGCAGGGCAGGTAATAATAATCTACTGACTTACAGGTGTCGAGCTGATCCCTAGAGGGGGACTTACACAGCCAGACTCGGTAAAGCTTCCTAACTTCCTGTTTAGGCTCTGTCCTGACTGTAGGCCCTGCTGGTTTCCGGAGATTCCTGCCAGTTGAGGGCCCCATTCAGAGACCTCAGCGTGGGGATGGGACATTGGCTCTTTCCCGGTGGAGGCCGGGCAGGGACAGCTCTTCAGGGACGGGGGTCTGGATGCCTCTGCCTCTCGGCTGTAACCTCAGGTGGGATCAGCCCTGGGCCCCTGGGAGCCCCAGTGGGGCTGTGGGGGCCTGGGACCCAGCCTCTGGGGGGCAGATCGGGTAAGGCCTGGGAGTCTGAGTCCTGTGGGCTAGAGGACTGGAGAAATCCACCCGAGTCCCCAAGGGCTGCCCATGGCAGGCAGAGGCTTTTAGTCCTCGGGGAGAGGCCCAGTTGTGACCCCCGATGGACTTTGTCCTGGCCCCTGTGAAGGTTCTGGTTGCTCAGGCCTCATTGCCCTTCCTCTGCTGGCCCGGAGGCTCCTGGTGGGGATGTCAGGTCATCTCTGGAGTTCCGGGCCCAGCTCCTGGGGTGGTGCGGGTCGCTGGCCTCCTCCTCGTGGTATAACCCAGCAGACGCTACATCAGAACACTGTCGCCTGAGGCCACCACCAAGGTTTTTTTCAGGCTCTGTTGTGTCTTCTGTGAGCCCCGCTTGGAGGAAGGGCTGAGGGTGTCTGTCTTCCCTCTCTCCTTCCTGCCCATTTCACTTATGACTCGTATTTATTGAGCACCTACTGTGTGCCTGCAACTGTGCTTTTCTTTCCATTCCAGAACTAGTCAGGATGTTCAAGATAAGGGGGGTGGCCCCTGTGTGGGGCGGTGAGGGTACCGGGCCGGGGATGAGCCCAGCCACCAGCTGGCGATGTGACTCTGTGGGCTCAGTCTCCCGGCTGCACCAGGAAAGCGGGGGGGGGGGGGGGGGGGGTTTGGACCAGAAGAGTCCCAGCATCCGGCCAGCTTTTACCTTCTGCAAGTGCAGTTCTCGGTGGGCTCTGTGACCTCGGGCAGGTTGTTCCAGCTCTCTGAGCCTGTGTCCTCGCCTCTAGAAACGGTGCAACAGCAGCTTTCCTGCTGCTGTGAGAGGGGGAGCCGAGGGGCGTCTTCTCGCCATTGGGCTGTGGAACAGGCACGAGGCAGGATTTGGGGGGCTGGGTTTGCCCTCCAGCCCCCTACCCAATCATCAGCAGGCATTGAGCCCCTGCTGGTGCCGCGCCCTGTAGCTGGAGGTGTGCGTGGGGCCACGGAAAAACGTATCGAGTCCTGGAGTTCTGAGTGCTGGAGGGAACAGGGCATATGTTCTGTGACTGCAGAGGCCTCACACCGAGAGAGAAGTCTGCGGTGCAGGAGGGAGGTGGGGATTGAAAGAGCAAAGTCACCGAGTGGGCGGCTTGGCTTCGGATGGACGCGCCATCTGGAGATGACAGGAAGCTGTGGGCTGGGAAGCGAGGGCATGCTTCCCTGTTCTCAAGAGAGGAAGGGGTGGAGGGCTGCCGCGGTCAGAGAGCGGAAGGACCCAGGAGGGGCACCAGGCCACCTCAGCGGTCCTCTGTGGTTCGGGGTCACACATTTACAACTGGGACTAGAAGTTGGTACTGCCGTATGTGTGCCTGTGTGTGCCCGCACGTGCACACGTGTGCTCGTGCATGTAGACGTGTGTGCGTGCATGTGTGTGTGTGTGTAGGCATGGGTGTGTGGGCGTGTGCACGCGTGTGCACACATACACCTGCATCTCCAGCCAGGGGTTACCGGTGTGTAGGTGTGACCAGGCTGGGGCCTGGGTTTCACTGGGGCCAGGGCCGTGCTAGGAGGGAGCCGTGGAGGGGGCTGGGCGAGGGAGCCAGGGGTGCTTGCCGGGGGCCGAGTCTCGCGTGGGGCCCAGGGGGAAGCTGGGGGCAAGGGCAGGGGAAACTGAGAAAGCGGACGGGGTGTAGGAGGTCTCCTCGTGGCCACCCCGCCAGAGAGCTGCGTGGTTCTGGGCAGGCCATGGAACCTCCCTGGGCCTCCAGAACCCTGTGTGCTGCCCTGAGGCTCAAACGCGTCTCAGGTGTGGCATAGAACGCACAGTCACGGTTTAACGATCCCCTGTCCCCTTCTGTCCCTCCTCCCCGAGAGCCCACGTCATAGTGTCTGTACTGTTGTAGAATTCTGTGCTTGTTCTGTGATTCTGGAAGGGTCCTGGCCAGGTGGGCACGGCACAGGAGCTCTCTCTCCCCTAGTGGCTCCGTGACCCCCAAGGTCATGTACTGTCATTAGCTCATAACCCCCAGCCCTGCCTGTGGGAGATGTGCATGAGCAACTGAGTAGTCTGGTTACTGGCCAGCAGTCTGCTCCATGCACTTGCTGGTTCAAGGGTTAGCCACCGAGCCCCTCCTCTGTGCTAGGCGCTGAGGGGAGAGTGCTTGCTGTGTGGCAGGGGAGCTGGACGATAAACCTGTACTCGACTAAATGGAGAGAACCACGGGAAGCTCATGACCCATGCCAAGAAGAAATCAGTGAAGTGACAGGGTGGTCAGGGAGGGCCTCTGGGAGGAGGTGTTACTGAGTTGAGGTCTGAAGGAACAGCTTGCTGGGGGTGGGGGAGCAAGGGCAAAGGCCCTGAGGCAGGAAGGATGTGGGGCTGGGGCTGTCTAGGAATGGACAGTGGCCCGTGTGCCCAATGTGGCAAAAATGAGGTCTAGTCAAGGGGCAGATGGCCCAGATCACTGGGGACTGGGGTCAAATGGAGAAGCTTTTGTCCTCTAACATAGGAAGCCATTGAAACCTGGCCTAACAGACGGGAATGAGGGTGCCATGTGGAGAAAGTTTTGGGGCAGGGGCAAGAGTGGAGGGGGGGGATGGGCTGGGAGGCTCTTTGGACCAGAGCTGACGGTGACAGCAAAGATGGAGGGAGAAGCAGAGAAATAAAAATGTGTTTCGTGCTCGATAGCTTGAGAGCTATTTGGCTAAAACGTATTTATTGACCTGCACAGGCCTTCATGATATATTGCTTTGTGGAAAGATAGATTACAGCCAAATCTTAGATAATTGGCCTGTTAAAAATGGAGAGTGAAGTTCAGAAGGGTTTTCACCAGCCAGTAATCACCCCAGGATCGTGTAGGCCATTTTAACTCCGTTCTTGTGGCTTATCGGTATTTCCTGGGCTGTTTGAATGACAGAAACACGGAAGGCTGCGTTTTGACCCCCTGATGTGACGTGGCACCCCCCCCCCCCATATTGCCCCCCACTCCCAGGAGTACGAGGAGCGCCTGGCCCGGCTGAGGGCCGACTACGAGGCGGAGCAGGAGTCCAGGGCCCGGCTGGAGGAGGACATCACTGCCATGCGCAACTCGTATGACGTGAAGCTGTCCGAGCTGGAGGAAAACCTGCGAAAGGAGACAGGTGGGTGGCCAGCTGGCTCCTCTCCCCATTTTACTAACTGACATTTGTAGAGCACTTTCTACACACTGGGCTCAGTGCTGGGTACTCCTCACCACAGCCCAGCCAGGTAGGAACCACAATTATCCTCGCTTTATAGGTGAGGAAACTGAGGCACAGAGAGGGTAAGTAAATTGTCCACGGTTACACAGCTGGTAAAGTGGCGTCAGGATTGGAACCCAGGCAGTGTTCTCACCCACGCAGCGTTGCATCTGGGACGCCTTGGCCTCAGGCTGGGTTACTTATCACCCGTGTTTCACGGGTGAGTTCCTTCCCCCGGTGTCTGTATTTTTCTAGTCTCCTCTCCCTTTTGAGCCTGTCTGTTATCCAAGCAAACACACCCCAAAATAAGGGCTCCGTGACTAGTGAGAACTTGCGCCTTGCTAAAGATTTTCGTTGTCTTTTTGACATTCTAGAATGTTCCACCCTACCACTATCATTCAAATACCTGTGCCACCAGGCAACTCAGACCTCCTAGGACGCCCCCAAATACTGTAAAATCCTTCTTGTATTGATGACAATATTGGCCAATCGTGGGGACCATTTATGGGGCATTACTGGGTGCCAGGTGCCCCCTCAGTGAGTTAGGATGCACTGAATCCTCACGTTGCCAGGGTGCAAACTGAGGCTTGGGGAGCATCAGGACACAGCGACAGAGGAGTGGGTGGGTGTAGTGCCCGTGGGCTGGGAGCACTGAGGAGGCTTGTGTGACTGCAGTCTCGTGCAGGCTGGCAGACCCAGAGGAGAGGGGAAGGGCAGGTTCTAGCATTTTCTGTCCTTCAGAGCGCTCCTCCAGTCCGCTTTGAACATTAGGCTTCTGAGTGATTTTGTTCGCTCTGCCCTTCATCCACAGTGTTCACTGAACTCCCACGGGTCTAGTGTATCCTGTGGACGAGAGCCCTGAGCCGGGTGCCCCTGCAGGGGCCCCTCGGGGTCTCGTGTGTGAAGTCTGCTCGCCGATCAGGAGCTCTCAGCAATAGACCCACAGGGCAGTCACCTTATGTGATAAGAGCGGTTCCAAGGCAGGGTGGTAAGAGCCCAGCACCTAGTGGCTGGGGAGGTCAGAGAATGGACAGCTCATGGTGCCAGTCAGGGAAGACTTCCTGGAAGAGGTGAAGGAAATGGGGTGTGAGTTCTGATAGAGATGGGAGGCCAGGATTTGGGGGCCCGGGAGGCTCTGTTAAGCCCGTCCCTTAGAGATGGTGTGCGTGGGCCGGCTCCCAGGGGCCCCTCATCCTACTCTGGAAGAAACTAAAGGGACTCTCCATTTGCAGAGGCTGTCCTGAAGGCGGAGGTCCTCAAGGCCCAGGGCATGTCCAGGGCTGAGTTTGCCAACATGTCTGAGGACTCACCCACTTTCCACTACGAGACCGCCGTGAAACCCGAGGTCTACTCCCTGCCGCGCACTCTGCCCGGCGAGCACGTCTCCAGGACTGAGGTTTCTCCCAGCTTCGAGGAGCTGCCCGAGGCGGAGACCTCCAAGTCTGACGTGTCTCTGGGGTCTGACAAGTCTTTCGCACTCGAGGAAACCTCCGTGTCCGAGGCCTTCCTGGGGCCTCGGGAGCCCTCCAACCTGGAGTTCTTCATGCCCGAGGTGGAGGCCAAGGGCAGATATTCCCCAGACGAGTATCTCAGCCAGGAGGCTGCGGGGCCCCTGCTGCAGGAGGGGTGCGTCCCTGAGGAAGAGGAACCACAGCGGATCGCCCTGGAGCTGTTACCAGGCCTGCACGACCCGTTTGCCGAGGTGGAAGCCAAGCTGGCCAGGCTGTCCTCCGCTGTGGTGGCAGCCGAGGTGCCCCTGGCAGACGTACCCAAGGTCCCCGCACAGGTAGCTGATGTCACCCAGGCTGCCGGGCAGAAACTCAGCGGGCAGAGCTCAGCTGGGGGCACACAGGTCGCTGGGCACAGGCAGATGTCTAACCTCCGGGGCCCTGGCCCCCGTTGCCACCGCTGCAGTGGCTCTGGCTTGGTGGTGGCTCGTGGGCACCAGTGTTCAGGGGTCCAGGAAGGGAAAAGCTCTGTCTCATGCTCTGTAAGCCGGTAGGGGAGGGGGGGAGGGAGGCAGGAGGCTTTTCCAGGTGGGCTCCCGTTCTGCTGAGGGAGGGACACCTATTTGGGGGATTTGCTGAGTTGCCATGGTTATGCTGTTTCCAGGCCCAAAGGAGCTGGAGGAGGCCTTGGCCGCCCTCGTGCTCTGGCAGGCTGGGGTCTGTGGGAAGGCAGCTACCGGTCGGGGACCCCCCGGGGATCTGGTGGGGCCACTCTTCCATCCTATCCCCTTTCCACCCGCTGTGATGTTTTAGATTCCTTTCCTCTTCTCCCCCTTTTGGTCTTTTTCCTTTCCTTTGTTCTTTTCCTTTTCCTTTCCTTTCCTTGCCTGCATGTGCATGTACATGCGTGTGCACGTGTGCGTGTGTGTGTGTAAAGAGCGCAGGCCTTTGAGTCAGACAGACCCGGGTTAAATCCCGGCACTACCGCTCACTTAGTTGTGTGGCCTTGGGCAGTCACCTCTCTGGGCCTTGGTTTCCCCTTCTGTAAAATGGGGATGCTGACGCGTGTTTCACCCGAAGTATTGCAAGCGGGGAGCACAGGGGAGCATACTCCCTCCCCGTTTCTCTTCCCTGTTCTCTCATCTCCTCGCCCCTGCTCCCCACCCATCCCCTCAGCGGTGACAGGCAGGAGAAGCTGGTGGCTTGATGAGGCCTGGGGCTGGGGGTGTGGGGCACTAAAGGGGAGGTCAGGGAGCTGAGGTTGATTCTGGACCACTGTCCCTCCGCCCCCCCCCCCCCCCCCGCCACTCCCCATCCTCCTGCAAGCACCCCTCCCTGACGGATCTGCTGGGGCCCAGGCATGGTGACATTAGGTCTGAAGCTGAGACAGCTGACTACCTCCTGCTCAAGACTGTGAGTTCCTCGCTGGGCCGACCCTCAGGTGGGGGGAGGAATCCCAGGAGCCTGGGTCTTCCTGTGACACTCTGGGCCTCAGTGTCCTCAACCACAAAACAGAGACAATGACCCCAGCCCTCCCCCAGCTTATCAGGGATGGCCTGTTGCAAAGCAGTGTACAAATGGAGGAACTGTCCTATCTCTTATTATTGATGTGGTTAAGAGGCCACTGCTTAGCAGCTTTCTGACTCTCCTTGGCCTCAGAAGCCCATCTAGAGCACAGAGGCCCAGTGTGTGCTGAGGGCAGGGGCGTGGGTCCCCCAGGCACTGGCAGGGACTGCCCGGGTCCCGTTTTGAACACTGCTGCTCTCAGACCCCACCCTTTTCTCTTCTGCTTAAGGAGGCACAAAAGGCCACAGGGAGTGAGGGGAAGGCTTTAAGTCTGCCCACATGTGTGGAGAGAGAAAACTATCTGCCAGCCTCTGGACAGGATCACTGGGTAGGATCTGGCACACTTCAGGTTCTCAGTAGATGGGACACGGGGTGGCTAGGGGAGCCCTGGCTGTAAGGTGACATTGAGATGGGACCCGAGCAGGAGGAAGGGGCCAGAGCAGAGCATCAAGCCAGGGGGGATGGCCTGTGCCAAAGTCCTGTGGCTGGGAACATCTCGACTTTCTCAGCAATGGGAAAATGAGGCCAGAGAAGCAGCAGGGTGAGGGGTGGAGAGAGGCGGGCGGGCGGGGGGGGGGGGGGGTGGGGGTGAGGCAGGGAGAGGCACTGGAGGCCTGAAGGCTATGTAAGCAGGATTTAACTGCAAACGCACTGCGAATCTGTAAAAGGTTCTCTTCGGGAAAGGGCTGGGATTGGTACATATTTGGAGAAAACTGCCTGGCTGCCGTGGAGAGCCTGGGTCTTCAGGGGCAGAAGAGCAAGACTGTTTCGGGGTGTTGGAAGAAATGGTGGCAGTAGGAACCCAACTGGGCGCATTTTTGTACAACTGGGTGCCTCCAAACCAGAAGCGATCCATCCCAGATGGCGAGGGACCCAGACGCCACCATCTGGGATTGAGGCCGCTGTGAGCCGGTGTCCAGGGGCCGGCTTCTCTGCCTCCACTTTGGTTTCTCTTTGTGCTCAGGAGGTTGACCAGGGTCCAGAAATGGCCGAGGAGGTGGTGTCGGCAGCAGAGCCTGGCGTAGGGGCCGAGGCTGAGGCCTGGGGGGCCTTGGAGGCTCAGCCTCAGCCCTCGCTGGTCATGACGAGCGTGAGAAGGGACAGTGTGGGCATGGAGTTGGCGGTGCTGACTGACGACCTGCTGCCCGCCGTGGACCAGCAGCAGGTGCTTGCCCGGTAAGTGCTGGTGCTTGGGGCTGGCGGGACCCTGTGGCGGAGCAGGACGGAGCTATGTCCTGGGCATGGGGGCGGGGGTGCCCAGAGAGTCTTCACTGAGCCCCCATCCAGATCCCCTCCTGACCGAGGCCGGACACGCCCCAATCCTCTGTCCAGGAGCAGAGGGGCAGGGATGGTGCTGATCAGCGGGGCGGGCAGTGCTCTGCTCGGGGAGCCGCACGGGCGCCACCAGACTCCATCAGGCACCTGTTCCAGGAGGAAGGGAGGGGACTGTTGTCTGCCTGGCATCCGCAGGGCCTGGCTATCAGGTTTCAGGAACCCCAGGGCAGGATGATGCAGGCTTTCCTCAGCTCCCAGCGAGCCTCCAGTGCCCTCCCAATGTCACACCTAGGACTGGCCACCCCAAACGCCCTCAGCCACTGCCGCCTGGGGAGCTGGGCTTTCTTCCCTCCGTGCAAATCACTTAACATTTCCGAGCCTTGGTTCTCACTTCCGTGAATGTGAATGATGTCAGGCCCACCTCTGTGACAAAGTCAGCACCATGGTCAGGGGCTCAGCCTCCTCCTAGTGGTGGCAAACTCCATCCCACAGGCCACAGTTCAGACGTGAACTGAACAGCAACTACATGCTGGGCACCAGGCGCAAGGAAGAACGAGCTGCTGACTTGGCTTTCAAGGGGCTCACGGTCCAGGGGGAGGCAGATACCCAGGCCCAGGGAGGGCCAGCTTCTGTAGCAAAGAAAAGCAAGTGGTTGTGCAGTCGCCTGCCTTGGTTCCCGTCCGCCTCCACCACTACCTCCCACTACCTCCTGGGGCCAACTTTAAGCCTCCCTGTGCCTCGGCTTCTTGAGAAGCTCGTCACGAGGGTCCAAGGAGACACTGCCTGCAGAGACCCAGCTTTGGGCACCAAGGGAACACTCAGCACATGTGACGGTGTTCAGGGTGTGGTCTGGAGGATGGTCAGGGAAGGCTTCTTCTGTTTCTTCGAGTAGTTTTGCTCAGCTACACCTGAGTGAGGTTTGCAGGACAGATGCCTCAGGGTGGCCTTTGGGATACAGGGCACAGCCCCAGGCAGCACGAAAGTGCAGCGCAGGGGACAGCCTGGCTGTTGGGAGGACAAGCAGCGAGTGACGCTGGAATGAGTTGGTTGGGGGGCCGCAGAGGGAGATGATGAAGCGCCTGCCCAGATGCGCTGAATGTTGTTCCCATCTCAGGGCTACTCTAATCGTGCAGGTCGCCGGGGCGCACGGCTGCAAGCCTGCTGTACTGGGGGAAAACCATGGGCCCTGGGAGGCCCCTGGCGGGTGGCGGGTGGGTTGGCTCTGGATCCGCAGGGAGATTCTCGTCCGTCCTGTCGTGCAGTTGAGCGCACGGGCTTGGACTTGGGCAGATCTGCTTGGACCCCTGGTTCTGACCCTGGCCAGAGGCTTGGCCTCTCTGAACCTGCGTCCATCTGTGCGACGGGTTGTTGCATGGACTCTGAGATGTCCCGCTGGACAGCAAGGGCGCGGCGATGGCCAGATACCGTCACGTGTGCTTTCTTCTCTGTGCCCGGCAGTTTGCAGCTGTTGGAGCAGCAGGTAGTCGGCGGGGAGCAGGCCAAGAACAAGGACCTGAAGGAGAGGCACAAGCGGAGGAAGCGGTATGCGGACGAGCGCAAAAGGCAGCTGGTGGCAGCCTTGCAGAACTCGGATGAGGACGGCGGGGACTGGGTGCTGCTCAACGTCTACGACTCCATCCAGGAGGAGGTGCGCGCCAAGAGCAAGCTGCTGGAGAAGATACAGAGGAAGGTGAGGCCCCAGCCCTGCCCGCCCCACCCCGCCCGCGGGCGTTCATAGTTCCGGGCCTGCCGTGGAAGCAGTCACAGCTACAGACGTGTCTGTGCTGGGAGGGCGTGTATGACACAGAGCACAGCAGAGAAACCAGAGGACAGTGCCAGCCGGTGGGAGTGCCGTGAAGAGAATACTAGGGGAGAGTGGCTTTATTTTTATTTCTTCATTTTTTAAAGGTTTTATTTATTTATTTGCTTATTTATTTTTATTTTTTAATTTAATTTTTTAAAAATTTATACCCAAATTAGCATATACTGCAACAATGATTTCAGGAGTAGATTCCTTAATGCCCCTTCCCCATTTAGCCCATCCCTCCTCCCACAACCCCTCCAGTAACCCTCAGTTTGTTCTCCATATTTATGAGTCTCTTCTGTTTTGTCCCCCTCCCTGTTTTTGTATTATTTTTGCTTCCCTTCCCTTATGCTCATCTGTTTTGTCTCTTAAAGTCCTCATACGAGTGAAATCATATGATTTTTGTCTTTCTCTGACTGACTAATTTCACTTAGCATAATACCCTCCAGTTCCATCCACGTGGTTGCAAATGGCAACTTTTCATTCTTTTTGATTGCCGAGTAATACTCCATTGCATGTATATACCACATTTTCTTTATCCATTCATCCATCGATGGACATTTGGGCTCTTTCCATACTTTGGCTGTTGTCGATAGTGCTGCTATAAACACGGGGGTACATGCGTCCCTTCGAAACAGCACACCTGTATCCCGCGGATAAATGCCTAGTAGTGCAATTGCTGGGTCGTAGGGTAGTTCTATTTTTAGTTTTTCGGGAAACCTCCAGACTGTTTTCCAGAGTGGCTGCACCAGCTTGCATTGCCACCAACAATGCAAAAGAGATCCTCTCTCTCCACATCCTCGCCAACATCTGTTGTTGCCTGGGTTGTTCATGTTAGCCATTCTGACAGGTGTAAGGTAGTATCTCATTGTGGTTTTGATTTGTATTTCCCTGATGATGAGTGATGTTGACCATTTTTTCATGTGTCGGTTGGCCATCTGGATGTCTTCTTTTGAGAAGTGTCTATTCATGTCTTTTGCCCATTTCTTCACTGGATTATTTGTTTTTGGGGTGTTGAGTTTGATAAGTTCTTTATAGATTTTGGATACTAACCCTTTATCTGATATGTCATTTGCAAATATCTTCTCCCATTCCGTCGTTTGCCTTTTAGCTTTGCTGATTGTTTCCTTCGCTGTGCAGAAGCTTTTTATTTTGATGAGGTCCCAGTAGTTCATTTTTGCTTTTGTTTTCCTTGCCTCCGGAGACGTGTTGAGTAAGAAGTTGCTGCGGCCAAGATCAAAGAGGTTTTTGCCTGCTTTCTCCTCGAGGATTTTGATGGCTTCCTGTCTTACGTTTAGGTCTTTCATCCATTTTGAGTTTATTTTTGTGTCTGGTGTAAGAAAGTGGTCCAGGTTCATTCTTCTGCATGTCGCTGTCCAGTTTTCCCAGCACCATTTGCTGAAGAGACTGTCTTTACTCCATTGGATATTCTTTCCTGCTTTGTCAAAGATTAGTTGGCTATACACTTGTGGGTCCATTTCTGGGTTCTCTATTCTGTTCCATTGATCTGAGTGTTTGTTCTTGTGCCAGTACCATACTGTCTTGATGATTACAGCTTTGTAGTATAGCTTGAAGTCTGGGATTGTGATGCCTCCTGCTTTGGTTTTCTTTTTCAAGATTGCTTTGGCTATTTGGGGCTTTTTCTGGTTCCATGCAAATTTTTGGATTATTTGTTCTAGCTCTGTGAAGAATGCTGGTGTTATTTTGATAGGGATTGCATTGAATATGTAGATTGCTTTGGGTAGTATCAACATTTAAAAAAAATTTTTTTTAACATTTATTCATCTTTGAGACAGAGAGAGAGGGAGCGTGAGTGGGGGAGGAGCAGAGAGAGAGGGAGACACAGAATCTGAAGCAGGCTCCAGGCTCTGAGCTGATAGCACAGAATTCAGTGCGGGACCCGAACTCACTGGCTGTGAGATCATGACCTGAGCCGAAGTCGGAAGCCGGATGCTTAACTGACTGAGCCACCCAGGCGCCTCCCCACCTTCTTTTTTTTAAGGGTAGTATAGACATTTTAACAATATTTGTTCTTCCTATCCAGGAGCATGGAATCTTTTTCCATTTTTTGTGTCTTCTTCAATTTCTTCCATAAGCTTTCTATAGTTTTCAGTGTATAGATTTTTCGCCTCTTTGGTTAGATTTATTCCTCTTTGGTATTTTATGGTTTTTGGTGCAATTGTAAATGGGATCGATTACTTGATTTCTCTTTTTGTCACTTCATTGTTGTTGTATAGGAATGCAGCCGATTTCTGTGCATTGATTTTATATCCTGCAACTTTGCCGAATTCATGAATCAATTCAAGCAGTTTTTTGGTGGAATCTTTAGGTTTTCCATATAGAGTATCATGTCATCTGCGAAGAGTGAAAGTTTGACCTCCTCCTGGCCAATTTGGATGCCTTTTATTTCTTTGTGTTGTCTGATTGCAGAGGCTAAGACTTCCAATACTATGTTGGATAACAGTGGCGAGAGTGGACATCTCTGTCTTCTTCCTGACCTTAGGGGGAAAGCTCTCAGTTTTTCCCCATTGAGGATGATATTAGTGTTGGGTCGTTCATCTACGGCTTTTATGATCTCAAGGTATGATCCTTCTATCCTACTTTCTTGAGGATTTTTATCAAGAAAGGATGCTATATCTTGTCACATGCTTTCTCTGCATCTATCGAGAGGATCATATGGTTCTTGTCCTTTCTTTTATTGATGTGATGAATCACATTAATTGTTTTGCGGATATTGAACCAGCCCTGTGTCCCAGGCGTAAACCCCACTTGGTCGTGGTGAATAATTTTTTTTAATGTATTGTTGGATCCGGTTGGCAAATATCTTGTTGAGGATTTTTGCATCCATGTTCATCAAGGAAATTGGTCTATAGTTCTTTTTCGTGGAGTCTCTGTCTGGTTTTGGAATCAAGGTAATGCTGGCTTCATAGAATGAGTTTGAAAGTTTCCCTTCCTTTTCTATTTTTTGGAACAGCTTCAAGAGAATAGGTGTTAACTCTTCCTTGAATGTTTGGTAGAATTCCCCTGGAAAGCCATCTGGCCCTGGACTCTTGTTTTTTGGAAGATTTTTGATTATGAATTCGATTTCCTTACTGGTTATGGGTCTGTTCAAATTTTCTATTTCTTCCTGTTTCAGTTTTGGTAGTGTATATGTTTCTAGGAATTTGTCTATTTCTTCCAGATTGCCCATTTTATTGGCATATAATTGCTCATAATATTCTCTTATTACTGTTTTTATTTGTGCTGTGTTGGTTTGTGATCTCTCCTGTTTCATTCTTGATTTTATTTATTTGGGTCCTTTCCTTTTTCTTTTTGATCAGACTGGCTAGTGGTTTATCAATTTTGTTAATTCTTTCAAAGAGCCAACTTCTCGTTTCATTGATCTGTTCTATTGTTATTTTGGTTTCGATAGCATTAATTTCTGCTGTAATCTTTATTATTTCCTGTCTTCTGCTGGTTTTGGGTTTTATTTGCTGTTCTTTTTCCAGCTCGTTAAGGCGTAAGGTTAGGTTGTGTATCTGAGATCTTTCTTCCTTCTTTAGGAAGGCCTGGTGCTATATACTTTCCTCTTATGACTGCCTTTGCTGCGTCCCAGAGGTTTTGGGTTGTGTTGTTATCATTTTCATTGGCTTCCATATACTTTTTAATTTCCTCTTTAACTTCATTCATTAGTAGGATGTTCTTCAGTCTCCAAGTATTTGTTACCTTTTCAATTTTTTTGTTGTGGTTGATTTCCAGTTTCATAGCATTGTGGTCTGAAAATATGCACAGTATGATCTCGACCTTTTTGTGCTTGCTGAGGGCTGATTTGTATCCCAGTATGTGGTCTATTCTGGAGAACGTTCCATGTGCACTGGAGAAGAATGTATATTCTGCTGCTTTAGGATGAAATGTTCTGAATATATCTGTTAAGTCCATCTGGTCCAGTGTGTCATTCAAAGCCATTGTTTCCTTGTTGATTTTCTGCTTAGATGATCTGTCCATTGCTGTGAGTGGGGTGTTGAAGTGCCCTACTATTATGGTATTACTATTGATGAGTTTCTTTATGTTTGTGATTAATTGATTTATATATTTGGGTGCTTTCACATTTGGCACATAAATGTTTACAGTTGGTAGGTCTTCTTGGTCTATAGACCCCTTGATTATGATATAATGCCCTTCTGCATCTCTTGACACAGTCTTTATTTTAAAGTCTAGATTGTCTGATAGAAGTATGGGTACTCCGGCTTTCTTTTGTTGACCATTAGCATGATAGATGGTTCTCCATCCCCTGACTTTCAATCTGAAGGTTTCTTTAGGTCTAAAGTGGGTCTCTTGTAAACAGCATATAGATGGATCTTGTTTTCTTATCCATTCTGTTACCCTATATCTTTTGATGGGAGCATTGAGTCCATTGACGTTTAGAGTGAGTACTAAAAGATATGAATTTATTGCCATTGTGATGCTTGTAGAGTTAGAGTTTCTGGTGGTGTTCTCTGGTCCTTTCTAATCTTTGTTGCTTTTGGTATTTATTTATTTATTTATTTACTTACTTACTTATTTATATTTTCATGTTTTCTCCCCTCAGAGAGTCCCCCTTAAAATTTCTTCCAGGGCTGGTTTAGTGGTCACAAACTCCTTTAATTTTTGTTTGCCTGGGAAACTTTTTATCTCTCCATCTATGTTGAGTGACAGCCTTGCTGGATAAAGAATTCTTGGCTGCATGTTTTTCTGATTCAGCGCATTGAATATATCCTGCCCCTCCTTTCTGGCTGGCCAAGTTTCTGTGGAGGTCTGCTGCAAAAAGGTTTTTTATTTATTTTAAGACACAGAGAGAGAGCAAGGGAGGGAGGGGCAGAGAGAGAGGCAGAGAGAGAATCCCAAGCAGGCTCCGGATTTTCAGCACAGAGCCCAATGCAGGGCTCGAACTCACAAACCGTGAGATCATGACCTGAGCTGAAACGAAGAGTCGGACGCTTAACTAACCAAGCCACCCACACGCTCCTTTTTCTTTTCGTTTTGATTGAAGTATAAACATACAAATCACAAATATGCAACATAATTCATTTCTGCAAAGTGAATGCGCCCATGAACCCAGCACCCTCATCAAGGAACTGAGCATTAAGAGAACCCCAGAAGTTCCTGGGGCCACCTTGGGTGGGGGGCAGGGAGGTTCTCACAAAGGCAGTGACTTCTGAGGTGGGACCTGAGCATTAAGAAAGGCCGGGCCCTGCCGTATGTCATGACCTGAAGGAAGAGGCTTCCAGGCCGAGAGAGGGGCCAGTGCAGAGAATGTCAGTGGCTCCAGGAGCAGAAAGGACGTGAATGGACTGAGCGCAGGGAGTGAGGACAAGGCAGAGGAGGACAAGTTGGCACCTGCTTCCCTCGGAGCGCCCTCAGGCGCCCTGGGCCCCATCATGTCCCCCTCGGCTAACCCTCGTCCCCACCCACACCACCAACCGAAGGATCTCGCCAAAGTGGAAGCTGATGCTTTTCTCTTTGAACCTCTGTAGTTCTTAAATTTTCTTGGCTATTTTCATGCTTTTTCTTTTTCTTTTTTTTTTAAGTTTATTTATTTATTTTGAGAGAGGGAGGGAGGGAGGGAGAGAGAGAGAGAGAGAGAGAGAGAGAGAATCCCAAGCAGGCTCCACACTGTCAGCGCAGAACCCCACGAGGGGCTTGAACTCATGAACCGTGAGATCGTCAGCTGAGCTGAAGTCGGACCCTTAACTGACTGAGCCACCCAGGCGCCCCTCATGGTTTTTCTCAATACCTTTTTTATGTTTTCAGCCAAATCTGTTCTTCCCAGGATATCTTGTAATTTTTCTTTAATTTTTAAATTTTTAAAATTCTTTCTGGAGTTTGGTTAATGTCTCATTTTACACCTTCTTCACTTTTTCATCCATTTCCACTTTAAGTGTTTGGATTGCTGACTTGAAATTTCCCTATGTGAATTTAAGGAGATTTTGTGCACGTTGGGATGCTGGGTTACATTTTGGTTCTGCGTGCTTGTGCTCTGGCGGGGAATTTTCTTCTTCTGAAATGCTTTGATTTTCATTTTCTGTTTCTCATAGTAACTTTGATTAGCTGCTTCTGCTCTTTTCTGTTTATTTCGCAATGTCTTGTGTTTTCTGCACTTTCGGTACCAGCTGGAAGCAGAGGTGAAGGTTTGGGCTGCTGGCTAGGTTTGCTCAGTCGATAGCACACTCTTCTGTTCGTATGGTGAAGTGCAGTGTTAAATACACGCCGTCCCCTATTGCTGCGGTGGCTGGCATATCCCCACAAATCGAGTTGTTTAAAAGAACACAAATTTATTATCTCGCGGTTCTGTGGGTCAGGATCCAGCTCCCGCATGGCTGGTTCTTCTGCTTAGAATTCCACAAGGCTGAAGCCAAGGTGTTGGCAGGGTCAGTTTCCTTCTGGAGGTGCTAGGAAAGAATCTGTTTCTAGGACACCTGTTGACAGGATTCTAGCCTATGTGGTTGTAGGACTGAGTTCCCATTTCCTCACTGGCTGGCCGCTGGGGGTCATTCTGTTTCTAGAAGCTGCCTGCCTTTCCCAGCTCGTGGCCCGCCTGAAAGACAGCCACGGCCAGCTCCTCCCAGACTTCAGCTTTCTCACTCTACCCTTGTCTCCTTTGTCTAAAGCATCTCTTCTAAGGCCAGTCCTCTGCCTGGCTCTCTGCTCCCCTCCTGCAAGGCCCGTGTGGTTACACTGGGCTCACCAGATGACCCGGGGTGATCTCCCTGGTTTAAAGTCAACAGCTTAGGGGGCTCCTGGGTGGCTCAGTCGGTTAAGCGTCCAACTTTGACTCAGGTCATGATCTCACGGTTTGTGAGTTTGAGCCCCGCGTCGGGCTCTGTGCTGACAGCTCAGAGCCTGGAGCCTGCTTCCGATTCTGTGTCTCCTCCTCTCTGTGCCCCTCCCATGCTCGTGCTGTGTCTCTCTCTGTCTCTCAATAATAAATAAATGTTACCAAAAAAAAATTTTTTTTAATTAAAAAAAAATAAAGTCAACAGATGAATAACCTTACTTCCATTTGCAAAGTGCTTTCTACCGCATAAGATAACATATTCACAGGGGTGCCTGGGTGGCTCAGTCAGTTAAGTGTCCCGACCTCAGCTCAGGTCATGATCTCACGGTTCATGAGTTCAAGCCCTGCATTGGGCTCGCTACTGTCAGGGCAGAGCCCACTTCAGACCCTCTCTCTCCCTCGCTCTCTGCCCCTCCCCCACTCATTCTCACTCTCTCCCTCCCTTTCTGTGGGAGGGGTCACTGTGTCTTTTGGGATTTTCTCTTGTTTCTGCAGCACTTCTGATTTCCACCTCCAGGGGCCTCCCATCTCTAAGCACCCTCCAGAAGCAATGCCTTGCAGAGACTACAAGAGTCTCTGAGTCTACAGAGACTTGCAGAGACTCAGTCTTGCAGAGACCAGCCCACATTCCAGTCTCTTCCATCAGTTTCGCAGTATCAGATCCATTATTGGTATTTTCCCACTCAGAGTGGGGCTTTCTCTTTTGGGGGGTGATTTTATCTGCCTTCCATCACCCTGCCTTCCCCCTTGCACACTTTCCTGGGTGCTTTCTGCTCCTCCTTGCTGTGGGCTGGGCCCACGAGCTGTCTGCTGGACTTCTGGTTATTTCGAAGCTGCTGGTGTTCTGTCTTTGGGTCATGAGGCTGGGCTCAGGGTGGTTTTATTTTCTCTCTTTGCTCAGTGTGTTGTTTTGGAGGGCCTGTCTGGAGAGAATCAGATTTATCCCCTGTCATTATCCCCAGGTATCCAGAACTTTTTTTTAACTTTCTAAAAAATTTATTTATTCTTCAGAGAGAGAGAGAGAGAGAGAGAGCACACAAGCGGGAGAGGGGCAGAGAGAGAGGGGGCAGGTGGAGAGAGAGAAAATCCCAAGCAGGCTCCGTGCTGTCAGTGCAGAGCCTGATGAGGGGCTCGAACCCACAAACTGCAAGATCATGACCTGAGCCGAAATCAAGAGTCGGATGCTTAATGGAATGAGTCATCCAGGCGCCCCACTTTTGTTTTTTAATATAAGCAAATACGTGTGTGTGTGTACAAATCTGCTGTGCATACATGTACATGCCCTCACTCTTCTTAGAAAAAGTAGCTACAAACACACTTTCCTCCGCCTTGTCTTTTTCACATGATCCATCCTGGAGGTCCCTCGGCAGCGGTATCTAGAAATATGCCATTCCTTTTTACTGCTGGGTGCTGCTCCACTGTGAGGGTGTGTCATTGTTTATTCCAGCAGCCCTCTCTCTCTCTCTCTCTCTTTTTTTTTACGATGTTTATGTATTTTTGACACACACACACACACACACACACACACACACACACAGAATCTGAAACAGGCTCCAGACTCTGAGCTGTCAGCACAGAGCCCAGTGTGGGGCTCGAACCCACGAACTGTGAGATCATGACCCGAGCTGAAGCGAGATACTTAACCGACTGAGCCACCCGGGCGCCCCTCCAGCAGCCCTCTCTTGATGGACATTTGGATTGTTTTCTATCTTTTGCCAGGGAAAAGTGCTGTGTAGTGAATAACTTGTGCACACTGCTTTTGTATTTAGGGTAGGTATACATTGGAATCGATTCCTCCAGCTGGACGGAGAGGAAAGCATATGTGACTTTGGTAGCTTTTGCCAACTTCTCCTCCTTGAGGGTGAATCCCTTTGCATTTCCACTAGTCCGTACGAGTGCGCTTTCTCACAGCCTCAGCAATGTGCCTTTTGCTTACTGTTGAGCAAGGCTGAGCCATTCCTTCCTATGTTTTAGGGACGGCTGCAGTTCTCCCCCTCTGAACTGGGCTCGCTTTATGTATGTATGTATGTATGTATGTATGTATGTATTTATTTGATATAATTTATTGTCAAATTGGCTTCCATACAACACCCAGTGCTCATCCCAAGTCTTTTGACCCCTTTTCCATAAGGATGCTGCTTCCTTTCCTTCTCCGGTTGTAGAAGCTCTTTACAGCAGGAGTATTGTAATTTATATTACGGATATTCATATTCCTTGGTCGGTCGCCAATTTCTTCCTCTGTGATGTAAGGTAGAAAGATTTCTGTTCCAATTTCATTTGTCTTTTTACTATGCTTTATGGTATTTTTGCCACGCAAAAGTTTTTTTTTTTTAAGTTTTACTTTGTCAAATTAATTGACTTTTTATGGGGCGCCTGGGTGGCTTAGTCGGTGAAGCGTCCAACTTTGACTCAGGTCATGATCTCGCGCTTTGGGAGTTTAAGCCCCGCGTCAGGCTCTGTGCGGACAGCTCAGAGCCTGGAGCCTGCTTCAGATTCTGTGTCTCCCTCTCTCTCTGCCCCTTCTCTGCTCATGCTCTGTCTCTCTCTGTCTCAAAAATAAATGAAAACATTAAAAAAAAATGAAGAGAAACAAAGAAAAAAATTGGTGGAACTTTTGGCAGAATCATGTTATATTTATAAATTAGCTTGAGAGTATTGATATGTTTATGAGGTTGGATTTTCACATCCGGGAACACGGTATATCTCCTGTTAGTTCAGATCAATTTTTATGTCACTCAGGAGTGTTTTATAAATTTCCTCACATAGGTTTTGAACATAATCTTGTTAATTTCACACCTAGATATTTTCTTGTATTTGCTTTCCTCTGTGGGGTATCCTCTCCCATTACATCTTCTCACTGAATTTTATTTGTAAAGTGAAGACTAGGGCTTTAAAAAGTATCTTTAAAAAGTCATGTGAACTAGAAGGAAACACCTCTTAATTCATTCTATAGGCCCAATATCACCTGATAACAAAACCATACAAAGACATAACAAGAAAACTACAGACTAATATTTCTTATAAATATAGAGACAAAATGCTCCACAAAATTCTAGCAAACCAAATCCAACAACATGTAAAAAGATTGTACATCATGCCAAAGTAGGATTTATCCTAGGAATGCAAGGTTAGTTTGGTATCCAAAAATCAATTAATGCAATATACCATATCAATAGAATAAAAGACAAAACCCATATGATCATCGTAGTAGATGCAGAAAAAGCATTTGAAAAAACCAACATCTGTTATGATAAAAACACCCAGGAAGCTAGAACTAGAAGGAAACTTCTTTATTCTGATAAAGGGCACCTATGAAAAATCCACAGAAAACATCATACTCAATGGTGAAAGACTTAATGCTTTCCCCCTAAGATGACAAAGAAGACAAGGGTGTCCGTTGTCAGCACTTCTGTTTCACAGTAGGTTGAAGGTTCTAGCTAGGTCACTTAGGCAAGAAAGTGATTTAAAAGGCATTGAGTTTGGAAGGGAATAGGTACAAGGATTTCTTTGTGCAGATGACATCATCTTATGTAGAAAATCCTAAGGAATCCACTAAAAAAAAAAAAAATACTTCAGCAAGGTTGCAGGATACAAGATTAATAAGCAAAAAGCAATTATATTTCTACATACTCTCAATGAACAACCTGCAAATGAAATTAAGAAAACAATTCCATTTATAACACATCAAAAAGAATAAACTACTTAGGAATAAATGTAACAAAAGAAGGGTAAAACTATATGCCAAAAATTAGAAAACACTGTTGAAAGAAATTAAGAATACCTAAATAAATGGAAAGACATCCCATGTTCATGGATTGGAACATGGATTTAATATATTTTTGAAGTTTATTTATTTATGTTGAGAGGGAGAGAGAGAGAGCACGTGTGAGTGGGGAGCAGGGGAGGGGCAGAGAGAGAGAAGGGGAGAGAGAGATTCCCAAGCAGGTTCTGCACTGCCAGTGCAGAGCCTGACGCAGGGTTCGAACCCATGAACTGTGAGATCATGGCCAGAGCAGAAATCAAGAATCAGATGCTTAACCAACTGAGCCACCCAGGTGCCTCAAGAAATAGAGCATTAATTGCCCACCTGTGTCCTACCAGATAGCCTCTGCTTTCAACTGGTTGCATGTGATGACCATTCCCATGAATTTGAAACATCCTCCTTCACTGATCGAACTGTACCTGCTCTTTAAGGAAACAGACTATGCACCCAGGAATCTTGGGGCTCAGGGAGAGCATGGTTACAGTTGCAGCTGGGAGTCACCTGTGACCAGGGCAGATCACAAAAGTCTAGAATCCATGGTCAAATCAGGATGGGTCTGACTCTTAAGCCAATGTCTGTCACGTCGTAACTTGACTGTGAGCACTGAGTCTGAGAGTTTACGGCTCTGCTCCCCTTAGGAAAAGGATTTATACAAGTCTCTGAGACTTTTTAAGAAGTGGTGACTCCACAGTGTTATGTGTGGAGCCTTCTAAGAGGCTCCTAGATAAAACGTGTTTGTGTGGGGTCGTCTCCGAGGGCTGGCATGGGGCGGGGGGGCTAAGGAGCAAGTCCTTTTCCTGTTTTCTTTAGAGCTGTGGACACAGTAGGTGCTCGTTTAGTGCTGGTGGACAGACGGGAGGCGGGCGTGGGCGGACGAGCGGATCGGCGAACAGATGACGGGTGCCCGGCTGAAGGCTCGGGCAGTGGGTGCCGAGGGTGGATAAAAGGGCTTGCTGTCTTCCCTGCTCGAGATCGTCACCCCCTGCTTTCAGCTTCGGGCGGCGGAGGTGGAAATCAAGGACCTGCAGTCGGAGTTCGAGCTGGAAAAGATCGATTACCTGGCCACCATCCGCCGGCAGGAGCGGGACTCCATGCTCCTCCAGCAGCTCCTGGAGCAGGTGCAGCCTCTCATCCGCCGCGACTGCAACTACAGCAACCTGGAGAAGATCCGGCGCGAGTCCTGCTGGGATGAGGACAACGGCTTCTGGAAGATCCCCGAGCCCATCATCGTAAAAACCAGCCTCCCAGTAGGTCAGGCGCTTGGCCGTCCCCTCGCTCTTCCCCACGGTTTGCCCTCCTGCAGGCTGACCCGGAGCCCGGGCTCCCGCCCTGCTGGCTGTGGGCGCAGCAGGCCCGGGGCTCCGGGCTCCAAAGCGAGGGGGGGCCTGAGGGAGAAGTCGTGTGGGTTGGAATTCGGGTTCCACCACGCCCCGTGTGACCCCTTTGGGACTCAGTGTCCTCGTCTGTGAAATGGGGATTAGTGACCGCACCCTCCGTAGACATTGCTGGGTGGCTTAACACGCGTTAATGCCCATAAAACCCTCAGCGCCATGCCCGGCACGTGCCAAGTGCACCGTACATTTTTTTTAAATGTTTATTTATTTTTGAGAAAGAGAGAGAAAGAATGTGAGCAGGGGAGGGGCAGAGAGAGGGAGAGACACAGAACTGGAAGTGGGCTCCAGGCTCCACACTGTCAGCACAGAGCCCGACACGGGGCTTGAACTCACGGACTGTGAGATCATGACCTGAGCTGGAGTCGGAGGCTTAACCGACTGAGCCACCCAGGCGCCCCCGTGGTACATTCTACCACTGTCATGATCGTCCCCCAGCATTATCCCCTAGCAACCCCATGGAGGACAAAGATTTTACATTTCGGGAGATGGAATCTCAGAGTGAGTGACTTAGCCAGAGTCCCAGGCAGAGCAGGGAGTTGTAGGACCGGGGATAGGACCGGGCCGTTCAGAGTTCCAGGCCTGGCTCACCTTCTGCTTTTGCCACTGACTTCCTGTGTGACTTTATGAAGGTCACTGTTTGTCTCTGGGCCTTGGTCCCTGATCTTCACAAAGGAGGGGCTGGGGGTCTGGAAGGCCCCTCCACCTCTGATGAGTCTGGGAGCACTTAGGGAGCAGCAGAGTCTTATGTCCCCTGGGGCCCCCAGTGGGCCTCCCCGCCGTCAAGAGAATGTTCGTTTAGGTCCCGCATCCCTGATGTTTATGGATGGCACTGACGCTACCCCTGCCCGAAGGCCAGCCAGCTCCACTTCCCGGGGTTCCCCCTGCCCCCACCAGCCTGCTGTGCTGTTAGAAGCAGGGGAATGGCTGCTTTGACATCTGAGCCCTCCCATTGTCTGTTTCCCAAAGTCATCCCTTGGTTCGGGCTGGGAAGTGTACTCCCCTGGTCCCAGGCCTGAGCCAGTCCTGACCTGCCAGCTCGGGGACCTGTTGCCACCCACCCTGTCCCTCTGGCACTCAGACCAGGCAGCAGTGACTTGGGCTTTTGTTTCTCATAGCAGTTCCAACAGGGCCACAGAACAAGGTCGTCCGCAAAACCTCTGCCGCAGACAACGGTGAAGCAGGCATGGTAAGGCCTCTGTGAGAGGGGGCGAGGCGTGGGGAGCTGGCGGGGCTTCGTCCCCACCGTGCAGTGGGTGAGCGTTACTATAGGGCACTGGGCTGCTTCTTTGGTCCTTGGATCTGGTATCATCACTGGATTGTAGAGCTTGTTGCTGATCTTGACCTTGTGTCCAGGTTAACTGTTCCATTGGTATATGTTCAGTGCCACGTACATATCTTTGATTTAAACCCTTGGTACATGCATCTCAGTCACTTTGTGGCCGAGGTGGAGAAACTGCTTATGGAAGAGAAATCCATTGGTTTGAGAATCGGCGAGTCCATGAATTTCTTTTTCCTTTTTTTTTTAAATGTTTATTTTTGAGAGAGAGAGAGAGAGAGAGACAAAGACAGAGCATGAGTGGGGGAGGGGCAGAGAGAGAGAGGGAGACACAGAATCCGAAGAAGGCTCCGGGCTCTGAGCGGTCAGCACAGAGCCCGACGCGGGGCTCGAACTCACGAGCTGTGAGATCATGACCTGAGCCGAAGTCGGACGCTCAACCGACTGAACCACCCAGGTGCCCCTAGACCATGAGGTTCTTTTTTCTCTTTTAATTTTTTTTCAAAGTTTATTTAATTTTGAGAGAGAGGGAGACACAGAATCCAAAGCAGCTCCAGGCTCCAAACTGTCAGCACAGATCCTGACAAGGGACTCGAACGGCGAGATCGCGACCTGAGCCGAAGTCGGACACTCAACCGACTTAGCCACCCGGGCACCCCTACTATGAAGTTCTTGATCCGTGCAGGGTATTAATGTGTTGAGAGCTGCCTGTCCCAGGATTTCGCTGGAGGCTGGCAGGAGTCCTGGACCAGTGGTCATTTCTGTCTTGCTGGTCTGACAGGGTTTGGGAAGGTCTGAGCCTTAGGACCCACTTTCCTTTCTTACCTGATGTTTTCCTGGCAGAACACCAAGGGTTGTTAATTGCCTTGAGTTGGAAAATGGTTTGCATTCACAACTGTAGATTTATTCATGCTTTTAATTTATGCTTTTGTACACAATTCTCAATTCTTTAAGAGATGACAAATTTTAGTTTTCTACTGTCACGTGGAGAACATTAGGCCCCAGCAACATGTCACTGTGTGGGGAAAAAGTGCTGCAGTGTTAAAAAAAAAAAAAAAAAAAAAAAAAGGACCTACGCAGGAGTCTGAGCCTGGATCCTTTCTATGTAATTCTGGTGCCCAGACCCTGCACCGCCTCTGGCCCTCATTCAAAGGCCCTTATGGCCAAAGGGAAAGTAGAGGCAGCCCCTCCTGCTGGTGAAGGACAGAAGCTTTGTCTTCAATCCCAGAGGCCAGGCAGTACATTCTGGTTCCCTGGACCCTTGCTGGTGTCTTTGGACCAAAGGGCCCTCAGGGATTTATGAAACAGTAATTGGGATTCTAAAGTCACTTTATTCTCATATCTCCCACGTTTTGCATGACAACAGAAATGTACCTCCCCAAAGCAGAGGTCAGAAAACTTCCCTGTGAAGCACCACACTTTCTGTGTGTTTCCCCACCTCTTGGTTCTGCTTCCCTCGTTACGTTAGCTTCAGACTCAGGCAGGCTTTGGCTACGTGGCAGGAAAGGTGGCCGCTGGCGATTGGTGATCCAAGACGAAGAGACCCAGTCTCTTACCACATCTTAACCAACACTTGTGGGAAGATTCTGATCAGTCGGCCTGGGTGAGGGGCCTGCTCTTAGACCAATGACTATGTCCAGAAAAAAAAAAATTTTTATTAAAAAAATTTTTTTAAATCTTTATTTTTGAGAGAGAGAGACAGAGTGTGAGTGGGGGAGGGGCAGAAAGAGAGGGAGACACAGAATCCGAAGCAGCCTCCAGGCTCTGAGCTGTCAGCACAGAGCCTGACGTGGGGCTCGAACCCACGGACTGTGAGATCATGACCTGAGCCGAAGTCGGACACTCAACCGACTGAGCCACCCAGGCGCCCCGAAAAAATTTTTAACGTTTACTTACTTTTGAGAGAGAGAGAGAGAGAGAGCACATGCACACTAGTGGGGGAGGGGCAGAAAGAGAGGGAGGCAGAGAATCCCAAGCAGGCTCCCTGCTGTCAGCACAGAGCCTGACATGGGGCTTGAACCCACGAACTAGAGATCATGACCTGAGCCGAAATCAAGAGTTGGATGCTTAACTGACTGAGACACCCAGGTGCCCCTGGAAAATGTATTTCCTTTTCTTTAAAAAAAAAAATTTAACACTTATTTTATTTATTTTTTTAAAAAAAATTTAAATGTATTTATTTTTGAGAGAGAGAGAGAGAGACAGAGCATGAATGGGGGAGAGGCAGAGAGAGAGGGAGACACAGAATCTCAAGCAGGCTCCAGGCTCTGAGCCGTCAGCACAGAGCCCGACGTGGGGCTTGAACCCACGAATCGGGAGATCATGACCTGAGCTGAAGTCGGATGCTTAACTGACTGAGACACTCAGGCGCCCCAATGTTTATTTCATTTTTGAGAGAGAGAGAGACAGAGTGTGAGCAGGTGGAGGGGCAGAAAGAGAGGGAGACACGGAATCCCAAGCAGGCTTCAGGCTCTGAGCTGTCAGCACAGAGCCCGATGTGGGGCTCGAACCCACGAACCGTGAGATCATGACCTGAGCTGACGTTGGATGCTCAACCGACTGAGCCACCCAGGCGCCCCTGGAAGATGTATTTCTGTGACTGGTTCAGTCTGGGTCACATGGCCAGTTGTGCAGCAAGGGGGTGGACAAGAGGGAGCGGTGGTATTACAGTGCTCTGAAGGATCGCCTCAGCAGGACCATGCCAAAGGGGAGAAGGGTAGTCCTTGAAGGAAGAGATTCAGGCTGAGGAAAACAAGTCCACTACAGTGGTGACAAATCACAGTCCTTGATGATAAGAGGTTGGGACCATGGGCTGAGTACTGTATTACCTGTTCTGTGAATGTGCCGAGATGGGTTGGGGCTATGGCATTGCCCTTGCCCCTGACGGAGAACAAGCAAGGGCATACGCATACCAAGAGCAAGGGCATACCAAGGCAAGGGCATTCCCATACCAAGGAAGGGGGGTTGGGTAGCTCCGGCTGGAGCTGTGGCTCTCCTGGCCTGAGCTGCCTGGACCCCACCCCAGGAGTGTGGGCAGTGAGGCTCAGGGCAGCCCCCAGCCCCCCCGGGCCTGCAGAGGTAAGAACTATACAAACAAGGGGTCTTGACCCACAAGGATCTGGAATCTCGGCAGGAGGAAGACCGCTACAAGCTGATGCTCAGTCGCAGCGACAGTGAAAACATTGCCAGTAACTACTTCCGGTCCAAGCGAGCCAGCCAGATCCTCAGCATGGATCTCATGAAGAGCCTCGGTGAGTGCCCCGCCCACCTCCTGTCCTCCAGCCGCTCCCCGAGAGAGCCCTTCCTGGTCCTCTGCCGACTGGGAGTCGCGTGATGGGTGGAGTGGCGTCAGGCCCGGGTTAAAAACCCCTTCCCATCTCTGAGCCTCAGTTTCCTCAGCTGTGCACTGAGTTGGGTATACCTGCTTCTCGGGGCTTAGGTGAAATGAGGTGGGCAAGCAGCCCATCCCCGGGCCTGGCACGTAGTACATGCCCAACGCACAGCCTCCCTCTTCCTGTCCCCCTTCATCTCTCGGCGGACCGCTGCCGTGTTTGGTGCCTCCCCCGATGCCCAGCAGGCCTATGACACGCGGCTCGGTGCCCTGGCACGTGTCGCACGGGTCTGGCTCAGCTGCTCACTGGCTTCTGCAGATGCCGGTGTGGTGGCTTTCTCCCATTGAGCCAAAGGGGGCAGGCAGGGCCACCGAGGTGAAACACTTTTAAAAGCAAGAATTGCAAATCACTTCGTTCTTTCATTTCTAAAACCAAAATCAAAGACCACAGAGTTTCTAATAAAATATCAATGAAAAGCAAATCTCAGTCCTACACTGAGACTACTGAAGAGGTGGAATCCAGCAGAGTTGAGGAACAGGAGGGGAAAATGGCACAGGAGACAAATGAACATCAGTCGAGGACCCGGCATTGTGTCCATGTTGCAGATGAGGCAACTGAGGCTCTGGGAGAAGTCGCTCCCCAAAGTTGGGCTCTGAATGCAGGCTTGTCTGGCTCGAGTCCCAGGTTGCCTCGATCTGAGCCTTTAAAACTCCACACTCCTGGTCCAAAGCCTTTTGGGGGCCCAGCTGGGGGACCAGGCCTCCGGCTGGGTGGAGCGGGCAGGGCTCCCCCTCTCCGTACCCCTGACTTACCTGCTCCTCTGCCCCCTTCTCCACAGCGCATCACAGCTCTCCCCCCGGCCTCAGCTCCCCACTCAACAACACCGCGGCCATCGTGCCCACCCAGGCCCCCGAAATGCCCCAGCCCCGGCCCTTCCGCCTCGAGTCCCTCGACATCCCCTTCACCAAGGTCAAGCGTAAGAAAAGCAAAAGCAGCTTCGGCAGTGAGCCTCTGTGAACTTGGCCTCCTGCTGCTGCCCTGCCTTTGAGCTTCCCGGAGACTGCCAGGCCCTCCCAGGGCAGCCCCAGCCAGGCCTCCTCCCACCTGCCCCCACGGTGTCCGGGAGCCCAGGGGGCCCCTTGCCCTGGGAAGAGCTTTCCCTTCCCTGTTACCCAGAGAGCCTCCTCTGCCCAGACCATGAGCACTTGGGAGGCTGGGCCACCCCCGCAGAGGTGCGCTCGGGCTGTCCACGCCTCGCCAGTGTTCCGCCTGCCACCTGCCACAGCCTGCCGGTGTTCCTCCGTGCCTCGATGGGCTCAGAAACCTCAAGGCTTTCACCAGCAGCCCCGACAGAGTGGGGAGCCACTTCCGCATGGATCAAGCACAGTGTGTTGGAGATGGACGATGGTGCCTCCTCCCCTTGCCTTCCTGGGGGGAAGCTGGGCAGCATGGGCACGGGAGTCCTGGGGCAGCTGTGCCACGCTGCCCTCTCCCGGCCGGTCTGTGGCCTAGAGGACGCTGCCCCGCATGAAGCTGCCCCAATAAACTGCCTTTTACCGATGAGCTCCCCTTCCCCGACCCTCTGACAGTGTCACCGGGGCCCCTCCTGCCACTGCGGCCTGGCCTTCACAGGGAAGCTCTTTCTGGAGCAGGGTTTCTTTCTTTCTTTTAAAAAAAAATTTTTTTTTAAGTTTATTTATTTATTTTTGAGAGAGAGAGTGAGCAGGGGAGAGGCAGAGAGAATCCCAAGCAGCCTCCACACTGTCAGTGCAGAGCCTCACGTGGGGCTCAAACTCACTGGGAGCTGCGAGATCACGACCTGAGCCAAAATCAAGGGTCAGACGCTTAACCAACTGAGCCACCCAGGTGCCCCTGGAGCAGGGTTTCTTAACTACCTGATGCCTTTAAAAACAAACGGGCTCCAGGGCTTCTGCAACTCCCCGCACTCATGACTACAAGCACGTTTTTCTGGGGAGAGCATCCGAACTGTCATTAGAGTCTCAGAGGATCCGTGACTCGGGAGAGCAGAGACCTTGTTTTGGAAACCAGAGGTGGTGTCTTGCCGAAAGTCAGAAGAAGGCCACGTTTTGACAGTCCTCAGGGGCTGTGCTGGAACCGGATGCCCTGACGTGGCCAGAAATGAACCCAGGCCGCCCCAGTGGCTGAGGATACACCCCTCCCTTTGCTCATTGTATCCCAGGCCTGCCCTGCGGGAGGGCCCCACAATCTCAGGGAAGAGTCTTGGCTTTGGGTTGAAGATGGGCCTCACTGCACTCTGGGCCCCATCTGTGACAGGGGGAACACCTGCCTCCCAGGGGTATCGTGAAGGTGAAACGAGCTCATGTGTGAGGTTCCCGGTACATAGCAGGTGCTCTGCGTTAGTCCCCCTCGTTCGTTCTCCTCCATATTTTGCACTAATTAGCGTGGTGGGTCCCACAAGTCACGTGCCTGGGCGAAGGCGCTCATGCCCTGGAGAAGCTGGGGTGGAAGGGGCCCTGGTAACCGGAGATGAGTTTAACCAGAGGCAGGCTGCAGTACACCATTGAGAGGAAGAAAGGTCAGGGCTTTATGGGGGAAAAAGCGTCCTAGTGAAGGGCGGAGCTACCATAAAAGCCTGGGAGGCTTAAGAAGGGAATGGCCGGGGTGGGAGTGGTTGCCGTGTGCGCAAAGGCGAGTGGGGAAGCGGAGTGTGTTAAAGGTTGGAGACTTACCGCATGGATAGTTCTGAGCAGAGCCGGAGAAGGAGGTTGCTGAGTTCAGTTTCAGTGGAGACCTGAGCGTGAGGAGCCCTGGGTGACCCTGAGCAGTGGGACTCCTAAGCCACCTACAGGCATCACCAGATCTGAGTTCAAGGTGAACTGATGTGGCATTGTATGCAGAAGGGTAGGAGGGCTGGGCTGGGACGCCCAGGGTGGGGGTGAGGCTTAACTCAGTGGAACCAGCCGGAGATGGAGAGGAGGTAGATTCAGTTAAGGAGATGGAGGGAGGGAGGTTCTGGCTTTTGCCCCCACATTCTTTTGGGTGGGCAAGTGTGAAAGGTCAGAAAAGAACAGCTGCCTTCTGTCTCCACCGTCGCTATTTGCCCCAGGATTGTGGTTGGGACCCAGCCTTGGAGCTGCTTTTACTTAGACCCGTGGTGGGGCTGAGGTGAGCCAGGTGCCCCCCCATCAATTTAGAAGCTAGCATTACTGAGGGGAGGCTGAGCCACACTCAGCACGAAGTGCTTCAAAACCTGCCCCTGAGCTCCCGCGAGCTCAGCTTTTCCAAAGGCACGCAGGTAAGTGGGAGGGCTGAGCCTCGCTATTATTTCTATTTCCAGCCTAGGAAAGTGGCCCGGAGAGAAGTGAAATGCCCCAGCAGCAGGGGTGGTGAGAGGCGGAGCTGAGAAATGAACCCAGCTACAGCGTTTTCATCGGGAAGCCAGTTCGCCGCCTCTCCAGCTGCCTCCAGCATGGGCCACCAGGCCTGGTAGGTCAGGCCCGTCCCCAGGCCGCTGGGTCCATTAGTGACAGGAGATTCAAAGTATCCTAGCCCTGATCTTAGTTTTCCAACCCTTTCCTCCCTGGAGATGGAGATGGGGCCTGGTTTCTAGTCCTGAGTCTGCCCTGGGCCAGTGATGACACAGCCAGGAAGCATCGAGGAGGTGGTTCCAATTGGCCACCACCTCTCCAGGTCCCGTAAGGGACAAGCCCGCCTGATGAGGAGGCGGGATCTGGGCTCCCGGCGGGAGTCCGGCCTGGGCGGAGCCTAAGGGCGCTCGGCCTTGTTGATTGGCTGCGGTCGCAGAGCTGTCTTTCTAGGATTGAGCCTTTTCCTTTGGGGGGGCGGAACCTCACGCCCTTCCGCCAATAGGATTCAGAGAGCCCGCCTCCAACCGGAGCACTTCCGGTGGTGCTAACCCACTCTTCTCCCGCGCAGCAGCGGCTCGGAACCCCCGGCCACAGCCTACCCGGATCGTTTCCAGGTGTTACTCTAAGTCCACGAACTGCGATTGGGCAGCGTAGACGGGGCACTTCCGGTGCCCCGGGTGCCTGGGTTCTCGGCAGGAAGCGCAAAATGGAGCCCGGCGCCGCGGCCCGCGCTTGGTCTCTCCTGTGGCTGCTGCTGCCCTTGCTTGGCCCGGTCTGCGCTAGCGGTCCCCGCACCTTAGTGCTGCTGGACAACCTCAACCTGCGGGAGACGCACTCGCTTTTCTTCCGAAGCCTGAAGGGTGAGACCGGGAGCCGAGGGGGCGGTGGGGGGCAGTCGGGTTGGAAAGGCTCCCGAGCCCGAGGGCAGCGACCACCCTCCCTCCTACTGGTTTTCCACGAGGGAGCTGCGAGCTCTGGCCTCTCGCTTGCGGGGGCGGTCGTGACCCTTGCAGTGGTGGTTTCCCCTGGCGTGCCGTCTGCCTCAGCGCCCTGTTTTCTTCTCGTCCAGACAGGGCTTTTGAACTCACGTTCAAGACCGCAGATGACCCCAGCCTGTCCCTCATTAAGTACGGGGAGTTCCTCTATGACAATCTCATTATCTTCTCCCCTTCGGTGGAAGGTAAGTGCTGCGCGTCGCTCCCAGAACTGGGCTTCAAGGCCCACGATCGATCGCTTTCTTCTGGGTCTTGTGCATTTTCTGGGTCATGGCATGGGTCACCAGCCCTGGCAGTGCTGCTGCCAGGGAGGAGGAAAATGTTCACTTCTAACCTGGGCCCGGGAGGGAACATCCTTTCTTAAAGACACAGCTGAGGGGCGCCTGGGTGGCGCAGTCGGTTAAGCGTCCGACTTCAGCCAGGTCACGATCTCGCGGTCCGTGAGTTCGAGCCCCGCGTCGGGCTCTGGGCTGATGGCTCAGAGCCTGGAGCCTGTTTCCGATTCTGTGTCTCCCTCTCTCTCTGCCCCTTCCCCCGTTCATGCTCTGTCTCTCTCTGTCCCAAAAATAAATAAACGTTGGAAAAAAAAAAAATTAAAAAAAAAAAAAAAAAAAAAGACACAGCTGAGGGTTGTGGGGTCAAGTGTTGCACAGACCATGGAATAGCAGGCCCTGCTACTCTGGGAAGGGGTTTCCTTATAAAGGGCCTGATAGAAAGATGGAGAGCCCCCCCAGCCTGGGTTGGCCTGTGTGGATAGGGGAAGTGGCATGCTATTAATATAGTTTGCCTACAGAAGCCTCCTGATGGTTGATTCTATGAATTCAGAAGGATTCAGTTTCAGAGTTGAAAAAGAACATGAGCCATAATCTAGCCCAACCCCCAATTTGAGGCTGGCTGGGTATGTGCAGGGCCTAGTGGAGGGCTGGTTGTGGAACAGAATGCATATCTTCACCGGCTTATCCAAGTGCTACTTCGGTATTCCTGTGACAGCCTACAAGTTGTGCTCAGATGGATGGGGATGTCAGGAGACGGAAGGAAGCTGTGGGTCAGACAGGTCGGGGGGAGGCTGAGCTAGGCTCTCGCTTTGGGAAGGTCAGAGAGCCTAAACAGTGTTTCTCAAATCTTAGTCATTTCCGTACCTCCTTCCTGATTTTTACTGTATTCCATATCACCTGTTAATAATTACCTAATGCTTTCTTTACATTGACCCCTTAAAAAAAGAAAAAAACAACAAACTGTAACATCGTTTAAAAAGGAAGCTAGTAGTGAACTCAATATCACTACTAAAAATGGAAAACCAGGATCCTTACCTTTCAGTGGAAGGAACTATAAAGGCAATTAGCAAATGTTAAAGAAGTGTTAAGATCAGTATCAAACTAAGATATTCTCTTTGATGGAGCAAGCTTAGAAAATCGTTGGAAAGGCAAGAAGTCTCTCTGAGATTTAGTGTTGTTTAAAGCCCTGCCCCACATCACTGTCCTACCCTTTCTGCCCCTATCAGGGTAAGCCCCACAGGCTTACGTGTGCTGGTGGAGGCAGGGGGGTTCGGTGTAAGAGTTTGGCCCTGGCTCTGAGGGCCCTTCTGTGATACTGTAATCTCTGTTAGCCCTCTTGGGTGTGAGAACGCTGGCGTCCTTCTCCGTGTATCCCTGGGTTCCTCGCCAGCTCGGGGATTAGGAGGCTCTCAAGTCACATGCAGTGATGGTCACAGAAGAATGATCCTGAAAAAACAGGGTTCTATTTTATAGATGGGCACATGAGCTCAGGAAGGCAGAATTGCCTAGATTCAAGCCCAGGTATCTCTTACAGTCTGGGTTCTTTTCCTCTTTAGAAGGATTTCTCAACAGTGGCATTTCTTGACATTTTGGAGTGGATAATTCTTTGTAGGGGGCTGTCTTGTGCACTGTAAGATGCTTAGCAGCATCTCCAGACATGGCCCTTCAGGGCAAAATTGCCCCTGGTTGGGAACCACTGTCTACTGTATTCTACCAGGAGCTGCTTTTGAAATTGTCTAAGACTCTGCCTGGCCTCTCTGTAGGCCTCTCTGTGGGTGGGTGGATAGATGGCCTTCTGGATGTAGGTAAAGTCCCCAGATACAAGATGTTCTGTCTGTGCCTGAAGGTAAGGGAAGTTGCTTTTTTGTCTTTCTCTCAAAATTACCTCTCAGAAAAGAGGGCCATTCTCACAGTTGCATCTTCACAAAGTCCTATTACGGACTCATTTCCGACTGGTAATGGATGTCTAATGGACAGACTTCCGTATCCAGTCTCCGCACATGGCACTTTCGTCCTTCCAGTTGCTTGGGCCAGAGATCTTGGGGTTGTCCTTAGCACCCCTCTCTCTCTCTCCCCCCATATCCGGCCTGTCACAGGCCCTGCTGACTGTGCCTTCAGGAGTGTAAGCCCACCCCGTCTCCCACCTCCCTCGCCCCTCCCTCCCCTCCCCCCGCCCCTTCCCTCTGTTCCTCACTGCCCCGATTATCACGGTGGCCTTCTAATCCACTGCTGTGCTTCCACCCTGGTCCCCTGTACCCGATTCTCCACCCAGCTGCCAGAATTGTTCTTTAAAACTGTAAATCGGGGCATGTTGGGGTCGTGCTCAAAACCTCCAGCGGCTCCTCTTTATGGCCAACCTCACGGGGCCTGTAAAGCCCTGTGAGCTGCCCCTCCTGCTTCAGCACGGCCACGTGTGCTTTTGCTCCCCCCTCCCTACTCCGGCTCGGCCACACTGGGCTTCTTGCTGGGACAGGCTCACCTGCCTTGGGGACCTCGTACCTGTCCTCCTTAACGCCCCCCGTGCTGCCTGGGTCACTCTCACACCTCAAATGCTACTTGCCCAGGTCTTCCCTGACCGACCTTTATATAATAGCTTCCCCCTCCCATCTTTGTCCCTTTTTTGCCTTCTCTGCATGTACTACATGAATTCCTGAGCATTCCCTCCATTACTTTATGTTGAACCTCAGGGTGTACTTTGGGGAAGACTCTTGGTCCAGTTCTGGATGCTTGTGATAGTCACCTGACCGGACTGATTGACAAAACAAAGATCATCTCATAAGTACAAACGTTGGAAGTTGAGCCTTTTTGGTGATCGCTTTAATAAAAGCAGTCTACAAACTGGTTCTGTCTCTCATGGATCTAAATCTGTAGGGTTAACAGGAAAAAAATGTGCGTGTTGGCAAATGAGTACTTGTGACCGCGTCGTCCTCAGACCCAGGGGCACTCTGTCTCAGTTGAGACGGAAGTGAAATTGATGGGCTCTGGAAAACTGTGTTAGCCCAAAGTGACTCTGGCGAAGACAGAGATACTCATGTGAAAGGTGCAGGTGAGGAGTTTGAATGAAGTTGTATCATGAAATGTAGCTGAGAAAACGCAGCACTTCTAAACATATATTTTGAACGTGACTCCAAATGTATGTAAGTAACTTGACATCTGTAATTGGTAGGTGTTTGACTATATCGTCCATACTTCTGTAAGTTAAAAGTTTATGAATTCAAGTTGTTACTGTTGGATCTTCACTTTGGGAAGACGGGCATCTGTGGTAAATGTCTTTCTCGTTCTGGGCCTCTAGAGGGCTGTTCTGGGATGGACTGTGGCTAGTCTGTGGGCCACTCTCCCCCGCTCAAATGTCAGAGGGGCCGTCTGGGTCACCGAGTCTGGTGCTTCTTTCAGATTTCGGAGGCAACATCAACGTGGAGACCATCAGTACCTTTATTGACGGTGGAGGCAGTGTCCTGGTAGCTGCCAGCTCAGACATTGGTAAGTCTGACCTGCGAAGGTCTGGTGCTTTCCAGCGTTTCTCCAGGAAGCTTGGCAAGCTTTACAAATGGAAGTTGCCAGATTGGTGTTCACTGGGTGGGCCTGGTCAGGGAGCGAGGGAACTACAGAGCCATTCACCTCCTCCTGTGCTTTCCTGTCACCAGGACCAGGGAGATGTGGGGCCTTTTATGGGCTGGGAACCCTGTTTTTTCCCAGTTTGGTTTTTTCCCTTTGTTTTTGTTTGTGTTGGTGGGCCTTCCCTTACAGAAAGAAAAGATGGGGCTGGCTACTTGGGCAGAACCCAGAGTAATTTGACAGATTGTTTTTTTGTTGTTGTTCCCTATTTTGGAAATTTTCAAACATACTTGGAAGTAGGGAGAGAGCAGTATTCTGGAGCCTGCACGCGTATCCCGCAGCTTTGGTTGGTGTCAGCACCCGGCCAGTCTCATTTTGTTTTTCCCAGTGTTGACAGACTGGGGTGATGAGGAGGAGGAGAGAAGTCCCGTGAAGCCAGGCTCATTCAGGTCAAGTCTGCCTGAGGTTATGACTTTGCCTCAATGGGGGGTTTTGTGTATTTGTGGGCAGAGGACCAGGTGGCTCTCCGTGTTACTGATTCAGGTTCTGACCCCTGCAGGCAGAAAACCGTGCTGTTGTCCAGCTGTCCAGTTGGGGCTGAGCACGGCCTGGGGAAGTGGCAGGGCCTAAGGGTGACTGGGAGAGGGTGAGTCACCAGGAGGCCAGGGAAGCGACACTGCTTGGCCCAGGGCCCACCTGTAAGGGTTAAACCAGGCATTTCTTGGGTCTTTGCAGGTGACCCTCTTCGAGAGCTGGGCAGTGAGTGTGGGATCGAGTTCGACGAGGAGAAAACAGCTGTCATTGACCATCACAACTACGACATCTCAGACCTTGGCCAGGTAATCAGGCCCGTTACCTTCCAGGTTTGGGGCCCTTCCACCAGGGCTCAGCCTGGAAACCGAGAGGGAGTAGGAAGGGAGTCCCTGGCGTGGAGGCGCCTTTTCCTGACCCCCATCTCCCTCTGTTGCCACAGCACACGCTCATTGTGGCCGACCCCGAGAACCTGCTGAAGGCCCCAACCATTGTTGGGAGATCATCTCTGAACCCCATCCTCTTTCGAGGTGTTGGGTGAGTGAGTAGGCCCAGGGCGCTAGAAACCTGGGGAGGATGGGAAACTAACCCACCCTTGATGGTTTAGGGGCATTCCTATCCCTGGAGGAGAGGGGAGAGATTAATTTAGGACACTCAGAGTCAGACTTCGTTGTTGCAGCGAGAGGAGAGCTAGTGGCGTAGCAGGCGTGCGACTGCTGAGAAAGCAGGACTCGTCCCTGTGAAGAAGTGACCCTTCGGGACCCAGGTCCTTGAGCTCAGTTCTCAGGGTCCCTGTGGGGTGTTCTCCTTTGCTTCTGTAGGATGGTGGCCGATCCTGACAATCCTTTGGTGTTGGACATCCTGACGGGCTCCTCCACGTCTTACTCCTTCTTCCCGGATAAACCTATCACCCAGGTGAGGGGCCGTTGCAGCCTTGAGGCCTCCGGGTCCCGGGCCCAGCGGCAAGGCCCTTTATGTGAAGACGGGCAGGAGTAAGCAGGAGAGCACACGGGGCGGAGGCTGGTGAAGGAGAGGTTGATGGGAGCAGGAAGGGGCAGAGGCGTCGGGGCCTCCGGTGCCGCCCTCAGGTTGACGTCCGGCCTGCTGTCCTCTTGCCCCAGAGGCCCAGCTGCCTGTCCTTTCCCCGGGCTCTCCTGGATGACAGCCCTCTGTTGTTCCCAGTACCCCCACGCGGTGGGGAAGAACACCCTGCTCATTGCTGGGCTCCAGGCCAGGAACAACGCCCGGGTCGTCTTCAGCGGCTCCCTGGACTTCTTCAGCGATGCCTTCTTCAACTCGGCGGTGCAGAAGGCTGCGCCCGGCTCCCAGAGGTGGGTGCTGGCGGGCTCGGGGGCGTGTGGTCTGGTGCTGGGGAAGGAGGAGCCTTCCAGCTGGAAGCGTCGGAGGCCAGGTGTCTTTGGGTTGAAGACTTCGTTGCTGTGTTGGTACCCTAGACTTTTCAAGGTGGCAGCGGCTTACCCGGAGATGTTTCAGCGAGTGTGTTTGTTGTGAAGGTGACCCCACAGCAACACCACCTGACCTCTTTTCCCTGTTCCCTTGAAGCAGGATACCTAGATACATATGGTCTCCAGGCAGAAGCTAGTTTCAGGCAGTTTGTCTCCATGGATCGTGACTGTCAGGCATCGCTGTAAACAAGTCGGTTCCGGGCCCCTAGCCTCCCGTTTGCCCCTTCTGCAGGTATTCCCAGACGGGCAACTACGAGCTAGCTGTGGCCCTCTCCCGCTGGGTGTTCAAGGAGGAGGGTGTCCTCCGTGTGGGGCCCGTGTCCCACCATCGGGTGGGTGAGACCGCCCCACCCAACGCCTACACCGTCACTGACCTAGTGGTAAGAGCGTCTTGGAGCAGGAGGGACCCCTGTGGTTTGGGCCAGGTTGCTTTAGCTCAGAAGCGTTTATTGAATATTTAGTGGCCTAAATAAGGATGAATAAATTAATCTCTACTCCTAAGAAAGCGTAGGTGCAGAGGGCCCGGTGCACAAGCCAGTGTCTAAAGAGGTGTGAAGAGGTGTGGGTTTGTCGTGGAGGTGTAGAAGCGGGAGGGCTTTGCTGGTGCGTTCTGCTGGTTGGGGGGAGAGGGGTGGAGACTGCAGCGAAGGTGGCGGCAGGGCTCCCTGACGGTGCCCGGCCCGTCCTCGAGTGGGGCAGTCTGGGTGCAGACGGTGGTGGTCCAGGGCCGAGGTGTGGAGAGGGGCATTAGCAGGATGGGGAGCGGGGGCTCGCCCGGGGGTTCCTGCCGGGTCCACGAGGGACTCGGTGCTGCTCCGAGGGTGGTGACTCCCCCGGCCGACCGGCCTGTCGTCTCAGGAGTACAGCATCGTGATTGAGCAGCTCTCAAATGGCAGATGGGTCCCCTTTGATGGTGATGACATCCAGCTAGAGTTTGTCCGCATCGATCCTTTCGTGAGGACCTTCTTGAAGAAGAAAGGCAAGTAGTGCTCTCACGGGGGACAGTGGCAGGACGACGGTCCCGCGGTGCTCGCTCTCGTGAGGCTGACGGAGACACCCCTCCTGGTGGTCTCGGCTCCCCCCACAGGTGGCAAATACAGCGTCCAGTTCAAGTTGCCCGATGTGTATGGAGTGTTCCAGTTTAAAGTGGATTACAACCGGCTAGGCTACACGCACTTGCACTCTTCCACTCAGGTGAGCCAAAGTCACGGTCCCCTTTTCGGCCGGAGTGGGCCTCGCCTGGGCTGCTGAGTGGCCGGGGCCTGTCCCCTCTGTCGTGTTGCAGGTGTCGGTGCGGCCGCTCCAACACACGCAGTACGAGCGCTTCATCCCCTCGGCCTACCCGTACTACGCCAGCGCCTTCTCCATGATGCTGGGGCTCTTTATCTTCAGCACGGTCTTCTTGCACATGAAGGAGAAGGAGAAGTCCGACTGAGGCGGCCGAGCCCTGGGACTCCTCAAAACATGCAGATGGGGGTTACATAGGGTTGGGTTGTCTTTTTATGGTGTTGTGTGTGTTTCACTTTGTTTTTTTAAGCTGTGGGACAGTGGCAGAGTCTCACCTCAGTGGGAGACACGGCACTGAGTACCGTGGGGGTGGGGGTTGGGGGGTGATTTTTATGTTGAGTTTTTCCACCTAATGCTAAGTGGTATTTTCCATGTGTGGTCACTCTCATTTCTAAGATAAAAAGAAGCCTTGCCCTCCAATTTGATGTGGCTCCCGTGTGCTTTGCTGTGGTGGGGATGCTGTTCAGCAACAAGACACAAAATAGTAAGTGGCCTCTAAGTGTCGCCAACCGTATTTTCCTTAAGTGTGAAATCACGACACTTCCTCACTTCTCGGGGGAGAAGAGAAGGTTAATAACGCACTGAGGCCGGTGGGGAAATTGGGGTAACAGCGCTTGACTTAATAGAATTACAGAATTGCTTCTTTGAAAGGAACCTAAAATATACGTTCACCTTGCTTTAGTCAGTAGCTGTAGTCCTAAAAAGCAGGTGTAAAATCACGTGAAATCCCTTCCTCATTGTTCTCTATTACGGTGTATAAAGATCACTCTTAAAGCCACGTACTCAATTCAAAGCAAATAACGTCTTCTGCAGTTGAAAATGTGCATTTAATTCTTCACGATTTCTATAAGAAATGCTGGTCAAAAGGCTGATTAGCAATAAAACACTACACGGTTAACTTCCATTTCTTCATTACTTCTAGCTCCACTAGACTCGATTTAGTAGCTGGAGGAGCTCAGTGGAAATGCTTCCGCAGAGACACCCCAGAGCTTTCCAGAATGCATGACTGAAGTGCAGAGGCTTCCTACTTCTCAGGCCTCACTGGATGTTTTCATTCTGACACCCGAATATACCGACCTGGGCAGATGTCTGCCTTAGCTCAGGAAGCACGCAGGCTGATTCATGGCTGCCACTCTGACAAGCCGCAGTCCCTTCCTGGAGTCATGCTCTGCCACCAACAGGCACGGCCTTGCTGGGCCCTCTGGAAGGTGGGGGGGAGGCACACGTCTGGGCCTCACTCAGCCTCACCTCCAGACCTAACAGACCAGCTCAGCCACCGGCTTCGCAGAGGCCCGTGAGGGCTTTTTGTCAGCAGGTAACACCTCACTCCTTCTCATTTGCCGCAGAGAATGCATGCCTCTGGCTGTGTGCTCCGGTCTTCTCACCTTCTATTAGCATTTACACACAAGGGGCCTTGTGATTAATCAGGGTGTCTTTTTAGAATTAGGCCTTTTGAATTCATCTAGACCAGGGGTTGGCAAACTCTGACGTGTGGGCCAGTCTGGCCTGCTGCCTGTTTTTCGGGTTTTCAAATAGTTGGAAAAAATTAAAGTATTAGTTACCCGTGAAATTCAAATTTCGGTGTATTTACATATTTAAGACTGCTTCTCCGCTACGACAACAGTGGCGTAGCCCCGACAGTCCGTTTGCCAGCTCCTCGACTGCCCGTGAGAACGTCAGACCACACAGGTTACGTGAGCACCTAAGATGGCACGGCTAGGGTGAGTTAGTAGCTACGGACTGAACTTGGACGTGAGCTAGCTGTTCCTTCCATTTGCCAAACCGGAGGCCTTCTCCGGGGCTGACCAGCCCTCCCTACGCCATCTGCTCTCCTGCTCCCGCCCTCACTCCTGGGAGCTCTGCCCATTCACAGACCATCACCACACGATGCTGCTGAGTTCTTTTAGTAATTCAGCTACAGCAGGGCCCTTACGGGGCTGCCCTCCAGGAGCAGAGGAGCAGGGCTGCCTGGCACAGCGTTTCATACTCCAGGTTGGCCAGAAATAACATCTTCATCTTTGTCTCCACGCAGCTCTTCCCCGTGAGGCTGTTGGCCAGTAAAGTGGCAGCGGACTGTTGGAGGAGCCAGCCGACCATCTTGTCTAGTTTCAGATTCTTCAGGGCCAGGGTGTGTTCCCCCCAGAGGCTTAAATGAAGCACATTAGCAGCCACTCGGGCAGACGGTCTCTGCAACAGGCAGGGAAGCGGAAGCTTAGAACATGTGGCTGGCAAAGCACGTGGCCCCAAACCCGATCCGTTAATGAATCCTCATTTCAGGGTCCTCCCTTCTCCGGCCCCAAATTCTTGTCCACCCCACGTCTCTCCTTCCTACAACACCCTTCACTCTCCTGACACACGCTGGCTGCTCGCCCCCCGTGCTGCAGGCTTCTCCAGGTGCACAAAGGTGCCGCAGGCCACGTGTGTCGTGGAAATAGCCTCCCCGTCAAGGAAGGGCCACGAGCCGCCTGTGGATGACCTCTCCTCACTTAGTAACCGGTGGCACTGAGCACATGCTGTGCGGTGGCAGGGAGGCGGGAGGACAGGGGTTTGAACCGTGTCTGCCTTTGTGCTCTTCCCTAGGCATGCCGCCTGGCCTGGGCCTGGGCCGGTCCAGATCTGCTCTTGGGCGAGGCCTCACCTCTGTTTCATTAGATGTCAGCTGTTCCTAGAAGCTACAACTCTGTTAAACATTTCTTAAAAATGCATCTTCTTCCCTCTAAGTAACTGAAGCCACTGAAGCCAAGACAAGTTGCGTTGCTGGAACTGTAATCTGGTGGCCACCTCCCCTACTCCTATTTATACTAAAGTTTGTTCTCCTGTACAAACTTGGTTAGGACAGAGGAGCTATCGGTGACTCTAGTCTTGCCCAAACCTGGTCTTTACTCTGGAACATGAACTTTCACACGACTCCTGCAAGACCTGGGGACAGCCTCACCTTGCTGGCCTCTCGCTGGAGCAGTGACCTCACCAACTGTCTTGCTTCTAGAGGCACCGACTTGGGCAGTGCGGGCAGCTGAGCCTCCTGGTAACTGCGGCTTTCAAGGTGGGCCCTGCCCTGGCCGTAAAAGGGATTAGAGAGCCCGAAGATTTCGTAGGCGAGTGCACCCACTGCCCAGGCATCGGCTTTGCCGTAGTCAATCACTGCTCGGGGGCCCGGGCAGGCTGTGGACACCTGTTAGGAAAGCAGTGAGTGAGCTTCACGCTGCTGGCACCTAGAACGCATTCACGTTCCGGCACAGCATCTGACTCCTGGGCTGACCGGAACTCTGTCCCAAGAACCCAGAATTTGAGCTGTGGCTAGGACCCACGAGAATCTACTCAGGTTGCAGGGGACTTGTGCCAAATTAAGGGTCAGAAAAGATGGAGGTGTTGAGTAAATAATGAGGAAGTCAGTCTTGTCCTCTCAGTGGAAGCACGGTGGAGAAGTATGTTTGCTGATGGCACAAGACCTGCTCAGCGGGACTCACCTCAGGAGCCATCAGGCAGCCGTTTCCGCCCCGGTCCACATACCAGCTGGTGAAAGGCAGCTGCAGGCCAATGCGCTCATCAGCCAGGCAGCAACCAAAATCTGTGATCACCAACCAGGGGCAGCCATCTGGGGAAGGGACAGGCAGAGGTAAGTGACTGGCCCCTCCGAGAGGCCTTCCTGTGATCCCCACCACGGCCACCGTCAAGACATGGGTGAGAGGGGTTTACAAGGACTCCATGTTGGTCCAGGAGCGCAGGCTGGCCAGGCCTGGATGGCTACCCTGTCCCCAGAGAGCTCAACGGGAGGGCCAGCTAAGTGAGCACGGAAATGCCTCCAGGAAATCAAAGCCCCAAACAAAGAACTGGATAAAAGCTTGGCTCAATCTAAGCAAGTAATCGGAGCTAGCCCAGGACTGAACGAGCTGCTCATGGTTTACACAGCAGATGGTGCTGGGCTCAGATGATCTCTAAGAGCTCTTACCAGCCCAAGAATCTTTGATCTGAACTTGAAACCCCAAATCCAAACCCAAGAAACCGGTCCATTAGGATTTAGTTGTCTGTAAAAGTATTCACACAGACTTTCTTTAAAAACCTAGTTCCTCTAGCAATTTAATTGCCTCTTATTTTCAATCTAGTTCAAAACTTAGCAGACGTACAAATCTCCTTTAAAACAGCCCAGGTAAGGGGCCATCTAGCCTCTACTTCAGTGCCTCCAGCGTGGGGAACTTGGGATCCCCAGGGGCAGCTGGGCTTACCTTTGGACAGCTCTCACTGTCTGAAAATGCTTTTTTCTACTGAGCTACAGTCTACTACCTCTCTTTTACTTTAAGAGAACTTCTGCCACCGAGTCTTGTGTTCTGTAAGTGGGCCACAGAAAGGAATCATTCCACAAGCCCTACAAAGAGAACAAAGGCCTCCATTTTGAAGGAGAGATTGCTCCCCTCTTGTGCACGGAGTGAAATTAAGACAACGTGTAACAGAACATACAAAGTCAAAAAGGACCTGAAGGGTCCTTAAATGTTTGCAGACATGAGTCTGGTGCGCCCCGGATGGCTGTGAGGTAGGGCAGGGACCCACCTGCGTCCAGCTCCACGAGAATGTTGTCAGATTTCAAGTCTCTGTGCGCGACGCCCTGTTGAACCAGATGATCCACCCCCTCCAGGAGCTGCAGGATCATCACGGTGGCGAGGCGGGGGCTCGGGGTGTTCATGCGAAGGTACTGGCGCAGGGTGCAGGGGTAGCTGGTGGAGAGGGTGACAGGGCCTCTGGCTATCACACATCATTGGTCCCCAGCATCTTACGATTAGGAGGATGATCCTTCCTCATTGTGGAGTTTCTTAATCTTTTCTCCCTCAAGTATCCTTTCTGTTCCCACCCATTACCCTGAAATAGGAAGTGAGAGCTCGGGCCCCACGTGATGAAAGTAATGGAGCAGACACTCTTTCCTTAAAATGCCCATCACAGCAATGCCAGTAGGTACAGAGAGCAAGGAAAGAGAACTTTCTGTGTTAAACAAGACACACGCAACTGGTAAGGCAGGCCGTAGAGAAGGAGCAAGAATCAAATGTACTAAAAACACTAGGTGAAAACGATGTTCTAAGTGAAGACGAAGTTCTATTTTCATGAAAAATCATCCTAAAGGGACGCTGCTCTCTAGGGCAGTCTGCCCTCACCGTGGCCTTGCCCTACAGAAGGACGAGGTGCCTCCTCCCTGCCACCCCGGGGGCTGCAGGTGCACAGGGCCAGGGGCCGCCTCCTACTTACTTCTTCATAACGAGGAAGAGCGTCCGCCCGTGGCCCAGGCCTTCGGGGTGAAGACGTGGCGGTAGCACATCAGGGTAGTCGACCAGGGCCCCTGGCAGCAGTGGTACAGAAGAGGTGAAGGCACGGAAGACCCGGATGATGTTGGGGTGAGGGGCCAGTTGCTTGGGACTTCCCTTGGACTTTCTAGTTCAGCCAAATGAGACAAACGGAAAGATAATTATACCACGATAAATACTGACATTTAATCGCCCATTTTTATCAAACACTTAGTACAGATCTGCTTTGTGTCAGGTGCAGAGCCTGGTGTTAAGAGTGAAAAAACAAACCCATAAACATGACTAATCACATTTGAGGACTCCGCTGGCCCATCCATCTGTCCATCCATCCATCCCATGCTGCAGAATACAGTGGTCAAGAAACTCTGGAATCTGACTCTGGTTTGAGTTCCAGGTCGGCCACTGTAAGCCCTTGGTCAGGTTACTTCTCTGCGCTCAGTCTCAACTGCCAAAGGGAATAGGGTAGTAACACACCTTGTAAGGTTGTTAATACTTACAAAGGACCCAGAATCTCTATGATCACAAGGTGTTTTTTTGTTTTGTTTTTTAATGTTTATTTCAGAGAGAGAAGGAGACACAGAATCCAAAGCAGGCTCAAGACTCTGAGCTGTCAGCACACAGCCCGATGCAGGCCTCCAACTCGTGAACTGCGAGATCATGACCTGAGCCAAAGTCAGATGCTCAACTGACTGAGCCACCCAGACGCCCCTATGATTGCCAAGTTCTAACCCTTAACATGGAGTATGAGCTCAATAAACCTTGGTTGAATAAATGAATCGACACAGATGCAGGTTGTAGTACAGCCATCACTTGCCTGCCCAGACCTCCTCCTCAGGGATCCCCACACCCACAGGCCTGCTGGCGCACAGTGGCCATGTTCTGGATGGTGTGAGTCGGCCTGCTATGTATCAGCCCCACCCCTCAGGCACTACTGACTGGGCACCTGACCTAAGGGCAAGGAGCCTGCAGTCACATCGGAGACCCAAACGGTTGGTGGGAAAAGGGAAGGGGGCTGGTTAGATTCTCTCTTGGAGGAACATTAATGAAAAAACATGGCGGTAATCTAGCAGTCAGCAATGGAACTGACGGTGGAAGGTGCCGGCCAAAAGTCACCCATGTGATCAAAGGCACACAGGAACAGAGGAGCTATGGGGGAAGAAAGAAGGACACCGGGTGAGAGAGTTCAGAGTGGAGGAGAAACCCAAAAACACGAAGACAACACTGAGGGAGCAAGACGGCCACCCCCATCCGAGGATCCGCCTCCGTTCCCGAGCTTTGTAGAGCCAGTCCACAGATGGCCTCCTACTGCTCTCGCTCTCCAGTCCATCTGAGTGCACCCCTGCGTGCAATCAAGGGGGTTAAAGTGTTCCTAGCCTTGGGGCACTGGAGCTAGTAACAGAATCGGGAGGATCACAGTTCAGGGTGGTCTGTGCCACAGTGGGAAAGCTCGGCTCGGTTGCCGTGGGAGCCTGGGAATGAGCGTGTCCGTGTAAGGTATGTGTGTGTGGAGACCTGGAGTGGGACAGGAGGCTGTGGGGAGGGCAGCCCGAGTACAGCTAACTGCAACGTAGGAAGACAGGCAAGGAGGAGTGCGGTGCATCTGGAGGAGGGCCTTATGGATTCGATACGGCGGAGCACAGAGTGTACGCGTCGGGAGGAGAAGCGGGAGGAGCAGATCACAAAGGTCCGAGCCTGAGGTCCCTAGATGAGCAGAGGCTAGGTAGAAACAGAAGTGCTCTCAGGGACGGAGACCGTTTCTCCCGAGTCACTAATGTCTCCTGAGTCACTGATGCCATATTCACGGAATCATCCAATGGACATTTACTGAGCTGCAAGGGTACACAGCAAACAAAACAGAAAAGCCCTGCCCTCAAGAGCTTCTAGGACAGCGGGAGAGAGAATAGACAGACATCTGTGATTTAAGGTCCAATGGGGATAAATGCCGTGAAGACAAATTAAAGCAGGGTGAGGGACTGGTGAGAGACGAGGACCGCTTCAGATGGGAGGTCTGGGCGGCCCCTCCACCACAGAGGCATTGGTGCTCACGTGAGCTACCCGACAGCATGTCAGCAGGCCGAGGTGAACCCAGAAAGCCGCCCGAAGACAGCTGTACCCCTCAGAAAGCAGCAGACATGCAGACACCCACTTTTCCCTACAAAGGACTAAGGAGAGGAGGACGATACTAAGAACCCCCGGTCACGGGGAGCCTTCCAAACCATAGAAGGGGCTTTCCATGTGTCTTCTCAAGTCCCTGTGTCTACCTTCCCGTTTCTGACAGCACTGGGTCTAGAAACTAACCCTCCGGTAAGTTGCCAAATGCAGCCCCTGCTGGCGGTCCACAATCGTGAAGACACGTGTCTCTGTCACCCGCTCAGCTCGATCCTCACCACCGCACACCTGGCGCTTACAAAGCACGAGGAGCATGGGCTGCCGTCCACCCCTTCTTCTCTCTGTGGAGAAGGCCTCTCTGCCTTCCCTCCTGCCCAGGTGGTGCCTCCTCATCCTTCCAAAGGCGGCACTGACGGTCGCTTCAAGAGGCCCATCCGTTCGCGCTCCCCCAGCGCCTGAGCACACACGGCCGTAGGTAGCGCTTACCTCCCCGGCCTCTGCTCCCACCTTGTCCGGCTCCTCTGTCACAACTCTTGGGGACCAAGCCCCCCACCTTTTAATCTCTCGGCATTGCCGCTGTTAGTGGAATGAGTGCTACCTCTGCTGGGGATGGAGTTCAGCGACGGAGAGGCGGCATTCCACCTGGGCATTGCTTAAGAGCAATCAGATCAACTTTACAACATTCTGAATTGGGCATTTTTGGATGGCCTTCTCTGGGAGATCTGCATCTTCAGTTGGGGTCAGATGATCTCCAATCCTCTCCAAGTGAAATTATCCAGCAACTACAAATCCATCATTCGCCGCATCATTCAGTGAGCATTTATGATCGACATGATGCCACACCGAGGACACAGGGGAGGATTCTGCTCTCGTGTAACTCACAGCCAGTCCGGCGGGCAGAGGGGTGTGTACCTGTAAGTGACTGCTCCGTACTCCCCGGCCAAGGCCACTCGACCAGCTGGGACTAGCTCCTGGCTCATTGTGCTCAAGATGGCTTCACTGGAAGAGCCTGCCTGCAACACAATCATGAATTCAGGGTTACGTGGACTAGAGCAAGTCCGAATCTTCCTTGTAATCTGGACCAGACAGCTACTGCCTAGAATTTTTTTAAAAAAATCTTAAAGTAATCTCTATACCCAACGTGGGGCTTGAACACGCAACTCCAAGATCAAGAGTCACATGCTCCACAACCGAGCCAGCCAGGTGCCTCTAGAATTGGTTTTGACATTCAAGATAATCCAAACTCTCTGAAGGGGCAAGCCAAGCCTAGTCTCTCCTGAGAGGGAAGAGATACTGTCCCCCACCACCTCCCAGGGGGCTGCCACACCCCACCTCAATCTCTGGGCAGCTCAGGTGCCCAGGGCAGGAAGGGATGGCAAGATGGTCACGGTCAGGGCTCTTTCTCACTGCCATCAATGCCTCCAGTCCCCACCAGGCTCAAAACTGGCCACACGAAGACTCCCCCTGACAGGCTGCCTTCAGCAGACAGGCAGAGCTGGACAAACTCGCCCTGGATATAGTGGTGCTGAATCACAGGATAGCCCTCCCCACCCCTCCAGTAGAAAGAGCCAAACACGAGGAAAAACACCCTATTTCCTCGTTTCATTATGAATGGCACTCAGGCCCTGTGGAACCTGTTAGGAACCCTACAGGAATTAAGTCTTTTAGCTTTTGTGAGCACAGTAGGTGCCATGCCCATCAGTGGAGGTTTGATGCCAACACTGGATGTTTCCCAGGCCAACCACTTGGCTACTTGTTAGCTATTAGCCAGCCGGGAAGGGCAATAGTCTAATAACCTTCATCCCCCAGATCAAAACAAGAAACTGCGTTCGTGGGGCGCCCGGCTGGCTCAGTCAGTGGAGCGTGCAACTCTGGATCTCGGGGTTGTTGAGTTCAAGCCCCACGTTGGATGTGAAGATTACTTGAAAATAAAATCTTTAAAAAAGAAAGAAAGAAACTGCATTCTTTAATGTCCAGCATGAGCTGTGTCCCATTCTTAGGCTTGGACGGATGCTCTGGGAAGGAGAAAGAACATTAGGTCTTAATTAATTTTCTAAACCCATCTATATAGTGATAAGGGAAAGAAATTAGACAGAAATCTGTTTTTGTGGAGGGAAAAAACTCAATTTCCCAAAGCTTTGCGTCCTTCCAGAGTTGAGGGCAGGGAGGTGACAAGCAAGCCTGTGATCTGGAGGTGAGGCTAAAGGGGGAGTCTGGAGGACAGGCGTGTGGCCTCTCCTCTCGAGTGAGGCAGGTCAGGGGAAAGAGGGAGGGTGGCGGTAAACTGCGCACCTGAATCCAGCTAATGGACCAGCACTGACAAATGAGAACCCAGATGCTCAGGCCCTTGCCGCCCATGTGTGGTGCACAGACCAGAAGCACGGGCATCACCCGGGACCTTGTGAGAAAGGCAGCATCTCAGCCCCGACCCCAGACCAGCTGACCAGAGTCTGCCTTTTAACCCGATCCCCAGGCGACTCGCCGACTGTCACAATTTGAGGCGCCTGTACTGTGGAGACTCCGCCCGTCTACTTCCCGGTAAAGGGCACTATCGGGTCCACCAAGACTGGCGTTTTGAGAAACGGCCAACCCAAAGGCGAAAGGCCCCCTCCTCACCGAGATGTTCCACATCATCTTGATGGCTAAGGGAAAGCCAGGGGCCCGGGAAGCCGGCTCCTCTTCCTGGGGAGCGGTATCTGGGCCTCTGCCAGGAAGAAGCCCGATGCTCCTTGCCACCTCCAGGCTCTGAGGCAGCACAGGCACGGTGGCTTCGTACACAGCTGCGCTGCAACCCTTGCCAATGGGCTGTCCTATCACATACTCCTCCAGCCGGAAGCCCTGCCAGCATCGGGTGTCCAGTGGGTCCGGGAGCAGCTTGTTTTTCTGGGTGAAAATTGCCTGTGAGGAACAAAACAGGCGCGATGAGCCAAGGTGCCTAATAAAGCTCAAGTAAAGGGAAGTCGGGGGAGTGGGGGAGAGGCAGAGCCAGGCGAGGTCTTCGCCGACAGGATCAAGAGCTAATAAAAGCACAACCAAACTGGGTTTTACTGCTCATCCTGGGCTCAGGCCACCTACCTTTCTCTCCCGTCATTCGGAAGAACGTTTTCTCAAACTCTGTACCTTCGCTGCAAACAGAGACGGCCCAACACAGAACACTTGTTAGTTAAGAGGCCAAAACTTCTAAATTCTGCAGCTGGCACACCTTGCCTGTTGAGCTCCCGGCACAATCTCAGAGGCTTCTGATCTCAGAGACCACTGTCTGTCGTGCAAGGACCCTGGCAGGCAGCTGCCACTGGGTGGTTCTCGGGAGCCGTGGACGGGCAGCTCTCCTCCGGTCTTCAGAGGAATCCGAGGGTGGTGTTTGGGCAAGTCTGTGTCTGTTACTAATGCCGTCGCAAAGGGTTTTGGAGGCTTTGTACGGGCTGCCAGCCCGGCGGCCGGATCTGCCCGATTGTTCCCCCTGGGCAATCAAACAGTCTGATTTCTGGTGTCCTGGGCCGTGGGCACCGGCTACCTCCTTGGGTTCCAACACGGCTCTAATAATCCTAAACTGCCTGAAGTCTACCTCAAGTGTGCAGTTTGCAGGGCTTCAGGAGAAAGGGCAGTGTTAGGGAATGGGAATAGGAGAAAATTGGAAACCTTAGTTTGGAGAATCATAACCAGACACTGGAGGAAATCAGAATTCACGATCCAGCCCAGTTTAAGAGGCAAACAACAAACATCCAAACACAGTTCATCTAACGTCCACAAAGGTCTGATTTTTTTTCCTAAAATCACCCCCACTTCCACCAAAGATAACCAAATTAAGACTCCAGCTTTAACAACGTTAGCCTAATTATTTCCATGAGCACTGCAAGAGTGACTAGCCATATAGAGTTTGCCTCTTTTTTTTTTTTTTTTTTTTTTAAATCTGCTTTGCTGGAACTTCTCAAAGAATTTCAGACTGAACTTTTCATAGCCTCTCAGGGCTAAGAAGCCAAGCCAAGTACTTGCCATCAGACTCTGTCTGCAATACCTATAGATTCGGGTAAGTTCCTCTCTTCTTGAGGTCCCTAAAATATCCTGAGGTTCCTGCACCTGCCAGAAAATGACCTGCTGGGAACCCTGTAAGCAAGTACAAAGCTGATTTTTCCAAGGCACTTCATTGGCTCCAAAACGTCAGCCTTAGTTCCTTAAAGCTGTCTGCTCATATCTGAGTCAATGCACGTCTCCCTCAAATATGATAGTCCTGTCAAAGCCCTGATAATATAACCAATGTTTCCAAATGTGTCCTGTCCTAAGAACAGATTCTTACTGAACGTATACAAATACATACATTGCCATGAAAATATAAGAATACTCACTGAGAGTTTCCGAATCTGGAGGGATCAGGTGGGGAGAAAAAGATAAATGTATCGTGTTTGTTTACAAAGGGATTATTCTACCAAATTTCTGCAAGTCATAATAGCTTAAGAGAAAAACACTTTCCTTAAACCTGGAAGAGCAAACATTAGAGAACCAGCAGCGTTTCAATCAAGAGTCATTATCTTCCTCAATTCATTCAGTCCCATGTTACTAATTCTCGCTCTGTTTGAGTGGTTTTCCTGTTAGTTCCAGAAGTTCTTACTCAGTTTGGCTTTATCATCTTACTGGTATGAGAGACCTGTATTTGTCAAAAGGCCTTCCCATGAATCTCCTTAAGCTGAAACCCATCTGTAATAGCATCAGAGTAAAACAATAACTATAAATGACAGAAAACTAAAAAAATGGCCATGGTTTTTCTGTGACACAACACTTTAATAATTGGAATTACAAATGATGACATTACCCCAGCACATATCAAAACCTTAGGAATTTTATACAATTTCTGGAAAAGTTATAGCATCCACTCATACAATCTAAGGTTTATCCTCACTTATTTGACAGTGCTTCCCATGTAATTTGACATACCAAATAAACAAGCCTAATTAGTAAAAAAAAAAAAAAAAAAAAAAAAAGATTTCATTTAGAAGTTGAATCTTGGGAAGTTGGTCAGAAATATCAGAAGGCTTTACTTACTATTATTTTTTTAAGTTTATTTATTTGATAGAGCGTGAGCACGAGTGGGGGAAGGACAGAGCGGGGGGCGGGGGGGACAGAGAATCCCAAGCAGGCTCCCAATGTGGGGCTCGAACTCTCCAACTGTGAGATCATGACCTGAGCTAAAATCCAGAGTCAGACGTGTAACTGTAACCACCTGAGCCACCCAGGCACCCCAGTATTTATGTTTGAGAGAGAGGGAGAGAGTGCATGAACTCTCGAGTGGGGGAGGGGCAGAGAGAGAGGGAGACCTGAGACTCTGAAGCAGGTGCTGATCTGTCAGTGCAAAGCCCGACGTGGGGCTCAAACCATGAGATCATGACCTGAGCCCACGTTGGATGCTCAACCAACTGAGCCACCCAGACGCCCCAGAAAACTGTCGTTTGTAACAGGAAAACCAAATTCTAATCGTATATTGACGTACTTCTGATAGCAAAACTCATTCATTCCAACAAGGCGAATTTTTGAAAAATGGTATGTAGTCCCTCCCTGTCACTGCCCATGTTGACATACACTTACTGAGACAGGGCCATCCAGGGTGCTGCATGGAGCTGAGTCCTTGTGCTGGGATGTGCTGACCAGAACCCCCATCAGGAATGAAGGACCCTCAGCTGGTGGGCATGCTGCTAATGGTTCTTAGCTCCCAGGGCTCATGAGGGAGGGCGTTGACTGAAGACACCTGCCTTGTCCAGGCCACGCCCTCTTCCCAGGCGGTCTCACCTAATGGCCATTCAGTACAAGTGTATGAAAGTCCAGCCCTCTGCCCCAGTTTAGGCTGGTTCTAAAGAGGAACCCAACTTTTGGAAACCCCTCAGAGAGTCAGCTGAGGCTTCTGTTGAGGTTGTGTCACTGCTCAACCTCTGCCTGATCCTGTTCTCTCAACCAGCCTTCTCTTCCCCAGGTGTCGACCACTCCCTAAAAAACTTCTTTATGCACTCATCTCCATAATCTTAGTCCCGACCGTGCACAAAATTCCTTTCCAAAGATTTCCTTCTCACAAATCTTCTACAACTTCTTAAAATCAGGTTTTGTCCTAAGTTTTCCTTCTTTAAATAACCAGTCTCAATTCCCTTGCATACAGACTTGTTTCCCTTAATGGAAGCCAAAAAGAAACCCATGTTAGTTCTCAGTGATTATATTTAGATTACCAAAACACTTTGTAACATGAACCTATTGACTTGCAGTAAACACAAGCAGAACAACAGTTGTACCTCCTACGTCTCCTACTGGAAACTTTAAAAACACGTCCATTTTAATGAAACCAACAACCCTGAATTAGCTTTAATATTGAATATTTTCCCAAACCACATGAACTTAAAAGTGTTTTCCTCAGTTTTGGAATGCCTAATTCTTACAAGCACTTGCCTTTAAGCCAACTACATTGACCTCTTTGTCAAATTAATGTTAGTAGCACCATCCACAGGTAGAGAAAACAATCTCACATTTACAACACACATGGACACACATACAGATACACAAGCAGGATGCAAATAAAATCTGGGCTGCCTGGGTGGCTCAGTCAGTTGAGTGTCCGACTCTTGATTTTGGCTCAGGTCATGATCTCACGGTCGAGCTCTGAGCTGAGCATGGAGCCTGCTTGGGATATTCTCTCTGTCTGTCTGTCTGTCTCTCTCTCCCCCCACCCCCTTAAAATAAATAAGTAAACATTAAAAAAAAGATGCAAACAAAATCTTAAAGGCCCAGTTTCCAAATATATCATAATTTATGGATCCACTGATTGGTCATTTTTCTCCAGTCTAATGAATACTGTGGGAAAGCAGTGTTGCAAAGCAAGAACTGCCCAATTTTGGAGAAAACAGACCAAAGGGCTGCATTAGGGGATCAAATTCACTTTCCATTTTCCGATCAGAATACGGCGGGTTTTGTCCAAAGATACCAAAAGCTGCAGCAACAAACAAACCAAATGAAGCACCGAGTGCCTCTGGGAGCACTGGTTCCTGCCCCAAAGCCAAGGTTTCGTTGCCTGACCCAAACAGCTTCCTAGTCAACTTTCAGACAAGGGGGCGCAGAGATCCACACCAAAGCCCCCTGTTTGGAGGCACCCAATGGGAAGAGGAAATGCGCTCATGTGCCCTTGCATGTCAAGTACTCATCAAGCGGCGTGTCCACCCGAAGCCGAAAACCATTTCCTCGCCGCAAAAGTTAAATTGGGTCCCCAAGGCTGGCAGTGCCCAGTTGGGGTTGGGCTCTGGGGACAGTCCCTAGGACAAACAGCCTAAGCAGTCACTTGGACTGGTCACCACACTCCCAGAACCGACTGGGGGCTGAGGAACCACAGGCAGAGAGCTCCCGTTGGCTCACAGCAAAATCAGTCACTGAGACAGTGAGTGTGCAGCAAGGAAAGGGTTTTTTCAAGAGGCCACCTAAGTCTGAGACGAGAACCCAAGCCTCAAATCCAGCTATCCAGAGGAAGAGAGTCAGGGATATTTAAAGACCAGAGGAGGGGCGCCTGGGTGGCTCAGTCGGGTGAGCATCCAACTCTTGATTTTGGCTCAGGTCATGATCTCACAGTTCATGGGATCGAGCCCCATGTCAGGCTCTGTGGTGACAGCACAGAGCCTGCTTGGGATTCTCTCTCTCCCTCTGTCCCTCCCCTGGAAGTGTGCACTCAAAGCAAATAAACATTTAAAAATAATAAAGGCAAGTGGAAAAGGTCTGGGTAAAAGGTTGCTGTTGTGTTTATTAGTCCCATTAACCCTCTGGTTACCAGTTTCACATTCACACATCACTCTTCTGTTCAAACACCTAACAGCTTACTCAGCACTTTGGCTGGGTGCTTCCTATTTGTGAAAACTTTCACAGGACTCATCTGCCCACAAGCGCCTTTCATATGCCTCTCTCTAGACCTGATTCCATTGTGTTGTTCCACCTTGTTTATTTATTTATTTATTTTTAATTTTTTTTCAACGTTTTTTATTTATTTTTGGGACAGAGAGAGACAGAGCATGAACGGGGGAGGGGCAGAGAGAGAGGGAGACACAGAATTGGAAACAGGCTCCAGGCTCCGAGCCATCAGCCCAGAGCCCGACGCGGGGCTCGAACTCACGGACCGCGAGATTGTGACCTGGCTGAAGTCGGATGCTTAACCGACTGCGCCACCCAGGCGCCCCTCCACCTTGTTTATTTAGCCCGACTCATCCATCAAGTCCCAACTGGAGCTCCTCCCTCTTCGATAACCAGCCTGGACATCTAGCCTGCAGCAACCTGTCCTTCTGGAGGATTCCTACAATGCTTCGTATCTATAAGCTAATTCATGATAACTTTTAACTTACGGAAGAAAGGAAGGAAGGAAGGAAGGGAAGAAAGAAGAAACAGAAAAGAAAGACGATCTCACTGTGCCAACTGGTTTCTTTTTTTTTTTAATAATTTTTTTTAACATTTATTTATTTTTGAGACAGAGACAGAGCATGAACAGGGGAGGGGCAGAGAGAGAGGGAGACACAGAATCTGAAACAGGCTCCAGGCTCTGAGCGGTCAGCACAGAGCCCGACGCGGGGCTTGAACTCACGGGCCGCGAGATCATGACCTGAGCCGAAGTCGGACGCTTAACCGACCAAGCCACCCAGGCGCCCCTGTGCCAACTGGTTTCTAAACTCCATAGAGCAGAACCGATGTTCTGTAATCTTTTATCAACCATGGCTTTAAGAAGGAGACTCACAAGAAGTTACAAAAAAAACCCCAAAAACTACAAAGTGTCCTCTCTGTCCCTTCAGTTGCCTCCCATGGTGACATCTTATAAAGCAGCGATACAATATCAAAACTGGGAACGTGAATTGGTGCAGTGCTATCAACTAGACCACAGACCTTACTCAGTTTTTACCATCTTTTAAAACCTGCATTCATTCGTGAGTGTGCAGCTCTATGCAAGTTTTTGAACAGGTGAAGTTTAATATAAAGAATTATTGACTTGGGGCACCTGGGTGGCTCAGTTAAGCGTCCAACTTCGGCTCAGGTCATGATCGTGTAGCTGTGGATTCGAGCCCCGCATCGGGCTCTGTGCTGACAGCTCGGAGCCTGGAGCCTGCTTCCGATTCTGTGTCTCCCTGTGTCTCTCGGCCCCTTCCCCACTCACACACTCTCTCTCTCAAAATAAATAAACATTAAAAAAATTATATAAAAAAAAGAATTATTGACTTTAACACCAAATTGAAATAACAAGGGATTCACTGATAAGGTGCCTTGGTATTTACTGGAAATCCCCCGTCTGTGGTGGAGACTCATTCGTAGGGAGGTGCCTCAGTGGAGGCACTGCTCTCCAAAACTGCCTGGGGGCTGGGGGCACCAGGCGAAACAGCTGAGCGCCTGACACCTCGGGAGTCACCTGCTGGGGTGGCCCCGCGTGCAATGCAGGTAATGAGGAGCCGGCAAAGCAAGCACACCGTCAGGAAACCAGCAAGCCGAAGCCTTTCCTCCCGTAATCCCTCTGGTGCCCTCTACTGACAAGTCATGTCACACACCTAGCAAAGGAAAACAAGTTCAAAGGCCCAGGTCAATTCTCACAGAGCAACAAGCCGAATTGGAGCTGAGTCAATAAATCGGTAAGTGGGAACACCATGGAACTTGGGGTGTTACCGGCGTTCAGTGAATCAGGCTGCTACAGCGTGCGGTGAGCTGAGCAGTGTCACACAGGAAAGAACCATCCCCGTAATGGTGCCAGCAGCACCCCTGTATCAGCCAGGGTCCCGGCAGGAGACAGTAGCACACTCAAACAAGGATGGATACTCTGAGAAGAGTCTCTTGACATGGTTGTGGACAGGTGTGGGGAAACCGGGGGGAGAGCACAGATCCCTGGGGCTGCTTACCTCCCCCAGGTCTGGAGAGGCAGGAGGCTCGTGAGACCCAGGAGAGAAGCATGGTGGAAAGAGCTGCCTGACAGGATGACCGGGGCTGTGACCTTTCAGCACAGGGTGCAGCCCGCCAGAGGCCCCGAGATGGGGAATTAATACCCCAAACCCACGCTCTCCCCTCTGGCCTGCTGGTGCCACAACCCACATCCCACTCCAGCCCCCATGTCGAGTGAGCCCAGATGGAAGCCAGGAGTTTGGAGAGCCGTCGGACTCTCCACCGGACCCCGCTGAGGTCCGGCTTGATGGGGAGGGGGTCGAGGGCTGGGCGGGGATGGGGCTGGCTGTGTCCTGACGCTGCTCCTCCAGCCCCAACTTGAGCCCTGTGCCCAGTCAGCCCCCAGAACCTCATATTTGGACAGCACCTCCTCCAACAAGATCCGACGAGGGCCGGGTTGGACACGGCAGGGAGGTCTGAGACGTCCAGGCCCTGGTAGCCGATGGCACAGCCACTGGCATGGCAGCCTTTACAGGCAACACCTGAAACTCCAAGACCTCAAGAGAGAAATGGCCACGTTCGTTTGACCATATCCACTCCTTGTCCTGAAACGTGGCAGCGCCCCCTGAGTCAGGACGAAATGGGCACCTTCCAAGTATGCTCCTTGGTGCCGGTGAAGGGTCCAGTTTTCTGAGGCACCTTCAACACCTGTTGTCGGGACAGGTGTTCTCGCAGAGCCTCCACGTCATACAAGCAGTCAGCCAGGAACTGGAGCAGCGACCTTCCCTTCTTCTGATTGCCCTCCAGGGCCACCGCCCTGCTCAGGGCACAGATGCCCCCAGGACTCCCATGACAGACCGGGGCCGCCAGGTGCAGGGACTCTTAAAGCCCCCAAACTCTTCCTTCAGTCTCCCTCCAGTCTTCTCTTAGCCTGCTCCGATTCTGCCCTGGGCGCCACCACCACGCCGGGATGAGGTCAGCTCTACGCAGTTTTATTCCACATACAGATTCGTGTAGTCACCGCCATGATCAAGATTGAGAACTGTGCCATCACTGAAGAACCTCTTTGTGCTACCTTTTTGTATCTGCACCTCCCCTCGCCACCCCCACCCTCTGGCAACCACTGATCTGTTCCCCATCTCTATAGTTTTGTCACTTTAAGAACATTATATAAATGGGGGCACCTGGGTGGCTCAGTCGGTTGAGCGTCCGACTTCAGCTCAGGTCATGATCTCACGGTCCGTGAGTTCAAGCCCCGCGATGGACTCTGTGCTGACATCTTGGAGCTTGGAGCCTGGAGCCTGCTTCGGATTCTGTGTCTCCCTCTCTCTCTGCCCCTCCCCTGCTCATGCTCTGTCTCTGTCTCAAAAATAAATAAAAACACTAAAAAAAAAAAAAAAAAGGCCTGTTATATAAATGGAGTCACACAGTATATACCCTTTGGGACCTTTTTCACTAGGCATAATATCCTTGAGGTTGTTACCTGTATCAATAGTTGATGCCTGGTTATTGCTTAATATTCACCATACGGCTGTACCAGAGTTTAACAATTCACCTGCCGAAGGATGTGTGGGTTGTTTTTAATATTTTGCTACTGTGAATAATGCTATGACTATTTACTATTTAAATCATTTTTAAATGTACAGTTCCATGGCACTAAGCACATTCACCTGGTTGTGCCACCATCACCACCATCCATCACCATGACTCTCTTCATCTGGCAAAACTGAAGCTCTATATACACTCAACATTAACTTCCCATTCCCTCCTCCCTCCAGTCCCTGGTAGCCACCATTCCGCTTTCTGTCTCTGTGAATTGACTAAGTATTTCATATGAGTGGAATCATACAATATCTGTCCTGTTGTGTGTGTTTTTTAAAGTAGGCTTCATACCCAACCAGGGGCTTGAACTCACGACCCTGAGATCAAGACCTGACATCAAGAGTTGGATCTTGTTTGGGGGTGGGAGGGGAGGGGCGCCTGGGTGGAAGTTGGTTGAGCATGTGACTCGATTTCGGCTTACGTCATGATCCGAGGGTCGTGGGATGGAGCCCCACGTCGGGCTCCGTGCTGAGTGTAGAGACTGCTTAAGATTCTTTTTCTTTTTTCTTTCTTTCCTTTCTCTTTCCTTTGTTTTTTTTCTTTCTTTCCTTCTTTTTCTTTCCTTCCTTCCCCCCTCTCTCTCTGTTCCTCTCCCCCACAAGCACTCTCTCTCTCTAAGAGAAAAACAAAGGTCGGACTCTCGGGGTGTCTGGCTGGCTCCATCGGTAGAGCATGTGACTCCTGATATCGGGGGTTGTAGGACTGAGCCCCACATTGGGTGTAGAGATTACTTAAAAAAAAATCTGAAAACGCAGAGTCCAACACCTAAGCGACAGAGACTCCTAGGCATCCGAACACCTATCCTTTTGTAATTGGCTTATTTCACTTAGCATAATGTTCTCAAGTTTCATGCATGTTCTACCACGGGTCAGAATTTCTTTTCAAGGCTGAATAATACTCCATTGTATTTAGATACCACACTTTGTTTATCCATTCATCCATCCATGGATATGTGGGCTGCTTCCGTCTTCCGACTATTGTGAACAACGCTGCTGTGAACATGGGTGTACAAATATCTGCTCAAATCTCTGCTTTCAGTTCTTTTGGGCACATACCCAGAAGCGGAATTGCTGGATCAAATGAGAAATCTATTTGTAATTGTTTGGGAACTGCCATACTGTTTTCCACATCTACATCTCCTGCTGACAAGGACAGCAGCTGGGGACTAGGCCAGACATCACCTGTCACCCAAACTGGCCAGAGCTCAAACATGAGACACTCTGGTGATGGATGAGTCAGGAGAACTGGAACAAGGGCTGGAAACCAGAAAACATGGCAGACATTGCCCAGTCCTTGACCAGCTGTGTCCCTGGGCAAGTCACACTACCTTCCCTGACCTCCACCCTAAGCTGTACAATGCAGGCACTGTAGTAACGCAGTGAGTGGTTTCAAATCCCAGGAAGAAGACTGAACCCCTGGGAGAAATGGGAATTCGGCCAGTGGATGGCCTTCAGACTTGAACCACAACAATGGCTCTTCCTGGGTCTCCCGCCTACCTAACTACGCCACAGATTCTGGATTTGCCAGCCTCCGTAATTGCAGAGACAACTCCTTAAAACAAATCTGTTTATAAACACATGCTATTGGTTCTGTCTCTCTGCAGATGCCTAATACAGATTTTGGTTGAACAGAAACACAGATCTCTGAGCTATTTTAAGCATTTGAAAAGCTCATCTCCCACCCCCACCCCATATTCAGTGGCTCCTGATAAATTTACACAGGTTAACTAAAAACTGTTAGGTCCTGTTTTCTACCGATGTTCATAGTTTTTACTTTGGCTTCAGCTATGTCACTAACTTGGCTAAACTGTGGAGGCTTAGGTTAAAGGCACAGGCCTTGAAGAGTCAGACTTTGGGCACTGGCCTCTATTAGCTGTGTGCCTTTGAGCAAATGACTCCACCTCTCTGAGTACTTTTCCCCATCCATAAGCTGAGGATGACAGCTACCTCAGGAACAGAAGTGCTATGATTTAACTGCCATTACATTTTAGAAAATTAAACACAGAGCCATTAGCCCTGGTGCGGCGGGAGCTATAATTAGCAGCATAACGACGAAAAGGTGCTGTTTGAGGAAGGGAAAATGTGAGGTGCTGGCTCCATATCAGGAGATCAGTATCACCGCAAATGAACCTTCACTGGTCATTTCCAACGAATTTCCAGCTCTGACAGAGAGGTAGAGCTTGACCCGCCGCGGCCCCAGGCAGCAGGTGATCCCAGCCCCGCCCCTCGCCCCGCCCCCACATTAGCCCCGCCCCCGGCCGGCGCCCACCTGGATCTCCTGACAGGCCGACGCCGCCCGCCGGCCCTCCGCCTGCTTCTCCTCGATGAGGCCCAGGCCCAGACCGAAGGCCAGAAACACGGCCCGGCCGCAAGGGCCGGCGCCACCCCGGGCCCGCACCGCGAACTGCCGCTGGAGCCGCGCCGCCAGCCCGACCACCGACTGGCGGAAGAAGCGGTAGCGGTCGGGCAGCCCGAGCCCGAGCCTGCGCGGCTCCGCGCCGGGTCCCGCGGTCTGACCCCGGCGTTCTCCGCGGCCCCATCCCGCCGCGGGGCCCGGCCGCTCGGGCCGTCCCCAGCCATAGGCCGGGCCAGGCTTGGCCGTGAAACGCAGCAGTAGCGCTCGACCCAGCTGTAGGCCCCGGCCCAACGCCTGTCGCACCGCCATGGCGGCACCGCGACCCGGTCCCCCAGCCGCAGGCCTCCGGGACGCCGCGCACCACAACAAACTTCAGGGACGGCGCCTCTACGCAGGCGCAGGCGCCGAGGGGCGGGGCGGGGCGGGGCCGCCGCTCTAGCGGTTCCCCGGCTGGGCGCGAGAGGGTGCCGTGTGCGCACCTGCGCGACGGGTAGTTTCTCGCTCTTGCGCACTTTGTTGTTGTTTTTTTTTTTTTTTTAATTTTTTTTTTTTTTTAACGTTTTATTTATTTTTGAGACAGGGAGAGACAGAGCATGAACAGGGGAGGGTCAGAGAGAGGGAGACACAGAATCTGAAACAGGCTCCAGGCTCTGAACTGTCAGCACAGAGCCGGACGCGGGGCTCGAACTCACGGACCGCGAGATCATGACCTGAGCCGAAGTCGGCCGCCCAACCAACTGAGCCACCCAGGGGCCCCGCTCTTGCGCACTTTGAACCCGGCGTGGAGGGATTAAGCGTTAGGGAAATCCTGAGTGTGAACATCGCTGGTCCTGGGCCAAATCGAGAAACTGATAAAGGAAACTAATATTTATTGACTATCACCCGCTGCGCCAGACTCTTTACACCTGTTAATTTATTTAATTTTCGCACAAAGATAGGAATGTCATTTTTACAGATAAGGAAACAGGCATTGAAAGGGCAGTGACTGGGACACCTGGGTGGCTCAGTCGTTGAGTGTCCGACGTCAGCTTAGGTCATGATCTCACAGTTTGTGAGTTGGAGCTGGCGTCAGGCTCTGTGCTGGGCGCCTGGAGCCTGCTTCGGATACTGTGCCTCCCTCTCTCTCTCTCTGTTCCTCCTCCACTCGTGTTCTGTCTCTCTCTCTCTCAAAAGTAAATAAAACATTAAAAAAAAAATAAGAAAGAAAGGGCAGTGACTGAGGTCCCATTCGTTGTCAGAGCTGAGATTAAAGTTCATGTTGCCCTGATTCTTGGGTCCTTGCCCACCCCACCACTCATGCCCTTAGGCTCCTCTCTACAAGCCCACAGTCCTGGTAGCTTCCTAGGACTCTCCAAGAGAATTCCCACCCAAAGGCTACATTTTTCAGATGAGTAAACTGAGGCCCCAAGACATGGAACAACTTGCCCAAAGTCACAGTGGCAGAGTCCTGTTCCCCAAACCCACTGTTAGGAATGGCTGATGAAGGGATTTGTTCTGAGTGACTTCTTTTTTTCTTTCCTTTTCTTGGCTTTTTTTAATGGGAAATTACAAGCATACACAAAAAATAGAATAATATGGTGAACCCCATATCACCAATTACCAACAAATAGCCGTTTTTAAAATCCATTTACACCTTCCTACTAACCCTCCTGCCCATTACTTGAAAGCAAATCCCAAATGTTACATTATTTCATTTATAAATACTTTAGTATCTGTCTCTAAGAGATAAGAATTCTTTTTAGGGGCGCCTAGGTGGCTCAGTCGGTTGAGCATCTGACTTCGGCTCAGGTCGTGATCTCACAGCTTGTGATTTTGAGCCCCGCGTCGGGCTCTGTGCTGATAGCTCAGAGCCTGGAGCCCGCTTTGGATTCTGTGTCTCTGTCTCTCTCTGCCCCTCCCCTCCTCATGCTCTGTCTCTCTCAAAAATAAATAAACATTAAAAAAAAAAGAGAGGTCCTGGAAGATATGTAAAATGTTTGGGGGTGTGTGACCATGTATCTCTGTGTGAGGGGGTGAGCTTCCAGGCAGAGACATTTGTCTAGCTTGAGATTCACCTTAACATTGCCTGAGTAAATAGGCACAGCCTAATCTGTTTATTTCAGGGCTCCCTTGGGTCCTTTGGGACAGCCCTGGTTCCACGCTGTGGAGTAAGTAGGAATAGCAGGCTAGCTTGTAAAAATAAGGCAACTGCAAAATGCTTCATTTTGAAGCATTTTGAATTGGTGAATTTAAACATGTTGAAACTAATACATACATTGAATGGAGACCCAGTACTTTCACTCCTGGGTATAGACCCACAGGAATGCATATCTATTTCCCCAAGAATGTTTGTAGTGGCGCTATTCCATGACGATGGAAACAACTCAAATGGCCATCTATAGTAAGTGGGCTGGATAAGTTGTATATTCACCCAATGGACTACTAAACAGCCATAAAAGTATGTACAGCTAAATGCAAACCGCAGGGATGTATTTTATAAATATACTGATCAGTAAGGAAAGCAAATATAAAAAGGAATAAATATTTTGTAATTCCCTTTGCACAAAGTTCAAGGGCAGATGAAACTAATCTACAGTGTTAGAGGTCAGGATAGCAGTTGTCCTTGGGAGGTTGTTACCAGAAGCAGATTCAAGAAGGATTTTGGGGGCTAGTGACATTCTTCTTCTTGCTCTGGGTATGTTCATTTGATGAAAATTCATCAAGGGGCAGCTGGATGGGTCAGTAGGTTAAGCGTCCGACTTCGGCTCAGGTCATGATCTTGCAGTTTGTGAGTTCGAGCCCCGCGTCAGGCTCTGTGCTGATAGCTCAGAGCCTGGAGCCTGCTTCAGATTCTGTGTTTCCCTCTCTGCCCCTCTTCCACTCATACTCTGTCTCTCTCTCTCTCTCAAAAATAAATAAAACATTAAAAAATTTAAAAAAAGAAAATTCATCAAGATGTACACTTTGGTTTGTGCAATTTTCCAGGTGTAATATTTCAGTAAATGTTTTACATAATCTTCTTGACATAATGAAAACTTTTTTGAAAAGTTTGGTCTAACTCATTCATGGTCTCAAAGTTTTAAGAAAATGAACTTATTTTGAATAGTGCATTAAAGGTCACAAAGTTTACTCAACTGTCTTTGAACTTAGTGGTTTCAAACAATTCTATTTTAATAATGAACTTTGTTGTATCGTAAACCTAGACTTGAACTTTGCTCTGCCATAGTAGCTCATCTGAGTCAGCCTATTTCTGAAATAGAGGATAGGACTTACCATTGTTTAGGGCCAGCCAACATTAAAGAGCTGCTGTTTTTTTTTTTTTTTTATGAGATTTTATTTAATTTATTTATTTACTTACCTATCTATCTATTTATTTATAATCTGTTTAGAAAATTTTATTCGGGGGCGCCTGGGTGGCTCAGTCGGTTGAGCGTGTCTGACTTCAGCTCAGGTCATGGTCTCACTGCTCATAGTTCTGTGCTGACAGCTCACAGCTCAGAGCCTGGAGCCTGCTTCAGATTCTTTCTCCATCTCTCTGCCCCTCCCCCACTCGCATTCTGTCTCTCTCTTGTAAATATAAACAAACATGAAAAAAATTTTTTTAAAATAAAATGCTTACTCCTTTTTGAGAGAGAGAGAGAGAGACTCAGAGAGGGGAACAGAGGATCTAAAGCGGGCTCTGCGCTGACAGCAGAGAGCCCGATGCGGGGCTCAAACTCACAAACCACGAGATCATGACCTGAACTGAAGTCTGACACTTAATTGACTGAGCCACTCAGGTGCCCCAAAATTTTATTTTTAGGTACTCTCTATACCCAACATGGGGCTTGAACTCACAACCCTGAGATCGAGAGTCTCATGCTCTACCACCTGAGCTAGCCAGGTGCCCCGGGAGCATCTTCATTTTGATTCTTCTGGTGATGGTATGGTGGGAAAGGCAGGATACCAAGAGAAAGCAAGCAAAAGATTTCACATCCCTTTATTCCACCTTAAATATGAAGTCAAGGGATGTGTAGATGCTAGAGGGAGTCTTCAATCATTTGAAGAGTTCTGGCCACCAGGCTTGCTTGGCCATGGGGTGGGCCCTTGGCTAGGAACAGGTAGTCACCTGTTTCAGCAGTGTGTGTGTGTGTGTGTGTGTGCACGTGTGTGTGTTCTGATCTCTTTTATTGGGAGAAATTGTAGGATGCTGGCGATATCCCATCATATTTATTCGGGAGACACATACATTGATAAATAGATGAGTTTCTTGCCAATTTATTTATAGGTGCACATAGAAATCAGATAGTGTCTTTAATTTTTTGACGGATCTCAGATAATTTTAAAATACAATTTTATTTTATTTTTTAATTTTTTCAATGTTTGTTTATTTTTGAGAAAGAGATAGAGTACGAGTGGGGGAGGGGCAGAGAGAGAGAAGGAGACACAGAATCTGAAGCAGGCTCCAGGCTCCGAGCTGTCAGCGCAGAGCCTGTTGTGGGGCTTGAACCCACTAACCATGAGATCATGACTTGAGCCAAAGTCAGATGTTTAATTGACTAAGCTACCCAGGCGCCCATAAATTATAATTTTAAATGCTCCATTGAAATTGTCCTTTGGAGAAAGCTAAGGAAGAGAAGGTTGGAGAAATTTCACACTCCAGTAATCTCAGGCTCATCCATGGAAACTTAGGTGGGGCAAAGGTCTCATTTAAAGTTCAAATCTAGGGGGCGCCTGGGTGGCTCAGTCGGTTGGGCGTCCGACTTCGGCTCAGGTCATGACCTCACAGTTCCTGAGTTCGAGCCCCGCGTCGGGCTCTGTGCTGACAGCTCAGAGCCTGGAGCCTGCTTCCGATGCTGTGTCTCCCTCTCTCTGGCCCTCCTCCACTCACACTCTGTCTCACTCTCTCTCTCTCAAAAATAAATACACATTTAAAAAATAGATAAATAAATAAAAATAAAGTTCAAATCTAGGAGCACCTGGGTGGTTAGTCAGTTAAGCATCGGACTTCAGCTCAGGTCATGATCTCACAGTCTGAGAGTTCAAGCCCTGTATCAGACTCTCCACTGACAGTGCAGAGCATTCTTCGGATCCTCTCTCTCTGCCCCTCCCCTGCTTGATTGCTCTCTCTCAAAAATAAATAAACATTAAAAAAAAAAGTTCAATTCTCAGTTGGTTAAGCATCCGACTCTTGATTTCGGCTCAGGTCATGATCTCATGGTTCAATAGTTTAAGCCCTGCACCAAGCCTGCTTGGGATTCTCTCTCTCCTGTCTCTCTCTGCCACTCCCAGCTTGTACTCTCTCTCTCTTTCAAAATGAATAAATAAACTTACAAAAATAAAGATTAAATCTAGGAGTGCCTGGGTGGCTCAGTCAGTTAAGCCTCTGACTATTGATTTTGGCTCGGGTCATGATCTGTCAGTTCATGAGATCAAGCCCCCACATCGGGCTCTGCTTGGGATTCTCTCTTTCTCCCTCTCTCTACCTCTTCCTCCCCAACTCATCTCAAAAATAAATAAATAAACATTAACAAAATAAATTTCAAATCTAGCCATCCGCTGTGTGTCATTATCATGACAGCACTTCTCTGTAATGTTTGCGGAGAAGGGATAAGATGTTCTCTGAGAAATTTAACGTTTTAACCACAAGGGTTTTCTTTACTCTCCTAAGAATTTAACCTTTTACCATAAGGCTTGTGATGATTACACAGCTTGTAAGATGTATTCACTATGAGCCATTGTATTGATGTTTTTGAGTTAAAGGGCATTTGTTACCAGCCTTTGGTTTTGTTCCCCTAAGCTGCAAATAACCTCACCAACCCTCATGCTTAACCCACCCACCTGCAGACACAAAATCTCCAGGATGATGTTAATAAACCCTCCACTGTAGGCTGTGCAGTTTCATGTTCAACAGAAAATGGTTCACATCTCCTGTAAAAGACAAAGCAAAACACTAAGTTTCTTCTGACAGGTCTGAACCAAGCACAGCACAAAGTTTGATTCTTCAGCAGACCTCTGTATGGCAAGGGCAAGGAAGTAGATTTTTTTGAGATGCTTCTAGCAGAAATCGTAGGGGTTCTGTGTTTTCCATTCTCAGGGCAGAGATACAGCCTCAGGCGGCAGGGACAGCAGCTGCCTTTCTTAGCGATCCTGGCCCTGATTCCACTCATCCCGTCTGTCTTCCTGAGAACGAAAAGTCTTCCTACAGTGGTACGGAGTCTCAGGTCTCAGGGCATCCTCTGGATGTTCTCCCTTAACATCTTCTGTCTCTCTCTCTCTCTCTTTTTTAAATGTTTATTTTTGAGAGAGTGCGAGCAGGGGAGGGGCAGAGAGTGGGACAGAGGATCCAAAGCAGGCTCTGTGCTGCCAGCACAGAGCCTGACATGGGGCTCGATCCCATGAACCATGAGATCATGGCCTGAGCTGAAGTCGGATGCTCAACTGACTGAGCCACCCAGGCACCCCAACATCTTCTGTCTCTTTAGTGCTATCCCAAGAAAGTGAAGTCGGGGGTATGGAATGTGGTTTTCTGCCAGGATATCTGTTTATACTGCAGACTTAATGTTCTACATGAGAGTGTCATTCATCCCTAGAATATTTCTTCTTTTTTTTCTAAATTTTTTAACGTTTATTCATTTTTGAGAGATAGAGACAGAGCGTGAGTGGGGGAAGGTCAGAGAGAGAGGGAGACACAGAATCCGAAGCAGGCTCCAGGCTCTGAGCTATCAGCATAGAGCCGGACGTGGGGCTTGAACTCACTGACCGGCGAGATCATGACCTGAGCCGAAGTCGGACGCTTAACTGACTGAGCCACCCAGGCACCCCCCTAGAACAGTTATTAAATATCAACTATGTACCAGGCAGGTTTGGCTATGCTCAGCCATGGGAATTCAAGGAAAATGAAGGGAGTCCCTGGCCTGGAGAGGTCCCAGGACTCTTCTCTGTTACATGCTCTGCTCTGAGGGCATCCCTCTGTCTTCATGGTACCCTTTTCCTCCAGGCGACAAGACTGTGTAGTTTTGGGAAAGTACGTAATATTTCCAAGAAGCATCATTTAACCTTCCCCCAAAGGACTCGGGGGAAAAAGCTGATGCTGATGGAAAAAGACGGAAAAAGACAAGACTTAAAAAAAAAAAAAAAAAAAAGAGAGAACTAACTGTTGAGGGATGTTTGACCTTCCCTGGTGGATGGCGTCTTATGGCAGTATTTCAGTGCTCTTTGTCTCCTCCTGGCAGGAGACAAATTTTCCCAGAGCAGCAACATCCTTTATCCACAGACCATGTCACAAATGCTATCTCTAAATTGCCAGCAGAGGTGGAGGAGTTTTTGCCGAAACTGTTGACAGAGCATAGCTGCTATTAGATCAAAATCCGGCCACGCGAAATTCCTGGGCTGCAGTTTGGGGAGGTTCGAGCCAGGCAGCAGTGGGCAGAGAGAGAGAGAGAGAGTTTTCACTGGGAAGAAGGGTATCCGTTTCACCCGGCCGAGATGGAGGAAAGCATAAAGTGGTGGCCGACTGGGGAGATGTTGTGTTGCTGAGAAATTCAGATCATCTGCGGCTCAGGCCGTCCCATGAATTTGCTGCCCTGCAGTGATTACTCAAAGTAAAAACACGGCCGTGTCATCTGTTACCGTCCTTCACGGGCTCTTTGCCCTTGCCCTCTGCCCATCCGCAACCCACCCCCCTGCCCCAGAGCCCAAGCTCCTTAGTCTGGCACAAGAGGTTATTCACTACTTGGCCCTGGCATTTTTCTTGCTGTCCCCCTGCCCTGCCCTGCCCTTTATGGTTACTTGCCGTTGCCCCAAGCATCATGCCGGTTCCTCTGTCTTCATTTACCTCTTTGAAAGAATCCCTATTTATAGTTGAGGTCACCTTGTCCAGGAAGACTTCTTTGACCTTTCCTAGACTGAGCTAGATGCCTCCTCTCTGTTTCCTCTTCTAAATGGTTAGTTCTGTTAGGACAGGGATTGTGATTTTGAAACAGGTCCCTAGCACCCAGCATGGGGCCTGCCGGATCTCTAGCCCTTGCCTGAGAGCCATCAGGGAACACCAGCCCTCTGTGGGCAGCCTCGTACCCAAGGGGGAGGAGAGGGGAAAGGGTTGGGCTATCCTTTTAAATTCCCAACCACTGGCCTCACTCCTGGGAAGGAGGGAGGGGGTGGAGAGGAGCCAGAAGGAAGCCATAGCAGTGACAAATAGCTCCCCCTTCCCCCAACAGGATCGACTGCTGCATCTGCTATAGTGTTTACACTACATGATTGCTGACTGAATTTCTTTTCTGTGGCTTGTTTACATTCTTTCTGTTTTTTTTTTTTAATATTTATTTTTGAGAGAGAGAGAGAGAAAGAGAGAAGGAGAGTGAGATCATAAGTGGGGGAGGGTCAGAGAGAGAGGGAGATAAAGAATCCCAAGCAGGCTCTGCACTGTCAGCACAGAGCCTGATGTGGGGCTCGATCCCACGAACTGTGAGATCATGACCTGAGCCGAGATCAAGAGTCAGATGCGAAACTGACTGAGCCACCCAGGTGCCCCATCTTTCTATTTTTTTTTTAAGTAAAGATTCTTTTAAATAAAAGTAATATGAGTATATGGGTTAGAAAATACTAATGGTATATATGGATAGGCTCATCATGAAAAACAACAATCTTCTGTTCCAACTCCCTGTAAGCCCAGAGGCAATGACACTTTACCCTTTTAGTATTTCTCTTATAGTTTTCTTCAGGTCTCTAATGTCACCTGCTTCGGAAGACTGAGCTATTTAAAGCACAAAGCTGACCATGTCACTGCCTGAAACTGACAGTTACTTTTCACAATAAGGTCAACCCCTTACCAGGGCCAGGCCTGCTCTCTCCGACCCTCAGCCATTCTTACCTGTGTCTTTCTTTTCTTTTCCTTCTCCTTGGGCAGCTTCAGTGTTTACATCTTTAGAGTGACCATGCCTTTGTGTTGTCCCCTCCTCTTGACTGTGGGCTAGCTCTGAGGGAATAGAATTTGGCAAAAGTGATGAGATGTCCATCTTCATGGTTGGGTTACAAAAAGACTGGCTTCTGTCTTGCTTGCTCTCTGCTGCTCTCCTGCTCGCTTCTGTGGGAAGCCAGCTGCTGTGTCCTAATCTGCCCTGTGGGGAGGCCCACGTAGCAAGGAACCAAATAGTAACAGCAATGGCCCACAGGAACTGGATCCTGTCAACAATCTTGCAAGCGAGCTTTGAAGTGCACCATTTCCCAGTTGAGCCTTCAAGTGAGATCGCAGCCCCGGATGACATCTTAACCACAGTCTGGTATGAGACCTTGTGAGCCAGATGACCCAGCTCTGCCCAGATTCCTGGCCTGAACAAACTGTGAAATAATACATTTTTGTTGTCCTAAGCTGCGAATTTGTTTGGCATCATTTGTTACACAGCAATAGGTAAGTGATGTAATCGTTATGCCATATTATTTTCTGTTCAGTTATTAAGCTTTTAACCCCCTCCTCTTAATTTTCCCTTATCCTACCCCTCAAAAACAATGTTAACAGACTGGATGTTCCTTCCATGCTTGTTTCTGTGCTCCTGTAATCATGCACAAAATATTAAGCGTGTGTGAGAGACTTACTAGGCCATTCCATTATTTATTCTTGAATAGCACTTTGTAGCCTCACTTCTTTAAAAAAAAATTTTTTTTAACATTTATTTATTTTTGAGACAGAGAGAGACAGAGCATGAACGGAGAGGGGCAGAGAGAGAGGGAGACCCAGAATCTGAAACAGGCTCCAGGCTCTGAGCTGTCAGCACAGAGCCCGACGTGGGGCTTGAACTCACAGACTGCGAGATCATGACCTGAGCTGAAGTCGGACGCTTAACCGACTGGGCCACCCAGGCACCCCCATAGCCTCACTTCTAACATAGGCACCCAAAGTACCCCTGGCGCCCATCAGTTATAGTCATGCTCACCTCCCTACTAAAAGGAAATCCTAAAGAACCTTGTATTTTACATAAGCAATTAGCAACAGCTGGCAAGAGAAGCAGAAATATACATGCTTCTGTTTCTATTTTTTTCCCTGGGAATCTGGGACTCCGCTTCAGAGTCCTAAAAAACACAGACAGCTCTGAATAACAGAGCACGTGCTGCTCTGAAATTGCAGGCGCTCAGAACAGGGGACACAAAATTAAAGCCCTTTGATTTTAAACAAACATCCCAGCTTCTCTCTAGCCAAATAAGTGCTGTTTTTCCAAGCGGACATCGTTCAAATAATTCTGGAATCTTTCTTTGAGGGTTGCCTTCCCCAGTCTGTTTGCACAAAGTGTAAGGGTACTGGGCTTTAGTGCCTCAGGTGGTCCTCAGTCTTTGCCCCTCCTCAAGCTCTGCTCCCTAACCGGATGACCCTTCTTGTGATCTGGCTGCAACATCCTTCCTCGGGGCCGCCTTCCCATTCTCAGGCAAGCTCCACTCATAGCACCACTCTGAGTCTTTCCACCACTCCACTCAGAGTCTTTCCCTCGGTGATATTCATCATAAAGTACTATAACCGAGAGCTCCGTGGGGGCAGGGATTTTTTTTTTTCTTATTCACTGCTGCGTCCCCAGGGTCTCACCCCAGCCCTAGAACACAGTAGGCATCTGATCAATAACTGTTAAAGGAACGGATTGGCTTGTTGGTACCAATCAAATCCATCTTCAAAGGACCAACATTTGTCACCCTTAATAAAAGTAATGGCCGATTTATTCAAAGAACTTCTTGAGGGTCCACCACTGGGCTCATGATTTCATTCCATCTGAACAGTGACTCCATTATCCCCATTTTATAGATGAGGAAATCGAGTCTCCGAGTAATGAAATAACTTGCCCAAGGCCACACAGTTTGGAGGCTAACTCCAAAGTTGAAACCCATTGTGCTCTCTCATTTTTTTCTTGTTACATTTTTTTTTTTTTATGTTTTGGAAATTTAAAAAATTCAGATATGTACAAAGGAAAAAAATCACAAATCTGGATTCCCATTGACCAGAATTTGAACTGATGTCAACATCTTGGTATATTTTCTTCTAATTTTCTTTTTTTCTTTCTCCATCCCCCTTTGTTGAGAACATTCAGAAGACTGTGCTTAAGACCCCAACAACCATTCCTAAAGAAAGGCAGGGTAGAGTTTTGTGCCATGCAGCAATGCTGGAATTACCTTCCTGCCTCCCAAGATGGCGGCAGGTAGGTCTGGGTGTGTTGTGAAAAAGCCAGACAGCGACACCTGCAGGTGCTCCAGAAATGAGTAGAAAGAACTCATGGGGAAGGGGTGACTTACCTGTCCACTTCCTGTGACCCTGGCAATTTGCTTGCCTAGGAAAGAGGCAATCAATGCTCTATTCTTACCAGCCAGTGAGGCTGGTCCCAAGGCCAACTTCCAGGAAGGATACCCAGAGCCATCAGCCCCCTTTAGAGGGCCAGCCTGGCTCCTTCCCTTATTCAGTCCTCACCTTCCTAATTGTGTGTGTTCACGAGAGAAAGAGACAAAGATGATAACCAATAAATCAGTAAGAGTCCCCTCCTGACCCTCCTCACACCCCAGAAGGCAGCATGGCACCTCCACCGTGCCCACCTTGCACTCGGTATCCGCCTGGATCACAGTTTATATTTCCGTGCCTTTGACCTGTTTACACCTCTCTTCCTGTCAGACTGGGAGTCAGCTCCTCAAGGGCAGAGACTGCTTCTTATATGTCTTTCTCTCTGCAGTATTTGCCATATAAAGGGTATAAATAGAGGCAGCCAAATACCAGCCGTGGGAGAATGGAAAAAACACTTGGACTCAGACAGACCTGATTTCAAATTCCAGCTTTGCCACAGATTAGCTGTGTGACTTTGGGCGAGTGGCTTTACCTCTCTGAGCTCCGATCTGCTCATGGATAAAGTGAGGACATAGACTTTAAGTCTGACGAGTGAGGACTAAATGGGTTCATAGATGTTACAGGACCTGGATTCGGGCCTGAGCTTTGCTACAGCCCTAGGGTAAGTCAGTCAACCTCTCTCAAGTCCAGTGCCCTTGTCTATAAGAAGTGGGGGTGGGGGGTACCCACCTCACTGAGCTGCTGAGCACTTTAAATAAAAAAAAGAATCCACGTGATAGTACCAGACACACAGTAGGTCTTCAGAGATACATTTTTACCCTGTCTAGACAAACTCATGCCTTTCTCTTTACACTTTGGAATCTCTCAGCTACAACCATGCAGGTGGATGGCATCCGATGCCCGGAGGGCCCAAAACAAACTCTAGAAATGGCCACTGGCAGTTTGGCCCAGCCCAGCGGGGCCTCCCATCTGGGGGGGCAAGAGCCTACAAACTCAGCTCTCCACACCAAAGGGTGCACGGTCCCACGGTGCCCATTTCCTCTCCCAGCAGAAAACATCCAGGCGTTTCTATAAAGACCAATCACACTGTCGTCCTAAGAGTTGTGAACAATGATAGAGACAGAGCAAAACGTGCACTCCCGAATCGGGATGTTCCGTGATGTCTATAATTAGAAAAGTCACTCAGAACAGGATGGGACCTTGGGAAGGCTGACAGGGAAGAGGTCCAGACTTGGCTGGAATTTTAAAGAGGGACCGCAGGAAAGGAAGGAAGGGATGGGTGGTCCTGTCCCGGAGAGGACAAGGTGGGTTGCAAGGAGGGACGTTTGGTCCAGGATGGAATGAAACGCTTTATCGGTTCAGGTGAAGACCTTCATGCTTGAGTGTAATTTGGAAAAAGCCACGTCTGCCCAGCCCCCGGAAGGGCTGGGGCCCATTTGGCCGATGTCCCCAGGTCTGTGTGAACATCTTCATCAAGTTCTCCGGGCGGCTGTCTCCTCAAGCACACGCGAAAACCCAGGCTCTTCCAGGTGGTGGGTGTTTTCTGACCTTCACTGGATCTTCTGCGGGCCCAAAGACCCGAAGGGGGCAGGTAGCAGCTCCAGGACTGTCCTGACAACATATGTGCCATCCGGCTTGGTCATGTAGACAGCCCAGTTGGTGCCAAACTGGAAAAGAGGCAAAGCCAGCGTGAGGGAGGCAGCGTGACCGAGGGGCTGGGACTGACCTGGATTTGAGTCTGGCTCCACCTCTGTCTAACGTTCCTCTCTGTGCCTCAGTTTTCTCATCTGTAAAATGGGGATGGCAATACTCATACCTGGCCCAGCGAGCTTGAGGAAGGAGCCACCAAGAGAATGTCTGTCGAGCAGTTAGAAGTGCTCGGCACCTTGTTGAAGGGCAACCAGTGATCTGTTCTATGATGAGAGACCCACCCAGGGCTTCAGAGGAACAACATCTAACCCCCAGGGCCAGACCTGCACCTGCTGTGACAAACAACAGCTAAGATCTGCTTCCTTAAAGCACCTTCTCTTCACAAGCACGAGCAGATGCCTGCCTGCCTCACCACACACCAGATATTGCCCACGTGTGATTTCGCTCTCTGCCCTTGGAGGTAGGTGTTATTTTTTTTCCTTAAAGTTTATTTATTTATTTTTGAGAGGGAGAGAAAGTGCAAGTGGGGGAGGGGCAGAGAGAGAGAGAGAGAGAGAGAGGGAAAGACGCGGGGCTCGAACCCACAAACTGTGAGATCATGACCTGAGCAGAAGTCAGAAGCTTAAATGACCGGGTTACCCAGGGCAAAACCAGTAAAGCAAAAATTTTAACCCAAATCTGTCCCCCCAGCCCTGGTCTCTCCCACTCCCAGGAGCTACCACCTGCTTGCCGTTTGATCTTGGGCAAATGATTAAACTCCCCGGGGCTCCGTGTCTTGATCTGTCAAATGACTTTGAGAACCGAGGAACGTATCAGGCAGGAAGACGGCTGTGTGTGATGCAGAGCCCCGAAGTTGGCCTCAACAAACTGGGGCTCAGCCTGGCTGTCGTGTTACCATGGGTGGAAGGCACCTGTACACGGTGCCCGGCACACAGTAGGTGCTCAGTTAATGGAAGCCGTTCTTACTGGTTACTTGGCTGTTCGTGACCGCTCAGCTCTGCAGCTCTACTGTGCTTCTGTCCGAACCACTACATCATTTCCAGGCACATCAGTCTTCGGCGTTTTGTTTTTGTTTTTTATATGTTCGTTTATTCATTTTGACAGAGCGAGCGAGCGAGCAGGGGAGGGGTGGAGAGAGAGGGAGACAGAGAATCCCAAGCAGGCTCCGCCCTGTCAGCACACAGCCTGACGCAGGGCCCAAACCCACAAAATCGCAGGATCACGAGCTGAGTCGAAACCCAGAGTCGGACACTTAACCAACTGAGCTACCCAGGTACCCCTGGATTTTTTTTTTTTTTTTTTTTTTAATTAATGCTTTAAAGAAGGAGATTTTTCTGCTTGGCAGGTTCTGCCTGAAAAGCCGAGCAGTGCGACTCTAAGCGCCAGGTCCCCGGCCCCCGAGCTTCCTCTCTTGTTACTTGCAATTTGGTTTCAGTTTCGCCTCTCCCTCCTTCCGGCTTTTTCATCCGCCTTCTCTCGTTTGCCAACACCTACTCTGTTTGGAGAAAACAGCAATGAGCAATTGGACCCAGCTGGGGCCTCGGGAGCCAGGGGGCTGGCATCCTGATGTGGTTTCCTTCCATGGCCTTGGACATGACAAGGTGCTGGGCAGCCATTTCTGCCCCTCTATCCGCCCCCCCGCCCCCAATATGGCGATGACGTCCATATTGTGAACTCAGTGCCTTTATGGTGGCATTTTCAGCTGAATTTGGGAAGGGAGTTCTGCTAACCGTGTCTGGTTGGCAGGCCTGGCAAGAAGCAGAAAGAAAATGGAGATGTTTGCATTGTTCGACACATGCTCTGAAAGCCCAAGGCACAAAGGCAAATGAAAGGGGTTGTTACCCCCTCTCTCCCCACCCCCACCGCCCTGGAATTAAACAACTCCAAAGCAGAAGCCCCCGCGAAACAAGCACCATTACATCTCTGTGGCTGAAAAGAATGTGTCTCGTCATAGAACCATAAAGGCAGGGAGGCGGCTGTGAGGAGCATGGACCTTGCGGTCAGCCAGAACTGGCCGTGAATGCCAGCTTACCACCGTCTGGCTGTGTGTCCTTCAGCAGGTCATTTTACTCCTCTCAGAAGTGGGGGTAACCACCCACACTTCTCCCATAGGCTGGGGTGGAGATTAAGTGAGATGCTGTATTTAGAAGGACCGATGATGTCACATGGAAGCTCGCAAGCCTGTGGGATTCTCCAGGACGGTGGCTTTAACCTTTTGGGACTCTGGGGGACACAGCCCTCTTTGAGAGTGTGTGAAAGCTGACAACCCACCCCTCCCCAAAATGTACACACATAAACAACTTCCACTGAGTCAAGAATAAGAACTCATTGAATCCGTTTTGTTTTGTTTTGTTTTGTTTTGTTTTGTTTTGAGAGGGAAGGAGGGCATGCAGGGGAGGGTCAGAGGGAGAGAGAGACAGAGGATCTTTAAAGCAGCCTCCATGCCCAGCTCGGGGCCAGACGTGGGGCTTGATCTCATGAACTGTGAGATCATGACCTGAGCCCAAATCAAGAGTCAGACGCTTAACCAACTGAGCCACCCAGGCTCCCCATCATTGAATCTACTTTTAACCATTTTTAAGGGTACAATTCAGTTCCATTTGTTCTTGGAATACAATATCCCCTCTGTCCCATGGCCTATAAGGCCCTGCCCCGTCACCCCTACCCTTTACTTGCCGCGTTCTAGCCTCTTTAGCCCTCTTACAACTTAATCAAACTCACCAAATGTATGAGCATTAAACTTGCTGGTTCCTTTGCCTGGAAATCTCCTTCTGTGGACCTTTGTCTGCCTCGTTCTTTATTATTTATATCTCTGCTCAAATGTCATGATCTCATGGTTTGTGAGTTCAAGCCCTGCACTGGGCTCTCTTCTGTCATTGCAGAGCCTACTTTGGATCCTCTGCCTCCCTCTCTCTCTGCCCCTCCCCTGCTCACACACACACACACACACACACACACACACACACACACACTCTCTCTCTCTCTCTCTCTCTCAAAAATTAATTAAAAACATTAAAAAAAAATAAGTAGTTGTTGGCAAACTATTTTTCCGTAAAGGGTCAGACAGGAAACATTTTAGGTTCAGCAGCCCACAGGGTTTTGTCAGAACTGTTGAGCTCTGCTGTTGCAGGGCCAAAGCAGCTATAGACAAAATATGAAGAAATGGGCGTGGCTGTGTGCCAATAAAACTTTATTTACAAAAGTAAGGGGTGGGGGGGCTGGATTTGTCCTGGGCCAATGTTTGTTGATCTCTGACTCCTTTTTCTGTGTTCTCTTCTCCACAGCCCTCATCATTCTCAGAAACTCTGTTTATTTTGCTCCTTATTTGTTGTCTGTCTGCCTCCTGCACTAGACTGTGAACTATGACGGCAAGGCCTGGCTGGTCTTTTCACTGCTGTCTCTCCAGAGCTCGGTCAGGCCTAGCACACAGTAGATACTGACTCAAGTAGCTACTGGATGAAAGAATAATTTCCAGTGATTCACGCAGGCTTGGGACAGCTTAGATGTCAGCCAACAGGGCAAACAGGACAGCAGCTGTGTGACCTGGCTGGCAGCCTGGCTTTGCTCCCACGGCCTAGAAAGGCAGGGAGGCACCTAGTTTACATTTCCCAGAAAAGAAAGGTGTTTACCTCTCTCATGACTTGCCTACAGGCTCCACATGGTGAGATAAAATCATCCTGGAGGTCACTACGGAAAAAGAGAATCAAACATGGGTCAATCTCTCCTGAGGCATGAGGACAATTACTGAAATGCAGGCCCTGAGTTCTGGCCTGATGAAGTCAAACCCCGCCAAGCAGTTTCTGATTCACAGACGCATGGTGTCGCAGAGGCTCAGAAGAAACACCAGGTGGCTTTCCACACTTCCAAGGGGCAAGGCCACGGCAGGCCCGTTGTTTTCATGAGCGCGTTTGGAAAATGTTTAGTGAGCACTTGCTGTCGCCCACACTCCAGAAACACAAGGGTGAAGAAGAATTGGTCTCTGGCCTTCAGGAGATCGCTCAGCCCAGTACTAAATGAGTTACCGTTTTAAACAAAATGCAATAAGAATGCACAGTGAGAGGAGACAATCCCTGCCTGAGGAACAACAGAGAATATTGTGGAGGAGATGGTGTTCGGTGCGGTCCTTGGAGGAAATGCAGAGTTCATAAATCACCGTTAGTGAGCACCTACTGTGTGCCAAGATCTGTGCCAGGCACTCGATATCCATTTCTTTGAATTCCTAGGACAACCTGAGTGTCAGAAGGACCATTTTACCTGCAAGAAAACAGGTTCAGTGAAACTAAGTAACTAACAGAGGTGGTACTCTGAAGGCCCGGGTTTTTCTGTGCTGCAGGCAAAGGAAATAGTATATGCAAAGGCCCTGTGGCATGAAAAAAACAGTGTGAGTCAAAAGAGAAGAATGGGTTCCTTCGCCTCTCAGAATCAAGGCACCTACAGGCAGTCCTCCAGCTCTGAGCAGGACGAAGGGTGAACTGAACAGTAGGAACCGCCAAGCCTGCCGGAGGACCAGAGGTTACGCCAGCAGCCACCATCGTCCCTGCTCTTCTAGACGCACAGCTCTGTGAGATCTCTGCAAGAACACTGGGCTTAAATTTTAGTTTTTGGTCAGCTCCTCCTTTCGCTAACCGTGTGTGACTTGAACCAAGTCGTTTTTACCCATCCAACGTGCATCTCTTGGCTTGTAAAACAAGGGGAATCATCTCACCTACTTCCCAGGAATGCTGGAAGATAAAATGAAATAAAGGGCAGAAAGCACTCTGTAAACTTTAGAGTGTTCTACACATATTGTTATTGCTTGTACTACCAGGCGCTTATTCCTTTACACATATAAGCTCTGTCTGAATTTCAGTGCCTTATGATATACAGATTTATTATATATAACTTATATACCATAACTTAAAATTACATATAGTAACAATGATTATCCTTTTACTGGATATGTGCCTAGAATGTCCCAGGCATCCAGCGAAACACTGAAATGCAGGATCTCATTTTATTTTTTTTAAGTTATTATTATTACTTTGTAACTTACTTTGGGAGAAACCAAGACAGCATGAGTGGGGGAGGGTCAGAGAGGGAGAAGAGAGAGAAGACAGAGAATCCCAAGCAGGCTCCGCATCACCAGGGCAGCACCCGATGTGGGGCTTGAACTCATGAAACCACGAGATCGTGACCTGAGCCCAAACCAAGAGTCGGGCGCTTAACCCCCTGACCCGCCCAGACGCCCCTATTACCTCGTTTTAATCGACAAACATTTATTGGCGCTTCGTACCAGGCACTATCAGGGCTGGGGATACAGCAATGAACAAAATAGACGAAACTCGTTGCACTCAGGGGATTTTCACTAGTGAGAGGAGCCAGACCACCAGCCAACCAACCATGTGTCAAGTGGATATGGCCATAGCTGGCACGAACTGCATAAAGCAGCTGAGGGAGGAGAGAGCGATGGGTTGTTATTTTATCCTCAGGATAACTCGCTGTCGTATGTGGGATTCCAGTCAAAGAAAGGTTCTGCTCCATGGAAAGGTGGGTCCTCTCTGAGCATGCTCCCAGCTTCAGAACAAAAGCCCACGGGGACGTGAGAGGGTGGGGACCCCTGCCCAGGATGCACACGCAGCCAAAGTAACCCTTGTGATTACCAGGCTCCGGCTCGGGTTTCCATAGGATCTTTGGAGGCTAGACTCTGTTATTTTTTTTACTTCTTTCCACACAGACTGACCATGCCAGACAGGCACGGGAAACGAAAGAAAGACCAATCGGAGAATCTCTGCCTTCAGGGGTCTAGTACTGTCTGGGAGGGGAGATAAAGTCTGCATGTTAGTACTATGACACAGGCAGGCTGTGGTTACGACCATGGGAGAGGTGCTCTGAGTGAAATTCAACCTCCCTTCCGTGACCGCTAAGGCCCTATATAATCTGGCCCCTGCCAAGCTCACCACTTCCTTTCTCAATCTTGTGACATGCGTGGCCGGCTTCCCAAAGAACATTTCCCTGGAAAAAGTGACCTGTATTAGGGTCTTCAAGGGGGTGGGGTGAACATGCATTCCAGTGGGAAGTTGGATTTGGCTTAGGCTTCAACCACCAAAAGTCACAAGATGTGGCTTCCAGGCAGCGTAGCTCTGAGAGCTGAGAGAGAGCCTGACCACGACACTGGCTTACCCTTACCTCACACTGCACTTCTCTGTGCCGGGCACGGTGCTGAGGACCTTAGGTCCATCAACTCATTTAATCCCCTAACAACCCCATAAGGTAGGGACTGTGTAGATACTTTTATTGTCCTCACGTTATAGATGGTGAAAGACGACATGACCTGCCCAAGGTCACAGAGCTACTAAGTGGCAGAACCAGGATTTGAACCCAGGATCTGTGGACCCTGCCTTTGGTAGTCTTCAGCTTGCAAAAGTAGTAAGGATAAGGTTAACACAATAGTTTTATTTATTTTTTTTGAGAGAGAGAGAGAGAGAGAGAGAGCCAGAGCATGAGCGGGGGAGGGGCAGAGAGAGGGAGGCATAGAATCGGAAGCAGGCTCCAGGCTCTGAGCTGTCAGCACAGAGCCGGATGCGGGGCTCTAACCCACAAACGGTGAGATCGTGACCTGAGCTGAAGTCAGGCGCTTAACCACCTGAGCCGCCCAGGCGTCCCTAAAACAATAGTTTTAATCTGTTGCCTACTCTGGGCCAAGACCTTTACAGAAATCACTTTCCGCATCCTCACGATAGCCCAGTGGGTCAGCATTCCTCTCCTCCTTTCTACAGATGAAAAGCTGAGCTCAGATCCTTGGGCAACAGCAGAGCAGGATGTGAAACCAGGTCTTACTAACCTTGGAGCCAGGGTTTTTAATCATTACTCAACATTCCCTCCTAGAGTAAGAATCAAAAGGCTGAAGAAAGACACATCCCAGAACGTACTGGGTGCAGCAGGACGCCTACCACCTCTCCTGCCCTGTGCTGTGCTGGGCTTGACAGTTACCCTGCTTTGTGCTGATTCTGGTCACGCGCTGAGGCCATCCTTATCAGACGCGATGGGCTGGAAACCTCTCGGCTTTGATGGCTATGCTGGGGCCCCCATGGGACAAGCTTAACTCCCCATTAGCAAAAGCCCAGCCTGGGCCCCACACTCTGCATTCTGGAGATCTCGAAGGGGCTCTCTGAAACCGTTCACACCCGTCAGTGTTAGCGAGGGAGCTGGCACTTTCCACTCATCTTGTAAACCCCACGCTCTCAATTTAACAAGTCATTAGTGCAATAATGACTACATTTCTGGCTCAGGGATGCTGCTGCAGGCTGAATCCCGGGAGCAGAGCAGTTGGGTGGCTAGAAAAATGCAGGTTTTGTGTAAATAAGGAGATTTGCTAATCATCGCTAGCGATACCCAGTCCTTTTTAAAAGTAGATAATGACCAGGAGAAGGAGAATGTTTCATTTAGAACATTCTAAACAGAGCAAGGCCACCGTGCCATTATCCTTTTGTTGACTTTGGCCTCTTTTTCACCCAGAATATCATTATTTTCTTGGATCAGGTTTGGAATTGAGTTACTCTCCCCTCCCCCCTTTTAAATAAAGCACAATCCACATCCTGAGCTCTGCTCATCTGCACAAAATGTTCCCAGCATGGCCTCATTTATTCCTCCCAAAGCCGAAGGGAAGCCAGGACAGACCTTGGTGACAGGGAGGGCTCTGGGAAGCCGGGACCGACCTTCTCCCTAAGTGCACCTTGCCTTCAGTTACTCAGGAAAATCGCCTTCAATAACCTGGTCTGCCTCGGGACCAGACTGAGACAAAGCTATAAAGAACAGGAGCTTGTTTCTGTCACACGGCCCCTGCTGGCCTTGCGCTGGGTCCCTACATTTCTGGAGGCTTGCATTTCTGCCAGCAAGGCCCTCTAGCGCCACCACAATGAAGAGGTGCTTCACTCCTAGTACGTAATCCATGCACCTGGATGTCCTGAAAACCAATACTTGGTCAGTCATGCACCCACTTTCTGGGTGGATGAAACATTTCCCGTGGCATTTTCCCTGCACCGTTAATTTGCTAAGAAAACTCTTTCACAGTGCAAAGGTACACACAAGAGCAACTCACTATTAAATCGGAAGCGTAACAGGGTCCAAATTAGTAAAAGAGCCCACTCACATGCTCAAATCCTGAAGCCACTGAGTCTGGGTCCAGGGCCAACAAGAACTCAACGAGCATCCTGTGAGGGTCTGCACAAGGGAACTTGGATATTTATGTTTGGGGCATGTAGAGAGAGTAGGTTAATGCTATTATTGTTCAGCCAGGACCTGGGCTGGACTCTGATTAGTGTGTGAACTGTAACCCGGGTTTACCTGGCTGTCACCCCACCAGCTTGCGTTGGTAGCCTGGTTCTTGGCACTTAGAGGTGGGCAATGCCAAGGGCAGTAGTCAGCTCTCACAGTGAAGGATCCCGGGGCAGCTCAAAGAGAGCAGGGAAGAGTGTTTGATTTCCTGGCACAGCATGGTGCCGTGGAATGAGCCCAGAGTGAGACTCCAGAGATGTAGTTTGGTCTCAGCTTTGCCACAAATTCCCAGGAAAGTTGCTCAACCTCTCTGGGCCTCAGTTTCTTCATCTGTAAAATGGGGGTAGTGGCTAGGGGGTCTATACCAGGTGATTTTCAGGTCCCTCTCGCTTTAGGTTTCTATGCTGCCTTTCTGTTGTATCTTGTAGGCGTTCTGTTGTCTGTACTGTCACTAGAGCAAAAGCCCCACCTGCCCTTGAGTTAGAGGTGCCTCGGTTGTTTACCTGCTCTGTAGGCTCACTGAGGGCAGAGTCCATTTTTGACTTAACTCTTTATCCTTGGCACTCTGTCAAGCCTGACAGTGCCCAGCACGCAGGAAGTACAGAATAAATGCGTTAGATGAATGAACGGATGAGTGACACACGCGTGGTGAGTGATGGCCGAATAGATGGATGAATGCAGCAGCAGCCTGCCTTTCCCACCACTTACCTAGAGATAGCAATTGCCCTGAACTCCCTGTGCCCTTCTGAGATAGCCTTCTGGATGGCGGTTCGCTCCGCACAGACGCCCATTGGGTAGCAGACGTTTTCAATGTTGCACCCTGAGAAGAGAGGAGGGAACCAATGACACTTCCAGCAGAACCACTTCCCATGGCAGGTGTTGAGTAAGAGGCTTACCCCATTCCAACGCAGGGAGGGACCTGTTACTCAGAGTGGGCAGGTTGACAGGAAGTGCGGGGACACTGGTGCCATGGCCCTTCCCAGAACACCCACCCTTGTCACTCACCCAATGCCTCCGTCTTGAAGCACAGCCCGGGAGCAGGGGCAGCAGAGCAAAGCTGATGAACCTAGCCCCATCGCCCCGGCAAAAGTCAAGGCCAAGGGAGATACTGAGCCTTAAGATGAGCAGAGCCCCCAGCCCCAGATCTAAGAGACAGAAGGTTCAACGATTGGGCCTGTGCAAAATTTTCGGTGCTGTTGACCAGCTATCAGAGTTCAACCAAGTTCCCGTGAATTGTGTTGCAAAACGAACTGTCAAAACCAACAAAGTAACAAACAAGGAACTCCCAAGCTTTGCAAAAGGTGTCTGTGATTGCACAAGCCTTAGGGCAATCCCAGCCCTCCAATGGGAGGCATGCTGCTAAGGTAGCAGAGTTCACAGCAAGGGATTTCTCCCCAGTGTCCCTCTCAGGAGCGTTCCTGGGGGACAAGGGGCAAAGCCTATTCCCAATGACATAAAACATTGGCATACTCAGATTGGCTGACTAACAAACTCCCCATTTTCAGGGAGGTAAGGCCGTGAACAAATGCCCACAGAAGCTGGGCTTCCCCCTGACTATTGAGATGTGCTCTTTATAGCTTGTCTTTCTCTCTGAGGCAGAGATATTGTTCCCCAGGATGTATTTTCTTCTTCCTTTAAGTAATACGAGTGACCCCCTATTCCAATATGGCTGCTCACATGGCCACTCAGCTACAGACCGTATTTCCTAGACTCCTCTGCAGCATGGTATGGCTACGTGACTAAGTTTTGGTCAATGGCATGTGGCCCACAGTGAGGTGGGAAACTTCTGGATCACATTTTTTTGTAAAGAGGTTGATTGATTGCCCTTTACTTCCTTTCTTTTACCCTCTACAGGCTGGGATGAGGTGGGACAGCTCTGACCATGTGGTTTATGATCATAGGGATGGAGAAGCCACAAGAGAGAAGGCACTAGGGACCCTGGTCCAACTCAAGGATAGAGCAGAGTTGAGATGCCTATTTGCCCTGGCACAACTGCCTACTCTGAGTTGTTATGTGAGAGAAGAGAATTCCGCCATGGTGGACTCACTGTATTTGGGGATTTTTGTTATAGCAGCTTTACCTAGATCTAACTGATAGACAAATTTGGACTCAGAGTGAGATGCGGCTTTAATAAAAAACATCTAAAACACATGGACTTGGGCAATACAGATGTGGCAAGGTGGAGAGCTGTTGGCTTTGTTACCCTGTGGCAGATGATTTGGTAAAGCCCCACCCTACAATAACCTGGAGGGCAGATTATGTTACTCATTGCCTACCAATGGGATCTTTCTACCTGACAATGGGAACAGCCTGTGGCAAAGAGCTGATGAAGGGTGTCACCTTCTCAGTCTATTGTTTCAAGGCTTAAGGCAGTCACCATCAAAAGGACCCAGGGATGGGCCAGGCAGGGAAGCCAGTCAGTAAAAAAAAAGGGGAGTTGGCAGGTTTAAGAACTATGTCGAGAAAGGATCTTTGGGTGTGGTACTCCAGTTCAGAAATGACTGGAAACAAACAGACCAGAAGGTTTCTAAGTTTTAGATAGAATTGGCTAGCCAGAGAAGCCAAAAGTCTGCCCTGTTAAACCCTGTGATCGTTCAGTCCCTAAAGAAACTCCTGGGTCCCCCAAACCCTACCATCAGAAGTGAGCTGACAGAGCTGTGTGCCCCCAAGGAGGTCACTCTCTCCAAAACCCACTTCAGATGTGTGGCTAATGACAGGATGATCAGGGAAGAAGCTCCCAGAGGGCAGAGCCTGGGTCCCCAGTGGACAGGGACAAGGGGTTGCCGCCAGGGCAGAAAGGGAAGGCAGAGTGCATGCCAGCATGGGGAGTCTTCTCACAAGAACTGCCCGGCAAGTTTGATAACTGCACAGACTGGTGGCCACAGTGTGTGCCCTGTTCTTCTCCTTTTCCCATTGGGAAAGTTGGTGACTATTACTCTGTCCTACTCTTTCCTGTTCCCACTCCACACTGAATATTGTGGGAGTGTGAAGTGAGGTGTGGGTGATTACTTTTTACTTTTGGGGCCAGTAGGCCAGCGGGGCCACATCTACACCTGAGGAAAGAGACCGCTCCGCCTCGAGATCCTGCTCTTAGAGCTGAATGCAGTGACTGAGTGGGACTTTGGGCTGCCTCCCTTAGGAAGGTGGTAAGTGGGTCCTACGTGTGAAAGGATGTACACAGATACTTACAGGCCACAGCCAGTTCTGTGGCAAAGACTAACTGTCCCCAAGGTTCACTCTCCCACTAGAAGCCACTGGAGTTGACTGGGGCACATGACTACCCAGCCGGCAACCACATTTCCCGGCCTCCCTGGAAACTTCGTGTAGCCTTGTAGTTTTAGCCAACAAGATATGAATGGCAGTAACGGGTACAACTTCCAGATGACATTTTTGGGGGGACAATGCTTGCTCCCCCGCTTCATCTTTCCCTTTCCCAGGCTCTGGAACATGGACGTGCCAGTTTTGAACACGTGGATGTGGACACCACTCTAACGATGGCAGGACATCAAGACAGAAGGAATTTGATCTCCTGAACAACTGTGTGGAACACAGCAGAGCAGAACAGTCCATATGCCCAGCACTGCAGCCCACCCCCTGGTCTGTTAGATGAAAGAAGTAGGCAGCCATCGTGTTCCAGTCACTGTGTATATTTTGTTTCATCACCTGCGACTGTTCCTTACCTATGGCACTCCCTTTTTCTAAGTGATTATGCAGGATTTCGTTTCTCCTGAATTCACCAAATTTGGAAATTGTTTGGTCATTATCTCCTCATATATTTTGCCCACAGAATTTTCTGTCCTTGCATTATTTACATGGATGTTCTATGGAGGGGTTCGATTAATCATTTGATCCATTAAACATCATCATGGTTCTCAGGATCGCAGGTGTTCATGTCCAACTGATGGCGAGGAATGGATGTCACTAGAGGGCCTGCCCCACCCTGCCATCCCCTGGGCTGGGTACCTCTGCTGCAAGTGTCTTGCTAGGACAGGATAAATGTGTTCACTAACAGTGGCACATGGACTGGCTGTGGGGTGTTAGGTGGGAACAGGTTTGGAATTCCACTTTTGGGAAGAAGGACGGGTGTCCCTACTGGACACCAGAGGGTAGATGACAGCGAGCATCTATTGTTTCGGCCATGTAGCACCTTTCTCCTTCCCCGCCCCAGGGGAACGACCCGCACCTATGTTCTCAACGCTTCTTACAGATGGGAGCGGCCATCTTTTTCTCGCGTGACTTTTTTTTATTGGTCTAAGCTTGCGTGCCTGACCCGCGCTGGGCCAATCAGAGTTGAGCACCAAACTCACTGGGCCAATCAGAGCCGGGCACCTTACCCACACCGAGCCAGTCAGAATTCTCTGTGCCGGAACTTCCGTTTCTCTCGCAGACTGAGAGAGTGGGCTTGAGCCCTGCTGATGGCCTGGTTTCCATTCATTACGGAGGAGACCATTAGGAGACAATGAAATGGACACACTAAAGAATGGATGAAAGATGAGAGGAGACTGGAAAAGGGTCTGGCTTGGCGCAGTTGCCCCGAGGCCCAGCTACGCGCCAGCTCTTCCCCAACTTTTAGGAGCCAATACTCCCTCCTTTTGTCTAAACTAGTTAGCGGGCGGGTCTGTTGTTGACAACCACACAGATGTCAGTTAATACAGTTGGGAGACGGGACCAAGAGCGATCAGGGAGTTGCAACCCTGAAAGTAATGATTGAGACATTTATTGAACGCCACATGTTTTTGACTTCGACCAAGCTCTGTTCACATTCCTATGTGAGTCACTATAGCCGGGATAACCGGCCCTGTCTCAGGGTCAACGGAAGTTAAATGAATAAATGAATACGCCTCTTTTGCTCCCCACCGAATCTCTCCGGCCAGGTTCCTTGATGCCTGCCTGAAATGACTTCCTTTAAACATGCCCTTGCCTGCCCTGGCCCACTGTTGCTGACTTTGGCCTGGCTGCATTTGACTTCTGCCTCTCCCAGAGTAAGATCCTTGCTAACTTTGTCCCCCCACTTCATTCCCTGTCTTGGCAACCATCCCAGGCCTGTCTTGTCCCTCAGGGACACTTTCCCCATTAAGCGGGATTCACATAAATCTTGGGTTTCACAGAAGGCTAGTCCCTCAGGACAACTGCCTGTGGCTGCATTTGACATTCAGAATGGTGTCATCGAGAGAAATTTCCCTTAACTGTGTCTAAAAATTTCAAAGGGCCAGAGCCCACTCAGCCACCCCACTGCCCAAACAGAGCTTTGCAGGAAGAGCCCCTGGGTTCTCTTCCGCCCCTGGGACCCTTTGCCCCACTGGCCCTGAGAATTTGGGCAAGAGACTAAAACCTCCTCAAGACTCAGTATCCTCATTTGTAAAATGAAAGCGATGGCGCCTTCCTCGGAGAACTCGCGCCAGGATGAGTTGAGACCACGCACGTAGAGCAATTAGCACAAAGCGTGGCACAGACTAAGTGCTCAGCAGTGGCCCAGCTGCTGCTATTAATGGCACAAAAGTCCAGCTTTTTGGACTTTTTAGGCCTGTGTGGCTGAGCTTCTACTCCTGCTGGATAAGGTGTGAACAGTGGCCCCGCCTCTGTCCTTCAGGCACTTTGAAATCCTTTCCACGAGGACAAGGTCCTACCTAATCTGGTGCCAACCTGCCTACCTCCTAGACTTCATCTCCTTTTGCCCTTGAGGCCTGCCGGCCTTCCAGCTATTCTCCAAGGATGCCAAGCGCCCTCCTGGCACATGGCATTTGCTCCGGCTGTGTTCCCACTGCCTGGAACTCTTTTCCCCTACATGCCTATGGTTCACCCTACTGCTGTCTCTGCTCAAATGTCCCCTCTTCAGAGAGGCCTGCCATGGTCGTCCTGTCTCAGAGTGCCTCCTCCCTTCATGGCCTCCTACCCTCTCGGTCCATTTCTCCTGCTTTAATTTCATCACAGCCCTTGACACTTTCCTGAAATAAATGTCTTTATTGTCTAATTCTGAGGTCACAGTGTAAACCTCCTGAGGGTGGGGGCTCCTGGGTGCAGAATGCCCAGGGCCTGGAACAATGAGGCCCGTGAGACTCTCTCCGCACTCCAATGACTGTGATTTCCCACTGGGGTGCTAGATCTCTAAGGTGCAAAGTTATAATTTCATGTGGGGCCGCCAGCAAGTTCAAGTGGAGTTTCCTCCTCTTGTTCAAAAAGAGACAAAGAAAAAATGGGAAGAAAGACCTCGGCCGTGTACTCTGATCAAGAAAGGCCAGACGGGTTCGTTTTGCTTCCCTCGCGCAGAAAACAGGCTGTCGTCTAGCCAGGCAAAGCAACGCCATTGCCAGTGTGGCCTTCACTTACTCTGAAACATACGTGCGAGACGGGCTGGTATGATGCCAAGTTAGGAATCCACAATTGTAAGATTGGACCAAATAACACCAGGATGATAGGGCTGTCATTACTGCTTTCTTTTCTTTTCTTTCATTGTTTTTCTTTTATCTGCCTGGCACTCCGTGGAACACTTCAATCTGTATTGTGTCGTTGACCCTTTTAACAACCCTGTAGGGCAGAGGCTGTTATAACCCCATTTTAGAGAAGGTAAAGGCTGAGGCTGCTGGCAGGGAGCCTGGACTCACATCCTGACCTGTCAGATACAAAGGGCTGTCCTTTTTCTCTATGGCAGTTCAGTGAGGACATGTTTTAGAGTGGGTTTGGCGCTTAAGGCAGGGCGAGGGTCAGATGTGATCAAGCCATTAGCAAGGAAAGAAGTTCCAAAGAGGGGATTTGGGCCTGGCCACCCAGAGAAAAGAGCAGTGCTTCTGAGCACCGTCTCTCTTGAGGGACCTAAATACAGTTAAAACGGTCCTTGTCACACACAGCGGGCGTCAGCATCTTCTGGACAGCTTCTTAAAAGAGGTTTCTCAGAGGCACGTGGGTGGCTCAATTGGTTAGGCATCTGACTCTTGGTTTCTGTTCATGGGATTGAGCCCTGCATCGGGCTCCGAGCTGACAGTGTGGATCCTGCTTGGGATTCTCTCTCTCTCTCTCTCTCTCTCTCTCTCTCAAAAGAAAAAAATTTTTTTCAACCTTCCTCTTTCCTCCTGGAGTTTCTGCTTCAGTAGGTCTGGGTCAGATCCCAAGAATTCACATTTCCAGCAAGGTCCCAGGAGGTGCTGAGGCTATAGGTCTGGGACCGTATTTGAGAATCACCCAACCAGAAAAATGTCACATCCACGGGCTTGAAGCAATACTACACTCTTTCCACATTCCCACCTCCCAGCCCACTGCACAGGCAACACACAGTATCATATACGAATTATATTCTAGCTCAACTACAGAGCCCAGGGGTTTTAGTGAAGCTCCTCTTCGTAATGAGCTGTTTTTGAGTGACAGTGGAAAGGACCAATGGATGAGCTGGGAAGACAGGTGTGGTGGGTGTGAGGAGGGCTGTAAGGACAGGAAGCCAGTTAGAGACACCTGCTTTGACTTACCAGGAAGTGCTATGAGGGGTCAGGGGTGGGGAGGGTGCTTGGAGAGCAGTCCTGGAGGAGAAAGGGAGGCCAGGGGCTGGGCTAAGGGAAGGCGATGAAGGACCAGATTTAAAGGTTAAAGCCCAGCAAGCTGGATTCAGCGATTGACCAGGACATCTTTAAGAATCTTTTTAGGGGCGCCTGGGTGGCGCAGTCGGTTAAGCGTCCGACTTCAGCCAGGTCACGATCTCGCGGTCCGTGAGTTCGAGCCCCGCGTCAGGCTCTGGGCTGACAGCTCGGAGCCTGGAGCCTCTTTCCGATTCTGTGTCTCCTTCTCTCTCTGCCCCTCCCCCGTTCATGCTCTGTCTCTCTCTGTCCCAAAAATAAATTAAAAAACGTTGAAAAAAAAAAATTAAAAAAAAAAAAAAAAAGAATCTTTTTAGAAATGCAGCTTGTTCCTCTCAGAATTCATGACAGCTGATCCAGTAAAGTGGCTTTTCCCCTAAATGGTGAAGGGGCGTATAGAGTGTGAAGCTCCTCCAGGGAGGAGTGAGGGAGACAGACCAGCGTCCCAAGGACAAACTCGCCCATCCCTTGGGGGGTGCCAGGAAAGAGTGGTCTCCATGACTCTCCTCTGCCACCTCCTATCTGGCGTTGTGCAGACACTGGCTGTCCCTGCCAACCCCCTGCTGCCCCATCTCTTCTGTGTCCCCACCCCCCTCTCCCTCTGTAGCTCTGCCTCCCCCCATGGGCTCCTCCTCTCCCCAAAGCTCTCCCACAGCAATCACAGAAGGTAACTGTTGGGATCGATCACCCTCCCGGTGGCCCAACCCCGGGAGGGCACAAGGCCCTGGTCAGTCAGCATCGAGGGGAAAGGACCATTATTACAAGATCATGACAACAAGGCTGTCAGATTTGTTTTTGAATTGAACGAGACACCAGTGGCCTCTGAGGAGGGAAACTCCACACGGGCTGGGCTTTGGTGCAGCTGGAGAAAGTCACGAGCTGGGCAGACCTGTCCCACGATCAACTACAAACTCACAGCATCTAAATCCAGCTGTACCTTCTCTGCCTCCCAATTGTCTCTAATCCCCCCGCCCCCATGTGCCCCGTCAGGTTTCCTCTGACTGTTCGAGGTCCCCTCCTCTCCAGGCCCTGCCTTACTACCATCTGCCCTCCCTTTCCATCTACAGAAGGAGATCCAGGCATTCTGGTTAAAGGCCCTCCATTTGTCCCCCCCCTTGGCACACTTTCTCTGTCCCTGTCTGCACGTGCACCCTGTGGCAATGGGGCGGCAGAAAGAGCACGACCTCAGTTGTCTCATTCGTAGAGGGTGCCTTTGGCTTTTGCTCTGGCAGTTCCACACTCCTTCTTGTGGTAACAGACCCACCCAGCCCCCACTGGGAAGGGATGTGCTGCTGGGCCAATCACACTACTCTATCATGACAACAGTGATTGGCCCAGGGATGTGCATGTGGTTGGAGATGGACCCATCAGAGCTCTTCCCTGGAGTTTTTCCATCTCCAGCTAGTGAAGGAGAGTTCTTTCTCTCTTTCTTTCTTTCTTTCTTTCTTTCTTTCTTTCTTTCTTTCTTTTTTAAATAGGGAATTTGATTTTTTTAAAAAAATTTAATGTTTGGGGCGCCTGGGTGGCTTGGTCGGTTAAGCGTCCAACTTCAGCTCAGGTCATGATCTCCCGGTCCGTGAGTTCGAGCCCCGCGTCGGGCTCTGTGCTGACAGCTCAGAACCTGAAGCCTGTTTCAGATTCTGTGTCTCCCTCTGTCTCTGCCCCTCCCCTGTTCATGCTCTGTCTCTCTCTGTCTCAAAAATAAATAAACGTTAAAAAAAAAAATAAAAAAAAATTTAATGTTTATTTTTGAGAGAGAGAGAGAGAGAGAGAGAGAGAGAGAGAGAGAGAGAGAGACAAAGTGGGGGAGGGGCAGAGAGAGAGAGACACACACACAGAATCCAAAGAAGGCTCCAGGCTCCGAGCTGTCAGCACAGAGCCCAATGCAGGGTCGAACTCATGAACTGTGAGATCATGACCTGAGCCACAGTTGGATGCTTAACTGACTGAGCCACCCAGGCACCCTGAGGAGAGTTCTTTCCTCTCTGCTTTTGAGGCTGTAAAAGAATATGGACCAGAGGCTGCCTGCACTCATGTCCCCTGATGCCTGGAGAAAGCCCACCTACAGGATAAGAGAAAGAAGCAAGCACCCAGGAGGATAAAGAAGGACATGGTGACATCGCAGTTCCCGGATCCAACTGTCCTGGAGATACCATCTACTCTTGCCCATAATGGTTCTGCTTGGCTTCTGTCACTTACAACTGAAAATGCTCTAATGCACGTGACACTCATCGTCTCCGTTCATGTGGTGGCTGTGAGATTACAAGAGATCTTCCATACCAAGTGCTTAGTGAATGATCAGTGCCTTGTGGCTATTACTCCTGCCGTCAGTCCCTGCCCGTGATGTCCTCAGCACCACCCAGCTCTGCCTCCAGCTCCCACCTTGGTCAGTGCCTCCTCATGCCCCTGGTCTACCTGGCTGAAACTCTAGAACCATATTCCTTTCCTTCATTCTACACTGCTCATCCCAAGCCCAGTCCTTTTGTCCCAGACGGTTTTCCTCAGGTCTTTCCTTCCTCCTTGTTCCAATGGCCACCGCCCCAGCCTGAGTCATTCATTTGCACATTCAACAAACCTCAACGGAGGACATATTACAGGCTGGGCAATGTGCTGGTCCTGTGGACGATCAGCAAATAAGACAGACATCCTCCCCGACACTCTCTCCTCTGTCTTGACCCTCCTTGAGTGCCTGTCAGACCAACTGTCCTTGAATTCTACTTTCATGTTACTCTTCTTCTTCTTAACATCCCTGGTTGCCTACTTCCTACCTCATCAAATCTTAGTGGCAATGCTTGGCCTTCACAAGTCATCCAGAAGCTGCCTCCAAACAGTAATGATAGAACAATACCTTTAACAGAAGGAGAAGCAGCCACTGCGGCAGAAACTGGGCTAGTCACTTTACAGGCATTGACTTGCTTAAAGCCTCACAACCTGAGGTTCCAGGGCTGATGATAACAGGCACCAGCCATCGGGGAGGACCCTGGTGCCGTGCTGGGCTAGGCAAAGCAGCTCTGTTCAGAGCCATCCAGAAAGGTGGGCACACCGTCTTCGGCTCAACAAATGTGTAAGGCACATTTGGGTGAAGGGTGTTGCCCGGCATCCCTCAGCTGATAAAGAGCAGCACCAGGATTCAAACCCAGCAGCCCCTAATCCAGGGCCTTCGCCCCATCCCAGGGGGCCTCCCTAAATCCCCACTGCACAGCCAGGTTCTTTCCCGCAACTTGAATAGGCCACACTCCTGCTCACCTCATTCAACCACTCCTGCAGTCATCGGTCGAGGCCTCCCTTTTGAACCATGACCTGTGTAAGAGGAGGGACCTCCATAGGGGGAGAGACGATGTCATTTCTGCTCATGGCGCTATCCCCGGGGCTTGGCCCGCACATTACCTAGCACGTCACGGTACACAGCAAATATTTGCTGAATGAATGAATCCATGCAAAGAGGCACTGGGAAGAACCAACGGCTGATTCGATGTTTAAGACCCCGGAGCCACGGGGCAGTGTGGGCTGCAGTGTTGTTTGTGGTGGTGGTTAATGTTTAATACTCATCTGAGCCACCGGGCCAGGCCTGAATTCGCACTAGACACACGGAGAGTCTGGGTTCCCTACAGAGCAGCCACCTTGGCGTCAGGGGAACTCCGGATTAGAATCCCAGCTCTGTGATCTCGGGCGTCTAGCTTCTGTGAGCCTCAGTTCCGTTCTCTGCGATGTAAAACTGCCTTGCCGGGTCGTGTCAACGGATAGCATTCCTCACCACCCTTTCACGTAGGGACTCAAGGTTACTTCTCCTGCTCAAAGATGTTTGAGATTCAGGTAACTCGTGAAACCGGAAAGAACCTCAAAGGTGAGAGAGAACTGGAACAGCAAGGAGAGCCCAGAGGGGGGACTGTACAAGGGGAGGCGGGGGCTCGCAGCGAGGCTCACAGCTGAGTGGCGGTGGGGGTGAGTGGCCCACAACTGGCCTCAGGCTGCTGGAGGTTACCCATTAGAGGCACACATGTGAGCTTCTTTTCCTTTAAATAGCTGCCGCTGCCAGGCAGAGGCAGATTCTGGGCAGCAGGGCTGGGTGTCCCCATCTGCCCACTGTGCCAATTCTCATCTGCCCCCAGAGTGGCGGGGGGGGGGGGGGGCATGGCTTCCCTGCCACTTCCTCACCACGGTGTCCCGCTCTTTTGAATGAAAATGCCTCCCAGCTTAGCGAAAACAAGGCTGAACTTTTGTTCGAGTGAGCTTTCTCTATAAAACCAACAAACCAAAGAAAAGGAGCTTAGGAACAGATTAGTGCTGACTCCAATTCCCACCCTCCCCAGGCCAGCACTCATTGCTGGTCACCCAAACTTCGCCTGGCCTCCTTGCTTCCTCCAAGGCCCTCTGCAAGCCCTGAAGTCCACTAACAAGTCACCGGCTGTTGGCCTCGGTTCCTCATTTTCTTTCCTAGCACAGCAGGTGACGCGAAGAAAGCAGGGTCTGGGGGATCTCAGCCCTGGGTTCCACCCCCAGTGCCCCGTGCGACCTTGACCAAGTCGCGTCACCTCTCTGGTCCTCAGTGTCTTCATTGAAAAGTGGGCATAACACGGAGGTCGGTGGGTGCGAGGGGAGGCCTTGCTGATAAAACCTGTGGAAGCCTTAGGAGGGCGCCACAAAGACGGCGGGGGGGGGGGGGGGGGAGGTGTCAGAAAGTATCAACCCTCTCCCCGCCCCACCCAGCACTGAGTTATGGCCTCCCCTTCCAACTTCCCTCCCCGTCCCACCTCTGGCTTCCCAGTCCTCTAAGAATTGGACGTCGCTGCATGCGAGCAGCACCTGCGTTCCCCACTGTCCGGGACAGCAGGCAGGGCAGGGGCGAGTGGCAGCGTCACTGGGAGCGGCCAGTGCTGCCCTCTGCTCTGCGGGCTCCCGCCCGTCCTCTTGCGACCACCTGCCCGGGCTGCGGCCGAGGGGGGATCGGGGCGCCGTCCTTACCGGAGAAGATCCTCCCGTCCCGAGTGAGGAGCGCGGCGCCCACGGGGAAGTGACTGTAGGGACAGTAAGCGGACTTCTTGGCCTCCCGGCAGGAGAGCAGCAGCCGCTGGACGAGCTCGGGCTCCAGGGCGCAGGCGGGACGCTCCTGGGCCATGTCTGTGCCCCAGGGCGGCGGAGGCGCATAGGTCAGTCCCCTGCCAGCCGGCCAGGCCCGCGCGACGCTGGCTCCTCCCCCCGCGGCGCGCGTCCCTGCGGGGCGCTGGGCGGGGCCTGGAGAGGGACCTCCCGCCCCACCCCCAGCTCCCACCCCCCTTCCCGCCCCGCAGGTCGGGGTCCCAGAGTGTGGTGGGCGGCCCAGCGTGAAGAACGCGACCGTGCCCCCGCGGGCTCCCCCTCTCCCCCTGGGGACCGCTCTCACTGCTGACACACTGAGGGGCCAGAGGGACGGGACATGGGTGCCCCTGTGGAGGGGGCGACTGTGGACACACGCTCCTCAGGAAAGAGGCTGCTGGGGGTCAAGGTCAGGGTGAGTCCTGGGGAGTCCAAGCTCCAAAGGTTGAAATGCCCCTGTTTGTTGAATGACCCTCTCCTTCACTGGGGGATGTGATGAGGTTGAAAGGGCAGAGCTGGAGCAGCCACTCTGGCTTCCTGAGGCAGAGCGTGAGCTAAAGCAGTAAGACCAAGTTGCTTCTCCATTTTCACCCATTTTCCTTCCAACTCCGGTCTTAACCCAGAAGTTAAAAGTATCCCCGCCGGAGGGAACCTCTGAGGTCATCGACTCACGCCTCCTCATTTGTTTTGTTGGCAAGATGAACATTGGGTTGGTGGCCAAAGAAACGGGTTTTGCATGCTGACACCACCACTTTCCACGTGTGCAACCACCGGCCGGTTCTTTGACCTCTCTGAGCCAGTTTCGTCATTGCTACAGCGAGGATAGTGATCATCTCTGTTCTACCTCCTCGGATTATAGAAGAGCTTGAGCTTTGGAGTTTAGTGGACCTAAATTTGAAGTCCAGTTCTTCCATTTATTAGCCATACAACCTTAGGAAATTAATAACCACCTCTCTCTGCGGTCTCAGTTTCTTCATCTGTGCAGTGGGTGCACTCACAGTGTCTTGCAGAGTTGTCATGAGGATCAAATGAGATAATGTGCGTACGGTGAGCGTGGTTAGAGGGTCCTGGGACATCATGACAGTAGCACGCTTTGTGACTCCATGCAGATCGGGTGATTGACATTAAGTGACTTGGCCAAGATCACATAGAAAAGGCAGAGAACACCAGATAGAGTGTCCAGAGGCGTCCAAATGTCCACAGACCCACAGCAAGCAGGAGTGAGTCAGCAGCTTCTCTGAGGGCTTGGATAGAGGGTGGGGAAGAGGAAGGGGGGAAGGTAGAAGGTGGGGAGAAAATGAGGCCGGGTGTCCTTGTCCTGCATGCTGACATCTCTGGGCTGTGCAGCCCAGCATCTTCGTGTCCTATAGCCTGGAGCTCTCACCATGTAGAGATACAGGCAGACTGGGCAAAGTTGGCCTCATTTCCTCTCCCCTCGTCTCTCCTCTTCCCTCCAGGTTTCCCCCACCCCCTTTCTACACATCCAGCCTTTAGAGAAGCAGCTGGTTCCTTCCTGCCTGCTGTTGGAATTTTCTTCTGGTTCTACACGCTTGGCATCTAATGCAGTTTCTTGGATCTGAAGCAGGGCTGGCAGAGAAACCAACCGTGTCCCCCTGGCTTCTCTATCCCTGCACTACCCAGCTACCCCAAGGGGCCCTCTCCTAGGGTTCCAGGAAAGAAAGCAAAGGGTGTCTGGGGACCATGTGTACCCATTCCACATGGAAATAATTCTAAGGCTTTTGGGGGCCAAGTATAATTGCAACAGGACAAGGGATAGAGGCCCTGCCGGCCTGCCAGGCCTGTCGGAAACCCCCGTGGGTGGTGCTGTTCCTGTCCCCTGCCCTGTCTTGACTCACACCAGCTAAACCCAGACTAAGCTTAGCCCAGCTTAGCCCAGCTTAGCCCAGCTTAGCCCAGCTAAGCCCCAGTCCTGGGTAGCAGGACTGGGGCTGGACTCCTTGGTTCCATAGCATCAAGAGAACTTGGATGGCCTCCAGGCAAGTTATGGCCTTGGCCTCTTCGAAGCTCTTTACCTGCACTTGGTCACAAGTAGGGACAGCACTCATTGCAAACCCAGCTGTATGGGTTTTGGGAGCCAGTAGTAGTTCCAGAATTCCTTACAGGAGGGGCTTGGAGTGGCCATCTGAAAGGGGAGAGTGGGCCTGGAAACAGGTATAGAGCTAAGTTTTAGGTCAATCATATTAACATTTTCTAACCATGCTTTGATTTCCACTCCACATAAAATTAGGAGAAGTTAATTGCCCAGCACAAAGAATAAGAGTATCTAAGAAGGGTGTGGTTTTTTTTTTTTTTTAACATTTTATTTATTATTGAGAGACAGACAAAGCAGGAGAGGGCAGAAGGAGAGGGAGACACAGAACCTGAAGCAGGCTCCAGGTTCTGAGCTGTCAGCACAGAGCCCAACGCAGGGCTTGAACTCACAAACCGTGAGATCATGACCTGAGCCGAGGTCGGAGGCTTAACCGACTGAGCCACCCAGGCGCCCCTCTGAGAAAGGGGTTTTGAGTGGTGGTGGAGACTGTCAAGGGCCAAAGCCCTCCCCCCACCCCAAGCCTTTCCTCTGTGAGGGGAGCCACCCTGTCCCTCCATTAGAGCTCAGATGCCATCAACTCACTTCTTCACTCAATGAATAGTTACTCGTAGTAACAGCTAATTCTTATTAAGCTCTTTGCACGTGCCAGACCCTGTGCTAAATGCATGGTTTGAATTATTTCATGCAATCCTCACCACAAGGTACGTGCTGGCGATTTTACTGCCCATATTTTACTGATGAGGGCACCTGAGCTCACGGAGATCAGAAGGGGATCTCAAACCCGAGTCTGTTTGCCTCCATGTAAATGAATCGTGCGCTCTGGTCTGTGCCAGAACTCACGGAGAACCGGCATAATGGACCAGTGTTGGGGTGGGGGGCAGTTCTTGGCATCAGACCAGACAGTTTGAATCCTTCTTCTGCCTCTTATTACCAGTTGTGCATCTAGGCAGGATGGCTCATCACTCGGGGCCCCTCTATCCTCCTTATACAAGGAGCAGGAGTGGTACCCACTATGGTGGATCATGGTGCCTGGAATCCCATTCTGCTCAAGAAGGTTTCCCGTTTCTTTCACTGTGGCTCCTTTGGGGGAGACCATCTGGTGGGCTGTTAGTCACTGTGTTCCACTGCCTGGTAGGTGTAGGCAGTTGGCACAGGGTAGCCAGTCAGACCTCGCTTTCCAGCTGAGCAGTGGGAGCCGATGGTTTCTCCCGCCATGGTTCCTCAACTAGGAGGATCTGATTCTTGCTGACAGCTAGACTGCCCCCTGGGTAGAGAAAGCTTACTTGTAAAGTGAAGCCATGTGGAAAAAAGCAGAGCTGAGAGATGGAGGGGGGGAAAAACACCCTGATTTTTCTCTGGGTGTCTGGATTTGGCCATGAACACACTTCCAGACTTCCTTTCAACTGAACCAATAAATTCGCTTCTTGCGTAAGCTTGGTTGAGTTTTGTTTCTGGCAATCCCATGGCCTCTAGACTAACATACTACTTCCTAGGGTTGTTGTAAAAAGTCAATGTAAATCAATGGTAATCAATGTAAAGCAAGGTAATCAATGTAAAACTCCTAGTACATTGACTGGCACATAGTAAGTGCTCAACTAGTGTTAGTTCATATTATCACGAGGACTGTGTGCCGGCCCCTGTGCAGGGCGCTAGGGAATGGGAGGTGAGCGAGACTTGGAAACTGCCTTGGATGACTTTGCGGTCCAGGGAGGGAGACAGACAAGTCAGTGGACAGGTGCAAAGCACCCTAATACACGAGTAGATACCGGGGCCCGTGGCCATACTGAATACCTGTTGTCTGGAGGGAGTGGTGGGTAGGTGGGTTGGAGAAAGCTTCCCAAATGACAGGAGACTAAGAGGAATACTTTTTTTTTTTTTTTTTTTTTTTTTTTTTTTTTTACACACAAGTGGATCAGTCTATTAAGTAGGAAGTGGAGAAAGTGAACAGAAGTATGCACAAACAGAAGTATGCAACACCCAAACTGAACCGAATCCGAGATTCCTGAAAAAACATGTGTCAGTTACACAATTGGCCACCTCTTCCCAGACTGACGCAGGGACTTACTTGTCAGGGAAGATGAGGGAATAAGTCAGGTGGCAGGACTGGTGGCTGCTCCTGGGGCTGGGAATGATCTCTGGGGAACTTTCAAGGAGGCCAGGTCTCGGGCTCAGGATCCAGACCTCATAGCGGATGCAGCCAGACCCAGCAAAATGGTTGCGACCCTGAAGCCCTGGGCCGTGATCTGGGTGTGTGTCATGAGCTGAGAGCCGGGACTCTGGCCCCATAGGTTAGGGCAGCCACCGCGCCTGGGCAGCCTATGGGTACCACTGGGTTCTCGTGTCTTGGGAAGGAACTTTTCCTCGAAGCTCTCTGGAGTGCTGTAGACAGTGGGGTTTAAGCCCTCAATGACTGGGGGCTGTGATGGTTCAAAGGGCACCTCGGGAGTCACAGGGCCGGGAGCCGTCATGTCCCTGGCAACAGCTTTAGGAGAAAAAAAAAATCGAGACTAAGAGGAGTATTAAGTGATGGGTGATGTTCACAGTGGACAAAGTAGGTGTGATGGGTTGAATTGTGTTGCCCCAAATGGAGGTGTTAAAATCCTAACCTCCAGTATCTCAGAATGTGACTGTCCTTGGAAATAACGTCACTGGAGAGGTAGTTAGTTAAGATAAGGCCACAGGGAAGTAGGGTGGGCCCCTAATCCCAGATGACTGGTTGCCTTATAAGAAGATGATCACGTGAACACATAGAGGCTTGGGAGAACACCCTGTACAGATGGAGGCAGAGGTGGAATGGTGCAGTGACAAGCCAAGGACTGCCAAGGACCGCTGGTCATCACCAGAAAGCAGGGGAACAGAGTCTCTCTCACAGGCCTGCAAAGGAACCAAACCTCTCAACCCCTTGATTTTGTACCCTTAGCCTCTAGAGCTGTGAGAGAATAAACTTTTGTTGTTCAAGCAGCCCCGTTTGTGGTCCTTTGTTGGGCAGCCCTAGGAAACCTAATATAGTGAGCATAGCAGGTGCTGTCAGTGCTAAACCCCCTTTGCCACCTCAGCTGTTGCCTCCAGCTTTAGTGGGCGGTTCCTGGACATGCCCATGGCTTCCTGCCTTAAGCATAGCCTGGGCACAGGAGTGGGCTCAGTCCATGCGTAGGGTAGACCAGAAACGTAGGGCAACTAACACCCTCCCCCAGAGGCATTAGGTATCCATAATACATCACGATTTCCTAAAATCAGTAGAAAATGGCAAGCATCCTGTAATATTTTCATTTATAATAAGAAATATGGGGGCACCTGGGTGACTCAGTCGTTTCAGTGTCCGACTTTGGCTCAGGTCATGATCTCGCAGTTCACGAGTTCGAGCCCCACATCGGGCTCTGTGCTGAAAGCTCGGAGCCTGGACCCTGCCTCAGATTCTGTGTGCATGTCTCTCTCTGCCTCTCCCCTACTAGTACTCTGTCTCTCTCTCTCTCTTAAAAAAAGTAAGAAATATTAATTTGGTGTTTTGGGCACAAGGCACAGAGCTCCAGAAACCCTTGGAATTTCCTAAGTGATGAGAGGTGTCTTTGGTTACATTAATGAGGTGACTTTTGGACCCTACCCAAGGATGAGGGCTGCATGCCAGGGGACCAACCTCACAACTGGACAGTTGAAACTTTCAGTCCTACCCCTTGACTTCTAGGGAAAGGAGAGGGGCTGGAGGCTGAATCAGTCACTAATGTCCAATTATTTAATCAAGCTATATAATGAAGTGTCCATAAACACCCAAACGAAAGGGGTTTGGAGAGCTTCCGAGATGGTGAACACGTGGAGACTCACCTGGAGAGGACATGGAAGTCCTATGTCCCTTCCTCATACCTTGTCCTGGGTATCTCTTCCATCTGGCTGTATCCTTTCATAATAAATTGGTGATCTAGTAAGTTAAATATTTCTCTGAGTTCTGTGAGCTGCTCTAGCAAATCAATGGAACCTACAGAGGGGTCATTGGAACCTTCCATCTGTAGCTGGTTGGTCAGAAGCACAGGTGACAATCTGGACTTGCAACTGGTGCCTGAAATTGGGAGGGCAGGGTGCTGTCCTGTAGTACTGGACCCTTAACCCATAATCTGTAACCCGTAACCTGGAATCTGATGCGATCTCCAGGCAGAGAGTGCCAGAATTGAGCTGAATTGCAGGACGCCCAACTGGAGTCTGAGAATTGCTTATTGTTGGATGTGTGGGGAACACCCCATCCTCAATGTTGGAACTGGGTGCACACATCCACATATATCCTAATAGTATAGTAGGCAAAAGACTTGATCAGGTATTTTACAGAAGAAATAGGGATAGAAAGAACTTCTGTCCAAATCTTCACGTCTTCAAAGTTAGCCGCACACAAAAAAATTAAAGAGTTTTGTTCAGTTAAAGACTTCATAGACAAAGCTGGCAGAAGGTTGAAAAATGGGAGGGAAAATATTTTCAAAGGCTAGAACGACAGCAAACAAACAGTATAGTGATTATGTAAGGAACTCATGGCAAATCAACAAGGACAGGAAAGTCTATAGAGAGATGGGCAAAGGATATCAATAGGCAATTTGCAGAAAGGAAAATACAAATGACCAAGGAGGTATTTGCTCAACCTCCTTAGAGTCACAGAAATGAAATTAAGACAATGAGATGTTACTTTATACCTATCAGAATGGCAAAGAGAGAGAGAGAAAAAAAAGCAGGATGGTGATAGGCATTGGTAAAGATAAGGGGAGACTGGAACTCTTATGTGCCACTGCTGGGATTGCAAATTAGTACAGCCTTTCAGAGAGAAATGTAGCAGGACTTAGTAAAATCAGATACATGGATCCTTAAAAGGATTTGTATAAGAATGTTTTCTAAAAAGGGTCAGAGTTTCACTTTTCACTTTTAAGTCTTTCATTCATCTGGAATTAATTTTTATTAATTCTTGTGTAAGGTAGGGGTCCAATTTAATTTTTTGCATAGGGATATCCAATGATCCCAGGACCACTAATTGAATGTTCTTTCCTCTCCCAAAGGATCCACAATGCCAGCTATGTCAAATTGCAAATTTATATGAGTGGAAATCGTTTTGTCTCTAATACTTTCTATTGGTGAACATTTCATTCTTACACCCATATCATACCTGTCTTTATTATTATAATGTTATAATAGGTATTGATTTCTAGAGGCCAAATATTCCTACCTTTTCCTTTTCCTTCATGCCTTTGTATTTCTGTGTAACTTTTAGAATCAGTTTTTCAATTATTGTCTGAAAACTCTCTTCTCTAGCCTCTGCATGAATTTGTATAAGGTTGGAATAGTCTATTCCTTGATGTTTTGGAAGAATTTTCCTGCCAAACCATCCTGAATCTCATGTTTTCTTTTAAAAAATTAAACTATTAATTTAATTTATTTAAAAAAAATTTAATGTTTATTTAAAAAAAATTTTTTTTAACGTTCATTTATTTTTGAGACAGAGAGAGACAGAGCATGAACGGGGGAGGGTCAGAGAGAGGGGGACACAGAATCTGAAACAGGCTCCAGGCTCTGAGCTGTCAGCACAGAGCCCGACGTGGGGCTCGAACCCACAGACCGCGAGATCATGACCTGAGCCGAAGTCAGCCGCTTAACCGACTGAGCCACCCAGGCGCCCCTGTTTATTTATTTTTGAGAGAGAGAGAGAGACTGAGCACGAACGGGGGAGAGGCAGAGAAAGAGTGGGAGACACAGAATCGGAAGCAGGCTCCAGGCTCTGAGCTGTCAGCACAGAGTCCGACGTGGGGCTCAAACTCATGCACTGTGAGATCATGACCTGAGCTGCAGTTGGACACTTAACCAACTGAGCCACCCAGGCGCCCCAAATTTCTTTAAATGTTGTACAGCTATTTGCGTTTTCTATTGTTTCTTGCTCTATTGTGTCTGTTTTAGTAAACCAGTCGTGTGTGTGTGTTTAGAAATTTTTATTTATTGGGGCGCCTGGGTGGCTCAGTCGGTTAAGCGTCCGACTTCAGCTCAGGTCACGATCTCGACTTCAGCTCAGGTCACGATCTCGCGGTCCGTGAGTTCGAGCCCCGCGTCAGGGCTCTGTGCTGACCGCTCAGGAATTTTAAAAAAAAAAGAAAAATTTTTAAATTTATTTTTAAAGTTTATTTATTTACTTTGAGAGAGAGCATGCAGGAGGGGCAGAAAGAGAGGGAGAGAGAATCCCAAGCAGGGTCTGCACTGTCAGTGTGCTTGAACCCATGAACTGTGAGGTCATGACCTGAGCTGAAACCAAGAGTCAGATCCTTGGCTGACTGAGCCACTCAGGTGCCCCGCGCATGTGTGTTTTATTAAAGAATTTCATCTAAATTTTCAAAATCGTTGGCCTAAAGTTATATATAGTATTCTATTATTTTTTAAAAATGTCTATTTATTATTTCTGAGAGAGAGAGAGAGAGGGAGAGAGAATATGAGCAGGGGAGGGGCAGAGAGAAAGGGAGACAGAGAATCCCAAGCAGACTCCGTGCTGTCAGCACAGAGCCTGACATGGGACACCAACTCATGAACTGTGAGATCATGACCTGAGCTGAATTATCAAGAGTCAGATGCTTAATCAGCTGAGCCACCCAGGCATCCCTATGGTAGTCTATTATTTTCTTTGAAATTTCTGATATGTTATCAATCTTTGTGACTTAGCAAATGGTTGATCTTTGTGTATGTTCCATAGGTACAGAAAAATTTGTGCATTTTCGACATATGTTGGACATAAAGTTCTGTATGATATTTTGAACTTATTAATCAGGGTATTCAAAACACTTTACCTTTTTGTTTGTATCTAATTTATTTGTTAAAGTCTCTATTTATTGTATATACATTATACATACATGTATATACATGTTATTTTATATATGCATATTTTCTCATGTATTCCTATTAGTTTTTGCTTTATATTTTTTATTACTTTTAAAATTTTAATTCCAGTATAGTTAACATACAGTGTTATATTAGTTTCAGGTGCACAATACAGTGATTCAACAATTCTATACATTTCTCAGTGCTCATCATGATAAATGTACTCTTTTTTTTAATTCTTTTTTTTAAAGTTTATTTATTTATTTTGAGAGACAGAGAGACCACGAGTGAGGGAGCAGAAGAGAGAGAGGGAGAGAGAGAGAATCCCAAGCAGGATCTGTACTGTGAGTGCAGAGCCCGATGCGGGGCTCGATATCATGAATTGTGAGATCAGGACCTGAGCTGAAATCAAGAATCAGATGCCTAACTGACTGAGCCACCCAAGAGCCTAAAAAGATTTTATTTTTTTAAGTAATCTCTACACGCACTGTGGGGCTTGAACTCACAACCCCAAGAACTGAGCCAGCCAGGTACCTCTCTTTAAAGTATTTTGAGTTTATTTTTGTGTACGATGAAAGAAAGTGGTCCAGTTTCATTCTTTTGCATGTAGCAGTCCAGTTTTCCCAACACCATTTGTTGAAGAGACTAGTTTTCAGTTTCTATTTTTTGAATACATATTGTTAGGTGCATGTATGTTTGTGATCATTATATCATTTTGATTTATCGATTAGTTTATTTATATAGAATTTTCCTTTTGTTTCTCACAATTAAAAAATATTTCTTTTTCTGAAATTAATGCTAATAACCTGGGAATCCCTTTATTTTAGGAGTTCTTAACCTTTGTTTGCCATAGATCTCTTTGGCAGCCTAGTGAGACCTATGAACCTTTTGCAAAATAATGTTTTTTTTTTAATGCGTGGAATTATAATGCAAACCAATTGTATTGAAATAGTTATCAGAATAGTTAAAATATTTGTGACAAGGTATGTATTTTTTTAATTTATTTTTTTATAAATTTACATCCAAATTAGTTAGCATATACTGCAACAATGATTTCAGGAGTAGATTCCTTAATGCCCCTTACCCATTTAGCCCATCCCCCTCCCACAACCCCTCCAGCAACCGTCTGTTTGTTCTCCATATTCAAGAGTCTCTTATGTTTTGTCCCCCTCCCTGTTTTTATATTCTTTTTGCTTCCCTTCCCTTGTGTTCATCTGTTTTGTATCTTAAAGTCCTCATATGAGTGAAGTCATATGATATTTGTCTTTCTCTGACTAATTTCACTTAGCATAATACCCTCTAGTTCCATCCACATAGTTGTAAATGGCAAGATTTCATTCTTTTTGATTGCTGGTAATACTCCATTGTATATATATTCCACATCTTCTTTATCCATTCATCCATCGATGGACATTTGGGCTCTTTCCACACTTTGGCTATTGTTGATAGTGTTGCTAGAAACATGGAGGTGCACACGTCCCTTCGAAACATCACACCTGTATCCCTTGGATAAATACCTAGTAGTGCAATTGCTGGGTCGTAGGGTAGTTCTATTTTTAGTTTTTTGAGGAACCTCCATACTGTTTTCCAGAGTGGCTGCACCAGGTTGAATTCCCAGACAAGGTATGTATTTTTAAAAATTATTTTAGAGACAAAGCGCACGTGAGTGGGGGAGAGGGACAGAAGGAGAAAGAATCCCAGACAGGCTCCACACTCAATGCAGGACTGATATGGGGATCCCACAACCCTGAGATCACCACCTGAGCTAAAATCAAGAGTCAGACACTCAACTGACTGAGCTACCCAAGGGCCCCTATCTAGTTTTTTATTAATGTATTAAATAGCAAGATCTAACAGTTGGCTATCAACAATAGCCAAAGTATGGAAAGAGCCCAAATGTCCATCGATGGATGAATGGATAAAGAAGATGTGGAATATATGTTAAGTTGGCTTAACAAATACTGTGATTTTGAAGTAGTGATAGTAGTAAAAGATATTTTAGGATACTATGATAAAGTGATATGGAAATATTTATGATTTACATTGGTGACAAAGTCACAGATGCACTATATTTCTGTGATTTGTTGTCTGCATTTATAAATAACAGGAATGCTAAGTTTTAGTTAGAGGTTAGTGAAAATAAAGGCATATTTTTTCCTACCAAGTTCATAGTCTCCTTGGATTTTATTCAGTGACTCACTGAGAGTTCAATGGCCCTAAGACAAGAACCCCTGCCTTATTCTTAATATTTTGGTCCTTTGTTGTAAGTGAATCCATTATAAATGACATATTAATGGTCACTTAAAAAACTCTTCTGAAAGTCTCTGTCTTTTGATCAGATACTTCAGTCCATTTATATTTATTGTAATTATTGCTATGTTTTAGATTTTCCTCTGACATCTTATTCATTATCTATATTTATTCATATATATATTCATTATATAATGAATAAGATGTCTCTCTCTCTCTCTCTCTCTCTCTCTCTCTCTATATATATATATATATATATATATATAAGTTAGAATTAGGTTTAACTTATATTTAAAAAAAAACACCAAATAATGGTTTAAATAACATACAATTTTATCATTCTTTTAGTCTAGAACCCCACAGTCATCAGGGACCCAGTTTCCACCTTCTTAGCTTGTAGTTTCCATCTTCAAGTTCATCTTATGACCCAAGATGGCTATTTGGAGCGTTAGCATTTATAAACTCATTCTGAGCAGCAGGAAGAACGGTAGAAGAGTAAAAAGGGTGCATCTCTACTTATATTTCATTAGCCAGAGCTTAGTGATGTGGTCTCACCTAATAGAAAGGGAAGCTGGGAAACGCTCTCTTTCAGATGCATACGTGGATGGCATGAACAAAATCAGGGTTATTTTACTAAGGAAGAAGAGGACAGTGGATATTGAGTGAATAATAGCAATCTCTGCCTAAGTCTCACCACAGTTGAGGGTCCAACTGTCAGCAGCAGCTCTAAGCCTTCAATATGGTACCTGATCTGGAGAAGACCAGCCTGCCATCTGGTGGCAGGTTGGTTACATTGGAATCCTTTCATTATGGAGGCGGGATTAATTTGCCCTTCCTAAAAAGGGCGTTTATTCTGGCTATGGGTTTGCATTCTCTGCCAGCAACATCATTTGTAGATTTACTGAATGTCTTACACAATCATGGTAGTCCAGATAACATTGGTTCTGACCAGAGACCTCATTTTCCAGCAAAGGTAGTAAAGAAAGTGATATGTAAGCACGAGATTCACTGGTCTTATTCACTGGTCTTATGCTCTTATTACCAGAATCATTTTGCTTTATGGGTTGGTGAATTGACTAGTATCTGCCAGAAGGCAACCTTGTATGAATCTGAAGTGCTGGCCTGAAGTTGGCATATGTTGTGAGTCAGTAACCAACGCAAGATGATATTTCTGTCTCTTCCAGAATTCATGGATCAGGGAATCTTGAGCTGGATAACTTCGAAAATCTTTGCTCTCCAAGACCTTGGGCTCTGCTAATTTAGAGGTCTTCATATGCTCAGGAAGAATGTTTCCACCAGAGCAAATTGCAGAGATCCCACTTATTTGGAAACTGAGACCAATTTCAGACTGGCCATTTCAGACTCCACATGCCCTGGATGAACAGGGGAAAAAAAGCAAGGGGTCGGGGGGTTGTTCTGTGTTGGCTGGAGTGATTGATTCTGGTTGCCAAGGGGGAAATATAGTTGCTGCTGCATAGTGGGGACAGGGAGACGTGTGTCTCTGGATCCCCTGAAATCCTCTGGGGTGCTTTCTAATTCCAAGGCTGGTGGTAAAAGTTAATGGAAGAGGACAGGAAACCAGAATGAGCAAGACAACTGTGGGCTCAGGTTCCTCCTGAATGAAGCTCAGATCATCCTATGAGGTAAAAACCCTGACTACAGGAGGTGCTGCTGAAGGCAAAGGGAATGTGGAATAAATAGTACAGGAAAGATGTTATAAATGCCTCATCACCTGTGACAGAAATGAGAATTATAGCATTTATTTATACGTTCTTTCTTTAGTCATGTATATGTTTACTGATGGCGCCATTTGTCCCTCCTTCCTCTGCCATTTTGGATAGTGTGGTTTGTTTGGGGGTTCACTTTACAATTAAGTGCATAGATTACAGGATATCAGGATGGGGTTAAGACTAGAGAAGAGAGGGGAGAGGGGCCTGAGTGTCTCAGTTGGTTGAGCATCTGACTTTGGCTCAGGTCATGATCACATCGGGCTCAGTGCTGTCAGCACAGAGCCAGCTTCAGATCCTCTGTCCCCCCAGCCCCACCCCCCCACCACCCTTCCCCACTTGCGCAGTTTCTCTCTCAAGAAAAAATAAATATAACACTAAATATAAAAATAAATATGTAACAAATATAGGATTTGTTTTTCTGAGAGAAGGATAAAGATGCTCTTGTTTGATTGAGATATATTTGTTTTAGGTTGGGTGGTAACATTTTATGGAAGGTTAAGAATGGAAGTAGGGTGGGGGCATCTAGATGGCTCAGTCAGTTAAGCGTCCAGCTTTGCCTCAAGCCATGATCTCACGTTTCTGGAGCTGGAGCACCGCATCGGGCTCTCTGCTGTCAGCGTAGATCCCGTTTTGGATCCTCTGTCTCCTTCTCTCTCTGCTCCTCCCCCTCTTTCCCCATCTCTCAAAAATAAGTAAATATTTAAAAAAAGAGAGAGAGAGAGAGAGAATGGAAAGTAGGGTGGTGTTGGATGTTGAGGAACTAAGGAGTGGACTGTGGCAAGTACTGAAGACCAACCCTACTCAGCACCCCTCCAAAGCTCCTTCCATCATGACTTCCGCCATGAAGGCTGGAATGCTAGACAGGACATTTCCAGACTCCCTTGCAGCTAGGATTTCTGTACATCACTTGGCTTCTTCCAGGGAGAGGCAAATGGAAGTGTAAGGTAGAGTCCTGGCAGGAGGTGGCCATGTGGCTTTTCCGGATGCACTGTTGGAGGTGTCTCAGTTCCTTTGAGGCAGCTGGGGTGGAAGCCTTAGTGCCAGGACGGTGCTTGCCTTCTTGGTGCAGAGCAGCCACTGCCTGCTTGGAAGCTTTCCTGGTTGTAACTGGGGCCCTAAGGTTCTTAACATCAGCCATGGTGATAGTGGTGGCAGAAACTCCCCTACCAGGCTGGTTTTGCAGTGAGATTCGGGGTGGGGGGTGGTTATTCTTGAAAGACTCTGCTTCTCAGCCCTTCAAACGAGTCTGAAGCCAACCTAATCACCTTAGTCACCCCCTTTTATCTTTTATTATTAAAAAAATTTTAATGTTTATTTTTGAGAGAGAGAGGAGGAGGAGGAGAGAGAGAGAGAGAGAGAGAGCGAGCATGAGCAGGGGAGGGTCAGAGAGAGAGAGGGAGACACATAATCTGAACCAGGCTTCAGGCTCTGAGCTGTCAGCACAGAGCTCGAACTCACCAACCATGAGATCATGACCTGAGCCAAAGTCGAATGCTGAACTGACTGAGCCACCCAGGTGACCCAACCCCTTCTTTCTTTTAATTGAGATGGAATTGACATACAAATGATTTTAGTTTCAATTGTACTACATAATGACTTGATATTTGTATATATTGTGAAATGATCACAAGTCTACTTAACATCTATCACCGTATATAGTTACAATTTTTTTTCTTGTGAGAACTTTTTTTTTAAGTGTTCGTTTATTTTTGAGAGAGAAAGTGTGAGCGGGGGAGGGGTAGAGAGAGGGAGACACAGAAACTGAAGCAGGCTCCAGGCTCTGAGCTGTCAGCACAGAGCCCGATGCGGGGCTCTAACTCATGGACTGTGGGATCATGACCTGAGCCGAAGTCAGATGTTTAACCAGCTGAGCCACCCAGGTGCCCCTCTTGTGAGGAGAACTTTAAAATTTACTCTCTTAACAACCTTCAAATGTGCAATATAGTATTAACAATAGCTACTGTGCTATGCATTGTATCCCCAGGACTTACTTATTTTATAACTGGAAGTTTGTACCTTTAAAAAAAACTTTTTTTAATGTTTATTTATTTTTGAGAGAGACAGAGAGAGATTGAGTGGGAGTGGGGAGGGGCAGAGAGAGAGGGAGACACAAAATTTGAAGCAGGCTCCAGGCTCCAAGCTGTCAGCATAGAGCCTGACCCAGGGCTCAAACTTGGAAATGCAAGATCGTGACCTGAGCTGAAGTCGACACTTAACCAACTGAGCCACCCGGGTGCCCCAAGAAGTTTATACCTTTGATCCCCTTCACCCATCTTGTCCACCCCCACCCCTCACCTCTGATAACCACCAGTCTGTTCTCCATCCTTAAGCTTGTTTCTTTTCTTTTTTCTTTTTTTTCCTCCAATTTTTAGATTCCACATGTAAGTGAGATCAGACAGTATTTTTTTTGTTGTTTGCTTGTTTGACCTTTTTCACTTAGCATAATGTCCTTAACGTACATCTACACTGTTGCAAATGGCAAGATGATTCCTTTTTACAGCATGTATATAGTACATTTTCTTTATCCATTCATCCATCGATGGACGCTTAAGTTTCTCCATTTGTTGCCTGTTATAAATAACACTGCAATGAACATGGGGCTCATATCTTTTTGATTTAGTGTTTTTGTTTTCTCCCCTCACCACCTTTTCTGACTTTTATTAAATCCATACTTTTTTTTCCTACTGGTTTGAAAATTATTCATTTTCTTTTTCTTTTTAGCACCTATCCATAATTATTATGAATCACACTTATCCTAATTTCCTCTGTCAATTTCTTTTTTTTAATGTTTATTTATTTATATTTGAGAGAGAAAGAGAGAGAGAGAGAGAGAGAGAGAGAGAGAGAGAGAGGCAGAGAAAGAGAGGGAGAGCAAAAATCCCAAGCAGACTCCACACTCAGTGCAGAACCCAATGCAGAACTCGATTCCATGACTGTGAGATCAGAGCAAGCCAAAATCAAGAGTTGGACACTCAACTGACTGAGCCACCCAGGCATCCCTCCTCTGTCAATTTCTAAAGCTTATCAATATTTATATTTTCCTTCCCAACAAGACAACATTTTACCATATTCTCACCTCCTTCTGTCCACCACTACTCCACTGCCAAGTTGTTTTTCTGTGGCACTCCCAGGGCAAGGTTTGAGGGAGGGAGACAGTGGACTTTGCTAGTTTCTGATAATCATCATAAATCAGAAGTCTATCATTTCTAACATGTATTTTTAACTCTTTAAAAAATCGTATTGAAGAACAATGCATCCCCCAATTTTTCACATAAGAATGTTAATACATAGAAGAGTGCTAATGATTTTTTAAATGTTTATTTATTTATTTTTGAGAGAGTGCAAGCAGGGGAGGGACAGAGAGAGAGAGGGGGACAGAAAGAGACAGACAGACAGACACACACACACACACACACACACACACACACACACACAGACGGAGACAGAGACAGAGACAGAGAATTGAAAGCAGACTCCAGGCCCTGAGCTGTCAGCTTAAAGCCTGTCTCGGGTCTCAAATTCACAAACTGTGAGATCATGACCCGAAGTCTGACACTCAGCCAAGTGAGCTACCCAGGTGCCCTGCCAATGCTTTTTTAATGGGCACAGTTAACTTGTTTTTCTATAGGCCTGGGAATCAGATTTCTACTGCCCCCTCTGTGTATACATTTGATAATTCAACACATATTTCTTGAGTAAATACTATGTGCCAAGCACTGTCCCATACTCTTGGGATGCACCAGTAAATGAAGCAGACAAAGATCCCTACTCTTGTGGAGCTTACCTTCTAGCAGGGGAGAGGGTCATAGAAATGATCATAATAAATGTGTATATTATCTAGTATGTGAGAAGGTGATAAGTCTTATAGACAAGTAGAACAGGGTCAGGAGAAGGAGGGAAAGGCAGGTCGTGGTATGGAACCTGGTGGTCAGGCCTCATTAAGAAGCAAAGACTTGAAGCAGGTGAGGATGTGAACACATATCTCACAGATGTTATCCAGGGAAGGGAGTTCCCAGCAGAGGGCACAGCTGTAGCAAGAGCCCCAGAGCCTGGAGCGAGTCTGCTGTATCTTAACTTCTCTTAAATGTGTCATTGATAAGCACCCTTTACCCCCTTGAATTTCTCAAATCTCTGGCTATGTACAATTATATAAGCAAATATGTATTATAGCACCATCATTTACCATGCTTGCTTAAATACTAGGCAAGTCTTGGTCATTATTGCATGTTAAAGTGTGTGCCTAGTCACATGGTGGGCCGGATATTGTCCATTGGGCACTTGATATCCACTCCGACTCCTCCTCTGTTCTGTCGTCTATTATAGGGGTGAAATGACCAAAAACTACTTTTTCAGGACCCCCCCCTCCTTGAAGCTAGGGTCTGGATGAGGTGTAGTTTCTGCCAATGAGACTCACTCATGTGAGATATGGAAGCCGCACATGGGACTGAGCTATCTCCTTGTGATACCAGCAGCTGGTAGGCAAGTTTTGACCAGACTCTTATGTTGCAGAGTCTAATTAGCAGTGTCATAGGTATGAGACAGCTGGGCAGCAGCAGCAGAGGCAGCAGTGACCTTGGCAGCTATTGTAGTATGACCTTGAACCCCCTGCCTTCCACTACTCCGGCCCCTGCAATGATTTTGTAAGCACCAGTTCCCCGTATTAAATTCCTTTCTGTTTGAAATACCTAGATGGGTCGCTATTTACTAACCCCTGAGTTAGACGATTTTACAACAACTGATGACTTTGTGTAAGGTGTATTTTACTGCTAGTGATACATTTTGAAGACTCCTGACCCTCTTCTCTGCTAGGAAGGTGAACATCTTTTAGACAATTGATTCATATTTATTTAAAGTTTATTTGAGAGAGAGAGAGAGAGAGAGAGAGAGAGAGAGAGAGAATCCTAAGCAGGCTCCATGCTGTCAGCACAGAGCCCGATGGGGGGCTCAAACCCACCAACTATGAGATCACGACCTGAACTGAAGTCAGACGTTTAACAGAGCCTCTAACCGATTCATTTTTAAAATGAAATGTGACTATTATGCCTCTTTTAAGTTTCTGAATCAGAACAATTAGAGAATATTGGGATACTGTGGGTGAACTGCTCACAAGTGGTTACCTTTGCGAGAATGAGGATTTTCTCACTACTGCCCATTCATACAAACCATAGGAGTCCAGTGGATACTGAGGCTGCCGTAAGGTTGCAAGATCAGCCGAGACCTCCAGCTCGAGATTCTCAAAAAATTACAACAGGCTCCTGGTTCTCAGTGATTGGCTTAAGATTAAATGAATGTATACATTTGAACCAAGAAGACACATGCACTAATAAAGCACTGAACTCTTCTGTTTCATATATGAGTTACTTACAAGTTTATTTGAAAAAAGAGGCAATGGCTAAGTCACACGGGGACCAGTAGGCTAGCTGCATGACCTCGATCGTTACTTAGCTTCTTTCTGAACCTCATTTCCCTCATCTGTAAAGTGGGGGTAACGGCAGCGCCTCCCTACTGCACCTGTTCTGAGGATAACATGAGATAATGCACGTGGGGCCTGACACATGGCGAATGTTCACTAACTCTTAGCTGCTATCATTATTATGGCTATTGTTGTTGTTGAGGCGAATGCTATAATTATTATAAACCTTGGGACTTGGGACCTTGTTGGCTGAGCTACTCCTTCCTACCCGAGTACCTGAAGACGATAGCCTCTATGCTCCAGACATCCTGGGGGAGCCCCCAGGCCAGTTCTTCCCCTTCTCACAGCTCTGGGGACAGAGGAATCAGGCAGAGCTGGTGGGGGAGGGACAACTTCTTCTGGAACTCTATGCTGAGTGGCCTACTCCGGGTAGCGAGAAGTACTTGTAGATTAATTTTTAACACGGCCCGGGGTCCAAAGGGCTGAGTTCCCATCTCTGAGACCCTGAATCCCATTCCCTTCCAGGGATCCTTAGGTAGGGTAGAGGCTGGCTTGGGGAGAGGGCAGCAGGGGGGCTAACAGAGATGCTCCCTCTGCGCTCACCCTCCATGCAGCTCTGACCAAGGCAAGCCAGGATGCATCTCTGCAATACTTCCTCCCCTCATGGGTCAAGGCTGCAAGGAGGGGTTGTAGGATTCTGTCTGCCTGGGAAGGGGGGCAGCAGGAAACGACTCCCCCTCCTCCCAGAGGAGGTGCGATTACAACTGGATCTTGAAGGATGGGTAGCTCACCAGTGAGTTAAGCAGGGAAGGGCATTCCAAGAAGAGGGAACAGCTTGCACAATGGCTCAGAGATGCTGTCCACTCTCCTGCTGCACTTCTGTCTCCCTATAGAGATTAGTGGTAAAATCTTTAAAGTGTCAAAGGTATGTGGGCTTATTCTGGGGCCCGCAAAGGAGAATGCTGGGGAGAATTTTCTAGGCCATGGCTAGTCCTAGAGAAAAGACATCTCAAGTGATTGACTGGATCAGGCAGCCATGAAAGGAGGGACATCAGAGTTTGATGAATGCCCTCCAAGTGCCAGGCCTTGAACTGGATGCTGTGATACACCTGTCATTCTCACAGCCACCCTGCAAGGGAGATGTGCTGCCCATTGTATAGATGAGGCGACTGAGGCTCTGTGAGGCGACATCTCTCGCGCAGAATCCTGCAGCAAGTGAGAGAGTGGCAGAACCAAGATGAGGCCCGCGATTTTTATGACCCTAAATGCCATCAAGGAAGAGAATATATGACAAAAATAGGCAGCGGTATTACCCTCCTGTGCATGGGCAGCTCAACTGTCCCATTGCAGGAACAAACCCTGGTTCTTTAAAGACAAGAGCCCTCTGCCTTCCCTGGGGTGGGGCTCTGGTGGGTGGGTGGGGGAGGCAGAAGCCCCTTCCAATATACTGGCTATGGGGTGAGGTGTGCGGGCCAGACCTTTGTAGGGCCCAGGACTCATTGCACTCACCTCCCCACCAGCCCTGATGCTCAGGGGGACCCCAGGGGAAGCCAGTAAATGGGAGAGGACAATGAGAGGATCCCTGAGTCGAGGCTCATGGTGGGGTGGGGCTGCGGGGCTATGATGGCCCCATCCTGCCAGGAAAGATTCAAATGGGGGGGGTTACATGGTTCAAGTTTCATCCAGAATGAGGCCCATCCACAGGGGAAAATCTCCCCTGGATTAGGGCTGGGGGACTGAAGAGGGAGAAGAAGGGGGTTCAGTGGTTGCTAATTAAAGGACTGAGACCCATACAGTGTAGGGCGTGATCAGCCCCCTCCAGGCCTCCCCTAGAGAGAAAGCCTTCTTCCCTTTTCTTTTCTCCTACTCACAGCCAGCCACCTCAGCTGTCCCTGTCACTTCTCTCCCTGTTGGGTCTTTTTAAACCACATTCTGCCTGTAGAGGATGGGTGTGCTGCCTACTGGACCCCGGAACTGCACAGGAGGGAGGAAGGAAGCTGCTCCTTTTCCCAGGTTTAGCTTTGAGGGTGGGCCAGACTGGCAGGGACAGAGATCTTATCTCCTGACCCCTGCCCCCCTCCCAGTCTTCTTCCCTCCTGGCTCTACATCCAGCTTCTTTCAGATGTCCCTTCTCAAGCTGTAGCTCCCAAACCATCACTGTCCTGGTCATCCTTCTCCAAAGCCTACTTTCTAGCCTGTGGGTGCTGAACTCCTTGCTGCCTCAGGGCCTTTGCACCTGCTGTTCCCTGAGTCTGAGATGCTCTTCCCTGAGATGCACTGTCCTTTGGGGCTTGACTCAAATGTCAGTTCCTCAATAGGCCTCTGACCCCTCACTGAGGCCAGGTCGGGGCCCCTTGTGAGATGCTCTCCAAGCACCCGAGTATTTCTGCACCCGAGTATTTCTCCTTTAAGTCCAAATCACTACTGCAGTCAGCAACGAAGGGGGATCAAGTCACCATTGTCAGTCTCCCTGAAAGCGCCTCTCGAATTTCATAAACATGAGTTGGATCTGGCACAGCGACTAGCACAGCGGTCCCACTTTAGGTAGGGGGATTGAGAAGTCCTCTTGAGGAGGTGGTTTGTCAGCCGAGGCTGAAGGAGGGGACTGTCCCATTCCCCACCGTCCCCCAGAGCTCAGTGCCTGCCCTTTCTGGTGCTTCATAAGCCATGAGCTGGGGGAGTGAGGGGCTGACGCCTCAGTTCCTACCAGCCACTGCCGGTTTCAGGTGCTCTCAACAAAACTCCCTCCCGGTCTCTGTTTCTCACTTTTCTCTCTCTCTCTCTCTCTCTCTCTCTCTCTCTTTTTTTTTTAAGTCTTTCAATGTTTACTTATTTTTGAGAGAGAGAGGAGAGACAGAAACAGACAGAGCACGAGCAGGGAAGGGGCAGAGAGAGAGGAAGACACAGAATCTGAAGCAGGCTCCAGGCTCTGAGCCGTCAGCACAGAGCCCGACGCGGGGCTCAAACTCATGATCCGTGAGATCATGACCTGAGCCGAAGTCAGACGCTTAACTGACTGAGCCATGCAGGCGCCTCTTCTCCTGTCTTTAATGCCAGAGTCACCCTGGCTGAGGTCACCAGTGACCTCCATCTTGCCAAAGCCATTAGTCAGGTTTCTGAGGTCATCGTCCTCAACCTCGAAGTGTTGTTCGATGTGTGGATTCCCTTTTTCTTGTTCACTTTCTTCCCTTGGCTTCCGGGAAGCCCTGTCCTCCCGGTTTCCTCCTGCCGCTCTGTGTCTGCAGCCTGGGCTCTTTCCTTCTCTGCTCAGCCACCAAGCACGATGGGGCCTCTCTGCCTCTGTCTATATCTTCTCCTCTCCCAGGTGACTCCATCCAGAAGTATGGCTTTAGAATAATGGCGTCCAGATTTCACGTGTCTCGATCCTGGAGGCCATCTTGTCTATCCAGCTCCCCCACTGGCTTCTCCGCTGAGATGTCTGTTAGCATCTGAATTCAAGGTGGTCTGAACCAGAACTGCTTTTCCCCTCACCCAGCCCCCGACTTGCCCTGCCCCCACCCCCTCTGTGCCTCCATTAAAGGCCTGGCCGGTCACCCAGTTACTTAGGCCACAAACCTGGCGGTGACTCCCCATGCCTCACTCCCCCTCATCCCCAGCCTCACTCCAGCACGAAGCCCCCGCTTGTCCTTCAAACTCGGTCTTGAGTCCGGCTGCTTCTCCCCATGGTCACGGCTCCAGCCCTACTCCAAGACCTCACTGGTCCCCAGCTGCATCTCTAACTGGTTCTCCTGCTTCCTCTCTCCCTCTCCCAAGCCCATCCTGTAAAATGTGGCCTGAGTGAGCTTTCAAAAACGCAAGCATTCCAGATGCTTCCACCGCTTAGAAGAGATCCCAGAGTCTTTGCCGTGGCCTGAGTGGCCCTACCCATCCCTCTGGCCTCAGGCCCGGCCAGTCTCCCCTCGGCTGCCAGCCTCATCAAACACACCAAGGTTCTTCTCATCATAGAATCTTGGCACGGGTTCCTCTATCTCCCTGGACATCCCTAGGGGTCTTCACATGGCTTCTGCCTCATGAACCTTTCCTGACCTCATTTCCCCGTCACCCTCTACGGTTACCCTACCCACATTCCTTCAGCGCGTGATTGCTGTCTGATAGCATATCGGTGATGGGTTTACTGCCCTTCTGCCTATAGATGGACGGATGCTTGTCTCCCTTACATCCTGCTGTGTCCTGGGCACCTCGACCAGTGCCTGGCACTCAGGAGAGGTTCATAAAACAGACGTGGAAGGGAGGGAAGAAGCCCCCAAGGTACAGTTCAGGGCAAACTCCGGGGCCGCAGAAGACACCCAAGAGTCCATAAGAGAGTTACCAGTTGGTTACTTAACCTTAAATAACTCCCTGTTGGGGCCACCCACCCGGTCTCTGCCTGTAATTCCTTTCTTTCTTCATTCAAGAGTAGTCAGGCTAAAGTCCACCCAAGGTAGCTCTTAACCCCCAGTCTGTAGCCACTGCAGGCAGATTTCAGTGAACTCACAATTCTCCAGAATCTGGGTTCACTTGGGTAACTAACGAGGCCAATGTGCAGGGTTCCCGGAACTAAGAAACCTGGCTCCAAATGATACGGTGTTAATGATAACTACATTCCACCGAGCCATTATTTCGTGCCAAACAAGATTTTAACTGTTTTCCATGCATTTTCTCACTGAATCCTCAGAAACGCGCCTTGAGGCTGTGGAGTCTGCTATCTATTGCTGTAAAACAGTCCACCTTAAAACTCAGTGGTTTAAAAGAATACCCATGGCATTTGCTCACAATTCTATAGGCCAGCAAACGTGGACTGGTCTCAGCTGTCAGCTCTTCTGATGGTCTTGCCCGGGGTCCCTCGTGTGCAATCATCTAGGGGTACAACTGGGGCTAAATGGTCTAAGATGGGCTCACTCGCCTGTCTGGAGGTTGGCACTGACTGAGGACTGGGCCACGTGTCTCCCGCAGGCCAGCCTGGGCGTCTTCCGTATGACGGCAGAGTTCCAAGGCAGCAAGTCCCGTCGTGCGGTTTTGCTGCCTTTGCTCGAGTCACGTTTGCTGAAGTCACGTGGCCGAGCTCCGACTCCATGTGAGAGGGGACCACACAAGGAGAGGGTCCAGGGAGAGAGAATTCGTTAGAGACCGTTATAGAACAATCAGCCACGGAGGTTAATATGTGATTACCCATGCTTTACAGGTGGGGAAACTGAGGATCAGAGAGGTTAAGAAACAAGCTCTAGGCGTCTCAGCTGCTGAGAGGCAGAGTGGTACCTCCGTCCTTGGCTCACTGGCCTCGGGAGCCCCACTGCCTTGTAAAGGCAATTAGGTTCCCACCTCGTGAGATGATATGTCATTTGTCTTTCCCAGGCTCCCAGGTTCACTTTGATTACAGCCAGCCACACTTATATCCACTTAAGTCACTTACCCTCTGCTCCTCAGGCTGCTCATCTGTAAAATGGGTCTAGTAATAGTGTTCTCTTTTCTTAGTATTTTTTTTTTTTTTTTTTTTTTTTGTCTGATGACTGGTAGATTGGAGAGAATGGAAACCCCTTGGGGGCTGGTATTTTCATCTGCTTTGTTCACTGCTGTATCTCCAGTGCCTTGAACGGTGCCTGGAATAGAGTAGGTGCTCGATAAACATTGGTTGAGTGAATAAGCACATAGATGGATGAATGGGGGCTGAGGAGTAGGGCAGGTTGCAGACAGTGAGAAAAGAAGAGAAGCGTGGCTTCTAGAAGTCTTTCAAAAAATGTCTAAAAGCCCCTGGCTTCTCTTCTCTGCCTGAAATGGTTTGCAAACTACCTCCCTGGTCTTCAAGCTCTGTGGTGATCCCCCTTATTTCTCATGCAAAGTCTAATCTGGTGGTGGAGTCTCTTCAGGGACTCCCCCTTCCCCCAGTTTTCGGGGAGCCAGACCCCTTCCATCTTGTGGCTCTGCTGTCCGCTGGTTCCTCGGTGTCCTCTCTACACAGCTGGCGGGTGTGTGGCGAGCCAAACAGGAGAGCAAAGCGGGAGAGCAAAACAAGACTGTGTTCAGGGCAGGTTTTCTGGGCCTGGCCTGAAAGAGCTCGCATTCTATTGGCTAACACTTGGTCACATGGCCACACCCGCCAGCACGAGAGGCTGGGCCAAGCACAGCTGCGGTCCTGGAGGAAGGGGTTGGGCGACTTTCTAAACAAGTTTCTGCCAGCATGGCCTTTGCTAGCCCAGAAATTTGATAGCCTTGGAATCTTCCCGTTCAAGGCACCAGGGGAGGGAGGAGGTACCCACTTTCCTTACACCACTCTACTTTTTCTTTTTTCCCCCATATATGTGTCACCTTTTAACAGAATTTATTCATTCACTGATTCTTGCTTATTGTTGGCCCCTCCCCCACTAGGATATGGGCACGAAGATCTTTGTGTATTTTGTTCACCACTGTCTCCTCAGCACCTAGGACAGTGCTTACCATGCAGTAGGCACGCAGCATTTATCAAAAGCAAGTTGAAGGGATGCGGGCTATGGATCCCTGGTCTGCAGCCCAATCCCTAGAGCACAGTAAGCCCTAGATAGATGGTCAGTATCTCCTCTACATGCTGGGAAACCCACAGGGAGGCCAGGATTCCAACTGGGGAGGGGGGGGGCAGGGGGAGTGACCTTGGACAAATCCCTCTTCTCCTCTGTAAATCAGGGGATTGGACCACAAGTTTTAGGGGCCCTTCCGGCTGAGACATCCTGGCACCAGGAATTTTTTTTTTCATTGTTTTTAATGTTTATTTATTTTTGAAGGAGAGAGAGACAGAGTGTGAGTGGGGTAGGGGCAGAGAGAGGGAGACAGAATCGGAAGCAGGCTCCAGGCTCTGAGCTGTCAGCACAGGGCCGGACGCAGGGCTCGAACTCACGAACCGCGAGATCATGACCTGAGCAGAAGTGGTCGCTTACTGGCACCAGGAATTCTTGCCAGCTTTTCTTGATTCTATTTATTTTCAGCCCACACGTGGATATGCTCAGCATACCTCTCCTCCTTCTTCCTAGACCTCACCCCTGGGAAGGGGCCCCTCCAGCTCCATAATGCTGGGGTGTCTCAGATGGAAGGGCCCATAGGAACTTGTGGTCCAGTTCCCAGAGGCGTGGTCTGGAGAGCTGCACACAGCCGGTGTTTATTTGGTGCTTTTAAAAACACCAGACAAAGGGGGGCCTGGGTGACTCGGTCCATTAAGCAACTGACTCCTGGTTTCAGCTCAGGTCATGACCTCACAGTTTGTGAGTTCGAGCCCCGAGTCAGGTTCTGTGCTGACAGTGCGGAGCCTACTTGGGATTTTTTTTCTGTCTCTCTCTCCTCTCTCTCTGTCCCTTCCCTGCTCACATGCTCTGTCTGTCTCTCTCAAAAGAAATAAGTGTTCAAAAAATAAAATAAAATAAAATAAAATAAAATAAAATAAAATAAAATAAACACAAGACAACCTGAACATACATTAACAGAAGATGGTCAACTGGGGCATGCAGCGATTAAAAGAGAATGAGCTAGAATCAAATCCAGGGGACTGGCGGGAAGTGCTTGATGGAAGTGAGAAGACTAAAGCTAGTTGCAGAATGTGTTTGAGAACGACTCCATTTTTTCGTGAAGGCAAATGGCAAAATCTCTCTATGTGTGCATGTGGGTTTATTTGTGTTCACAAGTAAGGAGAACGGTGGGAGGGAGGAACCCCCAGGCTGTACCAGAAGTTGTCTAGCAGTGTGTGTGCTGAGGGCCCGGGGATCAGAGAATGGAGAGGGCTTGGGAGAGGGTATTAATTTTTTCTTACATCTTTGCTGTTCCACTAGTTGCAGATGAAAACGTGTTACTTTTATAACCTTAGACAAAGAATTTAATTCACCTCTAAGGAGTCAGGCCGCTGGGGGACACATCCTTGCGGACATCTCCTGCCACTGACCGTGCGCACTGCTCCGTGGGCGATGCTTAACTCTCGGAAGTCATCCCCCTGTGTGCTTCCCCTAAGGATAGCGGGAGACTTCCCAGGGCCCATCCTGCCACCTGTGCCTGCACATTAATGGAATTTGGCGGAGGGGTTGACCTGCTGTAAGTCTCCTGTCCTTTGGAGACTGAGTGGGAAGTGTCCACTTTGATCTTATTGGAATGTCCCTCTCCCCTCCCTGCATCCACACCCGGCTGTCAAAGGCTGCTGACTGATGAGATCTGAGATGGCTTTGGCGGCTGGCGATGCACCGGGGGCTGTCTGTCCAGGGCCTGTGGGTGGGAGATCCCAGGTGTGATTAAGTTCTTCCCTGTTCCTGCTTCAGAGCTAGCTCCAGGGCCTTTGGGGGCCCCTCTGACTGCAGACAGGGGTGCACGATGCGTCCCCCAAGTCCACCCTGGGGGGAGGTATGTGTGCACGCGCAAAGGTGTGGGCTTATCCGCAGCTCCCCAAGCTGTTTCCTGGCCATGTGGCTCTCCCCTTCAGGAAATCCCTGCAGATGTCTATTTTAAACCTCCCTTGATATGTGCTCTGGGCTCATTTCCTTTGCTGCGGGCTCCTTCCTCCAAATGGGAACCCTTTGGCCTGGATGTTGTGGAGCTGCCTCACTCCAGCTTTCTTGTCCTGGAGCCAATGAGGAAACTCCCTGCCCCAGGCTCTTGTGTGTGTGGTACCTGCTGCTTTTCAGAGCCCTCTGGCATTCTGTCCCACTTGAATGGCCCCTGAAGACACCCCTGGGAGGCAGGAGTGGCTGGGAGTGTTACCTCCATATTACAGAGGAAATGGGAGATTTGGAGCCGGTAAGTGACTTGCCCGCATCCAGGGTTGAATAAAAGGCGGTTTCAGGCCTATGCCTTCCAGATCAGCCTGCTCAGCCTGGGCTCCATTGTCAGAAGGGACCCTCCCCGTTGAAGGTCCCCTAAGAGACTGACTGGCTTCTTGGCCAAATTTACATCCGGTAAGCCTACTCCTCCACTGCAGCTGAGCGGACCAGCGTGGACTCGTGATCGGGGTGACCACCGGGGGATGAGGTCTCGCGGATCCGCTTCATTCTCTAGCACTGGAACCGAGGCCAGAGGCTTTGGTGATACTGAAGAGGCATGTGGAGTTGGGGTCAGAGCCACATGCCGGCCAAAGGCATGGAGGGACCGGGTGCTGTGAACAGAGAAGGAAGTCACTCCACAGAGTGGAGACTGGGAAGGTGTGTGAGGGGCAGCCAGGACAGAAGACCGGGTGGCCTCACAGAGGGGAAGGGCCTGGGAGCTTTTGGATCCTGTGAGCCGTCCTGATGTCCCATAACCACACCTGACCCGTGACAGACCCTGAAGCCTTTCGATGATCCCCCTTTTCCAGAGCGGGGGACCCGATGAAAACAGTGATGGCGGGACCAGGTTTCTCTTTGACTCGAGGGACAGGAAGCCCAACTCACACTGGCCTAAGCAAAAAGTACAACTTATGGGGCGCCTGGGTGGCTCAGTCAGTTAAGCATCCGACTTCGGCTCAGGTCATGATCTCGTTTCGTGATTTTGAGCCTCGCGTTGGGCTCTGTGCTGACAGCTCAGAGCCTGGAGCCTGCTTCGGATTCTGTGCCTCCCTCTCTCTCTGCCCCTCCCGCACTCACACTCTGACTCTCTCTCTCAAAAATAAATAAACATTAAAAAAAATTTTTTTTAAGTACAACTTATTGGTTCAAGGAACCGAAAACACCAAGAGCAGAGCTGGGCATGTCCGGTGGGATCCAGGGGCTCGAGCAATGTCATGGGACTTGGTCTTGCTCTCTTTGTGTCCTGCTCTGCTTTTCACCTTGCTGGGCTCTCAGGCCCTCTTTCCTCATGGTGACAAGATGGCTGCCAGCAACACCAGATATATTCCCCCCCTCTCAGCAACTCCGGCAGACAGTGAGTGTCTTTTTTTGTCAAGTTTCAACTGTAGCCCCAGAACTAAGTTTCACTGGCTCTGATCTAGCCAATGCCCATCCCAGAAGCAATCTCTGGAGCTGAGGAGACGGGATATCTGGATTGGTCAGGCCTGGATCACATGTCCTTCCTTGGAACCCATGTGTGTGAAGTCAGCTCCATCAGGATGCAGGCTCTGAGAGCGGTGGATCGTGGTTTCAGCGGGAGCGTCAGGGCAGTGGGTCACAAGAATAGCGTCAACCATGTGCTGCCCGAAACAACCCTGATGTGTTTGTGGCTAAGAAGAAAATTGTGTTTCTTGCTCCCGTTGGTGGCAGAGGTGGGGCTCCGCTTCATGTGGTCTTTCAGGGACCCAGGCCGGTGGAGGCTCGGACACCCTGGGTGTTGGCATCCATCAAGAAGGCAGGAAAATAAGGCAAAGGTGATGTTTTGCGGTCCAGGCCCCAAGGTGGCATTCATCGACGGGTATACTGGCTAGAACCCAGTCACGTGGCCACACCTCTGAGTTGGGGGTGGGGTGGGATGGGGAGGTGGAGGGTGGGAGGGGTAGGTCGTAGGGGGTGGGTGGGGGCGGGGATAGAATGGGAGAGTTTAGTTGTGTGCCCAGGAGGAAGAGGAAGGCGACTCCACCAAAACGGGGCGATGGCGGGACGCTGGGCAGGCAAAACCAAGATCTGCCCGAATTTTCCAGGACAATCCTTGAGCCTCTTTGCCAGGGTGTTCCAGCAGTACTGGTCCACTCTTTCCGGCCGAGGGCTCCTTCGTGATGGCTTGACCTCCAGCTTCCCCTTCAATTTCTTGCCTGCCCAACTGGCTGGGAAGGCTATGTGTCAACGTCACTGTCCGCAACAACCAATCATTCACTTTTTCTCTCTTCCTCCCTCCCTCCCTCCCTCCCTTCCTCCCTTCCTTCCTTCTTTTCCCCTCCTTCCTTTCCCTTTCTTTCTTTTCTTTCTTTCTTTCTTTCTTTCTTCCTCTTTCTTTCTTTCTTTCTTTCTCTTTCCTTCTTTCTTTTTTCCTCCCTTCCTCTCTCTTTTCTTTCTCTTCTTTCTCTCTCTCTTTTCTTTCTTTCTTTCTTTCTTCTCTTTCCTTCTTTCTTTTTTCCTCCCTTCCTCTCTCTTTTCTTTCTCTTCTTTCTCTCTCTCTTTTCTTTCTTTCTTTCTTTCTTTCTTTCTTTCTTTCTTTCTTCTCTTTCCTTCTTTCTTTTTTCCTCCCTTCCTCTCTCTTTTCTTTCTCTCTTTTCTTTCTTTCTCTCTCTCTTTTCTCTTTCTTTCTTTCCTTCTTTCTTTTTTCCTCCCTTCCTCTCTTTTCTTTCTCTTTTCTTTCTCTCTTTTCTTCCTTCTTTCCTCTTTTTTCTTTCTCTCTCTCTCTTTTCTTTTCTTCCTTCCTTCCTTCCTTTATTCCTTTCTCTTCCTTCCTTTCTCTCTTTTTTCTTTCTCTTTTTTTCTCTCTCTTCTTTCTTTCTTTCTTTCTTTCTTTCTTTCTTTCTTTCTTTCGTTCACCTCATAGTGCTTTGCTGTGTGCCTGGCATTGTGCTGGGAGCTAAGGCAAAAAGAAAGGGATATACAAAAAGCATAAGATATTAATGTAGTGTGAAGGTGATCAGGCTTATGTTAGTTGAATAACTGGAGATAAAAATGAGACAAGCTGTAGTTGAATGATGGGACTTTAGGTGGAGAGCCAACCTGGGGTGTGAATAAGCAACATGTTTAGTGTCTCAGAGACCAGGCACCTGCTCTCAGCCCAGCGCTGTCGGTTAGCAGTGTCAGCTAAAATGCTAATAATAACCGGAATAGCATCAGCTACCACTTCCTGGGTGCATCAGGCACACTGTGCTAAGTAAATTACCCCAACGCAGTGCCTTACGTCATTCTAACAACCGTAGAAGACCCAGACTCATCTATCCCTGTTTTTACAGATGGGAAACCAAGGCTCCAGAAGCTTTCAGAAACCTGCCCAAAGTTTTACGGACATCAAAAGGCAGCCCTCGGACTGGTATTCAGGTATGTCTGACGCCCAAGGCCAGGTTTAACTGCCTGTGTGTTAAATCAGAGTCTGCAGCTATCGGGATGGTCTTCCTGCTGCCCAGCCAGCATGCCTGGAGGGTGGTTGGTCACCACCAGGAGCTGGTATGGTGAGTGCCAGTCCTGTGCTGGGTGCTGGTCTAGTCCACAGAGCAGATCTAGTCCTGAGGCTTTGGAGCTTGGAGCACACCCCATGGATGGAGGCTTCAGTTTCCTCCACTGGTCCCATCTCAGACTGCTAATTTCCCCCCCAAGAATAGCCATCCATCTGAACAGGGCATCTGAGGATATAGTTCTCCTTCAGCATCTCCAGGCAGAAGCTTGGCAGAAGGAATGCTTCTCCACCCACTTGGTTCCCTATCCCGTGATGGGCCTTCCATCTGGCTCACTCATTCATGCACTCATTCAACAAATTAGTATTGAGCACCACTCTCTGCCCCACCACGGTCCAGGTACTGAAGGGGGCGGGGAAGTGAAGAGGGGTCTAGCTGAGATACACTTCCCACACAGCCCTCGGCTGTGTGTTCTTGGAAAGCCTCCCCACTGTCGCACTGACACGCGCCAGAATTACTCCTCAGGCCTCACCAGCCCCAGGGGCCTTAGACACTTGCAGCGTCAGGCCTGGAAGGGGAGCTTATGGAGCGTGTCACCCAGCGATTTAAACTTAAGCAAGACAAATCGGGAGGACGCCCTTATTCAAATAGGATCCCAGAAACCCCCAAAGAGAAAACAGATAAGCTGCTTCAGTTAAAGCAGGTTGTGGGGCGGGGGGGGGGGGCTCCCCATTCTGTCTCCCCATCACTCCCCACAGCAGCTCCCTGGGCACCCCCGGGGAATCAAGGGAACACGGTTTGAACACCACTGGCCCAACCCGCTCAATTTGCATTTCACGGGTGGGGGATCTGAAACCAGCAGGAGAGGTAATGCAGGGGCACCAGACAGCTTGACTAGTGGTTCAAGGTTCTTCTCCATCTTGTGCCTGAGACCAGGGAGAAAGCCAAGGTCAGTGCGGGATGGAGGTGGGAGTGGTCTCCCTCTCTTGGTGGTGAGGCTGCCTGGGGTCTGGTAGCTGGAGCAGCCCCAGGGAGTTCCCTCTCTGTGGCCTGGGGGCAGCCGGTGCTGTGCTGTGGTTCAGACACAATCCGCTGATGGACAGAAGTTGCCCTGGGTCCTTCCTCCACCACACACATCGAAAGTGGAGACGTGGAGACGAGGCCGGGAAGACGGCTTATGATCCCTGCTGCCAGGGGTGGCGTGGGGCTAAACACACTGAAGTCTTAATCTGAAGAGAAGGGCTCTCCGGGTAAAATGGTTGTTCTCCACACGTGTCTTATTGTTTACCAACGCGTTTTCAGATGGGGTCCTATTTCCTTCTTACAATTAGCCTGGGAGGTGGATAGTGTCCCTATTTTACTGTTGATAAAGGTGAGGCTCAGAGAGGCTGAGTGAGTCGCCCAACGCCACACAGCTGGTAAGGAGGCAGAGTCCCCTCACCCTGGTCTCCTCAACCCAGGTATATTGTGGAGGAGGGAAGGAAGGGTGTGTGGGTGTGTGTTTGGGGAGGCCGCCAGAGAAAAGTGGAGTAGGAGCTCAGGCTGAGAACATACCCGTGAATTATTATACAGCAACGGTTCCTTTAATCACGTGCATCTCACCCGAGACCGTAAAGAGCCACAGGGGAGGGACTCCTGGACCCCCAGTGCCCAGCTCAGTGCCTGTCCCAGCACAAGCGTTGAGTAAGCATCTGCCGCTTGAGTCTGACCAAAGAGGGCACACGTGTGACCTTGTTTCTGGGTGAGGTTGCCTCAGACACCAGCGGCTGCCTCACCTGCAGCCCATCCTGGTCTCCCAGGTCTGACATTCTTCCTGCTTCCTCTGCTCTTCCTGCAAATGGGGAGAAACACCCACAAAACCCCTGTCCGTGCGTGAGAGGGAGGCAATGAACGTGCAGGGTACCCTCTTCCCCAACAAGTGGCGTCAACCCCAGCTTCCCCTTCAAAGTCCCCCGACCCGGCCTGGGAACAGGACCGTCCTGACTGCTGGCCGCTGCAGAGGCCACTTGTCTGGGCTCTGGAGAAGTCTGGGATCAGTGCCCGGCTCAGCACAGGAATAAAGAAGATATCCAAGCTCAAGACTCGCACTGTCATAGACGTCTGGACAGACGTCTCGAGCTCCCCTGAAGGAAAAATGGGCTCCCCGCCCCTCTCCTTTACGACCTAGCCCCACTTTCGTCCCCGGGGAGATACAGTATATATATATATATATATATATATATATATATATATATATATATATACCACATGCTTTGACATACATAGGAATCTTGTCAGAGACGTGTGGCCGATGGCAAGTCCCCAGCCCAGTGCCCCCTCCCTGCCAAATGTCTCAGGGACACTCCCATGTGAGTGCCCAGGCAGACACGTCCTGGGCGGCCCAGACAGACAGCTGACGCTCCTCCAAGGCTTGGCAGGTACGACCTCACACCTGCTAGTGTCTCCTTCCCTGACATTAAGGGAACAGCTTCCTGGAAGTAGCCCCTCCTCCCCAATCCTGCGGGGTTGGCTCTAGCTGCTTAAGAGGGCCACTCCCTGGGGCCTTCTCCTGTCCCTTGGGGTTCTGATGATAGTCTTTTTGTCCCCAGCGGGCCTGGCATCAAACACAACACAGGAGTGGTGACAAGGATGAAAAAGCAGGTCCACTTTATTTACAATGATCAGTTGGTGACACATAGATCTTTGGGCTTTCTGTGGCCTTGTTGAGGGACACCTGGGCGGGGCGCACTCCCACTGTGGGGTTAACGCACTCTCCTTCCTCAGCTTGCTATGAGAACACAAGGCTGTCAGGACCCTTCCCTGTGACGAGCCCCGAATTGGGGGGGCATCCCTCCTGTGTCCACTTCCTGGGTAGTCAGTGTCCTCAAGCACCTGCCAAAGGTTCTCCTTACCTCCTTTGGAGGCCCCATCTTGGTCCCGGTTGGGGGAACCTAGTGGGGAACCACACACATCTGTCTGCAGAGAGATGGGGTGGGTGAGGAGTCTTGTGGGGGTGCCAGGTGCCCGGGCACAGTCTTGGGCAGCTGCCTGGTGCAGGGGGCCGTTACCTGGTCTAGCCTGTTGTTTGCGTTGGTAGGACCAGCCCAGTCTTCTCCAGACGCAGAGCAGTGAAGTCCAGAAATCCTCCAAGGGGTAGAGAGGCCAGGCATAGGGCCTGAGAAATCTTGTGTGTATGAAAGCCGCCGACCCAGTTCCCGCCTTGGACCCGGCCTCAGTTCTCCGGGGCCACTATTCTTCCCCTGCAAGAATGCCTCCCCAGAGTTGGTCCCATCCCAGGGAGGAAGGCTTGACTGGCCAAGGGCAGGACCACGGCTTCCACCCGGCCAAGATCCAAGGCCACCCTCCTGGATTTCTGGAAACTTCTTCCCTCTTCTTTTGAGAGGTTGTTTTGGGAGGGAGGGGGTGGTCTATGGGCAAAGACCTGTTGTAAAGCTTATGGGCAATTCCACGATGGAGGGCGCTCTCGGAAACTCTGGACGTGGGGAGAGGTGAACAATCGATTACCGCTGCTCTCCCTGTCCCTTTAGTCCCCCAGTAATCAAGGGCGTATCAGGCGTCACCCTGAGCCAGGATGAGGCGCGGGGCAGACAACAGAGACCACGAGGGAGGCAAGGGCCGGGGGACCGGAGGGGAGCCGAAGCGGGCAGGGCCGGGGTTGGAGGCTGGAAGTCAGGCCGGCGGGGGCTGGGGCCGCAAGTCCTGCCCCCCCGCGCTCTCAGCGCGCCTGGCCCGCCCGCTCCCTGGGGCCCGCCTTCCAGCGGCGGGGCTGCGCCGGCGGCGGCGGCGCCGGGGCGCCCCGCAGGCTGCACGTCCTCAGCTCCCGGGCCAGGCTGAGCACCTCGGGCCGCTCGCGCTCCTCCGCGTCTCCGTCCTCCTCCTCCTCGTCCTCTTCCTGGATGCTGCTGAGGCGCGGGGCCCCACGGCCGCGCTCGCCGGGCGGAGGCCGGTAGGCGCACTTGGCGTTGAGCAGCCGGCGCAGCGGGGCGCGGGGCACCGAGGCGGCGGCGCCCCCTGCACGGAGGTGCTGCTGGCGCACGTGGCGCGCGTCGCTCTGGCGCTGCAGCCGCTTGAAGTCGCTGAAGGCCGCCAGCGCGGTCTGGCGGAGCAGGCGGGCCAGGGCGCGCGCCTTGTGCGCCCGCGCCAGCAGCACGGCGTGGCAGCGCAGCACCACGGCCTTGTGGCGCGCCTGGTGGCGGTAGACCCAGGCGAAGACGCGCGGGTGGCGCCCGTCCGCGGTGCAGTAGGTGATGCGCGGCAGCAGGTAGGCGTGCGCCGGCCGGCGGCCCCCGGAGCCCCCCGAGCCCCCCGCGGCGCTGCGCTCGCACGGCTGCATGCGGATGCCGTGCGGCCCCAGCGTCAGCTTCATCTTGGTGCCCCCGCCCGGCCCGCAGCGCGCCCAGATTTTGCCCACGGCGTCGTCGGTGCAGCCGTCGCCCTTGGCGTGCAGGGTGACGGCGTTGCCCAGGTACCACACGGTGTAGGTCGGGTCCTCCTTGTTGAGCTCCACTTTCTGGCGCCGGCTGCGGAACACGCGGCCCAGGCGCTCCAGCGGCCAGTCGGGTAGCAGGTCCGGGCAGGAGCGCAGGAAGCTGGAGAGCAGCGACGTGTAGGCGAGTCCCGGACTCAGGCTCTTCGCCTTGCACTTGGCCTCGTCCTCCACTAGCACGAATTTGTTGCGTCTCCAGGGCAGCATCGCGGCGGCGGCGGCCAAAGGGGCTGGGGGCACCGGGAGCTCACGGGCGTCCTGCCCGGCGGCCGGGGGGAGGGGAGGGAGCGCGGAGAAGCCCGCGGCCCCGGGGGTCGCGAGCAGCTGGGCGGCGCCGGAGCCAGTCGGTGCCCGGAGATGCCCAGTGCCAGGCAGGGCTGGCTTCGCAGATGCCCGGTGCCCAGCCGGGCTGGCAGCCGAGATGCCCGGGCGGCGGCCGAGCGTCCGGGAACAGCTTCCCCCGGGAGTAGCTCCAGCCGTCCGGGAAGCCAGGAGGGGAGGGGGCTGGGCGTGGTGGAGGCGCCCCCCCCCACCCAGGCCCGAGCAGGGAGGATCCCGCAGTCCCCGCCGCCCGAACTGCGGCGGCAGGGAGGTCGCCGGAGCTGGGGCTGGCGGCTGGAAGCTCGGAGGGGTAGACCGAAAGCGCGATTGCGGTGGGGACTCCTTCAGGCGTCGCGGCTCCACCTCCCCGGGCTGTCTACATCACCGGGCGGGACCGCTAGATCTCTTGTCCCCTCCCCTCGCCCTCCTCTCTCTCCTCCCCCGCGCCGGCTAGCGCTGCTCTTCGCCCGGGACCCGGCACAGGCGCGGTGGAACGGGTTTAATCATTATTATTGGAGGGGTGAGGGTGGAGGGGCGGTTAAGAAGTAGGGATCTTTTGAAATGTACCGGAGGGCTTTGCGAATGCAAATTTCTCTGACCTCACCCGTGGTCTCCACGCTCCCCTTGGCACTTTCGGGACCCCCCTCCTCTCTCTAGGATTCCAGCTGCTTCTCAGCCACTGCTTGTCCCTACCCCCATCTCGGAGAGTGATTTTGGGTGGGTTCCTGATGGGGCTGGCCTGGCGCACTTTGCCTCCTGTCTGCACAGCAGAAAGCCTGCTGAGGTGGCCGAGCAGTGCAGTGGAAAAGTACTGTCGCTTGGTGAAGCTTTCTCCTAGGTTCTTCCAAGGTCGTGGGCCAGGCCGCTGCGCCTGAGCTGGGAGAGCAGTCACTGAGCCCCTCGCCTGGCCTGAAGCAGGGAGGGTACTTTTTGAGGGTGGGGGAACGTTCCAGAGCAGTTCTGGGTCTGTGGGAATTGCAGATGAAAAGCTCATTCTGGCCAAAGGGCTGCCTCTGCGCCCTCTGAGGATTAAATAGATAAAACTCCGGTTTGTGAACTCCAATCAGGTTCCCCAAAGCCCTGGGGTTTTGCATTCATTATCTCATTTAATCCTTGGAATAACCCAGGCTCAGTTATATGACTTGCCCAAGGTCACAGGGCTGGTAAGGGGTAGGACTAGGGCTCCATGACAGGTTTGGGTGATCCATAAGCAAGTCCTCACCCTTCTATGAGTCCACATATGCTGCATGTAGATGGGACATTTCCACCCTCCCCGGGACGCATCAGTGGGGGCTTTTATTAGGCAGGGGTTCTAGTGTAGTAGGAAAGAGACAGTTGTCCTCGGGTATGGGGACACATCTCCCCCCGTCAGGATTATTGTTAAGCCACAAGTTCTGTAGAATCCCTGGTCTGCTCTGATGGGGGCCCAGGAGACTCATGGCCTTGGGCTGTCACACAGCCAACAGCCGGGCTCTTTCCTTGGCTGAGAATAGGTCATCTGGGGAATCTCACGGGTCAGGATTGAGCCCAGAGGCTTGGGCCCTGCCAGGCCAAACCAGGTGACCTCTGAGAGTGGGGGCAGTGGGAAGATTGTATGTCCCACAGCCCAGCAGCATTCAGGGCTGGCAGGCACCAATAGTGGGTGGCTGGATTCAGAGTCCTTTGTGCGGGGAGGAGGGGCGATTGAAAGTTAAAAAAAAAAAAAAAAGAAATCCCCCCAAGACCTCCTCCCCTAAAAAAACCCCCACCACAACTAAACTGCATCACTGAATGTTCCTAAATGACATGCAAATAAAGAACAGGAAATTACTTAGAATTACAGAATCTTAGCTTTGGAGGGGGCCTCACAGATGATCTGGTTTACTACGGCCTCATTTTATTTTCCATATGGAAATGTCTTTACTGCTTTTTGCAGATTATACAAGTAATACGTGCTTGTGGTAAACAATCACACAAGAAGGACACAGAAGCCTCCCACTGTTCCCACCCTGTAGAGGCGGCCTCATTTCCCCACCAGAGAACAGACTGTGGATCACAATGACAGCTTCATGTGAGTGCTTTTCATGGTGCCAGATTTGTCTCTTGGGCCAACGGAGACATTAACTCAACCAACTCCCTGTTTAGAAAGGGCTTTGGGTGGTTTTGACTTGAAGGGTAGCTCATAGAAAAATCCTGCTGTCTCCTGCCTTGGGTCTCCTGGGTCCCCCCCTCTGGACCGCACCACCTTGCGCGAGGATGGCCTGTGTCCACGTGGGGTCGGGAGGGTGCTGGTGGAGGTGGCCAGTGGCAAGGTATCAGTGTGCAAAACAGATACCTCCAAGCCTCTTGAGGTTGCTGGGAGTTCACACATACAGATGCAAGAGTCACAGAGTTAAACTTGAATTTCAGATAAACAGCCATATTTTAGTATGAGTATGTCCCCAGGATTGCAAGCCTTTGACCTGCTCACTGAACCTCCTGCCTCCCAGAGAACAAGAGGTCAAGGAGCTACAGGCAGAGAGCCTCCACTGCCTCCCTAGGCTTGCTCACCTGGTCCTTGCTCACCACCTTTGGGAAATCCTCTCTGGAGGATCCCGCGGGGCTGTGTGGTATCCCCGTGTGCCATAGTTGGTTTCTACCTTACGACCCCTGGAGCTCAGAGCAGCATTTGATACTGTGAGCCCTTTTGTTACCTTGTTCCCAAGTCGCTTAGCCTCATTGGCAGGGATTCCCACCTCCCCACCCCGGAGACCACTCCTCACTTCAAGGACTCCTCCTTACGCAACCCCCCACCCCCCCCCCACCCCCCACCCCCCCCCAGGCTTGGTCTCAGACCTTCTGTGCTTCTTCCTCCAAATTTGTTCCTTAAGAGGGGTCAGCTGCACTCAGAGCTCCACTGTCCTGTCTATTCAGATTCCCCTCCCTCCAGTCCTTGGTTAAGAGCTCCCGGGCGCCTGGGTGGCTCAGCGGGTTAAGCGTCCCACTCTTGGTTTCAGCTCAGGTCAGGATATTGAGGTTTGTGAGTTCAAGCCCCACATCGGGCTCTGCACTGACGGTTGGAGCCTGCTAGGGATTCTCTGTCTCCCCCTCTCTCTCTCTGCCCTTCCCCAAAATAAATAAATAAAAATTAAAAAAAAAGATAAAAAGAGCTCCCAACTTTGCATCAGCCATCACTGCTTTAGGCACTGGTGTGCAGTTGGATTTTGTTTTTCTTTTTTCAATCATTTTTATTTCTACCATAGTGATACTTGTATTATTTTGGAAAGTCCAGGAGCTGCCTCATAGTAGGTTTATAAAGAAAGAGATATCAGTCTCCTGCCCCACCCTTCCCCAGTCTCAATTCTTACTTCTAAAGACAACCACTCTTACACATTTGTTTTTATTTTTAATGTTTATTTATTTGGGGGGGGGCAGAGAGAGAGGGAGACAGAGAATTCGAAGCAGGCTCAGTGCAGGGCCTGATGTGGGGCTGGAACCCAGGAACTGGGAGATCATGACCTGAGCCCAAGTCAGAGCTCAACCCATTGAGCCGCTCAGGCGACCCTCTTTTGCACATTTTATTATTATTATTATTTTTAATTTATTAAACAATTTTTTAAATGTTTATTTATTTTTGATAGAGAGGCAGAGCGTGAGTGGGGGAGGGGCAGAGAGAGAGGGAGACACAGAATCTGAAGCAGGCTCCAGGCTCCGAGCCATCAGCGCAGAGCCTGACGCGGGGCTCGAACTCACAGAGTTGTGAGATCACGACCTGAGCTGAAGTGGGACGCCCAGCCGGCATTTCTGTCATATGCTTCCATGTATTTATTTGTTTGTTTGTTTATTTATTGTTTTTTGACAGAATGAGAGCACGTGTGCGAGGCAGGGAGGGCCAGAGGGAGAAGGAGAATCATAAGCAGGCTCCATGCTCAGTATGGAGCTCCATGCAGGGCTCGATCCTGTGATCCTGGGAACATGACCTGAGCCGAAATCAAGAGTCGGGTGCTCAACCGACTGAGCCACCCAAGCGCCCCTGCCTCTGTTTTTAAATAACATAGCTACTTCATGTTTTCTAGTTTTTAAAACTTTGTTGCCTATCTGCTGTGGAAGATGATTTCATGCCCTTCGATGCACCCCATCACACACATTTCTCTTCCCCCCTTCCTTCTGTTAAGCCAGAACATTTTGTTGTCATATTGTACCATCAGCATTCAGTATTTAATTATTATGATCTTGCAAATATTCAAAGCTGAGCCTTGAAGTGTGTTAGGATTCCATTTACCTTGTTGGACAACTGTTTGGCTTTTTCAGAAATATGTAAGTGCCTTATTAAAAAACAAAACAAAACACAACTTCCTTATAATTCATCTCCCAGAGGTCCAGCCTGGTTGAACACACCCGGTGGTCTTTCAGTTCTAGGTGTTTCTTAGAGACATCCCTCCTGGAAGCATCCTCCCCAGGCTCCAGTCTGTTCTGGTGACTCTTTGGACCTGCAGAGTTCTTGTCTTGGGACTTTTCTCTACTACCATCCTGGGGAGTTTCCTTTGCCTCTTTGCCGTGTTGGATCCTGTTTTCTGGATCCCTTGGCTTTCCATCCCCCCGCCCCCCATGTTGGTTTATTTCCTTGTTTTGGCATAGCTCTTTTCCGGTGGCTTTGAGTGATAGGTTGGCTGGGTGTAGAATTCTAGGCTGGAAATAAATTTCCCTCCAAATTTTGAAGACACGATCCACATTGCTGTTGAAATGTGAAATGACATTCTGATACCTGATCCTGTTCGTGTGACCTGATTTTTCTCTCGGGAGTTTTGAGGATCTTCCAGAGGCCTAAAGTTTCGTAATGATGTGCATTTACTCTGGGCACTTGGTGAATCTTTTAATCTGGAAATCAATCTGTTTTACTCTGGGAATCAATTCGAGGGACACTTCTTTGTGCTAATACCCTCCATTGTGTTTTCTGTTTTCATTTTGTCTTTCTAGACCTATTTTAGTCAGATGTTGGACCTCTTGGGCTGGTCTTCTGATTTTTCAAAATGTCCTTTCCAATTTTCCATTTTTAAAAATGTTTGTTCTATGTTCTGGGACATTACCTCAAATTTATCTTCCAACCTTTCCATTAGGTTTTTTAATATATCTCTTCTCATAACTTTTCACTTCTAAAAGAGCAAGGTTTTGTTCCTTTTTATAGCATCTCCTTCTTGTTCTTGTCTCAAATAATGTTAATTATAGTTGCTTGAAACATTTTTTTAATTGTGGTAAAATACAGATAACATAAAATGTATCATCTTAACCATTCTTCAGTGTCCGGTCCAGCATTGTTGTTGCAATATATTCACATTGTTGTGCAACCAACCTCCCGTAATTTTTCATCTTGTAAAACAGAAACACTATATCCATGAAGCAACTCCCCATTTCTCCCTGTCCCAGCCCCTGGCAACCGCTATTTTACTTTCTGTCTCTGTGAATTTGGCTAGCCTCATATAAGTGGAATTGTACAGTATTTGCCTTTTTGCGACTGGCTATTTTACTTTGGATAAGGTCCTCAATGTTCATCTGTGTTGTACTGGGTGTCAGAATTTCCCTCCTTTTACAGGCTGAATAATATTCCATTGTATGGATATACCACATTCTGTTTTTCCACTCAGTCGTTGATGGACCTTTGGGTTCCTTCCACCTTTTGGCTACTGTGAATAATTACTGCTGTGAACAGGGGTGTACAAATACCTCTTCGAGGCCCTGCTTTCAACTCTTTTGGATCTATAAACGGAAGTGGAATTGCTAGAGCATATGGTAATTCTATTTTTTAATATTTTGAAGAACTACCACACTGGCTTCCATAGCTGCCGTACCATTTTATACCAGAGATGGGTTTCAGTTTCTCCATAATTAAGAACTATAATAACACCACTTGTTATTTTCTGTTATTATTATTATTTAAAAAATATATAGCAGCCATCTTGATGGGTGTGAGATGTATCACATTGTCATTTTTTTCATATGCCTGTTGGCCATGTGCGTATCTTCTTTGGAGAAATGTCCGTTCAAGTCCTTAGCCCATTTTAAAATTGTTTAATTGTAGGAGTCAAATCAGATATTTGACTTGCAAAAATATTTTTTTTCCTGTTCCTTAGGTTGCCTTTTTATTCTGTTAATTGTGTCCTTTAATGCGCAGAAGTTTTCAATTTTGCTGTAGTTCAGTTTATCTATTTTTACTCTTGTTGCCTATAATGTTGGCGTTCTATCCAAGAACTCACTGCCAAATTCAATGTCATGAAGCTTTCCCCTGGTGTTTTCTTCTAAGAGTTTTGTAGTTTTCGGTCTTAGTTTTAGGTCTTTGATCCATTTTGAGTTAGTTTTGGCGTATGGTCTAAGGTAAGGGTCCAACATCATTTTTTTTGCATATGGATATCCAATTTTTCCAATACCATTTGTTAAAAAGACTGTCCTTTCCTCAGTGAGTGTGGTCTTGGCCCTCTTTCAAAAATCATTTGACCATGTATTCAAACATTTATTTCTGGGTTTTCCATTCTTTAGCATTGATTTATATATCAGTCTTTCTGGCAGTATTGCACTCTTTTGATTACTATAGTTTTGCAATAAGTTTTGAAATCAGAAAGTATAAGACCTCCAACTTTGTTCTTCCTTTTCAAGATGGTTGTGGTTAATCAGGATCCCTTGAGATTCCATGTGAATTTTAGGATGGATATTTTTATTTCTGCAAAAAATGCCATTGGGATTTTACTAGGGATCGTATGGAATCTGTAGATTGCTTTGGGTAGGATGGGCATTTTAACAACATGAAGTCTTCCAGTCCATACACGTTGCCATTTATTTGCGTCTTCTTTAATTTCTTTCAGCAACACTTTATTGTTTTTAGCGTATGAATCTTTTACCTTCTTGGTGAAGTTTATTCCTAAGTACTTTATTTTATTTTTTTGATGCTATTTGAAATGAAATTTTTTAAAATTTCCTTTTCAGATCGTTCATTGTTAGTGTATAGAAATACAACAGATTTTTGTGTGTTGATTTTGTATCTTGTAACTTTGCTGAATTTGTGTATTCTAAAAATTTTTTTTGTGTGTGGAGTCTTTAGGGTTTTCCAAGTACAGTTGTTTTGATTTTTAAGTTTTTATTTATTATTATCATTATTTCTCGAGACTGTTGAGATTTTTATTCCATTTGGTATCCTGATTAGAATGAGAGCTGTAAGAATTATGTTTTATAAACTTTGCGTTATTACTACAACATTGTGATGCAGCTTTATGTGTTGATCATATATAGAGAAAACAGTAACATTGGAATTGTAATTATAGTTGTTTTAAGAAAAGCCTTCTTCAGTTTCATGCATTGCTCTGCTCCTTGAATTCCTTTTTCCTGTTTTCCATTTTTTAATAATTAATTTTAAGAAATATGAATCTCTGACTCTCCTCAGAGAATCTCTGATGAATCTCTGACTCTCATGAGCTCAGTATGAATCTCTGAGCTCATTAGACAGCTTTCCTCTAATCCTCGCTTCTTGTATCTGAGAGGCACAAATGCTGATTGAAAACTCATGTCTGGAGGGTGGAGGGGGATGAACACGTCTTTGTCATATATGGGTCTCAGTATCTGATGACATACTCAGCCATTTTGTAAGGAAACCCCAACAAAGACTTTCCTTGACAAAACTTGAGTCAGGGGGTGCCAGGGTGGCTCAGTGGGTTAAGTGTCCAACTTTGGCTCAGGTCATGATCTCATGGTTGGTGAATTCGAGCCGCACATCCGGGTCCTCTCTCTCTCTCTCTCTCTCTCTCTCTCTCTCTCTCTCTCTCTCGCCTCTCCACCTGCCCCGCCCCTCTCAAAAATAAATAAACATTAAAAAAATTGAGTCAGACTCTTCTGAACCCTTTTCTCTATGGCCCCATCCTTGCCAGTCCTACATTGCTTAGTTTTAGCAAGAATCTTATGGGGCGCCTGGGTGGCGCAGTCGGTTAAGCGTCCGACTTCAGCCAGGTCACGATCTCGCGGTCTGTGAGTTCGAGCCCCGCGTCAGGCTCTGGGCTGATGGCTCGGAGCCTGGAGCCTGTTTCCGATTCTGTGTCTCCCTCTCTCTCTGCCCCTCCCCCGTTCATGCTCTGTCTCTCTCTGTCCCAAAAATAAATAAAAAACGTTGAAGAATCTTGTTAAGTCAGTTTATTGATAAAGTAGGGCCCCACCCTCCATATCTGCCACCCTCAATATCCGATCTAATTCCTCACCCCCCACCATCCTCCAGGTGATATCTGATCACCTTCAGCAAGAATCTTGTGGAGTTGGTTTAGCAAGAATAAGCCTTTACCCCTGATGTATCCTCTCAATAATTTTCCACCCACTGATTGATTTCCCCCTGCGTCTTGGCCATAAATCCTGACTTGTTCTTGCTGTATCGGGAAAGGAGCCCAGTTTTGTACTGAGGTCTCTCTTCCCCTATTGCAATAGTTTCTGAATAAAATCTGCTTTTACCGCTTTAGCAGTCCCGCTCTGGTTTTTCTTAACAACCCTCACTATATCGAGGTCTGTAGGTCTTCTTTTGGGCTGGACACTGTCCCCGGAGAGAACTCCCAGAGCAGTCTGCCCATGGGGGAGGGGAGGTAGAAGCTGGGTTGCCAGGATTCTGGGGGAGGAGTGGAGACAGGGCCTCCTGTCTCCTGATCAGCATGCAGGCTGCCCGTGCTTCTGTGTTCAGCGTGGTGCTCCCTCACCCTCAGCCGTGCCCGGGGGTGCTCAGTCCAGATATTCTGGAGGCAGTCCCCCTCGAGAGGAAAGCTCTAGTCTTCTGGCCGAGGGCGTGGGGTGGGAATGTGTGCACTTCTCAGGAGAAGGCTTGGATCTGGGCCTCTCACTGCAGGCTTTCACCTGGCCCTCGGTTTTTCCTTACCCCCCGCACCTGATCACCTGAGATGTCTGGTGCGTGGAATACCTAGGTTCCAGGCTCCCCAGCACGACTCTTGGGAGGTTTCCGTTTTCCCATCCTACTGAGCTTGCGACCCCTTGCTCATGTGCCATCCGTCTTCCAGAATGTTAAGAACGTCAGCTGCTGTCATCACTTCTCTGTGTTTCCTTGTCAGTTTATGCCACTTTTTGTTCTTTTATTGTCTTTATTGTTCTTTTGTTGTTCTTTTTATGTCACTTTTTGTCCTTTTATTGTTCTTTTTGTCTTTTATTGAGGCTTGGGGAAGGAGTGGGGAGTTTCCCTCAACTTTCCGGGTCTACCAGAAGTCTCTCCTCAGTAGTTTCAGATGGACCATTATTGTGTCCCAGATTCACGTGTCATATTCTCATGATCGTTTGTTCCTAGGAACATAAAAGTGCCTCGATCTAGGTCAGTTGATTAATTATTCCATATTTATTTATGTATTCATTCAGCAATGTTTTTCTGCAAAATGAGGAAGTTGGACTCATTGCCATAGTCCCTTCTGGTTTAGATATTCTGTCATCACAGGAATTGTTTTATTAAGCGCGTGCTGAGTTCAAAACTAGACACCACAGGGGACACTGAAGAAATGCGTGAGACATCCCTGCTCTCGCCAGCCACCACGAGGCTCCCACTGATCCCCACCTCCCAGTAGTCATGCCTGTGTGTAGTCCCCGCCCCAACAACGAGTAGGGCTGACCTAGGTCATGAATCAGGCATTGGGGAAGGGACATGATGTGGTTTCTGAGGCCAGGATATGAAGGGTATCGTGGCTCCTGCCATGCTTTCTACCGGGTCACTATCTCTGGTGGACACCAGCTGCTGTATCACGAGGACACTCAAGCATGAAGTGCTTGGCACATGGCAAGGAACTGAGGCCTCGTGCCAACAGCCAGCATCAATTCACCATGTGTGTGAGGGCGCCATTTTGGAAGTGACCCTGCAGCCCCAGTCAGATGTCAGATGACTCTAGCCCCAGCTTACATCTAGACTGCGACCTCGTGAGAACCCCCAGTCAGAACCATGCAGCTAACCCAGTCCCAAATTCCCACCCCACACAAACTGGGATTTAACAAATGTTCACTGGTGTCTTAAGTCAACTAAGGTTTGGGAGGATTTGTTTTTAGCAAAAGATAACTAATACAATCCCTAATCTGTCACGCTGGCCCCCAAAGCTTGTGATTGCACTCCATCCCCTCCCCCAGCTTCCCTGGGAGACCCTCTCTCTGCTTCAGGCACGCTATGTGAGCCTCCTTCCAGTCCCTCTACCTCCCTAGCACCATTATGTGCTTTCTATAGGTTGTTTTCTGCTCATTCCCATCCTTCCTATTTATCTTCTGAGCCAATGCTTGAATGTCCCCACTGTTGGTGCCTGGGTAGCTCAGTTGGTTAAGCATCCGCCTTTGGCTTAGGTGGGGATCTTGCGGTTGATAGGTTCGAGCCCTGTGTGCGCTCTGTGCTAACAACTCAGAGCCTGGAGCTTGCTTCAGATTCTGTGTCTCCTTCTCTCTCTGTCCCTTCCCCACTTCTGCTCTGTCTCTCTCTCTCAAAAATAAACATTACAAAAAAAATTTTTTTTTTAAATGTCCTCACTCCTAGGGAAACAGTCCCCTAAGCTCCCCTGACTTCCTGTGGTTCTGCCTTTCCTGGCTCCCTTAAAGCATTTATCAGAATTGTCGTTATGTCATTATTTATGTCATCATTTATTGGATGCCTGTCTCCCTCTACCCCTAAGTCACTGAGCACTCTGAGAGCAGGCAATGCATCTGTCTTTGAGGCTGCTAACTCCACAGTGCCCTGGACAGCATCTGGTCCATAGTAGGTTCTGAAAAGACATTTGCCGGACAGCTGAGTAAGGTGGGTTCCTGACAGCTGACTCTGTTGTCATCCTCCTAACTATGAGAGAAGCAGCTTGCAGCAAATCTCTAACTGACAGTACGTCAGTACGTTATCCTTAAAGGATGGCACATACACTTTTATTTAAAAAAAAAAAATCTCACTTCCGACAGTGACTCATTTTGTGACCTTGGACTACTTGCCTTCCTTCCCCGAAAAAGGTGGGTAGTGCAATGTTTCTCTTGAAGGCTGGGAACGGTTTCATTTAGAGAGATTTTGGCAAGGTTTTCAAAGCTCTTGAAGTACAATTTTCCTAATATCCAGGTGGTTGTAAGTGATTACGTAAGGGATGAATAGAAATGAGCTATGATTTACCATGTGGATGCTTTGCAGTTATAGGTGTGTGTGTGTGTGTGTGTGTGTGTGTGTGTGTGTGCCTTTTAGTGCTACATTGGTATATACTTGTGTGTGCATTTTTTAAAAAGAAGAATCTGTGTTTGTTCTAGAATGCTCATGAACATCCACAGTATTCCTGCCAATTTGTTTGAAGCTGGATTTGAAGCCGTATTCATTTCAAAGTCACATGTCTCTGTTCATTTCTGATAATAATAAACCAGTATTTACTGAACGCTTGCTGTGTGCCAGGCCTTATGTGAAACCTTTTCCTTTATCGTAATTGATCCTCGCAATTACTTTTGCAAGGCAGGAACTATTATAATTCCCATTTTACAGATGAGGGAACTGAGGTTCAGGGAGGACCCACAGCTTCCCTAAGGCCACACCGCTGGCAGAACAATGGCCAAAATCTGTTTGGCATGCTCTTAACCCTTTGGGAAAATTGTGCCTGTGGATTTGTGATTCCACAAATAAGAAATAGAGGAAGAAATAAAGAAAAAGAGGAATGAGACAAAAATTTCTATTCATTCTGGAGGATTTTGAGCGTACAGGAGCCTTCGGCATAGCATTAGTCTACAATCAGGTGCCTGACTACCGAGTGGTGTAAATACAGCAGATGAACCAAAGTGATGGATGAAATGTTATTTTCAGTGCACCTGTGTTCACGAGATAAGCTCCTGGTGCATCCATCAAATTGCAGTCCAGTTCAAAGCAAAGTCATGTTTGCATAACAAACAGAACAGTCTAAACAAAGGCCAGTATTTGGATACAGCTGGATCTCAGGAATGCAGACAAGAGGAGACACCTGCAGCCCACTGGGCCCTGAGCCAGTGCGGGGGCGAGCAACGACAAGGCCAGAGGAGGGGAATTGGGCTCCATTTTGTGATGATACTGATCTCAGCATGACACCGTCCACCTGACCTCCTAATCTAACCAAATATGGCCCATCTTCATTCACTCAATCAGCCATTCAACGGATGGTTTCTGAACACTTACTTGTTCTGTGGCCGGTCCTGGGTACAGAGGACGGTAAGGCATGTGCGGTCCTTCTCTGGAGCTTACGGTCTTGTTTGGGAGAGGGATATATGCCATAGGAATATACATGAGATGAATGATTACACAAATCATTATTTAATTATGTGGTGAGAAGAATGGAGTGCTCTGAGAGGGGGTCTGGGGCAACCTGCCTGAGGAAGTCATTTCATCTGAAACTTAGAGGCGTTGCCAGAGGAGAGACTATTAAGAGAGCACTAGTGTATTAGTATCTGTGTAATGAATCACCCCAAAACTCAGTGGCTTACAACAACAACAATTATTTAGTCCCCTCTCATGGTGTCTGTGGGTCAGAAATTTGAGAGCAGCTCAGCCAGCCCATTCCCAGGGTCTCTTGTGAGATCTCAGTCAGATAGTGGCTGGGGCTGCGGTCATCTGAAGGGTCGAATGGGGCTGGGAGGGCCGCTCCAACATGGCTCACCCTTGTACCTGGCAAGATGGTACCAGCAGTTGGCCGAGGCCTCGGTTTCTCTTCATGGGACTGCTTGAGTATCCTCCTGGCGTGGGGGCTGATGTTTCCCCAGAGGGAATGAGCCAAGAGGCCAAAATGGCAGGTGCAAAGCCTTTTATGATTAGTCTCAGAAGTCACAGAGTGTTTCTGTGCCAGATTTTATTGGTCACACAGGGCCAGTCCCGCATCATGTTGTGTGTGCTGGGAAATTGGACCACTGGGAGGCATTTTAGAGGCTGGTTACAAATGACAGGTCAACAGAGGTTAAGCTGTGGCATTCCCATACAATGTTTTCCTGTAGCCCTCGCAATGGGTGGGTGGGTCCTGTCCCTCACCTCTCAAGCCACTGGACCTTCAGTGGGGCACACGCCTTTGCTGCTCACAAGTCAAAATCCCTTCCCCCTGCCGCTAAAGTCTCCCATGTCACTGGACCATGCCACCACATGCTGTGGTCATTCATTAGCCCAGGGGCCTTCTTCCCTAAAGACTTTAACTCCTGGCTTTAGTTCTCTGCTCTACCACTCCTGCTTACTTTTTGGTGATTTCGATATCCACAAAAGTGATTCCTCACTATTCTGGCTCCCTACCACCTCCTCTGAGGATCCTGTCTTCCACCCCGTCTCAGCACTCATTCCCATGGTCATACCCTTGACCTTGCCATTATCAAAAGCCACAACTCCATTCTTGTGTCAATTCAGAGCATGCCATCGTATTCGAATTTATCTTCTAGTGCCTCATCTCCAACAATTCTTTGACTCCACCTGGCCCTCTAATTCATCGATCTTACTACCTTTTTATCCTGCTCATAGCTCATTTCCCTCCTCACTCCGCTCAAATGCCGTGACTTCCTCACACACGCCTGTACCAGTCTCCTACTGCTGCTATTACAAATTACCACAGACATAATGGTATTTGTGTACAACACAAACTTATTCTCTTACAGTTCTAGAGGTATGAAATCTGAAGTGGGTCTCATGGGGCTAACACCAAGCTGTTGGTAGGCCCTAGGGAGGACTCTGTTTCCTTGCCTTTTCTAGCTTCTAGGGGCTTCTAGCCCATATTCTTGCGCTCATTGTCCCTTCTGCCATCTTCAAGTCAACAATGCTGGGCTGAGTCTTTATACGGCCATTTTTTTAGTTCTTTCTTTTCTGTCTTCCTCTTCCACTTATAAGGACCCCCTGGGATCACATTTGGCCGGTGTGGACTGTACAGGATAATGTCTCCACTTCATGGTCAGCTGATTGCCAATCTTAATTCTATCTGCCACCTCAATATGGGTTTCTTTTTGCCAGGTAATCTTTTTTTAAAAAATTTTTTTTAATGTTTATTTTTGAGACAGAGAGAGACAGAGCATGAACGGGGGAGAGGCAGAGAGAAAGGGAGACACAGAATCAGAAACAGGCTCCAGGCTCTGAGCCATCAGCCCAGAGCCTGACGCGGGGCTCGAACTCACGGACCGCGAGATCGTGACCTGAGCCGAAGTCGGACGCTTAACCGACTGAGCCACCCAGGCGCCCCATCTTTTTGCCAGGTAATCTAACATATTCAGAGGTTCCAAGGATTAGGATGTGGATATCTTTGGGGGGGGGGCCTTATTCTGCCTCCCACCAGCCCCTCAAGTGCTTTGCCCTTCCCCCAGGTGATGTTACTAACCTGAGCAGAATCCCAAATCTCACTTCATCCGACCGGCCACCTCCTCCGTGTCTGCACCCGTGCCGCTCAGTGTGGCCGGACAAACACAGAAACCGGAGCTCACTCTCCATTCATGACCACTCCTCTCGAGCAAACCTCAGACTGCCAGCCGGATCTACTATATGTCCCTCGTCCATTCACTCTCCCTCTCTCCGTGATGACTTCACGCCTCCTCCTCTCTCTAGACCCCCACGCCTCCTTCCTTGTCCTCACTCTCCGCTGAGGCTGCTTGCTTCCTACTTCCCAAAGAAAATTGGGGCAGTCAGAAGAGAACTTCCTCAGACTCAGCAGCACAGCCACCCACCCACCTGCTCTGTGCTCGCACGCTGGCTTCCCTCTCTTGCTGCTGTGGTGGCGCTGCCTAAATTCAGCCCCCCTGCTGGAGGGAGTGAGCCCACCCCACTCACTTCCTCAGGGTCTTTACTCTCGGAAAGCCCCTGCACTTTCTTCCCGGTGCTCCATTTCCCTCTCTCCTCTCTTTTGGATACTTTTCCATCGGCATGCAAGCATTCTGTCATTTTTCATCTGCTGCAAAACAAAACTAAAATAAAGCCCTCTCTTGATCAGACATCGTCTCTCCATCTTCCCCGCTGTTCTGTGCAGCAAAACTTGAAAACTTGTTTCTTGGGTCCACTTCCTTCCCTCCCACTCTCCTGGATCCGCTCTTATCCGGCCTTGGCTTCCACCACGCTTCTCAAGGTCACCGCCCACTGCCAAGCTGCTAAATCAGTGTCCATTTTCAGTGTTCACCTTACTGAACTCCTGGCTGCATTTGATACATCTGGCCACTGCTTCCTCCGGAACACATGTCTCTACGCCCTCCTTGGTGTCCTGGTCTCTCGACGGCCACTCTCTCGAGTTGCTTTGCTGAGTCCTCCCCATCTCCTTGATCTCCGGCAGGGGGTGGTGGTGGTGGAGTGCCTGAATTCCCTGGGTGATCTCATCTGGGCTCTTAGCCCGAAATACCATTTTATAAGCCAGCGACCTCCAAATTCTGTCTGTAGCCTGGACCTCTCTCTGAACTCCAAACTCTTTTCCTATCTTGCGTTTGCAGGTCAGATAGATTTCTCAAAATGAAAATGGCCCAAACCCGTGATGGCCAGCCTGCCAGTTGCTCTGGCCAAGAATTTAGCATCAATCTCGACCCCTCTCTTTTCTTCCCACCTTCAACCAGTCCATCTGCCTTACGTCAGCTCTCCCTCCAAGAACATCTGGGGTCTGACCCCCTCCTCCCTTCCCACCACGCCCATGGCCCCCAATGTGGCCCCGTGTTGTCCCCCCAACACCCCGTTCCTCACTACCCTCTTACCTCTGTCCAGGGTCCTGACCAGCTATTCTCAACACAGGAACCGCTTTAGAAGGTAAATCCAGTCATGTCCCACCCCTACTCAAAGCCCTTTGGGAGTTCCTGTCTCTCTTTCTTTGGGTTGCTATAACAAAATGCCATGGACTGGGTGGCTTAGAAACCACAGAAATTTATTTCTCACAGTTCCAGAGGCTGCGAAGTTCAAGATCAAGGCTCGGGAAGATTTAGTGTCTAGTGAGGCCCTGCTTCCTGGTTCACAGAGGACCACATTCTCATTGTGTCTTCAGTGGTGGAAGAGGAAAGGGAGCTCCCTGGGGTCTCTTTCATGAGGGCACTAATTCCATTCATGAGGGCTCTGGTTTTATGACCTAATCATCTCCCGAAGGCCCCCACCTCCTAACAACATCACACTGGGGATTGAGTTTGAACACGACTTTGGTGGGTAGGGACACAAACATCTAGTCTATAGACTTCCTGTGTTCTACTAAGCCCATGAGCTGCCCCCTCAGCCTGGCTGACCTTACTTCCTATTATTCACTTCTCGATTATTCCCACACTTGCCTCCCTGCTGATCCTCCAGTAGGCCAGGCACACTCCCACCTAGAGGTCTTCCCCCTGGCCATTCCCCTGGCCAGGAATGTTCTTCAGACACCCACTCCCCTCATGCTTTCCTCCATGCCTTTGCTCACATGCCACCTTCTCAGAGTGGCTTGCGGACCACCTCATTTGGAACTTCGACCTCCTCCCTTGTACCGGCACTCTCTGCCCTTATTCTCTGCTGTATTTTTCTCCATTGACATGTGTTTCCATCTGTATCAATTTCCTATTGTCACTGTAGCAAGTGGCTACAAACAGGGGTTTAAAACAACACACATTTATTATCTTATAACTGTGGAGGTCAGACGGCCATGGGGCTGCATTCCTTTTGGAGGCTCTAAGGGATAATCTGTTTCCTTCTCTTTTCCACCTTCTAGAGGCTGCCTAAATCCTAGGCTTGTGACCCCTTCCTCCATCTTCAAAGCCAGCAGCACAGCATCTTGTTTACCTTGGGCCCACGTGGATAATCCAGGATAACACCTTCACCTCAAGATTCCTGAATTAATCATATCTGCAAAATCCCTTTTGCCACACAGGGCAAAACATTCACAAATTCACAGGGATGTAGAACATCTTTGGGGCGAGGCGCCTTCTTCAACCTACCCCACCTTCTGATAAACCATATTTTACTTCTGTATTTATCATCTGTCTTCCTGAGGGCAGGATTTAGACCCTTCGAGGAGGGTTTTTGTCTGTATCCTCAGTGCCTAGGACTATCCATGGCTAATCGTAGATGCTCAATAAATATTTCTGTGGCATGAACACTTGTTGTTTTGCCTGTTCTTGGGATATGTGTCACCAGCAGCAGTGACTGCTGTTTGAAAGCACATGCCACCTGTGGCAGGCAGTGTCCACAGTGCCTCGGGTGGCTTCAAGGAGGGTATTGGGTAGCCCCCCAGCCCAGCCAGGTTGATGATGGGAGCTGCATTCCCCTTCCATCAGCCGTGTCTTGGCAGGCTGCTTCAGTGCAATTCGATTGAATTCTTTGATGTGTTTTGAGTCCTGAGGTGGAAGGCTCGGTCCCACCCTGCCACACCAGGAGATGTCTAGAAAGAGCCTCTGTCTCCCTCAGATTCAAGCTAGAGAGATTCATCTTCAGTCTTGCACATGGTATTTTGTTACCATGGCAACTGAACTTCTAAAAAAACGGATGTCAAGCAACATGCGGATCTCAGTGCTCATGGCAACCACCGTTCTGCATATTTCAGGGAGAAAATGTGTCCTGCCTTCTTCCTGCCTGTGAGTTGAGGAGGGGGAAGGTGAGCTCAGCAGCACCAGATTTCCTTCCAGAATTGATGAGACACTGAGGTTTTTGGGTTAGAGGCTGGAGCCCTCCGCCAGTGTAAAAGCAGCTCTTTTCTACAAGGTCATATAACCAATGTCTTCCCCTCATCCTTGGAAGGAGCTCTGGCTTCTGTCCCTCCCTTCTTTGATGCTGTTCAAATCCCTGGAGCTTTGCTTGGGTTCTACCAGGGACATACATGGGAACCACTCCCACCCCTATGGGCTGAGGATCTGACAGGTGTAGGCATAACCATTCACCCATTGTTCTATTCATTTGCTCCTTGATTCATTCATGCATTTCCTCAGTAAACATTCCCTAAGACCCTACTATGTGCCAGACTGTGCTGGGGCTGCAGGGGCAAACAGGACACGGTTCAGTGATCTTCATTTTCCAGCCCAGAATCTTACAGAGGAGATAAGTAAACACATAAATTACAAAGCAGCTTGAAAGAAAGAGGCGTGCACAAGGCACCGGGAGGAAGGGAGGGCTTAACTCTGGCGTAGATGTAGGTGGGGGGTGGAAAGCAAAGAACCCAGCCTTGTGTTAGCTTCTTTTATGCCCCTTGTGAGCTTACATTTTGCTGGGACAGACCAATGATAAACATACGCATTATTAAAATATAATTTAGTAGGTGGTGGCAATTCTATTTTCCCTGAAGAAAAATAAAGCAGGGAAGTGGGTAGGGACAGCTAATGCCAGGGAGTTAGGATTAGCAGTTGAGATTCGGTTCAGTTGGGAGTAACAAAAAAGCCAAAGCAAAAGTGTCTTAAAAAAGAGAAAAGTTCCCTTCTCTGTGATGCGTATAAGAAGTCCAGGGTGGGGGCGCCTGGGTGGCGCAGTCGGTTAAGCGTCTGACTTCAGCCAGGTCACGATCTCACGGTTCGTGAGTTCGAGCCCCGCGTCAGGCTCTGGGCTGATGGCTCGGAGCCTGGAGCCTGTTTCCGATTCTGTGTCTCCCTCTCTCTCTGCCCCTCCCCCGTTCATGCTCTGTCTCTCTCTGTCCCAAAAATAAATAAAAAACGTTGAAAAAAAAATTAAAAAAAAAAAAAAAAGAAGAAGTCCAGGGTGGCTTTATAGCCACTGGGGGACCTAGGTCCCACTTAGGTTATTGCTGTGCTGTCCTCAACACCTAGCTTCTCCCTCATGATCCAGTATGGCTGCTGGAGCTCCAGCTATCTTGACTATATTCCAGCCAGCAGGAACAAAGGAGGGAGTACAGGAAGATGTGCCTCTTTCTAGAATCAGGCTGTGTCTTGTGATCAATGTATATATTTAATGAGGTGTTTCTTTCCCTACTCTTTTTAATGTTTATTAATTTTTTGAGACAGAGAGTGAACAGGGGAGGAGCAGAGAGATAGGGGGACAGAATCAGAAGCAGGCTCCAGGCTCTGAGCTATCAGCACAGCACAGAGCCTGATGTGGGGCTTGAACTCACAAGCTGTGAGATCTTGACCTGAGCTGAAGTCGGACGCTCAACCGACTGAGCCACCCAGGCACCCCTCCCTACTGTTGATTAAATTGATGCTGTGTTGCTGAGAACATTCCCTAGAAGTTTGATGTGACACTTCCCTTTCCTCTCCTTTGTCCAGAACTTAGTTGCTTAGATGGTTATACTGCTGCAAGGAGGGCTGGGAAATGTAGTTTTTATATGCCCAGCTAAAACTGAGGGCTTTTATGACAAGGAAAGAAAGGATGGGATGAATATTGGGGTGCAGTTAGCTGTCTCTGCCACACGTTGTCACACAGATTTGATTAGATAATGAATACAAAGGATTTGGCATAGATTAAGCACTCTGTAAATACTAGCTGTATTTCAACACAAAGTTTTCTCAATATATGTGTACCTGGGAGCTATTTGTACATGGTAAACATTGAGTAGAGGGAGAAATGAGTAGAGGTAAAGGGTCAGGTCTCAAGTGACTGACCCATGGCCACAGGACTGAAAGGTGGGCATTGAGTGGGTCTGCCTGGGAAAGAGCAGGGAGTCATATGGGGTGAAGGTGTGTCAGGCATGACTCTCAGGAAGTCCTCTGAGTTCCTGGGGACCATGTGTCCCACAAGATGCCATAGTAGGTGGGCACAGAAGATGTGGCCAGTGAGTGCTGGCCACTGGCTTCTGCGGTCCTTTCCAGCACATGGGCGTTGTTACCTCTTGTCCCGGCCTGAAAGGTGTTGGCCACACAGTTTGGTGGCTTTTCAGAGTGGTTTCTCTCACTCTGACATGCCTCTGCTCTGTCAAAAACTCCTTGCTATTGACTGATTATAGAGTCCAGACTCCACCAAGCAGTAGGCTTTGATACAAATGTATTAAAGTAATTAATTAAAGGACCTCGCTGATCTGCTCTGATTTATTTTTTCTAGCCTCTTTCCCCACCACCTCTTCCTCCCTGCCCCCTCGCCCCCCCCCCCAAACCTGGAATCTCTTCTTCTGTAACTCAATTGTTGCATTCTTTTGAGGAACCTTGGGTTATCAAACTGTTATTTAAAAACAATTGTTTCAATGGAAAAAACAAACAAACAAGAGCTAGAATGTTTCAGACTTTAAATGCTAGGAGTTTGTGGGCTCATCTGATCCTTTTCTGGTCTCAACCTGCAGCCCCTGGACCATAGGAATGAATACATGTCCTAGATTAGGCAATCATATTATCCCACCCCTTGGCCACAGTGTTTGGTCCAGGCATGGACATATGACCCAAGGTAACCAATGTGAGGTCTTCCCTAAGATTTTTCCTGAGTGAAACTATTGGGAAACTCTCCCAGTGCCCCCTCCCATTTTGCTTGCAAGATAAGGGGCTTAACTTGGTGCTGCTTGCGACTATGATGTAATTATAAGGAGAAGGACTAATGGTAGTAGGACAGATGAAGCAAAAAGGCAGAGAAAGGCAGAGGAGAGGAGGAAGGAGGAGGTGGAAGAGGGGAAGGGGAGAAGAGAAGAGAATGAATAAATACGGGTGCATTTGAGTCCTAGATCCATGTGCCCTATAGGCGGCCTTCACCACTGTACCTTTCCTAGTTAGAACATTGTTTTGTAAATAATTTTTCCTTTTTGCTCAAGCTAGTTTGAGTTGAGCCAGAGCTGGGACCAGAGCAAGGCGAGCTTGCTTGTATGAAGCTGAGAATGAGTGCCTCCTTAAATTTGTATCCTAGAGTGCTCACTGGCTGCACCTCTGTCTTGGCCCTCAGCTGAGTTTCACTGACTTGTAACTGAGTGAATTTTTGCCCCATCTAAACTCTACTTGTATGTTGTAATTGCAGGTTAAAAACGTTATATTAGTTGATCACATTGGCCAAATACGTCTACATATTAATGAGCACATCCTGAAGAACATAGACGACTGGATGAAAGCCAGCTGGCTTCTAGGCTAAGAAAGCAAACTATAGCCCATTCCACAACCGCCAAGGACTGGCTGGGCTGTAACACAAGCTATTATGCCAAGAATGCGGTTGTATTGGTTATAACTTGGTCAGCTATCATTTGTAAATTTCTCAGAGCTCTTGTCGCTCTGACTTGTCTTATGGCTGGGAGAGTGGACACTAATTCGTCTCCCCTTCTTTGGGTAACAGTGCCTAGTACAGTGTTTGTTGCATAGAAGGCACTCAGCAGATATTTCTTGGATGGAACTGAACAGCACTCTGATCTCTGGCCAGTCTGCACGCCACAACACATCTAAGAGTGGCTAGGCATTCCTTCTTCCCTGACCTCAGTGATTAGCTCAGGGATGGATGTGTGACCCAGGGAAGTCCACGGGACTTGAATCCCAGGACCTTTGTTGAAACCACTAGGAAAGAGAAGTCCTCTTCCACTGGGACTGCAAAGCTGTGAGGATGTGGGTCTGGGGCAATGAATGACCATTTTACGACCTGGGGAATGACTGTCTAAGAATGGAACAGAAGAGGGGTGCCTGGGTGGCTCAGTCGGTTAAGCGTCCGACTTCGGCTCAGGTCATGATCTCGCGGTCCGTGAGTTCGAGCCCCGCGTCAGGCTCTGTGCTGACAGCTCGGAGCCTGGAACCTGCTTCGGATTCTGTGTCTCCCTCTCTCTCTAGCCCTCCCCTGTTTGCACTCTGTCTCTCTCTGTCTTCCAAAAATGAATAAATGTTTAAAAAAATTAAAAACAAAAAGAATGGAACAGAGGAAAGAGAGAAAGGTGAGTCCTGATGACATGACTTGAGTCCTGGATCCAACCAACCCTGAACATTTCAGTTATTTGACCCAATGCATTCTATTTTTTGTGAAAACATGTTAGAGTTGAGCTTCCACACTTGTCCCTGAAAAAGCCCTCATTCCTATAGTTTTTTTTTTTTTAATCTGTGTATCTGTTAGGATGCTCTTGGTGGTAGTACTTACCAATGGCCAATTCACTGGGATTACACAATAAGCTTTATTATCCCATTGACAAGAAATTCAGGGATGGAACACCTTCAGGCACAGTTTGACCAAAGTTCCGGCTCTGCTTCTCTATGATTTTCTTGGATTTTTCCCTGCTCCACGTATTGGTCTTTGTGGCAGCAAGAGGGCTTCAACAGGTGCATCACACCCACATCCGCCCGTCAGAGGCAGAAAAGGGACCAGCTCTTTCAGCTTGTGCTTCTTAAGAGCAACTTCCTGAGGCCCCTCAACAGACCTTCTCTCCCAGCTCATTGGCTAGAACTGGGTCATGTGCTCATTCCTAAGCTAATCCCTGGCGAGGGGACCAGGGCCGCCGTGATTGGCTGGGGCCGAAGCCAAGGTCCGCCTCTTGCAACACGTGGTTCCACAGAGGGTCCTACATTTCTCTCTTCCTCTCCCGTGTTTATGATCTGTTTCCTCGTCAGGGTCTGTCCCATCTGCTTCACACACAGGCAACTTCCTCCCATCTTGCACTCTTTTCAGCCACCGTAATGTTTCTCTGCTTCCCTCCATTAGAGTTAGGTGTGCTCAGGGGTGGCAGAACTCCAAGGAAGTTTCCGAGGTGTGCAGAGAAGCTCAATGTTCAGCCTTTTCCTCAGGATGGTCAGAGCTTCGGGATGGCAGAACCAGGGCCAAGAAGGGGAAGTGCCAGAGACACAGATGGCTGCCAATAGACTCCCGTGAGGTAGTGAGTTCTCCACCAAAGGAATTATTCAAGTAAAGGCTGGATGACCCTCTCTGAGTCAGTATAGAAGGACTTTTTCTACTGGGAGTGAGCTTGGAATGGGTTTGCTCATTCATTTATTTATTCAACAAGTATTTATTGAGCACCTACTAAATACCAGTTCCTGGGCTAGATGCTGAGAATGCAGCAGGTAACAAGACAGCTACAGCTTCTGGGCTCATTCAGCTTAAAATTTAGCAGGAGAGACGGACCTTAAATGAGTCATTATACATGTATGTATGCAATAAAAAAAAATTAAACGTTTATTCAGTTTTTGAGAGAAAAAGAGAGACAGAGCATGAGCAGGGGAGGGGCAGAGAGAGGGAGACACAGAATCTGAAGCAGGCTCCGGGCTCTGAGCTGTCAGCACAGAGCCCGACGCGGGGCTCGAACTCACAAACCATGAGATTATGACCTGAGCTGAAGTTGGATGCTTAACCGACTGAGCCACCCAGGGGCCCCATATACATGTACATACATAACTGCAGGTATGGTAAGCGGCCCCCAAAGTCCCCCTTTGAATCGAGGGTGGATGATTCTGTGTGCACACTGCTTAGCTGAGTGCCTGGCGCATAGTAGGTATTCAGTGAATGTCACTCTTATTGCCTAACCGTAGAAACCCTACGGCAATGTTTTCCTCCTCTGGGCCTCTGTATCATCTGTATCTGTGTGTTACTCATTTGCCATTTGGCCAAATTTGATTTTCTTATTAAACTTTTAATGTAAACTGTTTATCTTGTGACCACAGCAAATCTTCCCCCCAGAAACTGCTTGGGCACTTGGGTGGCTCAGTTGGTTGAGCGTCCGACTCTTGATTTCCACTCGGGTCATGATCCCGTGGTTCCTGAGATTGAGCCCCACGTGGGGCTTTGCGCTGTCAGCGAGGAGCCTGCTTGGGATTCTCCCTCTCTCCTTCTCTCTCTGCCCCTCCCTCACTTGCACGCACATTCTCTCTCCCTCAAAATCAATATTAAAAAAAGAAACTACAACAGTAACCTAGCAAATGATGACAAACAGATTCAACTAGTTAAAAAAACTAGAATTGTTCAAATTTATGAACTCCTTGACTGCATTCGGCAAGCCAAGAACACAAACAGTAATTAAAAGGAGAATGATTCCTAACCTGTCCGTAGCAGTTTCCCACACGTCTGCTTATGTGGGCTGACAGCAGTCCCCTGCGGAAGGCAGGGGATATTACCTGCCTTTCTGGCTAAGAAAACACAGGCTCAGAATGGGGAAATGGTTTGTCCTGGGGAGGAGAATGTTTCTTTCTCGAATTTCTAAGTAGCTCGAATAGAATCCCAGCTGGAAGATAATCTGGGGGATCATCTACTTCTGGTTTCCCATTTTACAGATGAGAAACAGGCTCAGGAAGGGGCTGGGACTTGCCCTGCTGGTAAATGGCAGAGCCTAGGGCTCAAGCTTGCCTAATCCCCCTTTTCCAATACCCAGGTGCTGGTCCTTCCAACTGGGCAAGGGGTGCCATTAACAGCTAAGGCAGCTCCTGAACTTCCCAGGTGAGGCTGGGGGGTGAAAGTAACAACAGGTGAGGGTCACAGGACCTGCTGGGAAATAACAAGACTGAGGCATAGTCGAGCGCCTGGAAACAGCCCGGCGTGGGGCCACAGTTAGCCTGAGTGCTCCCCTTAAATCTCCAGATCCTCCCTTTTCCTTTTCTCCCCTCCCTACATCCCAGTTCCTTTCATCCTCGAGCTTTTCACCTACTGCTTCTTGTGCTCCTCGCGCCTCCTTGTGGCTAAAAGTATCCACTGCAGCACTGACTGCACCTGTTCCTGGGAAAATGCTGGAAAATCACGGAATGTGGAGGTCGAAGGACGTTTGGATATCATTTTACAAATAATTTCCATCTTTTTCCGGAGTAATAAAACCAACCTGAGTCAGGATTAGAGCTCAGGAGTCCTGGTTCCTAGACGATTTCCCCAAATGGGCTGTCATTGACTAAATCTTTGAGTGGGAGTAACTTGTGGGATTCAGGGTAGGAAATGACCGACCAATCACTAAGTTGTTTTCAGGGCTAACGATATGAATGAAGTGAAAGCAGGTATAGTTTAGTGCTTAAGCACGTAGATCTGGAGAACGATGAAGTTGGATAAACCCTGCCACATCACCTCCCTGAGCCTCAGTGTCCTCATCTGAAAATGGGGAGGAAGATGGTATATAACCACTTTACTAGCATGAGACGGCACACAGAAAGCCCAGCGCCTGGAGCATCATATATGCAGAATGGATTGTAGACCTACATGTAAATCTGAAAACTATAAAACTCTGGGGAGAAGCCAGGAGAAAATCTTTGTGATCTTAGGTTAGGTAAAGATTTCTTAGATGCGACACAGAAGACATGGTCCATAGAGGAAAAAAAAATGATATATTGGACTTCATAAAAGTCAGCTGCTTCTGCTCCCCAAAAGACAATTTAAGAGAATAAGTCAAGACATGATAGTGAAGAAAATATTTATGGGGCACCTGGTTGGCTCAGTCCATGTGACTCTTGATCTCAGGGTTGTGAGTTTGAGCCCCACGAGGGGTGTAGAGATTACTTAAAATCATTTTTTTTAAAGAAAATATTTACAAATCACATATTTGATAAAGGACTTGCATCCAAAATATATAAAGAACTCTCAATAATTAGAAAGTAATACAGCCCAACAGGGGTGCCTGGGTGGCTCAGTTGGTTGGGCGTCTGACTTCAGCTCAGGTCACGATCTCACAGATCATGGGTTCGAGCCCCACGTCGGACTCTGTGCTGTCAGTGCAGAGCCCGCTTCAGATCCCGTGTGTGTGTCTCTCTCTGCCTCTCTAGCCCTACCCTGCTCGCTCCTGTGCACGCTCCCTCTCTTTCTCTCTCTCAAAAAAAAAAAAAAAAAAGTTAAAAAGAAAGAAAGCCATACAGCCCAACCAAAAAAAGAAATGGGAGGAAGATTTGAGCAGACACTTCACCCACGAATATAGACACGTGGCATATAAACACATAAAAATCTTCAACATCATTAGTCATTAGAGAAATACAAATTATAACCATGATGAAATGTATTACACACCTATTAGAATGTTTACAATCAAAAGGCTGATCGTTCCAAATGTTGGTGAGGGTGTGGAAGATCTGGAACTCACATACACCGCTGGTGGGAACATAAAATGGTACAACCATTTTGGAAAGTGTTTAGAAGTTTCTTAAACAGTTGCATGTTTATTTACCGTATGACCTGACATCCCAGTCCCAGAGCAGTGAAAGCTTATGTCCATATAAATGCTTGAGCGTGAATGTTCGAAGCAGCCTTATTTGTAATAGTTGAAAACTAGAGACAGCCCAAATGTTCATCAACAGGTCAACGGATAAACCAATTGTGGTGTATCTACATAATGGAATACTCTCCGGCAGTAAGAAAAGGATGAACTATTATTAATACGTGCAACAACATCGTTGAACCTCAAAATGACGATTCTGAGTGTAGGAAGCCAGAGAAGGGAGAGTATATGTTGCATGAGTCCATTTATATAAGATTTCAGAAAACACAAACTAATTTATAGTGACAGAAAGCAGATCAGTGGTTTCCTGGGGATGAAGCAGTGGTGGGGCAGAAGAGAGGGATCGCCAAGAGATGTCAGGAACCTTTCTGGGGTGATGGATATGTTTACTATCTTAATTGTGGTAAGGGTTTCATGGGTCTGTACAGATGTCAAAACTAAGTTTATTGTATGTCAATAAAGCTGTTTAAAAAAAGAAAATTACAGTTCATAACATAGTATGTTGAGGAGTTTCAAAGTGAAGTTGTGACAGATCAGTCCCCATCTAGAGACTGATACTTCTCCTGTGATTTGCGGTGCTGGTGAGGCCAAGCCCTAAGCACTCTATCCTCACAGGCCATTTTGCTTTCCAGAAGATCTCCCATCTTTGTGCTGGAACCTTTGGTCAGTCAATGGTGAGTAGGTGCCCTGGCCCAAAGGAAACTGAGAGAAAGGAAACCCATTGGGCGTCCACTACCCCTCCCACCCCCTACTGTGGGTGCAACCTCTTTTGGGAAATCCTTGAAACCTACATCCTTCCATGAGCTTCTGATAGCAGCATCCTCAGAGATGGACTGCGAACCATCTTGCTGACCTCCAGACAACTTGGTCCCTCCCTCTTCATCAGACTTTTCACGAACTGCCTTGAATCGATCTTTCAGATGCTTGCCCATGTTTCCTTTCCTTTTTCCTTTTTATATTTCGAGTTTTTACTTAAATTCGTTAGTTAACATACAGTGTAATATTAGTTTCAGCTATACCATTTAGCGATTCAACACTTCCATACAATACCTGGACCTCATTGCAACAAATACCCTCCTTAATCCCCATCACCAGTTTATCCATCCCCCCCCCCCCACCCCTCTGGTAACCATCAGTTTGTTCTCTATAGTTAAGAGTCTGTTTCTTGGTTTGCCCCCCTCTCCCCCGCCCATGCTTATTTGTTTTGTTTTTTAAATTCCACATACGAGTGAAATCCTACGGTATTTCTCTTCCTCTACTGACTTCTGACCTACTTAGCAAAATACTCTCTAGCTCCATCCATTTTGTTGCAAATGGCAAGATTTCATTCTTTATTTATGGCCGAGTAATATTCCATTGTGTGTGTGTATATATATGTATATACATATGTATGTATATGTGTGTGTGTGTACATATATGTATATATATATATATATATATATATATATATGTACGTGTATACACACACTATATCTTCTGTCTTTATCCATTCATCAGTTGATGGACACAGGCTAGTTCCATAGTTTGGCTACTGTAGATAATGCTGCTATAAACATTGGGGTGCCTGCATCCCTTTGAGTTAGGATTTTTGTGGTCTTTGGGTAAATACCTAGTATTGTAATTGCTGGATTGTAGGGTAGTTCTATTTTTAACCTGAAGAAGTGTTTAAACCTGAGCATTTTTGCGCTAGGTTTGATGAAGGATGGGCAGTTGTGGAGAAGTGTGATAGGACAAAGGGTATGAGGTAAGTGTAGTTAACTGGGGGAAATTTAGCAAGTCTTGTTTGTTATGATTCTTTTCTTTTTAAAAATTTATTAATTAATTTTTAAACTTACATCCAAGTTAGTTAGCATATAGTACAACAATGATTTCAGGAGTAGATTGCTTAATTCCCCTTACCCATTTAGCCCATCCCCCCTCTCACAACCCCTCCAGTAACCCTCAGTTTGTTCTCCATATTCAAGAGTCTCTTATGTTTTGTCCCCCCTCCCTGTTTTTATATTCTTTTTGCTTCCCTTTCCTTGTGTTCATCTGTTTTGTATCTTAAATTCCTCATGTAAGTGAAGTCATATGATATTGTCTTTCTCTGACTAATTTCGCTTAGCATAATACCCTCTAGTCCCATCCATGTAGTTGCAAATGGCAAGATTTCATTCTTTTTGATTGCTGAGTAATACTCCACTGTGTATATATAATACACACACACCCACACACACACACACACCACATCTTCTTTATCCATTCATCCGTCGATGGACATTTGGGCTCTTTCCATACTTTGGCTATTGTCAATAGTGCTGCTGTAAACATTGGGGTGCATGTGCCCCTTGGAAACAGCATACCTGTATCCTTTGGATAAACACCTAGTAGTGCAATTGCTGGGTCATAGGGTAGTTCTATTTTTAATGTTTTGAGGAACCTCCATATTGTTTTCCAGAGTGGTTGCACCAATTTGCATTCCTACCAGCAGTGCAAAAGAGATCCTCTTTCTCCACATCCTCGCCAACATCTATTGTTGCTTAAGTTGTTCATGTTAGCCCTTCTGACAGGTGTGAGGTGGTATCTTATTGTGGTTTTGATTCGTATTTCCCTGATGATGAGTGATGTTGACCATTTTTTCATGTGTCGATTGGCCATCTGGATGTCTTCTTTGGAGAAGTGTCTATTCATGTCTTTCGCCCATTTCTTCACTGGATTATTTGTTTTTGGGGTGTTTGATAAGTTCTTTATAGATTTTGGATACTAACCCTTTATCTGATATGTCATTTGCAAATATCTTCTCCCATTCTGTCGGTTGCCTTTTAGTTTTGCTGATTGTTTCCTTTGCTGTGCAGAAGCTTTTTATTTTGATGAGGTCCCAGTAGTTCATTTTTGCTTTTGCTTCCCTTGCCTCCAGAGTCATGTTGAGTAAGAAGTTGCTGCGGCCAAGATCAAAGAGGTTTTTGCCTGCTTTCTCCTCGAGGATTTTGATGCCTTCCTGTCTTACATTTAGGTCTTTTCATCCATTTTGAGTTTATTTTTGTGTCTGGTGCAACAAAGTGGTCCAGGTTCATTCTTCTGCATGTCGCTGTCCAGTTTTTCCAGCACCACTTGCTGAAGAGACTGTCTTTACTCCATTGGATATTCTTTCCTGCTTTGTCAAAGATTAGTTGGCTATACGTTTGTGGGTGCATTTCTGGGTTCTCTATTCTGTTCCATTGGTCTGAGTGTCTGTTCTTGTGCCAGTACCATACTGTCTTGATGATTACAGCTTTGTAGTATAGCTTGAAGCCCGGGATTTTGATGCCTCCAGTATTTGGTTTTCTTTTTCAAGATTGCTTTAGCTACTCGGGGTCTTGTCTGGTTCCATAGAAATTTTAGGATTGTTTGTCCTATCTCTGCAAAGAATGCTGGTGTCATTTTGATAGGGATTGCTGCCCCATGTTTTCTACTAGATCAACATATTTCCTTTTTGCCATGGCTGTTGGGAAGCTCACAGTCAAGGATGGTGTCCAATTGTAACGATTAACTCATTCTAGGGGCCTAGTAACAGGTCGTTTCTTGCTTCCTTTAGCTGATTTTTGTTATTGATTGATTGCCTTTTAAAAATTGTTTATTTATTTATTTTTGAGACAGAAAAAGAGAGTGAGCGAAGAGGGCAGAGGAAGAGGGAGAATCTCAAGCAGGTTGCGTGCTGTCAGTACAGAGCCCGATGCCGGGCTCGAACCCATGAACTCTGAGATCATGACCTGAGCTAAAACCAAGAGTCAACGCTCAACTGACTGAGCCACCCAGGTGCCCCTAATTGATTGATTTCTATATTTGTTTTTAATTTATCTGTTCTTTGGTATGTTCTATCTTAGGAAGTCATCTCAGATTCTTTACCCAAACAGGTGCAGTTTCAATCATCGTGAAAAGAAGAAAAAGTCTCCTGTACTCTGCGAGAGGTTAGGGGGCATGCCCTGTACATTATCCTCATGTCCCACCGTATCTGGGAGAGTACATAGCATGCGGAAAATGCTCATTAAAAATATGCTAAATACATTATATAATTCCTAATACTTATGATGTTCGTGGCTCTCCCCATGGAAAGTTCTGTAAGGACACTGAATGACAATCGGATGTGAATCTTTTCTATTTTCTGTCTCCTGTGGCACCTGTCTGGGAACATCAGTGCAGCGGCTAAGATGCCAGTTTTCCTTTTATTTGGTGCCTGGACTCTGCTAAATGCCTCACTGGACGGACAGCCTAAGAGGCTCACAGAGAACTGTTGCTCCTCTGAGAGAAAATCAATGACAAAAGTCTGGTACTCAGTGTTTCCAGTGGTGGCAGTGTCCTTGGTAACCCATCTGTCTCAGGTTTGCCCCCCAACTCCCACCTCCTAGAGTCTCCGCCTGGTGCGTTATGAACTTAACTCACTCTCTTGAAATCAGAGGCTCATCTTCACCTCGTGATTCAGTGAGGACAGCCATTCTGAGCTGGGAATGGCTCCCTCGGGACATCTGGCAGCAGCCGAAACTGCCCATCTCTCAATCGTTCCTAACAAGATCCACATATCATGCACATTTCAAAATGGCCCAATAGGACTGTGCTCAGCATGGCTAATGAAGGATTTTAGCCTTTGGCAAAGAAATGGCAGGGTTGGTTAAAATCAAACTGTTTCGTTTAAGACTGATGGTCTTTTAACAAGCTCCCAAGGAACCCATGAAAGCGTCTGTAGAATAAAGCAAATGATCAGAACCCATAAACAAGGACCCTTTAGTGGAGATGCCACACCTGTTTGCGTTTTTACATTCCCTTTTTTGTTCTTCCCCCTGCTGTGTGCTAAGGATATAGGGATTTTGATGATGAAAAAGAAAAAAAACCCAAAACCAGATTAGATCACGTGCTGCTGGTTCTCAGCCAGCTTTACTAGATTGCATCTCCCAAATGAAGAAGTTGAAATTTTTGTTTTGACATTTAGGAGACTACAGGACCTGACTGCCACCTTCCTTTTTAATTACTTGCTCCCCGTTCTCTGTCATCACGTGTCCTGGGCTCGGGCTGTCCCAGCCAGCTCTTGGTAGCTTTGCACTTTTTGCTTATCTTCCTTCCTCTGCATGAAGTCTTTCCTACTCCCACCTCCCCACTCCACCCTCCGTCATGTTTACAGAACTCAAATTCCTTCCCTAGTGAGGAGAGGAAGCTGCACCTCCCTATGCGGGCGGAGTTTTGGTTGCCCTAATTCCATTGGGCCCGGATAGCAGATACCTGTCCATTTCTGCTTCTCCCCAAGACCCTACACTGCCAGAGGGCAGAGGCTGGGTATATACGGTTGTATCTTCTAGTGCCCAGCCAGAGCCTTGGATGCAGAAGGCTCTCATAATCATGGGTTGTGGAGCGGCGTGTTCTTCTTGTTCTTTTTAAAATCAGGTTTTATTAGTTCAAAACATGCCATACGTTTTCATGCTCAAAAGGTACAAAAGAGTCAAAAGTCACCCTGTTCTCTAGCCACCAGATTCCTTTCTATGTAAACAACCAATATCATCAGCTTTTTATGAATCTTTCTAGATATATGTAAACATATATATTTCCCCCTCCTTTTTAAAAAAGTTTATTTATTTTGAGAGAGAGAGAGAGAGCACATGCGCAAGTGGGGGAGGAACAAAGAGAGAGAGAGAATCCTAAGCAGGCTTCATGCTATCAGTGCAGAGACCAACATGGGGCTTGAACACACAAACTGTAAGATCATGACCGAGCTGAGATTAAGAGTAGGATGCTTAACTGAGTCACCCGGGCACTCCCTCCCTCCTTTTTAAAATAAATGGGATCATACTTAAACAGGTTTGCACTTGGCGTTTTCACATTACTATGCTCATATACACCTACTTAAAAATTTTTTTTAATGTTTATTTTTTAGAGAGACAGAGCCGGACAGAGCATGAGCGGGGCAGGTGCAGAATGAGAGAGGGTGAGACAGAATCCGAAGCAGGCTCCAGGCTCTGAGCTGTCAGCACAGAGCCTGACGCGGGGGTCGAACTCACAAGCTGTGAGATCACGACCCGAGTCGAAGTCGGACACTCCGCTGACTGAGCCACCCAGGTGCCCCTCATATACACCTATTTTTAAAACTTACTTAACCAATTAACTATTGATAACGTTGACATTGTTTTTATTCTTGTTATTAAAAACAATGCTGCAATGAATAATCGTGTATATTTGCCATGTTCAGATGTGTAAGAATTTATGTAGGGAGAATTTCTGGAGGTGGCATTTCTAGGCCAATGGGTGTGGGCACTTTTACTCTTGGTCATCATTGCCTAATTGTTAATTATAAGGAATGTGCAGTTTCACACCCATCAGCAATATATGACAGCCTCTGTCCCTGCACCTTTGCCAACACAATGTGTTACTAACTTTTGGGCAAGTTCCATTAATAAAATTAAAGTTAGACTTCATTTTAAGTGTATATGCGTGTGACAAATTCACGATCACCTCTTGGATTGAAAATCATCAAAAGTATCTGGAGATGTTAACAATCTGGAGATTCTAACCCCGTGTTCTTGGTTAGACTCCAAGTAATTCTTGGTTGACTCCAAGGATAATTAAGGAATGTGGTCGAAAATGTCACGGATAGCCAATTTCTTTAGTAAAGAGGTTTTATTTTTGTGGCGAAATTTACAGATTTTAGATGCATGTTACATATTAATTTTGACCAGTGGGTACCTTCCTACATTTTCAAGAATTTGAAGCATAACCTGTAGGAGCCAGCTTGATGAACACACGGATGTTTTGGGTAAGATCTTGTGTATCTTCTGATTATTTTAGTTAAGAGATCACTAAAGAGGTCAGAAGATAGTCTGGAAGCTGCTGTATAGTCGTCTTGTGAGGATTAAATGGCATGTCCGTAATACTTTTGTCACAGTAGCCGACACATAACAGGCACTCAACAAAATAGCTGTAATTATTAGTTAACAAATATGTTGTTGTAGGGGTGATGGCAGATTAAAGGGCTACTTTGGTGATATAATCTGCCCTCTTGGAGGTTAAGGGCTCTGGAGTGCGATAAATTCCTCTCTAGCACTCATTAGCAGTGTGACTTTGTGCATATTCCCTAACTTCCCCGGCCTCAGTTTTCGCGTCTGTAAAGTGGAAGAATAAAATCCGAGGCTCAAGGTTTGCCATCAGCTTAAATGTGCAATACTCCTAAGTGTCTGCTAACACTCGTCCTCTTCTTTCTTCTCAATCTACTGATTGGAGCCATCCAAGAACCCATCAAACAACCCAGTAAGCCCAGGAAACCAGACGGATCGAGACCAGGGCGGCGCGAGCACGTCAACTGTGGCCGGTGCGCCGCGCGTCCAAGGGGAAGAAGGGTCCGGAGCGCCAAGCCGCCGCCGAGCTCCCCCAAACCATCCCTCTCCTCCCCTCTGCGAAGGAGACCCCGCCGCGGTGCAGGCCGCCGCAGCCGGACGATCACCCCGGCAACGCCGCCTTCCGGTCTGCTCGGCCCCGCCCACTTCCGGTGCCGGCGCGGCGCGTCATCGCCTGGGGACAGAGAGCGGGTCTCGCGAAGGGCGGTGCGGGGGTGCGGTCCCGGGTGGAGGGCGGCGGAGCTCCGGGGGCGCGCGGCCTGACCTCGGCGTCGCCGCCGGCACGCGGCCATGGAGAGCGGAGGGCGACCCTCGCTGGGCCAGTTCATCCTCCTGGGCGCCAGCTCTGTCGTCACCGCCGTCCTGTACTCCGTGTACCGGCAGAAGGCCCAGGTCGCCCAAGAGCTCAAGGTCAGTGCTGGAGCCAGCCTGGCCTCAGCCGGGTCACCCCTGCCCCCGGTCCTGGTGAGCCCACGGTTCGCCTTGGGCCGCTCCAGCGTCGGAAACTTGGCCAAAGGGGAAACCGGCCCTGACAGGTGTCGCTCCGCCAGTCCCTGGAAGAGCTAGGACCAGAATTCGGGTTTCGTAATAACCGTTTCACTGCCCCCTTTCCTCCGAAGCCCCTGTCATTACTCGGAATCTCGATTTCATGACTTTATTCGACAACTATTTGTTGACCACCGACTCTGCTCCAGGCCCTCGGGGACCAAAGTCCCTCCCCTCACGGAGATCGCATTCTGGTACAAGCAGACAGACAGTAACAAGTACATCAGATGGTATGACAGATGGGGAGAAAAATACTACAAAATAATGTGGGGAAGAGAGGAAATGCAATGCTGGAGAAAGGGAGGTTTGCTATTTTAAATAAGGTGACATTTAACAGAGCCCAGGAGGAGGTGAGGGAGACCGTGCAGGTGTCTAGGGGAAGAACAATTCAGATGGAGGCGATAGCAAGTGCAGAAACCCTAGACTTTGCCCATTTATGTAACTACTCAGTTCCTTGCTTCTACAGACTCTTCCTTTTTAATATTTTAGTTATTTTAAAAATAACTCTTCCTTGGGCTGCCCTTTACAGCTTAGCACCTTCTCATCTTTTTTTTTTTTTTCATCACGATAATTTTTTGAGGTAGAGAAAATGACAGTTCCCTCCAGATTGCAAAGCAGGAAATTGAGAGTCAGAGGAAAGGTCTTACAGCTGGTCTGGTTGGAACTTAACGTGAGGTCTTTTGATTCCAAGTGTGGGATTTTTTTTTTTTTTTTTTTTTTTTTTTCTCCGATTGACCACATTGCTTAATTGTGAATGTCTGGCCCATGAGAGATGGACCTCTTTAGGTCAGAGGCAGGGTCCCATTTGTGCTTTGTCTTTCTTTCCTTCTAGGTTCTAACTCCGTGCTTGACGAGTGATAGATGCTCAGTAAATGTTTGTCGATTCCTTTTGGCTGAAATGTCCCAATATCGCAGTTAGGGCTTAACTTGACATTTATTTGAAGAAGGATTCCTAAACCAGACTCAGCTCATTATCATCATATCGTTTTCAGTGGAATCCCTGCTATCGAGGGGCGTGTTGGAATCCATCTGGAATGAACCGGGTTACCACGCAGTTGGATTTGTGGTGCATATGGCCTCCTCGTGAGATTCCAGCTGCCCAGTTGTTTTTCTGATTATAAATAAGTCACTCCTGAAGTGATTGGCTAGGAGTGTAACTGATAACTTCACTCGCTGCCTCTCAAAGTCAGAAATCAGGTTGGCATCAGGCTGGCTGAATGTGGGAGCTTTGAAACCGTGAACTCTCCAGGATCCGTTTTCGAAAAGTCTTGCCAGTTAGTTCCCAAATGAGGATGAAAAAGCCCCTTCCTGGAAAGAGTCGGGATTCCTAACATTTTAGAGTCTATTCTCTTGATCAGACTGCAAAACTTCCAGAGGAGGTTTGAGTCTTATCCTTGTGGATCTCTCATGACGATGGGAATGCATACTGCATGCCTGCTATGTGCCTGTCCCTGGGCTAGGCTCTCCCACACCTTAAGCTTCATTTAGTACACCTAAAACTCCGGTGAGATTTTTCTCCCCAGGTTTTTAAAAAGTTTTTTAATGTTTACTTATATTTTGAGAGAGAGAGAGGGAGATGGAGGGGCAGAGAGATAGAAACAGAGTCTGAAGCAGGCCCCAGGCTCTGAGCTGTCAGCACAGAGCCCAATGCGGGGCTCGAACTCACGAGCTGTGAGACCATGACCTGAGCTGAAGTCGGGCGCTTAACTGGCGGAGCCACCCAGGCGCCCCATTTTCTCCCCAGTTTTTTGAAAGTTTTGGAAAGGGAGACTCAGGTAAATTAAGTTGCTCAAAGTCATAGCAGATACACTGGAGCTTGATTCAACCCCAGGTCTTTCTGACCCTTTTCCCACTCATCTTTAAAAAAAATTCTAGGGGCGCCCAGGTGGCTCAGCGGGTTAAGCGTCCGACTTCGGCTCAGGTCATCATCTCACGGGTCCGTGAGTTCGAGCCCCGCATCGGGCTCTGTGCTGACAGCTCAGAGCCTGGGGCCTGTTTTGGATTCTGTGTCTCCCCCTGTCTCTCTCCTCCCCCGTTCATGCTCTGTCTCTTCTCAAAAATAAATAAACGTTAAAAAAAAAAAATTAAAAAAAATCTAACTGGCCATTCTGTGGTGGATACTTTCCCAGTTGTGTGACTTCAAGCAAATCACTTCACCTCTCTGAGCCTCCGTTTCCTTGTCTGTAGTTGGGGATAATAATGTCTACTGTATAGGGATACATGAACGTATGCACCTAAAGTGTCTAGCTTAGTGCCTGGTGTATACAGCTGACCTTGGAACAACATGGGTTTGAACTGTCCGGGTCCACTTATCCGCAGATTTTTTTCCGATAAATACAGGACGGCAAATGTATTTTCTCTTAACGATTTTTTAAAAAAATACTTTTTTTTTCTCTATCTTGCTTTAGTACAGGAATACAGTGTAAAGTACGTATACAAAAATATGTATTGGTTGACTGCTTATGTTATCAGTAAGGCTTCTCGTCAAAGTAGGCTATGAATAGTTAAGTTATATACAGATTTTCAAGTGTGGGGGGGCATCGGTACCCCTAACCCCTGCATTGTTCAAGGGTCAACTGTAGTGGGTCTGAGTGGTTATTCTCTAATGTATTCATCAGACACCTATTGGGCGCCTGCTATGGGTCAGGCACTGTTCTCGCCACTGGGGGGGACAGCAGTGAACAAGACAAGCAAGGTCCCATCTCCCAGAGTTGAATAGTCCGGGGGAGGGAGACAGATAACAAACAAGTCGATAGACTGTAAGCGTGAGTTGCTAGGCTGCTATTTGTATTATCCTCACAGGGTAGGTGGTTAATAAGTTTGTATTGACATGGCTCCTGTCGGTTACTGTATAGCACTAGCCTCACCTTACAGTGACCTCAGAGTGCCAAGTCCCCCCTCACTCCCAGAGGCTTTACTTGCCTGGCCTCTTCAGATTTGTTGGCGGCGATATGCCGCAAGTAGGGAGTGTCCTTCCTTCATCCCTGAACGCCCAGCGCCCAGCACAGTGCCTGGCGCATGGATGCTCAGGACACGGTCATTGATTTTATTAATTTTGTCTTGTTTGTGATGCAGCGGGCGCCAGGCGTGGTGGGTCCCCACGCACGGTAGGTCGGAGGCCGAACGGAAGGAGGGGTGGCAGGAGTAGGGAGGTGGCAGTGGCGGTCACCGTGCTCGCCTGCTTGTCCAGGGGTAGGACGGCGAACGGGAAAGCGGGAGAATAGCGCCAGCAAACAGAGCCTCACCCTGCAAAGTGAAGGCTCCCCTTTCCTGCCATGCGTAACGGGGAGCACGGACGGAGACCTGCTCAGAGACCCCGCTGCCCGGGCCACTGCCACGCGTCTGGCACCCGTTTAGGTGCTTTACACGTAAGCCCTTTGGATGCGCAGTTCGGTGTCGTCAGGAAGAGATTAAATCATGGTCAGTCTATGGTATGAAAGCTGATAAGTACCTTTGCTGTTTTCACCAAAAGAAGTTAAAACGCAAAGGAGGGTGTATTTCCAATAACAGGAGAAAGAATGTCCACGGCACCCCGGTCTCTAGATGGCACACGCCTGGTTATGTGGTACAACTTCTGGGACACAGCTTAGGGATGTGGTTCTCCACGCGCTCCTTCCTGCCTGATTTCCTCATTCTCCCGACATGAGACAAGCAAACGGTCATTTTCTTGTTTGGCCTTTAGGTTTGATAGAACGCGCAGTACTCATCAGTCAGCGTAATATGTTGTTTGCATTTAGGGAGCGAAAAGAATCCACTTGGGTGAAGACTTGAAGAGCATTCTTTCAGAAGCTCCAGGAAAATGTGTGCCTTATGCAGTTATTGAAGGTATGTTTATTTATTGGTAAAATTAAAAACTTCCTCTTCTAAAAGTTTGATAAAAATCTTGGCTGACATTGAGGGCCTTTTGTAGCCTTGGGGCAGTGGTCCAGAACTTGGGCTTCAGGGTCAGAAAGACCTGGGTTTTTGCTGTGTGATCCTGGGGGCAACCACCGAACCTTTCTGAACCTCCCTTGCCCCATCTGTAAAGGAATTCCTCCCTTACAGGGCTGTTGTAAAGCTGAAATGAGGGATCCTTGTAAAGTGCTTTAGCAGAGCGCCCGCAAAACATAACCTGCCGTGATAATCATTTTCATCATTTTGATTAATTAAGCTCAAACCAGACAAAATGTAAATCACCGTAAAAGGAGAGGGCGGAAGAATTCTTCAGAAGGCGAATAATTTGTTTCCGTTTAGGAGCTGTCCGATCGGTTAAAGAAACGCTTAACAGCCAGTTCGTGGAGAATTGCAAGGGAGTGATTCAGCGGCTGACCCTGCAGGAGCACAAGATGGTGTGGAATCGAACCACCCACCTCTGGTACGCATCCCCTCTCGCCTCGCCACCCCTCACGGTTGGTCGGCTCAGACGCTGGTGTCCCACACAGACCAGTTTCTTCATGCTGACAGCGTGCTCAGACCTCTTCCATCAGAGTCCCCGAGGCATCTTGTTCAAATGCAGGTTCCTGGGCTGCGTTCCAGACCTACCGAGCCAGCATTCGCACCGTGGGGGGCGTGGAATCTGTTGGTATGCCCACTGAGTTTGAGAACCACCGATTTATGGCGTGGGTTCATGAATTCAGCATCTATTGCAACAGTTTTGTGCCATCACACAGACAACCGTTTTTCCAACTGACCTAGTTTTTTGTGTGGTGTTGTTTTGTTCTGTATTTTGTTTTTTATCGTGGTAAGAGCGCGTAACGTGAGATCTACCCTTCTGGCACGTTTGGGAGCGTGGCGGGCAGTGCTGTTACAGCACATCTCCAGACTTTCTTCACCTCGTATAACTGAAACTTTATACCCATTGGACAACAACTCCCGTTTTCTTCTTCCCCAGCCCCCGGTGACCACAATCTGCTCTCTGTTTCTGTGAGCGTGACCTTTTCAGATCGTCGTGTACGTGGAATCATGCAGCGTTTGTCTTTCTGCTGAGTGGCCCAGTTCGCTCAGCACGACGTGCTCTAGGCTCATCCCTGTTGTCGTCACAGACGGCAGAGTGTCCGTCTTTTCTGTGGCCGAGTGATGTCCCACTGTGTGCGTGTCACGTTTTCTTTAACCACTCAGCCGCTGACGGGCACCCAGGTTGTTTCCGTGTCTTGGCTCCCATGACCAATGCTGCAGGCAACAGGGGAGTGCAGCTACCTCTTTGAGATCCTGACCCCAGTTCTTTGGGATGTAACCCCAGAGGATTGGGATTGCCGGATCATATGGTAGTTTTTGTTTGTTTGTTTGTTTTTTAATGTTTGTTTATCTCGTGAGAGAGAGAGAGAGAGAGTGCATGCAAGCGGGGGAGGGGCAGAGAAGGGGCGACAGAGGATCCCAAGCGGACTCTGTGCTGACAGCAGAGAGCCCGACGCAGGGCTGGAACTCATGAGCCGTGAGGTCATGACCTGAGTCGAAGTCAGATGCTTAGCCGACTGAGCCACCTGGGCACCTTTGTCGTAGTTCTATTTTTAATTTTTTTAAAGAAATCGGATATTTGAATGTGGCAAAGAGAAATAAATGGCAGAGGTGACCTGTGACAGTGTTTATTGCCCACTGGTATTGCCCGAGAACCTAAAAAATTGAGCTTCCCTATTATGAGGTACACGGATAGTAGCGATTTGTGTGTATTCTTCTAGGTATTTCAAACTTTATCCTGTCCTGGCGTTTCGGCCATCCCGTCTCTGCCTGGGCATGAAGTGTTTGCTGTCCTTCATTTTATCTTGGGCTCTCTTGCTGTCTTAGGAATGACTGCTCAAAGATCATTCACCAGAGGACCAATACGGTGCCCTTTGACCTGGTACCCCACGAGGACAGCGTGGACATGGCCGTGCGAGTGCTGAAGCCCCTGGACTCCCAGGATCTGGGCCTGGAGACTGTGTACGAGAAGTTCCACCCCTCCATCCAGTCCTTCACTGATGTCATCGGCCACTATATCAGCGGCGAGCGGCCCAAAGGCATCCAGGAGACCGAGGAGATGCTGAAGGTTGGGGCCACGCTCACGGGGGTCGGCGAGCTGGTCCTGGACAACAACTCCGTCCGCCTGCAGCCCCCCAAGCAGGGCATGCAGTACTATCTAAGCAGCCAGGACTTTGACAGCCTGCTGCAGAGGCAGGAGTCGAGCGTCAGGCTCTGGAAGGTCCTGACGCTGGTCTTCGGCTTTGCCACATGCGCGGCCCTCTTCTTCGTCCTCCGAAAGCACTATCTGCAGCGGCAGGAGCGGCTGCGCCTCAGGCAGATGGAGAAGGAGTTCCAGGAGCACGAGGCCCAGCTGCTGAGCCGCGCCAAGCCCGAGGACAGGGAGAGTCTGAAGAGCGCCTGCGTCGTGTGTCTGAGCAACTTCAAGTCCTGCGTCTTTCTGGAGTGTGGGCACGTTTGTTCCTGTGCCGAGTGCTACCGCGCCTTGCCGGAGCCCAAGAAGTGCCCCATCTGCAGACAGGAGATCACCCGGGTGATTCCCTTGTTCAACAGCTAACAGTCTGGAAGCCCCACAGGTAGACGTGAAGGGACCCCCCCCCCCCCCCCCCAGCCTTCTCAGGAATTTTCGTCTTGAGGCCTTTAGCAGAGCAGTGATGGGGGCAGCTGTTATCCCAGGTACGACCGAGGGAGGGGACTGGGGGAGTCCGATCTCACGCCTCTAGCACTAGATGATGCCTTTCCACCCTGAGGGGGACCCTTCCAGCACTGCCTCAGAATCCCAGCCCCACCCTGGCTGGGTGTGGTGGCCTTGCATTCCTTCCTGGAACCTGAGGAGTGTGCGTGTGACTGACAGCACCTCATCACTCAAGGGCCCGAGCCAGTGACCTCTGGCTCTTCTGTTCCGGTGTCTTCTGGTCCTTTCTGGGGAATTGCTCGTTCCTGTGGACTTCAGCCTTGAGTGACTCAGCTAGCAGGGAGGCAGAAGTCGGGCTCTGGGTGCGGTGTATGTCTGGAGGAGTTGCCTCTGAAGAGACTCTCAGTCTTGCTTGTACCCCAGGAGGAAGCCAGGCTGGCCGCGTCACTCATGTCCCTTTCCCTCACCGGCTTACCTCTTAGATGTGTGCACATGTGTCTCAGGACGGAAGAGAGTGAAGTCTGGCATTTGCCTTCTACCTAAAAGATGGGAACTGGTCGGCAAGCTGAAGAGCGGTCACTTGAAGGGACAGTTGCGCTGTCTTGCGGTCCCTGGTGGTGAAGACGGCAGCTTGGCCGTGGCCCTTCCGGTGATCTAAAGGCAGGGCCGTCAGAGCGCTCCTCCGGCCCTGGTTGGGACCTCCCGAGACCTGAGGGGGCCGAGGGCTGGCTCCAGCTCTCCCGGCCTGAGATCAGCTGGAAAGGCATCGCCACCTGAAGGAAGCGGTAAGGCCTCTGCAGCCCCGGCCTCCCGGCCGTCTCCGCTTCCCTCCAAGGCTGTCACCGAGGACAAGCAGCCAGCCAGCACCCTGAGCACAGAGCCTTTTCCAGGGTCCCGCCTCCTCACATGGGAAAGTTAACATCCCGTGGGTGTAATCACATCGCCCCCTCTGGATTGCCGTTCACCCCCTCACCTGCCAGACGAGGAGGGGAACCTCTCACCCCCTCCGGGGAGTCACAGTCTTGTACACAGCTCTTCTCTCCCTTCCCTGGCTCTGAACATCCATCCCCATCCTCCTCTGTGTGGGGGCGGTGGGGGTGCTCTCAGGGGGCTGACTCCAGTTCTATGCAGCATCCAGTGTGGACAGCACAAATTAAACACGTTACAACCAAGTGTTAGCCTGTTGCTTTGTCAACAAAAGTTCGATGGTTGGGCTGAGGCTTGCCCGAGATGGAATGGAATCCCGCCGCGGTGGGATGATCTAGGGACCTCAAGGCCTCTGTGTGTATCTTCTTTCTCTGTAGAGAGGTGGCTGGGGGCTCCCACGCACAGGTGGTGTGCAGCTTGGGGAGGCGGAGGCCTGGGGGAGGGCGTTCCGGAGGCCAGTCTGTAGGTGGCGCTGGCCTCACTGAGACAGCCAGTCTTTGAAGAAGTCCTGACCAGAGGGGCAGTGAGACCTTGGGACAGCCTTGGGGGGCTGGAGGATAGCGGGGAGGAAACTGACGTTCAGAGTGTTGTACCCTGTGCTCTTTCAAGCTTTAATTTCAAGGCAGGTTAATCCTCACAAAACCTGCAGGCTCTCATGGCATCTCTCACAGTCAAGGAACTAGCCCAAGAGGGGAAGTTCACTGGGGGCTTGCAGCTGGTAGGTGCTGGCTCTACATTTAAACTGCCAAGATGTTTTCAAAGCCCCCTCCTGCTGTGGCAGTGGGGCTGGCTAATTTCCTCCGTGTGCGGGAATATCCCACAAGGTATTGCTCCCATGTTAGCGGAGGGGCCGGCTGTGCAGGAACAGGCAGACGCGAGAACCCCTGTGCCTGTACCAAGTCCTGTCCGGTGAGGTGGGGAGAGTTTGGGTTTCCATGGAGCTGCCTTGGGGGTCGGCCAGGGTGAGGGGGTGGCCGAGCGTCCTGAAAGCACCTGCCCCCTTTGGCCTGTCCTTCGGGCCTTTGGCAGAGGGTGAACGAGCCGCCTGCGGTGGGTGTGCATGGCAGTCTACCAAGAGTTCAGCCCTCGGCAAAGATTTCATGCGAAAAATCAGACCAGAGTGATCGAAGAGGGAAGGCAGCCTGCTCTACGCCAGCCCCGCTCAGATCTGGGCAGATCGCATCTGCCCCAAGTGTTTTTTCCAAGTGGAGCTGGGGGAGACCCACAGCAGCACACTGTCCCTGCCCTAGGAAGTGACAGCCGGTTGGGAACATGGGCACACATATCCTCAGGTTCTGGATTTGAGGTCCCTGCTAGGTCCTAGCCCAGCTGGGGCTGGGACTGTCACAGTCTCGTTCACCTGTGGCAGTTCCCACCTTCCATCCTGGGAGCCTTGTCTCCAAGAAGGTTGAACAGGACCTATGCTGGACGGAGATGGGCCCAGGCTGGGAGCAGGGCATGACAGGGGCGTGAGGACATAGCGGTTAGTTCTGGATTGGCCTTGGGATAGTTGAGAGTTTTCAATTCCTTGCTGATTCAACCCTTATGCTCACCACTTTAATCCTAGGCAAACAGCTTTGGAAGTCATCCTGAATAACCACTCCTGGCTTTGAACATCTGCTAGGCACTTCATATGTGTTAATGCGTGTGGTCTACGAAGTGGATATTGTCACCCCCAGTTTACAAGTGAGAAAAGGGAGGGTTATGTTTGTGCTTACAGCCACACATCCTCAGGAGCCAGGCAGCGTTAGCTTCCTTACAGGCCTTGTTTCTTAGACTTAGGGCAAGCAATCAGGGGAGACTGAATCACCCCTTTTTACAGGTTATGTGATGTGCTGAAGGCTACCAAGGTCTGACTATAATCCCTAATGTGATAAAAGACCAAAGGCAGTTCGTCTTTTATCACATGAAGCCTGAGAGGCTAAGAAGGGAAGTTGTCCAACAGACAACTGAGTATTACAGACACATAGTGTTTTCCAAGCCGGTCAGCACAATAACAATCACGAGTCACACCCTTGTTTTACATACCACAGGGTAAGGCTTTGAGGTTCCCTAGCTTATCTTGATGAAACAGGAGCTGGAAGGCAGGTCTTTGGAATCCTAACCCATTCAGAATTATGATAGAATATTCTAGAAGCAACAATATGTGGAACAACTAAAAAGCAAATAACATGCAGAAAAATTAAGCAAACAACAGCACAACAAACTTGGCCAATCTGACACCCTTTATCACCCTGGTCTTAGGCCATGAAACCCCCAGTTGGGTGATGGATCCAGTGCTGATCCCACAGGGCCTCTGGAATGCTCAGAGGAAGAGTTTGGTATCATTGACGAGCACTTACTCATCTAACAAACACTTGCTAAATGTATATTCTGTGCCTGGAGATGCAAAAATGAATAAAACAGCCTCTGCCCTCAAAGGGCTCAGAGTTGTCTTAATAAACCCCAACTGTCTGAAAGGCAAGTAAACCCTATTGGACGGGTGTGGTGACTCTCAGTTGTTGGGAATATATGTGGTCCACACAATAGCGTAGCTAGGATGGGCCTTTGAAATTGGCCTGGTTAGAGCAGATTCCCTGACCATTTAAAATAAACCATCCAAGGGCACCACATCATTGCTGAAGGGGAGCCAAGCAGAGAAGATCTACCCCACAGAGCCCAGAATGACCTACTTGAAACACCAAGTTGATCGTGTCCCTTCTCTGCTTAAAGCCCTTCCCCAGGCTCCCTGTCATCTCCAGGCCCAAGCCCTGACTCGTCCATGGCATCTGCAGGCCTGTGTGACCCAGCCCCTGGCCACCTCTCCAGGCCTCTCTGCAGCTCTCTTTCTCACACCTGTGGCTCCGGCAGCAAAGGCACTGAGGTTGCTTAAATGTGCCATGCTGAGTCCTGCCTCTGGAACCCCAGATCTTTCTTCACCTTGCTAACATCTACTCACCCTTGAAAACTCAGCTTGGTGGTGTCTCCTCCCTTCCTAGATGCCTAGGCAGAGTTAGAGCCCCTTCCCCTGAGATTCCCTAATAGAGTCTTCCCTTTCCTGCCCTTAACTGAATTGCCCACGTCTTGGGCAGTTTCCGTATCTTAGTTCTTGCCAGGCACGATGTTTTGGTCATCACTGTGCACTAATTAGAGCTAACTTCGGGCTTGCTCTTTGCTAGGTACTCACTAAATGCTGCACGTGACTGATGCCATTTAACCCGCTGTGAGTTACGTGTTTGCATCATTCTTCCTTTAAAGAAAAGGAAACCAAGGCCCAGAGAGGTCAGGGATCTTGCCAAGCTCACAAGAGAGACAAGATTTAAGCCCAGGCGGTCTCACTCCAAGCCCAAGAGCTTAAGCAATGAGTGTATGTGGAGTGAGTGAGTTGACTAGTGAGGGAAATAGGTGTGGGGAACATGGTTCTGGAAGGCTGCCTGGGGCCGGGGGCGGTTATTGGACCAGAGATCTGGGCCATGACTTGGTTGTAAGGAGTGAGGGAAGAACCCCTCTTAGGGCCTCGAGCCAACGTGGATAAATTGTGTCAGAGAAACATCACGTCCAGCAGGCTGACCAGAACCTTGAGGACTCCACACAAAGTTGGGACAACGTCCCTGTGTGGTGGGAAATAGTCTGGACTGGCAGCACGAAGGCTGGCCTGCTCTCAGGTCCTGGCTGTGTTGCTGTGTGATCTTAACGGAGTGATCTAACCTCTCTGGGCCTCAGCTCTATCTAGAAAAGGAGCAAGTCAGATTAGAAGCTTCCAAGTCTCCATCCAGCTCTGACAGTTGGCGTCTCAGAGATGGGAATGCATGAGGGAGTGAGGAGGGCAGTTTTGAGGCTCTCTTTGGGGCTGCTGCTCTGACAGATGAGATGTGGGCCCTCTTCAGGCTTAGCTGCCCGCAAACAGCCTCAGGACCACGTTCCCATGAAGCTGGGGAGATCAGCACATTTTCTCTCTAATTAGATAGTGGTAACTTATCAATTTTGAATGGGAGAAGTTTCGATGTATGATGTCCTGAATTGCTCCCTGGAGTGCTCATTAGTCACTTCCCCTGCAGCTGCCGTATTGTTTTCCAGATGCCAGCCGAGGGACCTGGCATTTCCCTTCTCCAAGAGTAGGGCGCACGAGGCTGAGCTAGTGACACTGGCTTTGGGCAGAGGGGCTGACTGGGCCTGGGTGAGGGTCTGCCTGGTGAAACTACAAGGCCTTCATCGCTTACCCTTTATCCTCTGTCCCTTCCGGAGCGGCCTCCCATTATGTTCCTCAAATTCAGATCCCTCCAGGGTTGGGCCGTGACTCTGGAGAGCCACAACCAAACTCAACAAGCATTCATTAGGCACCTCATGTGCCAGGCACCCTGTATCCGTAAACCTGAATGCTCTCTAGGCCGCGGGGAGGGAGTTAAAAATGAGGTCATATTAATCTTCATGTCCAAGTCGCCACAATTGCAGGCCTCCCATCCCCTCATCATCTTTCCTAGTATTTAAGGTGCTTCATAGGGCGGAGCTTCATAAATGCTTGCAATAAGTTTGTCCATAGTCTTTATTTTTTCCTACCCTTCCTGATTCAGGACTCTGCCGGCCATCTGTCCTAGTGCTGCAGTGTCTACCATGACCTCCAGGTGGCGCTGTGTCCCCACGGTTGAGGACGGCTCGAGGACTCGGGTGTAAACCAAGGCCGCGTTTCCAAAGGTCAATTTTCTCTTCCGCTCCGGGTGGGGAACAGGCCTCAGAGGCCTGAGAGCCCAGTCAGAGGAGGATCCTGGGCTGCTGATCCCAGGGCCAGCGGGCCACAGCCCGGAAAGGGGGACAATCAGGGATTTTCTCTTGGGTTCCTTCCTTTCTCTGCCCGAAGGAAGCTGGGTGCAGATGTGAAAGTTTTGAGAAGCCCAGAAAATTCTGGGGGGGGGGGGGGGGGGGGACAATCCCACATTTCTCCCCCGATAATTTTCCAGGCATTCACATCTTTAAATATACTAACCCAGGCTTCTTTCAACAAAAATGAGATATGCATAATGCATCACATGTTCTTAAAATACCCAGATGACTTCATACCGGTAAAGGATGCTGAAAAAAAATTGTATGGCATAGATTCTGATTCTCCCCTCCACCGGAAGCCTTTTTTTCCGCGGAGAAATCCTGCTTCTCTCAGCCTGGCCTGCCGTCCTTGCTCTTGTCTCTTCTGTGCTATCTTTGCCTTTGGCCCCTCGTCCGTGTACCCAGCTCCTCTGGCCCCTTCTAGGCTGCTTGTATGAGACACAGCTGTCAACTGCTTTCCTTGGCAGTCCTGCCTCTTGTCTGCCCTGTTTGCCTCTTGCTTTCCAGTGTGTGTTAGAGTGTCTTCCTCTGCGTGTGGATCTGTCTTCCTCCTCGAGGCTTCCTTTAGGCTCTCTGCTTCTGTGAGTGTATTTCTCACCCGTGCCTGGCACCTGCCCTCGCAGACGGGATTTCCTTCTTCCACAGCCCCTGCCCAGCTCCGGGTCTGGCAGGGCAGGATGGGGAGGGCCTCTGTGACCGTGCGGTGACCGCTTCTCAATTCCACTCTCCCTATTACATAGGAAGTTCCTTTCCTCAGAAGAAAGGGCCCTTCTGTCCACTCCTGGCAGGCTTTGGGTGGTAAGACTCCCAGCATGGAGCTGTCCCCTGCTCTTATCTGAGTGACCCAACAGCCCCTCATCCAATCCACACAATCTCCCTTTGAGGCTGGTCTGGTTACCCCCCCCCCCCCCCATTTTATAGCTGAGAGGAATTCTGGCTCAGAGGGGGAAGTGACTGCCTCAAAGTCACACAGGTAGGAAGGGGTGTAGCTGGGAGTGACCCCGGGTCTTCTGATTTACTCTCTTTCACTTGCTCTTCACCGGGTCCAGTAGATAGATCTCTGTGCTGGGAGGCCTGGGGTCTTGGTCAGGGCTCTCTCTCCAGCCAGGCAGTTCACCTTCCTTGTTTGGGACTGACTTTTCCCTACCGTATGGTGGAAAGTGTCTCTCCTCTGCCCTGCCAACCTTACCGGTCCTCATGGACATTAAATGATGTTGCATCCATGGGATGGAAAAGCGCTTGAATAACAGTCCATCGAGGCAGAAGGGTCCAGAGCCTTGCACAGCCCCCCAGTGAGCTCAGAAGTCAGTCCATGGAGGCAGAAGGGTCCAGAGCCTTGCACAGCCCCCCAGTGGGCTCAGAAGTCAATGGCCACTTTCCTCTGCACAGGCTTGAGCTGCCACAGGTCTGACCCCAGGTTTGGGGGAGAGTCAGGGGTGAGGGCCTCTGGGCTTAAGATGTTAAAAGCCTTTTTATTGTCACAGGAGACTGGTGGGGAATGTCCTTTATAGGGCCAGTCCTACATTCTTCATCTAAGGGGCCGTAAGGGTTCAGAGATCCCCTGGAAACCGGGTCCACAATTTTCTGCTACTGGGAAAGAGAATCTATCTCTTTTATCAGATTTCCAAGGAGTCCTCAGCCTGCAAGAGGTTTGGACTCTTTAACATTTTTTATTTTTATTTTTACACTTATTTATTTTTGATAGAGACAGAGCACAAGTGGGGGAGGGGCAGAGAGAGGAGACACAGAATCCGAAGCAGGCTCCAGGCTCTGAGCTGTCAGCACAGAGCCCGATGAGGGGCTCGAACTCACCAGCCTTGAGATCATGACCTGAGCCAAAGTCGGATGCCTAACCGACTGAGCCACCCAGGTGCCCCAGGTTTGGACTCTTTAATCTACACCCCCTCCATATCTGTGGGTAGGAGGCCTGAGGTGCAGAGACCAGAAGAGGCTTGTCCCTGGTTTCTTGATTCTTAGATGTCCTCAGGGAGGCAGTGTTGCCCAACAGTTGGGAACTCAGCCTTGAGTCAGACCTGCTGCCTCTCCTGCGCTGTGCAGCTTTGGGCCTGCTGCTCAACTTTTCTGGCCTCAGGCCCTTACAGATGGTATAAGATAGATGACAGTCACTCCCCAACGTAATCAGGAGCGTAGAGACGTCTAGAGCCATTGGCATGATCCCAGGGCAGGGTAAGCTCTTAGTAGCGATCGGGTAGTAGGAGGTTGGGATCCGGAGGTGGTGGTGACCCTTTCTGAACTTGCTGGAGTCAGCTCCTTCTTAGTCCCCTTTAGCTCAGCTCATTCATTGCTCTGGTGAAGTCAGGGGCCCTTTGGTCAGCAGACTCTGGGGCTCTTGGGAGCTCTGGACAGGAGAACCCCAGTGGGTGAGTAAATTATTCAGAACGCAGCCAGACCACAGTTCCCAGCCTCCTGAGCCTCCCCCATTTGTCCACAAGGCTAAAGTTGTACCTGCCCTTGTCTGTTCCCAGGGTCGTGCATACATGCAAAAGCACTATGGCACCAGGCCTGTTTGCCGCCCTCTTCTCCTTTCCCAGCTGGAGAGGGACTATTGTTTTCCAGGGTGGCACAGAGCCCCAGCGTCCCCACCCGCTCCTTCTGGGCTGGGGATGGTAGGCAGAGCCTGCTGTCTTAGAGTTCAGGACCCCTCCCTCCATCCCCCATGTGAGGCTGTGGAGTGATGAGGGGAGAGGAGAGCACAGTCAGGACACCGGTCATCCCCTTTCATGTTCTGGTGACATCTGTCTCCTAAACTCCTCCCAGCTGTCCTCACGGCTCCTGAAGGGCCCGTGGGACTCTTACTTTGTGGGTTGTTGGTACGATACAAACTAAATAGGTTACCCTCTGATCCTTTTATTTATTTTGTCTTAAAGACACACAGCAAACTTCCTTGTTGAGAAAGCCCTTTTATTTTCTGACTAGTTGTGCTCGGTGCAGCTCCCCTCCCCCATATAATCCTGGGTGTGCCAGGTGATGCAGTGAGAAGAGCCAGAGTCCCGGGTTCCAGCAAGCCCCATCTGGGCCCCAGTCTCCCCGTCCATAATGGGAGGAGGTTGGAAGAGGTGACCTCCAGGAGTGGCTTCACATTGAGCTGTCTAGGGCTCTGGGCATTCTTTGGAGACCCTTTAGGGAGTATGGGGGGGGCGCCCACAGTGTGGGTCTTGAGCCCCTAGTAACTTGCCTGTTACCATTTTCTCCTAAGATTTTTTTTTTTAAGAAAGTGTCTTGGTGATTAAACAAGTAAAGAAAAGATGCTAAGAGTCTTTTGAGTTGTACCCGGGGAAGGAAGGTAACTGTCGCAAAAGTCCCCAACACACATTTGCTGACCCAGTGGAAGATGAATGAACCCTTGTCTTTGGTTCTAGGCCTACACCATCTCCAGTCAGTTCACATGCTTCTCCCTCACTGCGTGTGTCTGTGCTGTGTGCATGAAAGTGGGGAGGTGCCGGCAGAGGCCATGCCTATCAAGGCCAGTGGGGAACTGGGGGCACTCAGGTTCTGGTGGGTGAGTTGAGGGGCTGAGGGGGTGGGGGTGACATGTGATCACATCCAGCCTTGGCTCAGAGTGGTGGTCCCCTGCTGGGAGGCCACTTAGCCTCTCCGGAGGTGACCAGCTGGCCACTGGCATAGCACAGCATCCTGGCCTTCCCTCCTGACCGAAGGCTAGGGTGGGAGCCAGCCCTGGCAAGGCCATGGGACCCTGGCCTGCGCTGTGGGCAGATGCAAGGCACCTGGGGCCAGGGTATCCAACAGCCCCACGCTTCTCCAAGTTTTGCCATCGCTCTCTGATGTGGCTGCTTGTGCCTCAGTTTCCCCATCTGGGTAGGAGAGAGGGGAAGGGAACAAAGGGAACCAACATGTGCCAAGCATCTATTTTGCACCAGGTACTGCTGGGGCTGACTTTCCTTTTCTCTATACCCCAACACTGGGGTAGGGCTCCGTGCTCAACAGGGACTTGTGAAGACCTATTACTTTAACCCTAGAATGTCTGGGCCGAAGGGGCCATGGAGATGGTCCAGTCCTGTGGTCCTCAGTTCTACAGAGTCTTAGAGTCCAGTGAAGGAGCTTTCAGATGAAGTTAGAGCGGGGAGCCCCCCACCTTTGCCTCAAGCAGTTTTTGTCTGCTTTAGATTTAGGAGAACCGGCTGATTTTGCAGCTGGAAAAAAAAAAAACAGCTGTGATTTTCTTCAAGTTTCTCATTTTGTGATGCGGGGGTCAGAGGTGTAGAGGAGAGAATGAGCTTAGTCAAGGCCACAAAGAGTCAATCGCTAAAAATGGTAACTACATTTCTCCAGGACTCACTGTGTACCAGGCATATGACGCATGTATGATTTTCTTCCCTAGAGCAAGCCCGACCAAATAGGAAGAATTTTTATTATCCCCATTTGACAGATGAGGAAACTGACGCACAATGAGGTGAAATAATCAAGGAGTTAGGAAATGCCGGAGCAGAGATTTGAACATGGCGGCCCCAGTGAAGGCTGCCCCCTTCACCCTGGGCTACTGCACTGGACTGTGTATTGCCATTCTTCCTTGCTGGGTAGCAGGGAGGGCAGCTTCCACTCTTACATGGTCCATTCCTCCATCTGGACCTGGCAAACTCAACACAGCCCTGGGCATCTGGCTCAGAGCCAGCCCCTCAGCTTTGGAGGGGAAATGGAATCCCAGGACATGTCTGTTTCCAGGTCTACTGCTTTGGGGTAAAGGGATGCCCCTCTGAAGAAGGCCGGACAAAAGAGAGGATCAGTGTGGATTCTGTAAGGGAGACAGTTGGGAAAGGGTAGAGGTGGAGAATGTCCATGCAGTGTGGATTTGGAGACTCGGGTCAACCTTCAGGTCCCTTATCAACAAAATGGGCTGGTCTGTCCCAGTCCTGCAGCTTCTAAAGGCCAAGGGGAGGCTCTAAGAAGGTTAATAGTCATGGAAATGCTTTTATGCCTGGGGTGTGTGTGGGGGGGGGGTGAGGGGGGCGGAGTGTGTAGTTCAGGAAGGGGGTGGGTACTGAATTGGGAAGGTGCAATGCGGCCACCTTTAACCTTATTTGGAACAAGGCAAGGAAAACATAAAAACAGATGGGGTATAAAAGCCGGCTTATCTTCTTACTCTCACTTGCCGGGTGTGCAGGGATTCATCTGCCCTCCCTGTGCTGTTCTGCTTACCTCTGACTGGGGGCGGGGGGCACTGTGGCAGGTGCTCAGTGTGTAAACTGCTTCGGAACACAGCAGCAAGAAAGGAAGCAGGTGAGTGCGAGAAGAGCAGAATAGTTCCAGCACCGCGGAGTATCCCTTCGAGGACCTGGAACCACAGCTGGAAGAGTGGCTTCTCCTGGCTCCATCACTAGTCTGCGACCTTGGCAAGTCACTTACCTCTTTCTGGAAACATCAGTTAGACAGGGATGCAGCGGGCTCTTCTTTCTACCTCAGAAGGTATTTATTTCGAGAAGCAAGGTCAGTAATGGATGTGAAATGCTTTGGGGGAAAAATAGAAAGCAGGGTACAAACGGTAAGAGCTTCTTGTCGTAACCTAATCATCCTGCTTGTTATGCTTTTGTTTTCTCTTCCAGCAATTGGCCTGGTGCTAACCTCAAAGGGGACACTGTGTAAAGCCTTCATGAATGGAGCCTGGGGACTGTGGAGGGAAGCAAAGGGAAAGCTGACAAGCCGTGGGATTTGGGGACAAGCCCCTGAGCCAGTTTCAGTTTCCCCCTCTGTAAATGAGGGGGTTGAACTACATCATCCCTAAGGATCCTCCCAGCTCTGACAGCTCGGAAGCGGGAATGAATGCAGTAGTGGTGTTCTTTCTCACTCAGGAAGCACCAGGAGCCCGATTTCATTTTGTCTTCCTGACAGTCCTTGAGGCACAAAGGCAGCTGGCCAGCCGCGCGCCCCATTTTACAGCGGAGATTATGGAAGTTCAGAGAGAGGAGGTGGCTTGTCCAAAGTCACACAGCTAGCGAATGACGGGACCGGGATTCAAACCCAGGCCTGAATCTCATTCCACACCATTCGATCTGCCCCACTGTCTCTTTCCCATCGCTCAGCCTGCTTCCTCCCCTCTCTGCAAGGTGCCTGCCTCTGGGGCCCTTCTGCACCGTTGGAGGAGGGGGGCTGGGGTAGCTCCCCTCAGGTAGTCTTTCTATCACATGTTGTGTCGCTAAAAAAAAGCACACCCCTTTCCCTCCAACCTGTCCCCCACCCAGAGTTCTAGAATTAAGGGGAGAGTGTACCTGAGGGTGCTCTTGCACTAAGGATGGGACCAGGTGCAGGGAAGCAAGTTGAGCCAGTTGAGACCTCACGGCAGGGGTGGGAGGAGAACCTAGATGCGTTCCCTAGCCCTGCCTTCAGCAGGTTGCACGACCTTGAGATGGTTGCCCCTCTCGGCGGGCAGGCCGGCTCTGCTGAGTGAAGGCGGTCTCCAGGGGGAGAGCAGGTGCTGTTGGCTCTGGGCGAGGATAACGAGCCCTCCTCATGCACCTTGCCCCCTCGGAGTTACCATCTGCTTGGCAGCTGAGCCTCCCAGTCCTCTGGGGCTGCCCCAGCCTCGGCCCAGAAGCCAGTCTCTCCCCGGGGCTCAAGGCTGTTGCTGGCAGGGAGGTCCCCCCCGGGCAGAGGGCTGCAAGGCCCTGGGCGTCCCCGGAGGAGGCAGCGGACGCCGAGAGCCCGGCATCCCGGGCGAGCCCGGCATAATGAGGCGCTCCACTCTCCTCCGGGAGGCGGGGCTGCCCCCTCCCTTCCCCCTCCCCCCTCCGCCTCCACCCCGAGGCCCCGCGGGAGCCCGAGTCTAGAGCCGCGGCCCGGGAGCAGGGCCTTCCAGGACGCTCGGGGGTGGGAGGGATGGGAGGGAGAGGGAGGGAGGGAGGGTGAGAGACCCAAAGCGCCGCGCCCGGAGCGTGTGAAGCGGGGCGCAAACGTGGTGGGGGGAGGGGGCTCCCTGGTTTGAGGCCGGCGGCGGGGAGGCGGGGGGCGGCGTCCTCGGGTCGCCCTGGCGCCCTGCGACCTTTCGCCCCAGCGTCCGGCCTCCGGGGAGACGGGCGTCCGTCAGTCCTTCCGGGCGTGAGGTCTCGGGTCCGCTCCCCCTCCCGTCGCCGAACCCCCGCCCCCCACCCCTCGGGAGGCCGAGCGGGCGGCGGGTCCGGCGCGCACCCGCTCGGGGCCGGGTAAACACCCCGCGGGAGGGGCGCGGGGGTGGGGGGAGGAGGCGCCCGGAGGCCGCCGGGCCGGGGCGGGGCTCGCGGGGGGCCCCAGGGCGCGGGCGGGCCGGCGGGGGCCGGGGGCGGGGGCAGGAAGCGAGCCGCGGCCCGGGCCGGCCCGCGCGGCCCCGTGACGTCGCGCGGCTTCCAGGGATCTCTCCTCGCGGCCCCGGGTCCCCTCGTCCCCGCCCTCCTCCCGCCCTCCTCCCCGCGCCTCGCCTCCGCGCCGAGGCCGGCATTTCTCGCTCGCAGCTCGCTCGCGGGCTGGCTCCTGCGTCCCAGCCGCCTCCTCCGCGCGCTCCCACTCTCCGCCTTCCCTCTCCGACCCTCTTTCTCTCCCCGCCGGCCCGGTCCCCTCTCCTCTCCGCTCCTCCCTCGGCCGCTGCGAGCCGGACCCATCGCCGCCTCCCCTTTCTTCTCTCCCTCTCTCCCTCCCCTCGTCCGCTCCCCTCCGTCTCTCCCTCCCGGTCCCCCGGCCTCCCTCTCTCTTTCTTCTCTGTTTTTCTCGCCGTCTCCCTCCCGGTTTCTCTCTCCCCTCCCTCCCTCCGGGCATCCTCTCCCCTCCACCCCCGTGCCCTCCCTCTTCCCTCGCTCCCCTCCCCCTCCGCCCCTCGCCGCCCCGCCGCTCGCCGCTCCCCAGTCAGCCTCCCCGAAGCCGCGCCGCCGCCGCCGCCCGCACTCGCCGCAGGACCGGCCCGCCCGGCTCCCCGGGGTGCGCCCTCCTCGGCCCCGCGCCCCGCGGGCTCGCCGGGACACCCTCCCCTCCGGCTCGCGGCCCCGCCCGGCCCCCGCCCAGCGCCCGAGCGCGCCGAGGATGTGAGTCCTGCTCGCCTTTGCCGGAGCAGCAGCCACTCGCGCGCCGAGCCGGAGCGCAGCGCAGCGCCGGGCGCTCGCCGGGTCGCTCGGGCGGGCGGCGCGCTCTCGCCCAGCGGTGCCCCCCGGCCGCTCGCCGGCGCCACCGCCGCCGCCGCAGCCCGCGGGCCGTCCCCGGCCGGCCGCCCCCGGCCCCAGCGCCGCTGACCCTGTCCGCCGCGGGCGGGGACGCGGGCGGAGGAGGCGCCGCCGCGGAGCCCCCGGACGCGACCATGTCGGAGGTGCTGCCCTACGGCGACGAGAAGCTGAACCCCTACGGCGACGGCGGCGACGTGGGCCAGATCTTCTCCTGCCGCCTGCAGGACACCAACAACTTCTTTGGCGCCGGGCAGAACAAGCGGCCGCCCAAGCTGGGCCAGATCGGCCGGAGCAAGCGGGGTGAGTTCGCTGCCCCCGCCCCGGACGCCCCCTTTCTCGGGCGCCGAGGCCTGGCCGAGGTTTGTGGGGGCTCTTCCGCGCCTAGGAGCCGGTTCCGACCGAATGGAATCCCGTCGCGCGGAACTGGGGGGGGGGATCCCGCACTGCAGGTCGGGCACCGGCTGGCCGCGGAAACCCCTCCCCCTCAGCCTGATTCCCGCTGGGGTCACCTAGGGGGCGTGGCGGCTTCTAGCGGCCGCGGGGGCTGGAAGGTTATTCCCGGGTCCCCACCCGCGCCAAAGTTTGCTTTGCGATTTCTCCCCCCTCCCCTTTTGCGCAGTGTAGTCGCAGCTGCACTCGCTCTGCAACCCGGGGTGGGGGGTCCCAGAGCTCCCCAAGGGACGGCGTGGAGAACTGCGGGGCGGGACCCCACTCCCGCCGGGGAAGGCGAGGGGCTTTCGGAGCGCCCGGGCTTCTCATTGTTACTTAGCAGGGGGGGAGGGGTGGCTGAGCCCGGGCGCTCGGCGCGGGAGCTGGAAAAGCCCCGGGGGGACTGGGACGCAGAGAGGCTGGGAGAGGAGCTCCGGAGGCGCGGGGACGAGGAGGGGGACCGACAGCTGCCGGGAGAGACTGAGACGCAGAGATGGGGGGGGGGGGGGGGGGAAGGCGGGTGGTGGCTTGGGGTGGGGGGGAGATCGAGAGGGGCAGAGACCGAAACAAAGATCCGGAGAGGGAGCCAGAGCGGGAGAGACCGCGAGCAGGGGACGCCAGTCTGGGGAGGACAGGAAAGCAGCGAAACAATGAGGGCGACCGACACCCCAGATGGAGAGAGACTCAGAGACCCCGACAGGTGACGGCCACGCCGAGAGACTGATGGCGGGACTGAGGAAGGCGAGGCTAGGTAGAGATGGTGAGCGAGGCGGCGGGGCCGGCGGGAGGCCGGCCTCGCGGGGAGGCTCCGACCTCCGCGGAGGGGGCGCGCAGGAGGGGCCGCCCGCCCTGGCGAGGCCAGACCCCTGACCCGCCGCGCGCTGTGGTCCCCGGAGTCCTCCCTTGCACCCCGCACCTCCGCACCCAGAACCTTGGCCGCCCGCGCCGCGCTCGGGGCACCCCCGAGGGTCCTTGAGCCGGAGACCTGGGCTCCTCCTCCCCACCCTCTCCAGCCCAGGAGCCTTTTTTTTTCTAAATAAACGCGCCCGGGGAGAGGTGAGGTGGGGTGAGGACGCGCGGCCAGAGCGCGTTTCGGCCGCGGCCCGGCCTGCGGGATTTGCGCCCTCTCTGCTGCCTTTTCTCAGAACGCTGCCGGGACGCAGCGAGCGTCTGGGGGGAGTGGTTCGGAGGGAAGCAGCACAGGGTCCCCGGGCCCAGGCCGAGGAGGATGGGGCTGTGTTAGCGCTCGAGGAGCGCCCCCTCCCTCGCCCTCCCGCATTTCCCCGTCCCCAGGAGCCATGGGAAACGTCGGAGACCACCCCCGCCCCCCACCCCCCGCCCCCCGCGAGGCCCAAGCGCGCTCACGTCTCGTTTTCTCCCCTTTTTTTGCAGTTGTTATTGAAGATGATAGGATTGATGACGTGCTGAAAAATATGACAGACAAGGCACCTCCTGGTGTCTAACCCCCCCCCCCCCCCAAAGACAATGAGTTAAAGGGAGAGAATAAGAACGGCGGTAACAGTCATTGGCAAAACGCATGAAAAGAGAAAGCACTTTGAAATTTATTACTAGCTTGCTACCCACGATGAAATCAACAACCTGTATCTCGCGTCAGGCCGGGAGACAGATGAGGCGGGAGAAGGAGGAGGAGGAGGAGGAGGAGAAGGCTCTGGGCTCCTCAGCAAAAACAAAAATTAAAAAAAAAAAATTAAAAATTTAAAAATCACTCTATACACACATATAAAGAAATAAAAAAGACGTCTCAGTTGCAGCTACTTGTCAAAAGTAATATCTATTTCTTTTTATATACAGTGAATATTGCACAATTATAGATCTGGATTTTGAGCCACTTAAATAATGAAGCGGCAACACCGGGTGTTTTGAATGTTGGCATTGTTCGCTGATTTGGCTGTTCCCAATGTTTACATTATTTAATCTTGCAAAAATGGTTCTGTGCTCTTGGATGTGAAATGCTGTCCAGTTTTCTTTTTTTATGTTGTTCTCCTTGGATGTACAAGAAAAAAAATCAGCAAATGATCTCTATAGATATTGTTTTATTTTTGGTCATCTTTTGAAGTTACCAGGAAATGTGTTTAAAACAAGAAGAGAACTTTTCTAAGGAATGATACCTAGACTGAATCCTTGTCTTACTTTAAAATGACTTGTAAAGCTTGTGTTTCTCTGTTGCTGCAAGCTATTTGCCCAAGTTAATGCAAATGGACACATTTTATATGTCAGGAAAAAAAAACCACACAAAAACAAAGAAAAAAAAATGCTTGAGCTTTTTCTAACCTCTTCCTGCAGTCTGTTGTGTGAGCAGCCTGTTTTTTCTCTCTAATATTGTGTCAGTTTATTCTCTTCGATGGGCTGTAAAAAAAATGTAATCACAAGAGTGCCAAATATCTTGAAATGCCAAAAGGCATTTTGGTTTCTTTCTTTTTCCCTGTGCTCTGAGTCCACGTTAAGGAATGCTTGGAGAGTCTTTTCTGTTATTTATAGGGGTTCTCTTAAGGCACACCAGCTGCCTGTTTTGCATGGTATTTGCAAAAAAACGCCTCTTGCGTGAGGAAATCTTTTACCACTTTTTGTTTGCAACTTTGGACCTCAAGAGGTTTCTTCCCTGCCCTGTTCCCTCTTTTCTTAACTCGATATTCTGGATGTTGCACCTTTAACCAGCACACAGGGCTATTTCTCCAATGTACAATAAAAGAACTGTTCCTGTGTCTCACTCCTCTCTTGTCTCTGCTTTGGTCGGGAGGGGTGGGGGAGATTTGCTTTCTGTCTGCCGGCTGCAGACAAGGAGGGAATGATAGCTTTGGTCGGCGAGGCGGTGTAGAGGACAGTGTGGGTTGGGCGCAGATGGCAGGAAAGACAGTGCACTGGCAGGGCCGTCGCCCAAGGGAGAGCTTATTCCGTTTGGATTTGCATTGGTCTCCCTGCTTCCTGAGGTTTCTGACATCCCTTGTGGGGTGTGCAGAGAACAAGGTCCTGCGTGTTGGGAGGCCGTCCGTCTTGTTTAAAAGCAATGTTTAGAGGCTGGCAGGCTTGGATTAAAATCCCAATTCCTTCACTTCCCAGCTGTATGGACTTGAGCAAGTCTCCTCGCTTCCTGAAGCCTCAGTTTCCAAATCTGTGGGGGTGGGGATAATGCAGGGCCTGCCTCATAAGGTTGTGGGAGGGACGTTGGTAGCACTCCGGGTCGGGCCACTGTATGCCCATATAACGCTTCACCAAAGGGCCACTTGTCCTCAGAAGCTGGGTTGAGGAGGGACTACATACCTTTGACTTCACAGCAGAGTTCACAGGTCACCGTATGAGGGATGAGCCCCAACTTCAGAGGCCCACAGCCTGGTAGGTCTCCGGCTTCCCCGAGTCACCACTTGAGAAAAAGCTCATGACGAAAACAAAAAAATCTCAATCCCTTGTTGGGCTCTGGAGCAGTTAATGGTGGTAGAGCGGGGCCATGTGGGAGGAAGGGTTGGGAGAAGGATTTTGGCTCAAGAAAGGCCTGGAGAGGTTTTTCTCCTGGGCTGTTCCGCATCCAGGAGCCTCAGTGCCGGGAGCTTTTAATGTGTTTGTTGTAAAACTGTCAGCCAGGGAGTCACAACACAGCTCACGGTGACAGGAGCCTGATTGTGACTCAGACATCAGGTAAGACAGGCCCCAGGGTGGTGGCGGTGGGGGGAAATGGGGGCTCTGGAGGGCCTGTGGGGGAGGGAGTGAGGTCTCATCCCCCTTCCGAGGCAGTGTGGGCCTTGAGCCTCAGGAGGGCCCAACAGAGCTGGACAGCCCATCAGTCACTGGTAGAAACAGTGGGCGAGCCGGGGCTGGTGGCACCAGCAGGATGATCGGGGGCGCTAGCTTGATTTTCCCAGGCGCACAACCCTGGTCCTGCTCTCCCTGTTGCCAACCCCGGAGAGTCCCAGCGTTTTGGAGCTGATGGGCCTTTAGGTACCACAGAGCCCGCCTCTCTTTTCCCCTGTGCTTTTCCCATCAGAAGGTCGAGTGGCGCCGCACCAGGAGTTAGGGGCAGGGCCCACTTTTTCCGTTCGGCCTCCATCTGCCAGGAGGGGCAGGGGCCCTATGAAAAGATTCATCCCGAAGGCACGTCTCTGTCCATACCAGGAGTAACTGCTGCTTCCCTGATCAAAGCACTGGGCAATTACATTGCTTCCCTTCTATTCTGTCACGGAATCAGCCCAGAAACCCTGGAAACCCACAGCGATGAACTCTCTGGCAGGTGAAGAAATCGATGGCCCAGAGGGGCTAAAAGGACCACAGAACAACTACATTCGTTGAGCTTTTACTGCATGCCAGGCTCACAATAGCCCTAGGAAGCAGGTGTTAATCTCACCTTGACTGTACAGGAGAAAAGGGGGCTCAGAGATGTTCACTACCTTGCACAGGGTCACTCAGCTAGTAAGTAGGCTAGGCAGGAGTAGAACCCAGAGCCCATACACTCCGGGACGGGGATGCACAATGGTCTGGCCCCAGACCCAGGCTCCGTCCCAGCTGCAGCCCTGGTCCTTCAGCCTTAAGGATCCTTGTGTCGGTTCACTGTTTTGAGGTTATGTTCTCTGCTATTCTGCACAACAGACGACTGCGGAAGGGGTCAGAAGGGAGGCAGGGCTTGGATGTGTCAGCAAAGGCCTGGAGCTGCCCTCTTCTGGGAAGGGGTGGGGGGAGCCTGGGAGTCCTCGGCCAAGGCTCTGGGTCCATTGTAATAAGTGATGTATTAAAATGTTCTTGCTGGAGGCCACCCCGTCAGCCAAGGCAGGATCCTCTGCCCGGGGAAGACAGAGTCTGTCTTTCCCGAGGACTCCATTCAGTAAAAGGGAATATAAATCTTTTAAATATACTCTAACACGGGGGTAAACATTTGTTGAGAAGGCACTTTGGGGACTGGGCAGCTATCAAATTATACCAAGTACAGAATATGTTTGAAGTATCCGGTTAGGTGGCAATAAATACGGAAAAGGCCATTGCAAGTCCAAGGTGGGGAAGGTGTCTCTAAGCCTCCACGCATCGATCCAGCAGCCAGGACTGCATTATTCAAACTTCACTAATTGAATGCTTGTAATAAGTGTCCATCTCCCTGGATTCTGCTTCCGTGGCCAGTCCAGGCTGACGGCCCCGAGGAATACCAAAAAGTACCTCTAAGGGGGAAATTGGCAAATTGAGTTTAAAAAAAAAGAGGCTCGAACACTGCCGCCGTCTGGAGGCCACAGATGAAGGAGTGAGCACAGGGGGCCTCTTCGGACAGCAGGGAGCAGATCCTGGGCCCAGTGGAAGGGGAAGGTATTATTAAGGTGGCTGGTGTTGGAGCAAAGGGCAAGGATTTGGGTCTTGCATGGCTTGGATTTGAAACCTCTCCCCTATACTTCCTAGTTGTCATGTGGGGCCAGTTTGTCAAGCTTTTCTGTGAAATGGGGGTGATGGTAATGCCCACCAACAGAGGATTAAATGGGAACCCCTCCCTCTCCCCCACATAGAGCCTGGTGCATAATAAATGGTAGTCGTCAATACGAATGCATATGAAGTGCCTACTGTGTGCCAGGTAACGGACTTTCAAAACCTAGCAAACAGATCTTGTTGCATGAAGCGTCTTTGTAGAAGTGTCCTTTGGGGGTACCGAGGGGGCAGTGGAGGCACCACTGTGGGGTTGGGGAGCGGCGGGATGGGGAGCAGTTTGGAGGAGTCTGCCTGCCTATTATCTACCAGCTCCTCAAAACCCCCAATAAATGCAATCGTAAGTAAATCTGAATGCTTGTTCTCCAAAGGCCGTGTTAAGAGAAGTCTCTTAGCCACTTCTAACCAGATTGCCTGAAGCCATTCTCGGGATGGGAGCTAGCAGGTGCTGACTTCTTGCCCTGGGAAGGGAAGAGCATGGCTCTCTGCTTGGATCTTCTCCTCCGATGAGTCCTCAAGTTTCATTCATTTGACAAATATGAACTGGCACCTGCTATGGACCGGACACTGAGAATACAATAGTGAGGAAATGGGAGTTATCCTTGGGCTTGAAAATGACAGCTCCAAGGAAATGAGGTTGGGCCGGGGTACCATTAAAGTCAGCAGCTCAGACCCTTAGTACAGGCAAAAAGAGGGAGCCAAGGAGAACTGGGTCTTGGGGGTTGCCTGAAACCCAAACATGGGGCCCACTTTTTAAAAAAATAAACTTAAAAAAAATTTTTTTAATCTTTATTTATTTTTGAAAGAGAGACAGCATGTGAGCAGGGGAGGAGCAGAGAGAGAGAGGGAGACACAGAATCCCAAGCAGGCTCCAGGCTCTGAGCTGTTAGCATAGAGCCTGATGCGGGGCTCAAACTCACGAACTGTGAGATCATGACCTGAGCCGAAGTCGGTTGCTTAACCGATTGAGCCACCGAGGCGCCCCTAAAAAATAAACTTTTACTTGAGAATAGTTTTAGATTCACAGAAAAGTGGTGAACATAGCACAGAGTTGTCAATACCCCTGACCCACTTTCTCCTATTGTTAATATCTGACATTACTGTGGTACATTTCTGGAAGCTAAGGAACCAACACTGGTATTTTACTATTAATTAAACTCCATAATTCATTCAGATTTCATTGACTGTGTACCTAACATCCCTTTTGGTTTGCAGGACCCCATCCAGGACATTACATTTAGTCTTCGTGTCCCCTTAATCTCCGTGATAATTTCTCAGACTCTCCTTGTTTTTGATGGAGTACCGGTCAGGTATTTTGTAGACTGCCCCTCAACTGGGGGTTTTGTCGGATGTTTTTCTCATGGTTCAGCTGGGGTTATGGGGTTGGGGAGGAAGATCCTGGAGATAAAGTGCCCTTCTCATCACATCATATTAAGAGTACATGCTATCAACATGACTTAATCACCGTTGATATTGACCTTGATCACTTGACTGAGCTGGCATTTGTTAGGTTTCTCCACTGCAAAGTTACTCTCCCACCTCCTTTCCATACTGTCCTCTCTGGAAGGAAATCATCATGTGTAGCCCACTCAAGGTGTGGGGAGTAATTTGGTATGGGAGTATCTCCATAAATTACTTGGGATCCTTCTGCCCAGGTCATGTGAATGACCCACTTTTCAGCCGTTCAACGTTGCCCCTGTGTTGGGCAAGCCCACTGTGGTTTAGATGTAATCATGGATTCCAGGCAAACCGGGGAAAAACAAAAGTGCCCACAAGGCCCAAGGTGCTGCCTGATGACCGATAGATGGAGCCTTACCAAAAAAACAGATTAAAAAAAAAAAAAAAACCCAACAATCTTAATAAAAGCAACTTCCTGTGGAGGGGAACTGTCACCCTGGTTAGAAACTGTGCAGAATTTTCTCTTGGAAGCCTCAGGCAGCTGCTCTGGTTTATAGAATCTGCCTATTGGAGGGAAGCAGAAGGGGAAAAAAATGTTGTCATTATTCCAGCAACAGAGATTCTCTCAAACCATATGCAAAAATAAATCCGAGGACCGGGCTGTATCCGGGGAAACCTGGCAGCTGGGCTGGAGCTTGTGGGGTGGCCCCTAGGGACAGAGAGACTGTGTCTATGGGCCCCAGCCTGTTCTCCAGCAGAACCCAAAGTCCCAGAGAGATAGCCCCACCTCGGTACCCCCCCACCCCCCACCCCACCATTCTGTGAGGAGGATTTGGTTTTTCTTGTTACCTCTCACATTGGAGGGTTTGTCCTTAACCGGGGGCTGTGCACACCCAGGGGCCTGGAGGAAGGTCCTTGACCCAGAAACAGCTGTTTGAGGACAAAGGGTCACCAGAGGGAAAGGGAGGTCGGGGAGGACGGGCTGAAGGGAGGAGAAGGATCTGGGAAGTGTGCCATGGGAAATCCTAACAGAGTGGCAATGGGGGCTGGGCAGATGGGGGACAGACAGGGATGGCAGGAAGTTGTCAGGGAAAGGGGTGTTCCATAAGGCAGAGAGCTGAATGGCTAAGGTCATAAGGGGCTTGGTCTGGGAGGGTGTTTGGGCAGTGGAAATGAACTAAATCTGCATTCGCTTAAGGACTCCTCTGTTAGGGATGGGGGTGGGGTGGAATGGGTACTGTGCTTGGCACGGGGGAGACAGAGCTGGCCAACATGAGGCTTCCTGTCGCCTTCTGGGACCTCACTGTCTGGCCAACAACCCTTTGATAATAGTGTAGCTTCAGGATGTTGGGAAAGGGGGGGTGGTCCCACAGGAAACTTAGGAAACTCTTGGGGAACCCCAAAAGTATGCTGCCAGCCTCGGCGGTAGGTGTCTTAGAAAGGACTGACAATTTCATTCCAATCCTGAATGTGCCAATACCGTGCTGGCATGTGTGACCCTGACCCCTGACCGTTCACAGGTATTTTGCCCCTCTGGGGCTCCATTTCCCAATGTGGAAATACTATTTATGAGGCGCTCACTGGTAACTGTTCTACACTCTTTGCATTTATATCGCTTAATTTTCACAACCCAAGGAGGTAGTTACTATTATCCCCATTTTACAGCTAAGGGAAACCGAGGCACAGAGCCATGGAATCTTCTGCCTGTGGTAGCCCAGCTGGAAAGTCGTGAAGCTGCGACTGAAACCTCCAGGCGACAGGTGGACGCTGACCCCCAGAGTCCCTGGTTTCACCTCCTCCAGAATGAGAAGGGGGTCGGACTAGGCTACTTGCAGCCCTCTGTGGCCCAGCCCAGGGCACAGCCCCAACGGCCCATGCTCCCGTGGGGGAGGGGAGGCTGAGGATCCGGTTGGCCGTGAACCCTGGACCAGCGGTTGCCATGGGGACGGCCCGCAGAGGCGGCAGGCGGGGGCTGGGTGCCCCGCGGGGCAGTTCCGGGGAGCCCCAACCGGTGGCAGGGAGTGGCCCGAGCTGGCACCTGGGGCCGCGTTTTCCCCGGCAGACGGAGCCACATTAGTGCTCCTGCTCCCCTCTCAGCCGGGGAGACCACAGGTCCCCTGCAGCCGTCTGCGCCTCCTCTGACCTGAACTCAATCCCCCACGAAGCCGCTCTTATCTCCAGTTCATCTGTGTGAATTATTTACTGTGCCTGGCGGCCTCCCCAGCGGCCTCCCGCCTGCCTCCGCCCTCCTGATCCTCGTGGCTTTTTCACATCCTGGTTTGCAGCCGGGGCCTTGTCTTCCATATCCAAGAAGTTCCAATGTCAGGCCCCCACGGGAGCTCGGGGCAGGGGCTTCCCACCTTCTCCCACCTTCCCCTGGGAATCCTTGTCCTGGATGGAACCAAAGAGAGCACTGGACGAGGAGTCAGGAGCCCTGAGTTCTCACCGCGATCCTATCAATCAGGGTCACTGTAAATTATCCCCATTGCACATATGAAGAAAGCGACGCCTCGAGGGTTGGACTAACCTGTGCTCAGTCAGTCCTCAGAAGCTTACTGACTCCTAAGTGGGATGCCACGTTGTCTCCCTAGGCTGAAGGCCTTTTACCAGCCCCAGGAGTTTGTTTGGGCACCAGTCACATCTGTGACACACCATGTACACAGAGCAGTGAGCCAGCCTGGTGGGCCTGGCCCGGGGCCGGATGCTGGGGACACATGGATGAGTAAGGCACAGCCCCCCCTGCCCTCAAGGTGCTTCTGTCTGGAGTTGAGGGTGGGGGGCGGGACCAGGAAGCAGGCAGGGCCAGACGCGGTCATGACTAGTTATAGTTCCAGGCAGAGAGCTGGGCAGGAAATAGTGAGTTCTGGGCTGGGGAGGGGACATTCAGGGAGCAGGTGGGCTTTGGCAGGGCCTGGGAGATGGGGCTGGGGACGGAAGAGGCAGTCTTGGTGTAGGGAAGACGCAGCGGGACGGGGACTGGCAAGCTGGGGATCTGCTTGAGAAAGGTCCTCTGGGTATTGGTGGAGCGAGGCATTTCTGGTGGTGCCAGGGTTGGAGGAGGGGGCTTTGGGTCAGATCCTGAAAGTCCTTGAATGAGCCCAAGGGTTGATTTAGAAAAGCTTCTCAACGGGGGCAAGTCTGCCTTCCAGGCGACATTTGGCTGTGTCTGGAGACGTTTCTGGTTGTCAACACGCAGCAGGGAGGGTAGCGCTACTGGCAGCTGCTGGGTGGGGGCCAGGGATGCTGGTGAACATCCTCCAAGGCACAGGCCAGCCCCCACGACACAGAATCCCCAGCCCCAAGTGTGCTGGGGTCGAGAAATCCCGAATTGGCGTGTTTAAGACCCCTTTCCGCTAACCAGAACAAAACTGTGGGCAAGCCACCGAGCTCCTCCTGCTTCCGTTCCCTCCTCCGTGGAATGGGCTGGTGATATTGGCTTCCATTTGAGGAAATAGCTGGTATTTTCACACTTGCCGCCAGGCCAGCCTCACCCTAAGTGCTTTACTTACACTATCTCATCTAATCCTTGTGACCCGGTGACAGGTGCCACTGCTACTAATAATCCTGAGTGTTTGTGGGGCACTTGGTAAGCGCCAGGCCCCATACTAAGCTCTTTACATATATGAACTTATTTTTTAAAGATGTTTATGTTTGAGAGAGAGAGAGAGGCAGAGACAGAGACAGAGACAGAGACAGAGACAGAGCGTGAGTAGGGGAAGGGGAGAGAGAGAGGGAGACACAGCATCCAAAGCAGGCTCCAGGCTCTGAGCTGTCAGCGCAAGTGGGGCTCGAGCCCACGTTACCGTGAGATCATGACCTGAAGTCGGATGCTCAACCGACTGAGCCACCCAGGCGCCCCACAGATATGAATTTATCTAATCCTTGCAACAACTCCGTGAAGTGGGGACTGTCATCATCTCCGTTTCACAGGGAAGCAGGATAAGAGAGGGTGGAAGCCTCCTGAGGGCAGTGTCTTGTTTTCTGCTGTCTTGCCGGCATCTAGAGCAGCGTCAAAATATTTGTTGAGAAGGAAGCATATAAACCCTCCATGGCCTTCGCGGCTCCCGAGCCTCCTGCAACTGCGAAGACGTGGGGGCCCCGAAAGGTTGAGGGTCTCGTTTGGAGACACACAGCAGGACCTTCACCCTTTTGCTTTCTGGCTGAGGCCGCAGCAAAGCCCCTGGGTGGTTTCTCTGGGCCCCCGGAGCCTCACTAGGTTCCTACCACCTTCAGAAAGGGACCCCGGGACTTTTCTGAGATGTTCTGAGGGCCATGGGTCTCCCTGGAGTGCTGCCTGAGCTGGAAAGGACTGGCATCTTGGACAGTGACCAAACCTGGAAGTCACTTAGCACAAGAGTGTGTCTGGTGCCTGGGATTGGATTTACGTACTCCTCTGATGAATGCGGAACGATTTCAAATTCAATCCGATCCTAGTGGGTGCCTGCGGGACATGTGGGAGCATCAGACGCAGCGTTAGGGAACCAGCACAGCTGCTGTGCAATCTACGCACCACATGCTTTAGGAACACATCTCAGCCAGGCCTCACGGCAGCCCGCAGAGGTAGTGGCACTATCGTCACTGTAGGGACAGGTGTGAAATCGGGATTTAAAGAAGTGGTAATTTGTCCAAGCGTGCCAATGGGGAGGCTGCAGCCCAGCTATTCAAACCTAGCCTCTCCGATGCCTACGTTCCCCCGAACCCCAAGCTCACAGTCCACGAGTGGCTTGGGCCTACGTCACCACTTCTCTGACCCTCATCTGTGAGATGGGACCGTGAATCCAGGCTTCAGAGGATCGCCGGAAAGACCTAAAGGCGATACCCAGAACCTGATGGGTTCTTTCCCTGAGCTTCCTGGGGCTCCATCGAGTCTGAGCTTTGGGGTAGCCCCGGTGGGGCTAGAGGAAGCTGGGGGAAGCAGGGGCAAGAGTGGGCAAAGGCTTGGTGGGGAGGCCTTTAAAGACTGCCCTCCCCACCCCTTGCCCCCCGCCCCCAGCCACCATTCCCATGGGGCCCTTCCCATGATGCTGTGCTGCTCTCAGGCTGCAAAGTGGGTGCTGCTGCTCTTAAGCGTGCCTGGTGAGGTTGCCTTGCTGGGGAGTGGGTGTGCAGCACCCTCCCCATTCCCTAACCAGTTATGGGATCCTTGGCAGTTAAAAGAGCGGGGGGCGGGGGGGTGTCTACACTGCAAGCCTCCCCTCCTTCCACTTCTCTATAAATCTGCTATGCCCTGGTCATGCTTTCTTTTCAGAATATCATGCTTTTTTTATGCCTCTGCACTTTTGCATATGCTGTCCTCTCGGTCTCCCAGCCCTTTGTTCTAGCCAAATCCTGCTGGTCCTCCAGGTTTCAGCTGAGATGCCGCCTCTTCCAGGAAGCCTTCCCTGAGTCTCCTCCACCTGAATTAGGTCCCTCGCTTAGGCTCCTGCAGGGCCCATGCTGCCCTTTGTTCAATCGCTTGTCCTACTGTGTGCTATTGCTGGTCTGTCTTCCTCCATCAGACCGTGTTTCCCTCTCCGGTGGCACTGGGGCTCTCTGGCTGGTCTCGGTTTCCCCAGGGCTTCGCACAAATGCCTGGCATGTAGCAGCTCCTCAGGGGATGTTGCTGCATTAATGTTATAATAATAACAACCTCTTGCATATGCAGAGCTCTTTCCCGGGGTTCAAAAGCCTTTTTATGGCAATTTTGTCATCTGATCGTCACAGAGCACTTGTCATTCGAGGTAAGCAGGGATGGTTTGCCATTTTATAAGGAAGAAAGAAAGGCTGGTTGTGATGAGGTGCGTTCCCCAGGTGGCCGGGGGAACAGGTGCACAGCCCACACTGTCTGGCAGGCGTGGGTGTATTTGCGATATATTTGGTCCGGGGGGTGGGGTGGGAGGGCCTCCTCGGAGTTCCGGGAATCCCAGGCTTGCCGTCTGGGGGGCTGGGGAGGGGAGTGGGGGTGGGTGGGTGGGGAATCGGGGGCTAGGAGTCGCCTCTATCGGGTCCTAGCGCGGACTCGGGGCCAGCCTTGTGTGGTGGCCATGGGGCGGGTGCGTGTGAGCCCATGCTGTGGTGAGGAGGCAGCGGCTTTCTTCTGCGAAAGTTCGTTCACCATGGTGCTGCTGATGCCGTAGAACATTCAGGAACATTCAGGAAGAAGAGTTCCAAAATAGAAGAATGACTAAGTGAACTGTAGTCCCTCTACTTGGAATATTTAGCAACCATTACAAATGACGTTTCTGCAGTTTGTGCCCTGACGGGGGAAAAGCGCCGATGTCATAATGCTCAAGGCCAAAAGGAGGCCGTCAGGTGGGCCCATGATAGAAGGCGTCGCTGAACGGTTTGAACCCAGCTCTGCCCCTTAGTGGCTGTGACCTCAGACAAGCTAGCCTCTTAGTGCCTCAATTTCCTCATCTGCAAATCAGACAGAGAGTACTACCTCAGAGGGCTGTTAGGAGGATTAAATGAGTTAATACATGTGAGGCACTTAGAACAATGCCTGCCAGATATTAAGATATACTTATTCTCATTAATTATTATCATCTCAGCCATTGTCAATGTATATAAGAAGAAATAAAAACACGGGAGAAAAGATCAATGCTGTTTTCCTTATGAGGGTTAACGGATGAGTTTTACTTCCTTTTCCCCCACTTCCCTGAATTCTCTAAATATTTTACAGTGAGGGTACATTGCTTTTATTATCTTGAGAGGGTAAGCTGTTTCCCCCTAAACCACGATAGTAGGGAGGCAGACTCAGGAGCACTTTCCTTGTGGACTCAAGAGGGGTGACCGCAGGGGAGTCACCTCCATAATTAACACCTGGGATGCCTTGAGAACCCACTCGTGGCTAGTTTTCCTCTGCCGGGGTCAGAGGAAATCTTGTAATCTTTCCCCAGGTAATCTTTCCCCAAACAGATCAGGCTGTCCCTCCCATCTCGCATCTGCTTGGTTCATAATTTTATATGAGGCCTATCGAAACAAATAGCCGAGCTGTTCGAATACCCACAACCATAAACTGTCACCACTGATGACAATGAGAATTCCCCAGGCATGGTGCCTCAGAGATGAAACTAAATCATTCTGACCACCCCTGTCATCATCACACTCTCCCTCTATCCAGGGAGACAAGGGCATTTACAGTGAGGGAAACACCAACTGCCGTGTAAGCGGATACGGGCTCTGTGAGTCGGCTGGCCAGGCCCGGGCCGGCAACCGGCCAGAGGGAGGAAGCCGGCCAGCCGGCCAGCTGGTCAGCAGAAGACTGTGCCCAGCACACAGTAGGTGTTCAAGAAATATTCCTCATCATATTCAGCTGGAATTTTGTGGGGTCTGGCCGGTGTACATGACTCTATCCTGGACACTGTCCTGTGTCCTTTGCTGATGGATGGTCTTCACCTTTAGGGAGCAAAGGCCCGTAGATACTTGCAGGCCCTTCCGCTGAGGGTGGCATGAGTTCTAGGCTTCGGGGATGGTGGTTGGTCCCTGACCTAGGGGTCTATGCTGAACCTTTATTTAATTTTCTCCTAATCCCTCGTGGGATAGGATTTTAAATGATCAGGACAGCCGTCACTGCAACATCTTACCACCTCTCACCTCCCCATCCTCCTAATTTTTTTATCCATTCATCCATCCATGATCCATCCATCCATCCATGATCTATCCATCCGTCCAACCACCGAAGCGCCCATGCATCCAACCATCCACTGTGAAGCAGTATGATGGTGGATAAGTCATTGGACCGTTAGGGTCAGACTGTCTGGCTTTAAATCCCTTTGTGTCTGGGATGCAGACAGGTAACCAAACCCTGAGGTGGCAGCGTGAGTTCAGGGGTGAGACAGAGAGGAGGGGTTTGACACCCAATTGGAGCCCCAGGGGGGGGCTGCACGCTGGGTACCACCGTTGCCATCACCATCGCCACTGGGATTCCTTGGACCAGTAATGGGGCCTCAGTGAAATGGGAGTCACTGGCTTGGAAACCTTGGCCTGGTCCCTGGCATGCCTCGTCTTCCCCAGCAGCCCGCACCCCGCCCCCCCCCCGCCCCCTATTTCTACTCTGCTGCCTTTCCTAGCTTTGTTCCCCATTCTTCCCTGACTCTTCCAGCCCTACTCCCTACCTGTCAAATCCATCTGTTTCCAGAGTCCTGATTCTTGCTGGATGACAACTAATTGGGTTGATAATCCAGCTCATGTAAATGGGCCGACGGGTGTTGACATGTTCCTGTGATACCCCCCCTTCCCCATGCCGGTAACATTTGTCATCACCAGCAGGCATCTGAGAAGTGCATTCGCTGTGCAGTATTGACTGCATTATTCAACACCAATTGTGTGCAGATGTCATGGGTTTGGAGCACCGGATGTGTGCATCGACTGTAATATCTTTCATCTCATGTGCACCTTTAGTGCCGAAGATAGAATGCTGGGAAGGGTGAAGTTCCAGTCAGACAGGCCCGGGTTCAGGTATCACCAAACCTCTTATTAGCTCTTGGGCAAGTCACTTCACCTCTCTGAGCCTCAGTTTCCTTATCTGTTAAGTGGAGAGAGTCGTACCTACCTGGATGATGTACATTAGGTCTTTGCAAGCTCTCAAATACCACGTTAGTGTGAGAGTCATTCCAGGACCTCTACGGCTCTGCAGATGCTCCCCCTGCAAAGGCAGAGGCACAGGTGGCTGGAGATACAGGGAACATTCGGAGTGGGCCGGCCGAGACATGGTGTCACCGTGGCCTGAGACTGGTTGGTCTCTGATTGTCCTCCCCTGGGTCTCATTACACAGGGCCACACAGAGAGTCTTACAAGCTGATTTCACCCACAAGGATGTCCCCCAGAGTCTCAGCCACCATTGCTGGGTGGCCCCCCCTCCCAAATTCATGTCATCTACCCGTGTATCTCTGTGTTCCTTGCCTGAAGGGGCACTTTGGCCTCCCACCAAGCAGTCCGACCCCCTTCCTTGGGTTTTGAATCGGCACTTACCCCCCCCCACACCAATCCATTCATGCACTAATTCCGCACATGTTTGTTCAGGCCTCTGGCACGCTGGGGCCGGCTCGTGGAGCAGCGGGCTGTGGATGACCTGTGCTGAGCGGGGGTGCATCTGGGGAGTGGCTTAGTGCCTGCCCTCCCAGGGTCTGTTCACGTGCCTCAGTGGGCTCAGTGTCAGTGAGGTGGGCCGGGACCGGTACTTGATAATAAAAAGCACAGGGGCGCCTGGGTGGCTTGGTCGGTTAAGCGTCCGACTTCGGCTCAGGTCATGATCTCACGGTCCGTGAGTTTGAGCCCCGCGTCGGGCTCTGTGCTGACAGCCCAGAGCCTGGAGCCTGTTTCAGATTCTGTGTCTCCCTCTCTCTCTGACCCTCCCCCACTCATGCTCTGTCTCTCTCTGTCTCAAAAATAAATAAACGTTAAAAAAAAATTTAAAAAAAAAAAATAAAAAAAAATTAAAAAAAAAAAAAAGCACACACACACTTACAATTGACCACACCCACTTTTATGTTTCTGGGTCCAGACACTGTCAGTTTGCCTCAGCCATCGGACACGGGGACGTCAGGACACTGGTGGAATTGGGCCACGTCAGACGGAGAAGAGAAAGGAGACGAGGCTGAGGACAGAATCCGGGCAACAGCCGATGGGAAGACCGGGCGTGCTCTGAGAGGTGGGAGCAGAACCGGCAGGGACCAGAGCTTAAGGAAAGGGCGATCGATGGTCAATAGTGTCAGAGGAGATGGCCTGGCGGTCCCTGGCACTGGTGACCTCGGGTATGGCCACCTCTGTGAGCACGAGGCAGGAACCAGAACGTAGGGAGTTGGGCGTCAGAGGGGTTGGGTTGCCTCGGCCATTCTTTGGAGCAGGTGGGCAGTGAGGCGGAGGGGGTGCTTCTGGGGTGGGGGACAGCTTTGGGCGGGATGCGGTTTGAGGCGGAAGGCAAGGCTCTCCCCGGTGCTGTGCATATGCCAGGCCAGTGTTTGTTGGCCTGTCATCCTTTTATGTCTACAGCACCTTTTTCTTACTCCCCAAGCCCTGCCCGCTAATGGTGGTAGCTCGTTCACCCCTCAGTGACCACTGAGCACCTGCTACGTGCCAGCTTCTGTTCCAGGCATCGCGGATGCAGCTGTGAAAAGACAGACTGGAGCCTAGCCTTCGAAGATCTTCCCAGGTAGCCTGGTGGGAAAGAAATGAGCATATTAGAACTCAACTTTCAGCACCGACAAGGGCTAAAATGGAGAGACTATCCTTGGGGTAGCCATCAGAGAAGCAGCGTCCTTACAGATAGTACAGAACACGGCTTTATCATCGGGGTTACACCTCACGCGAGTTCGAAAGCTCGTGGGGCGGTCTGCGCGCGCTGCCGCCCCTGCATCTGGGGTGGGCCTGAGACGCCGTAGGGGACCTCCCCTCGCCAACACGGTGGGGGGCAGATTGGCGACCCGGGTGGACCCTGCCCCCTGAACTTCAGAGCATAATAAACACACAGCTGTTGCCGATTCACTCCCGGCTTCCAGCTCTCACGCGAGATGTCTCTTCCCCCCAGCACCTGCCAGGGGAGGGAATCTGTGGAGAAGTCATTTCGGCTGGCTCGTACCTTGTTAGTGCCACCGACACAGTGGTGAGCCCGGAGGTGACGGGGGATAATGAGGCCAGAGTGACAGGGTGGGGTTGTCGCTCTGGCTCCGGCGGGTGGAGAGAGCCCCTCGGAGGAAATGGCATTTGTGACGAGGCCTGGGGAAGACAGCTGCCATGTTCCAGGGACAGGGAGAAGGGTGGGGTGACTGGGGCCTGGAGGTGAGGACAGAGGCCGAGAGGGGTCTGAGAGGACACAGGAGCCACAGCAGGCCGTGGATGGGGTTTGACTCGGGTCTCAGTGGGAAGGGGGCAGGAGGCAGTGATGTGGCCCAGCTTGTGCTGGATGGAAAAGGGAATGTTGTGTGTTGGGGGGGGGGTGGTGTTCGGGAAAAACTGGAAGCAGGGAGAGGGGGATGGAGATGGGGGGCTGGAGGGGCTACCACAGTGGTCTAAAGAGGAGACATCAGCCAGAGAACTGAGGTGTCAGCTGTGACAGGAGAGAAGGGTGGTTGGATTGTGGGTCCATCTGGGGGTGGAGACAGGACAGAGGTGGGCTTGGGATGAAGGATGGAGAGGAATTAAGGTCCCCAAGAAGAACACTTTTGGTCCTTGCTTCTGGGAAAGGCTGTCCTCTTCTCCAGTGCCTTCCTTGCCGGTGGCCCCTGCCTTCACTGGCTGGGAGAATCCATCCCGTGTCCCCACCTGTCTCGTAGTGGCACCTCCATGCCCCCCCTTGGCGGCTCCCCGCCTCTGGGCTTCGGCCAGCTGTCAGCATCCCGGGTCCTGTGCCTTTAAGGCCGGGTGAGAAGGGCCAGATGAAATCTGTCTCCTCAAAGTCCTGCGGGTAATGAGAGGCAGAGAGAGAAGATAATAAAAGCGAGAACCAGCCTGGGGGGGAAAAAAAAAGAAAAGATTTTTACCCTCCCAACCCGGCAAGTTCCCCTCTGGCTCTGAGAAGCCTCAGAAGATTTCGCTCCGAACATATGAGTAATACCCAGCAAAAACGCTGTCCTCCGAGCAGAGGGAGAAGACGGAATGATTCTGTCTTTGATTAGAATTTATTTCCAACCTGCAGCCTCCCTGCTGCCAACCTCCTACGTTCCCGCCCCTGCAGAGCTGGGCGGCCAGGGAGGCAAGGGGGGTGGGGGAAGGGAGAGGGGAAGAAGGGACCCACGGGCTCTGGAGAACATCCAAGTGTCCTGCTGGCCGCAGGGACAGGGAGAAGACAGGCGTCCTCCACTCGCTGCCCCCCCCCCCCCCCCCCAGAGAGAGGGTCCAATGGGGCTGCAGCTGTGGGAAAGAGCCGATTGGATTTACTGAGGCCGAGGCGGGGATGGGTGGCTGGAGCCGCGGGTCGGGCTGGGCTACCAGCTGGCTGTGCGGGGGGCTTATGTAGCCTCTCTGGGCCTCAGTTTCCTCATCTGGCCTCGACAAGTTTTTAAGGACCATAGTGGCTATGATTTTCAGGACAAATGCCACCTGCCTGTCTGGGAGCCAGTTTGGTTTTCACTGTGTTGGGTTGGGGAAGGTTCTGGAGTAATGTAGGGCAGAAGGGCAGGCTAAGACTGGAGTATTGTGGGGGGGGGGTGCTTGGGTGGTTCAGTCAATTACGTGTCCGACTTCGGCTCAGGTCATGGTGTCACTACTCGTGGATTTGAGCCCCAGGTCGGGGTCTGTGCTGACAGCTCAGAGCCTGGAGCCTGCTTCGGATTCTGTCTCCGTTTCTCTGCCCTTCCCCTGCTCGCACCCTGTCTCTCTCTCTCAAATATAAAATAAAACATAAAAAAATTTTTTTTAAAATAAAAAGACTGGAGTATTGTGACTTGGGGTAAGGGCTTTCTCCTTTATTGGGTCATGTCTAGGGGACGGGGTAAATCATACCAAGTGACTCTCCTTCCTCCATCACCTCATTCATTCATTCATTCATTCACTCACTATCTATTCATCACAGGCCACATGCCCAGTGCTGTGCTGGGTGCAGTGAACAAGATATGGCTCCTGACCATATAAGGCTCCCAGTGTGGTGTGGGGTGGGGGAGGGGCAAACACAGGGTGCTGGGGACACTGAGGTGAGGCCCCCAACGTGGGTTTTGGAGGTCAGAGTCTTCCGGGGGAGGCTGACACCAAAGGGTGAATAGGGGGAAGCCAGGGGAGGAGGTGAGGAAGGGGGGCACCAGAGAGGAAGGGGTCTACACGGAGATGTAGGTGGGAACAAGCAGGGTATGCGTGGTGGGGGGGGGGATTGAAACACGCCAGCGTGATGGGAAGGAGGCCCAAAGCGGGAGGGGGTGACTCAGGGGTGGGTTCAGACTTCACGGTGGGGCCACGGGGGCCATGGGGGGCTGTGGGCGGCGACTCTCCTGGAAGGCATCGGGCCAAGAGCATTTCAGGGTCGTGGGTGTCTTTCTAAGACTCTAAGGCTCCACCTCCGGGGCTCCCTTCTCTCACCCTGGAAGTGCAAAGTTATGGTTGAAATATGTGTGGTGGGAGCTAGGCTATTTTAGGATCTAGCGCTCAGATGGGTAAAAGCTTTGTAGAGACAGACTTTGGCCCCATCACGGAGTCTCAGTGCTGGATCTGGGTGCCCTGGTAGGAGTTGACTCCTGTTCACGGACACCCTGGGTGGCCATCTGTCCAGCTCTGCAAGGAAGGGTGATTGGGATGGGCAGACCTTCATCTTAGAGTGGAGAGGCATGAACACTCATCACGGATAGATCTGGTTTCCCGGTATTGGCTCTGTCATGCATAAGCTGTGCATCTTTGGGTAAGTCAATTGGCCTCTCTGAGTCCCAGTTTCCCTAAGGTGTAAAATAATATTAATACAGCCACTTCCCAGGGTGGTTTTGAGGGTTAAACAAGGTGATGATGATGATGATGATGATCTTAAGAGCCAATACTTATTGAGTCCTAATCTCTTTTTTTTAAATGTATTTATTTTTGATAGAGAGACAGAGCGCAAGTGGGGGAGGGGCAGAGAGAGAAGGAGACACAGAATCCGAAGCAGGTTCCAGGTTCAGGGCTGTCAGCACAGAGCCCGACTCGGGGCTCGAATTCACAAACCGTGAGATCGAGACCTGAGCCGGACGCTCAACCGACTGAGCCACCCAGGCGCTCCCCCTTTTTTTTTTTAGTCTTAAACTCTTTTAAGCAGAGGACACAGTGCACTGCTGAGGTCCCCCTTCAGGACCAAGGCACTCATTCCCCGTGTCCAGGAGTGTTGCCAGCTAAAAGCTCACTGCCGAGTGCCTCCTTGGAAGTGCCCTCAGCCCAAGCCCAACTTCCCTGGGTGCAGCAATCTGGTTTCAGTGTGGGAGAGCTGGAGGGGCGATCCCTGCCCTGGAGCTGCAGAGCGGATCTACACTCTGCCCAGCCCTGCCTCCCGCACCCCTCACAGGGGCTTTCCCCAGAGCCCTCCCTGACTCACTCCCGTGTGCAAATCTCCATCTTAGAGGCTGTTCCTTGGAGCCCGATGTACGACAGCCCTTTCCCTCCCACCTCATGTAATCCTCCCCACAGCCCTTTGAAGGAGGAGAGACCCCACGATGAAACCATTTTGACATACAAGGTAACTGTGGCGTAAAGAGATCAGATCTCTGCAGCCACACAGGCAGGAAGGAAGTGGCAGGACTTGGTTTGCACACTGGGCACCGGGCTCCACAACCTGGCTTGTAACTACCCTCTGGAGCCTGGCTCTGTGCCCCCGGAGCATGGCTGAGGGTGACTGGACCACTGCCATTTGCTGGGAGACCCCACACCCACTCCCCAGCTGCCCATGTCACACCATCATTACCAATGCAAGGGTGGGTGTCCTCACCTGTGCAAGCCTCACGCCCCAAGCCCTGTGGTAGGTGCAGCCCGGGAAGCTGCTGGAAGAAGAGATTTGGAATCTGCTCTTATGTTGCCCCCAGGAGACCCGAGACCCTGCAGGACCAAGGCTCTGGCCAGGCCCGCACTCGTGATGAGCAGCGTCCTGGTCACGAGGAGACCCGGCTCTAGTCCCAGGAGGGGTCCCTGTTCTTCTCTGGGCATCAGCTCCCCACCCAGAGGTGGGCAACAGACATCTAAGGCCCTTCAGAGCTCGTGTGACACAGTTCACCTCCACGTGGAAGCCCCGTGTGACTTTTGCTTCTTCCAGGCTTATACCTCTGAATGTCCAGAAAGCCCTCTTCCTGTTCACCGGTGCAGAACTTTACAGTTTGTCAACACCTGCACAGACATGGTCCGGTTTGGACCCCGCAGCACCGCTGGGAGCCTGCACGATCACGTTCTTGTGTCAGATGCTAAGTACAGGGGGCCCCAAACTTGCCCCTTTTGAAAACCCTTGAACCCCCCTCATTTGTAACCTGCAAATAAAAATATATATGTTGCTGGATAGTAGAACTGAGAGCTCAGAAATCATTCTGTTGGGATCCTTTTGTTTGACAGATGGGGACCTGAGAGCACCTCCCCTCCCACCCCGTTTGCGCAGTGACCAGCGGCAGAGCTGGGACCAGGGCTGAGTCTAGGGCTCGTTCAATTACTCTCGGCCAGGTACCTTACAAATTTCATGCCATGAATTATTTCCCGTTTAAGACTAAAACCTGAAGCACTAATGAGAAAACAAGTTTGTGGTCCTTTGATCCCTGTGTCCGATCGCCCCATTGGGGGAGGGGCGCAGAGCTCTCCAGGCTGAGGATTGGATCTGTTTCCCCTTGTAACACACTGAGGCAGGCAGGCGGGCTGGGTGCAGAGGGCTTTGGGTATTTATTTTCCTATCAGAGTAGTGCAGGCGGTCCAGAGAGGAGGTGAGGGCTGAGCAGCAGGGACAAAGAAATGTGTGTGTTCTGGGAAATTTGGGGAATTAACTCTGAGGTTGTTCCAAGGAGAAAATGATGTTTTGAATCAGGATTTATTGTACATCTGAGCTCACTGCCTTTTAGAGTACACCTTGTTTACTTAACTGTTCTGTATACAGATTTATCTACACCTGGCTCTGTTTCAAAAGGAATCTGAAGTGGCTAATTATTTAATTAGATTGTGAGTTCCTTGAGGGCAGGAACTGCCCTCTTCTTGTGACAGGCTAATTCCTGGTTGCCCCGACCCCCTGCACACCCTTGGCTGGGTTTTTTTCCTCTCTATTATAATAATCTGTTTCTGTCTGTTTGTTTTCCACGGAACTGTGAGCTTAGTGAGGACAAGGACTACATATTACACATTTCAGTATCTCATCCAACCACTTATCTATCCATCTGACAAGTCAACATCCATCTAACCCACCATCCATCCTTCCATCCATCCATCACCTGCCTATCCGTCCAACACCCATCCATCCATACAACCATCAAACATTCATCCAACCATACATGATCCACCCATCCATCTATCTCCATCCATCCATCCATCCATCCATCCATCCATCATCCACTTATCCATTCAACATCTATCCATCCATCCATCCACCCATCATCCACTTATCCATTCAACATCTATCCATCCATCCATCCATCCATCCATCATCCACCTATCCATTCAACACCTATCCATTCATCCATCCAACCACCAAACACCTATGCAACCATTCATGATCTATCTATCCATCCACCATCCACCATCCACCATCCATCCATCCATCCACCCATCTATCCATTCTTGCAACCATCCATCCATTTTTTCAAAATCAAGAAAGTTGCACAAATAAAACCAAACAGGATGAATTACAAGTAGTTGTCCTTTCCCCAGTGTTTATTTTTTTCTAAGGACTGTGCTAATTGTGGCACATACATTGAGGAAATGAAACTGAAATCTCTCAAGACTCCATGAGGTAGGATTATCACCACATTTCAGATGAGGAAAGGAAGATGGACAGAGTTTTAGTAACTTTCCCAAGGTCACATGGTTGGTAAATGTCAGTGAGATTTAAAGCCGGGGGTCTGACTTCAGAGCCTGTATCTTTTGCTTCATTGTGGTGGGAAATATCTCTGAGGGAATGATTTAAGCTGACCTGTACATCTTTCCCCCAACAACCTAACCATTCTCATCCCCAACCCTCATCTTCTCTAGCTCTGACCACCTCCCTTTCCTGGTCCCCATTTCATTCTAATAAGGACAATGGCTCCTGATAGTAACTCCTGGGGAGGGGAAGAGAATGAGAAAAGTCCTGAAAGGCATTCCATCTGGGCTAGGTCTGAGGTGAGGAAGAAGACAACACTTCACAGGCAGCCCAGAGCCCTCTTCTCACCTCCCCTCCTCTGGGGAGGATCAGATCAGCATGAGGTGTTCAGCTCTGCTGTGAGCGGGTGGTGGTGAGTCAGTGAGTCCAGGAGGGCCAGGGAGGGCCAATCGATGCTAAAAGCATTAGTCCTCACGAGCCCCCAGCGCTTTGGGGAGAGGAAGTTTGGCTGTTCCAAGTTCACAGGAAGCCAAATGGGCTTCCCAGAGAGGACTCCTTCCGAGTCTGATGCCCTCCTGGCAGGTTACAAGGCTTTAAAGATATGAGTCCTGAGCTCTTTGCAGTTGGATAGAGAAGGACAGCAAGACACCAGAGGAAGAGGGTGTCCTAAAGCTGCCTGAGGCCAGGTTACAATTGCTCCTGAAGTCCGCTCTACTTCTGGCTTCCTCTTGGTTTGTTTTCAGGGCAGAGGTGACCGCGTGGGTAATACATTTGCTCTTTTCTCATATGATGTTTCTGTCACTTGCAATCAGAGAATCCTGGTGATCGTATCGTGCAAACCAGCAACGCAAGTGTCTTCCTTGGTTCAGCGCCCCCTTTTCCTTCTCATCCAATCAAAACCAAATTTCTTCTTTTTTTCTTTTTTAATTTTTTATTTATTTTTGAAGGAGAGAGAGAGACAGAGCATGAGTGGGGGAGGGGTGGAGAGAGAGGGAGACACAGAATCCGAAGCAGGCTCCAGGCTCTGAGCTGTCAGCACGGAGCCCGATGCAGGGGCTTGAACTCACAAGCTGTGAGATCATGACCTGAGCTGAAGTCGGACGCCCAACCGACTGAGCCACCCAGGCGCCCCTCAAAACCAAATTTCTTAAAGTCCACATTCTGATAAACTCTCAGCTCTGCTCACTTCTCTCCAACCATACACAGCCTCCTGGATTATTGGTGAGTCTATGAGTCCAGGCTTAGCCCCCTCCAATCTCTCCCTTTAGCCAGAACACTCGTATCTGTTATTCCATGGCTATAAACCTTCCAGTGGCTCCCCCATCACTCCTAAGATAAAGTCCTAGCCTTCTCGGATACAACATTTTCATTTTGAAACAATTTTTGATTTGTGGAAGAGTGGTGTTCCCATATATCCTATACTCAGCTTCCCCTAATGTTAGTGTCACATAACCACCGTATGTTTGTCAAAACCAAGTAATTAACATTGTATGACTCCATTAGCTAAATTACAGACTTCATTCTGATTTCACCAGTTCTTCCAGGGTTGTTCTTTTTTCTGCTCCGGCCTCCAATCCAGAATACTAAAGTCCTAGCTTTTACATAGGGCTTTGAAAGCCTTTTATGGTCTGATTTCTGTTTACCTTCAAGCCCATCTCTAGCCCCTCATCCTACCCCTTTGTGCTCAAGCCACGCTGAATCACCTGCAGTTCCTCAAAGAGCCAGGCCTTTTCTTCCTCCAGGGCCTTTGCACATGCTGTTTCCTCTGAGGGGTCCCTATTCCCTTTCTTGGCCTCATACTCATTCATGTTTCAAAACTCTGTTCAGACATCTCTCCTTCTTGGAAGCCTTCTTGACCAAACCCAGCCAACCCTTGGGCTTCTCCAGCACCACCCCCCCCAACCCCAGCCCTCACTCTCTCCATCCCTGAGCTCAGAATCTGATGACCCATTTCCACCTCCTTCCCATTGGTTTGGAGAGCCTTGGGGCCAGTGCCTTGCTTTGCCGTTCTCTGTGGGAACTCAGTGCATGCTTGTAAAAGGGATGAAGCTGGGAAAAGGTCAATACCCACAAGAGTGTTGGCAATAGCTCAGAGGGAGAAATCAGCTGGCCAGGGGAGGCCTCTTGACTTGAACAGAGGAGGATGGAGTAATAAACTGACATTTACTGGGGCACCTGGGGGGCTCAGTCGGTGAAGCGTCCGACTTTGGCTCAGGTCATGATCTCATGGTTCATGAGTTCGAGCCCCGTGTCGGGCTCTGTGCTGACAGCTCAGAACCTGGAGCCTGCTTCCATTCTGTGTCTCCCTCTCTCTCTGCCCTTCCCCCACTCATGCTCTGTCTCTCTCTCTTTTTTTTTCTGTCTCTCTCTCTTTTCTTTTCTTTTTTTTTTTTTTTTTTTCAACGTTTTTTTTTTTATTTATTTTTGGGACAGAGAGAGACAGAGCATGAACGGGGGAGGGGCAGAGAGAGAGGGAGACACAGAATCGGAAACAGGCTCCAGGCTCCGAGCCATCAGCCCAGAGCCTGACGCGGGGCTCGAACTCACGGACCGCGAGATCGTGACCTGGCTGAAGTCGGACGCTTAACCGACTGCGCCACCCAGGCGCCCCTGTCTCTCTCTCTTAAAAAAATGAATAAAAATTAAAAAAAATAAACTAACATTTACTGAGTGCAGACTATGTCCCAGACACCCTTCTAAACAACTGACACATTCTAACTGAATCCTTGCAGAAACTCTATGAGGTAGGTACTCATACCCATCTTACAGATGAAGGAATAGCAGTGGAGCAGCCTACCAAGACACGCAGTTATTAGAGGTAGAGGTGGGGTACACCCTGAGCCACTTCTGCTTTGCTAGACTTTGGGGTGTGTGTGTACAGCCTATGGACAGGATAGGGAGCAGTATTCCAGGCTGGGCAACTGGTAAACCAAAAGCATTTTTGCAGGTAAGCCTGGGTGATCCAGATTCTTGACGAGATTCTGTCCAAAGGGATGTGTTGTGACCCCTAAGGGTGACAGGCAAGGGGACAGCTGTTTGGAGATGGGTACCTGGAGGAGGGGAGTTGGCCTCATCCTGGTGGCAAAGGCCACTGATACTTTCTGGAGAGTAAGTTGGCCAGGGGCTAATTAATTAGCACCGAGATCTAGGAGCAACCCAAGGGGAGAACGTCTCAAGAAAAGAAGAACATAGAGGCCCAGAGAAAGTGGAGCCCCCAGGCCCAGGGTGGGCATGGAGTCCGGAAGAGCTGCTACAGTGACAGCTTCGTACCAAATTCCTGCAAGCTGGATGATGCGAATCCTCTGGGCACCTAGGAACACCACCAGGTTTATCATTTACAGCCTGAGCTTTCCTCAGGCTGCACGTGTAAAGCTTTGTGCCCTAAATGGCCAAGGCTCTGGGACCTAGTAGATGACCCACAAATGAGTATTAAATGAAACTTTCTGAAATCTAGATCTGCTCTTGACTCTCTGGTATCCCCAAACTCATCAATGGATGTTCATTTCCTTCAGAAGTGCAGGGTAAGCTCTTTAGCCTGGCATTTGAAACTTCTTGTCATCTAACCCCAGAATCACCACCTCCCAGTACTCCCCGTAGCCCTCAGACCTGGGTGACTGGGGACCCTGCCCTGGGCCTGAGCTTTAGAAGGTTGGGATCTGGCCTTCCCTCTGGCCAGGCCCAACCCCATGGGCACAAGCAGTCTGTAAGTCCAAGGGAATGTGTCCACCCAGAAGCCATACCCCCTCTCCTGGACTATGCTTTGGGATCTAGGCCCCCAAGCCCCTGCTGAAATGGCCCCATGTTTGCTTCCAGGGCCCTCCTGGACCTCTTCCCTGGGTCATCTTCCGTCAGTTGGATGACACTTTTGGTGTGCTTGTCCCTAAGTCCAAGGGATGGCCAAGGGGTGGCCACTTGTCAGACCTGTGGATGGTGTTTGGCCATATTCATGTGAGGTCCCACCTGTGCACCTGAGGCCACTTGCAGAGTGTGATGGAACCAGTGTTGGGAAGAGAGGGGATGGGGGCGATGCTCCTGACACAGACCTCCATTTGTCTGCTTGCCCTGGGCTGCCCAGCAAATGTTAGAGGCGAGTCCAGAGCCCCCATCTTTCTCACTGCCCTGCAGGAAAGAGGGTGCTCAAGTGTGGGGGCAGGGAAGTGTGGGTGTGGCTTTGGAGTCCTCTGTGTTAGCGACTCCTCTGTTCTCTGGGTCTGGAGCTGTCCTACCTGCTGGTGCTGCCTCTGGGCAGGGATGGGCTGCTCTGTCCACAGGGAGGAAGCATTCCGACTCTGGGGACAAGGTGGCCATGAGTGATGTCAGGAGGTTCTGAGGAGGCTCTCTCCGGCCTGGGGTGGGACTGTAATGCCACCTGTAGCTCCGCTCCAATTTCTGGCCTTGCCCAGGAGCTGGTGAGGGAGGGCCACTGCAGAAAGGGAGAGCAGACACAGTGGGAGCCCCAAACCCCGTCCAGTGACGTCCAGGGCCAGGGCGTGCTGCGTGTTGTTGGGTGGGCCTCCAGGAGCAGCCCTAACGAGGGGCTCGGCCAGCTCACATCTGCTCCCAGCTGGGCTTTACCCACCAGGGTCAGCGATAGCCTGGCATCTACGAGGCCCCAACGCAGTCCCCAAGTAGACTCAAAGCAAGGCAGTGGCTTGTGCGAGAGAAGGGATGGTGGGGCTGGCACGCGACCCCAGACCTCCTCCTTCTCCCTTGTTTGGGTACTTCATCAAGGTGCAATTCACGCGCCAGGAGGCGTGCCGATTCCACACGTACAGTTTGATGAATTACGACAAACATGTACAGTGGCGTCACCATGACCACAGTCGTGGTAGAGAACTTTGTCACCTCCCTTGTGTCCCTTTGCAGTTGTCCCCCCCCCCCCCGCCCCCCACCTCCCGGCCCCAGGTAACCACCGATCTGTTTTCCATCACTGTGATTTTGCGTCTTTGTAGGATTTCACACAGATGGGATCATACAGCGTATGTCTTCTGCGCCTGGCTTCTTTCACTCAGCACAATTATTGAGAGACTCAGCCATGCTGTTGCTGTGTCTGCATATTCCTCTTGGCGGCTGAATAGTGTTCTATTGTGCACAGGCGTCACACTCTGACCGTTCGCTAGTTGATGGATGGCTGGGTTGTTTCCAGTTTGGGGCCGTTCTGCATAAAACTGCTGTGAACGATTGTGTACAGGTCTTTGTGTGGACATATGTGTTCATTCCTCTTGAATGAAATTGCTGGGTCCTACGGTGAGCGGACCGCAAGCGTTTGCAAAGTGGCTCTCCTCGTTCCCTTTTTCTCCAACCGGGTGTGAAAGCTCAAGTTCTTCCACATCCTTGCTAACACTTGGACCCAAGACTCCTGCCCCCAGAGCCCAAGCAGCAGACAGACGGTGAATGGAAGAGGGCAGGTGGGCAGTGGATGGGCTGCTTATCTCTGTGAGGATCTTAGGCTGTCAGAGTCATGAGAACCTCCAGGGATGTTAAGCTCTGTGTTGTCATTTTACAGATGGGAAAACGGAGGCCCGGGAACCGGCAGGGACCGCTGTTCCTCCGAAAGGGATTTGGTGCTGGTACAGTTCGGAGGAGGTAGTGGAACAAAGTGGGATGAAAAACAGAGGTTTTAGGGGCGCCTGGGTGGCTCAGTCAGTTGTGTCTGACTTCGGCTCAGGTCATGATTTCACGGCTCATGAGTTCAAGCCCCATGTCGGGCTCTGTGCTGACAGCTCGGAGCCTGGAGCTTGCTTCGGATCTGTGTCTCCCTCTCTCTCTGCCCATCCCCCACTTGCACTCTGTTTCTCTCTCTCTCTAAAATAAGTAAACATTAAAAAAATTAAGGGGCGCCTGGGTGGCTCAGTCAGTTGTGTCTGACTTCGGCTCAGGTCATGATATCATGGCTCATGAGTCCAAGCCCCATGTCGGGCTCTGTGCTGACCGCTCGGAGCCTGGAGCCTGTTTCGGATCTGTATCTCCCTCTCTCTCTGCGCCTAACCCACTTGCATTGTCTCTGTCTCTCTCAAAAATAAATAAACATTAAAAAATGTTTTTTTAAAAATTGAAAAAAATCCCAGGGATTTTGGAATTGGCTTAGCTCCACATTCTAATCTTGGCTTAGCCAATTACCAACCTCTCTGAGCCTCTACTCTTCCTTCTGCAAAATGGGGACAAAAACAACCTCATAGGCTAGATTGGGAGGATTAAGTGCCTGGAGCTTGGTAAGTCCAAGAAACCCTTATTAAGCACCTACTATGTGCTGTGTGCCAGGCACTTGGTACAGGGGATATAGTGGAGAATAAGATAAACACGGTCCCTGTATTCTCGGAGCTTTCAGACAGTGGGAGGAGAATTATAAAGAAACAAACAAACAAATAAAAATCATTAATTGGGAATGGTGACAGGTGCTATTTGGCAGGGTGATCAGAGAGTCTCTCCAAAGACATGGTACTTAAGGTGAGGCCTGATGACGGGGAGGAGGTGACCATGTAGGGGGGTGGCGTTCCAGGGCATGGGAACAGCATAGGCAAAGGTGCAGAGGTCGGGAAGGACTGACCATACTTCAGACACAGAAAAGACAGGGTGACCCTAGCAAAGACCCAGGAGAGAGGAGTCTGGTGACACCAGAGGGATACGGCGGGGTCTCAGTTGTGCCGAGCCTTGCGGGAGTTTGGATCTTCCGTGAAGTACAGATTTATTTTAGACCCAGTGAGTGTTGGTTTTTGTTTTTCTTCTCATTTTCCACCGCTCAGGGGTCTCAATTCCCGGTTCAAGCTTTTTCCAAAAACCCGACGCGGGCAGGTGCAAGGCTGGGGTCTGCAGCCAGCTGAGCTGGGCCCCCACCCCGACCTCTCCGGCAGGCCTGGCAAGCCGAGTGGCACCAGCTGGCGGTGGGGAGGGTTGGGGAGACCATCTGCTGTCCTCCATTGTCCATCAGCCCATTGTCTGGTCCACGCCCTCTGCTCTGAGGACAGCGGGGACAACGGGGGAATGTGATCTGCGGGCTTCTGTTTCCTGGCCTGGCCCCTCGCCCCCACGATGACACCAGGAGAATGCCCCCCCTGGGGGTGGAGGCAGGGGCTCTGCCAAGCAGGAGGCAGCACCACTCTCATCCCTCATCATCTCCCTGGCAACCACAGCTGCCAAATTGTTGGTTGGAGGGTTTTTTTTAGCGTCCCGGGTGGGGGTTTTCTTCCTGCATCCCCCCCCCCCCCCGCAGGGGTGGGTGCTCTTGGGAGAGGATGGGCTCATTGCCTCCTGAGGGCCCCAGCTCCGGTCCTGAGACACCGCAGGCCACCTGGGAGCCCAGGGCAGGAACGCGCCAAGTCACGTGCTCAAGACGCCAGCAAGACGGAGGCACCAAAATAAACTCAAATAATATGCAAGACAAAGCGTTCGCGCTCTTCTCTTCCCACAAATCAGAACGCTGTTAAACTTCCGTGCGCTCCTTTCCTGGTTTGGTATCGCTTTCATTTGGACTTACACGGTGGGGGTGGGGGTGGTGGGGGGAGGTGGCACCACACCCTTCTCATTGCACTGGGGTCTCTAAACGTGGGGACCCGGCCCTGGGTGGTGGGGGGATGTGAAAGCAGAAGAGCAGAGCCCTGGACTGCCACGCCCCCCTCCCCCCCTCCCGCCTCCAGCCTACGGATTCGCGCGCTGCCGTAGAGGTGTTCCGTCTGGCGTCCCAGAAGCCAAGGGGGTCGGATGGTGACACGACAGATAGATAGAAGAATAGCCGAGGTTTGTTGAGCATTTACTATGCGCTGGTAATTGCTTTCTGCGTATTAACTCACTTAATCTTTAGTACCAACCTGAGTACAAGTGTTATCATCCCCATTTTATAGATTGGCACACTGAGGTGCAGAGGAATTAAATATATCACCCAAAGTCACACAGCTGTTGGGCGTCAGAACCAGGATTTGAACCCTGGTGGCTGAGTGAGCTCCATATGCCAAGCTGTTCTGCGCCCCCCCCCCCCCCCCCCCACTACCCTGATTCCTGGCAGGCTCAAGCATACCCTCCTCTCTCAGGAGGTGAGCCCCAGCTCCAGCCCTACTCCAGGCCAGAACTCTGTGGCGATAAAAAGAGGAGCCCAGGCGCCTCTCCAGGCCACTCCAATGACTTGGCGTATCTTGTGGTTGGGCGCTAGACTGACCTAGGCTTGTGTCCCCTCTCCCATACGTATTAGCTACGTGGCCTTGGGCAAGCCACTTCACCTCCTTGAACCTCGCTCTCTCCTTCTGTCATCTGGGATGACAATCATACCTTCGTCAGGGGTTGGTGTGAGCATCAAATGAGCTAATAGATGTCAAGCCTCTAGAACAATGTGTGCGCCCTAGAATGTGCTCGGTAAATGCTAAGGGTGGTTGTTGTTATTGCTTTTTGCCCTCCCTTTAGGGTGATGGCGGGGACTGAGTAATGGGTGAAGGCACTTGGTACACGGAAGACAATTACACAAATGTCAGGGCTTGGTGTGACTCATATAAATACGGAGTGTTCAGTCTGGATAGCAGGAGGGGGTGGGGGCTGAGATGAGAACCAGCTTCCTGGGTGCTAAGTGCCAAGCGCCCGCTCCGTGGGATTGTAGCAAGGGCACCAGCAGCTAAGAGGCACGAGAAGGCTGCCAGTCTGCGCTCCTCCCTGAGCCACAGGAAAGAGCCTCGGGCAGCAACCCCTGGCACCTTTCTTTCCCTCTCGGGGCCTCAGGCTCCGCATCTGCAGAATGGGTGACTGGGGACGAGCTGATCTCTAAGCCTCCCCGTCCCAGCTCTGTCTTTCTATGACTCTGATAGAACGAGCGGATGTGAAAAATTGAAAGTGGGAAGCATATATGCAGTGAGGTAGATTGATTGCAAAAGTGTGCCCCGTTCTTCCCTTTTCTCTGTAATCATGCTGTCTGCAAATGACTTTGCAGCTTCTCCCTTTGGGAGGCGGGGTCTGTGTCCCCAGCCCATGAGTCTGGCTGTCCCGAGGATTTGGCTAATGCAAAGTGGAGAAGCAGGCAACAGAGGGCCGTAGCTTCGCCCCTCTCTCTGCCTGTCTTTCCCTTCCCCTCGCTCACATTCTCTCCCTCTCCCCGACCCTCGCGACAGCCATGCCGGCAACTGTGGGCTAGGCTGCTGGAAGTTGAGAGATACGTGGCCCAGTCACTTCTGTCATCCCAGCTGACGGCCCGCTGATCGTCTGGCGGGTGAGAGTGAGACCATGCTATACCAGCCAGTCAGCTCAGCGTCCAGTTGTGGGCAGACACACGGGCGAGGCAAGCTGAGACCAGGTGAGCCCGGCCCGGAGCCGGGGAACCACCCCGCTGACTTGCAGACAGGTGAGAGGAAACACGTGTGTCCTGTTGTGTGCATTGGAGGTTTTGTGGTTGTTACTCAGCATTACTGATACGCATCAGCTGATAACTGATACACATGGTCAGTGGAAAAAGCGTGGCCTCGATCCACCACCTAACCTCTGCTGGGGACTGTGTGTTGCTCTCGTCAGGAGGGTTTAGTGAGACGCTGGAGACCTTAGGCTCCAGACGGAGACTGTCCTTCTCGCTTCAGATTCCAGCTTTCCCACTTTCTAGCTGCGAGGGTTTGGGCAAGCTACTCCACAGGGAAGGCTCTGTTTTCAGTAAAACCTAGCTGATCACAGAACCCATCTTTGGGGTTGTCCCGTGGATGGAGTTAATACATGTCATACACTGAGAGAAACCGTGCCAGGGTCTAGTTTCCAGGAGTTTCAGGTCTGAAGTCAGAGAATGTGGCATTGAATCCTGGTTCCACCACTTGCTGGGGGGGTGTGACCTTGGTCCTTTCCAAGCTGCCGTGTCCAGATCTGTAAATTGGGGCTCTGACTAGCCTCTTCCTCATCGCTGAGGTTGTGGGCACGAAGGGCTTGAGCTGGTGACTGCCCCAGAGGGTGCTCGGGGGGGGGGGGTCTCAGTTTCAGGGAGCTGCTCTTGGGGACGGGGAGACTCAGAACCGGATGTCCCTTGGAGAGCAGTTCTAAGTCAGATTCCTCAGATCAAAGACAGGGAATCTGAGACCCAGGGTGGGGCTTGCTCAAGGTCACACAGCAGCCTGTGGCTGCGACCTACACATTCTGACCTACAGCCTGGAGCGCTTTCCCTGGTGCGAAGGTGGTCATGGCCTTGTGTTCTGGGGTAGGTGGCTCAAAAGACCAGACCGAGTTAGACCCTGCAGCCTGTCCCGCATAAGCCATGGAAGGAGCAGGCCCTCCCTGGGTGGTGAAGCCTCTCACCGGCCTCTCCCATGAGCCGGTCCAGTACTGGTGCAGGCAAGGCCCCAGAGAGAGGGGACCGGGCCCCTGATCCTGCAGCACCGTGCGTTGTGGGGTCAGGATGTTGAGGTGGCTAGTGACCCACGTGACACAGGCCTCCGTATGAGCACAGACGACAGCAGGGCCTCGGTTATTGCCCTGGGTATGCATGGGGAAACCGAGGCAAGGCCCGTTTGTGCAGAAGCAGAGCCAGGCCTAGAACTCAGGCCTCTGGGTCTCCATCCTGGGGCTTTTTGCTCAGCTTTCGCCACCCACCCCCCACCTCCCACACCTCTTTACCCACTACCTAAGGCTCCTGCCCCATGGGTGTGACAGACAGAAGGAAGGAGCTAGGCAGTTTGGAGACTGCCCCACCTCAGGCCTCAGCCAGGCTCAGGGAACCTCCCTGGGGCTGTCCTCCAGCCCCACCTCTGTCCCCGATGATTACAGGGCTGCCCGGCCTGGCTGCAGCCCAGACACTCCCTCCTGGGTCCTCTCCGGGGAACTGGTCCCTGATCTCATTGTCTGCAGGGGCCCGCACAGATGCTGAGTCAGAAATTCCCCAGGCCTCAACCTGTCTCTGTGCCTGACCCTCCAGGTCTCAGCTTGTCTCCAGGGAGGAGGCAAGGGGTTCCCCTGCCTCTTTCTGTCCCTTCCCTGGGCTGGCCCCGAGGGGCTTGAGGGTGCTGCGTATGTGTGCAGAGGTTGTTCACATGCGTGCTGTATTTGTTCTGTGTGCTCCCTGAGCACGTGGCGGGTAGACTCTTCTGTCCGATGTGTGGGTCCCCTGGGCACGGGTTGTGCGTGTAAGTCACCCACAGCATGTGTGCATGCACTGGTGGGTAAGGGAGCCCTTGGGACCGGGGCACGATGGGCTGACACCCTGAGCATTTACTACCCCCACTGTGTGCACTGTGTGTGATCAGAGTGTGCGCACGTCGTGTGTGTGTGCACATGTGTGTACACATCGTGATCACACCATTTGCCGTACATGTTGTGAATGCGCAGGGGCTGGTCCTCAGAACCAGGGCTGGCTCTGGGGGTGGGCTGGGGAAGGAAGGGCTTCGAGTTTCAGTGCTATGTGTGTGTCCCACTAGCTTGGCTTAGATCCTCCTCCCACAGCGCAGACAGGCCCAGGGGGTGGGAACTGTCTGTAGAGGGTCGGGGGAGGTGGATCACCCCAGGCTGGGTCCTGCCCTGGAGGCTGGTACCACGCAGAGACCTCGGCACTGCGTCTCCTACCAAATAGAAATGGTGAAGGCAGGCCCTGGGGTCTGCTCTTGGCCAAATGCCCCTTAATCTTTGGCCGCCAAAGATCTTTTGCCTCTGGGACCCCTGCTGTCTTTGAGGCTCTTACCTGTAACAGGTCCTTGAGCCTCCACGCAGGGGGGTTGTGGGCTCCTGGAAGCCCCTTGGTTGCACTTGACCTTACGGCTGGCCCTGCTCTCGCCAGGGAGTAAGGAGCTAGGTAGCCTGGAACCTAGGTCCGTTGGCATCTGGGTCCTGGGTCCCCAGCCTCTGCCCCATCTTGCTGGAGACTCCTGCAGCCACCTGATGGGGTTGGGGAGGGAGCAATAACAGTGGAAGCTCATATCCATCCACCCATGTGCCCTCATGTAATCTAGGGCATAAGACACAGCATGGTCTCCTCACCCCCATTTCAGGGCTGCCATGGCAACGCAGAAGTTGGCTCACCATCTGCTGCCTGTGGGGACCTCAGTCAGGCCTTTGCTATGCAAAGAATTAGTGTGGGGAGGCACCTGACCTGATCTGGGATGGCTATTGGCCACATCTGGCACCTTTCAGCCCTGGAGAGTTCGGAGATGATGCAGCCTGGGGTCCATCTGGCTGCTGGAAAAGAGCGGACATCATAAGAGCCCATGGATCTCCCTGGGGCTAACCTCTCCCAGTAGCGGCCTCTTCCAGGGAAGGATCAAAGACTTCCTCACGCTACAGTGTAAATGATTAACCCCTTCTGCGAAGGCAGTGGGTGGAGGGGCTTTCCTAGAAATAAGAAGCTTAAAATAACAAATGACCAATAGAGAAGGTTTGGGGCATGGGAGGGAAGTGTAGGGATGTTAAACATTTAAAAATTTAATTGCCAAGGAGCGCCTGGGTGGCTCAGTCAGTTAAGTGTCCAATTCTTGATTTTGGCTCAGGTCATGGTCTCACCGTTCATGAGTTTGAGCCCCACGTCTGGCTGGGTGCTTGACAGAGTGGAGCCTGCTTGGGATTCTCTCTCCTCTCTCTGCTCCTCTCCCACTTGCAAGTGCTCTCTCTTTTCTTCTCTCTCTCTCTCTCTCTCTCTCTCTCAAAAAAAAAAAAAAACAACCCAAAACATTAAAAATAATTCAAAAAACTACTTGCCAAGGTGGTTCTAGGTCAGTGGTCTGGCCACTGCAAATCTAACTTGTCCCTGGGAGTTGGTGGGAGTTGGGGAGGGACCCTTTGCCTCTGCTGGGAGCTGAGTTTTTCCTAGTGGGCTCAGAGATGCTCCTACCCCCCACTTCTGGCTCCTCTGCATTTGTTTTCTTTGGGAAAATGTTCTCATGTTCTCCCTTGGATTCTCTGCTTAGTGTGAAAAGAGCAGTGGAGAGGGGGAGGAAGTCAGGATTCCAGGAGAGGAGTGAAGTGGGGGTGGGGAGGAATGGGCGGGAGAGGGAGACAGAGAGGGGGAGAGAGAAGGGAGGTCTGAAGAAATATGAGACCAGTTGCAGGGTCTGTTTGCATCTCTGATCTGTCCCTAGAGGGCACATGAGTGTGGACAAGTGGCTTTTCCTCCACTCCCCTGTGCCTCAGTTTCCTTGTCTGTAAAATGGGTACACTAGCTTCCCAGGGTGGCCGTGAGGACTGGGGGAGATGCCTGTGGAGGTCTGGCACCGCGACAGCACACAGCAGTTGCTAGGGAAACGGCAGTCTGCACCCCTGGCCCCTCTGCCATGAATTCTGTGACAGAGAGGGAAGTTTCCAGAACCTATCCCAGGGCCTTCGCTCCTAGAAGGAGGATGCTCTGGCATCTGAGCCTGTCTCCTGCTGACCTGGGTCCCACAGTCTGCCTGAATGAGGAACCACCTCCCACGGGCCCCGGGCAGGTGCCACAGGCCTCCTCATCAGGCGACAGGTCCACAGGCTGGGAGTAACCCACATAAATCGAGGTCAGTGTACTGTGCAGAGCTGGAATGCCCCAGTCCTGCACTTCAGGCACCCCCACCCCCTCTCCCCCCACCCCCCCAGCCCAGGCCCAATCCCAGGCCCAGGAACTGGGACAAAGCGGGAGATAAACAGGGGAGTGATTCTCAAAGGCGGAGCCTACCTTCTGGTCACGCCCAACACCCGGGCCCAGCCAGGCCCCAACGGCACCCAGCTTGGTTCCCTAGGAAAGATGGGGGCGGGGTTAGAGATACCGATGGGAAGGCAGGAGCAGGGCAGGGTATCCTAACCAGCTCCACCAATGAGCTCCTTTCTGTGAAATTCTAGCATCTGCAAATTTATTTCCGCCAGCAATTTACCTTTTCTGCAAGCAAGAGAAATCTGTTCTTGTTTATGAGTCACTGCTTTTTTTTTTTTTTTGTTTCTTTGAAAGATTAGAAAAAGAAGCATCTGTGGTTGGAAATGAAATGGGGAGGGGGTGAAGTTCAGCAGCAGGGCCGGTAAAAATAAGCTCAGGCATAAAGTCTAACAGGCTCACTCCCTTTCAACCAGAGAGATTATTTTGTTGGGTGGAGGTACATGGCTTTACTAATATCCACACGGCATCCTTTTTGATAAAGCAAACATTTTCTAAGTAAATAAACTTTGAAGCTTAAAATTGGAAGCTCTGCTTGACACGATGTAATAAACTGGGAAATAGGCTGTCTGTAGAAACCTTTTAGAAACTATTAAGCCAAGTTAGAATGGTCTGGGGGAGCGGTTTAGCGTTAGATCCACAGCTGGGGGCTGGAGAAGGTGGCTGGACCCTGTCTCTGGGGATTGAGGCTGGGCCATCATCCTGTCCTCTGCAGGGGACGGGGTCCTCCTAGGAGCTGCACTCCTTCCCCCTTGGTGCCTCTGTCGGGCACCTCGGGCCACACTACCTGGTGTTGTAGCCTCTGCCAGTTGTCCTTACCCGCCCCTACTCCCTGATTGCAGTCCCCCAGCTCAAGACTACATTTCCCAGCCTCCATTGCTGTCAATCTGACCATGTGACTGGGATCTAGCCAATGGGATGTGAATGAAAGTGCCCCAGGCAATTTCTGGGTGTGCCCTTTCAAGGACGGAGTATACTTACCCTTTCTTCTTCTTAACTTCCTGCTGCTGGAAGACCTTTGGATCCCAGTATGGAAGCCGCAGGGGGAGGCTGGAAGAGCTGCCCCGGACATGTACCTCCGGACTGTCATATGAGACCGAAGTAACCTTTTATCTTATTGAAGCCGGTGTCTTTTGGGCTCTGTTACAACAACTTATTTTGTACCTTACCTTCTTCAGGTGGTAAACACAGCTTGACAACTGGCCCAAATCCTGAGTTGCTGTGCGTGGTGCAGCAGCAATTTGTTGAGCACGGTGGTTCCAAGCCCGTGAGACCTGCCTTCCAGCCCCTGTGCTCTTACCTGACAGCTGTACGACTTCCGGCCAATTACTTAATTGTGCTGGGAAGATCTCAGTAAGAATTGCTTTTTACGTGGTGACCCTGTGTCCGCATACACATGTCACTGGGACAGAACTTAGCCTTGTTACAAGCAGTGCCCTCTGATAGCTTCGATCCCAGTGGTTCTCAGAGTGGGGTCCCTGGACCAGCAGTACCAATATCACCTGAGAACTTGTTAGAAATGCAATTTCTTGGGCCCCATCCCGGACCAGCTGAATCAGAAACTGCGGGGGGTCGGGGGGGGGGGTGGGTAGTGCCTAGCAAACTGTTTCAACAAGCCTTCTGGATGGTTCTGATGCGGCTAAAGTTTGAGAACTCCTGTTTTACTACATTAAAAAATGCTAGTTATTAATTATGAAAATTGATCTCATAACCCACTAATGTGAGTCAGACTCATGTAGACTTCACAGATGTCAGTCTGTTTTCCTGACAGTGTTCATTTCTTCTTCTTCAACTTCCTGAAATTTCAGTGGAGGCACTACCCCTAGTCCATGGCTTCAAGGATAGGTCAAGACCCCTAGCCAGCTGACTCAGTGATTGGTTCAGGGGTGAGCATGGGATCCTTCCTGTCCAATGAAACCCTCTCCTAAGACTTTTGCTGGAACTATCGGGAAAGATAAACTCTTTCCCCAGGGGTTGCTGAGCTGTAGGAGGAGAGTCCAGGACTGTCCTTGTCACTGTCGCTGCCACTCCGGAAGAGGCTGCCTGACCCTAGAGGCATCTCATGGGGGGGGGCGGGGGGGGGGAAGCTGAGGGGTGGAGGAGACAGCTGTCAGGGTCCACCTCAAGCATCTCTGGAGCTGAGGAGCCCGCCCAGCCAGAGAACAGGGGTGGCTTTGCCACTCTGGGAGGTCAATACCCTGCGGGCCACTGTCAGCCCATGTAGTGAGGAGCTGCTAGGTAAATGCCCCCGGCTCCCGCTCTCCAGAAGGACAACGCTGGGAGGCAGCCTGATTCTCAGAGATTCCAGAGGAGCCCAGCCCGTGTTACTTATCATAGCAAGTGTGGAAACACACCCTTTCTCCCCTTTCCTTTTCCTTGGTCTCAATCTCCTCCCTCTCTCTCCCTTCCTCTCTCTCTCTCATTCTTGTTTTCCCGTAATCCCCTCCCAAACACCACCAGGTGTCCAGGTCCTTGTCTCAGGCCTGTCCTCACAGAAACCCAAGCTAAGACAGAGTCCTGCTGACATTTGAGCTTTTGGATCCGGCCATACCTGAAGCAGACTCTACTCCTGGACTTTTCAGTTCAGTGAGCTAAAAAAGGTCCCCCCTTTTTCGTTACGTGTGTCAGTTATCTCTCACCAGATAGATAGTAGTTATCTGTTACTGTGTAACAAATTACCCCCAAAGTTAGTGGCTTTAAATGACAACCTTTAAGTTAAAAAAGAATTTTTTTAAACGTTGATTCCTCTTTGAGAGACAGAGAGATAGAGCACGAGTGAGGGAGGGGGCAGACACAGAATCCGAAGCAGACTCCAGGCTCTGAGCTGTCAGCACAGAGCCCAGCACGGGGCTCGAACCCACGAACCGCAAGATCATGACCTGAGCCGAAGTGAGCCACCCAGGCGTCCCAAACAGTATCTCACAATTTCTGTGGGTGAGGAATCTAGGGGGGCTTTGCTGGGTCCTCTGGCTCAGGGTCCCTCCTGAGCTTGTAAGGAAAGTGTCGGCTTGGGCTGTATCCTCTGAAGGCTCAGCAGAGAAAGGACCTGCTTCCGGGCTCACTTGTGTGGGCAGAATTCAGCTCCTTGGGGGCTGTTGGATTCAGGCCCTCGGTTCCTCGCTTTCTGTTCCTTGCCATGTGAGCCTCACCACAGGCCAGCTCACAACATGGCAGCTGGCTTCCATCAGAGCGGGCACGGGAGGGAGCCCGAGAGGGGCAAGCAACACAGAGGCCAGAGTCTTGTGTCCCCTAATTCTGAAAGCAACACTCCGTAGTACTTCTGTTGCATTTTCTGTGTTAGAAGCAAGTCGCCAGGTCCACGGCACATTCAAGGGGAGGGGATTACACAAGGACACGAAGCCAGGAAGTGGGCATCATGAGGAGCCATCTTAGAATGGGGGCCATGGGGAGGATGAACCCCAGCTGTTGTCCTTCTGTTTTTCACCACGCACGCCGTTTCGGCACCAGCTAACCTTTATTTAATGTTTCTTCTGGGTCCATCCCTGGGCTAAGAACTTCACCTGCATGATCTCGTTTAATCCTCCCCTGTGAGATCAGACCTGAAAGCGTCCTCATTTTACACGATGAGGAAACTGAGGTGCAGAGAGGGGAAGTAACTTGCCTGAAGGCACACAGCTCATTAAGTAGAGTCTTTGGAATTCATCAGAGACAAAGCCTTCGCGCGCCAGGCGATCAAAACCACCTCGGCCTGGTGAACACAAAAGCATTCGAAGGGCTTGAACAAGTTCATTCACTCTGAGTCTTAATCTTCTGCCCTCTCACAAGGTCTCCATTTCCTCACCCGACGGGTCCAGTGCCTGTTACTGAATTTTCATTTCTGCCAGCATTTATAAACCTCCTTTGGGCCATGGAGGAATGGGGAATGTATTGAGGGCTATGGACCTTTCCCTCCTCTTAAGAATGCACTCATGCACTCAAATCCATAGTTGCCTTGTGATTTCATGGCGACCGACTTCCTGGAGGGACCCAGGGCGCCAGAATGGACTCTCATTGGCTCACCTTGAGTCATGTGCCCACCCTGGAACCAATCACTGCAGCCTGGGGAGTTTGGCGCTCCAGGTGGCCAGATCCTTAGGGACCATGACATCTCACCCTCTCATTTTACAGATGGAGAAACTGAGGCAGAGAGGGGAAGAAATGACTTGCTCAAGGCCACACAGCACTGGTGGGCCCTGGTCAGACTCAGGCAGTAAAGTCACGACTGCCCCTCAACCTGCGGGCTCCTGCCAGTCTGGGAAGAGACTGACTCATTAAGGCATCCCCAGCCACTTGTGCTGGGCCTGGCACACAGTGGGCATTTACTAAGCACTAGGGAAATTGATGTGAAAAGCCCCTGAAGGGCACAGAGCCTGAACCAATGGAAGTTGAAGTGGTGTTTACTCAGTGAGACCCTGGAACCCTGTCCTGCAAGATGTTATTAGGTATCCCAGAAAATAAAAGAAGAGGCTTTATGAGGAAATAAGTTTGTGAAACACAAAATGAGTTGACTTCTTCACATTAGAACTCAGAATTCTTTTTTTTTTTTTAATTTGAGAGAGAGAGAGCGAGAGCGAGAGAGAGAGCGCATGAGTGGGGGAGAGAGGCAGAGGGAGATGGGATGGGCGGGAATCTTAAGCAGACAGTGTACTGTCAGTGCAGAACCTGTCATGGGGCTCGATCCCACTGACCGTGAGATCATGACCTGAGCGGAAATCAAGAGTCAGACACTTAACTGGCTGAGCCACCCAGGCACCCCAAACTCAACATTCTTAATAGGCTCAGTGCAGCGAATCCTTCAAAAGGAGGATATAGCATATGCAATGTTTCCCAAGCTTGTTTGGCCATACAATCCTTCTCATTAAGTGGGATTTTTAAAGGATTAGTGTTGAGAAACGTTTTTGGGGAAATGCCAGATGTAGAAGTAACAGCATGGACCAGGGTGGCGAGGAAAGGCTTCTTGGAGGAGGAGGCACCTCAGCTACATTCAAGGATACGAGGATTGAGGGAATTAGATGAGAGCAGGAAAAGCATCCCAAGTGAATCACAGGAAAAAGCACTAACTATGATATAATATATACAAGTGGAAAGACTTATACCGGTCAAGACTCCATCGGAGATAGGCATCAGAAGTGCAGTTCAGATGGGCTTAGGCAAAAAGGGAATTTTATTGGTCTATGTAACTGATTTCAGGCATGGCTGGATCCAGGTGCTTGAACCATGCCCTTAGGGATAAGTATCGGCTTGGTTCCCAGGCAGGATCTCTTCCCAGGGGTACCTGGTATCTCTAGGTTCAGATGCTGCCAGCCAGCAACCTCAGCAGGAAGTGAGATGCTTAGTATAATAATTTCAGTCAAAGTCCCAGGATGGACTCTCATTGGCTCAGCTTGGGCGATGTGCTCCGTCGGGGACCAATCATCGTAACCTAGGAGATCTATCTGGGGCTCTGATTGGTCAGAACCTTAGGGATCATTGCACCCCATCCTCTCATTGACAGATGGAGAAATTGGAAACCAGAGAGGAAGAGCAACTTTCTCAGGGCCGCCCGGCAAGTGAGTGGCAGCGTGAGAGCAGGAACTTTCAGTTCAGGGCTCTTTCTGCTGCGGCTGGGGGGCGGGGCGGGCACTTAGACCAGTGTGGCTGGACCGGTGTCTTTGTTTTGAGTGCTGCGGGGAAGCCCCGCCTGGAGGAGCCCAGCCTGTTGAGGGGGCTGGAAAGGACAAGAGTTCCAAGGCCTTGAAGGACCAGCAGGCCGCGGCAACAGCCTTGTGACCAGGTTGGCTCTGAGCACGTACGGAACTGATTGTGGCCAGTAAAGGCGGACCAGAGGCAAGTAAAGGGAATGGCTCCCTGGCTTCTGGTGGGGGTGGCTGGGGCAGGGGTGCGTGTGAGGAGGGAGAATGGGGGGGGTCTGTCTGAGGCCGGGTTCCTTCTCCCTGCATTTCCGTATCTAAGCTGGTGCTGGGCCTCTTGGTGCTACCTTCTAAATACCTCCAAACTATCCACTTCTCTCTGGTTCTACTGGATTCCACCTGGGTCTGAGTGACCATCATCCTGCACCTGGCTGGGGCGCCTGGGGGGGCCCAGCCGGTTAAGCATCCGACTCTTGATCTCAGCGCAGGTCACGATCTCACGGTTTGTGAGTTCGAGCCCCGAGGCGAGTTCTGCACTGACAGTGTGGAGCCTGTTTGGGATTCTCTCTCTCCCTCTCTCTCTGCCCCTCTCCTGCTCTTGCATGCGTGTGTTCACGCTCTCTCTGTTCTCTCTCAAAGTAAATAAATAAACTTGAAAAATGGTCCCCCTACTTCCATTCCTGCCCCCCTGCCCTTGCCCCTCCCTCCCCCCACTGCCTTAGCTTAGTCTCTTCATAGCAGTCTGGGTGCCCTTGGAAAAACTCAGGTCAGATGTCATCGTTAACATTTTCAATGGTTCTTCACTGCTCCCAAGATAAAATCCAAACAGTGGCCCCTCAGCATCAGTCTTGCCTCCTCATGGAGAATTCTCCCCACCGCACTGAGGACATATGCGTTTCTCCTTTAAATGAGTTTCTTCTTGAAAAAGCCACATTCCCTTACCTCTGAGCCTTTGCACACGCTGTTCCATTTGCCTGGAGATCTCCTTTTCCCTCTTCTCCTGCCTAAATCCTCATCTTCCCTCAAATTTTTTCTCAATGTCCCTTTCTTTCCTTGAGGAGATCTTTAGTGCCTTCCTTGAGACCGGACAGGGGCCCATCCACTACAGGTCCCCACGGTGTCCCCTCCCTGGGAAGCGAGGAAACTGAGTTCCAGAAACGGAAGAGACTCCTCTGACGCCAGATGACTGGTAAATGGCAGAGCCAGTGAAGTTCACTTCAGTGAAGATGTACTGAGTGCCTGCTATAGTCCCCTCCTTGTACCAGGTGTCCCACTCTAGGGGAGCCCTCAGACCAGCTGGGGAGACAGGCCTGTGAACAGGGGTGAGGATGGCAGCTGAGGGAGCTGGGAGAAGGCACTCCAGACCTAATCTCAGAGAGACAGGGAGAGCTCTGGGAGGTGGTAATGGCTGAGCCAGGATCTGATGGACCGATGTCCAGGTACATGTGAAATAATTCATTTGCTCACTGAGCGAATGAACGAATCTGCACATCTGTGTCTTTGGGGAGGTAGACATCATGGGTAGGTGCACGTGTGTGAGTAGATGTTAGAAGGAAGCAATATCCGTGTATGTGCACTGGGGTGTCAATATCATGCAGAATACGCTATGCGCATAGATACACGAACAGGTGCATTCACAAGAGTGTATGTATGTGAGTGCAAATGTGGGTTTACGGTGTATACACGCATCCTGAGGCAGCATCATGTCGTGGAACCTGGCTGCCTGTTTGAATTTTCAGTCTGTCGCTTATGCATCCCGGGCAAGTTAACCCCTTGGCCAATCTGTTCATCAATAAAATGAGGAAAAAACCAGTTATCTCCCTGGCTGGGGAGGGTGCCCTTAGAAGCCTCCAGACAGGCATTCTTACGCAAGTGACTTATTTTGGGAGAGTCTGTAAGGGAGTGAGGGAAGCAGGTAGCACTGGAGGTGGCCAGGCACCAAGCTGAGAGGCGGGTTCATCCGCAGCTGGTATGATATTGGCCCACCCCAGGGAAGGAGGCAAGATCTTGCCAGTCAGTCCCTGGCTGTGTGTCCCCAACCCTTCACCTGGAGGAGGAAATAATCTCGTGGCATTTTCCGGTGAGGCAGCTTGGGTTGGCTGAGGGCAGCGTTCCAGAGAAGGGGGCCGATGGGAGCCCGTTGCAGCCTGAAGCGGCCGGGGGACAGGCCCTCCAGCCTTGACTATGCCCTTGCCTCTCAAATGACCCTCCGGTGGTATCGGCCTCCCCTGGAACCTTCCTATAAATGCAGAGTCACAGGCCCTACCCCGGACCCGCTGACTCGGAACCCACCTTTTCACACGATCCCCGGACTTGAAAGTCCCAGAAGTTCAAGGAGCACTGTATGAAACAGTGACCTCAATGGGCTGTTGCAAGGATTAAACGGGGTTAAAGTGTAGGAAGCACCTGAAAAGCGTGGAGTGGGATTATTTGTGCTGTGTTTGTGGGCTTATCCAGATACTTACGTGCAAATGAAGGCACACAGGGAGGAGGCCTGGCTACAAAATTGACAGAAATGAGTGCGAAATGAAATGTGGGCCCCTTGTTAAGAGAATTTGACAGTGGACAGAGCCTTACACTTCATCTTAGCCAAAAGGCCTAGAAGGGGAGCGGACAGAGCCTTAAACCAGGCGAGGGTGGGGGTGGGGGTGGGGGCTCTGAACTCTGGGGCCCTCTGGGAGGGCACAGGTGGCAGAAGGAAGCAGGCCTGTGAATGTGCATGCGCATTTGCGTTTCTGAGGCCTTGCTGATCCCTCGCTTTCCTTTCTACCGTGAGTTGGCCCATCCTTGTGGTTTTAGAGCCAGAGAGAGGAAAGTCTGGGTGAGGGGTGCGGCCGGGAATGGGGCTCCGGTCCCCCCCTCCCACCGTCTCTTGGGTTCGCCCCCACCCCGGAGCAGCACGTGCACGTGTGTCGGAGCCCGGCCTGGGCGACTTGGGGGAAGCGCGAGAACTCAACGGCTGAAAAATGTTCTTTCACGTCTGCACGCTGCGAGGAGAGTTATGTTCCCCCCATGAATCGTGGGCATCCGTTCCGGGGAGCTCTGACTGCTCAGGAGAAGGGGTGTGAAATTTAATTTGCACTAATTACCCCGAAGTGGGGGGCGGGAAATGAGCTGGCTCCGTGCACGTTCAGGACTCTCCTTCTGTGTCAGGGTGGGGGTGGGGTGGGGGTGCTGGTACCATGGCAACTGCAGCTGCTGGGATTTGGGGGGAGGCATTGGGGGAGGCTGGGTAGACCTGGGGCCTTCGTCCCTGTGACTGTGGGGGTTTCGAGGGGGGGTCAGCCCCAGGGCCTGGGCTGAGCTGGGGGGCAGAAATCCAGAGGGGCAACTGGCGGAGAGACGGTTGCAGGGGGAGGGGGGCTCTGGAGCCAAGACAAATGCCCTGCCGGTCTCCTCTGGCTCCTGTTCCTTAGCCTCAACTGTCTCTCCTTCTCTTCTCCCCTCTCCCCTCCCCCTTCCCGGCCACCTACCCTCCCTCCCGTCCTCCTCTCTCCCCACAGCCGCTCTCTCCTGCCACCACTAGAGGGCGCCGAGGCGCCGTGGTCGCCCTTGATTTACCTGCCTCGGTTGGGCTCTGGGCGCCTGGACCGGGTGGGTGACAACGTGCAGGAGGCCCCACAGCAACTGGGTCCTCAGAAGAGCTGGGCTGATTTTACTCTGTTTGGAGCCTGGGGCAGGTCTGGGCTGCCCCCAGTGGCAGAGACTGTCATCATGACCTGTCCCTAACAACCTTAACTAGAGGGAGTTTTGGAGGGGGAGTGGGTGTTCCCTTGCCACCCGGAGGGAAGAAGCCTGGGTGTCCATCCAGCCCTCTCACTTCCTCCGGCCCGGTGTGACCTTGGGCAAGTTCCATCACCTCTCCGAGCTACAGGGTTTTGATTTTTGTTTTCTCCTCTGCAAAATAGGGGCAACCAATGCCACCTCAGTAGTGAGGACAGGACAGAGTAACATACGGGCACTCAAGTGGGAGCTTTCCGTTGCCTTACTAGGTCAGCCAGTCAACAAATGTTAATTGGGCACCTACTAAGTTCTAGGAACTCTGCTAGGCACTGGGGACAACTGGGAACAAGGAGGACACAGGGCTTATCGTTAGGAAGCTTTCTAGCAGGGTGAAATTATTAAAAAAATTTTTTAAGTGTTTATTTTTGAGACAGAGACAGCTTGAGCGGGGGAGGGGCGGAGAGAGAAGGAGACACAGAATCCCAAGCGGGCTCCAGGCTCCGAGCTGTCAGCACAGAGCCTGATGTGGGGCTCGAAATCATGAACTGCAAGATCATGACCTGAGCAAAGTCGGACGCTTAACCTACTGAGCCACCCAGGCGCCCCGGGATTAAATGATTATACATAATTGACAAGGCATTTGAAAATTTTTATAAATTCTTGAGTCATTATAAATGTGTGTAACGCGTTATGAAAGAAAAGTTCAGGATGCCTTGGGCACGAGGATCAAGGAGCCTGATCCAGTCTGACATTCAAGTTCAGTTCTTTTTTTTTTTTTTAATGTTTATTATTTTTGAGAGAAAGAGAGCCAAAGAGCAAGCAGGGGAGGGGCAGAGAGAGAAGAAGACACAATCCGAAGCAGGCTCCAGGCTCTGAGCTGTCAGCACAGAGCATGACATGGGGCTCGAACTCTCAGACCGCAAGATCATGACCTGAGCTGAAGTCGGCTGCTTAACTGACTGAGCCACCCAGACGCCCCTCAGGTTCAGTTCTAAAGGAAGCTGGGCTTAGTCACAAGGGAGACAGGAGGGAAGGGTCTTCCAGGCAGGAGGAACAGCATGTGCGGAGGCCCTGAGGGAGGAGGAACAGGATGGCTTCCAGGCTGTTCTGTGTGGTGGAGGGGGGTGGGAAGGAGTGGGGTCTGAGATGAGCTGGAGAGCGGGCAGCGCCGGGCACCTGGAGGAGAGGGGTGCAAGTCCGGTCCTGGAGCAACAGGATTGCGAAGGAGAAGGCACAGTGGCCCTTTTGTGACAGGGGAGGTGGCGTGATCAAAGGGAGGTCCATGTTTCTGAACAGGAAAATGGATTTTTTTCTTCTTCCCCAATAGTCTTACAGCATCTAAAAATAAAGCAGACATGGAGAGGACTTCCCGGTAGTGGCATCATCACGCTGGATCTCAAATGTGGATAAGAGGGGGCCCGAGTGGACCAGGAGGCGAAGCCAGCCTCACCGCATCCAGGGGAGGACTGAGGGTCAGGACCCTGGGCTCCAGGCGGCTGCTCGTGGAGGGTCTTTTTACTATAGGTTGCCTCAGTCTACCCATGTGTGACATGAGGAGAGCTGGTCTTGACTCCCTCCTAGGCACCCTGAGAAAAGCTACTGTGAACTCCTTGCCAGAAAAGAGGTTTGCAGGTGCCACACAGTCAAGGTTTGCCCCATCGCTTCTAGTCCTAAACAGCCACAAATCTACTCTCTGTCTCTGTTTTCTCTATTCTGGACGTTTCACATAAATGGGTCATACAGCATGTGGCCTTTTGTGTCTGGCTTCTTTCGCTTAGCGTAATGTTTTCAAGGTTCATCCACGTTGTAGCATGGGTCAGTCCTTTGTTCCTTTTTGTAGCCAATTATGTTCCATTAGATGATATACCACATTTTGTTTGTCCATTCGTCAGTTGATGGACATTTGGGTTCTTTCTCCCTTTTAGTTATTATGAATAATGCTGCTGTGAATATTTGTGTACAAATTTTTGTGTGGACATAAGTTTTCATTTCTGTTGAGTATGTTATACCTAGGAACAGAATTGCTGGGTCATAGGACAATAGTTTAAACTTTTGAGATTCTCTTCTAGAGTGGTCGCATCATTTTACATTCCCATGAGCAGTGTTTGAGATTTCCAATTTTTCCATATCCTCATCAGCGCTTGTCATTATCTGCCTGTTTGGTAATAGCTGTCCTAGTGGGTGTGAAATGCCATCACACTGAAGTTTTGGTTTGCATTTCCATGATGACTAATATCGTTGATCATATTTTCAAGTGTTTTTGGACATTTGTATGTTTTCTTTGGAGAAATGACTATTCAGATCCTTTGCCTATATTAATGAGTCTGTAGATCAGTTTGGGAGATATTGCCATCTTAATAATATTAAGTTTTATAGTCCATAAACATACCATGTCTTGTGTTTTTCTTAGGTTTTCTCTAATTTTTTCTATTCTTTTATTTTATTTTATTTTATTTTATTTTATTTTATTTTATTCTTATTTATTTATTTACACCCAAGTTAGCATATAGTGCGATAATGATTTCAGGAGTAGAATATATATCTATATCTATATCTATATCTATATCTATATCTATCTATGTATATATATGATCATATCATCTGTAAATAGAGGTATTTTGCTTCTTTCTTTTCCTTGTCTAAGTGCCCTGGCTGAGACCTCCAGCACACTGTTGAATAGAAGTGGTGAGAGTGAATATCTTTGTCTTGCTCCCAATTTTAGGAGACTAGGAATCTGGTATTTCACCATTAAATATGATATTAATTGTGGAGTTTTCATAGATGCCCTTCATCGAGTTGAAAGATTTCCTTCTATTCCTAGTTTGTTGAGTGTTTTTTTTTTTTTTTTTTAATCACGAGAGGGTGTTGGATTTTGTCAAGTGCCTTTTCTGTGTTTATTGAAGTAATAATGTGACTTTACAAATTTCTATTGATATGATGTATGACATTAATTGATTTTCAAATGTTTTTAAAAAAATTTTTAAATGTTTATTTTTGAGAGAGAGAGAGAGAGCACAAGCGCAAGTGGGGGAGGGGCAGAGAGAGAGGGAGACACAGAATCCCAAGCAGGCTCCAGGCTCTGAGCTGTCAGCACAGAGCCTGATGCAGGGCTCAAACTCACAAACTGTGAGATCATGACCTGAGCCAAAGTCAGAGGCTTAACTGAGCCATCCAGGTACCCCTGATTTTTAGATGTTAAACCAATCTTGCACTCCTGGGTTACGTCATCTCACTTAATCATGGTGTATAATTCTTTTTACACATTGATGGATTTGGTTTGCTAGCATTTTATTGAGGATTTTGCATTTATATTCAGAGAATGTATTTGGTCTATAATCTTGTGATTTCTCTTTCTGCTTTGGTAATACTGGGGTTGTCTTTATTTCTTCTTTTTTGAAAGATAGTTTTTCTGGATATAGGGCTTTTGACTGGCAGTATTTTTAAGCACTTTAAATATGTTTTCCCAACTGCCTTCTAGCCCCATTGTTTCTGTTGAGAAGTCAGTCTTAATCTTACTGAGTTCCCTTGTAAGTGATCACTTTTCTCTCACTGTCTTGGAGATTTCCTCCTCTTTGATTTTCAGCATTTTTTCCTACTTTGCATTTATCCTTCTTGGAGTTTTTTGAACTTCTTGAATCTACAGATTAAAGTTTTTCATACTTTGGGATGTTTTCAGCCATTACTTGAATTTTTTTCTGCTCATGTCTTTGTCTCTTCTGTTTCTGGTACTCCCATTATACACGCATTGGTGGACTTAATAGAGTTCCCCATTTCCCTAAATTCGTCTTCTTTTGTGCTTTTTTCTGTCTGTTCTTTGGATTGCATTATCTCTATCAATATATCTTCAAGTCTGCTAGTTATTTCTTCTGCCAGTTCAAATCAACTGTTGAGCCCTTCTAGTGAAATTTTCATTTTGATTATTGTACTTTTCAGCTCCAGAATTTCCATTAAAAAATAATTCTGCCCCCTTTTTTATGCTCTCTATTTGATGAGACAGTGTCACCATATCTTCTTTTAGTTCTTTAAGCATGGCTTTCTCTAGTTATTTGAAAATATTTATAATAGCTACTTAGAATTCTTTATTAAATCTGACATCTGGTTACTCTCACAGACAGTTTGTTTTCTTGTGTGTGGGCCAAAATCTCTTGTTTCTATGTATAACTTGTAAATTTTTTTGATGGAAATTGAACTTCTTAAATAATATATGATAACCATTCCAGTCTCCTTTGAGGATATAATTTTTGAGGTCATTGTTCGAGATTTTGTTCTGATCCGAAGAGGGCTCTTTTTATCTGTCTCCTTCCATGGTTCTCTCTGATAAACTGGTCAGTTTATGGTATCACTGAGATGTCAGATGAACCCACTGGTCTCCTCTTGTGTTTTTCACAGCAATCTCTATTGGTTTTGATAGCGTACTTAAACTTTATCTTCCCCAGACCGTGTTTGCAAACGAATTCAGCGCTTCAGAGATAAGTTTTGCAACTATTTGTGGTCTGTTTCTCCCTTTGGGCAAGGTCTCTGAGCCAGGTCTCTGGAACTCAGTGTGGAAATAGTGGCACTCTCCTCTCGTGAGTGACATCCCTCCTTTAGGAGCTGGGCACTTGATGGAGTAGGGGCTGGCTGTGGCCTCTGGTCTTCTCAGTTTGCTTCTCCTGGCATGGAAATTCTGCCTTATGAATGAGCCAAGATGAGGGTGATTAGGGCCCCAGCATGCAGGGCACAAGGCAGAGCTCTGATCCCCCTGGTCGGGGCTGGGAAGAAGAGGGGAGCCCCCACCTCCTAGCTGCACGCACCTAGACTTAGTCTCTGCAACAGTAAGCTGAGGCAGGATGAGATATACTGATATTCTGCCCTTCCTGGAAGATACTGTAGGTCTCCCACCAGAAGCCGGGACAGAGAGAGCCCTGTGCTATTGACTACACCCATCTGGAGTGGCGTCTTCATAATGCTGAGCTGAGAGAGAAGGAGGAAGCAGATCATAGTTCAAATGCTGCAGACTCTTGCTGCTTTTATAGAGTTTTATTAGGTTTTCTTAAATGGATGTTTCTTCATTTGCTGTGTGCCCTTAGGACCATTTCCACAGACTTTAAATGGTTGTTTTAAAATAATTTTCAGCAGTTTCCCTGGGAAACATATCTGCAGAGCTCTTCACATTGCCATGCCAGAGTGGAAGCCCAGCTATCTGATCCTTTGCTACATAAATTGAGGATTTAGCTCTCTTTGCTCCCTGCCCCACGACCTTGCTCTTCTGGTCTCCTATCCCCCCCATAATGCTATCACTGTCCCCCTTTTCTGTGCAAGTTTTTGTTTTCCCTGGAGTTACCAATTGTCTTTTAAAAAAAATCTTTATTTGCTTGTACTCATAACTAAGTAAACTCCAAACTCTTGGCCAATAATGTGAATCTCCTCTGGACACATTTGAATGCATCAATTTCCTATCAGTTTCGTCTCCTGAAGAAGTCTTCCAGAACCTGTGACCTGCTTCCCCTGGGCGGGTTGCTTTCTGCACCTGTTGTACGGGCGTCATCCTCGGATCCTTTGCTATCAGTCCAGAGGATTCCTCTGTCTCTCTCTTGTGTTGGATCTCACCTCCCTGTATTTCATGTCTTCTTTTCTCTTGGTTGATTCCTTGGTTTCAGTGGAGCACATCCACCAGTAGCTCCTGGCAAAAGATCCATGGGATGTTAAGTTTTGGAGATTTTGGACATCTGAAAATGGCTTCATTCTACCCTCCTCCTTGATTGGCTGTTAGGCTAGGTATAGAATTGCAGGTTGGAAATTATTTTTCTCTAGAACATTTGAAGGTTTTGCTCTATTGCCTGTTCCAGGAGAAGGACACTGTTCTCATTCCTTATCTTTTCAATCTGGAATCTTAGAGAATCTTCCCTGAGGTCCCAGGATAGTGACATTTCATGATGAGATGCCTTGGTGTGGGTCTATTTTTATTTATTGCACTGGAACCTCTGTGATGTGAGTCCTTGAAATTTAGAAAGATTTTTTTGATCTGTCAAATTTTCTCAATCTATTTTATTGATGATTCCTACACATTGTCTCTCCTACACATTTTTCTATTCTTTATAGAATTGTTATTATTTGAAGATGGAACTCCTGGACAAGTTCTCCAATTTTCTTTTATTTTCTCTCCTTTTTTTTCCCTTATCTGTCACTCTGGAAAAGATAAATCTTATTTTCCAATTTTTCCTTTTTCCTTTTTCCATTATACTTTTCATTGTGAAAATCTTTTTTATTTCATGCTTTGTCTCTCTCTCTTTTTCAAAATGAGAATCCTAGTTTAATTCCACCTATGCATGTCTCATGATGATATTAAGACAGGTTTTTTCAAGTTGGTGCTTTCTGTTTGTTTTATTTTTATCTTTCAGGTTAAAGGCATTCTTCAGATGCCTGGCAAACCTTTGGTATCTGTGCATATTTAAAAATAGTAAAGTAGGAGCTGATTGGAAGCTCTGAGTACGTGGGTAGGTCTTGTGGACTGTGGGCTTCCTCGCAGGGTGATCTGTCAGTGCTATTTGGTTGGAAAACCTCCACTGTTGGCATCTAGGGTTGATCTGGGTCTTTTCTGCTTGGTGCATCATGTTTCCCAGAAAAAGTTCTTCTGGTTGTCTGCCTAGAGGGTGTGAGTGTGTCAGCAGAGTGGTACAAGAGGATTAGGTCTTGACATCTAGCCTGCTCGTATATGCGGAACCTCCGTGTCGTCAGGAGAGTACCATCCTGTACGCTGTACCTGGTGTCCCTCAGTCTGTAGGTGTCTGGGGTCCGGGGTGATAGCAGCTTCTTAAACAGCCTTTCGAGGAATCTTTATTTGAACTGCTCTTTACCCCAACTTCCAGAGGCACCTATGTGGTTAATCCCTGAGTCTTCGGGGGATTTTTTTTTCTTCCTGATTCCTTTTCCTCAATTGCCCATTCATTTTTCAGCTCCTAAAATTTTGTTGCCGTTGTCACCTCCCCCATTCTCCCCATCCTGTGGGCTCATATCTTCAAGCATTTAAAGAAGCCTCTTTGCTATTGTTTCAGCATTCAAGGGGTGGGGGGAACCAAGATGTTTGTGTGTGTTCCGTTTGCCATCTATACCTGGACGTCCTCAGGTCTCGCCCGAGAGAGTCCTGCAAGATCCAGCTCCAATGATGCCACCTCAGGGAAGCCCCCCAGGACTGCCCAGGGCAGAGTCAAGTGCTCCTTGCCTGCTTTGTCAGAGTTATGTAGACCCTGGGGGTCGGGTTGTGCTTAAAACGGGGGCCTGAACTGGACGTCAAGCTCTGCCACTCACTAGCTGTGTGACATGGCCAAGTTTCTCAACTCTCTGGGCCTCAATTCCTTTATCTACAAAATGGGGAGAAAAATCGTCCTCCATCCCATGAGGATTCAATGAGTCAATGAAATCGCTTTACATTGCCTGGCACAGAGAAGGCACGTGATAGAAATTGCTATTCTTATGAGCCAGGCATCCCCGGCCCTGGCCCACCGGTTCCGCACCCCACCAACAGCAGGTGCCTCCCCCTGACTTCCTCCTGGTGCCCAGGGCAGCCAGCTGAGTCCCTGGCCCCCCAGCTTGGCCCTCTGCCATTTAGGCAGGTTCGCCTGTCTACACTCAGTGTTGGCCTCCAAACGGCCTGGCCCTGGCGCATTGAGAAGTTACCTGCTGGCCAAGCTGGGGACAGTCATCACTGGGGCCACTGAGGCCTTTCCTGGCATAGCAGCAGGGCAGAGGGCAGCAGATGAGTGGCATCTGGGATGCCCCCAGGACCACAGCTGCCGCAGGAGCCGAGGCAGGCAGGGCTGCCGGGGCACGTGCATAAGGGAGAGGAGGAAGGCATCTTTATTTTTGTTGTGCTTTTAAAAAGCCAAAAAGAGTTTGTCTCTAATCAAGGCCTACAGATTTCACACGCCAGTCTTCTTTGGCAGGTTTTCAACTCCACACTAAGCTAAGATCCTTAACTTCTGAGGAGGAGATCCTACAATTCCTTTCTTGAAGCCTTGAGATATGGGGCTGGGGGCCTTGCCTGGGCACTCTGTGACCGAGTAGGCATTTTCAGTAGAACTTCTGTCCTGTATTATAATTAACTGTTAAATGCCTGACTTCCCTCCAAGAAGATGTCAGGGTCAGGTCTGTTCAACTTTGTGCCCCTTTTGCGTCCGGTGCAACGCTTACCACATAAGAATAATTATTATAGTTATCTTTTAAAAAATATTTATTTATTTTTGGGAGAGGCAGAGAGAGGGGGTACAGAGGAGCCGAAGTGGGCTCTGTGCTCACAGGCCAACAGCAGCAAACCTGACGCAGGGCTCGAACTCACAAACTGCAAGATCATGACCTGAGCCGAAGTCGGATGCTCAACCGACTGAGCCACCCAGACGCCCCTATAGTTCTCTTTTAACGACCAGTTACACCGATCCTGAAGTATGTTCTACTACTCTGCCCACTTTTGGATGAGGAGACAGGCTCAGAGAGGGTAGGGGGCCCCAGACTGGTCACACACTTCCCAGGGGGCGCTGCTGAGATCCGACCCCTCCAAGCCCTGCCTCCCGAACTGTTTCGCATGCCCTTTGCCATATTGCGCAGGACTTAGTTGAATGGCTGACAGTGATGATGTGCAGTGATGGGTGCATGTGTCAACAGTAAAGGGTTTGAGCAGCTAGCCTCTGCCAGCTGCTGGGTCTGTCGGGGACGGGACAGGAGAGGGTGACCTGGGGCCAGCCCGTGAAATGGCTGGAGTGGACTTGGAGATCTACCAGAGATGGAGACGTTCCGGTGGGGACCGGAGCTGCCCAGGTTGTCTGCAGCCTCCCCCTTGAATGGGGTAGAATCTGGTCCCCAGGGCAAGGGGTTCTCCGGGCTCTTTTGGAGCCTTTCCCACAGTGGGGAAGCAGCACCCTTTTCAGGGATGAAGAACCCGGGTTGTTAGGGAACCTCTCCTCCCCACGCCCCACGTCCTTGCTTGGCCCCTTTTTCTCCCCTGGGGGTCCTGTAGAATTAGGTGGAGTCAGTCTGATGCCCCTCTTATGGGCGTTTGTTGAACAAATAATATAAAGTTGCCAGTCCGGTCCTTGGGTTGTTTAATTACGAGCTGAGATTTCTGCCCCCTTATCTCGTTTTCCCTGTCGTTAACATCTTACATGACTGCGATAGGCTTGTCAAACAGAGAGACCAACACTGGTACTTGATGATTCACCCAGCCCCCGACTTCCTTAGGGTTTTGCCGGTTTTTCCGCTAATGTCCTTTTGCTGTTCTAGGATCACACACTGCATGGGCTGTCCCATCTCTTCCACATCCTCTGGTCTGTGACAGTTTCTCAGCCTTTCCTTGCTTTTTGTGACCTTGAAAGTGTTGAGAAGTAATGGCCAGATGCTTTGTAAAACGCCCCCTAATTTGGGTTTGTCTGCTGTTCTCATGACGAGGCTGAAGTTATGGGGTTCTGGAAAGCATACACAGAGAAGTGCCCTTCTCTGTCCCATCACATTGGGGCGCACGACATCACCGGTGATGTGAACCTTGACTATCAGGTTAAGGTGGCGTTGGCCAGGGCACTCTCCTGTGAAAGTAAGGAGCTGACAGTTAAATGCCTGATTATGTACTGACCACTCTCATGAGTGTTAATTCATTTAATTCTCACACCACCCCAGGAGGGAGATTCTCTTATTCTGCCTGTCTTAAGATGAGGAAACGGAGGCACAGAGTTAAAGTAACCTATGCAAGGTGAATCTTGATCCCAGCAACCTGGTGATAGAGCCCATGTTTTAACCACTCCTTAGCGTGTCCCACTGAGCACCTCCACTGGCCATGTGGATTCCTGCAATGACCTCTTCTTGTTTTCCTTCTGATCTCATCTACTGCCCCGCGTCCCTCTATCACTCTGGTCCAGTCACACCGGCCTTGCTTCTTCATGAACATGCCAGGCACACTCCCACCCCAGGACCTTTGCACATGCTTCCCCCATTTCTTTTTATTATATTTTTTAAAATGTTTATTTATTTTTGAGAGAGAGAGAGCATGTGAGCAGGGGAGGGGCCAAGAGAGAGGGAGATAGAGGATCCCAAGCAGGCTCCATACTGACAGCTGAGAGCCCGATGCAGGGCCCAAACCCATGAACCGTGAGATCATGACCTGAGTCGAAGCTGGACGCTCAACCAACTGAGTCCCCCACGCGCCCCCTTCCCCGTTTTCAAGAATGCTGTGTTAGGCGGCTTGCCTGATCTGCATCCTCTCCTTTGTCTTGTTAGTGAGGCCTTCCCTGATCATATTTAAATGTAACCCTCACCCTCCAGCACTCTATAGCCCCCACTTTACTTTTTCTACAGTGCCTACCAGAATCTGATATTTTCTTTCTTTTACTTATCAATTGGTTGATTATCTCTCTCCCTCAACTAGGATGTGAGCCCCATGAGGAGAGGTTTTGGTCTGTCTTGTTCACAGGTGTGTCCTCAGTGCCTAGAACAGTATCTGGCACAGAGCACCTGCTCTGTGAACATCTGTGCACGAACGCCCCAAGCTTGCTGGGATCCAGGACTCCTCCATCATTACATCCTTGATGAGAATGTCCAAAGAAAGAATCGGAGAGCCAGCGATCAGAGACTTCCTGCAGGCTGACATTGACTCATTTACCAGCACCCCTTGAACTGGGTCATTTGATTATAGATCTACTGAATCACCCAGTCCCTCAGCCCTGACATGTAAGCTCCCAGAGGAAAGGAGGTAGGTCTGTTTTGTTTGCTCTTGGAAACAAAATATATTTAATGCATTGCCTTGTACACACTAAGTGCTCAATAGATGTTTGTTGGAAAAAAAAAAAAATCGAAAAGAGCCAGCAGTGAAATGGTCTCCTCTGAAGTGATCTATAAACTGTCTTGTTTCCTTATGGTGCTTACAATTCCCACAGACCCTTTCTCAAGGGCAGCACCGACAGGAGGGGGATAACCTTGGCCTTGGGAACATGCATTTAACGAACTTTCACATACACACACACACACACACACACACTCTTTCTCTCTCTCTCTCTCTCTCTCTCTCTCTCAGATCGATCGTGGTGGGGAAATTTGTTTACGTAAAAATATCTTAGTGGCCTGATTGGTCTGAAAGGAAACCAGGTGATGTTCTCCAGGGACAGCAGGGAAAATATCGTGCGGGTGGATGTGTTTGTACCCAGAGAGTTTGCTGCTATCAGAGGCTCTGGGGAGGCTGGAGTAAGGCTGTGAGGGGGGAGCAGAAAAATAGAGAGGTTCCCTCTCCCCTTCCGTGGAAAACTGGGGCTCCAGGCACCTTTAAGAAATGAGATCTGTTAGGTGTCTCCTTCTCCCCAGCCCTCACCTGCCCTACCCTCTCCAGGTTTGGGGCCTGCTGGCTTCTGAAGTAGAGGTGATCCAGCCCTGAGACCATGGGGTGGACGACGTGACCTCTCAGACACCTGCCACGTGTCCTTCCTTCCCCGAGTCCCTTCTGGTTCCTTGAGCCCCGGCCAAGTGCTGCAGGAGGGCTGCCTGGCAGGCCCCGTGCCACCGTGGGAGTCGTGAGCCTGGCCAGTGAGGCAGGGGCAGGGGTCCTGGGAGGAGGGTGGGGAGGAGCCACGAGAGATGCCTTCCCCACTTGCACGTGTCGGCCTCAGCTCTGGAAATGAAAAGCCTTTTAATTTCATCGTCTGCTTCTCTGTTTTTTTCCTCTGTGAGGCTGTCTGGTGCCAGGAGGCCCTTGGCCACAGGATGCATGTTTAACTAATCCAATAAAGCCTTTATTTGGCCGGCTGCTTGCTCCTGGGAGCTCCCAGGCCTGGGAGACGTTACCTCATTCATGCTTCTCACCTGTGCACAGGGTGGGGTGGGGTGGGGACCAGGAGCTGGTGAGTGGCCATGAGGGGTGGACACCAGGGAGGCCTGTGCTGCCCACGAGGGGTGACAGATAGTGCCTGGGGCAGTGTCTTGAGACCTGAGAGCCGGTCTCAGCCCTGCCGCCCCTTGTCCACTGGACCTCAATCATCCCTGGGTGTACTCATTTTAGTTTTCCTTTCCTTCCTGAAATAGCAGGATTAGACCAGGTCATTTCCCCACGAGGAATGGGCCTTTGGAAGTTTCACCTTGGATGGATGGCTCTGGCCCTTGGTCACTATCACCCTGAACTTTTTGTCGTTTTTTTTTTTTTTTTTTTAAAGATGGCAGGCTTGTTTCTGCCTCAGGACCTTGGCACTGGCTTTTCTTTTTGCATGAATATCCTGCTCCTAGAATCATGTGTACATAGGTGGCCCTTGGCAATTCAGGGGTGAGCTCAGAGGTTGCTTCCTCAGAGAGCCTTCTCTGGCCAGCCTGGCTAATGATGCTCTGCACTGGACCACCCCTCATGACCTCGCTCCTCCTACAGTCTTTGAGGCTCCTCCTTGCCCCCCTTTCGGGTGCCACAGAGCCCAGTTTGAAAACCACTTGGACTTAATTATCTCTGTGGCTCCTGGCAGGTCTGACAATCCATAACCAACTCTGTCCGAACACTGTGGTACAGCCAAGCGGTGCTGCGGTTTCAGAGAGATGCAGAGTGAGCAGTGGTTCCGGTCATCTCCGACGGGGTGGCCCTTGACGCTGGCATGGAGATTCAGAGAGGTGCAGAGAGCCTCTGAGGAGGACACGGAGGGCTGGGAATGGGGGCTGGGCCTTTTCCAACAACGGGGAGTCAGCCCGCCTGGCAGAGGTCGGGACCGTAAGTGGGAAATGCTGGATGTGGCCGGGTGTCAGGGGGCCTCGAACGCTCAAGTGAAGTGGCCGTGCCACTTGGTGTGGGAGCGGGATGGCAGCTTTGGGCAGGACAGCAGGATGGTCGTGGCCTTGCCTGTGAGCTGCAGAACTGAGAGGGTAGAAGTGGAGGTGGAGACACGGGGAAGGCTGACGGTCCGGAGTCACGGGGCCTGGACCATGGCGGTGGGGGTGGAGTGAGGATGGGGTCAGGGAACTAAGGGTGGGGATGACAGGCAGTGAGCAGCGTGGTGGGAAAGGAAGAGGGAACAGACTGAGGCAGTCTGAGGTTTCCCACCAGCTTGCAGGGATGACGCTGTTGTTCAGGCATCTGGACTGGGTGACTGTGTCGGCAGGGGTGGTGGGGAGGACTGGCTTGTGGACTACCGTTCCCCCCACCCCCATCCTTTCACCGCACCCCTCCCAAAGCCAGGAGGGGAAGGCTTCTCCACTCAGCTGCCCCCCCCATCCCCCACCTCAGACTGCCTGGGCAGAGAGGAGCGTTTGGGCTGCCCTTCAGCTTGGCCTCTCCTGGAAGGCCCAGGATTAATGTGCTGATGGTCACCCAGGGGCCTTGGCAGAGAGTAGAGATGACTCAGCATCGACTCATCCCCACTGCAGAGAACAGGGTACACCATGGAAAGTGCTGGGAGCACTGGGCCAGGGGAGCTGCCTTTGACTGTGAGGGCTGGCACGTACCCACATGTCTGGGGTGGTCTGCACTTTGGGTTGGAGGACAAGGTCAATCTCCTCAACCCCTAGGCTCGTCCCAGCCCCTCTCCTCCAGCACGAGCCTTGAGTGCTCTACGGTCCTCACAGTTCAGACAGAAAACCAGGTCCTGGGAAGAATCTACTCACGAGGGAGATAAGAACTTAAGGACATGTTTATTCAGGGGCGTGTTTTAGAGTTTGGGGGAGCTGCCTGCAGAGTGTGCCAAGACAGCCAGAAGTGAAGGGTATCCTTTGGATATCTAGAGTGTGTTCTAGGCCTTGAGGAAAGTATTCTGGAATTCAAGGACAGATTTTGGAATTTCAGGCTCGTTCTGGATCTCTGGGCTCTGTTTCAGAATCTCAGGGATGCTTGAGGAGCCTAGGGTGTATTCTGGAATTCCAGGGAAGGTTTCAGAACCCTGGGGGCCCCCTGGAGACCTGGGCTGGTTCCTCATCCTTCACCTCCTAGACCTATCTTGTCTGCTGTGATGTGCCGGGACACATGGTTGCAGGGAGGCTGTTGCTACGGCAACAGTAACCATGGGGTGTATCAACTCCCAGAATTTACTCTGAGCCTGTGACATTTTAGCTGGTGGAGAACCGCAGTGAGCTCCCGAGTGCCTGATGAGCAGAGATTCCTGCCAACCCTGTCTTTGTGCCTTCCTTCCCCCCCAGCCTCAGATAACCTCCTGCAGGGCCCAGGGATCTGGCTGCCCGACACTCCCTTGGGCAAATGAATATTCAAAGGCAGCCAGAAAGTGTATTCAAATCTTATAAACTTCCGCCTGCCTTGATCCATTTAAATGTATCAGTATCTTCTGTTTTGCCCCATTTATCTGCCAGGAAAATGAAGGGTAATTCCAGGAGCTGAGAATAAGTGCTTTTCCCAAGTCGCTTTAACCTCCTAAGTGGGGTAAGAGAGGGGTGGGGCTGGGCTCTTCACTCTAGAGATTAGGCTCCTCTGACAAGTCTCACAGAGTCCTAGAATCCTGGAACGCATCCACTGAAACTGTAGTCTAGGGAGGGGGAGTGACAGCAGATAAGTGGCAGAGGCAGGCCGACACCTGCCTCTCCTTCCTGGTGGCTGTGTTCTTAACCTGTAGCGCACACCCCCTGCTGCCAGCTCCCCCCACCCCCTGGGCTACATGAGTAGGCTTTCTTGCCTGAGTCCCTGCTTCTGTCTCCAAAATCACAGACTGTCATGTGTGGAGGACTCTTGAGAATCACCTGGGCTCTACAGGTGGGGAAACTGAGGCCCAGAGACATCCCTCAGATGGTTGGTTAGTGGTGGAAAAGGGACCTGAATTTCAGGCTCCTAGTTCCCAGCCCAGAGCTTTTGCTGTCACACTCATCTCTTGTACCTCATACAATTCGCCTGTCCACCCATCCATCCATCATCCATCCATCCATCCATCCATCCATCCACCCAAGCATCCATCCATCCATCCACCCAAGCATCCATCCATCCATCCATCCATCCATCCATCCATCTATCCATCCGTTCATCATCCATCCATCTATCCATCATCCATCCATGATCCATCCATCCACCATCATCCATCCATCATCCATCCATCCATCCATCCATCCATCCACCACCAATCCACCATCCATCCACCATCCATCCATCATCCTTCATCCATCCATCCCTCCATCTATTCATCATCCAAAGATCTATCCATCATCCATCCATCCATGATCCATCCATCCATCCATTCATCATCCATCCACCATCTATCCATTCATCATCCATCCATCATCCATCCATCATCCATCCATCCACCATCCATCCACCATCTATCCATTCATCATCCATCCATCATCCATCCATCATCCATCCATCCACCATCCATCCATCATCCGTCATCCATCCATCCATCCATCCATCCATCCATCCATCTATTCATCATCCAAATATCTATCCATCATCCATCCATCCATGATCCATCCATCTATCCATTCATCATCTATCCATTCATCATCCATCCATCATCCATCCATTCACCATCCATCCATCCATCCATGATCCATCCATCCATCCATCATACATCCATCCATTATGCATGCATCCATCCATCCATCATGCATCCATCCATTATGCATCCATGCATTCATGTATCTGTATCCATCCATTCAGCCAATCGGAAATATATTAAGTATCTGCTGAATGCCCTGCACCACCTTGGGCTGAACATGATAGGAAGTTCATGGTTGGGCCACCTGGTCTACCCCACCTCATTCATATCCCCTTCAGCCAAGCAGATATTCTCCTATTCAGACCAATTCTTGCCCATCCCCACCTCCACCCTTAATGTCAACACTCCAAGCTCCTAGTTTCTGCCTTTTTGCTCATGATGTCCCCCTGCCTGGAATGGCCTCATAACTCACAATTTATCCAAACCCTACTCATTCTTTAAAGCCCGTGAAAAAGCCCCCCGTCCTCCACAAAGCATTTCCTTGTCTCAAAGGCCATCTGAGCCCTCCTTTCTCCCAGGACTGTTTGAGTAGGAACTGCACAAATGAGCCTCTATTTTTTTGCTTTTTGGTTTTGTCCCATGTTACTCCCTGGGAGCAGTCCCCATGCTATATTATTATTAGTAGTGCTATTGATATATTATGTTTGGGCAATGCCATGATGTAAACAAAATGCCACAAGATGTGGAGTCAGACAAGGGGTCAAGTCTCAGCTCTACAGATGAGATACTGTGTGGCCTTGAGCAAATCACTGAACCTCTCTGAACTGCAGAAATTTGCAATGCAGTTTCACAAGATAATGCCTTTGAATACTCCAAAGTGCTGAATAAACAGAAGTCTTCCTCATTTCAGGATCTATTTAACCCTGTGCTACTTAGGCTTGTAGTCTTGACTAATTACCAATAGCCTGAGGCACAGAACCCCCCTCTCTTATTCCTTACACCCTGGGAGGTGGGGAGGCTTTGCTTCTGGGCAATCTCCCAAGAGGGGTCTTGCTAATAAGCAAGATTTTTTTTAATGTTTATTTTTGAGAGAGAGTGAGTGGGAGGGGGGGGGCAGAGAGAGAGAGAGAGAGAGAGGAGGACAGAGGATCCGAAGTGGGCTATGCTGTAACAGCAAAGAGCCCCACGTGGGGCTCGAAGTCACCAACCGCGAGATTATGACCTGAGCAAGCTTTTCTTTTAATTCTCTTCTTTCCAAGTAAGATCCAAGGCAGTGGTAGGGATAGGTGGAATTTTTTTCTCCCTAGAAGGAGGGTTTCCTGATTGGTGGAGGGTGGGCTGGGGCCTGGACAGGCGTTGGAGTATTTCCCAAGACAACGGGCCCTCTAGCGTCTGGGAAAACAGAAGCACTTGATGGCTTGGCTCGCCCTCTGTGAGCTCCCGACTTTCATCCTCACTTTGCTTCTCTTCCCTGTGGCTTGAACACTCCCAGGGGACCGGTGGGAGGAGGTTGATGCCTTGAGTACCTGTTTACTGTTTACCACCCCCCTCACCCACCCCCCCCCCCCCCCCCACCTTGCTGATGGATCTGTGATTTCCAGAGCTGAGATTTGTTCGCATCTCAGTGGCTCCAGGAGAAAAACTCAAAACCCATCTACGTCATGTGTATCAGCCTCAACCATGCATCCACGGTGCCCACTGCACACGCAGGCCCGGGGGTGCACACGCGAAACCACGTATTCACACGGGGCTGGGCCCACTGGGCCCGCGCATGCGTGTTTGCTGCCCTGCCGGCGCGCCACAGGTGTCCGCGTCCCATACCTTTGTGCTCAGCTGCGTGTGCCTCTCCCGCTCATAGCAGGTGTCCATTCAGGTCACCATTACATCACTTGCCCAATTTCCCACAGCTAGGACGTAGGAGGGCTGGAGTGTGAACCCAGGCGGTCAGCTCCGCAGTCTCTATTCATCTCCGTTGGTTTTGCGGGCGCCGCAAAGATCAAGCCAATCAGTCCCTCGCCTGGCTCACACGGGAGTGTGAGTGTAGAGATGCCTTGCCCACGGCTGTGAAGACGGGCACGTGGGGGGTTGTGCACGCCTGCCTCGAGCTGCGTCCTCGGGAGCCACCAGGAGCACTTTGGTACTTTTTCAGGGGCCAGTGCCCTGTGGCTCCTGAGCCCGTCTCTCTGGCACTGGCCACCTTCCACTGCATTTGCTTTTCTCACATCGGGTACACCGAGTCCCAGCTGGGCCCCACCAGGCAGGGGGAGGAGGATCAGGCCACTCCCTCAGTTCTGGGTCTTGCCAGGTGGTCACGAAGTCCTGAGAGCCCCCACTGCACTATGCTCGTGTCCCTCCTCCCGTCTCCTTTTGTTGAGATCACTTTTGAGGACAAGACGCCTTCCCCATCCCGGACCAGCGTGACGGAGTTAGGGGCCCCCTCCCTGAGCACCTACGGTGTGGCTTGGGATCTCCCTGCGTCCTACGTTTGGCCCTGCCGCTTCTCAGCTGTGTGACCTTACACAAGTTTCTTAACCTCTCTGAGCCTCAGCTTCTTCATCTGTAAAATGAGGACAATATTGACACCTGCTGCAGGAGTGAATGGCAAGATTACTTGAGCTCATACATGGGAAGGGCCAGAAGTGCACTTCTCCTTCTGCTACCACCATCCCCTCACTGCTGCATTTGTCAGCCCCCCCAGGTGGGTAGCATGTGCTGTCTAAAGGCGGGGACCACAAGTTGTTTCTTCTTCTGTCCTGGGGCCTGGCTTGGTCCCTGGTGCAACATTGATGCTGCCTGGCACTGATTGGATGTCTGAATGAGGGAGCCCGGTCCTCTCCCCAGTGGGATCAGTTGCCCCGTGAGTGGGATAAGCCCCGTCTCTCTGTCTTAAGGGGTGGGGTGAGGCCGCCTGCTCTATGCCAGGGATATAAAGTAGGACAGCCCTCCCCAGGGGGGTTGCCGTGGCAACAGGGAAAGTTCTGCTCAGAGGCAGACATACAGAGGGTTGGCTGGGAGGCATGGCGGTGTTGCTTGCCTAGAGTAAGGAGACGGACTATGGAGATGGCTTTCAAGCCTCAGTGACTCATCTGTACAATGGAGGCTAAGCTTCCAGCTCATGACTTAGGGTCATAGGCAAGGGGTCATGGATGTGGAAGGCTGTTGGAAGCTCCAGAGGGGCTGTCCAGCCTTGGCCACTTTATGACCATCTTCCCCAGCAGCATGGACGTGTCACAAGAGGAAGGACATTGCTTTACTCACTGCTGCACCCCCAGCACCTAAAACAGTGCCTGACACATAGTAGCTGCTAATTGGCATTTGCTACCTGAAGAATTATTCAAATAAGAAGTGGGGGGGGGCACCTCAAGGTCCCGGCCCAACCCAGCATCTGGAATTCTACCAGGTCCTGATTCTGAGCTGCTTAGAGACCCTACATTAGAGACCCCCCCCAACTCCATCTATGACCTACCCCAGATCACCCACGGACCTCTGAGGACCACCTTGTCCCCAGGAGTGAGCTCTGAAGGCACACAGGGGACTAGGGTCCACCTAGCCTCGGGAAAATTGTCCTAGCCCGGGATTCTCAGACTTTGGCTGATGACAGAGGCTTGGGTGGGGATGGGGATATGGGTGTGGGAGGTGATCTTGGTGGCTATAAAGAATACCGGTCCCCAGACCCCTCCCACATCCTACTCAATCAGACTCTCTGGGGTGCCGCCTGGTGTTTGGGATTGTAACAAGTTCCCAGGGGATTCTGGTGACTGGCCAGGTTGGGGACTCCTGCTCAGGACACAGCCTCCTGCAGTTGGAGGGACTTTAAGGGGTCTCCCCAGTCGACCCAGGGTCTGGAGCTTCTTGTACACTTGGGGAGACTGAGGTCCAGAGAGTGGCATGACTTGGCCGGGCCCCCACTCTGGCACTCTTTTGCCCTGGGGCTCGGGGTCCCTACGTGTGCCTCTTTGTCAACTCTCACGGTGTCCGGCCGGCCCGGCTGACTGAGGGCTGACTGGACGGCTCTCACTCATGCATCCTGACCAAGACACAGAGCGGCAGGGAAGGAGCTAAGGGCTACGTTCCCCCGCCCCCCCCCCCCCCCCAAAGCCCTGAGTTTGCAGCCTGGCCCTTGTTTGGGGCTTCTTGGGCAAATGCTTTATTTAACCTTTTTGAGTGACCGTCTCTCCCCCTGAAAAATGAGCATAACAGGCCACATTTCACGGGCAGCTGGGTTGGGGAGGCAGTTGCGAGTTTGAACTCCGCAGCCAGGGTGTATTGGTTTGAGTCCCGGCTCCACCGGCTTGGCAGCTGTGTGACCGAGCAACTGACTTTTACCTCTCTGAGCCTTTGCACCCTCATATATGAAATGAAGGGGAGGAATCCCAGCTTCATGCAGGTCACCGGGAGGATTAAGTGTGAGGTTGCCCATGAAGCACCTAGTTCGGGCTCAGCTAAAATGAATGCTCTTTTAAAGAAAGGCGGGAAGGTGAGGACCCACGGGCCCAGCCTGCTAGAGAGAAGCCAGAGGACGGGCCGGGAGCTTCGCCTCTGTGTCCGAAGGGCAGCCCGGAGCAGGGGCAGTGGAGGGGAGAGGTGTTTGTTGGAACAGCCAGGGACGCTGCGAGGCCCCCGGTGTCCAGCCATTAGCCGGTTCCTGCTGAGCTGCAGGGCGAGGGAGGCTGGGGAAGTGATGAGCCACGCACAGCTGTGTGGTACTTTCTCCGCTGAAAAGCAGTTTCCAACTCGTTGTCTTAATGTGTCCTCACAATAACCCTGTGATTGTTAGCCCAGTGATCGGGCTTCCTGTTTCAGCCGGGAGATGAGAGCCCAGAGGGGTCAGCCGGCTGGGCCAAGGTCACGCAGCATAGCAGCGGCAGGGACAGGACAGGTGGGGGGTGGGGGCGACTGCGTTTCCAAAGGATGTGACGGCCCTAGGGGCCTCCCTCCTGACTTCTGTCTAGCTTGCCTGCCACTTGCCCCCATGTTCTGGAGCCACAGGTCAGAGTTGGATTCCTGGATCGGCCCTTTCCTAAATGTGTGCCTTAAGGAAGTGACTTAACTCCTGTAAGCCAGGGTTCTTTGTCAGATGGGAAGCATAACAGGACCCATTCCATGGAGTTGGTTTTGGGGGAGTAGCCCGGCCAATATTTGTAGAACACGTATGTGCCTGGCACGCGGTAGGCTGGCTGTCTTATGCACAGCTGTGTGGCTCCCTAAAGTCATAGCACCTGTCTGAGCCTCAGTTGTCTCATCTGCCAAATGGGCATTTATTTCGTGCCAGGCATTGTGCTAGGTCCCCGTGAGTCAGGATGTTATTTAACATGAACAGTAACCAATAAAACCAATTTCTCTTAGTCCCATTTTCCAGATAAGGAAACCGAGGTGCAGGGGAAGCAACTTGATGTGTCTGTAGATATTTGGCTAACGACCAAGATAATCCAGGTCAGACTCAGACCACAGCCCATGGCCCCTACACGTGTCAGCCTTAGGTTTCCGTCCAGGGAATTCTTTAGGGCTTATGCGCTTGCCTGGGATTGTGGAGTCTGGGGACCGGTGTCTGCTCGAGCAGCAGCCTCAGGCTGATACCCCCGCCCCCCAACAAGGCTTCACAGACTGTGATCTCCCTCTGTACCCTGCCTCGGCATGGGGCTCAGGTCCTACCTGGGCCTTCCCACTTCCCCCGGGGCCGGGAGGAGGCTGGCAGGCCCCAGGCCATGTTGGGAAGGCCATTAGCTGGCACTGGAGCCCGAGTGCCGGTAATGACCCTATTTTCACACGGAGGCAGCTCACAGCCTCTCCCCACGCTGGAATCTGCTCCCGGAGCTCCCATTCCGGAAGGAAGCAGCAACAGATTATGTAACTCAGAGCAGGTTATGTAAGGATGTAGCAGGCCCTGGTGGGACTGGGGAACAGGGCAGTGCCCCCAGCCCCCAGCAGAAGTCTCTGGGGGGCAGGACCAGGCTCCTGGCTGTCGCCTTGGGACCGAGACCCTCAGCTAGGCCTGGGCAGGAGAGGGGAGGGCGAGGCCGCCGTATGGAGTGGGACAGCGCTGGTCAGGGAGCCAGCAATCCTAGCTCGGGTCCCAGCTCTGTCATGAATTGGGCAAATCCTTTCCCCTCTCCAGGCCTCAGTTTCCCTTTTTGGAAAACCGAAGAGGGGTGGCTTGGGTAAGCTCTAGGGGCCCTGCGGGTTCTGGGGGTGCTGTGTCTGTCACCTTGGAGGCGAGGCCCAGATTTCCAGGTTCTGACGCTCATGCGGTTGCCAGCTGCTTGAGCAGGGCACTGTCTCTCTCTGGGCCCTGACTTGCTTGTCTGTCTGTAGGGAGCCGGGCTCCCCTGTCAGCCTTGTTGGTGCCAAATGGGCCTGCACTTTTGGGGTTCCAGAGGTGGGTGAGAGAGCGGAGCCGGGACATTCCGCCCCTAGTCTCTCCTTCGCTCCCTGATGGAGTCCTTGCAGAGAGCCCCCACATCACCAAACAGTAACAGTCAGGACGAAGACAGCTCCAATGGCCCCGTCAGGCCTGTGCTCAGGCCCTCTGCGTGCGTCGTCCTAACTAGCTCTCACAAGGGCCCTGGGAAGTATGTACCTTTATTACCTCTATATTACCGGTGGGGCCGAGGCTCAGAGGGGGGCAGGTGACCTACCCAAACTCACACAGCCCGTCAGCGGCCAGGCCAGGATGTGACTCCAGGTACATCCGACTTTAGCGCCCATGATACTGCAAGTCTGCACAATGCGGGCCTGCTTCTCTCTGGAGACCGGAGAACTGGGTACGGCCAGATGGTGTAAACAGCCCTGTTCCGTGGTCTAGGCTCTGAGGAATGTCCGTCCCCCTCACTAGCCACCCCCGGGCCTCTCTGGACTCTCCACCCCCCCTTGTTCCTTTTGTGCCACCCACGGCGTCCACGATGGCATCTGGAAAGTGGGCAGTGCAGGCTGTGTGGGCACACGGGCACTTGTATTTTTAAACCCTGGCTCTGGCCAAGCTCTGAAGTCAATTCAGACAGGGCCAGGGGTTTTTCTGTGGCTACTGTTGACCCTGAGTGGGAGGGCTGGGGGGCATCACTGGCATCAGGAGGCACCCCGCTGGTCAGTGGGACTGTTATCAGCCGGGGAGATGCTCAGCGCCGGCTGGGGTCTGTGCCCCTTGGACCCTGGGAGCCCTGGAGCCTGAGTGAAGAGCATGACAGCAGGGGGCAGGTCGGAGGCTTGGAAGGAGGAACCTGGAGAGAGCAGGGGAGGAGGGAGGAGGTGGAATGAAGGTTGAAGGGGCTGCAGAATATGGGCGAGAGGGCCTTTACAAAGCTTAGAGTCCAACCCCCTGACTCTGAGATGGGGATGCTGAGGTCCCAAGAAGGAGAATGTCCGGGTCACAAAGGGAGTTAGAGGCAGAGCCAGAACTCGAACCCAGAGTGCTTGACCCCCAAGCAAGAGCAATTTTGGACTAGCTTCTCATCTGGGCTCCCAGGGAAGTCCTACTCACGGAGGCTCTGCTCCCAGGTAGGGGAGTTTTATCTGCCTGTAGGCAAGCTGGGGAGGAGGAGGCCCCTCCTGTGCCCACCAATGCCACCTCGTTGAAGAAGTCAGGGCAGGATTTCATAATCAAGGCCAGATGACAGCGGAAGACGTGACTGGGGAGTGAGAGGACACTCTATAGCCACTGGGTCCCACCGGGGCTACCCCCAGTCTCTCCCTCCTGGTTCTTGGCGTGTTGGCTGCTTTCCTTGCCCTGACTCCGGGCACCAGGAAGGTCCCTGATACCATTACACAGAGCAGGAAATTGAGGGGAGGCCACTTACCCCTCATGACAGAGAAACATGATAAAACTGAGGCATGGAGAGAGGGAAGACACGGCTTTTGCCCCAGGCTTGGATGCTCTCGAGCTGTATGACTTTGTCACAGCACGTTTCTGGGCGTCAGCTTCTTCATTTATCACACGGGGACAATCAGCAGCAGCATTTACCAAGTGCTAATTTTATGCCAAGCTCTGGAGCGATCACTTTCATATGTTATTCTTCTCAACCTTGAGATGGTCCATTTTTCAGATGAGGAAACCGAGGCTCTGCATGGCAGAGCGGGGCTGGGGATACACACAAGCCAGTATTTTCAGCCCTCTTCTCTCACCTCTGCCCAGACCCAGTCCAGGCCCCTCTCCAGATGCCTTCTTGCCCACCCGTGCCTAATCCACTCTCCACACCACTGCCACCAGCGCTGGCCTTTGGAAAACATGAGCAAACTTGGTTATCCGCTCCCCAGCTGGAATCTTCATGGATCTGCACTGCCTCTGGGGAAAGTCCGAATTGCCTAACTTGGCATTCAGGGCCCTTTTGTAAGCCAGCCCCTTGCTCCTCCAGAGTCCCTCTACCCTGGCCACATCATTCTCTGGACAAATTTTCTTCTCCTCCCTCATGCCCTCACTCAGGCAGCTCCCTCTGCCATTTTCACTTTATCATCACACTCCTATTCCTCCCTTGAAACCAGCCCAAAGTCACTGCTTCTGTGAAGATTTCTGTGCCTGTCCCTGGCGGAACATCAGTCCCTCACGATGCTCCCTTGGCCTTGAGAGTGGTTCTCATCACATAGTTTCTTAGGTACTTGCTCATGTGGTACTCTCCCCAACTCACTTCACATCACCCAAAGATCCCCGGGGGGAAAGGAACTAGGTGAGCCTCTCCTGTGTCCCCAGCCCCGAGGCCGAGCAGATGAGTAAGAATGGATCAGGAAGCGGCAGAGAATGGCAGATCAGAAAAAGTTCTCTCTGGGTAGAGGCCACGTCTTGGCCGAACAGCTTTGTCTGCATCCCACTCACGAAGGATGGTTCAGGTTGAGAGCTAACGGCCCGCAGTTAGACAGACCTGGAATTGAGATGTGTGGTTTTGGGTAAGTCACTGAACCTTTCTGAGCCTCTGGTTCCTCATCTGTGAAATGGGCAAACAATATCGTTAAAATGAGGAATCAGTACTCTAGTGCCTGGGAAACTTCTAGAGCAGAGCCTAACCTGCAATAAGGTAGGTGCTCAGTACAAGTTTCTTCTTTATTCCTGCTATCGTCTTCCATCATCATCATCCCCTTCCATCATTATAACCAACGTCATCATCTCCTTCATCCCAACATCATCTTAATCACCTCCATCATTACAACCAACATCATCCCCTTCATCTCCCATCATCATCACCTCCATCATCATCACGTTCAACCCAACATCTCATCATCACCTCTGTCAATATAACCGTCATCATCCCCTTCATCCCAATGTCATCATCATCCTCACCACTGTCATCGTCATATCCATCCCCATTGTCATCATCATCATCACCATCTTCATCATCATTCTTCAAAGCCCTCTTCTTTCCCAGATACCTGCCCCTTGCACTGGAGATGCTGCAAGTATGAGGTGCCAGCCATGTGCCAAGAATTGGGCTAAGTGCCTTCCTTTCATCATTCCATTTAATTTTCACCCTGAAATACAAACGCAAGCAAAAATCACTTCTTTCCTGTGGAGAATCTTCACAGGCACCATATGGGTTGCTACAATGATCCCCGTTTTACAGATAGATAACCTGAGGCTCAGAGAAGTAAAGCAACTTGCCAAGATTATCCACAGCTTGTAAGCAGAGGAGCCTGGTCCAACTTTGGTCAGCTCTTTTAGCAACACCAAGCTGCTTGGGGCTCCTGATTCACTTGCCCTTACGGTTTTCCGCATTTGCTGCTTGTTGCCAGTGCTCCCTGCAAAGGGTCAGTATAAGTTTTCAGCACTTTCCTGGGTTCCCTGGGCCCAGCAGAGAAACAGCAGCATTTTTTAGTGAGAGTTTTACTCAAAATCTAGAAAAGCAAAATTGGGCATGAGCAAAGATGCCAGGGAGCTGGGTAGAGATTTGTAGGCTCAGAAGCCGGGGTCTTGGGACCTTACCAGCTTGCTCACTCTGGACACACGTCATCATTACTCTGGACTCACAGCCTGGGCCAGGGTGTTCCTGCCTGAGGATCCAGTCCAAAGGAGCCACTCCAGAGAAACTCCACTCCCACCTCAATCTCATTTCCAATCCCCTTCTCATCCTTGTCCTCTTTCCTTCTGGAGAAGCATCACTGGCATCTCTGAAGTTGGAAAAAGATTCCCATGTTGGCTTTTTTTTTTTTTTTTTAGGGTATGTCTGGTGAAGCTCAAAGGGGAAAATGGTAGATTCATTCATTCTTCAGATCTGTATTGAACACCTACTGTGTACCACAAAGTACCACATGAGGACCCAGACATGACTCAAACACAGCCCCTGCCCCAGAGGAGCCCCTCTTAGATCGTTACCTCTAATTGTAGCTGAGACCTTTCCCACTGCCCTGCCATTGTTCTGCGAGGGTCCAAGGGTAGGAGCCCATCTTCTATCCCACAGAGATGGACACAGAAGGGCTTTCGGAGGATGTTTGTAGAATGGAACTAAACCGAGCTCAGTGGAAATCAACCTCACCATGTAACTATGACCTGACCCTCTTTCCATGGGTCCGCCCAATGTCTCTATGTGGAGGTACCCTCAATGGGGTTTGACTGGGGAGGTCCAAGGGGGATAGGGGAGGAGAGTGAGAGGTTGGGCATTTTGTATAAATGTGCAAATCCAAAATTCTGTGTGAGAATATGGAGGTCTTTTGTTTCTTTTGCTGACCTTGGTCAGGTTCCTAAAGCTAGTAAGTGGCTGGTTTATTATTCTGTGCCTAACACACAAGGTGCTCAATAAGTGAATGAATGAGTGGATGAATGAATATGTATCTGTATTGTCTCACTTATTTCAGTAGATTTTGCTGATTGGAGGCTCCTCATTGACCGAGAAACATTGGAGGCTTACTCTCTTGGGATTTTGGGTAAGTGACTTATGAGGAACCCTCAAGGCAACAGTGCATAAGTTTTCATGCTTAGAGGAGTAGACCAACTGAAAGGGAAGAGGAGATCAGGGAGTCAACTGTTCATATACTGACTGACCCATCCATTCACCTACCTATCCTGAGTTGGGACCAGACATTGCAGGTTTTCATCACCAGAGGGGTGGGCCCATCAGATGGGAGAGGTGAGGAGAGTGTCCACATTTCATCCATCCATCCATATACCCACCCACCCATCCATCTATCCACTATTGACCCTTTAATTTGTGTGTTTATGTATCCATCCATCCATCCATCCCTCTATCCATCCATCCATCCCTCCCTCCATCCATCCATCCATCCATCCATCCATCCGAGTCACATTGTTCATTGTTGTTGAATGCCAGCCTCAGGACTTTAGACTGAAAACTATCTTCTGTGACAGCTGTCAAGGAGAGGAGGTTAATCTGCATGAACAGCCCCAATGCATGCTGGAAGCTAATTGGGCTTAAGCTGGGATAGTCAGAAAGGGACCTCTGCACACCGTCATGCTAGTTTTAGAGAGAGATGGGAAGCAGATGGGATATAGCAACTCTCATGAGCAAACACCCGGGTTATGCACTTATTAACCAGTTCATACTAACTCTAGAGTATAGGACAGCAGACAGATTGATCTGGATTGGCTCTCAAAAGTTCTTAAAAGGGAGAGTACCTACTTAGGCTTTCTGGCACCACTGTTGGGTTCAGGACTGAGTAACAAATACTTTTTGAATGAATAAACAATCTGGGAGGGGGTGACTTCCAAAAGCTCAGGGTCAAAGCCAAGATTGGACCTGCAAGAGGGGCCAGGCCTCTTGGAGGAACTGTCACCTTCTCTTTGCCTCCGTGTTCCTTTCTCCCCACAGCCTGTACTTGACTTCAGCCTGCACTCAGTGTCTGAGATATAGTAGCAATGTTTCCAGAATGAGTGAGTGGACAAATGTATCCACTAGTTGCACAAACATTTATTGAGTGCTTACTGTGTGTCAGGCACTGTTCTAGGAGCTGGGGGTACAACAGTACACAAGACAAACGCCCCATCATCGTGGATCTCAGTTTAATGCTCAACGTATTTAAAAAACAGAAGTGAGTCACACCTCTTGTGGGGCAGATGCTGCCGCTGTTGTTTCTTGAGAGTCTGTGCCAAGTGGTGTTTCCAGGTGCCAGTGGGAGATGGTTGTCTTGGAACCAAGGCTCAGTGGTTGTTTCTGGGCAAAAAAAACCCAAAACCAAAACCAAAAACAAAGCCCTCCCAAAACGGTGAAGAGCACCTAGTGAGGAGGCCAGCCTGGTGGAAAAATCCTAGGTGCTGTTGACTGAGTACTTGTTACACGCCAACATATAGGATCTCTCTCTGATGTCTCTGCCTTAGGAGGTAGGCTCTTTTATTTCCTCTGTCTTACAGAGGAGGAACTGAGGCCCCAGAAGCTCACCCAAGCTGGGACTCACCCAAGGCCACCTGGGGAGAGGGTGGTGAAGCCAGGATTTGATTCCAGGTCTGTTTGGATGCCCTAGGCCCAAGTTCTTGTCCTATGCTCAAATTCTTAACCACTTGGCTTGAATGCCAGGGAGGGTGGCAGGGGGTAGCAAGCTGCAGCCTATACAGGGACGGGGCCTGGCCGTGGAGAACTTTAGAGCGCTACCTTGGATGCTGTCTTAGCCCTAACACGCTCTTGTCCTTGATTGTGAAGCTGTCACGGGTGACTTCAGACCTTGCTCCTTGCTGCCTGCCCACCAAGAAGGCCATTCTGCAAAGCAAATCGTGTCTGCCCACAGCCAATATGGATCCTATACATTTACACACATCGCTGAACACAAATTACAGATTGTTGTAATTTCTAAACACTTCCCTGCCACTTGGAGCTGCAGGGGGAAGCCCTGAGCCTCAGGGAACACCGTCAACAGCTCTCAGCCCTGCTGGGCACGCTGCAGCTCTGGGAGGGGACAGTGAGTCGGCATCGTAGCTGCTCCCACTGTCTTGGTGGCGGGATAGAGAACCTGGTTCTGCTGCGGCTTTGAAGGCTGACCCCATCCCAGCTACTTGTGCAAATTTGCACTGATTCCCTCCCACGTCTGGAAGCCCATCCAGAAACTAGAGATGCTTATTATACTAAAACCGTGCACACAGCCACCTCTCATTGAGCACTTCCTATAGCCCAGACACCTAATTCTCACTACAACCCTTGGAAATAGGTATGTGTCATCCCCACGTTATTATGAAGGTGGAAACAGGTTCAGAGAGGTTAAGCAACTCACTCAAGGTCACCCTACTATTGTTGAAGTAATTGTTGGAGATGGTCACAAATCTGACTGTGACGGATTTAAATGTCTGGTTCTTGGCTCTGATGTGGTCCTGTCCCCGACCTGCCTCTTCTCTCTGAGACCCACAAGGAGACCTAACTTGGGGGAGCAGCCAGCAGCAGTGGACTCGGAGAGGATCCACAAGAACAAACTGAGGGGGCCAGCTTACCGTGTGTGCAAAGGTCTTAGGGCACGTGTCCTTTTGTGTTCACATCCGTGTCCTCACGTGTGTCCTTGAGGTGTTCCATATGCCCACGTGCTCGAAGTTGTATGTTCTGGATGTGTTTGCATGCTCACATGTATTTGCAAGTGTGGGACTGGGTGCTTTTATGTTCTTGTTCACAAGTATCAGTGTGTGTGTGTGTGTGTGTGTGTGTGTGTGTGTGTGTGTTCGTGCTAATGCGCATGGAGTGTGTATCTAATTTTCATCAGGTTCTCACTATGTTCCAGGCACGAGCTAAGTGCTTTACAGGTATTGACTAATTTCATTCTCATAGTAATCCCACGAGGCAGGAACTGTTAACATCCCCAAATCACAGATGAGGAAATTGAGGCACGGGGAGGGTACCAAGTTGTCCAAACATCCCTTCTTTGTGATTACAGAAACTCTTTACGTCCTTTATGCTGCCTTCCTCATTTTGGGTCCATGTGACTTAGGTACTGGCCCCCACGTCCCCCACACCTGAGTTGGCTGTGGGACCCACGTGTGGCAAATCAGAGCCACTGTGATTGGTTCCAGCAGCTGAGCCAAGCGGCTCATGAGAAGCATCTGGGGGTAGTTCAATGTTACTGACAGCGTGGTCTGCAGATGGCAACATCCATTCCTGGATGCAGCCCAAACCCCTGGAAGCGGGAGCCTGCTTCCACAAGCCCTCTAGGTGACCCTGTGCATTTGAGGATGTGGACCTTGAGGTCAAACTGCCTGGGTGGCTGGAATCCAGCCCCACCAGCCACAAGCCATGGACAAGTTATAGAAGGTTCCTGTACTTCCGTCTCCTCATCTGTGAAGTGGAAATAAGAGGGGTCCTGGCATTTTTGAGGACAGAATAGGCTTATACATGCAAAGTGCCTAGAGCAGTCCCTGGCGTGTGTCCAGTTGCGGGAGGGTTCACTGTCACTCTGTTATTACTCGGGGACAGGTAGAGGACCCAGTCCTGCCCAGTGAGCATCAGCCCGGAGACTTTTGCTGGCACCGGTAGAGAGAGTCTCCTGCTGAACTAGGATTAAGCCTGGAGCTGCCGTTGGTGACCTTGTACTGCCTCGGGGAAGGGTGGCCTGGGAATAAAGCTGCCAAGAAGGAAGTGAAGGGGAGAGGCGTCCTCTGGGACACTTCTCGAGTGCCTGGTCCATGCCTGAAGCCACTGGACTTTTCAATGTCGTGGGCAAATACATTTTGTTCTGGCTTTAGCCACTTTGAGCTGGGCTCCTGTCCCTCATCCCTGAAGGACTCCCACCAGGTGCCTAATCTGACTCAAACCGTTTTTGCAAAGAAGTGACTCAAGTCAGTCCAAGACCGGACAGAGAGACGGGGCGGTTCTTGGATTTCTGACCCCCAGCCGGGCACCTTTTCATGGCTGTCTCATCCTGACAAAGCGACCCCAGGCCTCATCTCCTGCCCCGCCCCTGTCATTCTCTCTGGCAGGCAGCCTCAGGCCGCCCTGCCCGCTGGAGGCCCGCTGCAGGCCCACTGCGTTTCTTGCCAGCATCATTGCTTGCCCGAGTCCCAGCTGCACGTTAGGCAGCCTCGTCAGGAACCTGGGCACTTAAGCCACGTGGGGGCTTTTTGAAGAGGCCCTTTTGCCTTTTGAAGGTCAAGTAGGTCTCTCTTCTGCCAGGCCCCTCACCCCCAGCCTGGAGATGGGCTGAGGTCAGAGGCAGATGGACCTCGTGGGGGGTGGCTGACCTTGTGCCAGGACCGGGCAGGTGTGGGCAGGCCGGAGGGCATTTTCTGCCTTAGCTTCCCCAGTGTGCGGGCCTCTGGCTTCCTGCTTCTTTCCTCAGCCTGCTCAGGCTCTCTTTGCCTTCTGCCATCACTCCTGGCTTTCCATCCGTCTCCCCCAGCTCCGCTCTCCCACCCACCCCCAGCTTCGCAAGCCCCTGCGGCCTCCCAGACCTGCCCCTGTCTGACCTCTCCTGGGTCCTGCGCCCCACCTCCCCAGCTCACCCCCACACATCCCAGGTCTCTGTGACATGGGCCCCTCCCTCTCCCCAGGCCTCTCCTGACATCTCCATCCTGTCTGCCTCTCCCTGCCTCAAGCAGCACCCCACACCTGTCTCCCTCCTCCCTCCCTCTCCTCCAGGTGGCCCGCTGCCAGTTGGGTACCAGTTGGGTTGCCATGGAAACCACTGAGCTGCTTAGAAAGCTGCCATAGATCTAATCATGGGCCATGAGGTTTCAAGGAACAGCTCACTTTCTGGACGAAGGACTGGTGCTGACAGCCGATTAGGCCGAGCCTGGGATGGGAGAAGGGGAGCAGGAGGTGTGGAAGGTGTCAGCCAAGGCAGGGCTAGGCCTCAGGGGCACCTTGGGACTAGAGGCCGGATCTACCCAGCCCCCACCGTCCAGCCTCCCAGACCTTCTAGGGTTTCCCTGAAGAGATCAGCGATGCTCGATTTCTTCTCTCCTTCTTCCCCATCACTCACATTCACTCATTCACATTCATTCATTCACACATCAGATTGCCCCCCACTTTTGGTCATGAGCTTCCAAGGCTTTCCCAGCCCAGTGGGAGGGACAGATCCTCACACGGCAACCTTCCCCCGGGGGCTGCGCTCTGCTGGACGGCATCCAGGGAGACGCAAGGAGGGCGGAGGTCCATGCCAACTGGGGACAGTGAGGGGATGGGGGAGGTGCTTCCCAGGGGATCCTTGAGCTGAGTCTCGAGGGATAGGAATGCATCAGCTAAGCAAAAGGTGAGGGCCCTTCTGGACCCACAAGTTCTGTCTCTGAAGCTGGGGCCACGGGCTCTGTTTTGGGGTGCACTTGAGTGAGGGCATAAGGAGCCGCTACTGCCTCCTCCAAAAGGTGTGCCTTCCGAGCAGACCCTTCTTACAGCTGTGCTGAGGATGGGTGGGCAGGGGGGTGACCCCACTCCTGGAAAAATAGCCCTAAGTTCCCAGCACCCAAGTCCCCCGGAGTTGATGGGAGGACAGGAGGGCGGGGGATTTTTTGGAGGAGATGCTCACACCTGCTAATGCCCCCCATCCTTAGTTGTGTAGCCAACGGGTTGCGTCAGAACTTTATGGCCAGAAGGGCCTGCCAGCTTCGTCTAATCTCAGATGGCTCCCCCTGGTACCAGGCTTTTGGTTTCTCTCATCCAAGCCAGAGACTGTGTTTGCACATAATTTGCATACATTTGCATGTGGTGTCAGCAGGGCCCAGCATAACACGGGAAAAACACATTTTTCTCGCCAGGGTGCTTGCAGCCTGGATTAGAGCCCAGGTGTGCAGAAACCCAGCCTATAAAGTTCTTCCCTTCTGGGGTCCTCTAGGACAGTCTTTCCTGCATCCCTCCCCTCACTGTCGAGCTTGAACCCCCAAGTCAGCAGGTGGGGAGGGTGTCCCAGTCAGGGAGCCTGGATTCTCCTGGTCCTGGCCCAGATGTCTACTTGCTCTGTGACTTGACAGGTCCCCTTTCCTCTCAATGTCTCCATCTGCCTTTGTAGAAGTCTAAGGTTTACAGAAGATCAGGAAGTGGAGGGTGTACACCTGGAGAAGCATCATGGCATTCATTCATTTTGTTCTATGCGTCGTGTGCTTAAGATGTACCAGTGCCCTCTGTTCTGGAATCACAAAACCAGCCACGATCCTTGCCTCTGGGGAGTTCTGGGGAGACTGGCATTAATCAAATGACCACACAAATCAATGCACAATCACAACTGTGATAAGTGCTCCATAGAGATATGTGGTGCTTTATGGGAACCCAGAATTAGTCTGGAAAGTCACAGAAGACTTCCTGGAGGAAGTATCCTTTGGCTGAGATGTTAAGTACAAGATGCTATTTAGGTAACAGGGGCTAGAAGAGCTTTTCAGGGAGAAGAAAAAACGTGTGCAAAGGCCCTGGGGTGGGAAGGAGCAGGGCAAGTGTACAGAAGGGAGAGGAAGGTGCTGTGTCTGTCTGAGTGAGAGGGGTGTGAAGAATAGACAGGAAGATGGGGCCAACCCACAGGACCCTTCTGACCCACTAGGGAAGGTTGTCTTTAAAGCACTGATGCCTTTATTCTAAGAGCAGTAGGAACCATCAAGCCAGGAAGTGACATAAGCAGGTTTGCATTTTGCAAGGATGGGTGTGATGAATGCAGGATCACCAGCCAGGAGGGTGGGATTGTCGCTGGAGAAAGCTAGGGCCTGGCTTAGGTCACAAGGGTGGGGATGCAGAGGAGGGGAGGCATGGGGCCACCAGGTGGTGGCACAGACCAGGCTCAGTGATAGGTGAGTAGGAGGCCGGTAGGGGGAGGGGTGTTGGCAACGCCCTCTTGATATCTGAACAGCCTTGGGGCCATGGCAGTGAATGTGGGACTGGCAGGCTTGAAGATGAAAAGCAGGAGCTGAGTTATGGTCATGTTGAGTTTACACTGCCTCTGAGGCATCCCAGTGGCAGTTGGTAGAAGCATCTGGAGCTCAGGGAAGGGGTGGATGGGGACGTTGTGTCCTCCCAGTTCTCAGACCCAGGTAGGGGACTCCTCAGGATCTCCTCTGCATCTAGCACCTTCCAGAAGCAACCAACCTCATCTGTCTTTAGTATTTTAGACTTATTTCTTTTCTTAATTTATACACACACACATATATATTTAAAGTTTATTTATTTTTGACAGAGAGAGAGAGAGAGACAGAGCATGAGTGGGGGAGGGGCAGAGAGAGGGAGACACAGAATCTGAAGCAGGCTCTAGTCTCCAAGCTGTCAGCACAGAGCCCAACGCGGGGCTTGAACTCATGGACTATGAGATCATGACCTGAGCTGAAGCTGGATGCTTAACTGACTGACCCACCCAGGTGTACCTATAAATTTTTTATTTGAGAGAAAGAGAGAGAATGGGGGAGGAACAGATGGAGAGAGAGAGAGAATCCCAAGCAGGTTCTGCACTCCATGTGGAGCCTCATGCAGGGCTCGATTTCATGACCCTAGGATCGTGACCTGAGCTGAAATCAGGTGTCAGATGCTCAACCGAGGTGTCCCTAGATTCTTTCTTTCTTTTTTTTTTAAAGTTTATTTATTTATTTTGAGGGGGGAGGGACAGAGAAAGAGGGAGAGAATCCCAAGTAGGCTCCATACTCAGTGCAGAGCCCCGCGTGGACCTTGAACCCACAAACCGTGAGATCATGACCTGAGCCAGAGTCGGATGCTCAACTGACTGAGTCACTGAGGCGCCCATCCCCTAGACTTATTTCTAATCTAAGGATAGACAGAACACTGGGGAATGTGGCAAGCATCTTCCCACATTACCTGTGTTAAACTCGCATCCTCCCTAAATGGGGAAGGTATATTCTGAACCCCAAGCACCCACAAAGGAATTCTAGGAAGGCTGCACATTCTGGAGAACATGATTCGGATGTAGAAACTTTAGGATTCCTGGGATCTTTGATGGTTTGTCGGGACAAAGGGACAATATTTGAGATCAGGACATTCAGAAAATGGAGGCTCTGTGGTTTCCATGTTATTTAGGAACAGGAGAAACCAGGAAGGAAGGGAGGGGAGAGAAAGAAAAGATCTATTATTTAGGAACTGCCAGCTGCCAGACCTTAGGCTAGCATTTTTTCTTTTTAGTAGTATCATACTGTTTACTTCTTACAAAAGTGAGGTAGCTATAAATCAGCCCATTTTATAGGTGAGAAAATAGAATCTCAGAAAGGTTAGATCACTTGCCCCAAGTTGGGTCGGAGCTGGAATTCTAGCCCAGATTTGTGCTCTTTCCACCACATCAGCCGTACCTGAAAGTGGAGTTTTAAGCTGGTGCCCAGGAAGGATTTGGCTTTCTTAAGGGCCAGATGCTGGGAGGGCAAGGAGGCACTGCCCAGTAGGAGTGCAGGGCTCAGCACAGGCTGTGTGAGGCTCCCAGTAGCCCTGCTTTCAGACCAGGGATCTGCACCTGGCCCTGCCCCTCACTTAGCAGTCTCAACTCCCCTTTGTCTGCAGGAATTTTCCAGCCACATTGCTCTCCTCACTGTCCCCTGGGAATGCTACCTGCTTTCTCACCTCCACGCCCTTGTTCCCACTGTGGCTACTTCTAGAAAGCCTTTTTCTGCCCATGCCCTGCCTGCCCTCTGCATCCCAGCTCCTGGCATAGTTCTCCTCATTCTTTGTGACCCGGCTCAGTGGTCTCCTCTGAACCCCCCTGCCTCACCCCCCAAGTAGAGTTGGCCCCCTATCTCCTAGGCCAGGAGGGTTCCTAAAAGTCTCAAAGCCAGACTCAAATCCTGACTCCTCCACTTAGGAGCTCTGTGACTTAGGGCAAGTGACTTCCCCTCTGTGGCTCCCTGGCTGCTTCTCTGCAAAGTGGGGATCCTAATGGCTCCAACTTCACAGGCTCATGGTAAGATTAATGTAATGAGATGACAGAAGTAAAGCCCTGGGCCCAGTGCCTGGCACATAGTGAGTCCTCTGTGAGGGAAGGCCATTGTATGGGTTGGAGCCCATTCTTTTGCGAGTATTTATTTACTCTGTTTTCCTTACCAGGCAGGGAGCTCCTTGAGAACAGAGCCTTCTTTTATTTTAGTATTCCCAGTACATCCCATAGACCTGATACATTCCAGGTGTTGAGTGCAGGTTTGTTGAATGAATGGACAGACACCAGCATCTTTATTCTCTATATTTTGCTTCCTTTCTCCACACCTGGCTTTTCAAGGTAACATTTGGGTTCCATACTCAACTGTACCCCTTTGCAGAGCCCAGCCCTGCACCCGGCAGGTGCTCAACAAAGGTCTGTGGTTTATTTCCATAGGCAGCCCCTTTCCCAGACGAGTGGGATTCAGTCCCTGATCCACACAGGCGTCAGCCATCCTCTGGGGTGTAATGGATACGTATTTCTCATTGTCCACGTGTCTTGCCTTCCCTGCTGAACACTGTGTTAAATGGTTGTTTAGTAGCTCAAGTGCACAGATATTCCTTTCAAAATTACTACCTTCACCTTTTGTTGGCAAAACATGCCATATGAAACATCCCAACCTCTTACTGAGCATGGCTGTATGGTTTCTGTTGCCACCTCAGTGGCAGTTCTTGAGGCCAAAAGGCCTTGTCAGGGTTTCAAGTACCTGCTTTGCCAAATATTATCTGGACTCAAGGGGCCAGTGGGAGCTGACAGGCCAGCTGGGTTAACCTGAGCTGACTTGTCATTGCCATCATGGCATCATCCTCTTTATCACTGACACCACCATCACCACCATTACAGTCGTCACCACTGCCAATGCCACCATCAACACCACCATCACTACCACTGCCATCACCCTCACCACCATCATCCTCATCACCACCATCACCACCATCCTCATCACCATCATCACCACCATCACCACTATCATCTTCATCACCACCATCACCATCACCACCTATATCACCATCACCACCATCACCACCATCATCCTCATCACCATCATCACCACCATCACCACCATCACCATCACCATCCTCATCACCACCATCACCACCATCATCTTCATCACCACCATCACCATCACCATCACCATCATGACCACCATCACCACCATCATCTTCATCACCACCGTCACCATCCTCATCACCACCATCACCACCATCATCCTCATCACCACCATCACCATCACAACCTATATCACCATCACCACCATCATCCTCATCACCATCATCACCACCATCACCACCATCACCACCGTCATCTTCATCACCACCGTCACCATCACCACCTATATCACCATCACCACCATCACCGCCATCACCACCATCACCACCATCATCCTCATCACCATCATCACCACCATCACCACCATCATCTTCATCACCACCATCACCATCCTCATCACCGCCATCACCACCATCACCACCATCATCCTCATCACCATCACCACCATCAATTTCATCACCACCATCACCACCATCACCGCCATCACCACCCTCACCATCACCACCTATATCACCATCACCACCATCACCGCCATCACCACCCTCACCATCACCACCTATATCACCATCACCACCATCACCGCCATCACCACCATCACCACCATCATCCTCATAACCATCATCACCACCATCACCATCACCACCATCATCCTCATCACCACCATCACCATCACCATCCTCATCACCATCATCACCACCATCATCCTCATCACCACCATCACCACCATCACCACTGTCATCTTCACCACCATCACCACCATCATCTTCATCACCACCATCACCATCCTCATCACTGCCATCACCACCATCACCACCATCATCCTCATCACCATCACCACCATCACCACCATCACCACCATCACCACCCTCACCATCACCACCTATATCACCATCACCACCACCACCACCATCACCGCCATCACCACCATCATCCTCATCACCATCACCACCACCATCACCATCACCATCCTCATCACCACCATCACCACCATCACCACCGTCATCTTCACCACCATCACCACCGTCATCTTCATCACCACCGTCACCATCACCACCACCACCACCATCACCACCATCACCACCATCATCCTCATCACCATCATCACCACCATCACCACCATCATCCTCATCACCACCATCACCACCATCACCACCATCATCTTCATCACCACCGTCACCATCACCACCTATATCACCATCACCACCATCATCCTCATCACCACCCTCACCATCACCACCATCTTCACTACCATGATTAATACTATTAAGTATTAACATTTTGAGAACCTTGTCTGTGATAGATGTAGAGCTAAACATCTTACATGCATAACTTTATATAATCCTCCAAATGACCTCATAGGTATGTATGTTTTTTATTTTTGTCTTACAGATGAGAAAACTGAAGCTCAGAAAGGTAAAGAAACTTGCCCAATATCACACAGCCAGCAGGCACTGAAGTCAGTTTTTCAAAAAAATCAAGTCAGCAGACATTTAATGAGCGTCCATTGGCACACAGGTTACAGCACCCCTCTACCCCCCGCCATTACCAGGGTTGCAAAAATGAGTGTGCTTCTTTTTCTTTTTCAAGTTTATTTGTTTTGAAAGAGAGAGAGAGAGAGAGAGAGAGCAAGCAGGGTAGGGGCAGAGAGAAAGGGAGAGAGAATCCTAAGCAGACTCCTGCTGTCAGTGCAGAGCCTGATGCGGGGCTCAATCTCATGAACTGTGAGATCATGACTTGAGCTGAAATCAAGAGTCGGATGCTTAACCAGGCGCCATGAGGCGCCCCAAAATGAATGTGCTTACTGACTATGGGGGTCTTTACAGCCCTGTGAGGGAGATTGGATGCATATCATCAATACTAAGCAGCCTAAACGTGTGTCCTGGGCAAGCTACCTGAGGGCAATGGGAAAGAAAGGTGATATGCGGTTAAGACTACACCTAGAGGCACTCTTGTGCCACATACATTTTGACAAAAGCCATCCTAGGCTTCTGGTCACTTAGGAGCCTTCTCATCTTCATGTATTCCTGCCCCAGAAATGTGACCAACCCCAGGGAAGACTTGGTCCTCTCTAATTCCACGTCCCAAAGTCCCAGGCCAATTTCTTTTGCTGCTCTAGGTTTATGAGGACCCCATCTTGGTTTCCAGCTGGAAGGGAGTCTAGCAGCCTCTCACAGATGGACAAGCTGAAACTCAGGGAAGGGAAGAAACTTATTGAAGGCTCAGAGTATATTTCTTTTTTGTCAACTCCCTTATAACACAGACATTCTGTGAGGACTGTATGGACTCTAGGTTTATCTGTAATGAAAGGGGATGAAAGGCACCCCTTTCATCCTGTCTTTCCTCATTGCTGGTTTATACAGTAGATGGTAGGGGAAGGGCTCCTCCCTCAGTCCCTTCCAAGGGGACCTCAGGACAGGCTGGTTGAGCCTGGAGGTAGGGGACTGAGAGCTCTTTGTCTACCAGTCTTTCAGGGGTTCATATTTCCCATGGCAGGCCAGGGAATCCTTCCCTTAGAGAAGGAAGGTTCCAGAGCACAAGGTTCCAGAGCGTCTCTAGATCCCTCAACGAGAAAAATGACCAGCAGCATCTCAGTCTGGGCTTCTGGCCTAGACTGGCCCATTTTCCTGAGAGGCTAGAGCAGGCCAGAGGCAGAGCTGGAGAGATTTAAAGATATTTGGTCTGAGTGATGGATGTAACCCATACTTCTGGCATTCTCTCAAGAAACTACATAAAGCCTTCAACTTGCCTTCTCGTGATTTCTGGGTATAAGACTAATGTTCTTCTGACTGTGACTCATGCTGATGCTGACTTCAGGGAGGAGGAAAAATGGTCTGGCTTGAAGAGGGTTACACTTGATTCTTTCATTGGCTCCCATGACAAACATTTTTACCTCCCACAAAGTGTCAAGCATTGTGGTCCCAGTGGCGAGGACAAAGTAGAAGTGGTCCTTGCTCTCGTGGGGAAGACAGACATGACTCCGGTAGTCACACAAATGGGAACGTAGTTACACTTTTAAGCTCTACCCCAAAGAAGCAGGGGCTGCTAAGAGAAGTTATAACAGGGAACTCAAAGTGGTTTTAAGAGTCAGAGCTTCCTTGAGGAAGTAATGACCAATCATTATTTTACAGACTGGGAAATTGAGGCTCAGAAATATTGAGTAGAGTCCAATGTATACAGCTAGTAAGTAGCAGGGCAGGGATTTGAACCTTGGCCCTCTGGCTTTGCAAGCTAGCTTCTCAGCCATTTCACTCCCAATGTTTCCAGTGGATGAATGAGTTTAATAAGGCAAAGTTGGCATGGGCGTGGGGATAGGGGTGAGTGCCAGACAGGTGGAACAGAGCTCCATGGAAAATTATGGGTGGTAGGAAGAGTGCAGAGTGTTCACAGAGCCAGATGAGGGCCAGTGCAGCTAACATGAGCGGTCCAGTGGTAGGAAGGTAGGGGGGGATGGGCAGAGCCAGATTGCATGGGGCGTGGTAGGAGCATTAGGGTTTGGGTCAAGATCGTGGCAGAATGAGCTCCACAGGGCAGGCACTCTGTCTTTCTTCACCATAGGTACCCAGCTGTGAGCACACTGCCTGGTGCACAGTAGGAAATAGTGAATGGCTGAGTACAGAGGGAGAGAACTCCCCTCTCTCCAGCCCTTGCCCTGCTTGGCTTCCTTAGTTGCCACAGTCCATTGAAATCCCCAGGGATCCTGTTAAAAATATAAATACTGGGGCTCCAGCCCTGGAAAATCCAGTTTAGTAACTTGGCTAAGCCTGGAGATCTGTATTTTCAGTAAGCTGCCCAGGTAATTCTGACCTGGCTGTCCCCTGGGTAACCTTAGAAGCCAACAGTTTGATTTGCAACGGGCCACATGAAGGTAGGGTGCTGCCCTTCAGACACTTGCTGGGAGACACATCTCACTGTCTCCTATTACAGTATTTACCTACAGTGCTCTGGAGAGAAACCCTCTTGGTAGGCGGTCTTCTGATGGACCAGCAGCCCTCTTCTTTGGGGAATGCAGAGCTCAGTTCCTGGACTGAGCCTGACCACCTGACCACCCGACCACCTGACCACCCGAGAACCCTGGACTGGATCATTGTTGACCTCGAGTTTCATGTATTCCTAGAAGTCTGTTGGGAACCAGGAGGGAGAGAAATGAATCAATCAGTCTATCAACCAATCAACTAGCCAATCCAGAGAAGAGAGGAAGAAGAGGGCAGGATGGAGACAAGGGAACAAGGTAAAATAGGAGAGGAGATGGAGAGAGAGAGGATGGGATACAGAGGGAGAGGAGAAAAAGAATGGAGAGAGAGACTGAGAGGGGAGAGAGAAGGCACAAGGTGGGGATGGGGTGGCTCTGCAGGGACAGTCCTGAGTAGTGCCAGTTCTGGGCAAGGCACCAACTTTCCCAGCCATTCTTGGAGGGGCTCTGAGGGGTCACCAGGAAACACGAGCATAGCTTACAGGTGTTGAGGGGGGTGGTGAGAAGATGTCTGCCCCCCCTTCCCCACACTCTCAGCCAGGTTCAAGTCTTCAGCTGCTGGGAAAGAGCCCCCTTCTCTGCAGCTTCACAGACCCCATCTGTCCAGGATTCCTTGTTTGTCTGATTGGGATGGCCACTCCCAAGGGCTCTCCTAGACACAAGGGCCACCCCTTCCTGGCATCCAACACTATACGGTGTTAAGTCACAGGAAGCAGGCAAGGCTGGAGGTTGCCAGAAAAGGTGGCCATGCCAGTCCCAGTGCAGTCTAGGGTTCCACCTTATCTTATTCAGAATGCCATGTTTGACATGTGGTGGCCCTAGGTACCCTCTGGATCGGAATGGACCACTGGGCCATTAGCAAATGGACTGGCAGTAACATGAGCCCATCTGTAGGACTTCTTCAGCTGGAAAATGAGGACATGGGAGCAGAAGATCATACCTACAGCTATTATGCTGAGCTCCTACTTCTATAAGTGTCCTACTTCTATAAGCATTCTAGGACCCATCCTGACCTGGCCACACTCCCTGACCCAATCTCAGCCCCTGCCAATTCCTACCACTCCTTGTCTTCAATCTCTCTTGCCTGCTCTTGCCTCTGCAGAATGTCTCCCCCTCGTCTTTGCATGGCTGGCTCCTTCTTGCCATTCCTCCAAGAACACCTGTCTCTAGTCACTTGTGATTGTATGACTCGGTTTGTATTTTTTGTCACTCTACTCTCTGCAGCCCCCAGCATGTGCAGTCCATTAAGACAGGGATCTTGTCCTTCTTAGTCTTGGGTATTCCACTCCTGTCCTGTCCCCATGCCTTGTTCGGTGCCCAGCATACACAGACACAATGAATGAATGAGTGAATGAAATGCATCAAAAGCAGTCAGTGCTTAGTTTGTGTCAGTTCATGTAGCTATTATGAATACTTACTTTCACTAGGTACTGGGGGGTAACATGGTCAGCATCCTACACATGAGGAAGCCAAGGTTCTGAGAGGTGAAGCCAGCAGCGGAGGCCCAGACCAAGGACTCTGCCCCCAGAGCCCTCAGTCTTTCCATCACCCTGGGCTGCCCCACCCTTTGCTGAGCTTAGAGGAGACACAGGCAATGAGGAGGAAGTGGGAGTTATTATTTGCATTTAGACAGGAGGTGGTGGTTCAGGGTGGATCGCCAGCTCTGGCTGGTGGCACTCAGCACTGCCACCCACAGGCCTTTGGTGGTGATGACCTCCATGGATGGTCTTGGTTCCCACCCTCTGCAACTCTGTGATTCGGGGATGCCCAGGGTAGGGCTGGGAGTGTTGTCCACCCACCCTGCTCCTGTAGAAGCCAGGGACAGATGCCCAGTTTGAACAAGGTTTTGGGCCATGGGATAGACAGCGGTGCTCTCAGAACCACTTGGGCTCACTTCCCAGCCAGACCCGGCACGATGTTCCAAATGGGGAGAGGGTAAAGGCCTGACCTGATTTCTCCCTGGTGGCGTAGGGAGGGCAGCTTGAGGCATCCCACCCACAGGGCAGAGGCTCCTTGTCTTTGTGGTCATCAGAGAAGTACCACATGTGCCCTGAGCCTGCAGGGATAGGCCTTCATGCATCGCCTGTCAGGGGTGGCCTATACTCTGAGAACCACTGGGCTGAGGTTTATCAGGATCAAGGGGCAAGATCATGGCCTTTAGAGCTACCCAGGTATGGGTTCAAGTCCTAGCTCTGCCACTTACTTGCTGTGTGATGGTAGGCAAGTCACACAACTCTGTGAGCCTCAGTTTCCCTCTCTGTACAGGGGAAAGCACTTAGCAGAATGCCTGGTCACAGGAAATCAAGCTAGAGGCACGATCTCCTCAGCATCTGGCCATACTGTCACTGTGGGCTACTGCTGGCTGAGTCCTCCTCTGTGCCTTGGCACACACTGTTCTTGCCTTGCCCTACCTTGCCTGCCCGGGCAAAGGCCTCATCCTCCTGCATGGTGGGCACCTCCTCAGATAAGCCTTCCCAGATACCCCAGAGGGCTGGGCATCCCTGGCTTCTCTGGTGGGAGCTCTGGAGTGCTCTGGAGTGATGGGGTTGCAAAAGTCCATGTTGTGCCTTAAGGACCCACGCTGTGTCTCGTTCATCTGTGTCGCCAGCACCCAGCACAGGACTCAACACAGAGCAGGAGGAAAAGGGCTAGCATAGCACTTGAACAAATAGATGGGAGAGGAATTAAAAATAGGAATGAATTAATGAGGAGGCAAGGAGGGAGGAGGGAAAAAAAACAAATGAAGGGAAAGAAGGAAGGGAAAGGAGGAAGGAAACGGGGAGAAAAGACATGAGAGTGACAGACAAAGGGGAGATGAGTTTCGGGGGTGTGTCCTAGGCCTCCGCCCCCCTGCCACAGCACTGCCACCTCAGGCCTGTCCTCTCTCCCTGCCTGGTCCTCTCTGCCTGTCACTCTGCAGAACCCTAGTTGCCTCCGGCTCCCACAAAATATTCGTTGTTCTCTTGCCTGTTCTGCTCCCTTAGGTGCCAAAAATGGTGGAATTATCAGAGGTAAAACACGTCTGTCACCAGGCCTGGGGAGTGGGGGTGCTGCCACCAGCGGATTCATCCAAAGACACGCCTCTCCCCAGGGCAGGGCTTGGGGTCCAGAGGCTGACTCAGGCCTGACTGTGTCTTCCTCAGAAGACTCGGGGAAAGTGGCAAAGCCTACGAAAAACGACAGTCCTTGGGGCTGGAGAGTCCTTGGCTAGGGGTGGGGGGCTCAGTGCTGGAGGGGGCCTGGGGGAGTGGTGCACAGTCAGCTGGGCATCCTGGGAGAAACCTATGGGCAACTCCTTGAGCATGATTTGGGGCTGCTGGTATCTGGGGATGGGCTTGTGCTGGGGGCAGGGGACAGACTCTCCAGATGGGGCTGGAGGCAGGCTGAGAGGGCGGCAGAGAGTCAGAACTGCAGGTTGAGGGACAGAGGCCAAGACTCTGGAAGGGGACTGAGGCCGGAGCCAGAGTGGGTGCGTGATGATGGCCACACAAAGTCCAGCTAATAGCCGTTGTTTCCTGTGCACCCGCTCTGTGCCAGGCCATGCTACGTGCTCTAGAGGCCTTATCTCACTTTATCCTTACACTAAGCATCACCACTATCCCCATGTGAGGAAATCACAGCTCAGACAGGTCAAGGAAATCATCATGCCCATGGGTAGCAAATGTCAGAGTCAAGATTTGAACCAAGGACTGACAAGCCCTGCTGCCTCCCTATCAAGGCCAACTTAAAAGAAAAAAGCGTTTTATTAATCTTTCTAGAATAGAATAATACATGTTAGCTGTAGAGATTTGGAAAGTAGGGTTCAAAAAGGAAAACAGAATTTATTCTAAGCCAAGTATTTTTTCCTATGCCCTTTAAAAAGAACCGTACAGCTCTCCACATTTGGCATCTTGTTTTTCCTACTTAACACCAGAGCACAAGCAATTTTATACTCCCAGTAACTATAATTGTTAACGGTTGTCACAGTGTTCTGTTTGGGGATATGTACCCCAATTCCCTTAGCCATTCCCTAGCAGCCAAAATGTGGACTCCAAGTTTTCCTTGCCTGAGCACAGATCCCTGGAAGGGGGGTGACTGGACCAAAGAAAGGGCTGCTCTCGGGGTGCCTGGGTGGCTCAGTCAGTTAAGCATTGACTCTTGGTTTCAGTTCTGGTCATGATCTCACAGTTTCACGGGTTTGAGCCCCGCATCAGGCTCTGTGCTGGTGGCATGGAGCCTGCTTGAGATTCTCTCTCTCCCTCTCTATCTGTCCCTCCCCGACTCACACTGTCTCTGTCTCTGTCAAAAATAAATAAGCTTAAAAAAAGAAAAGAAAGAAAGGCTGCTCTCAGGGTTGGGTAAGTGGGAAGGGGAGTCCGAAGTTCCAGGCAATCTGCCCCTGGGAGGTTGGTTTCTTTCCAAGGGAGACCAACTCATGAGGGAGGCTCCCTTCCTTTGGACTAATGTTTCTGATTTCTGGCCATGGGAATGAGACCTAAAACGCAGGTTGGGTTGATACGCTTTTGACTGTTTCCCCACCGTCTCTCCCTGGAGCTGGTGGTGGGTGGTTTTGTGGGGGGGAGGGGTGCGTGGGGAACTTCAGGTAGTCACTTAGCTACTGGAGGCATCCAACAAGTCAGAGATCTTTGGGATCATCCCATCCAATGCTCCCCATGTTCACACAGGTGTGCGTTTGACAGGTGAGGTCCCAGCAAGGACAAGGAAGTAACTTGTCAGAGTCACTCTGCCTGATGGTAACTTTGCTGCGGCCAGAGGCAGGCACTGATTCCCAGTCCGTTGCTCTACCCACGATACTAGCTGCTTCTCATTGTTTGATTCTAGGCCATATAATTCTACACCCTGAGCATAATGAATACAACCGCTGGTATCATGGTTACCATGGCAACGTTGGCCCCAAATGTTCTCCCAGAAGTGCTGGGCATGGGGCTTGGGCTGGGAGAGACCTCAGGCTGGGTGAGAGCTGACCTGGATGGGGCTGGAGCCCACTGGTGTCTCAGGCTGGCAGGATGACATCACCCTGATGCCCTTAAGGAAGCCCCAGGGCTGGGCCTGGAGCAGGGACTGTCACCAATGATGTTCCAATTTGGTGTTGATGTTTCTGTGGAAAAAGAAGCAGGGTCTATGTTTTAGATTTTTTTTTTTTTTTTGAGACCAGAAAATGAGAGTTAGAGCTGAGTCCTGGAGCAGATAAGCCACCTAAGCAGGGAAAGGCCACTGGAGAGAAAGAGTGTCAGACTCTTTCGAAGCTCCAGGAAGTGCTGGTGAGTGGCAGGTGTTGGTTTGTTCAGGGGAAAGAGCACAGAAAAGCGCCTGGAGAGAGGCTAGGCGCAGAATAGGGTTCCAGGGATGGAGAGGCTCCCAAGCCAAAGTCCTGGGGCTCACATGCAGGACCAGCCCCCAAATCCTGCTCCCCAGATGTCCCCAGAGCCCTTATGCACTGGGGGCCTCACCCAGGCTGAAGCTGTGAAGGAAGAAGGTGCTGCCACAGAGGAGAATGGGGGCAAGTGAGGCCCTCAGAGGAAGGTGGGACAGAGCCCTGGGACTGAGGGGAGGTGGTCCCCACTTCCTGCTGTTCTCTATTCCCTTCTGTTCCCTGCTTCTTGTCAACTCCTTCCTCTCCACTCTGTCTGCCCTCTCTCCCTCTCCACCCTTTGCTTTCTTCCTTCTCTCTTGCCCTCCTTCTTCCTCCTCTGCCCCTCTCTTCCTCTTCTCTACCTCCTTGCTCCTCCTTCCTTCTTTCCTGAAGGCACTCTCCATTTCTCTCCTGTCTCTGGTCCCTCACCAGGTGACTAGAAACTCCGCAGTTCTCAGCCTCCCTGCAGCAAAGCCAATCTGAACCTTACACATACACATGTACGTACATTCAACCACATGGGCTCTTCCTGCCTTCCAGTCATCACCTGGGCCTGCCACTGTTTGCTCAGGGAATCTAAACAGCAGCCCAAAGCAAATAAAACTGAAAAGGAAAATCTATTGCTAAAATCCCAGGTTAAATAGACATGCACCTGGGACAGCGCTTCCCAGACTGCGGCATGTGAACTCCAGTCCTCAAGGTGGGAGATGCATTTCAGTAATGCAATTTAAGTGTAGGCTCTGGAGCACACTAGCCACATGACCTTGGGTAAGTACTTAACCCCCGGTGCCTCAGTTTCTGTTTCTGCAAAAAGGTAATAATAGTATCTGCTTCATAGGCTGTTGTGAAGATTAAGTGCCTTAACATTGGGAAGATCTTAGAATAGCTCCTGGCACATGATAAGTGATAGATATAGATAGATAGATATAGATAGATATAGATATAGATATAGATATAGATATAGATATAGATATAGATATAATACTGTTAGCTATTCCTGTAGGTGTTCCATGAAAGGATGTTTGAGAAACACTGAGAACTTCTTGCCCGCCATCTCGGAAACAATCAACACACAATAGCACATTCGAGGGCCCAGAAGTCTTACAGCAAACAGATCTGTTTCTGTTTACCATCATAATTCTCAAACTTGCTTTTATCGTAGTATTTCCCCTCCCTTCTTTGGAAGCACAAAAATGCCCGTTTCTTGGGACACGCTCACTTTTGAGGGTCACAGTTTGAGAAATGCTGGTTTGTATTATTCACTGTTTTGAGACCATGGTGAGTAGGGTAGAGGTAGAAAGCATTATCTCAGTCATCAAAAAGATCTGGGGTCAAACCCCAGCTTTGCTGTACCAGCCACAGGGCCCAGGAAATGGTGCAGTCAGGGCCAGAGAGAGGAAGTGGCTTGCCCAAGGGAGAGACTCAAGACTGATGCACAGGACTCCTAGTCCAGGACCCTTCTACTTCCCTCCTGGCTTCTCCCTCACTGTCAAGTAAAAGCAGGAAGCCTTTTTTTGGCTGGGGTGGTGTCCCTCATCTTTGAGCCATGTGTGAGCCCACCCTCCCCTCCCCTGCACCATTGGCTTTTCATGTCCTGCAAGTCTTGGGCCTCAGTGGCCACACAGAACATATGCTTTCCTCCCAACTAGGGAGAGGGAGGAGGGAGGTAAGAAGATCCTCTTCATCTCTCCCCACTGAAAAGAGTAAAAGAGCTAAATTCCCAGCAGGGGCAGTGACCAGGAGCTTTTGAGAGAGCCTGTGCATGTGCCCCTGTCCCTGGTGCTGAAAGATGTCTGGCCCCTGCGTGGTGGTCCCTCAACCCCAGACCTGGCTGGAAGGGCCGCTGCAGAATCTCCTAAGGAGAGTCCATCAGTACTGTGATCCCCAGGCCTTGCATCTCACCTGCTCACTCAGAATCTCCTGAGATAAGTACCTAGCTTCCTCATGTTTGGAAATCTTCCGAGGGGTGGCTTGGGACCCCACTACCTTGGGGAGCATTTGTGTATCCCAACCCCAGCCTGCTTCTCCCACGGATCATTGTTTTTCAGTGATATTATTTCCTGAAAACAATTTGTAATTTCGATACTCTCACAGGAAATAAATCATTTTATATGTTTTATATCAATGGAGCAGATTTTATGGGTGGTTGGCAGTTCCATTATTTTTACAGCAGTAGCGATTTTTTTCCACTGTTGGAGCTTGAGAGTGGATAGTCCCTCCTGATTCCATATTTGCAGTGCTCTGAAGTCCACTCCATTCTTTCCCTCGGCCTGCAGGCCTGGCAATTTAGGGCGCTAGAGCGGTTTTAATTATGTTTCTGTGTTCTCTGTCCCCACGTTGTAATGCTCCAGGCATCGATGAGATGCCTCTGTTGCTGTATTTACTCTTTTCAAATCTTTCTCTTTCCCTCTGGGACCCCAAGGATAATCCTCAGTGGAGAAGCAGGTGCAGTGGACATTCTACCAAGAAAGATGCAGGCAGGGGCCAGATAGCTTCACCAGCCTCTGATGACACCCTTGGGCTCTAATGCTGGTGGGGAATTTGGATCTGACCCTTGAAGTCTCATCACCTCTGATTTCCCTGATGCCAGAGCAGCTGGCTCTGAGGCTGTGAAGAGATACCGAGTAGTGATCACAATTACAGGCTTTGGAGTCAGATCTGGATTCAAAGTCTGGTTCTGTCTTTGGCTAATCATGTGATCTGGGACAAGTTGCTTCCGTTTCCTGGGTCTCCGTTGCCTAATGTGTGAAATGTGGACAGTGCTACCCATGCCCCAGCAGGTTGGTGTAGAGATATGGGAGAAAATGGACATCAAAGTGTCATCCTTTATATCACCATAAGTTATTCTCATCATACATACGAATCTCTATCCAGGTGATGGCAGCAATTTTAAGGAGGGCATTTGTATGTTAACACAATATTCTTCGTGTCCTGCAAACTTCCACTTCCATCCTCTCCCCTGGAAATCAAGTTCTAAGAATGAAGTTGAAACTAGATGTTTGGGGTCATGGAAGGGCGGGGGTGTGTGTCCAGAGCAGAGTATTGCTCACTGTCCCCTCTAAGGCATCTTCTCGGGGTGCCTCTACAGGGCATTCCAATCCAGAGGAAGAAAAGAAGCTGTCCCAGGGGTTGGAGAAGGTCACTGAGTCTTCCCAGGTCCCAGGTGTGGAAGCCTTGGGCCAGTGTGGGCTTGGAGCTGCTCAAGTCTTAGGGTTGGGCTCAGGGGAGAGAACCAAAAGTCATAAACTGGGGGTCCCTTTACCCCCCTTGCACAGATGGGAAAATGGAGGCCCAAAGGCAACGAGCAGCTTGCTCAGGGCCACAGGGTTAGTTGGCAGCAGAACCAATGGAAAGAAGCTGGTGTCCTTTTCATCACCCCACGTGGCCTCCTGGACACAGCACAGAGTGCAGCCACTGAGTCTGTGTAGAGTAAAAAAGACAAGACTCACGAGGTCCTGGGTTGGTTTCTGGGGAGGTGGGTTGGATTGGCTCTGTGTGACCTCAGGGAGAATCAGTAAACTTAGGTGCTGGGAACATAGATTTTGGCATTAGACAGACTGAAATGTGAACTCAGGCTCTGCTGTCCTCCACTTCTGTGAGCTTGGCCTCTGAGAGACCCAGTCTGTTCACCTGTGCAGTGGGACTAAAGGGAAATACTACGTTAGTGATGTTGTGAGTCAATAAAACAGCCAGTGGCAATGCGTGTGATGATGCGCTTTGCTCCTTTTCCAAATGATACTTGAGTTCTCTGTGCATGTGCTAAGATGCTGCGTGCAAGTGAAGAGGTTATGGTGTGGCCAGAAACAGCTGAAATTGTGCGTGTGGCCGTCCAAAGATGGAAGGAGCTGCCTCATCACTGGAGGTGAGCAAGCCCCTGGTGGGGATACCACCGAGAGAATTCAGGCATCTGCTAGAGAAACGAACCAGCGCCTCTGATGTTCTGTGATGCCCACTCTCCCCCTTCTCAATTCCCTGGCTCCTGCTCACCAGGGGCCTCTGTTTTCCAAAGCAGCAAGCAGCCTGCATGGTAATTACTTTTGGACTTATTAAGCATAATTATCCCCTAATCGCATACAACCAGTAATTACTGTGGCTGTTACCAGGGGCCTACCCAGGCAGTACCGCCCGCAGCCCCGGGGTCCAACACCCAGCTGGGGCTTGAGGTGGTGCCGGTGCTCCCTGCCACAGGGTTTGGCGGGGGGGACCTTGCCTGCCACAGGGCTGCCGCACCCCCCACTGGGTGCTCCTTCAGCCTGGGCACCAGGCTGGTGAAGAGTTGCTCACGTCCGACAGCCCTCGGACCACTCCAAGCTCCAGCCTGGCCAAGTGCTCCCCACCCTGTTTCACTTGTCTGATGCCACCCTGCCTCTGCCATGCTGTTCCCTCCTCCAGGGGCTCTCTTTTCCCCGTGCACTCCTCTTCCTTCCCTCCAACCACCCACCCTCTCTTCTTCCCTTCCTTCAAATATTTTTGAGTCTCTTTTATTCTTGGTACTAAAGATACAGCAGCAGTGTTGGGGGCGGGGGACAAAACCCATGCTTTCATGGAGCTTACTATTTGGGAGAGAGAGAGAGAGAGAGAGAGAGAGAGAGAGAGAGAGAGAGAAAGAAGAAAATGAGTAAGTCATGTTATTAGAAGAGGTTGAGCACTGGAGGTTGAAGGAATAGAAAGCAGAATGATGACGATGTAGAGGAGGGAGGGGTTAGAGAAATTCATAGCTTTAATAGGATGGCCCTGGGTTGGCCTCATGGAGAATGGGACACTTGAACAAAGACTTGAAGTAGGTGATGGGTTAACCTATGATGATATGTGGGGAGAGAACGTTCTAGGAAGACGGAGCAGCTAGTGTGAAAACTCAAAGGTGGGAACAGCCGAGGGGTCTAGGGTGGCTAGAGCAGGGGATGGGGAGGGGAGCAGGTCAGCGCCAAAAGGGAACAGTGGCCGGTAGGGTCTGGTGGTCCCTTTAAGGATGCTGGTTTTCCTCTGCATGAAATATCTGAGCAGAGGATGGGCTTAATCTGACTAGTATTTCTGTGTCTCTACTCTGTCCATAGAGAGACAATGGGGAGCCCAGTAAGCCTGAGCTGTTGCAGCAGCCCAGGTGGGAAATGGTGGGGGCTTGGCCATGGAGCTGGGAGGAGTGGAAGGATTCCAGAGATGTTTTCAAGGCAGAGAGGACAGGATTTCCCAATAGGAGGGGAGAGAGGCATGAAGGATGCAGGTTTTTGGCCTCAACAACTGGAAGGAGGGAGTTGCCACTTACCAAACGGGAAAGAGGAGGGTGAAGCAGGTTTGGGAGGAGGGTGGGTGCTGGGCTGGGGGCATGTTCAGGTCTTGGATGCTCGAGAGAGGTGCTAGTCTGTGGTTCAGAGGAGACAGGTCTGGCTGGAGCGCACATGAGGGAGCCTTCCACACAGGGACAACATGTAAAGCATCTAGAGTGAAGGCACTCATCTAGTGAGCCAGTGGGGACAGGTGAGGAGAGGCCCATGTCCCAGCCCTGGGGTCTCCCAGGGTTAAGGGACCGGGGGCGGGGGGGGGGGGGGAGCGGTGAAGAGGAGCGGGCAAAGAAGCAGAGACACAGGAGGAGAAACCCAGGAGGAAGTGTGTCAGCAGGAGGGAGGGAGCTCTCTCCTGTGTTATCCTGGGACACCAGATTCTGCCTCTTCTACTGTCCTCACTCCGCTCTTCGGATTTATCCCTCTCCTTCCCAGCCCCCCACTCACGTTTTCTCTCTCCCCACGGCATTTTTTGTCTTCCTCCCAGTCTCTCTCCCTTGGGCTCCTTCTCTGGGCCTCAGCTTCCAGGCCCAGCCCCGCTGCAGGTGAGGCCCCTGGGGCGCAGGGCACCTGCCAATGTCCTGGGGTCTTGGAAGCAGCTTGCGGGCCTCGGGGCTGCACCTCCTGCCCACATAAAGCGTTCTATTTATTTACATGCCGTTCAGACTATTATTTATTAAGGTAACACTGTCAGCTATGCGCGCGCTGATTGTTCTTAATGTGCCCCCACCCCCACCTCGGATTCACAAGGCGACATCCTCGTGGCGGCAGAGCCAGCGCGGTTCGGAGCGGGGAAACCGAGGCCCGAGCGCGCGGAGGGTGCGGGGAGAGCGGGTGACCTCGGGGTGCGCGCCGGAGGCACAGAGGGTGCTGGGAGCGCGCAGTCGGAGAGGTGGGGGATGCCGGGGAGCGGGCTGGGGGTCGCGGAGCTCCCGCCAGGAGAGCGACACCGAGTCTTGGAGCGGGTGGGGGACCCCGAGCACGAGGGGGCGGTTCCGGGGGACTCGGGTGCGGCTCTCGGAACGGATGGGGGACATCAGGACGGAGGGGAGGTGCAGGGGACCCAGGTGGGGGTTTTGGAGCGGATGGGGGACCCCGAGCGCGGGGCCTGGCGGGAGTGAGGTTGGGACGCACGGCGCTGGGGCCTCGCGAGGTTCGCCTGCCTTGTGGGCGGACAGACGGACGACCGCTGGGCCCCGGGAGGGGACCGTCGCCTCCCCCCACCCCACCCGCGTAGGCGGCGGCCTCGCCTCGCCCGGTTCTCCCGACGTCAGCAGCGGCCGCGGGAGCCAGAGGGAGCGGTTTAATTGGCAGGATTTTGGGTTAAGGACAGATGTGGCTTCGCCGGGTTTGGAGGCAGGGCGCGCGGGGGCGGGGAGGGTGCTGGGCGGATGGGGGGGAGGGGAGCGGGGAAAACAGATTGAGAGAGACCCAGGCTAGGCGCCCCTAGAAAGAGGGGACAAAGGCAGAGTTGGGGGGGGGTTGGGAAACAGTGGGAGCGAGAAGCGGATGAAGGCGTGCGACAAATACAGCTGGGGAAGAACAGAGGCGACACGGAGGCCGCAGAGACCGCCAGGAGAGGGCGCTGGCGGGCTGGCTTCTAACCCCCGCCCCGCTTCTTGCCTGGGACCACCCCCTCCCTGTATTAGCCCAGGCCCATCCCAGGCAGTTTGGGACATTTATTCATTTAATTTTATTACTGGTATTGTGGGTACAGGGCCTGCCAACTCCCAAGCCTTGTTGGTGTCACCCTGAAAGTTCTTTCCGGGCTGGGAATCGCAGCTTAAGAAAACCAAGGGAACTGTGCCCTGCGCCTCCCGCCCTTCTCCCCCCCACCCCCCAGCTCTGTAAAAGCTGACTTGGGGCGGGCTACTCAGGGGCCCCTGGGTCCCCCTTCCGAGCCGCACAGGGACAAACACTTTCTTCCTGCGAACACCGTGAAGGGAAGGATGGTGATTTTCCAGATAGGCACACGGGGGCTGGGAGAGGTGAGGTGAATCGCCCAGCCAGTGACAGGAGACAGGCTGGCTGGAAAGGCCGGCCCAGAAACTCACACTTTTTCCACTACTCGGGGCCAAACCTTTCATTGATGGTGGTTGTAATTTCATCGGGCCTCCGGCCCTGAAGGACAGTGTTGTGGTGGCCTGGAATTGCACCCAGTGGGTCTGCGGGGTTGGTGGCTGTTCTGCACATTCTCTGGGTTCCCAGAGGGCGTGTCTCCACCCCTGAGCCAGGCGTGGTGGCACAGGACTCTGCCACCTGCATGCTGGGGCCTTGTGGCCCGAGGGAAGAGTCCTTGTCTCCAGGAGAGCTGACAACCTCTGGGCAATCCCCACCACCCCTCTCATCCTGGAATGTTCTGAAGTCTGGAACCAGGATGGTAAAGTCACCAGCCTCAGAGTCGGAGGGAACCTTGTCCAGTCTTCCTCCCTCATTCCCTGAATGAGGAAACTGAGGCCCAGAGTCTGTGTGCTTGGCGTGACCTGGGCCTTCACAGCAGGACTTTTGGGGTGTGTGAACCGTGCCCCCCATCTCCTTATTTCAGCATGGGGGGGGGATGGGTGTTACCACAAAGTGGGGGAGGGCAGCAAAATTTGTTTTGTGTCCCCCAGCCTTCTTTCCAGCTCTTGTTCCCGGTCACCTAGTGCTCTCTGCTGCCCCAGGACTTGAACTGCCCTGGGATAGTAGCCTTCTGCCCACCCTGGAGCTCCCCTTTCCCTAATAACGCTTCATTTTTCTGCCTTATCACCTTTTGCCTTAATGTATATTTACTTGATTTTGTGTTTCTTGTCCATCTCTCTCCACTAGAACATCAGCCCCACGAGTGTAGCATTATGGGTGAAATTGTGTCCCTCCACCCAAATCCATTTGTTGAACTCTTAACCCCTAGGACTCAGAATGTGACCATATTTGGAGATAGGATCTTTCCAGAGGCAATCAAGTTAAAATGAGGTCATTGTGGAGGGCCCTGATTCACCAATATGACTGAGGTCCTTATTAAAGGGAAATTTGGAGGGGTGCCTGGGTGGCTCAGTTGGTTAAGCATCTGACTCTTGATTTTGGCTTAGGTCATGATCTCACAGTCGTGGGATCGAGCCGCACATGGGGCTCCATGGAGCCTGTTTAAGATTCTCTCTTCCTCTCTCTCTGCCTCCCCTCCTATGCTCTCTCTCAAAATAAATAAATAAATGTTAAAAAAAAAGAGGGGGGATTTGAAGACAGACACATCACAGGGAGACGGCCATGTGAAGACAGGTTCTAGGGCCACAAGCCAAGGAAGCACCAGAAGCCGGGAGAGGAGCCTGGAACAGACCCTTTCCTTGTAGTCCTCAGAAGGAGCCAGCCCTGCCAGCACCTTGAACTTGGACTTCCAGCCTCCAGAACAGGAGACATGAAATGTTCTGGTCAGTGCCTGTGGATACAGGCAGAGGCTGCTGGGCTCACTATGTGGCCCCGGGCTGGAACGAGTTACCCTGGCTTGTGACATGCAGTGATGAGGGCCAAATTCTGGGTGACCGCACAGATGGAACGGGGGAACCTGCAGAGGCAGAGCCGACATGTGGTACAAACAGGGAGTCTGGTGTCTTCAATCCTTTCCGATCTCACCTGCCTGCTTTCTGTTCTTTTCCTGAATAGTATCTCTCCTCTGATCAGACCCATCTTTCTCCCACCCAGTGTGCAAAGCTCTCTGATCTCCCCTTAGGGGAGGAGGGAGGAGGGCTGTCTTCAGACTGATGATTGCCTGGGGACAGAGACCTAAGACAGGTGTCACTGGAGGTGCACAAGAGTTACCTCAGAGAGTGAAGGGTCTGATGGGGGAGACAACCCCTGGTCAGATGGAGGAGGTAAGGCCTGTGGCCTCAAAGACCCTCCAGTCTGATGGGAGCTACACAGCCTTGCCCTGGGAGAGATCTGCAAATATGGTTGGGAGCCCCCTGTCTGATGGGGGAGACAGAACACACATATGTATACACTAGTAAATATCCCGTAAGAAGCTGCTGCTGTGGGAAGACCTGGGAAGGCTTCCCGAAGGAGGTGGGTTCTCGCGGAGTCTGCAAAAGGAGGGGTGCTAATATGGCGGAGAGGAGGAACAATGGGCAGAGCAAGGAAGCCCAAGTAGTCCCCTTTCCAGTTCCCGGGAGCTGGCCCAGCGTCTGGACTCACGGGTGAGTACGTGACCGGCGCAGCCTTTCAGTGGGCTTCCTAGCTATCACGAATCACCCATTTTTAGCAGGGAAAAAAGACTGTTGACAGGGGACGGGAATAGCTTCTGAAGCCTCTCTCCATCCCTGCCCCTGCTGCCCCTCCTCTCTCCCGGAATGTTTCTGCGGGGCCCGGGTCTGGAAGGCAGGGCACGCCCACAGCGCCCTCTGCTGGAAGGCACCTGAACAGCTCTGCAGGCTCCGCGCGCCGAGGCGTTTGTGCCAACAGCCCGGGGTCCCTGCTCTGCGGCAGCCCCAGATTCCGAAGCCAGGAGTGAAGGATAGGACCTCGGTTAGTGCCTGGGAGGGTCCATATCTGTGACCTGGAAGATCCTGGAGTTTAAGAGTAGTGGAGGGGTGGTCAGTTCTGCTTGGAGTGGCCAAGGGAGCAATGGTAGACAACTCCCCCCACCCACCCCAGATCACACCGGGAGGCTCAGGAGCTCTGAGTATCTAGGGACCCTCCTCCCCCCAGGCTAGGAGAGGGCCATCTCCCAACAGATTACCCATGTCTCATTATATCAAAGAGGATGTGTCCCTTTCTTTCTCCAACCGTGGGTGTGGGGTGGCTAGACTTTGGGTGGGTGGTCTGGATCCTTCCAGGAGGGATTTAGGATTGGGAGATTCTAGGTGATGCTGAGAATGAGGGTGGCTGGTGCTGGGGGCAGAACAAGAGAGCTTGGCAGAGCTAGGCCGGGACTCACCGTGATGTGTTCTCCCCATTTCAGACCAGGATTAAGACTAATCAAGCCTAATGGAGCTCAAGTTTCCCAGGGGGTCAGTAGTGCCTTGGAGAGGACTGGCAGCCACAGGACAGAGGACCTAGGGGGCCAAGAGACCTGAACCACTGGGCTCTCTTCATTGTCTCCGTCCACCGAGTTCCTGGAGAGAACCCAGGGGTCCTGAGTTTCTGCTTTCTTGAGTATGTTTTCATAGCATGAGGAGTTAGGAGACCCTTACTGCCATCCCAGCAGGACACACACACTGGCTTTTACAGAATGCACAACCGGAGAAGAAAGCAAAGAAGCAAGTTTCATACAAAATGGAGTAGTGCCTGCTCACATATTAGTGAGATGCTAAAGGAACCTCAGGTCGAAGCTGCTGGGGGCTCAGAGAAAGGGCTTGTCTATGTGAGCGAAGGCCCATTACTCATCTGAAAGTCATCCAAGAGGGCCATGCTTGTGAGCAGTATTTCTGTTAGCTTTTGTAGTCTCAGCCCGTTGGCTTCTCAGATTGTTCCTATTAGGGGCTGTTAGTACGTCACGGCCATGTTTCTGGCCCCTTAGGAATTCCTGTTTTAATCAGCCGTCCTCCCTGGAGGCTGCAAAGGGATGACCGATGCAAGGATACAATGTAAGCTGCTAACGGATTTCCAGATGACTCAGGTTTGCTTTGGGGGTCCGTTTGTATGGGCTCTCAGGCAAGACGGTGGCTGGCGATGATTTTCGAAGAAATATATTTGTGATCGCTAATTGCTTCTGGGGAAAATCCGAAACGTGGATGTCAGCTGTGCAGAACGACTGTAGCAGGTGCTGTCAGCACCTTGCATTGTATCCCCACGGCTGGTTTTCAGCTCCGGGGCATGGGGGCTAGATACCTGCCAATACCTGTACTTCTTTGACCGGAGGCTTTCTCTAGTTGCAGAAGTGAGCCCAGCTCGGCCCCCCGTGGCAGGCCAGACGTGCCAAGGAAAGAATGCCTGGGAGTGACCCTCAACCAGTGACCGAGTGGAGCTGGAGCCTGCGCTCACTCCTTCCTTCTCTGTGAGCTTTGAGATGGGCATGTACTTTGGTTTCCAGAGCCCTGTGGGATGAAAGTCCACACTCATAGTAGTAACCTGCTCACAGCATTCCCTTTGTTGGTGTTTTGTGCTGCGATTTCACTTCCTCACTTGCCTAAGGGTGTGCTTCCCGGGGATCATACGATTACCCTATTTGCACTGAATCCTTATCTCAGGCTCCTCTTCTGGCTGAACTACTGTGACCAACTTGTCCCGATTTCCCCGGGGTTGCCCCAGTTTTAAAAGTGAAAGCCCCACGTCCTGAGACTGCCCCACACTTCAGTCCCAGGCAAACAGGGACACTTGATCAAGGGGGATCCCAAACCAAGACAGATGTGACCACACTAAGCAAGGCAGACAGAGCACTGAACCACGAGTTTGAAAGCCCAGTATCAGTTTCGAGAACAAAAGAACAGACACAAGTATAATTTTGCCATATCGTCGGGTTCATTAGTTTTTATGAGCTAAATGCCTATAAGGGAACAGTAGCCACCATTTACAAATAAGCCATTCCTTTGAAGACAGACACGGTCATACAGCCCCAGAGCGTGGTTTGCTAATTATTGGTGGACATAAGACAGCTGACATCCAGGACTCCCACGGTGTTGACATGACCGGCTACCGGGAAAAAGGCAACGTGTATTCTGAGGACAAGAAGTATCACAGGCACGGTGGGGACATTACAGATGAGCAGGCAAGGGGATGGGGCAGCACGGTGTAGGCACTTAAGGCTCCGAGGGGGACAAGCACCGGCCATGCCACTTGAGCCAAAGCCACCTGGGCAAATAGTGAAACTACACGGCGTGTGTCACCACATTCGACCACATTGAGGCAAGGCGCTTTGCCTCGGGAAGCAGCTGTAAGCTCAAGGCAGCTGGCTCCGAGCCAAGGAGGTTTGCAGCATGAACAGGAGAAATCCCACTTTGGCGGGTAACCTGGGAGGCAGTGCTGTTGAGAGGCCAAAGTCAACAGGCTGGGGGCCGGGTGAACACGCAGGTCAGGGGGCTCCACTGGAGGGGGGCTGGGAGCCCGGCTGGGAGATGCAGCCAAGCTCCTGACCTTAGGACAGATCTCTGAAGATCAGATTATCCAGCTGCAAAATGCCACACACGCCCCTGCCCTGGTTATTTTTGTACTGGAGCTGTGGTGCGTGCTCCGGCTGAGGAATGCGCCCGTTTGGTTGGGGGGGGGGGGGATTGTTGATTTCCCTGGTCCCTGCTAGTTGGTGGCAAGAAAAAAAAGATCTCCCACGGGTCGTGAACACAACCTGTTCCTGGTAGCAATGCCCTTCTCTTTCCCTTCCCAAAGCCCTAGGATACAGGATGCGTTTGTGTCTGGGGGCCACTTGGGGATGCTCCAGGACGCAAGTAGGGGACAGCAGCATTTGGATACTGCAACAGCAGGTGCTGTGTCACAGGCTGTAGTGGGGCAGGTGAACGGGGTGGCCGGTCACACAGATCAGGGGAGACCCGTTTCCTCGCTTCCTTTCACCGGGAGTCCCTGCCAAGAGAGAGAGAAGGTTCCCCTCCTAGAGAGCAGGTGAAACCCCCACCCCCAGCCTCACCCCCACCCCCAGCAGGTAGTTTTGGAACTAGCTACTCCATTCATCCATCACAGCAGCACAGGCCAGTAGATGTCGTTTGTCCACAGGCAGGGGAAGGACTGGGCAACCGCAAATGCGTCGGCTGGAAACCAATGCCTCTTCTCAAATCCAGTGCAGGCCTGCCTAAGTGCGGGGCCCAGTTTTCCCCAGGATCCAGAGTTGATCTCCTCCGCTGAGGGAGGACTCTGGGTGTGGCGGGAGGCTGGCTCCTCGGGACACTTTTGTGGCGGGGACTCCCCTGCTCCACCTGGCCAAGGAGGCTCACTGCCGGTGCTCCCGCGAGAGTGCCACTCCGCCTCCATTCTGGCTACACCATACATGTGCTGCTGCGGGCAGCTCTATCGTGCCATCCGTGTCAGAAAGCTCAGGGGCTGGCCTTGGGTGCAAATGATGCCCAGACAGCACAGTCTGAGGCCACACCTGCACATGACAGAACCACAGGCCGGGGATGTCGCAGCTCAGGCAGCTTAAGATACAGCGCCCCCCAGGGGTGGGGAAATGGTTCACGGAGGAGACATTCTTCAAATACTTCTCGCCAAGCTCCAAAAGCACAGGAGTACCACCCGACATGTTCACTATGCCGCCCGGTGTGCCTGGCATCCAGAAGGATCTCTTTGAATATCAGTGTCTGCAAACCCCTGAGGGAGACCTCCACCAGAATGTTCCCAGCTGAATAATCCAGGGGACAGCAACCTTCGGAATCACCTCATTGGAGCCTGACAATACATATTTACATATTCATGACTCTGAGTCGGTCTTGACCTAAAGAGATCTGTTTTCCTAGTGTTTCCCCAACATATTTGTCTGCCCTGACAGTTTCTCATGAATTGCTAATTCACATATCCACCAAGGGATAGTGTTGGAAATGCTGATGGAGTGTGACCTCCTCATTCTACAACAGACAAAACAGGGCCCAGAGAAAGCAAGCAACTTGCCGGAAGTCACACAGCACGCTGGTGGAGTTTAGACCAGCACTGAAATCCCCCACTCTCCTCAGCGTTCTCCCCACTGAAGTGTCCAGCCTTCGCTGGTCAGTACCACTAGGCATTTGTAGTCTCCTGATTCCCCAGCCAGGCAGGGCACAAACGTTTCTTTCCGTGACCTAGAATGCAAGGGTTAGTTTAACAAAGGATCCAGGTTAATCCAAGTTAATCCCAAGTGCAGGGATGATGTTTCCCTCCTTGAGAATTTCTGGAACCGTCTTAGCTTCAGCGCCTGTGCTAATCACCTAACGTTCTTAACTTTTCCTTAAAGCGAGTCCCTTCGGTTCTCTGCTTGGCAATCCTAGGGGCAGATTCTAGAGAAACATGCCATCTCAATACCTCTGAAGGTTTTTAAAAAAAATGTCTTTTCCAGATGTCCCTCAGAGCCCTTGGGTTATTTGCAATCAATGAGAGTTTGTCCCTTTGCACCTTTGGGTGCTGGGCAGGAGAGCCAGGGGGTCAGAGGTCAGCAATTTGCTTATGCATCAAAATTGCCTGGAGCCCCAGCAGCCGCTAGAGGAGCAGGAACTGAGGACGTTCCCTGGAGAAGGGGGTGGTCCACCCACCACCTTGCTGGGTGCTCGATTACCCCTTTCAGTTCCACACTGGGCCACCTCGAACCTGTTCATTGTCCACACTGAGCCTGGAGGCCCAGAATCAGGTGAATCGCGAGGCCAGACAGCCCAGTCCAACCTCACTGTGTAAGAGGAGGGAGGAGGCCCAGGAAGCCCATGCCACTGGCTCAAGATCACACAGATAATGAGAGCAAGTCCACGGTCGCTAAGAGGGAAACATCTCAGAGGCAGAAAATCTGGGAATGTCCGAGCACGGGGGAGCCTCCCAGCTCCAGGGCACCCAGCACGGGGAAGCCGTTGCCCAAACTGGTGCCAGGAGTTTGCACTCTCAGCCTGACTGTTGTTTCCATTCATGGTGAGCCAAAGGGGGATGTCACACTCCTCTCTCCTGACCCTGAAGCTGGGCTGCTGGCTGCCGGCTGCAGAACCACTACTTTTGGGCGGGGGTGTGTGTAGGGAGATAACGCTGTCCTTACACCTGCTTGAGGCCTTGGGCACGAGACCCTAAGACCCTTGTCCCTCTCAGTGGCACTGATTTTAAGCCAACACCCCAGATGGCCACCCTGCCCCAGCTGGGGTCGTGGTGGCCACGGTGTTGGTGACTGCCCGGCTTGGTTCCTCCCCAGAGGGTGATTCGGAAGCAGAACAGTGGGCCGGGCAGCAGGCGGGACTTTATATGAAGCCTCCAGCCCCTTCCCTCCCCTGGGGATAGATCGATTGCCTGCTTTTTGGAGCCTCAGCAGAAGGCCAGGGCAGAGCTCTGCTCAAGGGCGGGCTGCACAAGGGGCACATCCAGTGGGGACTCCTCTTCTCCATGCCCGAAGGGCATTCTGCTGGACGCCCTCTCTCCCTCAGCCCCTGCTGCAGACCGGGCATTTCTGGAGGCTTCGTGAGGCCGGGACTTGTGCCAGAGCCCATGGCTCCTTTCCTCCACAGGTCAGTTTGCTCTGTGGGGACCTCCAGACCTCCCTGAGGGGGCTTTGTGCCGGGGCCATGGGGCCTGAAGGGACGGCTGATGGAGACATTAAGGCCTTAGGGAGGGGGGCCTGTGGATTCAGCCTGGGGTCTCAAGCTGGTGGACTTCCAAGGGAGTCTTCAGGGCAGAGATGACTGGGACCAGCCCCCAGGGAACCTGAGGCGGCCACAGGCCCGCCACCACATGGTGTCACAGGTGGGCCGGAGACAGGGAAGTCCCCAGGGGCTGTCTGCTTTACAATTCAAGCCTTCCCTGTCTTTGAATTAATCTCCCCTCCCCGCTGGAGCTGGTGGCCCCAAAGGCATGGCAGCTGAGCACTGGTTCTCTGTGCAAAGGGGGCCCCTCTCCCCCACAGTGGTGTGGCTGGAGAAGGTCCCAACTGCCCCCCGGTGCAGCCAACACGGGGGTCCCTCTAGCCCCTCAGGGCAAGCTGAGTTCGCCTCGCACAATTCTGGAAAGTGTGCAAATGACTTCAGGGGTCTCCTGGTTTCTCCTCTGACTTCTGCCAGCATGTCTATTCTTTTGGGACTATTTTTGCCCACAATGAAGCTTCGTTTCAACACCTCAGCTCATAGGGGGTCTCCCCTTATCTTCCCCGCCTCCTCTCCTTAGATAGGAAGTCACAGTAAATCTGCAAACTAAAAAAGACCGAGGGCTTCCTAGCCCAGGGAAAAGGCCCCCAACAGACTCTTTTGTAACGTGTTGGGAAGGATGGTTCTCCAGTCGGTCTGTAGGTGGGATTTTGGGATTTAGGGGTCCTGGACCGTCACTGTGGAGCGAGCAGAGGTGGTCTCCTCGTGCTTAGATGAGGCTCGCAGTTCTGGTTACTGGCAGCCTTTGGGTTCGCTCATCCACCCTTTTATTTGGCGGGGGTGGGGGGCTTTGCCTACTGACTCTCCTCCAGGAGAACTTGGGTTTAAACTGTATTTTCTCTCTCCCCACCCACGGCTCCCTGGATGTCCAGCAGAAAGGAACCTCCAGAGCTTCTAGAGATCTAGTCCACCTCCCTCACCTCACACGCTTATTTTACAGGTGGGGAAACTGAGGCCCAGACAGGGGGCAGGGGCCGGCCTAAAGTTGCACAGCTAGGTGGTAGCAAAGTTGGGATTGAACTCAGGCCTCCCGGCTGCCAGTCCAGGGCTCTTTCTAGCAGCCAATATATTGGCTGTAGCTTCAAAATCTCCCCCCACCCAGGCCCAAATGGTCCCCTCCCTCTCCTCCCACCCCCCCCCACCCCCCACTACACATAATTCGGGTTATAGCAAAGCATATCGAACTCCAGATTCTCGTCCCAATGCCGCAGGAGCACGAACAGCTGGCGGGCGGCCGCCTTGAGCGTGCCCCGCGTGCGGCCCTCGGGCACCTCCTGCTGTTCCAGCCACGAGTTGGCTTTGGCGGCCACCAGCTCCCACTCTACAAAGTAGGAGGCTGAGCTGTGCTCCAGCCACGCCAGTGCCACCACCGTAGCCCAAAGCTTCCCTGTGTGTTCGATCGCAGCCCTGGTCTCCCAGCCTGGCTTGCCCCCCGCCGGAGGCTCTGGGGAGAAGCCATCACAGGAGGGGTGCCGGGCCGAGGGGCCGGCGGTGCACAGCTGGGGACTTGGGGTCTTGGGCTCGGGCTGGCGGGTGAGGGGCACTCGGTGGCAGGTGAAGGGTGAGGTCCACTTGAGCTTCTCCATGGGGACATGGATGGCCTCGCAGAAGGCTTGGTTGAGCAGGAAGGCTCCGGAGGCCAGCTGCAGAGACACCTGTTTTGGGGGGGGAGCCCCTCAGTGGGCCTCAAACTTTTCAGCCTGTGCAGCCCCGGGCCGGGCAAAAGCCTGGGTCCACACCGCCCGCCCGTTCATCCCCCCCGCCCCCAGCCTGCCCCTCCTGCCTGGGAGACTTGAGGGGTACCCAGGCCAATTAAGCCTCTCAGGATTGCCTGGTTCCTGGTCTGTGTCCCCACAAGACACTTAGTGCCATGAACTTAGGGACTCTGTTCATCCAGTTCAAGGTTGTCTCCCAGGGTCTAGCACTGTGCCTGGCTCAACAAATACTTACTGTAAGCACAGTGCTGTGCTGCTCAGGATATTTGGAAATTCAAAGTGACACTATGCCTCGGGAGTGTAGGGACTGGGTCTGTGCGGTGAAAAGCTCACACCGCGTCCGTCTCCCAGCACCCTCTGATCCCCAGATATGCTGGGGCCAGGCCCCTTTGTTCCTCAATTCAGAGACGCCCCCGCCAGACCTGGGCACCTCACCCTGCCCGCAGCACGCCGGGCTGTCTGCAGAGCCGCTTACTAAACACATCACGTGTCCCTGGGGTGTTAATGTTACTCACTTGTGAGCTATTCCAAGGCTTATTTTTATGTCTTGAAAAATAAACACACATAGGTGGTGGAGTAGAATGCAAAATTCCTGTGAATTTTTAAAGCAAAGACAGTGGATTGCAAAGAATGTTCATGATGCTGGTGCTGGATTCGAGCGACACTCCGAGGCCCCAGGCCCTTTCCCTGTTGGCTACTTGGGTGGGAAGGTGTAGGTCTTCTTCCCTTTGTGAAGGGGGAGGGGTGGGCAGGAGGCTCACAGGAAGGCCCCTCGGGGAGTGTGGGGGGCTGAGGTCTGGGGTCTGGGGCCACTCACCAGCGGAATGTAGTCGAAGTTCTGGCTCCCTGGGGTTGGCTCCGGACCCTTGGTCAGTGGCTTGCTCAGGAAGCCCTTGGCTGCTCGAGTCAGCAGCCTGGACTTGTGCAGATTCAGCCTGTGTGGGGGGAACCGGGGACAGGTGGCCGTAGCTGCCCCCATGGTGTCCCTGGGAATCTCCCCCCTCCCCCCGTGCTCACTCAGCAGCTTCTGAAAGTCAGGGCCAGAAAGAATGTGACAGATGGTTTCCTCCGACCTCCTCATTTGACAGCTGGGGAAACTGAGGCCCAGGGAGGGAGGTTTGCATTTCCCGAGACATTCAGTGAGTTAGCGGCAGCCTGGACAAGGAACGTCCCGTATTCTTTTTTTGACCCTCTTCTGATCATGTATTCCTTTCAGCCCTGGGGGTCAGAGAGTCTTGGGGCAGCCCTCCCAGGGGATTTGCACCTGCATAGAGACCATGGATGTGTGGGGGCTTCTGCTGTGTGATGACGGGAAGATGGTGATATTTCTGGGTAGGGAGCCTCCTGGATCCCTTTCGGATTGTTCGTTTTTGTCTAAATGTCAGGCTGGGCCTGCTTTCTGCCTTTCACACTAGGGGTGGTCACAGGGAAGCTGATCCCACGTACCTGGATCCAAAGAGACTCTCTGAGGCCTTCAAGGAAGACAGGGTATTGGTGGCCAGACTGCGCAGGGGACCTGGAGAGCCACAGAATGACAGTTGGGACCTGACAGATGACCCTGTCCAATGGCTCACTCCCCAGCTGGGAAACAGCGACCCAGAACGGGGCAGGGTCCTGCCTAGGTCCCTAGGGATCCACGCTGATCATTAGGCTGTTTTTATTTATTTATTTATTTATTAAAAACTTTTTTTAATGTTTATCTTTATTTTTGAGACAGAGAGAGACAGAGCATGAGTGGGGGAGAGGCAGAGAGAGAGGGAGACACAGAATCTGAAGCAGGCTCCAGGCTCTGAGCTGTCAGCACAGAGCCTGATGCGGGGCTTGAACTCACAGACCACGAGATCATGACTTGAGCTGAAGTCGGACGCTCAAACGACTGAGCCACCCAGGCGCCCCTCATTAGGCTGTTTTTGACCCAGGTGGTGTGGGGAAGGGTGAAACGTGTGTCCACATATAAGAAATAGGCCTCCAAGTTTCCTTGGGTGGCAGCCACTGGTATCTTCTGGAAGGTTACCCGTGGGGGCAGTGACAGTTTCTCATCAGCCCCCCTCACCCCCGAGTGGGGACACTGAGCTTCCTTCCCTGGCATATTGCTGGAGGATTCTAAGCAGAGTTAGGTGCTAGAATGCTCCCTCCGCTGGGAATTGGGAGGTCTGATTCCAGGCCTCGTGTTGTCACTAACTTGCTGTGTGACCTTGGGGAAGTCACTTCACCTCTCTGAATCTTAGTTTCCATGTCTTTCAATTAAGGATACTCCCATTTATCTCACACAGGGGCATTTTGAGGAATAAATAAACCACCAAAGACTTTGTTGGGCTAACACTCTCCTGGCTCAAGGATCAATCACTCCACTATCTTAATGAAAGAGAGAGTCAGCTGACTGCCTACTCACCTTCCGAAGCGGCATGCTTTTCGCGGCCCGGGGATGTGGTCTCTCTGAAGGGCGCACTGGGGCTTTCCTCCACATCTACAACAGAAGAACTGGTGAGGCCTGAGCCCCCTGGGCCCTCCCTTTCCCCACCTCTCCTGCCCCCCAAGGAAAGCGAGGGCAAGAATTCACAGTCCCTGGGGGTAAGTTGGACGAACAAGGCCAGGGTTTCCATCCCTGTTTTATGGTCCTTCGTCTTCCAAAGATAACACCATCGCTCCACCGTAAGAGTCAGAGAAGCCTGGGTTCAAATCCCAACTCAACCATTGACTAGCTGTGTGACCTTGGGAAAGCTACTTCCTTTATAAACTGAGGTCGCAAATTGAGGATAATAGTATCTACCTCGCAGTGTTGTCTTAGGGATCAAGGGAGACAATACACAGATGACAGTGCCGGGTGCCTGGCCCATGGTAAGTGCTCAATAAAGCCCTGAGCTCAGACCCAGCAGAGAAATGCAAGCAGCCCGGGGGTCTGAGGGTGGGGGGCGAGGTGGGCATTCGCTCACCAGGTCTGTGCCTCACTGAGAAGGGGCTCCTGCCAGCTCTCCAGAAGGCATGAGAACATGGCACTAACTTGTCAGAGGGCTCTGAGCCTCAGTTTCCCCATCTGTAAAATGGGGATAATAACTGAACATAGCTGGTTCAAAATGCATACTTACGGTGCTTATTCTTATGATTGTTTCAAGGGCTGGACAGCGATGGGCAATATACCATAAGGGAATTTCCAAAATATGGAAAAAGCTTCATGCATAAATGTTTATCAAAGCCTCTATGTTCCCTAGGAGGCCATTAGTGGCTCTGTGAGGGCCAGGAAGATCCGTTTATCGCTGGGGGTGCGGGAATAGCACAACAGTGCACCAGTGACTGAACGCCTGAGTGACGGAGGCACTGGGAGGCAACATGGCAGTTAGCCTCATGGCTCTGGAGCCAGACACTGCCTGGGTTCAAGTCCCGGCTCTCCCAGCTGTGTGATATTGAGTAAGTCACTTAACTCCTCTGAGCCTCAGTTTCCTCATTTCTCAATGAGGAAGAGAAACCGTGTCAGATAATTAGAACAGTGGCCAGCACACAGAAAGTTCTCAGGAAATGTCAGCCATTGTCATCCTTGGGGAGGGAAAGGGCTTGGGATAGAGTCAGAGTGTAGAAGTTATAGACACTTGGGTGTGAATCAGAGGTCAACTGAAAGGAAGGTATTTGTGGGGCGCCTGATGGCTCAGCCAGTTAAGTGTCTGATTCTGGATTTTGGCTCCAGTCATGATCTCCCAGTTCATGGGATCGAGCCCCGCATCCAGCTCTGTGCTGACAGCATGGAGCCTGCTTGGGAGTCTCTGTCTCTGTCTCTCTCTCTCTGTCTCTCTCTCTCTCTCTCCACCCCCCCGCCCCTCTTCTGCTCACGCTCTTTCTCTCTCTCTCTCAAAAATAAACTTAAAAACATATAAAATTAAAAAAAAAGAGAAAGGAAGGGATTTGTGATTTTGAAGGAAGCCATGGGCCACCAAGAACTGAGCTACGGAGAAATGAAAAGGTAGACAGAAATTTCCTCTAGACTGGAAGCCCGGCTTGGTTCAGGGGTTACAGCATGCTCCCCCCAGTTTTGGAGGCTCTGAGGGACCAAAGAAATGGCAGAGCTTTTTAATTCTGGAGTTACACTCTCTTCTACCCCTCACACACTGTTCCTTTTTTAACCCACCAATGTCTGTAAGGACTTTCTAGTCTCTCAGGTAAAAAACAATCAGGATCTGGGTGCCTGGCCTAGTGGTCAGGTGGGACTTCTGACATCCTTCCCATGCACAGAAGAAGGCAGGACATCCTCACTGAACATGAGAGGGCACGAAGGAAAGGGTTAGGACCAGTGCAGCAGTTAAGCTGTCTTTGGAGGGACCAAAGGACGCACATACATTCAAGACACACAGGGTGAAAGCGATCCCGTGAATTAGTGCAAGGTCACAAAAGGGTCGAATCATGAATGTTTAAGGACCCAAGCTGTAGGCACAAGGAAATCAGGCGAAGGCAGAAAGGAAGCTTTGGGAATCCTGACAGAAGCAGATGGTAGGACCCAACCAGATGAAACTGCCTCTTTGTTCCTGGCTTTCCCCCTGGTTTGTTAGCTGTCTTGGCATTTGCTGCCTGGGAGGACTCGGGAGACTGGAGTCAGAGGACAGCCACCGGCTTGGCAAACCGTGAAGGGGGAGACGTGGAGGGATGGCGCGGGCATGCAGGTGCCCCGCAGCTCGCTCCGCGAGGCTGTGTTGATGGTGGCATGCTTGGGCCATGCTGAGCCTCGGGGAGCCCGGGAGGCCTGGCCCCACCCAGGCCCTGTGAGGACCCAGAGTGCAGACTCAGAGACTGGCCTCCGCGGCCTTGGACACGGGGCCCAGGCTTCAGAGCACGCCTGAGGCAGCTCTTACTCAGGTTCTGGAATTTGCCATCTCCTGCTGCCGCCGAGTAGTCCCCGAGGAGGGTCTGGGACCGTCTGAAGCCGGCAGAGGTTCCCCTCCACTGTCGGGTCAGGACCTGAGAGCTGACCATCCGCCATGCAGCACCTTCACGAGGACAAGGAGAAGGGGGTCAGATGGGTACTGTTGTGTCAGTCCTTTGCCTCTCCCCCGAGGCTAGCGGGAATGATTCTGGCTTCAGTCTGTCACTTATCCAAAGGCAGAGAGACATTTTACAAGGCAAGACCGTGAGCTTTGGAGCCAGAATGACCTGGATTTGAACCTCAGCCCCATCTCTTAGCAGCTGGATGGGGTGCTCACCACTCTGTGCCTCAGTTTTCTTATCTAGAAAATGGGGATAATAACCTTGCTGGGTACATGCTATTGCTGAGCTAGCTTTCAGAAAGCAGCAATGTTTTCTAGTTAAAAGGCTGGTTTTCTCAGGAACACCCCATTTTCCTTCTCTCTTAGTTTACTGTCCCAGAGACTGAGGTCCCAGTTCCTCTCCCACAGGGAAGGCCCCTGAAGTCCTAGGGCCCCACCAATGGGGGATGGGTAGAAGACAGATGAAACTATAGCACCCTCGAGTATGTTTTGGGGAACCCCACTTTTGGAGAACACTAGTCTGTAAATTATGTCTTAAAAAATACCAAGGAGTTCTATGGGGAGGTAAGTTTAGAAGATGCAAACTGCAGTCCATTCTCTGAGCCTCCTGATGTAGATTAACATACTAAAAAAGGCTCTGACAAGTTCTGCAATCAAAAGGTCCGAGCTTAATCCAGTGGTTCCTAAATGTATTTCCTAACTAGTACTTCCTAGTTTTGTGCTGAATGGCCATGAACGGCACATGGAACTAGGGTACTGATTTCCTGGAGCACACTTTGGGAGGTACTGATCCAGGTCTTAAGGGGCTGGGGGACTTGGGTTAAGACGTGGGCCAGGTCCCCAAACCTTACAGGCTGTGGGCTACAGACACTAGGAGGACAGTCTGAGATGGGAGGGGAGGGAGAGACATCCTGAATGCCATTCAGGATGACAAAAGCCCCGTGAATGAGAATGCCCAGTGGAGGAACAGCCTGGGCTTCTGGCCAGAACCTGAAATGAGACATCTGAAAGAGGGAACGGGTCATTGATTATTTTGGTACCACAGATGAAAAACAGCAGGGGGAGTGGGGTGGGGGTGGGGTGCACAGGAGAAATGAGGAGAGGCACATTTTGTTTTCAAACATTCTTTCAGGAGGTTTGCTAAAGGAAACAAAAAAGAAAGAAAAAAAGAAAATGGAGCTGGCAGTGGATGGGAAAATGAAATATAAGAAAGAAAAAGTACATATAGTTTATGCCCCTATGGAGAGTAACTCACCAAAAACAAACAAACAAACAAACAAACAAACAAAAAACAAAAAACAAAAAACAAAAAACCTAGAATAATTCCCCGAAGAGAGAATCTTTCCTTGTCTATGAGCCTGGCAGCATTTAGAAAGATAAGCAGCATGCAGTGTTGGGGAAGGGAGATTTCTGAACAACCTCTGGGCAGGGTCAATTTTGCACAATACATCACAGTTTTCAATGGGCAGAACTTTGGATGTGCACTCTTACTTCTGAGAGTTAATTGGCCCCAAGGAGATAACCAGACAGGGGCATAAAGATGTTTTTTGCACCGTAATTTACAATAATCAAAAGGGGGTTAAACTGAAGGTCTAATAACACAGGGCTGGTGAAATAGGTTCTGATAAACCTTAAGAGGCGGCGGAGAGGAGCAGGAGGGAACACGTGCTGGAGGCAGATCGCTGGGATTCAAAGCCTGGCTCTGCCCCTCCCTGCTGTGTGACCTTGGGCAAGTAACTTAACTCCCTCTGCCTCTGTCTTCCTATCTGTAAAGTGGGGGGGGGGGCTCATAACAGCATCTGGGTTGCAGCGCTGTTTTGAGAATTAAGTCATTTGCTGTAAAGTGCTTTGGGACGCTGTCTAACTGGCTGTTACAATGATGAAAGCAGAAAACCCTGCAGGTATTAAAATGGTGATATAGATTCAGCTTCGTGGAAAGATACTTTCTACACCCATAGTTTGGAAAATGTAGTGCATATTGGTATGATCCAATTCATGAAAAAATTATCTGTCTTTTGATTTCGCTACATGTAGATATTCATAGAAGTCTGGAAGGATGGTCACACCAAGGAAGTAATTAGTACTCATTTCTGGAGGACTGTCAGTTCCAAGCACTTTTATTTATTTTAGGTCTTTCTGTATTTTGGAACTTTCTCCAGTGAGCACACATTGTTCCAGTTGGAAAAATACAATAAAATCATATTCACTTGGTGGGAAAAAGGGAGTGGGGTGGTTTCATGGCCTTCTGCAGAGCAGTGGGAAGGGGGCTCACGCGCCCCCCACCCTATGGTGACCAAGTCATCTGCCAGGGGCCCCTTTTGCTTCTAGGTCATTCCTTGAACTCCTCTCGGTAGGCCTATGCTCCTTTGTGTCTCAGTTCCCCTCTGCCAGCCAAGGGGGGCACTGCTTGTTCCTCAGGCAGGCCCCAGCCACCCATCCGCCTTACCAGAGTTGGGGTACCCCACCACGGTGGGCAGGTACCGGCTCTCGCTCACGTCCACAGGAACAAAGGCTGTGTATTTGCTGATGATGTTGCAGGCCTTGCTGGTGTGCACAGCGTTTACCTGGTAGCGGCGGCTGGACCCTGCAGAGGGAGAAGTTGGGGGTCAGTGTGCAGGCTCGGAAAGTCCCCCTTGATGCGGAAGTTCTGGAAGCTAAAAGAAGGGCTAGACCAGTGGTCCTCATCTTTGGGATTAAATAAGCCTTTCAGGGGTGCCTGGGTGGCTCAGTTGGTTAAGCGTCTGACTCTTGATCTCAGCTCAGGTCATGATCTCAACGGCTGCGTGGGTTTGAGCCCCTCATCGGGCTCTGTGCTGGCAGCGTGGAGTCTGCTTGGGATTCTCCCCCTCTCCTCGCTCTCTGTCCCTCCCCCACTCGGACTGCTTCTCTCAAAATAAATAAATAAACTTTAAATAAATGAATAAATAAATAAGCCCTTAAAATTGAGGGGATGCCTTGACCTTAGCCCCCACCCCAGATTATTAACCTCTGTCATCATTTCCTAAAAGGACATTTTAATGTCAAAGAGCTAAGACGTCTTAGGACAAAAAAGATAGTTACACTCCTTAAATAATTTCAGCATTATTAAAAAAATCCTCTAGGGGCGCCTGTCTGGTTTGGTCTACTGAGCATGTGACTCTTGATCTTCGGGTTGTGAGTTCAAGCCCCACGTTGGGTGTAGGGATTACTTAAAAATAAAATCTCAAAAAAAACCCCAAAACCTTTCTGTTGTCTGTATTTTCCATTTTCATTTTGCAGCTATCTGGTAAAAACTTTGTAGCAGGACTTTGCAGTTTCCCTGACTGGGTGGGGACCCCTGGTCTGGCCCATTGGGACAATCTTGCCAAGAAGAATGAAAACCAGAGAGGGAGAGGGGCGAACACAGGGTCACACAGCGAGTCAGTGATGGATCTGAATCAAATAGATCCATGGAACAGGTGAGCAGTCTCTGGCTTGCTGCCTCCAGAGGGCTGTCTGTGTGAGGATCCAAGGAGATAAAAGGTGTACAAGTGTTTTGTAAACTGTAAGGTGAGGTGCTCATGGAAAGAAAATGACGATATATATTAAACGAAAGTACAAATAATATAAAATATAAGCAATACATTATTGTATAAACAAAGCATGAGCCTATAAACAAGTACTATTCTCTATTTATATCTATATCTATCTATTCTCTAAGTGTGCACCACCCTGATCCCAGGAGTCACCATCTTAGGAAAGTTTGTCCCACTTCCTGAGCTAAATTAGCTCCCCTCTCTTCCCGTTATAGGATTTCTTGGATCCCTGTATTTCTTAATAGCACTTAGGACAAATGCACTCAATTAATTGTGTGTATAATTATTTGATTGATGTCGGCTTCCTGGCTAGTCCTTGTCAATCAAGCACTCGTAAGTAAGGGTAGGAATTGTGGTGGTCATCGCACTGTTCAGCCTCGAGCCTGGCCCCCCGCTGATCCAAAATCAATAAAATGGCCTTGATGAGTGAGGGAGTGGACCGACTGGGTTTGGGGGGGGGGGGTTCCCTAAGAAGGTGCGTCCCAGGGGAGCGGGTCAGGTGGGACAGGGCTGGCTCCATCGTTCTGTCTCCGGAGCCCTACAGGGGGCGCTGTAAGGGGAAGCCGTGGGGAGTGAGGGGGAATGGGGGACCTGTAGTAGAGGGGAAGAAGGAAAGAGAGGAAAGGACGGATCACTGGAGGGGGTGAGAGGGGTGGAAGAGTCCCTGGGGAGGAGAAGGCGGCTGGGGGATGGGGGCTGATCAGGAGAGGATGGAACACCTGGCTGTGTGTGTGGGCGGGGGGAGGTGGAGGGAGGGCTGGGGGGTTGGGGGAGAGGAGAGGCACTTGGAGGCTGCAGTGTAGGGAGAAGAGGTGGAGCATAGACAATGGCAGCTGTGGGAAGACAATGGCACCTGAAGCCAGGGGAAGGGAGCAGATCTCCGGGTGGGTGGGCCGGGAGGGCGACGGGGCATTGGGCGGGGCTGTGGGGAGGGGGCGGAACGCAACAGCTGGGAGGGGGCGGATCATGGTGGGACGCGTGGGATGGGCATTGGGCGGGGCTGCGGGGAGGGGGCGGATCATGGTGGGAGGAGTGGGATGGGCATTGGGCGGGGCTGCGGGGAGGGGGCGGATCATGGTGGGAAGAGTGGGATGGGCATTGGGCGGGGCTGAGAGGAGGGGCTCCGGGAGGGCAGATAGGAGTGCGCAGGCCGTGAGGCTCACCTTGCTCGATCTCGTTCTCGCGCTCCGCCAGCTGCTCGAAGTCGCGGATGATGGCGCGGGCCGCCAGGTGGTGGAAGGTCTCGCTCCACAGGTCGGCCTCGTGTGCCCCTCCCCTCTCCGGGCCGGGGGGCCCCAGCTCAAAGCTCACTTCCCACTGCAAACGTTGGCTGTCGCGCAGGCCCTTGACCACGGCCTTGCCCAGCACCGGGGCTGGGGTAGGGGGCCTGCTGGGACTGACACGATCCTCGGACTCGGCCAGGGGTTCCCAGTCTGAGGACGTCTCGGTCTCGAAGGTGGAAGGGTGATGGGACGGTTCTGCGAGTGGAGGGACAAGTGCTCTGAGCTGGGGCACGGAGGGTCAATCCCTAGGGACATCATTCCTCCCCAGGGCGCAGACATCCCTAAGCAAGTACTGTCTTCCCCCGACCCTCCCCACCTCAAGGAACACAGGATTCCTTCCCTCGGACAGCTGGAGGGTATGGCTTCTCCCCAAAATGGGGCAGACCCAACTCCCAGGAATCCAGTACTTGAGGTGGCCAGATAGAATGGTGTGGGGACACTTGGGCGGCAAGAATGCAGCCTCAGGGACATCTGGGATCCTCACAGCCAGCCCAAGGGCTAGGTTGATTGGGAGAGTGAGGTTCTCTGGCAGGGATGGGCAATATCGGATCCTTCTCCCTCAAGGGCACAGAGGAAGGCATTTGCCATCAGTCCTATCATCTGAAGGTGAAGGATTCCTTCCTGTCCCCAGTCAGGTCCTGGACCCTGCAGGCACTTACCCAGATCCCCAGGGCTACGGCTGTCTGAAGCAGGCTTCAGGTTAAACCCAAGATCGGGCTCTTTCATGGGGCTCCAGGTCTGGGTCTCCTGGCTGGAGGGCAGGCTGGGCTGGCAGCCTTGGGGCAGCAGAGATGGCCTGCGGGCACCTGGGCCTCGGAGTTTGGGGCCCTGGCTCAGGTCCGGACCGCTGTTGAGCAAGGGCTAGGAGTGCAAGAGGGAAGGGAGGAGGCTGAGCTCCTGGTGGCTGCCCTCTTCCCTCCACCCCTAGCCACAGCTCTTTCCCTGGGCACTTCAGCTCCTGCGGTTCCCAAGGACAAATAACCTACTCTCTACTACCCATGAGGAACCATCAACACAAACAATCCCAAAGCATGGATAAAGCCCAAAGCATGGAAAATCATGGAAAATCACATGCCATGGATAATATTCTAAATCCACTTTTTTTTTTTTTTTTGCCATAAAGTTTAAAACTTTGTGTGTGTGTTGGGAGGAGGCTAAAATTATCAGCATTTTCCTTATGTCTTCTCATATGTCATGCTTAAAAGGTCTTTCCCACTCAGAAAAACTCTTCTGGAATTTTTATGATTTATTTTTGTTTGCTTAAATCTTTGATTCACATGAAATTTATTTTGGTGTCAAGAAATAGAAACCAGCCTTTTCCTTGATTTTCTGAGTAGTACAGATCTCAACACTGCTTCCTGAATATGGTCCATTCATTCAGTTTCTAGGGTTTATCAGTTCCCTGCCTCTCTCCTGTCAAAGCTCTCATGTACATTTGGTTTTATTTCTGGACTTTCTCTTCTGTTTTGTGCGTTTAATCTGTCTGTTCTTGTGCTGGTACAAAAAAAAAAAACATCAAAAGGCAAGGGATAAACTGGGAAATATATTTGCAACATGCATGACAAAGATCATTTTCAAGAAAAAGCGCTTGTAAATCACTGGGGCAGGAGGGCAGAGGTAGAATGTGGGTTCAGGGTATCTACAGGCAATTCAAAATGTATCAAATAAACCCATGAAGAAATGTTCTGCTTCGTGAGCATTGCTCTAAATTAAAATAAGTTATGATTTTTTTCCGTTTTCCAGATTGGCAAATACTTAAACATTTGATGATGCACATTGTGGCTAATTGGGGAGACAGGGTAGGGTCTCTCTCTTGGACTGTCGATGTGTGTATAAACTGGTGCACGCCTGTGGGAGGAACCTTTAGCAGTGTGCTATCAACATGAAATGTGCACAGACTCCTTTGACCCAACAATTCCATTTTCAGAAATTTAATTCTGTGGAATACACAAGGATGCAGATATCTACGTGCACGTACTATAGATTTGTTGCAGTATTGCTTGTAAAAGTGAAAAATCTGGACCCTGTCAAAAACGTGCATCAATAGGGGTTGACAAATAAGTTATTATGGTCGATCCATACAATGGAATGCTACACAACCCAGAAATCAAAGTGGCAGATCTCTTCCTACCAACGTGGGAAGCTGTCCGAGATCAAACATATTTTAAAAAAGTAACTTGCAACTGTTCGGTATTTTGATTGTGGAGATAGTTACAGGACTATGCGTTTGTCAAAAGTCACAGAACAATTCACCAAGAATTGTACACTTTACTGTATACAGAAAAGTGAATTAAAAAGGGGCACCTGGATGGCTCTTCCAGTTAAACGCCCGACTTCGGCTTGACTCATGATTTCACTGCTCCTAAGTTTAAGCACCATGTTGGGCTCTCTGCTGTCAGCACAGAGCCCGCTTCAGATCCTCTGTCCCCACCCCCTCTCCTCCACTCGTTCTCTCTCTCTTTCTGCCTCAAAATAAATAAATAAACTTAAAAAAAAAGACATTAACAAAGTAAATCAGAGATTTACTTATGGACTTTGGAGAGATCCAATAATAATTGGATAGATTGGAGATTTATAATGTGATTCTTCAAAACATGTGTGTGTGTGTGTGTGTGTGTGTGTGTGTGGGTGTCTTTGTAGTATTTCTGAAAGGAAACACTGAAAATCCAGTGGGTTTGGGCACAAGGAAGGGCTGATTTTAGTTTTACTTTATATCTGACTGCACTGTTTGAGGGTTTTTATTGTAAACTCTGAATGTGTAGTACTTCTCTAATTAAAGAGTATTAATTAAAAATGAATTTTGTGCGTCCGGGAAACTTGCTATGCTTGGTAGGGGGAGCGGATTGGGAGGGGCCAAAGGCACTTACAAGGTGAAACAGAGAAAGCGCCTCTTAGGTTTTAAGGCCAACAGTTAACCATGGAATCTTCCTCATCTCTATCAAGTATTTACTGAGAAGAGGACTGTGCCTCTCCATTAGATGGGGACTCCTTAGGGCAGGGGCCGGGATCCTCCTTCCCATCTCCTCTGGGGCTGGGGACAGTACAAGGGTGTGGGAGAAGGAAAGGACCGTCGGTCATTGTTAGGATGGCCCTGATGGGAGCTGGTCCCAGGGCTGCTGGGTCCCAAGGGATCCTTAGTCCCCCTCTCTCATGACAGACTGGGATTCCCCTCACCCCTGCCCCAACATCACAGCCACAGCAAGAAACAGACGCTGCTACAGCTTCCATGGTAACAGATTGGTCTAAGATGCAGTCCTTCACCCAGCCAGAGGCTGCAGGGTGTGTGTACATGTGTGTGCTTGCATATTCATGTGTGTGCGTTTGTACCAGTGTGTTGGGGAGGTCAGACTGGAGAAGCCAAGCAGGGGCTCAGGGAGAGACGAGCAAAGATGGGCCAGAAGCAAGCAGGAGGGAGCAGATGCTAAGCTGCCCAGAGCTCTCACCAGCTAGAGGTGCATCTAAGGGACACCTACTGCATACCAGCTGCTGCTCCAGGGCACTTCATCTCTTATCAGCCATTGCCTGCAAGAGCCTTCCACTACAGTTGGCTCTCAAAAAAATCTGTTGATGGCTGTTATTAGCTCAATCATCTGCACAAGCTATTCTCCCCATTTCACAGAAGGGAAAATCAGGGCTCAGAGAGGGTAAGCAACATGCTTAAGGAGCAGAGTCTGCCTGAGTCCAAGGGTAGTGTCTTCCAACTGGCTAAGCACAGAGAAGGGCCTAGGTGGCCGAGTCTCTGCCCCGGGGGGGAGGGCAGGAGCTTACGGAGGGGCGGGGATGGAGGGGGCGGTGGGTGGCATGGGAGAAGTTAATGGCTGCTTTTATGGAACCAGGACCTAATGATGACAAAGCTACATGAAACCCATTCCTAAGAAAATGGGAGAAAGGCATGCAGATAATAAGAAACCCCAAGCTGGTTTAGGACAGTGTTTCTCTGGTGACTCTACCCTCTTCCCCAGGGGGATTTGGCAGTGACTGCTTTTGGTTATGGTGATTGGGAGTGCATTTCAGTTGGTAGAGGCCAGGGCTGCTGCCAAACATTCTACAAAATACAGGACAGCACCTGCCACAAAGAGTTATCGTGTCGTAGTGCTGAGGTGGAGACACTCTGGTCTAGCTGAATGGCGGGCGACTGGTCCTGCTCTGGCTCTAACTCTGCGATAATCTCTGCCAAGGGTGAATGTGAAACACTTGGGATTTGCAAAAGGTGCAGTGCGATGGAGGGAGGGAAGCAGGGGCTTTGTAGGGAGAGGGTCCTGGGTCGCAGTCCCCCGACTGGCTATGTGACCCTGGATAAGTCACTTTACCTTTCTGGCCCTCAATTTCCACATCTGTACAGAGTGGGGGCGGTCAGCTCCCCCACCCGCTCGATGCTCCCTGCTGGCTGGGAGGTGTTTGTGTACACGGAATGAGTGATGTCACTGGCCAATGGGTACCATTATTAGAAAGGGGGTCAGGCAGGTGAAGATCCAGAAAAATGAAGAGGAAGTGACTTGTTTGGCAGAATAGGATGTGGCAGAAAAGGCCCCATCCTTGTGGCTGAAGCAGGACACACAGTTCTCTCCCCATCTATGGTCTCCCCCAGCTCCAACTTGCCCTGCTCGGTACCTGCAGATCAATCTGCCACCACGAGGCCTCTGTGCTGGTCTGGTTGGTGAGATCCTGCGGCTTGGCTTTCCGCAGTGGGTATCTCCTGGCAGGCACTGTGGGGTCGCTGGCTGTGGTGGCCCTTGGGGAAGGCTTGTGGTTGGTGATCTGGTTGGTGCTATATGCCCGCCGTCGCTGGGAGAAGTCCAGACCTGGGTAGGGTGGTGACAGGGGAGCCGTCAGGGTGGAGAACAGTGGGGAAGGAGAGAGGCGCTTGTATGCTCCTTTCCTGCTTAGAAACATCTTGCATTTTCTACCTCTTGCCTGGTGAAAGATTTGCAGGTGTCTCGGCTCACCTGGCATTTAAAGCCTTGCCTAATCTGGTCCCAATCCATCTACCCAGCTACTGTCCTTTCTGCTCCTTTTTCAGTGTATTATGTGCTCCAAATATGCCAGATGAGTAATCAGTTGTGTATGTGTTTTCTAGGTGTCACACTTCCACATCTCAGGTCCATTTCCGCTGCCTGGAATCTCCTCTCTTCCCGCTTCTAAGAATCAGTGCCCTCATTATGTCTTTGTTGATATCCTCTACCGATGTGTCTTTCCTTGGGACCCTCACAGCTTGTTAAACTTTCCTGTGGTCCCTGTCACTCTACTTCTATCAGAGTTAAGGCCAGTTGTATCTGTTTCACTAGGCGGAGAGCTTCTGAAGGACAGGAGTCCACATTTGGGGTATCTTTGTTTCCCAGATCTGTGTTGGGTAGCCTAGCCTTAGTAAGTGATCCCTTCTCTTTCTCTGCCCCTCGTGTGATTCTCTCTCTCTCCACCCTTGCTCACTTGAGCCCCCCCCCCCCCCCCACCAAAGTAAGTAAGTAAGTAAGTAAGAAAGTAAGTAAATAAATACCTAGGACCAGAAATTAACACCATAAAGAAGCTTTGGGTCCAGACAGCTCTTAGACCCTTTGTTTGTACCCTCCTCCTCTTTCAAGTTTCATGATTTGGCCAAATTGCTTAAAGTCGCCAAGCCTCCGTTTCATCATCTGCAGATAGGGAGAGCAGTACTCATCTGCACAGCTGCAGTGAGATTGTTTGTATAAAACAGCTTAGCACATAGTAACTGCTCAGTAAAATGTAGCAACCATGGCCTCCCTGGAAGAGAGAGTGGAGCACAGGCTAACCAAGATTGGCGATGGAGTCTCCAGTGGACAGCTGGGCATCTTTGGGCTGCCTTGGGCTGCAGGGTGCGCCCATGCCCCTGACACAGTCCCTGCTGTCTGGGCTGGGCCCCTCGTCCTGTGAGTGGTAGAAGACAGAGCTGCTGGACTCTTGAGAGTGCAACATGCTGTATCGTCTCCTTTTGTCCTGGAGGGAGGGAGAGAGAAGAGGGCAGAGAGTGAGGCTAGGTGTCGGAAAGAACATGTTCAGGGCAGCAAGCGTGTGACAGGAGGTGATGGACATTCCATCTTTGAAGATCTGGAATAACAGGAAAGCTTTTCGCTTGCTTGATTTGTTTAGGCAGACTTCTGTTTAAGAGATGGTGAATGGCATTGGCTCTCCATATCATTTATACTATTTATATTTTTAATTATCTTATTTATTGAAACATGTTTAAAAATGTCATTCTAAATGCCACTGCTGTCTCCAAATAGGTCATCAAAATTAACAGAATGAACCATCTGTTCCTTCCATTCCATTCTCCATGATATAAATATATATATAAAACATAAGGGCTTTGGAGGGTCACTTTTATTCTACCAAAGCTGGACTGTATTACTTACATTTATCAGTATCTTGAATTTTGCACTTAAAACATTTTGGAAATCCTGCATATCAACTATTCTTTTTAACAATTGACTGAATAAATATTCTCCCACTCTTTATTTTTAAGCATTCACTTTGTGGCCATTTATTTTTGCCGCCATAAAAAATTGCTACGGTGAATCCTTGGGCACGAATCCATTACATCACTTTTATTTCTATGTGTTAGATTCTTAGGAGGGATTTCTGGGCTGAAAAGTTATGTATTTCAAATTTCATTAGGTATTTCTAGATTGCTTTCCAGGGGGAAAAGTCATGTTTCCACCACGATATACAAGGGTACTCTTACCCAACAGCCTTGGTAAGAGTGGGAGAAAACTTTGCCATTCTCATGAGTAAGGAAAGGGAAGGGATTTGATGGTTCCTTCTAGTGGTAGGGTCTGCTGGTGATCTGCTGCCTCCAGACCTCCGAGAAGGGTCTATACTGTTCAAAGACTGACCAACTTCTCCCTGCATTTGAATGCCCTGCTCTCCACAACACATTAACCATTACCCTGACCACGATTCTTAGGAGATTCTATAACATTCTAAAATCTGGAAATTGCACATAAAATTCTAACTTCTCTTGTAAGACTGAAAACACATTTAACACAGAGCCCACATTCCTGCATGGGAACAGTTTGTTAGAGCTGGGTAGGGGACCACCCAATTTAGATGGGTGCATGCTGTCCAATTTGCCATATTCCTTATCACTCCTTATGGACTTTCTATGGACTCAGTGATCACTGCTATCCTTCATGGCATTTTCCCTTTTATTTTTATAAGTTCATTTCAATCATTTTATACCTGCACAATCCCTCTAGGCAATGAGTTTGTGACTCCTGCTTAAAAATAAAACAAGAGGACAAATCCTTCAAGCAGGAGAGGAGAGACTCACTAAAGAGGGAAGATGGATGGGGAAATAGCTTCTCGGGCAATCTCCCACGTTTTAACATGAACTCCACCTTCCTTATAGACATTCCTCACTTTTATCTCACGTCTGTCACCACATACAAGAGAATTATCCATGTAAATAAAACACAAACTCATCTGAGGAGACATGACCTGAATAGAGTGTTTGGGGAAAGAAACCCGAACGCAGTTATTCTGAAATGAATTGTTTATCAAAATCACCTTGAGGAGATTATATAAAATATAGGTTCCTAGGCCTTACCCTCAAAGACTGATTCAGTAGGCCCAGGTTGGAGGTTGGAGTCTGCATTTTAAGGACGTTACCCCAAGTTTTCTGCTGCAGGGGATCTTAAGAACCACGTATTGCGATGACAGCATTTAGCCAAGCAATGTCATCATGACCACATGCCCTTGGCCTGGCCACCATGCCCCACAACTGTAAACACCAGATCCAATTAGTTCCTAGTTCCCAGTAGTCTTTCCAGCTAAGGATGGCGTTGTGGGCAAGGTTCTGGAATGTCTAAGATACTTACATATCTGGGATGGGAGATGTATAAGGAGGCATCACACACAATGCCATACCCCACCAGCCGCTCTCCAGGGAAGAGGCAGCTGGTGCTGACAGGTGAGATTAGGACCTCGGTGGTCTCAGGGAAGACCCACTCCACAGTTACATCACTCAGGACTGGGGCCATAGCCTTCTTCAGGGATTTGATCATCTGTTGGGCAGAGTCAGAACACAGGTTGGAGGCATGCGTGAGCAGGGACATGCACATATGAGGAGCACCCACAAAGATCGTGTGGGTATGAACACGAGAGGGTGTGAGCAGAGAAGACACAGTGGGCTTTGGGTGGCTTGTCCAACAGTGAACATGCCTCTGAGCTTCTTAAACTACCAGAATGCTCCTCTAAGCCTAGCATATTATAATGGGAAAACCCAAGACCCAAAGTAAGGTTGTGACTAGCCCAGGGCCCACAGGAAGCTTGTGTCAAAGTGTGGACTGGAGAGTGATCTTGAGCAAGTTAATTTGCCTCCCTGGGCCTCAGTTTCCCTAATGGTAAAGTGAGTTAGTAATTTTCAACTCTCAACGTCATTGAGAGGATTAGCCGAGATACTGGATTTGAAGTAGCTGCCTCATGATAAATGTTCAATACATGTCATCTATGGGGGTGGCCTGAGTGGCTCAGTCAGTTGAACATCTGCCTTCAGCTCAGGTCATGATCTTGCAGTTTGTAAGTTCGAGCCCTGCGTTGAGCTCAGAGCCTGGAGCCTGCTTTGGAATCTGGGATTCCCTCTCTCTTTGCCTCTCCCTCACTCACACTTTGTCTCTCTCTGTCTCTCAAAAAGTAAATAAATGTTAAATTTTTTTTTAAATGGAAAAAGGTTCCATGCTCCTGGATAGGAAGAACAAATATTGTTAAAATGTCGATACTATCCAAAGCAATCTATATATTCAATGCAATCCCTATCAAAATAACACCGGCATTCTTCACAGAGCTAGAACAAATAATCCTAAAATTTGTATGGAACCAAAAAAGACCCCGAATAGCCAAAGCAATCTTGAAAAAGAAAACCAAAGCAGGAGGCATCACAATCCCAGACTTCAAGCTATACTACAAAGCTGTAACCATCAAGACAGTATGGTACTGGCATAAGAACAGACACTCAGATCATTGGAACAGAATAGAGAACCCAGAAATGGACCCACAAACATACAACCAACTAATCTTTGACAAAGCAGGAAAGAATATCCATTGGAGTAAAGACAGTCTCTTCAGCAAATGGTGCTGGGAAAACTGGACAGCGACATGCAGAAGAATGAACCTGGACCACTTTCTTACACCAGACACAAAAATAAACTCAAAATGGATGAAAGACCTAAACATAAGACAGGAAGCCATCAAAATCCACGAGGAGAAAGTAGCCAAAAATGTCTTTGATCTTGGTCGCAGCAACTTCTTACTCAACACGTCTCTGGAGGCAAGGGAAACAAAAGCAAAAATGAACTACTGGGACCTCATCAAAATAAAAAGCTTCTGCACAGCGAAGGAAACAATCAGCAAAACTAAAAGGCAACTGACAGAATGGGGGAAGATATTTGCAAACGACATGTGAGATAAAGGGTTAGTATCCAAAATCTATAAAGAACTTATCAAACTCAACACCCCAAAAACAAATAATCCAGTGAAGAAATGGGCAAAAGACATGAATAGACACTTCTCCAAAGAAGACATCCAGATGGCCAACTGACACATGAAAAAATGCTCAACATTACTCATCATCAGGGAAATACAAATCAAAACCACAATGAGATACCACCTTACACCTGTCAGAATGGCTAACATTAACAACTCAGGCAACAACAGATGTTGGCGAGGATGTGGAGAAAGAGGATCTCTTTTGCATTGTTGGTGGGAACGCAAGCTGGCACAGCCACTCTGGAAAACAGTATGGAGATTCCTCAAAAAACTAAAAATAGAACTACCCTACGACCCAGCAATTGCACTACTAGGCATTTATCCAAGGGATACAGGTGTGCTGTTTCGAAGGGACACATGTACCCCCGTGTTTATAGCAGCACTATCAACAATAGCCAAAGTATGGAAAGAGCCCAAATGTCCATCGATGGATGAATGGATAAAGAAAATGTGGTATATATATACAATGGAGTATTACTCGGCAATCAAAAAGAATGAAAAGTTGCCATTTGCAACTAGGTGGATGGAAGTGGAGGGGATTACGCTAAGTGAAATTAGTCAGAGACAGACAAAAATCATATGACTTCACTCATATGAGGACTTTAAGAGACAAAACAGATGAACATAAGGGAAGGGAAACAAAAATAATATAAAAATGGGGAGGGGGACAAAACAGAAGAGACTCATAAATATGGAGAACAAACAGAGGGTTGCTGGAGGAGTTGTGGGAGGGGGGATGGGCTAAATGGGTAAGGGGCACTAAGGAATCTACTCCTGAAATCATTGTTGCACTATATGCTCACTAATTTGGATGTAAATTAAAAAAAAAATTAAATTAAAAAACAAACAAAAACGACAGCTGTGGTTTAGCACCAGCTAGGCTGATTTCTTCAAAGGTACTGCAAAGCTGGAGAAAAATGATTTGGGGATTGTGGCAGCCATAAAGGCGCACTCCCAGATCTCCCTCGGAGGAAGACTGTGTTCTTTGCAGCAAGGCATGAAGTTAGGTGATAGTCTCCAGATGTAATGCTCCAGCTTCTGAGCCAAGACCACACTTCTGCCTGGAAGCCTCGAAGCAATGGCTGAGCAGGGCGGACCTGATGTTTCAGCCTAATCTGACTACCTAATGGGAGATCTTTGCTCCAGAGCTCTCCGTTGGGTCCTTGCTGAGACCTTGCCAGACCTGCAGTCAGGCTCTCCCTTCTCCATGCTGCTTCCCTTCCTCCCTTTCACAGGCATGCAAATGCATCATGGGCTGAAGAGTGCTCCGTCCCGCTTCTTCCTCTTTCCTCTTTCATAGATATTATCCCCCAGTGAACCTCTTGCACTCTTAACTCCAGAGCTGTCCCTGGTTCCTGGAGGACCTGGGCTGATACAGGGTTTTTCTAAGGGTTGAGTTATTTGTGCGAACTGTGCAGAAAATGGAGAGAAGACTATAATCCCCTTGATTTCTGGGTCCTTTAGATTTCTTTGAGCCACCATTTGTCACCATCAGGAATGTGGTGAGAAATGACCCCAAACACAACTCGTATCCATAGAGGCAGTGACTCTTTCAGAAGCCCCTCTCCTGCCCAGCCAGGGGACGGAGCACGTAGATCCGGTGACTGGAGACCAGTGGATCTAGTGTCTTGGACTAGCTCCAGAAGGTGCCTGCTCTGTGGCCTCCACCTCTCTGATCCTCACTGGGGTGTAGTGTGGCCTAGCGGGGAGCTCAGACCTGGATGAAATGAAGTTCCAGCTCCACCCCTGAGGTACCAGCACCAGAAGAGACTGAGCCCCTGTCGCCCACCTTGGGTTGCAGCCGTTCTCCCTCCATCAGAAACTCAGCACTGCCCTTGGACACAGTTGCCAACCCTTTCACCAGTCTGTGGCACACGTTGGGTCCAATTCCAAAGCTATAGCACCTGGGAGAAGGGGAGGAGAGAGGCTGCTACTTCTGGTCCTCTGTGCCACCTTTGTCCCTTTGGTGGGGAAAGGGACAGAGCATGAGCCGGCAGAGCTATCTCAGAGCTGGTCCTAACATCAGGCAGAGGGTGAAGGTGAAGGAAGAGGGCCAGCAGCAGGCACTCACATTCACAATAGCCCATCAACCCCCACCCCAGGACAGAGTCAAAGCAGCAGGAAGGACTTCCTCTGATGAGGCTGCCCTTTGGAAGCAGAGGTGTGGGCGTCTCATTCCATCCGAACTCTTGAGGCAAAGAGGCAAACTCTGAAGTCAGCTACACCACCCTGGACGCAAAGCACTGTAGGAATTGGGAGTTCTCTCTTCCCCTTCTGGCACTTTCCATGATGCCCTGGTTCAGCCACCCCCGCCCAGGGCCACCCAGGATAACCAAGCCCTAGACCTTCAGCCTGTGCCCACCTGGTGGAGAAGGCATGGTTTCGCACCAGTTCTAGCACCTTCCCGGTGTTGTTGATGGCACCGTCCGTGATCAGGAAGAGAATCCGTGGGTGGCCTCGGTGCACTGGCTGCCGGATGATCCACTTGAGCGGGGAGAGGATATTGGTGCCACCCATGTCAGCCCGCATTCTCTGGATGTTATCACAGGCCATGGCCACGCTCTCCTGCAGGGAAGTGCCACAGGCAGGGAAGGTAGTCCCCAGGATCACCATATGGCTCTGAGACTCCAAGCCCCCTGGAGGATAAGTCCTTTGTTTCCCTAGATCTTAGTTGGGTCTCGCTGGATTGACTCATATTCCCAATTTCAACCCTGTCCGTGCACAGGAGGAATAGATGACGACTCATTTGGGGTGATTCTGTCCAATAACACCCCCTACCAGTGCCCTAATGCTGTTGATGGTGTGTTAACTTACCTTTCTCCTTTCTTTGTTCCTCATTAAAAATATAAACACCCCTTAAAAGGTAGCATATCAAGCCCCAACTGCTCAGCACAAATGAGGTGTCCTTTTCTGATGAGCAAGGCAGGAGGTGTAGTGATATAAGAACATTACACTAGAAATCTCAAGACTTGAGTCCTGGCCTGCCTGGGATGCTAACTCCCTATGGTGCTTTGAGGAAATCAAAGTACCCCGACGTGGGCTTCAGATTCCCCTTCCCCTGGATCAATACTTTGAAACTCAACTGGCCAAGGACTGCTGTACCAGATGGATGTCACTGCAGCAGGAACAGATTCTCACTGGACATCAGATGTCCTGCTCCCGATTCATGAAGATGCTCTTTCAACTCCCATGATTGGGGTAATGGCATATAGCAAAAGTCTTGAAATGTATATGTCCCTTTTGAACCAACAGAACTAAGGATTTATCCTAAGGGAATCATTAAGGATGGGTGCAGAGTCTTTGCTACAAAGATGACTGAATAGAAAAATAAATGGAAGCAATTTAAATGCCCAAATGTAGGGATCTATTTAAGTAAGTCCTGATTTACCTGTGTAGTGAAATACTAGGCAGCCATTTAAATTATGCTGCAGATTAATATTTACTGGCACGGAAATATGCTTATGATAGGCTGTTGTGTTGTGGCAGGTCTAATCCTATCTTTATTAAAAATGTGTGTAAATACATAGAACAAGGTCTGGAAGGCTTTATACTAAGCCTACAACAGTGGTCTTTCTTTTTTTTTGTGATGTGATCATGGGAGATTTAGATTTTTTTCTTTTTGATTATCCAGATTTAGAAATTGTGGGACAATCAATATATAATTTTTTAAAAATATTTTAAAAACCCATAAAGTTATTTTTCACTGAAAAATGTTCTTCCTTCCTCTCTCCTCTCCCTCCCTTACTTTCTTTCTTCCTGTTCCTAGGTCTGGATAGGATATGCTCCAATTTTGAACATGCTGCTGGGGCCCCAGCCCTCTTGTTCTAAATTGTAGTTTGAACCTTGTGAGTTCTATTCTTAGCCCACCTCCCCACCTATTCACTCCACAATCCCCTTTCCATTCCCTCCTTTAGCTCAACCTTGCATGGGTCCATCGTTCTCTTGAAACAGAGGCTTCAGTGAGTGGCAGGCCTAGGATATATCCTATCTCCACCCCTTCCTTGTATCCCCTCTTTGTGCACACCTACACTTTGCCTAAAATATTCCTTATTTTCAAGAGGAGACAGGGCGCCTGGGTGGCTCAGTCAGTTGAGGGTCCAGCTCTTGATTTTGGCTCAGGTCATCTCAGGTTATGATCTCATGGTTGTGGGATTGAGCCCAGCATGGAGCTTGCTTGGGATTCTCTCTCTCTCATTCTCTCTCTGCCCCTCTCCCACTCATGCACATGTGTGCATGATCTCTCTCTCTCTCTCTCTCTTAAAATAAATAAACTAAAAAAAAAAAAAAAAAGAGATGTTAGAAACCGGCCTACCCAGAGATAGCCTCCCTGGTTCTCTGCTTGTGGGCATCACTGAGGTGCCACGTGAGGGATGGCTTCTGAGGCTGGCCTCAGGGTTACCTGCTCCTTCTTTTTCTTCTTTTCCTCTGCTCCTCACCACCCATCCACTCCTGGACCCAGCCCTTCCCCCTCCTTACCTCACTGTAGGTCTGGCTGGAAGGGAAGAGGGTCTTAAATGTGGATCCAAACCCAATGACATTGAAGAGGCAGGCCGGCATGAGGCTCTTAAGAGCCACCAGCATGGCATCCTGGCAGGCAAGAAGGGGATGTTCAGAATTCAGAAAGGAGCTACGACCTTTGCCACCACACACCAGTGTTCTCATCCCAGCCAGAAGCGGCCTCTAGGCAGGCCTTCCACCCCCCGCCTGCACCCAACATTGCCTTCTCCCTCAGATCTAGAAATTTGCTGACAGGGAGACCAGAGGCTGGACCAAAGCCATCATCATAAAACTTCTCACCCGTGTAGCAAGCCTGACTTCTCAAAGTCCTTCTATTATATTTGCCAGTTCCCTTTTACCTCCTGCTGACCCTGAGAGTTGGGGAGAGCAGAGAATATCCATTCCCTTCTGCAAAAACAAAATCAATGTCTAAGGGAGGCACGTGGCTGGGTCCAGGGCACACAGTTGATGGAACAGGCTTCTGGCTTTCATCCAGGGCCTTCTGCATCAGATGGGCCCCCTCCCCACTGTTAACTAGGGACAAGTCTCTTAGGGACAGTCTCTTCAGCTCATATTTGTTAAATGCCAGGAGATACTTAACACACGTTACTGTATGTAATCTTTGCAATAACCCTTTAGGCAGGCACAACATTATTCCCCTTTTATACAAGAGAAAATTGAGGCACAGAGGGGTGCGATAAGTCATTGGTGAGCATTCTGACAATAGTGGAGTCAAAAACTCAAACATGTGTCACCTTGCCTCTGAAGTTTGTGAACAGTAGAGTCCTAACCTGCTTAACTAGACAACACCAGGAGACCTTGATGAAGGTCTGTTGAAATAAATAATGACAAAGAAGAAAGGTGGAGAGATGGTGGGGGCGGGGGATGATGATGATGATGATGATGATGTTGATAATGATGATGATGATAGAACAGTGCAGTGGTAAATATCAAGCAATTACTATGTGCCAAATCCTGTGCTAAGCACTTTCTATTAATTATCTCATTTAATCTCTTTAACATGCATTACAGCACAGTGGTTAAGAAGATACATTTTGAAGTTAGATGTATGTTGGTTTAAATCTCACTTTTGCCCCATTACTAACTTGACCTTGGGTTAGTTATGTCCCTCCTCTAAGCCTCAGCCTGGCACTTAGTAAACATTCAGTAAATGGTTATTATTACCACCCCAATGAGAAACATATTAATAGCAATGCCTCTGTTTTACAGGTAAGAAAACTGAGGCTCAGGGGCACCTGGGTGGCTCAGTCATTTAAGCGTCCAATTTTGGCTCAGGTCATGATCTCACAGTTCGTGAGTTTGAGCCCCACATCAGGCTCTGTGCTGACAGTTCAGAGTCTGGAGCCTGCTTCGGATTCTGTGTCTCCCTCTCTCTTGGCCCCTCCCCCCACTCTCTCTTCCTCTTTTTCTCAAAAAGAAAAACATTAAAAAGAAAACTGAGGCTCAGAGGGTTAAGAAGTTGCTCTGGATTGCAAAACCTAAGACAGCTTTTAAAACATAGCTCTGAGATCCTTATTCATGTTGGCTCTGCCTTGGCACAGAGCTCAGAAATGAGGGGCTCTCTGTCACCCTCAAGGAGTTTATTGATGGCACCCCAGGGATCTCAGCTGACTTCACAGAGAGACAAACTGTTATATTCCAGAATCCAGAAGGAAGCACTTGCAAGTCTGTCTTGGCAACTTCCACAGCAATACAGCCTTGCAGGCTCCACAGACCTGCAGCCCCTCTCCCATCCCCCTCACAAACATCAAACATTAACATCAACCTTCACCATTCTCTCCGTCTCTTTTTGTTGCCTGTGTCAATACATTTTGTTTCTCTACAAAAGAAGTCAATATCTGCTTATTTTTTTCATTAGCCACTAATGTATATTCCCGCTAGCGGGAGACTCTGCTGATCCATACAGATTGTCTCTGCTCACACCTATTAGAATTTTTAAAGCCATGTTTTTGGCATCGAGTGGCAGCTGAAGAATGAGACCAGCTGCAGGAAATTAAATTGGCTGAACTTTCCCCCTTGGTGTGGCTGTTTGGATTTCTATTCTCTCCCACCTTCCTGAGCCTAGTTTTCCCTAAAATGTCTACCTAATGGCACACAATTAATGCCCCAAGCAACCCCCCTATGGCCTCGTTGTCAGTGGGGAAAGGAGCGTGTGCCTGAGTGATTCCTGTACCTTTTTCTAAAAGGGGCATGTGTAGCAGAATGGATTGTGCCAATGCAAAGCCATTTGTGGAGAGATGACCTTGAGCTCAGTGAGCTGAACTGGAAAAGAGAGCAGGGGAGACTCCAAAGGGGGAAAGGACTGAGAAGAGAGTCAGAGGAAGTCATTGTCTGAAAATTCTAGAGGGTAAAGTTTGGAAAGGTCTTTAGCTCAGGAAATAGATTTCCACTCATAAACTGACTCCCTTTAACTGGTAGTAACAGCCTGGACCACTGAGATGACAAGGGTGTAGAGAATGAGTCCAGGCTCAGCATGAGAAAAAAATGCCATGGTCAATTATTGATGTCTGTCTGGCCTTAGGAGAGAGGAACAAAGGGACGTGTGACATATGTTTGCCCTCCCTGAATTAATCGTTCTTGCTCATTTTGCAGAAAGGATAAATGAATCCCAGAGTTGAGAAGCCACTTGTCCAAAGCCACATAGCAGGTCAGTGGCAGAACTGATCCCAAAACCCAAGCATTGCTCTTTCTATTAAGCCATGCAGCAGAAATGACATAGAGAAGAGAGCTTTTCTCAGTAAAAGAGTATTCTAATACCCTACCAGCAACCTAAGGAAAATGAGCACTGATCCAAGATATGGGAGGCTTTGACTTCCTCATTAGCCCTGTGGTGCTGGGGAGAACACCTGGCTTCTTGGGGACTTAGTTTCTTTACCTGGAAAATGGCAGGAAAAAATGACTTAAATGCTAAGAGCTATCATAAGATCCCATGATACTTAAGAATAACTGAAGAGATGTCTTAAAAACTGATACAGCTATGGAATGAAATACACATGACCACACAGTCCTGGAGCATACTTCAGCAGAACTATGGACAGCTCCCCATTCTAATTCTTGCTTTTGATGGCAGACAAAGGTGGGGAGAAGGTGAAAACTAGTCCTGTACCTCAGCGTCTAGAGGCCTCAAACAGGAGCTTGGGTCTCATACATGATTGCTCAGGCATACTTCAAGATTAAACCTAGTCGTGGAAAGCCTGAGGAGATACCTGGCATCACAGATCCCATCTAACCCCTCCCCTCCTTGCCAATCCTGTTGCCCTGGGAACAAGAGTTTGCTCCAGAGACAAACTAGGGGGAGGGATGACATTTCAGGTGACAGCAGCAGAACTGTCTCTCTTCCTGTTCCCGCATCCTTCATTTCCTCGAACTGTGAGACTTTACCCAGTTCAATAAACAGCAACTGGGGGCTTTTTATGGGTAAGTACAGAGCGAGGCTCCATGGGGAGAGATAGATGAGAAAGATCTGGTCCTTTCCCTTAATGAGTTCATAACTCCAGCAGAGGAGACATACATCTCCACAATGAAAAATACAAAGGAGAGTTAGATAATGCCATAATCGAGGTGAATAATCTTCTGAAGGAGAGGAAACGCTTCTGGATATGTGTGTGTGTGGGAAAGTTTATCACTCTTCTGTACTCCTTCAGAACTTCCCACTGCAGTGGGACCATGCTCCCAGCTATGACTGGTTAGCAGGGCTGCTCCCTCACTCGACTGTGAACCCCTTGAGGCCAGGAACTACATTTACAACCTGTTGTCTTTCCAGATGGCCAAGCACTGGACTTTGCCCATATTAGGCACTTGAAAAAAAAAAAAAAGAATGAACCAAATATTTTCTAGTGGTTTGTACACAGTCCTTAATGGCTGAGGCCATGTGCAATGAATCTCTGATGTCAGGTGGTAGGAACAGACAGACATGAGTTTGATCTTAGACCACACTAGCTGTGTGACTTTGGGTAGGTTACTGAAATTTTCAGGATTGGCTTTCCCATTTGGAGAATGGTGATAAGAGGGCCAACCTCACGGGATTATTGTCTGGATTCAACACCACGCTGTGCATTAAGTGGCTGGTATTGTATCTGGCACATAAACCTGATGCTATGTGAGTTCCCTCCTCTCTTCTCTGTGCCTCTCTCCACTCAGTACCTGGTGAGATGTCTCAGCCCAAGCAGGCACTCAACAAAGGTTTGCAGAGTGCCAAGGAAAGCTATTGATGATGACTTTATCCCTTGGTAAATGGGCAACAGTTCTACCTCTGCTCATCCATTTCAGGGTTTTATTTGGGGAACAAGTTGAGTTTGGGTGTCTGTGTTCAAATGGATTTTAGAAAGTTGAGTTGTTCCTTTTAGTCCCGGAGTAATTTAGGAAAGTAGTTCAGGTGTGGAAGGAGGGCTGTTTGGAACAGAGAGTGCTGAGGAAGCTGGTTCACCCTGAAGCCCTAAATCCCGGGGCATGGGTCCTCTTATAGCTACCTTGACACGGTGGATGTTGGTCCCACTCATGCTGCCACTCCGGTCAATGAGGAAGATAAACTCCCCATGGGTCTTTCTCAGGTTCGGCTGGACTGACTGGAGGTCGGGACAGAAGTTGAGCATGATGACCGAATGGTGGAGGATGTCCTTGTGGAGACGTTTCCGGATGATTTCTGTCTGGAGGAGAAAGGAAAACTCTCTCACTTGAGCACTCAAGGCGTCCAGAGCTGCTCCTGGGGGCTCACGCTGGTCCCCCATTACTCACCAGGTTTTGTCAAGATCCCACTCATGCTCCGCACGAGAGACACTTCCAGGTCGACCATACCTGGTTCTTCCGTTTGCTAGACTTTCACAGTGGCAACAAACAGCAAGCATAGACTTTGGAGGCAGAAAGACCGGGGTTTAAATCCCAGCTCTCACCGTCCAGCTGTGTGATCTTGGGCACGTCCCTCCTCTGGGTCTGTTTCTTCATTTATAAAATGGGGCAAATGGCATCCCCTTCTCAGGGTGGTTATGGGATGGACACGTGCAGGACCTCAGCTGAGAAGTGTGTCTCTGGCTTTCACCCACAGCGTCTAAGCCACTCCCTCCGGCTCATCTTGGCTGTGAACTTGGTATCCCTGGGTTTACCGCTTCTCTCCCTCTGATAACTTCCTACTCCGTCTTCAGATTTTACCTCTTTAGAATGCCTGCCCGCATCTTCAGGGTGAACTGACTATTGCTTAATTTCCTCATGCATGGAGTGAAGACAAGAGTACTGATCTCACGGAGTTATATGGACTAAGTGCAATGCCCATGAAGCCTGCTGCCTGGCGCAGAGCAAGTGTCTTTACATGGGAGCCACCATCACTGTATCTGCTGCTGTTTGTTGTGGGGACCCAGGCGCTTCTCACATTGCAATGTTTTGCTTACCTGGCTGCCTCCTCCTAGCTTGTACGCTACTTGCAGGCAGGCCATACCTGAGTCTCTTTCCATCTTACCAGGGCTTACCTCAGAGCCCGGTACAAAGATGGACTCAAACATCAAAGGCGGGACAGCACCACACTTCTTTATCTTTCTGTGTGTTCTCTTCACTTGCCCTGGCACGCTGCTGCTGAACCCTGCTTCCAGACTCACCACGCACGCTGTGCCGAATCTTATTTCCTCCATCCTCGCCCTACCTCTCTCTCTCTCCTCACCCCCATTTCCTCTGTCTGCCTCTTCGTCTGACTGTGTCTGCGTGCGCGTGCCTCTTTGTGTCTGTTTCTCAGTGTTTTCATTTCAGCCCCTTCCCCAACTCGGTAGGTGACATCATCATCCACCCAGGTGTGTTCACACCCAAGACCTAGGGCTTGTCCTTGGTTCCTCTCTTATCCTCCTCCCCCCGCCCCCACAGCTCGTCGTTCAGCAAAGCATTGTCAGCTCTGTCGCTGAGATGCGCTCTGAACTTGTCTTCTTCTCTCTGTCTCTACCCCCACCCCCAGCCCAGTTTGGGACCGTGCTGTCTCTAGTCTGGACCTTTAATGCCTCTGTCAACCACTCTTACCTCCCTGTGGTCTGTTCTCTACATAGAGCAGGGAGTGTGATCATCCTTGTCGTTCTGCTGCTTACACAGCTTCCCCCATGCCTTGCACATGGTTATGAAGCCCCCTAGTGCCTGACCCCTGCCTACCTGTCCCCACCATTTTTGCCCACTACATTTCGGCAACGCCGGGCACCTGTTTCCCAGACGCGTCGCCTTTATTCTGCTTTCAGTTCTGTGCACGGTCTTCCATTGTTCACCACTCACCAGGCCTCATTCTCAGACAGGCTTTCTCTAAACACCAGGCTAAGCAGCGCCCATGCTTATCACGCATTATATCCCATCATTCTGCGGTATTTCTTTCTTGGTCCCCAGCCCTCTCTGCCCCTGAACTTGCTCATTCGTTTACTTCTAGTCTGTGCTAGAATGTAAGCTCCATGAGAACAAGGACATGTCATTTTTAGTGTCCTCCCAGTGCCTAGAACAGAGCCTGACATCTCCTGGGGGACATAGTGTTTGTTGAATAAATAAATGAGAAATGAATCTGTGTGGGCACCTATGTGTGCATCTCTGAGTTGCTTTTTTTTTTCTTTCTTCCAGTCTCTGTCTCTACTTGTCTCTGCTTCTCTCTGCATCTGTCTCTTGTACGTGGCGTCTTCCTCTGTCATTTGCCCCCTCTTTGCTAAATCACAGCCTCTGACGGCTTGTCATACCCACTCTTCATGATTGATGTTCACCTTCTGGATGCCTGCCTCCCTCCTCCGTGAGGGATCACGCTCTCCCTCCCACGTGGAGCTCCTTTGCCAAAGGCCACTGCCCAGCCTGGCTTTCCGGAAGACAGAGCCCAAGTCAGCAACAGCCTCATCTGCCAGTGACAGGAGCCCCTTCTGGGAACCTGAGTTTTGCCTCTCAGCAAGGTGGCGTGGGGACCCCGGCTCAGGATTCACCAATGTCTCCTCCCGCTGCCTTTATCCAATTGCAATAAACTCATCTCTTCTTAGTGGCTCTGGGTGATCCCCTGTCATCCCCAGAGCTCACGAGAATACAGGGTACTTGCATAACCAACCCAAGGTGGCAAATTCTCATTTGCTTCCGCCCTCCCGGGGCTAATTGATTTAATCTTGGCAGGCAGAAGAGCCCCAGGCCTGGGAGACCCACTGCCCCCACTGTTGCCCACATGCTACAGTCCTCAGAGCTTGGGGACACCCCCACTCTGAGAACCTGGCCCCAGCCTCTTCTCCGAACTGACTCATCTGGGTGAGGGAGCCCCTCTGGGAAGGCAGATGTTCCCAGTGGGGTCCCTAACATGCGACGACAGGGGCAGTGAGCTACTGACCCTTTCCTTTCGCCATCCCTCCTGCCCCCCACCAAGCAGGCCCTGCCAGGGGGATGTCTGCTGAAGGGGTTGGCACGAGCAGGGAAGGGTCTACATATTCCCATGCCCTCCCCCTCTGCCATGGTCCTCTGCCAGTCAGGGAGGGGCTCTTAGACCCAGCCAAGCCGCCCCCACAGGGTTGACTCTGAGTCCTTAACCTCATGTCACCAAAGCCAAGGGTCTTCCCTTCCTCTCAGCTGAGTGGTTCTTCTTGGGTGCTAAACCTCAGCGTTCTCGTCTAAAATGGGGATACCAGAAAAAGAAGCGTGCCATCGTCCTTACACCTGCCTTGGCATTCAGGGCCTGGCTTGGTGTGCAGAGCCATGAGCAGGAGAGGATGCCGGCTCAGCCTCCTACCAGCCTTCCCCAGCTGCGCCCCCTCCCCCCCCCCCTTGCTGAGGCCTTCTCACACTGACACTTCATGGGGGGAGGGGGCGGGCAAGAAAGGGTCTCCTTCCGGCTTTCTCTGCTCTGCCTTTATTCTTTAGGTAATAGTTGCAAGGATCTCAGAGGAAGGAAGAGCAGGAGACCCATTCAGCAGATGGGAAAATGGAGGCCCAGGGGTAAAGGTGGGACTGAGAGGGCACCTGGGGGCTCCTTGGGATGAAGTGACCTGGAGAAGACCAAGGTTGTTTCTGCCACCAGCCTAGAACGTCGCCTGGCTTAGGCACCTCGGTGGCATTAGGAGAAGGTGGGCTGGCAGGAGGCAGGAGGACAGGGTGCCTGATGGGTGACGGGGAGACAGAGTGACGGCTGCGTCGGGACATCCATGTCCCAGCAGCGCCCCAGCCACAGACGGAAACAGTGATCAGGATGTGCCAGCAGCATGCTGAGGGAGGGACCCGGGCAAGCCACCCTCTTCCCTTGCTCAGCATCCTCATGGGTCCCATGATGACCGAGCCCCCAATGTCACCCCAGTTCTGCCGCCGCTGACTCGGCTTCAGCCACACTCACCTGTCTCTCTGCACTGCTGTCCTTCTTCATCCCTTTAATGAAATCCGTTCTTCCCTTCAAGTGCTGCTCAAACTCTCCCAGGGTCATGTCCCCTTTCTCCGTCAGGACGTGCGGCATGTGGGGCTCTGCAGAGATGAGATCAACTCTTGGCACTTGTCCAAGTGGGAGGGCAAGGCCGGGGGCCTTGGTTTAGGAGGAAGATCTTCATGGAGTGGGGAGGACTCCCAATGTGGGGAGGGGGAGGGAACCCCTGGCTGCCTGGAGTGGCATGGGGTCTCAGGAAGACTCCTCTGTCAGGCAGGGGAGCCTAGTGGCCATGGAGAACTCACATCCTTCTCTGGGCCTCAGTTTACCCATCTGTCAAATGGGGGTGAGACTGGGCTCTGATCTTTTCAGATCCTGACATTTTATGAAGCCTTCAAGAGACAAAAGAATTGTTCTCTGAGGGTTCAGAGCTGCGAGGGTCTCCCTGAGCTTGGGATTTCAAAGGTTACCTGCTCAGCTGGCCTGGGGGCCAAGTTCCCCATTGGGTGGATGAGACCCCCAAGGCCTCTGGAGCTAGAATCCGGCAGGAGGCACTCAATTCCGCCAACTAGAGTCAGGTTTCCAGGAGCCACTATTGCTGGTTTCCTCTCTGCTGCCTGCCCGCCCCCCCCACCCTCTCCCGGGCTGGCAGCGTATCTCTGCCCCACAGGATCAGCGCCTCCTCCCTCCCACAGGCCTCCCAGGGGCCCCGCCTGGCGCGTAGTACCACTGGGGTGGATGAGGATCTCCACTGGCCGGTCGAAGGTGTGCCTGTTGGCCAAGGTGATAATGATGCTCTTGGCCGAGCGTGCAGATGGGGCAGCATCAGCTCGGATCTCGTGGGTGGGACTCTCCACCCCTGAGTGGCACAGAAACATGGAATAAGCTCAGGAGTCTCAGGAGAAATAGGGGCTCCGTTGGGGACAGGAAGACCCGTGTCAGAGATGAGGGGCTCCTGACCTGCTGTGCAACCATGGACAGGCCTCCTCAATTCCCCCATCTGCAAAATGGGGGCTTAGACTGGTGATGTCTGTGGCCCTTCCTGCCCTGACCTCAGGATCCACTGGGGTCGAAGGGTGGCTTCCTCGTAGTGCACATAAAGAAAGCAAGAGCTCAAGGCTCGATGGCTGGGCACTCTGTAAATGCCATCACGCTGCTCTGGGAGAACACTCATTGACAAGAGACTGCGTCCTTGTGTCCCTTTAAAACCTTGAGTGGGCTGGGGAGGGGAGCCATCAGAACAATAGTCCCCAACTCTGGTTGCATGTTAGAATCGTCTGGGAGCTCTTAAATATTCCGGTGTTCAGGACACAGCCCAGACCACTGTCATCAGCAGCTCTGGGTGGGATCTGGGTGGTGGGATCTGAAAACCCCCCAGCCGATTTGACTATGCAAGGGAGCCATTGAGGTGGGCATGGGGGCAGCCTTGAAGCCTGTCGTTGGGAGAGGCTCATCTTTGGGCCACACGTTGGGGAGCAGGAAGTGGGGGTCCACGAAGCTCCATGTGCTTCTGGGCGGGTCAGCTTCCCTGCCCTCGCCCTCCTCTCTATCCCTGGCAGCTTTCAGCTGGAAGCCCTCCCCGCCTCCAGGCCTCAGGTCTTTCCAGCCCCGATCCAGGTCTGGGTGGCCCTCTCTCACCTGCGAGCAGGCACGGCCCGCGAATCTCCAGCTGGAAGTTGAACTCGTATTCCATGGGGTTGGACACATCGGTGTCCAGGAGAGTTGCCAGGCACAGCTTGTTCCAGGAGTCCAGGGCCCGGGTGCCGAAGCAATGCTTGTCTTTGCTGGGGAGGTGGCCAAGAGGAGGAGGAAGTGGAAGGAAGGAAGGAAGGAAGGAAGGAAGGAAGGAAGGAAGCGGCAGGAAGACGGAAGAAGACAGTGAGTCCCAAGTGGCCTAGGCATTCCCTGCAGCCCAGCCCGAAAGGGGGCTGAGGAGCCTCCTCCCACCCCACACCCTTACTCGGCCACGGGACCTGACCCCAGGGAGAGCCTGGACTCTGACATGAGGCCCAACGACTCACGGTGGATGGGCCAGGCGCCAGGCCTGGTGCCCCAAAGCATTGGCACCTGTCGTTCTCACCACCTCCCGCAGAAGAGGCATCAGGGCCCCCAGGGCCCCCATTTCCCATATGGGAAAACAGAGGCTCAGCAAGATGTAGCGGCTAACCTAAGCTCCCACAACTAGCACTTGGCAGAGAGCGTGTCCTCGCCGGGTGAGTCTGGCCCCACTCTGAGGACATTCACACAACGTCACACCATGTCTCGGATCCCTGCTCTTCCTTGTGAGCCGGGGGCGCCTTGCCCAAGCCGCTTCTCCAAGTCTGGGTTTTCCATCCATTAAATGCGGATAATAATGACAGTGAGTTGCTCAGTGAGTCACCTGCTGAAGGCTCAAGTTCCCAGGCTCTCTTTCTGGGTCATCCCCCACCTGTCTTTGACCCTACTGTATCCCCCACCCCTCAGGGTCACACCCTCTAAGGTCTTTGTTCTACGTGCTTAATCTGCAGGTCTCCTTGTAAAGCACCCTGTGGTGTGTGTGTGTGTGTGTGTGGCCCATCACTTCCCTTGTTTTGCTCACTGCTGTTTTTTTAAGCTCTGTCCAGGTGTGCTGTGCAAACCAGTCTTTTCTGGGACGCGTGTCACCTGGGGGCATCTGTAATATTGTACTTCTTCTCCCTGCCTCCCTGGGTTAACAGATGACATGGCAGGTCTGCATCCCTTTTGTGGACTTAGGAAACAATGTCTCTGGGGTTCATGGGTCAAAGGACAGCCGCTGTGTTTTACCAGATTGCTTTCCAGGCTGCAAAGTTTCCATTTCTGCCAGCAATGGACAGGAGTCTCCTCCTTTCGGCACCCTCACTAACCCTTGGTATTATTATCTGTTATTCTTATTTTTTCTCATGTCACTCTGTGTGCACAGCTCCGAGGTTCCTGGGGATTTGATGCAGGCTGCTCCTGAGAGCGTGTTTTACTCTGCCTGCTGGAACGGGCAGGGATAAGCTTCTCAGGGCCTCCTGGGCCCCTTGTTCTTCCATCCACCGAGGTCTTGAGTGTCCCCAGCTCCGGTAGGCCCCGTGTCTCAAACACAGAAGACTTGGGGCCAATGTCAGCACGTACAAAGACAGCACACAAGCTGGTGTTCCTGGTCTGAGACTGGCTGGTGCCTCAAGTTTCTGTGCTGTGACAACAGGTGTCCTCACTTAGGCTTCAAGACCTTATACAGTCTGACTCCCCATCATCCCTCTGACCTGTCTCGCACTCTGCTAGATGTTTTAGCCTTCCGGCCGCTCCTCCAACACATCATGCCCGCTGCTGCCTCAGGACCTTTGCACTTACCCCTCCCGCTGCCCTCTGCACAGAATGTTCTTCCTCCAGCGTATCTCCACCCTCCCTTTCTTCAGATCATGCTTCAAATGTTGCCTAAGCTGTCCTTTCTAGCTAAAATAGCACTCAGTCTATCCTCCCTAGCCTCTACAGCATTTAGCTTCATAGAACTTGCCTAACATATTACATGTTATGGGCTTATTTCTTTATTAACTGTCTGCCCCCCCCACCCCCCTTCTGCTGTCAGAATGCCAGCCCCATGAGGACAGCGACCTTGTCTGTCTGGTTTACTGCTGTATATTCCCCGCATGCAGAATGGTGCCTGGCACACAGTAGGTGTTTAATTACTGTTCATGTAGTGACTGAAAATTGCACTCGAGGCTCACTCCACACGGGAAGCTGCCGTAACCCTCCCCCCGGCTCAGCCTGAGGTCGGTGGCATCTAGACATTTGCTGACACTGCTGTCTGTGTCCCAATGGGCACGTGTTCCCGGCTGTCCCGGAGTCCTACCAGGGTGTGTATGAAAGTCCTGGATGTATATGGTACATCTTCACGGATTTCAACTTGGCCCAAAGGTATGAGACAAGACTTGGCGGGGGGAGTTAAGCAGTTCAACCGGTCATTAATTGTAAGTGTTATTTTTATGCCAGAGTGGCACAAAGACACTATGGCATAGATTTTAAAAATTCACATGTGAATGATAAAATGTGAGACCTCCAAAGACATCTGAATGCTGCAGGCTGCTTGGCTGCTTGACCGTGGCCTCCTCTCTCCCTGCATGGGAAATGCTCACCCGCCTCAGTCCCCACGGGGTGAGGGGGAAGGGAGGAGCCCCAATTTCAGCAGCAGGTGCCTCAGGCTGTGACCCACCTTCTTTTCCTGTTGGGGGGGGGGGGCACGGCAGAACACAGAGAAACCCTCTTGTCCTGGGCTTGTAGTTTTCCCAGTCCCACCTTCCTAAAACCCCTATTACTGGCTTTTTGTTGCTTTTGGAAGAAATCCAAAGTCAACCAGGGCTACAGGGTGTCCTAAGTGTCTATAGCCTCATTTCGTGTCACCGAGCTTCAATTCTCTGGGGTCTGTCCTTGCTACCTCAGGGCCTTTGCCCCTGCTGTTTTCACCTACAGGAACTCTCCTGTCAGTGCCCACCTCCTTCTCATCACTCAGCTCCCAGCTGAAATATTGGTCTCCGGAACTTGGAGAAGCCTGGCCTGGCCCCTGGCCTTCCAGGGCGGGTTCCTCTTTCATACTGTCAGCCCTGTCATTGCACTTTTCACATCATTAATTATGCATGCAATACATAAGCAATTACCTACGCATCCGTTACGTTATTAGTTGGATAATGATCTCTCCCCCTAAGTCCCAAAAGGGAAGGAGCCATGTTGGTTGGGCGCCCTCTGTATCCCTAACACCAGTACTAGGGTGCTCAGAAAATGCCTCGAGTGCATTAAAAAATAAAGCCTGGAAATTCGAATCCCAAGCTGTCCAAATACCTGAGCTTCCGGCCAGTAGCAGCATGGGGCATTTCAGGGAGATTATTTAAAAAAAAATTTTTTTTTTATGTTTATTTATTTTTGAGAGAGAGAGAGAGAGAGAGTGTGAGTGGGGGAGGGGCAGAGAGAGAGGGAGACACAGAATCCCAAGCAGGCTCCAGGCTCCGAGCTGTCAGCACAGGGCCCGTCACGGGGCTCGAACTCACGGACCGTGAGATCATGACCTGAGCCGAAGTGGACGCTCCACCCACTGAGCCACCCAGGCGCCCCTCAGGGAGATTCTTAAGCGAGCAGAAGGGAGCAATTATCCGGGTGGTGGCTACTGTACCACCAAGCCTTGTCTTCTCTCCTCTCTCCCCGACCCCACACTTCCCTGCCTTCATCCACCGCCTCCCTGCTGCCACCCGAGACTCTGCCCTGGGCTGGGCAGGGCTCCTTACCCTTGGGCCTGTTGGCTGGAGGGGCCAGCGCTCTCGGTGCAGAACTGAGGCACGGTCGGGGCGCAGACAGCAGGCAGCAGGACCCGCACAGCCCCGCTGGGCAGCGTGGGGAGCTCCGAGGAAGTGCTGACGAAGATGGTGACGTTCTCCATGGGGACAATGGTCCCCAGGTTGACCACGAACAGGACCCGCTCCAAATCCTCATCCAAAGCCACCTTCCCCGGCGGGCAGGAATGAGGGATGACGGAAACCCCCTCTTGCAGAGTGGTCCCTAAGTGACAGGCCTGGAGTCAGCAGCTATGCACGTATTATCTCTAGTCCCCTTGAAGTGGGGTAGGTTTGAGAGCCCATTTTGCTGATGGGAATATTGAGGCTTAGCGGCGGGGGTGGGGGTGGGAGGGGTGCAACTCGCCCAAGTTACTAGGCAAGTAACTAACTCTTTGGCCCGGGATCTGAACCCACGTGGGTCCGAGGCCAGGCTGGAGTACTTCCCACTGGCACCCTGCTGGGAGTGGGGGGCTGGGACCCACACAACCCGGACAGAGGCCACGCCCCCATCCGCAGACCCTGCTTCCCCTCAAAGAACCACATTTCAGCATCCCCCCCCACCTTTGGGGCAGATGCCTTTGTTCATGAATATTGCTGTTGTCTGAGAGGCCCGTTCCCTCGCCCCTACTTGGCCAGCCTCACGCAGCCACCAGCCCCTCCACGAAAGCCTCTCTGGTCCCCAGTTGGACCCTCCTTCCCTCCTCGGACGTTACGCAGACCCCTTCTGGCACAGCTGCCTTCCACCTCCTGTTGTGGCTCCCCTGACGCGTGTACAGCTTTTCTTCCAGACTGCGAGCAGCCCTAACAACTTGGAGGCAGCTTGGTGTCTTGCCCACAGTGGGTGCTCATTCGAAGCTTCTTGACTGTCTTAATGATCAGGTGAACAAATGTCACTTTGATCACAGATCCAATGGTAAGAGTCTCTTATGTCGCATGATCCTTGGTCTGACTTCAACTCCTGACTTGTCACTAACATGCTGTGTGAACTTGGGCTGAGACAAGTTCAAGTGAGACACTGCATGTAGAGGGCTCACCCCAGGGCTTCCCCTCAGTACATGTTGGGGATGGCTTTCCTTTCCTTTCCTCTCTGGGATTCCTTTCTGGTCTTACTCTCCCACAAGCTCAGACTGCATCTGGGCACCTGCGTGTTTCGTATGTCTCCTTGGTGGTCATGGCCATCGATAGACCCCAGACCTGCCACCCGGCCACCCCAGGGATCCCCCTTTTCTGCACCACCCGGCCTGGGTGTTGCCTGAAGAATATATTCACAGCCTTAACTTCCTCTGAGGTCCTGGGCCATGCTGCGAGGTTACCGCACTCACGCTGTCCCCTCAGATGGCACAGGGAGGCTGTGTGGGCCCTCTCTGTGCCTCAGTATCCTCAATAGCAGGCATCCGCAGCCATGATTTGGGTACTTACTCTGTACCAGAGACTGCTGTCTCCACAATCATGTCTCTGTTCGGCTTTGGATGCATACGATTATTTGTTCCATTTTACGGATGAAGTGTAATTTTTTCTTTAAGCCCATACCAGTTGCAACAGGATGGGGAGTCAGACCCTGGTGTGATTCATTCCACAACCTCTGAGCTTAATGGACACGCTGTTCTGCTCTGTAGAGGCAACTTAGCAACGCTTTTGTCGCCTCCTTTGATCCTCACTCTGCTTTTGAGGTGAGAGAACAGGAATGAGGTTCAGAGAAGTAAATTATTAGCCTGAGGGCACACAGGATTCCTGACTCCTAGTTTAGTGCTCTCTCTACCCTATCCCACTGTTGTCCTTTCAGACTGCTTGAGACCCCAGCCAGACCCAGGCCCTGCCACGGCCCTTCCGTCCTCCTCACCTGTGACATTTGTGGCTCGGATGCGGGTGCCATCAAAGTGGCTGCTATCCATCTTGGCTTTGTCCTTGATCTGTACTGTCACGACACGGTCGGCAATGACCGCCTCAAAGCCGATCACTGTGGTGTATTCATCCAGTGGGTACACAAAGAGGCCTGCCAGGGAAGGGCCCAGCATCACGGAGGGTCCCAGCCCCACCCTGCATCAGCATCACAGAGGGCACCCAAGCCTTTGACCTGCCAGATCGATGGTTGGTTCTCGCTGTCACAGAGAGGGTGCCAGAGGACTCTGGCTGGGACCTTGTGGCTCTGGAGCCACGCAGGCAAGTGCAGCAGAGGAACTGTGGGAACAGTGGGGCGACTGGAAAAGGGACATCTGCTCCCCTGTCCCAGCTGACTGTGCAGGCACATGAGACCCATGTGGCCAGGGCTTTTGAGTTTTCAAGACACAGTGGAAATCTGGATTTTTATGTGACCTATTCTGCATGCTGGGACACTGGAGGAAGAAGAACCTTAGAACTAAGGTTCTAATCCAGTCCCTACCACCTCTCTTCGCCTGGTGATTTTGGATAAGACATTTAGCTTCTCTAAGCCTCCCAGCCCCATCTGTAAAATGGGCTCAGTAGAGCCAAACTCATGAGGTTGTCATGCAAATGGAAAAAGTAGCCACCATTTATTGAGTTATGTGCCCCAGAGTGTGTGCCCCGTGTGTTTAGACCTTAGTGCCTCCCAGACTCTAAGAGCACATGAGTCACCCTGGGGGTCTTGTTAAAAGGCAGATTCTGATTCAGTAGAGGGATCAAGGCTATATCTCATTTAACGTGGCCACGAACACCAGGGCGGCGCAATGCCTGGCTGATGGTGAGCCTACCCCGGCTCCCATCCCTCTGAGCCTCAGTTTCCTCATCTACGAAATGGGCAGAGGCTGGTTCTTCCCGCACGTGGCATGCCAAAGGACCATCCTGACATTGGCCCGTTGTTTAGTCTCCTGGGTCCCCAGCAAGTTCTGTTTTGTCACCCTCTGGAGATTTTCCTAAACAGATGACCAGGGTGAGCCACGCCTAAGAGTGGGAGCTCCTGGGTTTGCATGGAGTCTTGACGACTCTCCTGCTGTGGGGCTCCCTGAGAAAGTTGGGTCTGGCCATTTGATGCGGGTGGGCATGCCCATGTGGGACACAGGCAGTCCTGGGACAGCTGGTGGGGGTTGACCCCAAAGCCCGACCTGATTTGCTACTGGCTCTGACACCTCTGGGGGCAGAAATGTCATTCTTATTTCTCAGATGGGGAAACTGAGACTCGGAGAAGTTACATGACTTGCCCTATGTCCATCGGCTTGTGTGTGTCAAAGTGAGGAAAAAACGTTGAGAGCAGGGTGGCCCTGGGGCAGCCATAACACGGGTCCTCACCTTGAAAGGGCTGGGCTTCCAGGTTGCCATAGGTGAGAGAGGCCGTCAGCCCCAGCGCGTAGCCACTGACGAAGGAGGTGACATCGGAGGCGGTGAGGGGCAGGGCTGCCCCTGTGAGCTGGTTCAGCAGCCCAGGCATCCCGCTGGCTACTCAGCCTTCAGACCCTGCAAGAAAGAGACAGGAAGGACAGGAAGTGGGGAAACCCCACCCCCATCCCTTCCCAAACCAGTTCTCCACTTCAGCCCCCACAGGCGGCCAGCACACTATTCTCTCCATGTTCCCCACACGCTTCCCGGGTGGTGACCCCTGCTATCTCTCAAGCACCCCTGAGAGAAGTGGGAATTTCATTTCCCTCCATGTCACAGCAGGGAAACTGAGGCCTGAAGACAGGTGACCCGCTTGGGCTTACTCAGCGAGATGGGGCACAATCGGGGCTGGAGTCCAAGCAGGCTCACGGCCAAGCTGGAATCCTCCCCGGCAGACGGTGCTCCCCTAACTCTGGATGGGAGTCCGGGGCCTTGGGCTCTGACCCCATCCCTATGTCAGTCCCATAATCTCTGAGCTGAGGCTGCTTCCTGTGCAGCATGAGGGAACTGAAATCGCTCACCGCATCCCCCCTTCTCTGATTTCAGGGGGTGTCTGAAATGAATCTGCCCACCACCAGCAGCCCGGGGTTGTGAGGGGAGTGAGGAACACCCCCAAAAGAGACTCAGGTGAAAGGGGCCACCCCCCCTCCAGGTGTGCAGGTCAAAAGCCTGGGAGTGATTCCTGGCACCTCTTTTTCAGCACCCCCCCATCCCCAGGCCATGGCCAAGGCTTGTGATTTACCTCTGGAAAAGCGGTGGCATCCATCGTGCCTTCGCCTCCCTGACACCTGCACCCTCATTCCAGCCACCACCGCGTCTGTCTGGACCGAGGTGCCCCATTGGCCTCTTGAATCTACTGTCACCACCCCCTCCAGCCATTTCTCTACTCAGTGGCCACGCCCCCATAGCAAAGCACCAGTTGGTTTGGTCTCTTTCCCCCACCACCCTGCTCCTGGGGCAGAGACGGAAACCCTTAGGCCCGCCTAGGGCCTGTGCAGTCTGGCCCTGCAGACCTCTCCCGCTGGTCAGTCACCACGTCTGCACCCAGCCTTTGGGACGCTCCCAGGCTTCCAGTCCATTCCTCAGAGGTATCCTGTGACCTCCCACCTTTGTTCTGCTGTTCACCCCCTGGAAGATTCACCCCACCACCCACTTTAAACTAGTAACCTCCTGGGGCACTTGGGTGGCTCAGTCAGTTAAGCCTCTGACTTCGGCTCGGGTCAAGATCTTGTGGTCTGTGGGTTCGAGCCCCGCCTTGGGCTTGGAGCCTGGAGCCTGCTTGGAATTGTGTCTCCCTCTCTCTCTGCCCCTCTCCCGCTTGTGCTCTCTCTCTCTCTCTCAAAAATAAATAAACATAAAAAAAAAAAAAAACTAGTCACCTCCTTCTTGTCCTTCAGTGTCAGCGGAGGGTTGCCCCACAGGGAAGTGACACCACCTGCGCCCAGCGTCCTTCATTCGTCTGCCTCCGCAGAGACAAGTCTCTTTCCCTGAGAGCAAATGTATCCATTTGCAGGGATACATTTTGTTGTGTGACGTTATTTTGTTGCTGTCTGTCATCCCATTTACAGTGTGTGCTCCTGGAGGGATAGGCCGTGTCTCTTTGTGCTTCCTATTGTACCCTCAGTGCTGATTAAACCGATATGAGAACGGATGACTGTCGTCACTCCATCGCGAAGGACCGAGCACTTCACGGGGCAGTGATGTGTCCATTATCTACTGGGCTCCCAGGACCCTCCTGGGTAATCCCTGGTCTTGAAGGGTGGGGTGGGAACGGGAAGTGCCAGAAGCCGAGCTCTCCAACCAGCCTGACGGCAGGGCCCGGGCGGTGGACGGATCGGGACTGCACGGTGGTGACAGTGAAGCTTCTTGTCCTCCCGCTTTTATGTAATTTGGCCTTAAATAAAAGAACCTGGGGAATTGTCTGTTGGGGAATTGCCCTCGACAGGCCCCCTGGGAAAAGAACTATTGGGGAAAGAAAATAAGGTTCTGCAAGGAAATTGCACGGCCCTACATTTAACCCTTGCCACCCCCTATAAAGACTCCTCCACCTAAAGGAAGGATAGCCCCATGTATCTCCCAGCCAAGGAGAGACAAATGGAGTTGAAAGCCCCACTCCGGCAACAAAGGAGTGTTATCTATGGGCACAAGTTACTCCAACCCCTAGGCCCACTTGGCCCCCAGGAGGCATTCCAGATGATGATTGAACCTAGTTGGTTAAGGTGCAGAATGGTTCATAAGTTCCTAGGTGCATGGTCTCTCTGAGAATGCCTAAGGCGTGGGTTCCTAAGGCCCTCTTGGCCCCCTCCTGGCACCTCAGACCGAGGCGAACACTCTTGTTCTTCAAACCACAAGTGGTTCAGGGAAACAACTAAGAGGTCATGTCCCTGTAACTGTCCCACTTGAGATGTTGAGAGATAGATGACCTTTCATGAAAACAGCAAAGCAAATGCTTTATAGATTATAAACATAGATACGTCATGAAAATAATGTAAGAAATTAATCAATAAGCAAAGGGCAGGAGGGAGCGTTATGAGAAAATAACCATATTATTCCTTAAAGGGTGATCACACACAGGAACATTTTAGAATTAGGTAAAGCCCAGAAAACATAGATGACGCATGCTACAAGGAAATTGCTAGCAAATATAATGCCACGTTTGCCACGATAAAGCGGCCAGTCCAACACACTGCTGTGGTCTGTGTCCACTTTTATTTTTGTTTTATTTTCTTTTCACTTTTTCGCCAACGCCGTTCATCCTTCGGGAACCCCTGGTCCTGCAGGAGCTGGACTCCGGCAGGGAAGCAAAGTCAAAGGGTGGGGAATACAAATTTGAGGTCAAGTTCAAGGCAGGTTTTCCTCCCTGTGGAGCGCGAGCCAAGCAAAGCCCGATCGACGCGTGCTACTGCGCTGCCTTTTCCCAAGGAAGCAAACTCTTCCCCTGCAAGCCTTCCTCATGGCCCTGCGTGGCTCCTCCGGGGCTCCCGCCCTCTCTGCCCAGCAGCAGCGTCTTTATAATTATGTTCTCTCTTGTGGTTCCGGCCCAGACGCCTCTCAGCCCTGCCTTATCGAGGCAGGCTGACTGACGGCAGGAGGCAGATAAGGAGCCAGGAGGGAGCTGCTGGATCCCCAGCCACCCTCTCTCAGGAATGTTCTCTGTCCTGGTGGCCTGAGCAAAGCCTCACCACTCCCAGGGGTAGAACAAGGTGGCGGAGTTCATTTCCTGAGCCGTCTCAGCTGCCACCCACACTCCCTCCCTCCTCCTCCTCAGCCCGGTTCCCTCCTGGCCAGAATATTTGGACTTCAGCTTCAGTCCATCCTGGGGTGGAGTTTGGCCAAGGACATCTTCCCACACAGTCCCTGGTGCCCATCCCGGGGGCACCTTGCCCTGGAAGGGAGGCTTGGATGACAGTGATGGTGATAACAGGGGGCAGACTCACTCAGAACTCACCCCTTTAACAATATCAATACCTTCTCTTCTCAGGAAGAGAAAACTTGAGATTCCTTGGGGCCTAAACAATGCATATTTTTCATGAATTCATCCAGCATTAATAAGCACTTGTTGTATTCAAGGCCCCGAATTAGCCACTGGGGGCACATGAGACACAGCTCTGTCCTTAAGGAGCTTAGATTCCCACGATTCAGCACTTACGATACAACACCCAGGGCTCGTCCCAACAAGTGGAATCTACTCCCGAAGCCAAGACCACACTGTATACACCGTATGTTAGCTAAACTTGATGATAAATTATATTAGGAAAAAAACAAAATAAAAAATAATTAAAATTGTGAAAAAAAAAGGAGCTTAGAATCTCGTGGAGGGGAGATCTGTCGAACATCGAAATTGCAGAGGGGCCCCTGGCTGGCACCTCACCAGCACCATGAAGATTACATTGAGTAATGTATGAAAAGTACCCAGTACCATGCCTGGCACATACTAGGTGCTTAATAAATATTTACGCAGGGAAATGAATGAATGAACGTCGGCTGCTTCCCAAGGACACGAACTCTCAGTGATCACCCAGGTGCTGGGGAGACCGTGGGAGACAAGGCAGGTGTGAGACATAAATTAATGGGAGAGACACATATTAAATAAAGCTGCAAGCCAACAGACTCACAGTCTGACCCTTTCTTGTCACCTTCCCCTGCTGCCACCTTCTTGTAGTCCAACAGTCTATCCCCAGTGGAGCAGACAGAGTGATGCCTTGAAGCCGTGATCCAGTCACGTGACTTGATGGCACAGCCCTCTTGACGGCTCCCTGCATGCCTCCAGGCCCCCCAGGCCTGCTTCCTTCTTCCCATTGAAGACACGACATCCTTCCAGCTCTTCTCCTGGCTGTGCTCTTTTGCAATGGCTGTTCCACACCCAGGAATGCTTTCCCTTAGACATTCCTGTGGCTCGTTCCTTCGCTCTTTCAAGTCTTTGCTCAAAGGGGACTTGTTCGTGGAAGCTTACCCTTAGACTGGCGACCTGTTCGTCCGTCTTCAAGTTCAATCCCTCAACCTATGCTTCATTTATATTTCCCGTAGCATGCACCACTATAATATGATGTAATACAATCTATGCATTACGTTTGCTGCTTATAATCTACTTTCCCTGCACAAAGGCAAGGATTGGGGTCTGTTTTTCTCACTGATATATCCCAAGTGTCTTGAATAGTGCTTGCACCAATGGTAGGTGGTGAATAAATATTTGTTGACTGGATCAATCAACATGTAGTCATAATGTCAGGCTGGCCATTTTGGGGTTCCTCAGCTCTCCCAGCTGAGGGAGAGATGTCTTCTGACCACCAGGCCCAGAGCAGCACCTCAGAGAAGATATTGATGCTAAATCCATTAGACTCTCATCTCAGTGTTTGTATCAGGGCCCCAGATACACCCTCGTTGGTGGCACCAAGGTCCCGCCATCTTGGAGCTCGCCCATCGGTCCATAGTGGATGCTGCTTTCCTGTGTCCCTGAGCCAGCCTCTGGCCACCTCCCATCCCTCAAGCCCACCACAGTGCCTTCTGCGGCTACCACTCTGGAGCCAGCAGGCCCCCTGTATTCTGGGGCTCTCCTGGGATTTTCTCAGAGTCCTTGGCCAAGGACCTTGCTTCCCCTGCAGCCCTAGACAGGAAGGACTGCCTACTCCTTGTCACCCCTCAGTGTCAAGGGTGGGACAGTGGCCTCCTTGGCCTCAGCCGCTGCTCCAAAACCACCATTTTGCTTCTGCCTATAAAACCCCTTCTCCGTGGTGGTGGTTGGGGTCACTGTTGCCTTTTGACTCTGTACCCGCCCATTGCTTGCCATTCCCAAGGTCCTGATCTCTCCCTTCTTTTAGCAAACACTTGGCACCTGGCTCCCATCTTCCTCTGCTCCCCAAACCCTGCCATCAACCAGGTGACTTTAGCATCCACAGGTGTGGTGCATCTCCCGGCCCTTTTATCTCCTGACCCCTGCACCTCAGTAAACTTTGCTTCTGCTCCAGCTCAGCTGGTGACTTCCACTCCCACACCTTGAGCTTGACATACCACCCATGTGTGCCCCATCTCCAAAACCACACAGGCAGCCACATAGGTTGTTCTAAAAACCTCCAAATCTTGGCACGTCTGAGCCCTCTTTTCCTTGTGTTCTCCTTAGCACTTATCACCATACTGTATATTCTTCTTATTAATAGTCTCGTTCGACATGTCTCCCCAGCTCTCCAGGGTGTAATCCCCAATGAGGGCGAGGGTTTTGTTTGAGTCCGTTCACTGCTGCATCCACGACCAAGAGAATAATGCCTGGGTATCGTAGATGCTCAATAAATATATTTGTTTTTGAATGAATGAAAATCACTCCATGGACTTTTTCTATAAAATTTGGCAACAGCCCCTCAGCGGTAGGTATACGCTTAGTATCCCCATTTTATGGATGAAAACACCAATCTCAGAGAGGCGAGGTAGACTGTCCAAGGCCACACAGCCAGAAGGTAAGGGGGCTGAGAGCTGAACCCAGGCAGAAGGACCGCACTGCCTTCTGCGGCTGCACTGCCTCCTGCTTCACTTTCTCCTGGGCTGGGCCATCTCTCTCCATGCGTCTCTTGCCAGCCTCCTCTCCCCTCCATTTCTACTGCTGCCGCTTCCTTATTCTGCCCTGGACCATCTCTACCCTCCCTTCCAGTTCACTCTGTCACCTCGGGTGCGCACACACACACACACACACACACACACATACACACCAGCCTTCTTTTCCCCTGGGCTTAATGGCTCCCCATTGCTCTCGTCTGATAGGGCAGGTCAAACTCTTAGCCTTGCGCCCAGGGCTCTTCCCCATTTGGGTCCCCATCTCTGTCCAGTGTCACCTCCTGCCGAGTTCTCCATCACTGTGTCTCAACCACGCCAACCTTCTCACTGTGCCCTGAACCGGCCAGGTCCTTTCTCACCCTTGGGCCTTTCCCCGGAATGATGGTTGCTTTCTTTTCGCCTTTCAAAGTGCTGTTCAGCATTCAAAGCCCTGTTTCACTGTCACCTCCTCTCTGAAGCCCCCCACACCAACATCCTGGCCCATCAGACACGCCCTTCTCAGCGCCTCCACGGCCTCTGAGCACTTGTCTGACACATCTCTCATCTGGACAGACCAGAACTGCTCGTCGGTAATGCTTGTTGACCCCAAGTGCTGTACGAACAGGGTGCACCTCCTTCTCTGCCTGTGTCCTAGCTTCCTGCACAGGGCTCAGTTCAGAGGAGGGCCTCTAAATGGGGCTACCGGGTTCTAGTGCTTTGTAATCCTCGCTAAAGCTCACACCCACCCTCACTTTATGGGTGAGGGGAAGGAGGTGCAGAGGGGAAGTCTGGAAGCATGTTGGTGAGCGGTCAGGCTGGGTGGGTGGTCAAGCAGCCTTCCACCGGCCAATGCCTGTCCTTTTCTTCCCCAGTTGCTTCCCAGTCCATGCTGAGCACAGGAGAGGCTGGTGAGGGAGGGAGGGTGAGGAGGAGGGAGCACCAGGAGCCTGGGGGACCGGGCTTCAGAACACCGGGCTTCCCCTGGCTGTGATGCCTCTCAAGCTGCTGCCGTGATCCTGACCACCATGAGCTCAGCAGGCCCCTGCATACCAGCCCCCCGCCCCAGCTGCGGGCCCCAGAAGATGCCTCTGGGGAGGCTGTGGTCTGGGCCCCAGTCGTCCTGGAATCACCTGGCATGCAGCGTTCTAGGCTGAGAACACTCTGGGCCATCAAGAACCTGCAGCAGGTGGCGTGAGTTGGTTTACATGTGATGTGGGGACATGTGCAGGGAAAGGAACTGGGAGAAGAGAGTGCGGGGTCCCTGCTTGTCTTCAGTCATCATGACAGGCTGGGGAACGCCTGCATCAGGGTCCTGGGGTACAGGAGAGGGGCCTCCCGCTCACTTGCCAGAAAGGGATTGGAAAGTGGGGGTTGCTTGTGGGGTAGCAGCCGGGTCCTAGGATCCAGAGCATTGCCTGGGTTAGTGTCCGAGATGGCCACTCCCTGGTGGCCTGGGGCCAGTTACTCAGCTGGGCTCTGCCGCTTATATATCGTGTGACCTTGAGCCCCTTACTTAACCTCTTTGTGCCTTAGCTTTTGCATCTATAAAATGGGACCATGATGGTGCCCACCTCCTTAGAAACTGGATGGATAAAGGAGACGATGTCTATGAGTGGTGGGCAGGAAGCTGGCGGGTCCTGAGGAGGCTGGAGGCTTCTCTTCCAGGCCTTTTTTCCATAGAGTCTCCTTGCAAGGCCCCCTTCCTGGACTGGGTGAGCTTGCACAGGCATCAAGCTCGCACAGCTGGGAAGATCCCCGGGTCCCGGCCCAAGCGCCCACCTCTGGTTGTGACCTTGGAGCCAGAACGTGCCCTGTTCCCTTTCTTTCCTAGCTCATATTGTTCCAGAGACAGCATGGCAGGCCTTCTTTCTCCACCTGGAAGGCCGTTCTGGAGACCTCTCCCCTTCCCCCTGGTCAGGTGCCCCCAGATTGTGTCCATGGGGTCGGGGCTTCCCAGCTCCGTGGTCTCAGCCAGGCCTGGGCCAGGCACAGACTGTGAACCCACCAAGCAGTTCTGGCCTTGCCACCCTGCCCACTCACCTTGGGCTGGGGGTCCTCATCGTATTTCCTGTCACCAACTGTCTAGGAAGTCTATGCTTTCATGCCCCTGCTGGGAGCCTGTCCTCCAAGGACCGCCCCACACACAGATGAGCCCCAGTATTCCCTTCAAAGCTGGGGCAGAGTCGATGGGTTCTCAGGCCCCGCTGATTGTCCTAAGCTTCTAGAATTCTGGGGTTCTCACAGGCTGGTCTCCTTCTCTACATCTCCCCCCTTGGGCCCACACCTATGGTCCTGAACTGCCCCCCACCCCCCCCGCCCGCCACCCACCCCAGCCAGGAGGCTGCCAGCTCCTGGCACTGGAGGCAAGGACTATCTCCCCCACCGTCTGGCCCACAGTGGGAGCTCAGCGATGGCCTGAATGGATGGATGGCGTGTGCTCTATCTACCCAATGAATGAATGAATGAGTGAATAATGAATGAAAAATAATGAATGAATGAATAAATAAATAGGATAGAGTGTATCAGGGGTGGGAATAGGCCTCGGCCACGGGTTCATTTAAAGCAGCTAACAGTGAGAGAAATCCCTCTATTTCAACCCAAAGCCTGTAGGATTCCATCCCAGAGCCAGCCGTGGTCTCCCGTTGGGGTGGGGAGTCGGGGCTAATCAGGACAGAGGGCACCCCGGCCTCTCAGTGCTTGGTGTTCCTGCCCTGCCGGGAGACCTGGAGTCCCGCCAGTCCGGATGTCCAGGGCAGTCAGCCCTGCAGGTGGCTGAGGCCCAAGCCGCCCACGGCTGCAGAGGCTTCTGGCTAAGAGGCTGCGACCGTGCCTGCTGCAGGAGGGAGAAATAGACATAACTAAGCCAAAAACTGCGTGTCCCCCAAGCCCTCCATGAGGGCTGTCGGGTTTCTGAAAAGAGTCTTTGTTGTGTACCATTAAGGTGACGGTGGGAATACTTGTGAACAGGTGCCGGATGCCCATTTTCCGGGGGCCCCGTGAGGCTCCAGCCCTGGAGTCTCTGCCCACGGAGGGCCGTTCAGACACGAGCCACCACACCGCCGGGAAAACTGGACTCCGTGTACACGGATTCGGTTTCTGCCCATCTTTCCAGGGCCGCACGTGCAAGGCGAGCCCCCTGTGCTGAGCAACCAGCATCCCTGCGGCCCATGAAAGGTGCTAACCGAACAGTTGTGGCCTTGGCCTTCTCCATGCCTCCCTGTTGCTAAGGGGCTCACGGAACAACCGCGCCGGGAAAGGGCCATTTTAGAATCCACCCCCCGGGCATTTCCTTTCTAGAACTGCTGTCTGGCACTGGGGGCTCCTAGGAAGTTGAAGAGGCACCCTTGGACCGTGCCTCCCCCAGACACTTCTAAGGGTGGAATGACAGGCTGGGAACCTACTTCCTGCTTCTGGAACCTGCCTTGCCTCTTCCTTTCCAAGTCTTTCCCACAGAAACTCAGTATTGCCCTCTGTGTAATGGGCATGTACCGTGGCGATTTATCTCCCAGGGCTCCAGCAAGGATTACAAGTGAGACACTGCATGTAGAGGGCTCACCCCAGGGCTTCCCCTCAGTACATGTTGGGGATGGCTTTCCTTTCCTTTCCTCTCTGGGATTCCTTCCTGGTCTTACTCTCCCACAAGCTCAGACTGCATCTGGGCACCTGCGTGTTTCGTATGTCTCCTTGGTGGTCATGGCCATCGATAGACCCCAGACCTGCCACCCGGCCACCCCAGGGACCCCCCTTTTCTGCACCACCCGGCCTGGGTGTTGCCTGAAGAATATATTCACGGCCTTAACTTCCTCTGAGGTCCTGGGCCATGCTGCAAGGTTACCGCACTCACGCTGTCCCCTCAGATGGCACAGGGAGGCTGTGTGGGCCGAGACAGGGTCCCCAGGCCCAGGTGCCCGTTCTGCCAACCACTCCATATGGGCCCCGGACCGGGACCCTGCAATCACACATGCTGCCAGCATCCGTCGCTTGGGCCCCACACACAGTACACCTAGTGGGACACAAAGATGGGTGGGTGGCTGGCTTAGTGTCTGTCTTTGCCCCACTTGCCCAGCGGTAGGGACCCAAGCTGTCTTGTTCCTTGTTCTATTCCCCAGCACATGAAAGAAGTCTTTAAAAATAATAACAGCTAATACGTACGGAGCAATTAATATCCACCAGGCGTTATTCTAAATGCTTTTCATGCGTTAGCTCAGGGAACCCTCAGGACGACCCTGTGAAGTAGGCATGACCGTTATTCCCATTTTGCAGATGATGAAACTGAGGCCCAGAGTGCTTACATCCCCTGCCCAAGTGCTACTCTCCTAAGCGGTGGAGCTGGGATTTGGACTCTTCACTTTATAGGAGAGGAAACCAAGGCCCAGAGAGGTTAAGGGAATCTCAAGGTCACACAGCACGCTAGCGGCACAGTCCGGATTTGAACCCAAGCCTTCCGGTTCCAGAACGTGGGTTCTTAACTGTGTCGTTCTGCAGCCTCCCAGTCAGATCCAGGTGCCAAGGCCCAGGGAGGGCGCCTGAGAGCCTGCTTGCTATTCTAGAGGCTGTCATCCTCGGCACCAAGTGGCCAGGTTCCACGCCACACTGGCTCCCACCCTTCTGGGGCTCCTTCCCCAGGCTTCGAGCAGCAATGTCGGATCCGCATCATGCCCTCCTCCTACAGAGTCGGCATATTTGAGGCATCTCCCGCTGGGAAATCATCTGAGCTAACAGGCAAACAACACAGCGGATGCGCACAGAGGCCTCCAAATGGGTCTCAGGGGGACGGGGAGGCGGACAGTGCGGGAGAGACTCTGGAAGGTTTGCTGTGTCCCTTTTCCTGGGAGGGCTCCAGGTGGTGAGGAGCCAGCGGAAGGCTAATAGGGAGTGGGGAGGCGGTGGAAGGAGCTGGGTCCAGGATACAGAGTCCCCACTGCCAACCAGGCTTAAGGAGATAGGATTTAGAGGCTCCCGACACTTATCACAAACTGTCCCTGAATCAGGCACTGCGCTAAGCAGTTTATGTGGATTAGCACACTGATTCCTCATGAGCCTGTAGCACTTCTTTTTTTTCTTTCTTTCTTTCTTTCTTTTTTTTTTTTCTGCAGATGATCTGGGTGAACACAAGGGGAGCTAAGAAACTGGCCCAAGGTCACAAAGCTAGTAAGTAACAGGTCTGGGACAGGAAGTCTGGCAGTCTCTTTCTGGCGCCTCTGTGTCTCTCACTGTGCCATTATGGAGTCCGTCCTAACAATATTCCTCACGTTCAGGGGCAAAGGAAAAGCCCTCTCAGAGTGCCAGGTACAAAGTGGGTTGTCAGTACCAGAGATTAACCCAGCTGGGGACGAGAAAGCAGGGAGAGGAGGCCAGCAGCAGAGCCCCCCACCTCGGTCAGCCAGCCTGAAGGTCAAGAGCTCAGGCTCTAGAGTCTCAACAGTTAGGCTCAAAGCCAGGCTCTGACTCGTACCTCTGAGTGACAAGGACAGGTTTCCTCATGTCTCTGAGCCTCAGTTTTCTGATCTGTGAAAAGGGCACAGTAGCAGGTCTGCTTTCGAGTGCTGTCATGAGGCAGTGAAGCAATGCGTGTGAAACACTGAGCCCAGTGCCCGGCCCAGAGTAAGTGCTTCCTGTGTCTGCACAGGTACGTATCATGGCTGGCCTGGAGCCGTGTGAGGAAGACAGGGCTGGCTCTTGAAGGTGAGTGGGCAGCTTTGGCCTTGCGGGGGAAGATGGGGTGAGGGGCAAACCGGGTCAAGGTCAGACCTCCCGACAGGCTCTTGAAGAATCTCTTAGAAAACCCTTCAAGGTTCAAAGAATTGAAAATGATGGGGGCTCCGTCGGTTAAGCATCCGACTTCAGCTCAGGTCATGATCTCGTGGTCCGTGAGTTCAAGCCCTGCGTCAGGCTCTATGCTGACAGCTCGGAGCCTGGAGCCTGCTTTGGAGTCTGTGTCTCCCTCTCTCTCTGCCTGTCCCCCACTCTCTCTCTCTCAAAAATAAACATTAAAAAAAATTTTTAAAAGAAAATGATGGAGTTTACAGTAGTGAGGGCGTTCTAGTCTCTGACCAATTTACCCTTTTAAATCTACCATTGTTCCATAAGAGTATGAATAATGAGCATCGAGCCTTATATGGAGTGATTTATAATATACTTTCACATCTGTGAATTAAATTGGAGCTCTGTGAGTTGGGGCAAAATAAAGATTATTATACCCATTTTAAGGATCAGGGACTGAGGCTCAGAGGGGGAAGTAACAGGGGAATTGGAGCTCCTATGGCAGAGCTTTCTCTATGCTATGGGCTGAAGGTCTGTGTCCCCGCAAATTCAAAGCCCTAATCCCCAGTGTGACGGTATTTGGAGATGAGGCATTTGGAAGGTAATTAGATGTGGATGAGGTCATAAGTGTGGAACCCCTTGATGGAATTAGATGAAAAGAGGAAGAAGCCAGAACTCTCTCTTTCTCCTCACCATGTGAGGACACAGCACAGCTGTCTGTAAACCAGGAAGAGGGCCCTTACCAAGGAGCCAACCATGCTGGCATCCTGATCTCAGACTTCTGGCTTCCAGAACTGTGAGAAGTAAATTGCTGTTTGAGCTACGCATTCTAGGGTACCCTTGGTAAAGCAGCCTGAGCTGACTGAGACACTATGAAGGCTCTCCACCTGCTTTGCTAGGCTGGGCTTCAGGGTTGGCAGAAGATGAGTCCACTGGCCGTGAGGTATTCAGTGGCCAGGGCTGGGGGCTAAGATACCCAAAGGGATTCAACCCAAGATAACTCTTCTTCTTCCCCCCATTTTCTGTTTGCATTCTCATAAAGGCTATTATGCTCCTCTCTGAAGAAGCCCACATGTGATCTTCACATTGTTGGGCAGACTTTTCCAGTTCTCTGGGCACTTGGTAGGCTGTCTTCTAGAAGGTATGGCTGTGTGTCTTGTTAGGACCAATGAACTGAGTGAAAGGGAGGTGTGTCAATTCCCAGGAGGAAGCTTTCAAAGCTGCTGCGTACTTGGCCATATCTTTTTCCCTGCCACTGTGATCATGGGGACACATGTCTACAAGGAGCCTCTGTTATCCTGGACATAAGAGTGACTATATTATGTGACAATATGCATGACCCACTTTGATGTGCAGCAGGAGCAAGAATGAAAACGTTGCTGCTTTTTACTGCAGCACAATCTAACTTGGCAAGTAGAGCCATAAATGTTTGGGTCTCTGAGCAAAGACGATGGTCCAGAGACAGAAACCACAATATTGGGAAGGGAGTAAGAGATGGGGGAGGGGGGATTGCCCAGTGGGTCCACTATAATATAATCTCCATGAAGGCAGAGATTTTTGTATGTTTTGTTGACAGTTATATCCCTAGTACTTAGCAGAGTGTCTGGCCATCAGCAGGTGCTCATTAATGCTGAAAAAACAAATGAATGACCTCCATATTTGCCCAATAATTGGACCAGAAAGAGACCACTCCACTGAATCCACTGAAGACAGGGACCAAAATTTCATATGAAATTGTGAGTGAAAAAAAAGTTTCAACTGGGATTTTATTTTGAAAAGTAAAACTAAAAATATGAAAATAGAATCTTATATTGGACCAAAATGAGATTATAATTACAGCCATGTGCTAAACCTTCCAATGACGAAGAACAAATCAAGTATTGATTGGGCGGCGGCAGAGGTGGGGAGATAAATTTTTTGTGCAAAATCATATGCTAGCATGATATGACATTTTCTCATTTCACATTTCTCCATCACAGAGTGACCATTCAAGTTCTCTAACCATGAACTCATTGTTGCCAGTTTCCCCTTCTGTTATTTTCTGGTCTACCTCTGCTGGGTTCTCATTTGTCTGTGGCTTTGTGTGAGATGAGAAGAGAGGAGAACCTTTCTTGGTTCATTAAATCCTACAACCTTCATAAGACCTCAGTTCCACTTTGCAATCCTTTGGCATTGTGTGTTCAGTTGCTGATGCTGACACCACCCCAAACCCAAAAAGAACCTGATGGACACCAGTATTAAGTGATGGCCAGGGATGGATGTTGGCATTGTGGAAGGAGAGATTTCAGGCAGGGACTACTTTTTAAGTGGTCATTTCATTAACGTTCTTCTATCAGGGTACTCTTTTTTAAACCTACAACCTCACATCTGTAGGGTCTCAGATAATGATGACTCAGACCCCTGTATGGGATCTGAAGAAGGAACAGGGAATACATGGCCAATGAGGCGGACTCATCCCCTGTCCTCCAGCCTCTCTCACCCATGGTTCCTTTCTAGGCTGTGTTGGGAGCATCCACCTCAGCTGCCTAGCCTCACCTTGCATCCTTCACTGTCTCCAGAGTGGCACCTGTAGAAGGAACCACTTCTTGTCCTGGACCCAGTAGTGTGATTCCCAGCATGGTTACAGGAAGAGGGAGAAGAGCTTTGTATTAAGACCACCTGGGACTCAAGAACATTCAAAGCTCATCATCTAGCAAAGAGTTTTAAACGGAGGACTGTGATCCCCCCGATTCCAGTGAGGATTCATGAGGTGAAATTTTATCTCCTCAGGTTCATCAGTTTGTCTTCCTGGGGTCCCCATCTGACCAGTTCTTCCTACTCCAGGACTGCCAATAGCTTTGGCTAAAGCCCTACTCTTTCATGCCAAACTCAGCCTCCCTGATGGTCACCCCCTTACCCACTTCTGCCTGATCCTATCTTACACCTCCCCTCTTACCCTATGTTCCTGGAAAAGCAGCACGTTTGTTCCTCCCCAGACCTCTGTGAACCCAACTCCGTGTCCTTGTTTATGCACTTCCCTCCACCCAGAGCACCATTGGCCCATCTTTTTTTTTTTTTTTTTTAATTTTTTTTAACATTTATTTTTATTTTTGAGACAGAGAGAGACAGAGCATGAACGGGGGAGGGGCAGAGAGAGAGGGAGACACAGAATCTGAAACAGACTCCAGGCTCTGAGCTGTCAGCACAGAGCCCGACGTGGGGCTCGAACTCACGGACCGCGAGATCATGACCTGAGCCGAAGTCGGCCGCCTAACCGACTGAGCCACCCCATTGGCCCATCTACCAGTTTCTTGTCTCTGGGCCCTTTCACGTCCCACCTCCTCCGAATCCCTTTAGCTGGCTGTGAGGCTCCCTCCGCTGACCCCCTCAGCCATATCCTGCTCTAATCCTCCTGCTCCATGGATGGTCTTAACATCTCTTCCAAGAGGATGGCAAAGAGGCCTTTCTTATTCTGTTTCTGCCCTGGCACCAGGCGGGTAGCACGAGCTCAGGACCATCCTTTGCTTCATTCCTGGTGAAATGGTTCTGCATTTGCTAGGTGACCTTAAACCTAGCGCTTGGAGCTCTCCAAGACTCAGTTTCATCAGCTGCAAAATGGGGACTGAATAAAATACCAGGGGTAAGGTCCCCGGCAAGGGGAAAACACAAGGCGGGGAAGACACGAGGTACTGTTCCCTCCCTCCGGCTTCTCCTTCTCTGTCTCTTTCGCAGATTCATCCTTCCATAAGGCAAGTAACCAGCATGGAGGCCAACATTCCTTAAGGGCCCGCCTCAGGCCTTCTGTCCCAAAGTGGTTTTCCCCTGTCCTGCTCCAGCGTATGAGCAGACGACCCACAAGTGTGACCCTGCATCCTGGCCCCTTCTCTACCTCTCAGGCCCAGAGAAACTCCCTTGCACTCTCCTCTTGGCAAGCTCAAGGAGGCCTCAAGTCCAAGTGCTATTTTACATAATCATGGCTGGTTGATAAATGTCATTCTCCCCACTAGAGACTACAAGCTCCTTGAGGACCGGGGCCCGATACTCAGCACAGAACCTGGCAGAAAGTGGGCATCCAGCGCCTGGATGATGGCCATGCTTTTCCCTCTTTCCGCTTGAGTTTGTCTGTTCGTTCAAACTGACTGACCATTGGCCATGACCTCCTGCCCCTTCCAACATGTACTCATACCTCCGGCCCATATAAAGCCTCCCGCACTCCTCTCTGTCCATCCATATATCCGTATCTCCCCCCACTGCTTTCTCCAAGTCCTCACCCCAGCACCGCTTTCTCCAGGAAGCCTTCTTAGCCCCACACTGAGCACCCCTGATCCCAATCCCCTCTCCCAGAGGGCTTCGTGCACCAGCCGTGCTTCTCAGTGAGCGCCCCCTGAGAGCACTGGCCAGGGTTTTCGTGAGGGAGTGCCCAGTGGCCACATTTTCTTAAAGGAGGTTAAATGAGATGAGAGGATTTGTTCATCCCTGGTGACCTAGAGCCACACTTCATTCCCTGAGCCCACTGGACTGTTCCTAATGACCGAAAGGAAGTCTGTGGACTTCTTGTTTATGATGACCCTCTGCGTGGCATTGCCCAAGCCCCTCTCCAGTCTGGCTGGGCTGGGGACGCCGGTGAGGATATGGGAAATCTGGGTTGGCTTGGCCTTTCGTTATCGAGGCCATGTAGGTGGAGGGACTTGGCCAGGAGGTGCTAGAAGGGATCCACTTATGCAGCAGAAAGGACAGCTTGAACTTGAGCAGGAGCCTGAGGCCAGGGTCCTGGAGGAGCTGCTGATCTGGAGCCCCTGGGTGCCTCTTCCACTGTCCCCACTCCTCCAGGGCTGTGCCCTTTCCCTGTAGGGCTGGCCTCCCGCAGAACCAGAGTCAGCATTGTTTGTCCATGAGGAAGAGGGACTGCACCAGGGGTCTGGTGCAGGTGCCCACTCAGAACGGTGTGCAGTGAGGGACACCAGGCACAGAGTGTCGCTTCTTCCCTCTGGGCCAGGATGACTTTACCAACAGCCCATTCAACCGAGCTGCAAACCAATGGCCAATGGCTGAAGTCTCTTCTGAGAGCTTAGTCTGGCCTGGATTTGAGTTTGGTCCTCATGCTGTTTTCTGCGAGGCCACAGATCCCTAGTCACCTACCCACCCAGGCTGGAAACCTTGGCCCGTCTCATGTCTGAAAAGCAGTCGGGTCTGCGGTCCACCCATCAGGAACACTGCCCACCTCACCTTAGGCCCTGGATCACCACCTGTGTGGGGTTGGATGGAAAACAGCGCTCCCCACGAGGGGGACTCTGACCAAGGCTGGGTGACAAGGGAACTGCATCAGGCCTCGGGGGTCCTGCCCAGCAACCTCTGGGTCAAGTTTAATCCACAATCATCTGTACATGTGCACATGTGCACGTGTGTGTGTGCACACATGTGCCCCACACTCTTAAATCCCTGCAGGCACAGGGCATCCCACACAAGTACCCTTAAACACGTAATCACATTTATACATGCACCACTGCCCCTCCCCCCCCACAACCACCAACTTATGGAGCTCACTCTATACGTATCACTACCCTCCAGGGACACACCCCTGCCTGCACATGCCCCATACACTTCTCAACATACATCCCACACACCACACGCACACGTGCTCAGTGGCCCCCAGCCCAGCTAACCAAGGGAGTGTCCGTGCCCTCTGCCTCCACTGTGCAGGAGGCGGGAGTTCATCCGACCTCCTCGGTGCCTCTGCCTAGTTCCCTGGGACCTGCCTGGGCTCAGACAGATGAACCCAGGGAACGGGGTTCTATGCCAGCAGTGGAGGAGAGGAAGAATGCTCTGTCTCTGCTGAAGACTACTAGGAAGAAAGAAAGAAAGAAAGAGAAAGAAAGAAAGAAAGAAAGAAAGAAAGAAGGAAAGAAAGAAAGGAAAAAAGAGAAAGAAAGAAAGAAAAAAGAAAGAAGGAAGGAAAGAAAGAGGAAAGAAAGAAAGGAAAAACGAGAAAGAAAGAAAGAAGGAAAGAAAGAGGAAAGAAAGAAAGAAAAAAAGAAAAAGAAAGAAAAGAAAGAAAGAAAGAAAGGCAAAGAAAGAAAAGAAAGAAAGAGGCATAGGAGCAGAGACAGGAAGGTGCCTGTTGCTTTTGGTTGGGGGAGAGGAGGGGAAGGTTCTGGCTTCCACCCCACCAAGCCTCCGCCAAATTTCCTCTGCTGCGCGGTGCGGAGGGAGCGGAGGGAGCGTCGCATCGGACTGAACTGTTGCGGCTGCAGGAGACGTAATGACGGCTTCCAGCGGGACTTGACATGTTAGCTGACACCAATGCTGCACTCAGGGCCAGGTCCCCCCCTGCGCCCACCCACCTCCCACCGCTGGAGGACCCCTTCTCCGTCCTGGAGCCCCACTTACCAGGCAGGAGTAGGGGTCGGGGGGCACACACGCTGCACTTGGCCAGTGGTTTTGGGGACAGTCACACGCCGGGCACCTGGAGGGCAGTAGGCACGAGCCAGGCAGCCAGGGATGGACAGTCTGCGGAGCTCCTGGCAGCCCCAGGGCTCCGGAGGACAGACTAGAGATGACGGGGACCCAGAGACGGGGGAAACAGGTGGCTGGGATGGGTGGGGGGTGGGGGAAGGGAGGCAGAGACGGAGGGGAGAGAGACACAGGGAGGAGGAGATGCTGAGAGAATCACACCCAGAAGAAAGAGAGGAACAGACCGAGAGCTCCAGAGAGAGGGAGAGAGGGGAAAGGAGTGGGGAGAGAGAGAGAGGGAGGGAGCGGGAGGGAGAGAGGGACGGGAGGGGGGAGGACTCCAGCAGCAACATGTGGTAGTGTTGCCTCTCACTCCTAATGCTGGAACATCCCGGCCTCATCTTCCTCTGCCCCCTCCCCTTGTGCAAACGCACGACGTACACATCCTGATGCACACAGACACACACACTCACGCGGCCACTGGCACACAGGGGCACCTGAATTCCGCGAACACACCCTGGCCGCACACTCAGGACAGCCCCCCTGCGGCCCCTCATCCACCCACCCTTACCTGCCCCAGAAGCAACACGTGTCTGGGCAAATACTCCCTCGGTCCGCTGCCCCTGAGGCTGCGTGCCTGCACCCAGAGCTGCTGGAGGGGGTGCCCGGGGCTGGGCTCCGGTGCCCAAGCCCAGTGCCCGCCGCCCTGGCAGCTGGCCTGATGGATGCCCACATCGCGATAGCTGTTTAGGTGGCCTGCGGGAGCAGAGAACCATTTGTTTTGTCAGAGCGTAACCATGACAATCACCCCCTGCTCACACCGCTGGTGCTGCTCACCCCCCCACCCCTTCCCTCCCCCCTTCTCTGGAGCACTGGAGGAAGCAGAAGGCCACTTAGCAGCCTCTGCTAATTCCTGCTGGGACTGATGTGAAGGGCCTGGCCAGTGATAACAGGCTTGGGCAGCCCCTCCCTGGGGGAATAAGGCTGCCTCGGGCCATTCAGCCCTGTGCTGGGCCTGCCATGGCCCCGGGGCCCCTGTCGCTGGGACCAGAGCAGAGCTGGCTCCTTGTCCCCCCGCAAGTCCATTCTAGTGCCCGATGACATAAGCTGGAGGTCCATTGCCTCCCGGGGACATGATGCCACCAAGCAGATGGCTCTGGTGACTGTGGTCATGGACCATGGGTGAGTCATCTGCTAAGAACTTTGGCCATGCCTGTCCCGTCTTAGCGTCCCCAAGCCATCACCTCCTGCCCTTGGTCAAGCCAAAGTCACAAGGGAAATTGTTAGGCTTTTAGGCACAGCTCCAGGAGTCATCAGACTGGAGGTCTGGCCTCTGGGGTACAAAGTTGGACCACCCAGAGACCCAGAGATTGTCATCATCAAGGACAGGTAGATCTGGAAGGCAAGAGGCCTGCCAGGTGGGTCCGTGAAACCTAATTTGGGGTCTAGAGTTGAGGAGTCCTAAGCTGAGAGGGTAGATGCCTCGGGGGTACAGAACAGAGCTAACAGTCATCCGCTCGCACATCTTGTGGGGTCCTTATGAGAACCTGAGAAGAGGGGCTTAATCCCAGAGTGAAGAGAGAAACTGCACTTCAGAGAAGTGGAGCGACTTGTCCAAGGACATGTGGTAGGAGGAGAGGAGAAAGGATTCAAGCTCACACCTGTCAGATTCCGGCACCTGGGAATTTTCCAGTACACCTCGTTGGCCTTTTCAAGCAGTCACCGTGTGCCAGGCACTGCAGGCAAGGCCTGGAAGAAAGTCATGCTCGCCTGCTCTGTGCCAAACACAGGGAGGTGGGTGCTATGTTCCTCATTTCAAAAACAAGCCCAGAGAGGTGAAGTAACTTGCCTAAGGCCACACAGCAAGTGGAAGACCCAAAATTCAAGTCCAGGTCTGTCTGACCCCATCTCTCCACCCTGCCTCCCTCACCACGTATCAGGGGCTACATCCAGGGCAGAAGACCTATCCCCTTTCTGGACTCTCTGCCTGAGGAGGGTGGAGTCTGAGGGTGGGGCGGGGACAGTGGGCAGAGGGGTAAAAAAGGTGTGAACGAAGCAGAGATGTCATGTGAGGTCCAAGACATGTGATCTTAGAAGCCTGAGAACCGATGATTCCACCATTAGAGAGTCACATCTCAGGATTCCCTGGAGCCTGAAGTTCCCCCAGACTTCCGTTAAATGTCTACCTGAAACCCCAGGTCTTTGCCATCATGGCAGGTGTCAGCCAGCTGAAAGGGAGGCCCCAGCAGGAGAATTTTGGAGAAGAGTCTGGAGGGAGGGATCTGGGAGGCTAGTGCTGGGCAGAGGGAGTGGAGGGGCGGAGAGGGGAGGGAGCGAGCCTGAGCAGAACTTTTCCGACCTGGTTGTTTAGCCTGGTTTGCCTCTGAATGTCTGCTGGGGTGTCATAGCACCGAAGACAGTAGAAGACAGTAGAAGACAGAGGTGTTTGGGGAACGGCGCGCTGCCTCTGTCCTTTGGAGGACGAACCCGGATACGTGGCAGAGTTGAGTTCAGTACTTACGCTCACCCAGTGAGCCAGGCTTTGGGTCCAGTGCTTGGAGAGGGTGCTGAGGAGCGGGACACAGATTCCAGGAACTTGGCCAAGTGGGAAGTGGGCACAGGGGTTTACAACCAACTTCCAGGCCACTCGGCAGTCCCCTAAAGCCTTTCCCCCGGCATTGTCTTATCGAACGCCTTAATGAGTCACCCAGGTGGCAGGCAGAATCAGCCGTGCTCTGGAGGGGTGGGAGTCGGAGGCTGACAGGGCACTGTCACCTGGCACCTGGAGTCACCTGCAGGTCAAGGACTAGGGCTTAAGGGACACAGCCATTTAGAATTCCAAGCCTTCCCCAAAGCCCGGTTCTCAGCCCCATGAAGTTCAAGATCTCTGCCCCCCTATCCAGGCCATTTCCAGACTCATCCTTTCTACTCAGCCACCCCACACCGGAGTTCTAGGACCCAAATTCTCCGGGATTCAAGGTCTGCCTGGGTGCATGGCGATAAGGCTGTAAGGAGAAACACGAGGTGGCCGGAGACAGAAGATCTGAGACAAGAACTGGCTGGGTCGAGAAGCCTGCCTGCTTGGAGGTGTTTTCCAGAGCTGCCTCTGCTTAAAGCCCCAAGATTTCCTTACTCAGTGTCTCGGGTTCCCAGGGCTGCTGTGACAGACGACCACAAAATTAGAGACTTAAAAGAAGAGACATTTATCCTCTCACAGTTCCGGAGGCTGGACATCCAAGATCAAGTGTCTGCAGGGCCTTGTTCCCTCTGAAGGCTTAGGGAAGGAGCCTTCCCTGTCGTCTGCACCCCGGTGGCTCCTGGCCATTCTTTGCCTCCCTACACTTTTTGACTGGGCTGTGCCTCTGTCTCCCTCGGACGTCTTCCCTGTGTGTCTCTGTGTCTTGGTGTGCCTGTCTCCGAATTCCCCTCTCCTTTCTCTTACAAAGACGTCCGTCACTGATTAGGGCCCGTTCTCAACTCAGCCTGATTACATCTGCAAAGACCCTCTCCCCAGGAAGGTCATGTCCGCATATCAGGGGCTAGGACTTGAGCATATCATTTTGGGGGACACAATTCAACCCGCAAAAGGAACTCAGAAGGTAATAAAGGCATGGGACTAGCATGACCCCAAGAGGCCAGTCCTTCTAGAAATTCGGAGAGGAGAGGAAAGCAACTGGCCGTGTTATCAGGTGGTTAAATGTGTACTCTGGCACTGAACTGCTGGGTTCAAGCCCTGACTCTCTCATTCCCTGGCTGTGTGTCCTGGGGGGAAATCACTTAACCCTTCTGTGCCTCAGTGACCCCTCTGTAACATTGGGAGACTTGAAGTGTCATCATGATAATTAAATGAGTTAATATTTGCCAAGCACTTAAGACAGGATGGCACTTAACATCACATGAGTGTTCAGGTAAGCATTGAGTGTCCCCTAGACCGATGTTACTGTTTCACAGGTGCAAAAACTCAGTTGCAGAAAGGGGAGGTGATATCCCCTAGGTCACCCTGTTGGGCCAGCTGGGCTGCAGGGTTGCCCTCAGGGGAGATTAAATCTCCTTCCCATTTCTTGTGCGGTTGGAGAAGTCAGGTGGATGGTCTGGAGGGGCAGCAGGCAAGGAGGAGGTATGTGTAGACGGGGACCAAGGATCCCAGTGAGAACGGAAGCAGTAGCTTCCTCCCGTCCACACATACACACACCTCTTTTCCCACCCAGCCCTCTGTTTGCAAGATTGGAAGCTGCCGTGAGACTGTTTCTGCCCACACAGAGGAAAACAAGCCTCCGGGGTGTGTAATCAACACAGTCTGGGTGAGACGGGAAAGCTAGTCCCCCAGTGACACAAGCTGGGGACCCAGGGCACGGCTGACAGATCAGGGAAGGTCTGGCTGGGGGGTAAAGGGCAGGGGTTTGGCTCTTTCCCCAGAACGCCCCGGGGCCGGGTGGTCAGGCTGCGCACACAGCGCATCAGAGCAGAGCCCTGCCTTAGGCTTAATTCCCGAAGGGGCTGGATGCAGCCGTTGTCTAGCTGTGGGGTGCCAGACGGACCAGGTCCCAGCTTTGGAGGCAGGGGGCTGACATGTACCACGTTCTTAGCAACACTCATGACCCCCCCTTCCTTTCTTTGCCACCCCTCCCAGCCCCTCATCTGCCTGCAGGAAATAGTGAGATCATTCCAGCCCATTACTGCTCTGTGCCTGCGTATCTCTGCTCTGTGCCATGTGATTTGGCAGTTCTTCCTCTAAAAAGGTGGATATAGCCCTGCCCCTTCACCTTGGCTTTGGGCCCATGACTTAACCAATGGGATGTTGAAGGGGATGACGTAACTAAAGGCTTGGAAAGTGCTCACCTGATTGGGCTTGCTCTCTTGTGCCTCTGCCCTCGTTGCCGTGAGAAGAACATGCCCAGATTGGTGCACTGGCCCTAGGAGGGGGGCAAGGGACACACAGAGCAGGACCAAAATTCCCCAGTCAAGCCCAGCTGAGATCAGCCAACTCTTAGCTGATCCAGAATAAATGATTGTTGTTGTAAGTCATGGGGTTTGGAGTGGTCTGGTCAGCAGCATTTTCTGGCAATGGCTAAGCGACAAGCCACCTCTTGTGGATTTCAGCTTCCCGATGTCTTCTGAGCACCTGCCTCGTCTCCACCCCCAGCCTCGGTTCCAGCCTCCTCACGGCTTCCTATCCCCATGCTGCCACCAGATCTTTGTAACACCTGATGATGCTTGTCTCTACTTATTACCCCTTTCTCAACCAAGCCTAAACCTTTTCAATGTCTCTCCGTGGCTTTCGGTAAAAAGTCCCCTTCTTAGCTTGGCATCCAAGGCCCTTTCTGATATTGCCCCTGCCCTCTCTCTGGCCCGGCTCCTGCCCAGTCCCCCATACGGACCCTTCCCCTAGCCACATAGAACTACTTGTGGTTCTTCGAACCTTGGGTTGTTTCAAACCTCTGGAGTTTAACCCGTGTTAATCCCTCCGTTCCCCATTTCCATCTAGCTATCTTCCATTTGTCCCGCGGAGCTGAAGCACCAGCCCCCTGAGAAAGCCTAACCATCCCAGATAGATCGCCTGGCCAAGGGGCCGCACTATCCCACACCCGATGCAGAGCCCAGCATACAGTAGGTGCTCAACTAACACCATGTTGGATGAATAAGTGAATGAGGGCATGGATAAATGAGCATCGCTCAAGAGCAGTATCATGTCTAACACACCTGTATTTACAGCATCTAACGCTGATCCGGACTCCTAGCGGGGCTTCATAAAGATTGGTTGAGTAAGTGAATGAATGAACATGACCGCATCACCCAAAGACTGTCCCAAGACACTCTCGGCAAGCTGCCCCTGTCCTCCCCAGCAGGGAGGAAGCTGGGAGGGACGTTGAGGGGCCAGGGCAGTGGGAGCCATCTGCTCCGAGTCTAGCAAGAGAAATTGCATTGTCTGTGGAGAGCTTAAAAACCCTCACATAGACTACAATCAGTCCGTGCTTTATCATCGCTCAGTGGTAAGTTAGAACAATGGCCGTGATAAAATCATCCTCCCCACCGAGCAGACCACTCCAAGCCGTCTCTGCCCTGATGTCCCGCTGCAGGGAAGGGATCGCTGATGCTCACCACCCCGACAGTCTGCCTCGTACCCCCCAAGGACATCCTTGGAGGGATAGGGCAGCTCAGTCTCAGGAAGGGGATGCTGGAGGCCTCATTGAACCCAGCCTGGGTTGTAAGGGCTTGCAGTCCCGGTTAGCCTCCAGGAAGCTACTGGCAGGACGTGGGGGCTTATGGCTAAAAGGGAGCAAAGGCAGGGTTTGCACCAGGTCTGTGTGCGCCCAAAACTTTCTTCTCCACCCCTTCCAGGTCCTGTCTCCAACTGGTCCTCAAGCTTTGGTCCCCTCCTGCCCGCTGCTGGCACCCTTGGGCCTTGGCTGAGGACAGGGCCGGTCAGCCCAGAAGCTGCCCTCATCACCCGGGGCAGCATGAGCCTCAGGGAAGAGGCCAGCCCTGGCCTCAGGAACCAGTCTTCACCCAGCCACCCAGGGCTCACCTACATAACGATACCTGACACTGGTCTCCTGGGGACCGCACCCCTGAGTCGGGAGCCAGGTCCTATCACTTGCCATTTGCGGGGACTGCTTCCCCTTTCTGAGGCTTGATTCTCTTCTCTCCAGAGCGGGGGTGGTAATTCCTGTCTCCCCCTGGTGAATGGCAACCCCCTCCTTCCCGCTGCACTGCCCGCGACTGGACGTTCTCTCCAGCCCTGCTCCACCACCCTTCCAAGTCACCGTCATCCCCTGCAGGGCACTGCCATAGCCTCTGGCCCCTGCTTCTCCTCAAGCCCTTCCAGTCTGTTCTCCAAGCAGCTGCCAGAGTGAACGCTGCAGAGCATCAAACCTGATCTCGTGAAACCCTGGTTAGGCCTGCAAACGCTTCCCATTGCTCTCAGGATAAAGACACAATTCCTCTGTACCTCGGCCAACAAGGAACGCCCGCAGATCTGGTCCCTGCTGACTTCTTCCACCTCGTTTCCGCTCTGTGTCCTCCAGAGGCACCGTATTCCTTGTAGACCGTCGTGGTCCCTGGGCTACCTTCTGACTCAGGGTTTTGTCCTAACTGTTCCCTTTCTCCAGAACATTCTTCCCGCCTCTCTTAATTAACACCTGTGCTTCATCAGATGGCAGCTCAAGGATCACTTCCTCATGGGATGCTCGAGGTCGAATTCCCCAATCACAGGCTCTCCTTGCCCCGAGGACCTGTCCTTGGTAGACTTTGTGGCTCTTGTCACCGCTGCAACTGAACATTTCACCATGGGATCACTTGACGTATGTCTTTCTCCCCGACTACAATGAAGGCTCCTTCTCTTTGGACAGCCATATATGCCACACCCGGCATGGGGCCTGGCACAGGGTAGGCCATCAGGAAATATTTTTTGAACAACCAAACAAGTGAAACAAAATGAAACCCTTAATGGAAGCAACCTTTATCAAAAATATAAATCCTGGGTACCCATTTGGAATTATTATTATACCCACTTTACAGATGAGGAAACTGACAATCAGAAGAGTTAAGGGACTTACTCAAGTCTCCTGGCTTGGTGGCACAGCCAGGGCCCGAACCCGGACCCGGCCACGGTTGCTGGCATGTGGAGGGGCTCAGGCCCTGCTCGCTGAGCCACCTCCACTGCCTGTGCCCTGCACCCTGCTGCCTCTCCAGAAGGTGGGCTGCCTGGAGTTTGCAGATGGCTGCTGGCAGGGGTCAATGCTGGCGGGAGACAGCTGCTCTGCAATCAGGCACCTGTTTCTTATTCATGATCTGTTACCATACGTGGTGCCTTCAGTACAAACAAACAGGCAGCGACAGCTCCTGGCTTCAAAGCTGTCCCGGGGGCAGGAACACAGCCGCCCTGGCCAGGGGTCCAGTGCAGCTCGGTGCTGCAGGGAGAGGCGGGGGCTGGGACAGATGCTGGTGTCTCGGAACAGGTGGCTGGCTGCTCCACAGAAATTGGAAGGAGGCAAAGATTTGCTCAGGGGAAAAAGAAGGGCCGAATCTCTGAAGCTACCAATCTTGTTCCGTGATCTTTGGCTTTTGAAACATAGACACATTGCAAAGAAGGAAAGGAGGAGAACAAAGGAGAATAAATTCCTTCAAATGTGGTCTGGAGTACTTCCTTCTGTTTCTTGCCCTCTCGTCTCTTCAGGCTTTGTCTGGGAAAAGAGGATAATGTGTTTCTAGGCTCTGCAATCTGCAAGCCAGCCTGGGACACTTCGTGCATTGAGGGCCTACAATGAGCCTGGCACTGTGCCAGGCGCTTTCTCTCTCTCTCTCTTTCTCTCTCTCTTTCTCTCACACACACTGTGGCACATAATTCTCACAACACTCTGGGAAGCTTTTCCTGTTGTTGTTGGGTTTGTTTCAATTCAACAAACGTTTGCTGTGTCTCCTCTGCTAGACGTGCGGGACCCCAGTGATGAACATGGATGCTACCCCTGCCATCACGAATCCTACATTCTCCATTCAGGAGAACATTCAAGATTTGATAAATGCCCGAAAGGGGACAATTTGAGTGGCATGGCCCAGAGTCACTAGGGTGAGGGATGAGACGTTAGATACGGAAGTCAGGGGAGGCTTCTCTGAGCAAGTGACGTCTGAGCTGAAGCGTGAAGGGTGAGGAGACAGCCAGCTGTTTAGAGAATGGGGTGGTGGAGGAGTAGAGGAGCAGCAGGTGCAAAGTCGGGGAGGATTACCCCAGGAAGGGAAGGGGACCAGGCTGGCTGGAACAAAGTGAGAGCGGCCCACGCGGGCAGTGGGGGAGTGATGGGAGCAGTGCCTGTCCCTGTGGAGTAGGAATTTTACCCTGAGAGCAATGGACAGTCCCAGCAAGATGATAAACTGGGGGAAATCGGATTCTGCTTCCAATTGATGAGGTCATCCCGGCCACTGTGTAGCGAATGGATTGGAGCGGGGTAAGCTGGGAGAAGGTCAAGGGGGAAGCTATCATGGAACTAAAAGTAACAGAAGATGGTGGTGATGGAGAGCAGTGGATAGCTTGAGGGGGGGCGGTATGCGAAAGACAAGAACCGAGGGTACTTCCTATGCTATGGGCTTGTGCAGGTAGATGGGTGGGGAGGACCAGGTTGGAGGTGGCATGGGTGAGGATCTAGAAACCTGGACATAATGAGTTTATGGCAAATCAAGTATCCAGGGAGCGTTCATAGTTGGATACGAGTTTGGAGCTCAGATGATACTGAGCCGAAGATAACACTCGGGAGTCATTAAGCTCTAGATGACAATTAGCACCATGCAATGGGACCCTCTGTGGGCTGAGAATTGGCTGAGCATTCGCTGTGAATTCCATGGCAGCACGGACCATGCCTGCCATTTTCACTGTCCTATAACTCCAGCATCTACAACCCAGTACATAGTAAGCATTTAAGTCATCGTTGAAGATGGAAAGACAAAGATGCAAAGGAATCCAAGGTCATGATCTCTTCCTTCAAGGAGCTTATGGTACACAGGGCCACCCAGAAGCAAAGGCAGCTTCATATGCATAGAACAATAGTCTCAGAGCCAATATGGAATCCGGGACCATTCTGATGAGCCAGGGAGGACCCTTACCTTAGCCTGCCTTCATGTGCGGTCCAAGTGAATGGGCTAAGCACACTTGTGAGGAAGACATTTAAGAACAGGTATTTCCAAGCCCTTTGGAAGTATCTGGTACATGCTCCATATCAGATATGTGTTCAGTGGATTTATACACCGTTTGCCTTTGCTTTTCTGTAGGCTGTTTGGGTATGTCTTTGCTACTGTCCTTGACTCACTGCATTCTGGTCTTTTCCTTTGGAGATGTCCTTACCATCTTTCCCTCAAACATCCCTCCCTATCACCCACAAAACTCCAAGCTTTGCAAAGCTAGGGGACTTTATCCGATTTGTCTTTCTAATTCCAGAGGCTGGCTGAGTGCTGGGCATGTGACAGTTAATAAACCACCAGTGCCCGTGATAGATAATAGAAGCTTGATGGGTTTATTGAATAAATGAATTCGCAGCTATTTATCAAAGCAAATTCTCTAAGGATCTCTCTTGCGTAAGTCCCTTAACCTCTCTGGGCCTCAGTTTCTCCTAAGCACAGCCTAGAAATGGTCTGCAATGTCTGATTTCTTGCTCAGTGTAGTGTATACGAATTTATACATATTCATTCGGGTGGCATGGAGCTCCGGCTGAGCTGAAGCTAATGCAGGCCACTGAGGTGGCCACAAGCCCTGCGTGGGGCAGGAGGACTGACTGCAGGAAGATTTGGGTGCCAGTGTCCAGAGCCAGAGGGGGAAAAACTTGTAAAGTGTGGTCTGGAGCACTTCCTGCTTGAGAAAGGCATTGGAATGATGACTATACATGTATTCTATCTATATAAAAAAAAATTCGCGATACCTGTTGTTAATCCATCAATGGGCATCGTTGATTTTCCCTCCAAACTACCTCTTAGATCCATCACCTGGCCCCCAGCACCCCCTCCACCAACCCCAGACTCTGCAGCATCCTCCCACCGCTCTGTTTCCCTCTTGTTTTCCCCACAGAGTGACTTTTATTATTTTATTTTCATTTTTTTAATATATGTATTTTTAAGTCCATTTCTTTATTTTTGAGAGAGAGAGAGAGAGAGAGACAGAGAGAGGGGTAGGGGCAGAGAGAGAGGGAGAGAGAGAGAGAATCCCAAGCAGATTCCGAGCTGTCTGTGTGGAGCCTGATGCAGGGCTCGAACCCATGAAGCATGAGATCATGACCTGAGCCGAAATCAAGAGTCAGATGCTTAACTGACGGAGCCACCCAGGTGCCCTTACACAGAGTGACTTTTAAAAACATAAATCACATCACATCCCTGCCCTGCTTAAGACACTTTGGGAATGACATCACACTCAAAATCCAAACTCCTCACCCTGGCCTTGCGTGACCAGGCCCAGCCTCCTTGTCCCATGTGTGTGTGTTCCAGCCATTTCCTCTCCTTTCACTTCCTCACGCCCAGCCCTCAGGTCCTCCCCACCACGCTGCTCCCTCCGAGGGCAGTTCTCCACCGCTTCCTTTGAGCAAGACTGTCTTAGACGCTCGCCATAAATGTAACCTCCTCAGAGAGGTCCTCCTTGACTACCGATCCCAAGGCAGACCCTCCTCAGTTTATCTAAGCGAACAGCATCGTGTTTATTTCCTTAGCAGCTCTTCCCACAACTTGAAATGTCTCTGTTCATTTGTGTGTTTGTCGTTTCCCCCTGCAGACCACTCACTCCTCAGAGAATGAACACCACATCACGTCTGTTCCCCGGGGCACCTCCAGAACTTAGCATGGCACCTGGCACACAGAAGCTCAATAAATAGTCATTGCATGAACAAATCCTTCCTGCTCCTCCTGGTCCACAGCCTGGTTCCAATACAGTGAGGATGGAGAGAGAAAGGGGCTATTCTGGCATCTTGAGGCTTCAGCCCAGAGAGCCCTGGACTACAGCACTCTAGCATAGGTAAAAAAAAAAAACAAAAAAACTGTACCCACAGCCCTCTCAGGCAACACAATGTGGCCTAGCATGGCCGTGTTTGCAGGCGTGTGGTGGGCAACTTCCCCCAGGACTTCTGGCGACACTTGGTGGAGCCCCGAGCCTGTGCGTCTGTGTATTCATGTTAGGACACTCGCTCCTGGTCACTCGCCTCCACTGGGGCCCTTTGCTCTCACTGATGAATGAAACCGTATTTGGATTCAGTAAGCGTGTCTGCACTGCCTTGCGTCCTCCAACAGGGAGTCAGGCTCAGCCGCGGTTCCAGAGTTGGCTCTCACAGAAGCAGAAGGCCTCCTTGAAGCCACATGACTTTTGTGCTGGGGAAGAGGCGTGCCCAGAACCGTCTCTCACAACTTGTTCTTTGTTCCCCTCACTTGGCAGACATTACATGGCAGATGTAACATGAGCAAAAAGCATAACCTTCACTGGCTTCCGGTGGAGAGTTGCTGGCCCGTGCTGAGCCTTCATTGTCAAGGTGAAAAAAGGGTTTGATGGAGCCTAAGAACCAATGGATGTCCATTTGCCTACTTGACTCCCGGATGCCCATTCATGCCCAGGGTGAGTGCTTGTCCACTCTGGTTCCCGAAGCCCCACTATGGAATCAGAGGGAACCGCCCACACTGGCAGAGATGCTCAGAGTCGAGCCAGGACCATGGTCCATCCAAGCAGCTGCAATCATACAACTCTCCTCCTTAGCAAGGAGCATTTCTGTTTGGGGTGGGAAGGAGTTAGGGGAGAGGCTGGGGCCTGTGGTTGTCAGGCAAAGGCAGACACCGTGGTCTTCCGCAGCATGTAGTCTAACAGCTAGTGCTGTCCCTTCTCACTTGTATTTGTGAGAACGTATGAATTCATTTCCTGACGGACCTTGCATAATTGCAGTTACCTGGGCTCTGTGGACCTGGAAAGCCTCCCCTGAGAGCAGGGACAATGATACCTGCCTCACAGGTGGGTTGTGTAGACAGACGAGATCAGGTAGGCCAAGGGCATGGTATGGGCTGAGCCGCCCCTGACTCTGACCCTGACTTGGACTCTGCCCTTGTAGCAGAACCAAAACTTTGGTAAATCACTCTCAACAGGCTGCCATCCAGTTTATTAAGTATCCACATAGGAACATATCACACGTCGTCATGTCGCCCTCTCTACATTACCTGCCGCGCTGCTGATAAAAACAGCTATGATTGGGGCGCCTGGGTGGCTCAGTCGGTTGGGTGTCTGACTCTTGATTTCAGCTCAGGTTTGTGATCTCTCAGTTCATCACTTCAATCCCTGCATTGGGCTCTATGCTGATGATGCAGAGCCTGCTTGGGATTCTCTCTCTCTCCCTCTCTGTGCCCTTCCCCTGCTTGCACTCTCTGTCTCAAAATACATAAGTAAACTTAAACATATATATATATATATATATATATATATATATACACACACACTCACACACATATATAAACATATATATACATATATAAACATATATATGTATATATATACACATTTAAGAAAAACAGCTATGATTTTGCGTGTATTTTCCAGGTTGCAGGAACTTTTCACTTGTTAACAGATCTGGTCCTCACAATAGCCCTGCAAAGTTTCTATTATGATCCCCAGTGTATAAATGAGGACGCTGAACTCAGAGGGGAAGGGAATCAGAAGGCACAGCCAAGATTTGAACCCAGGACAACGGCCCATCCCTTGGTACCATGCCCATCCCCCACCTGCAAGGAAACTTTCCATGACCTCTTTAATCATGATTCTTCATGCCCACCTGGGAAACTCGCCCCCATGGGGACAGTCACTGTCCACACGTGGACTGAGTGGTCTATGGTTCCCCTGGGCTCTCAGAGGCAATTAAGTGCAATGACGCGTTCCCACCAAGGTCGTCCCTGTGAGGTTGGACCCTGGGCCCAGTCTCCAGAGACTGGAGAAGTCTGATTTGCCGTCCCCAGGAGCAGTCCGGGCCCTCCCAGGAGCTAGGCCGTTGCCATAGCATCCGTCTCAGCTCCTCTGAGGCTGGGCCCAGCCGGCGCGGTCCAGATAAGCATCAGATGATGCCAGGCTGGTGGCAATGTTGCCAAGGGGATGCTGGCCTTCGAGACGCTCGGGTGCTGTGAATACTGATGAGGAGCCAGAGGGATGCAGGGACAGGAGTTCCAAAGGACATCTCTCTCCTCGGGGCTGCCCCTCTGCTTCAGAAAAGTCCCTGATGGTTGATGTCTCCCACGGTGCCTAGCACCATGCCTGCCAAATGGTGGATGCTCATTCACTCCCTCAAGCAACGTGTGTTGGGCACACCCACATGCCAAGCACGGGGCGTTCAGGGAGAGAGTGAAAACACACACAGGACCGACCCTTGCAGAGCTTATATTTTAGTGGAAGAGGGAGCTACTAATGAGTGTGACGAATGCCACCAAGGGAACTCCATGGAGCTTGACTGATGGGGGGAATTTGACCTAATCAGGGAAGTTGGAAGTCTACTTGAGTTGAGATCCAAATGCAGAGGTGTTCATTAGAGGATGGGGGGTGGAAGTGGAGGGGGAGGAAGAAGAGGGGGAGCAGGAGGGGGAGGAGGAGGAGGGAAGGAGGGAGAGGAGGAGGAAGGGGAGGAGGAGGGGGAAGAGGAGGAAGAGAAAGGGAGGAGGAGGGGGGGAGGGAAGGAGGGAGAGGAGGAGGAAGGGGAAAAAGGAGAGGAAGGGGAGGAGGAGCAGGAGGAGGAGGAGGAAGAGGAGAGGCAGAGCTAAGAGCATTGCAAAGCGTGCGTGTGCGTGTGTGTGTGTGTGTGTGTGTGTGCAAAAGAAGATGAGGGCCAGACACTGCAGGGCCTTGAAGACTGTGCTGAGGAATCTGGCCTTAATCTCAAGGGTGATAAGAAGTCATCAGAAAGCTTTAAATCAGGGGCTGATGTGATCAGATCCGTTTTGAAGCCATCGGGTAGGTTCAGAATGAAGGTTTAGAGGGAAGGCCCTGAGATGATATGGAGAGATCAGAGGGGGTGGGAAAAGTGCTCAATCAATATTCTGAGACTATTTTCCAAATCTGTTTCCTGCCTTCCTTCCCCACCACCCCTATCTTGTTTTCTCTCTTTCACAGGTGCAACCAGCCCCTAATCGGACTCCTGGCCTCTGTGGTTTCCCACCTCATCATGACTGGCCAAGACCCCATTTAAGACCCCAAGTCTGATCATGCTCTCCATGGACTACACCGTGATTCTCTGTGTCTCCCTTCCTTCAGGCTGGAATGCGGGGCTCTCTCATCACAGATCTGGCAGCTGCCTCTCTCAGGGACAGGGCTTGGGGGATGGTTGTCATTGGCTCCCTAGGACTCATTGCACCTGGGAAAGGAAGACATCAGGGAACAATGCACCTAAATAAAGGTAAACCTCTTATTCTCCCCATATCTGCTCTTTGCCTGAGGTCCCTCTGTCTCAACAATAATATTATTGCTGGGTATCTGTACAGTATTAACATTGACACGGTATATTTACATCATAAATAGCATTAACATATTTAATGCATATGTATCTGTGTCAGGCTCCATGCAAATTGCTTAGCTAGCATTATCTCCACAGAAACTTTACAAGAACCCTGCAAGGGAAGTGCCATTATGCCCCGTGGTGGAGAAGAAACAGAGCCAAGTGCTCACCTACAGTAGAAGAGGCTGGACTAGGCTGGCCCCAAGCCCACAGTCCCTTCCTCTATGAAATATGCCTTGTGTATGTACAAGGAATGGTTTGCCTGGGTCTCAAGGTCATTAGGAGCTGAATTACTTTTGTGGTCTTCATAGTTTTTCCCAGAGCCTGAGCCCCACTGCTCCCCCAGCCCAGCTTCACATGCTCCTAGAATTCTCTGGCAGAAAGGAGGCAATCTTCATTTAGGCTCACAGGACTTCATATATCCATCCATCCATCCACCCATCCATCCATCTATCCACCTGTCCATCCAAGAAGCATTTGTTAGTGCCTACTGTGTGCCATGCCTTACTATGTTCTAGAACTACACAGATAAAAAGCAGCACAGCACACAGGCCAGTATTGTTCTCTTCCCACCAAAGGTATCAGTGACAACATAGAGAACAGTCAGCAAATCTGATTTCTGGAAGGGCCCAGGGACTTGTTGCACGTCGACGGCCTGAAAGCAGGTCCAGAAAGTCCTTCTTTTTTCCACCTCCGGTAAGGGCTGGGGCAGATGCCACAGATCTGTGGGAAAAGAAATGAGCTCAGCGGTTGCTTGTCCCTCATGAGCATCAACAATTAGGAAACATCTTGCAGAGTCTGGGCAGCGTCATCGCAGTTGGATTTCCCCTGGCCCAGGCAGCTTGCTGGTATCTTTCTAGAGGCAGATTGTCACGGCTCTTCTGCCAGCAACAGCTCAGGAGGCATCTCTCAACATCTCGCCCTTCCTGTCGACACTTCTGCCAGCGGGGAGGCTGCAAGGCGGGCTCTCCCTTCCTCAAGAAGATTCTATGACATCTGGTGGGTATTCTGTGACCTCTGTATACCACTCCCCACAATGATCCCAGAATGTAGGGGGTATTATCCCCATTTTCCAGCTGAAAACAGTGAGGCTCATTGAGGGAGGGGGCACATTGGCCAAGATCAGACAGCCAGACAGTGGAGTGCTGGGTGGGAGCCTGGGACCCCCTGATGTAAGCCTGCATTAACAGTTATGTACTAAATTGTTTCGCAACCCAGCAGCCCTACCTGCGGGGTAAGTGCTAGACAAGGTTGTGGTGTCTTCTGGGTTTCTGATCCCTTTGTTTGTGGGGATTAAGGAGGTCTGAGGGCCTCAGGGGAGACCATCAGATACAGCACTTAGCTTATACGAAGGTAGTGTCTAAAAGTTTGGAATCTGGAATCCATTTGCCTAGGCAAGATGGTGGCTGGATTTCCAGACTGGCCCTCAGAATCCCATTTGAGCCCTAAATATTTGGAGGATCAGTAGTAATGTTTCAGCTGCACTCAACTGCCATTTACAACTCTGTTCCCGTAAGAAATGCATCCCAAGATGTCACTGGTGATACCAGCACCATGTCTCTCCTCTTTGATGCCCCCACCCTCCAGCCACAGCCTCAGAGCACCTCCAAAAGGGCAGGCATGGGAGCTCCACTCCTTTGTCTATGAGGCAGAGACCCCTTCGAACCCTGGCGAACACTCCTGTCTGAGACAGAGCCTGACACACAGCAGGTTCTCAGTAGATTTTGCAACCCCCTCCCCCCCCAAAAAAAGAAAGAACAAGAAAATGGGGGGAGTGGGGAGGACAGGGGGCAGGAGGGAAGGTAAGAAGCCAGGAAGGAAAGAGTGATGTGCAGCCGGGAAGCCAGAGCTTTGCGCAGGTGTTTGAGGGGCTATGGGCAGATGATGCAGGTGGGCCAGACAGACGTGCCTGTGCTATACTTGGCCTCCACCTACACACTGGCTTCCGGCTGGCTGGCCTGTCTCAAAGATAAAGAGCTCTCTCCCACAGCAGGGAAGTCAGTCCTGGCTGCCCTCCACAGGGACACAGATGCTGTGGCACCAGCCGCAGCCCCACCAGGCACCGGTTGCCCATGCAGGGCTGTGAGGGCTGACGCTGCACCTCATAAATGACTCCTTCCCACCCTGGGTGTCCATTTGCCCTTTCCTGATGGAAGCGACTTTGTCTGGCAGACAGGCATCGCTGGGCGTTGCCATGGTGATGGCTATGATGTCACCAGGGAGTAAATCAAAGTGCAAGTCTCACCGGTTGAGCAGGAGTCTCGTTGAGACCAGAAGAGCGGAGGCAGGGGAGTCACAGGGCGGGTCTGCAGGGCCACCATCTTCCGAGCCCCTGCTTTGTTTCCTGAGATGAGGCTCATTTGTTTATTCATTTATGCAAATAGTTTTTGAGTGCTTACTGTGTGTCAGCCACCAAGCTAGGCACTGGGGATGGGGCCTGGGATAAGAAGACAATGTGGTCCCTGTATGGCTGCACAGCTCACAGTCTAGTGGGAGAGGTGGGCACACGAGAACGTATACAATAACGCATCACTACCATTGTGGTTCGTGCTAGGAAGGAAAGTGCCGGAAGTGTATTCACTTGCTGTGGCTGCCATAACAAAGTACCACAGACTGGGCGGCCTAAACAACAGAAATGTATTTTGTCACAATTCTGGAGGCTAGAAGTCCAAGATTCAGGTGCTAACTGGAGTGGTATCTTCTGATGGCTCTCCCTGGCTTGCAGACAGCCGTCTTTTCCCTGGTCCTCCCGTGGTCTTCACTCTGTGTGTTTGTCCTAATTTGCTCTTCTTATAAGACCAGCAATCATTGGATAAGACCCACCCTAGTGAACTCATCTTAACTCAGTTACCTCTTTAAAGACTCTCTCTGCAAATATACTGGGGTACTGGGGGGTTGGGACTTCAGTACATGAATCTCAGCCCATCAGAGGAAGTTAGAAAATGTCTAAGAGGGGATCCAAGGTGGCAGGGTGGAAGATGGGCCAGGAGGGCCTCCCTGAAGAAATGGCATTTCCTTAGAGTCTTGGAGAGCTGGAAGGGTTTCCAGGAGGGCAGATGGGGGAAGTTGGGATGAATTTCCAGATGCAGGGAACAGATGTTGGAAAGGCCAAGAGTGGGGGAGTGTCCTCATGAGTGCAAGGAGTTAGAAGACCCGTGTGGCTGGAGCAGAGTGAGTCAGGGTGAATGGTGTAAGAAGTGGGAAGATGCCAGATCACACAGCACCTTGTGGACAACAGTAAGAATCTGGACTTTCTCCCAGAACCAGTGGGAAGCCATCAATGGCTTCGAGGATCGATCAGAACGTGATCAGAGGCTCGAGGAACAGCCCAATCAGAATATTCTTTTAAATGTTTATTTATTATTTTTGAGAGAGACCGTGCAAACAGGGGATGGGCAGAGAGAGAGAGAGAGAGAGAGAGAGAGAGAGAGAGAGAATCCCAAACCGTCCCTGCACTTGGAGCCTGGACACAGAGCTCAATCCCATGAACCATGAGATCATGACTTGAACTGGAATCAAGAGTCAATACTTAACTGACTGAGCCACTTAGGCATCCCAATCAGAATGTTCCATTAAAAGATATCTCTTCCAGAGGTTTTGGGACGATACCCATTATAGAGGCTGCCATAGTAGCTCTGGAATGGCAGTTTATACTATTTGCCTTCAATTCTGCCTCCCTTCCTGGCCCTCGGTATGGCTTCCCTTTTATGAGAGGAACAATATTTTTCTGCCTCATCATCTTTGGGCTTAACTACTTGCTTTAGTAGAATATTAGTGGGTGTAATAAGCAGGGGTTTCGATTTGCATGGTTTGGCTTACACTCTTATGCATCTGCCATGTGCCATGAGAGCATGTCCTGGGTAGCTGCTGTCCACGGAGAATGGGGAGACCTACAGAGAAGACCAGAACCTGACCTGTAGCCTGAGGAAGTACTGTCTCAAACGACTTATAAGCCCATCATCAAGAAAAGCATATGTTTAAGTGGCTCAGTTGGTTAAGTGTCTGACTTTGGCTCAGGTCATGATCTTGCTGTTCCTGAGTTCAAGCCCACGTCAGGCTCTGTGCTGACAGCTCAGAGTCCGGAGCTTGTTTCAGATTCTCTGTCTCTCTCTTTCTCTGCCCCATCCCCACTCGCTCTCTCTCAAAAATAAATAAACATTAAGAAAGAAAAGCATATTTGTTGTGGCAAACCACTGAGATTGGGGGTGGTGGTGTTTGTTTTACAGCATTATCATAACAATACCGGGCTATGTACTGAGAGAGGAGGTTGGCTTGAGTTAAGGTGATGACAATGGGGCTGGAGAGAAGTGGGCAGATTCAAGATAAATTCGGTAGTTGTCAAGTTACAGGTGACATTTAAGTCCTAGGATAGATCTGCAAGGAATAGAATGTAGAATGAGGAGAGGGACCATGGTTAATTCTTGAGAGATTCCCCCAACTAATGAGCAGTGCATTAGTCGGCTTGGGCTGCCATAACAATACCACAGGCTGGGCGGCTTAAGCCAAGTTTAAACCTCACAGTTTTGGAGGCTGGAAGTCCAAGATCAAGGCAGCAGCAGAGCTGGTTTCTGGTGAGGCTGCCTGCCAGCAGTGTCCTCACATGGCTTTTCTTCTTCTTTTAGGGACATAAGTCCTATTGAATTAGGACCCCACCCTTATGACTTAACCTTAATTTTTTCCTTGAAGGCCCTGTCTCCAAACATAGTCACCATGGGGTGACATACACCTTTTGAATGGACACAGTTCTATCCATAACAGGTAGCATCTCCTATGCACTGGGTACTGGGAACAAAAACCAAAGCTGCCAGCCTTCTGAAGATGTAGATGGGTAAGTGTCACACAGCTTTGCCACCAGCAGGGTGTAGGGCCGGCTCAGACTGGAGGGCACAAGAGAAATAGATTCCGTCTCTTGGTGGGAGGAGGGGCAAAGCCACGTCCGAAGAAGGGCACGCAGGAGGGAGGGATCATGTGCCCATCTTTGAAAGTGAGAATCAAGGATGAGTGAGTAGGAGACTTCAGAATCCCCCCTGGTCCTCTGGTCACCACCAAAGGGCTCAACAGTTATCTGGAGGCAGACAGACATGGAGGCCAAGACACCCCCCCCCCCCCCCCGGCAGAGAGTTTCTCTCCCCTGTCCTTTAGTCTAGCTGGGTATTTGAGAACATCCATGCTGGAACCCTCCTCATGTGACAGCTCTGACAGGGACCTAGAATCATCTGAAGTGTGAAAATGATGGGCCCCTCAGCATCTTCTAAAGGTGGCAGATGACATTGGATACCTAGGTTTTGCTGGCCTAACCCCCATCCTCCTTTTCAGGATAATAGAGCTCTGATGCTGCTTTTGTGAGCGTCCTCCTCCTTCACCATGGACAGGATCTGTGGGACTGTCAATCAAGGTGTCCTGCCCATCCCCCAGCCAAGAGGAGAACAGAGAGTAGGAGGCTCCTGGAACTCAAGTCTCCAGGGAAGTCACACGAAGACAGTGTCAGGGTGAACATGACTCACCCACAAAAGCCCTGGCTAGGCTTATGCTGTGGTTCCTGCTGCCTGGATTCTTGCTGTCTTGTTCTGCTTGAGATCTGGCTGGTCTGTTTTGTTTCAGTGCTTCCTTTGATCTGTAAGCTTTGCCAAATCCTTCCCAATAAATTTCTTCTTTGCTTAAGTGAGCCTGTGTGGATTTCTGTTCCATGCAGCCAAAGATCCCTAACATCCATCTTGGCTGCAGAAATCTGACATGGTGGTGAAAGGAAGATTTGGTTCAGAAATGGGAGTCATATGAAGAGGAGTCCAACTGTCCTTTGAGGAGAAGGAGGTTGACCCTGCTGGGAGGGTCCCTTGCGATACCTTGATTACATGAGGGTAAGACAGATTTCCAAGCGTGCTCTCAATTTCTTGTCTGTCCATTCTGGGTTGCCCCAGAAGCCACTGTGATGGGGGCTGGGGGGAAGGTTCCTGGACCATGTATGACAACATCAAATGCTGCCAGGATACAGAGCATTGAGCAAAGAGAGAGCCACTGTCAGCCCCCCTGATGGTCATTCTGGCAGAGCCGTGGCTGCAGAGTCACTGCTGGGGACTCAGGGAAGGGCTGGTTAATAGGACATTGGGTGACTGTTTTTCAGGGCAGTGGGGAGAGGGGTATCATTAACAAGGGGTCCCAGGTTCCCCAATTTGCTGGCTGTGTGACCTTGGGTCAACATCCTCATCTGTCAAATTGAGAGAAATGAGAACCCTACCACATACAGGTTGTTGGGGGAATCGATTAAGTGCGTACCAGAGTTTTCCAGATACACATCCAGAGTTTTCTGGATACAACTACCACTGGTGAAGCATTAGATCCTTTCAATTGGTACACAAATAAGCACGTTCTATTTTAATAGTGGGTGTTTATTTCTAGGGGCATCACCGCGAATAATGAGCATCCCATGACTGCAATTTTGTGGATATTGTTCTTCAGGATGAGGCCAAGTTAAAAGTCAATCTGGTTCTGCCATTCACTGGCTCTGAAGCCTTGGTAGGTCTCCTTCTGTTTTCAGCCTCAGTTTCCCCATCTGTAAAATGGGAGCGATAGGATTTCTTGGAAAATGTATACCCCACCTAATTCCTATAACGGCTGATAGGGAGCAGAATGGCTTGGTGAGCCCAGCACAGGGCTCTAGAAATATGTGCTTCCTTCCACTGCTCATACAAGGCTTCAGTGTGTCCATCTGTGAGAGGGAGGGGCAATGGGAAGGCTGAGCGGCACCCTCTCCAAGATTTCTCCCACCTCAAACCCACCTTCTTCTCTGTGCTAGGCTTTGTTCTGCTGTGAAAAACACTGGGAAGCAAGATGGGTGTTATGTGTCTTCCTCCCCCCTCTCCGTTCCCCGCCCCCCTTATATCAGGGCAGTGAGTGGGCCCAGAATCAGAGAAACCTGTCTTAGACTCTCAACTCAGCCACTAACCACCCTGATGACCTCATCTAAGTTCCTTAACCTTTATGTGCCTCAGTTTTCTCATCTACAAAATGGGAATAAAAATCCCAACTCTTATTCCTCATCAATAAGATCAGGAATGTGAAAGTGTTAGAGCATTCCCAGCACATAGTGGATCCTGTCCCTTCCCTTCCTGGCAGGAATGCATCGTGTCATGTTCCAAAATTGCATTGTACAACCTCATTTCACCCTCAGTGACCATTCAAGCTCGTTCTCTACCCCTCCCCTCTTTCTCTTTCTTTCCCCCTGCCCCCCACCTCCTGCTGTGGACCCTGGACATGAAACCACTGTGTCTGTGTGTCCAGATCTCTTGGATTCGAGTGGAGGGCAGCTGGCTCAGTGACAGCAGCCTGGGAGGAGGGCCTTGGCATTGGCAAGTGAATGTAATTAGCACTGATGAGGCCCAGGGGTCCCTCTCCATATGGGCCTGTGAACTTGGCCATTGCACTCCTCTCGATGAACACTGATGAGCAATGTTGCAGCAGGTACTGCCTCAAGGTGGGCGAGCGGGAAGGCAGGGGTGGGTCACAAAGATTAGCGACAAGAGCTGTCATTTACTGAGCACTCAGCCTGGTTGTTCTAAGAGCTTTGGGTGCGATACTTTGTTGAATCCTGATCTTGGCTCTTTCGTGAATTTATGCTAACACGAATAGTGATTGTAGTCGGCATTCTTTGTGCTGATTCTGCTCTAGGCGCTGTGTTGAGCACTGTGCACACATTTTCTCAGTTATTCCCCCGAAACCCTATGAGCCAGGTACTATCATCTCCATATCTTACAGGTGATGGAACTGAGACTCAAATAAGTTTCTGGTGCTAAAACAGAGCTTCTCATACTTTGGGGTACATATAAAACAGTTGATAATCTTGTCCAATTCCAGATTATTCAGATCCAGCAGGTCTGGGGTGGGGCCTGAGACTCTGCGTTTCTAACAGGCCCCAGGGTGATACAGATGCTGCTGGCCCAGATCACAAGGGAATTGGGAGATCCTAGATCACCCGGCTGGAAAGTGACTGATTCGGGATCAGCACATGCAGCTAAATCAAGTGTGAGGCCAACTTGGAAGAGCACTGTTGGGAGAATGTATGAGAGGAGAGAGGAAAAAGGGACTATTTATGACCAGAGGGTTGAAGGAAGGCTGCATGGAAGAGGTGGTTTGAGTAAGGCCTTCAAGGATGGGTAGGATTTTGAAGGGATGGAAGGGAAGGGGCGTTTCAGGTCATGAGCCAAAAACACAGAGGAAGAGAAGAGTGGGGTGTATTTGGGGGATGTTACTGTCGAAACATAGGGAAGGTGATGTGTTGAATTGTGTCCCTCTCCCCCCCCCCCCCAATTCATATGTCGAGGTTGTAATCCTGGGCATCTCAAAATGTGACTTTATTTTTTATTTATTTTTTTAATGTTTATTTTTGAGAAAGAGAGAGTGAGCGAGTGAGCTGGGGAGGGTCAGAGAAAGAGAGGAAGACACAGAATCCGAAGCAGGCTCCAGGCTCTGAGCTGGCAGCACAGAACCTATGGGGGGCTCAAACCCATGGACTACAAGATCATGACCTTAGCTGAAGTCGGAAGCTTAACCGACTGAGCCCGCAGCACCCCTCAGAATGGGATTTTAGTTGGAAGTAGGGTCATTTCTGATATAATTGGTCAAGGTGAAGTCATGCTGGAGTAGAGTGGGCCTTTAATCCCATATGATATGGTGTTCTTAGAAAAAAGGGAAATTTAAATACAAAGCTGTGCACAGAGAGAACACCATATAAAGAGGGGAGTCATACCTCCACCAGCCGAGAAGCCACCAGATTGGGAGGGGGTCCTGGCCCAGATCCTTCCCTAATGCCTTCAAGGGAGCATGGCTCCGAAGACACCTTGATCTTGGACTCCTTTCCCCAGAGCTGTGGGACAATATATTTCTGTTGTTTAACCTACTCAGTATGTGGAACTTTGTTCCGGCATCCCTAGGGAAGGGATACAGGGTAACTGCTATGTGTGTGTGCTGGCAGATGGCCTTGAGGAAGAAAAAGGCTTTTTGTACCTAAGCACTTCACTTTTAGATCCAAGAAGATCCCTTGGCCCAAGGGGAAACAGATCGGACAATGGCTAACTTGTTCCAGAGGGGCCTGTTCCTGGGACCTGGTTGAAAGCACATGTAAATGTGTACACTCAAAGCTAAGTTAAGGCATAACTTGAAGCATTTCTAAGTACTGATCTCAATCTCTTCCCCTCTGAGAAGGTTGTAAGTGAGAAAATGGGGACAGGAATGACTAGGCATTGAGTCTTGCTGTGCTAGGCATGCTCCATGCTTTAGTTCCGTCTCTACTGCACTCTTGGAAGGAAGATCTTGTTACCCTCATTTCACCGAGAATGAGACTGAGGGTCAAAGAGTTTAGGTCACTTGCCCCAGGATGCATAGGCAGCAGATAGCACAGTGGACATGGGGACCCAATGGTTTACCTTCTCCAATGCCTCCTGCCATTACATGAGGTGTAACGACAGGAAAAGTGACCCAGAGCTGGGCTGCAATTCGAGGAAGGGAATGAGCCCAATATCAAGAGGTTGGCGAAGAGATCTGTCTACAGAATTCTCACCATATGAGACAACAGCCCCCTTAATGTTCAAGCTACTTTGAGTTGCACCGTCTGTTGTTTACAACCAGAAGCTTCCTAACAGAATCAGCTGTTAAAATGAGCCAGGTCTTCAGGTCCAAGATAGATTGCAAGTGCTGCCCGTCCAGAGGAGCTAATAAACACTACCCTTGTTTCTGCACCCACGTTCTGAACCAACCAGAAGTAAGAATGAGGGAAAGGCAGATGGAGCCCCCAAACATTGCCTTTACTAAAGATAAAGCTGCTATTGGAGAACATGGCTTTACGTGCAGGAGAGTGGGCTGCCTTATGTTACACCCGGAATAGGAAGGCTTGCCCCCCTCCTAGGGTGTAGGCAGGTTTGGGCCGTGGAAGGGACTGCAAGAACCATGCAGAACCTTGGTCCCCATGGAGACAGCTGGGCTACCGTTGCCAAGTTCCTTATCCCAGGTCACTCACCAATGAGTAAGGTCACTCAGTGGGGCAGAGCTGTGAGGGATGGAGAGCGGTGAGTGGCATCCAGAGAGCGTTGCTTCTGGAGGATTCTCCAGGAGGGGGGAAGAAATTTTCTTCCAGGAGGGTAAAATTGAAAGAAAAGAGAGAGAGCATGTGCACACGGAGTGATTATATAATATAAACTTACTTTTGTTAAAAAAAAATGGGAAAAACCTACACATGTACATGCTTGGGTGAGCACAGACAAGTGTGGTAGACACCAAGACTACCCCCAAGGGGTGAGGGTGGAGAGGGAGGGAAAGATGATAAGTGGGAGTGGGGACAAGAAGGTACAAGGTTGTCACCCACTGGCAGCGGCCATCTTTTGGGCACATTCAGATGACATTCTAGGATCCCATCTGGCAAGTGAGATAGGGTCATGCATTCAGGTTGGAACTGGATTGTGCAGACTGTTCACAGGAGTGTGAGGAAATCAGAGGAGTGTTCACAGAGGAGACGGACACTGACTGGGAGGCCGAGAGTGTAGACCAGTGGTTCTCAAAGAGTGGTCCAGCACCCACATCATCTGGAAACTTGTTACAAATACAAATTCTTGGGCCCCTTCCCAGATCCTCTGAGCCAGACACTTGGGGCAAGTCTTCACTAGCCTGAGGTGACCTTGATGTTTGCTACACCACTGTTGTAGAAGGTACAGCTTTGGAGTCAGATCACCTGGGTTTAATCTTGGCTCTGGTTCTTAATAACTCTGTGGCCTTTAGCAACTCAAGTAACTTCTGTGAGGCTCAAGTTTCTCACTGGGGAAAATAGGAATATTGTTGTATTTTATGCCTTGATTATTACTAGGTACATGTGAGGCACCATTCTCAATACTGAGGTCAGAGTTGAACAAACTGACCTCTGACCTCAAAGAACTGGCAGTCGACAGGCTGTAACAAGAGCCAATATTTATTGAGCACCTGTGATGTGCCAGATATTATGCTGACTGATTTATGTGTAGTATGTCATTTATTTCTCAGAACACCCCTATAAGGAAGGAACAATTATTATCCCCATGTTCAGATGGGGCTGAGTGACACATGGCCACTGACCATGGACAGCTGAGAGCCAAAGACAGGTTGTTTGACTCCAAAGCCCCAGACAGAGGAAACTCCATGGTTTTGAGCAAGGGGAAGGAAGCCCAGCCTGAAGGCCCCATTTCCCACAGAAGAGGGACCATGACTGCAAGAGAGGCTCACATAGATATGAGGAGACCTTTATCAGGACCCTTCCTACGGCTACTCCAAAACCCAAGTCTGGGGGATAAATTTTCCCAGAGTTTCGCACTACTTTCCATTTCAAAGAATCTACATTTTCGAAAATTTAAAGCTTTTGCCTCAAGGTCATTGCCAGAATTCTAGAACAAAGATTTAGGGCTAATGGTCTGAAAGTATTGTCATGTCAAAACATCACCGCCATATTGAATTATTGGTTGTGTTTCCCTTTGGTCAATCTCTGTTTGCTCCCTGCCCCTCCACTTCTACTGCCTCTTGCTGGGTTCTTATCTGCTGTTCTCTGACCTGCTCTGTGTCCCCAGAGGCTGACCACTTCACACCCATCAGTCAGCTGCCCGTAGCTTCTAGCTTCCAGTTGGAAGTACCAAGAGGGGATTGGAAGGCAAGAAGAAGGAGAAATGGGGCCTCTATTCTCTCTACTCCCTTCTGCCTGCCTGTGGTGGGTCTCACCCACACCAGCTGTGGCTGCTTTTCTCTGTGTCACAGCCCCTGTGGAGCTCTCTCTTCCGTGGCCCCTTCTCTTGTCCCTCAAGATCTGGAATAGTAACAGCATTCTGCTATTGCTGGCCCCTTGGGTGCTTCGCCATCCTTCATAGCTTCCCTTAACCCTGCCCACACCTCCTAAACAGTCTCTTTATTACATTCTCTTCCTGGCAAACCTTTTGAGCATTCCATCTGCTTCCTGAGTGGGACCCTCACTGATACAGACAGCAGCACCATTCATGGCTAGCGTTTATGGGGTGATTTCATACGTGTGGCCTTGTTCTAAGAGCTTTTCCATGCTTTGACTCATTTAAACTTCTCTGTGTAGTAGGTGCTCTCTGGCATTATTCTCGAATGAATGCTAGTTACCTTTGGCCAATGAACTTCAGGCAGGGTTCCAGGTGAAGGAAACAGGGTGGTAAATCAAACAGAAGCTCCTGTAATGGTATCTGACTTTTATTACCATGCCGCGAAAGCTGATGTTGCAAAGGCCTGATGCCTCTACAGTGACAGCCTCTTGTTGGGGTTTATTTTTCCTCCCCTTCCCCCCTCCCTGCTCTTTGAGTGCTGGAACTGTTTTTTATGCTGCTGGGCCCCTCCAAGCACCCAGCACAGGCCAAGAGGCTGGCAGCAGATATGCCACAGGCTCCTGTGGACTGATTGATTGGCTGATACTGTGTGGCTGAATGAGTGGATGCTCTCCGAGCAGCTGCTGCCAGGGGAAAATTCCAAGTGCAAAATATTATTATTAATTATCACGATTGCTCTTTCAGCTGTAGGCACAGTGTCTGCTTAGAAGGAAGAGATAAGGCTTCCCTGCCAAAGCAAAAAGACTGATTAATGCTGATGGATTTTGTCCTCTGAGAGAAGGCTGCGGAGAGCTATTATTTTCTTTTGAATGACTTCTAGACCGAAGTTAATAAAACACAAAACAAAACCTGGATTTGAGGCCTGGCTAGGCCCAAGGCTGCGTGACCTTGGATGAATTACTTAACCTCTCTGTGCCTCAGAGTCTTTATTGATTAAGTTAGGACTAGACTAGGTAATGTCTAAGATTCCTTCTAGCAGTTCTCCAGAGATGCTGGGCAGTGCAACACCAGGCCCTCATCGATGGGCTGTGCTCAGCCATCCTTTCTTCTTCCAAGGGGCATTCTCGAAAGCCATGCCCCCACCTCCTGGGCTCCTCAGGACGTGAGAGTTGAATGTGCCCTCCTTTCATGGCTGTGGGAGTCATGGACACGGTAGGGAGTAGGGGTCTGACACAGAGTCCCTGCCTCTTCTTCTTTCTCTTCTCTCTTCATGGTCACAATAAAAACACCCCCAGCTCCCACTGTTGGAGGCTTTCTGTGGTGCCCATCACCATTATCAGCACCTTATAGAAATGAATCTTTTTAATCCTCATGACACCTTCATGAGGGGTAAGCTGCTACTGCCCTTTCTTTACACATGAGGAAATGGGGGCATGGGGCTTTCAGTCCCATCTTTGAGGCCACCCAGCTGGAAATAGGATCTGACCTTGGAGTTGGAAGGACCCTTAGGGTCTGTCTAGCCCAGGTCTCAACCTGCCTGCACATTGGAATCACCTGGACAGTCTGATAAAGGCTGATGTCTCGGTCCCACCCAGAGACTCTGAGTTGGTTGGGGGCACAGCTGGGTTCTGGGTTTTTTTTTTAATCTCCCCCAGATGATCCTAACATGCAGCATAGTGTGAGAAGCACAATTTCATCTAATTACCTATTTGCAGATGAGGGAGTTGAGGCTCAAAGGAGGGAAGCAGACTTATCTGAGTTTCCCTACCATGGGTGGCCCTGCCCCACAGCTCTCCAGGTGGGAGTTCAGAGGAAGTGATGCCGGATGGAGGGGCTGATCCTGCTCTATGAGGCCCCTCCCAGCCAGTATCTCTGAATCTCCCCAGGGTATGACGGGGGTGGTTTCTGCTACTTCCCCCCACCCATCAGGCTGGCATCAGCCAGCCAAGCCTTGAGGTAACTAGAAAATCCAGAGGGGGAGCAGAGTCAGAGGAGATCAGAGATGAAGACCTTGCTGGACTCAGCCCTGGGGACTTAATTATCCTTCACCTTGGCCTGAGCCTTTTTTCTTATCCTCTCCCAACACGTGATTTCCTGAGCAGAGGGCTTGCAAGTTTGAACTGGTGGGGGTTGCCAGTGTCTGGCCCATCCAGAGCATGGGTGCCAAGCATACTGGGGCTCGGACCAAAACAAAATCCTAAGAGTAACTACCTAAGAAGGGCTTCCTGGGAGCCAGACATCACGGACGTTATTTCATTTAAGCTTTGCAAATATAAGTGGAAAATATTATGAATTCTATGTTTCAATTGTAGGAATGGAGGCCTAGAAGAGTTAGCTAGCTACCTTAGCTAACATTAGTTAACTAGGTACATTAGCTAGTAAGGGACAGATGGAGATTTGAACCCAGGTCACCTGCTGATGTTAGCCTAAATTCTACCTCCTCCTGGAAGCCTTCCCTGGAAATCAAGACAGGTCAGAACAGATCCTTTTAGTATGCTTCTCTGTGTGTTACTTCTATCCTTTTATAATTGAGTATTCATCGGTGCTGTTGTTCAAGGAGGCTTTGTCTCTCCCACTAGACTGTAAGTTCCTTGAGGGGGGCTGTTTTGCTCACACCCCCATATCCCCAGTTTTCAGAATAGTGCCTACCACCTGGCAGACCAGCCACCTAATAAGTGTTGAAAGAAAGAAAAGATGAATAGTCTAAATGATCCCAAAGTCAATATTTATACTCATGCCACAGTCTTACATTTACATCGACTAGTTGGGAATGGTCTCCAAAATTAGCCTCTTTTTTTTTTTTTATTTTTGAGAGAGAAAGAGACAGAACATAAGCTGGAGAGGGGCAGAGAGAGACACAAAATCTGAAGCAGGTTCTAGGCTCTGAGCTGTCAGCACAGAGCCCAACATGGGGCTGAACTCACGAACTGTGAGATCATGACCTGAGCCAAGATCAGCTGCTTAATTGACTGAGCCACCCAAGGCCCCCCAAAATTAGCCTCTTTGAAGAAATGTGGTGCTCTGGGGTGCCTGGGTGGCTCAGTCAGTTAAGCTTCTGACCCTTGATTTTGGCTCAGGTCATGGTCTCGTGGTCATGAGATCGAGCCCTGCATCAGGCTCCAGGCTGAGCATGGAGCCTGCTTGAGATTCTCTCTCTCTCCCTCTTCCTCTCCCCTGCTCATGGTCTCTAAACAAACAAACAAACAAACAAACAAACATTTAAAAGAAAGATGGTGCCCCAGAAGGTGAAATCCCTGGGGTCCTTGCCATATTAGGGATACTGGGAACCCCTGAGAATTTTTAACCCAATAAGAACAATCCTAAGGATTCCATCACAGTTGTGTATTCATTATGCATGTTTATTGGCCTAGTGGAGGCTAAATGGCCTGAGCTGAGCGGGTAGCTATCTAGCCATTCAATTGGATCATCAAAGTTCACTAAGCATTGCTTATGCGCCCAGTTATAGCATTTAGGATTGCGTGTAGAATGTAGCAGAAGCCCGTCCAGTAGAGTTATCAAACTGGGGTTTGATTTTTATATCTTACAACCAGTTCAGAAGAGGAAAATCCTAGGAGCTCACAGCTACTCAAGGAAGAAGTCCTTAAGGATTTAGGATTCTTCCAGATGCCTGCTCAGCTATCCCCAGTGTGATTTTTCATCCTCATGGTCACAAGATGGCTGCCCTACCTTGAGGTGTGGGGTCCAAGGTTATAGGCAAGAAAATGAGATGAGAGTGCGTGGGTATAAGGGACCAAAGGCAAAGAGCCAGATGGGTCTGGCCCTTTATCAGGAAAGCAATGTCTTTTCTAGAAGCCCACAGTATAGAACTCAAGTTGCCTCTCATTGGTCCAAGCTGGGTCACATGGCACCTGAACTTCAGGGGAGCCTGGGGAGGTGAATATTTTTAATTAAACATGTTGTTTGGTTGGGATTCTGTTAAGGAAGACGGGAAGGATGGATGTCAGTAGGCCACTGACAATATCTGTCATGTAGGCTCTGTTTTAGGCGTGTGGAACATGAAGATGTCCAGAGTCAGACACAAAAACAGTCTTTTATAGTACAACATATATAGTGTTAGAAACATGGTGGGAGCCCAGAAAAGTAAGGAGAGAGTATGTGGATTACCTGGGGGAGCTGGGTCAGTATGACAAAGAAGATAACATTTCAACATTTGAGATTGAAGACAATGGGGCAATAGTTTGCCATGTAAATAGAACAAGGCCCCAACCTTTCAAAATTTGGTCTCAAACTCCCTGTTAGCCCCAGCTCTTGGGTTTATTCCATTCTGAATGCTTCAGACCCACATATAACTAGCTCTATTTGTCCTTCTTTGGGACAGGTCTTGAAGGATGAGTAGGAATTTGGCAGACCAACCGTAAGAGCCTGGCCATTCAAAATCTGGTTCCAATCTCTTTCAGCCTTAGCTGTTGGGATATTGCATGCTGCAGGCTTTAGAGCCCCCCAGACCACTCACCATTCCTGCATATTCCATAGTTAGTAATTTCTCCATGCCCTCCCCTCTGTGCACAAGCTGGTTTTTTTTTTTTCTGCCTGGAATGCCCCTCCCCCTTCATTCTCTGGGATATGGCTCTCCTGTGGTGGTGACTCATCCTTGGCCAGCTGTTTGGAGGGCAAGAAAGGACTTCATCAGAGTGAGATGTATGCAGGAAGTTGGATAGCAGTCACATGACCCAGATGCAGAACTTGGCTTTGCTGGTTGAGGAAACGAGAGAAGGGAAACTAACTTTATGAACTCCAATCATGTGAGGACCACTAGATGCATCATCTGATCCCTGAAACAACCCTGTGTGGTGGGTATTTTTATGTGCCTTCCTTGGGAGACCAGAACTCTGCAAGGTGAAGCAGTTTGTCCACTATTGCATAGTAATAAGTGACGCACCTGCCTGTCCAATGCCAAAGCCTGCGCTTCACTCCTTCCATCAAACCACGAGGCCTTCTTGGTGCCCTTCCTTGTCCTGGGTTCTGCCTTATTCTTGGAGGTCAGCCATTCTGTTTAGAGGTTTTACTTCTGGGGGTTCCAGATGAAGAGTTTCTGCTTAAGTCTCTCTCCTGCTCTTGACCTTCATTCCAAGCCAGAGCAGTGGTTCTCCAATGGAGGAAGGGGTGATTTTTCTCCCCCAGGTGGCATCTGAAAGGGCTGGAGACGTTTTTGGTTGTCACACTGGGCAAGTGGGCAACCGCAGGCATCTAGAGGGGAGAGACCAGGGATGCTGTTCAACATCCTGCGGTGCGCGGGACATCCTCCCACAACAAAAAATGATCCCACCCAAAATGTCAGTAGTGTGGAGGATGAGAAACCCGAGTTAGAGTTATAGTCTGTGCACATTGAGGAAGCAGGTTCTTTCTGAAAGATTCCCTGATCAGTTCCTGCTGTGCTTGCTTCTCCCACTCTTAACTTGGTGCAAAACAATGACATTACCGTATGGTGGCGGGTAATCTGTGCTGATTGTGGTTCCCATGCACGGGGCGCAGGGGTGGGAGGTCTCCCTTCTGCACCCATCTCCTAAATTCTTGCTCATCTTAATTGATTCTTTGAAACTGTAATTCTCTTGAAGAGCTTGGCCTCCAGAGTCAGTCCATCTGGGGTTCAGGTTATGAGCACATAACTTACCTGGAACAAGTCATTTAACTCCTGGAAAACTCAAGGTCCATCTTCAAAATGGAGATAACAAGAGCACAGAGCTTGTTAAAGTAGTTTTGAGGATTTAATGTGATGATTCCCATGAATTGGGGTGCCCAGGCAGATGGTAAATACTCAATATGTGTCTGGAATTGTTGTTACTCTGAGTGTTTTTTTTCACCTGTTAGCTCTTCTTTGAGCCTTTTTGTCTCTTTGGAAAGCATCTGGTAGGGTGAGAAGGACACAGACACTGAAGTGAGGCATCTCAGGGTTCCGGTCAGTTAGTTCTGCTAACTTGATGGCCAGGGACCTTGATCAGCTTCCTTCTCTGAGCCTCATTTCCTCATCTGAAAGCTGAGATAATACTCCGACCTTATAATTCTTGTAAGGACTAAGGTGATTAACTGTCTGACACTTAATAGGTGTTCAGCAAACCATGCAACCCTCCTCAGAACACAGTGCCAATAAAGCAGAGATAAAACTCAATGCACGGACTCATTTGGAGGTCTCTGATGAAATTCAGTATTGACAGCGTTGTTTAGAAATGGCATTCCCAGACTGCAGGAGCTGAAGGTGAATGTGGGTTTGCTCCATTTCTCTGCAGAGTTAGCAAGCAGAAGATAAATGTTTAGACAGCAAGGAGGAAAGAGGGTGCTGTGCTGGAAACTTCCATTTGGCCCTCCAGATCTACTCTCCACTGCTCTGTACCCCCAGAAGTTTGGACCACAAGGACCGCATCCATGACTTCTGCCATTTTTGAGCCTTGACTGGCAAGGAAGGGAAGAGAGTAATATAGGGGTATTCATTTCCCTGCCCCCCTCCCTGTAGCTCCCCAGCCAGCTGGCTAGTCCCTAAAGGCCACAGCTTTTATTCGGGCAACTCTGCTTCCACAGAATGTTCTCCCTGCCCCTTCCCCAGCAGCCCAGAGATAGTAATGGCTCCCCATGGTTGCCAGCCTCAGCATCCTTCACTCTCCCTCATGCTGTCCCACACTCTGCCTGCAACTCCACAAATGGTCCTTTTATTAAACTCACCCAAAATTATCCAATTTGAGTGTGTGGTGCACTTGCTGCTAGTACCTTAAATGATAAAGAAGAACCCATCACAGACACTCCATCCAGGGTTTTCTTGCAAGCTCCTGGTTTTCCTCGTGGTGGTGTGTATGAGTTTACTCTGGCTCCTGTAACAAAGCACCACAGACTGGGCGGCTTAGACAATAGCAGTCTGTTTCCTCACAGTTCTGAAGGCTGGCACTTTGAGATCAGGGTGTCAGTAGAGCCCTTCTGAGGTCACCAGGGACCTGTTGGGGAGGGATCTGTTCCCAGCCTTTCTCCTTAGCTGGTAGCTGGCCTTCTTCTCTCTGTGTCCCCCCCATGGTCTTCCCTGTCTGTGAAGGGGTCCAAATTTCCTCTTCTCATGAGGACATCAGTCATACTGGATTAGTGCCCACCCAAATGACATTACTTTACTTTAATTACCTCTTTAAGACCCTCTCCCCCAACATAGTTTCATTCTAAAGCCCTGGGGGTTAGGACTTCAACATATGAGTTTTTGTGGGGCTATAGTTCAGTCTGTTACTTGGTGGTTGAGAAATGGGGATGTGATCACTGGGTAGGAGTAAGACTGGGGGAAGGCAGCGGGACTCAGCAGCACTCCAGAGCGATGAGATCACTGCTTTCAAGGGCCAACATTCTAGTTGGATGGGGAGAAGAAGCAAGAAAGAGATAGATCACATACAGATCAATAAACAGAACTCTTCCAACAGTGACAAATTTGGTATATGACAGAAGGACTGGCCCAGCTCAGACAGGTCGGGGACAGCCTCTCTGAGGAGGCCATTTGAAAGCAGATACGGGAAGGAGACAGAGGAATCACCACTCGACTTCCCCGTTTGGGGCAGCGCCTTCCTGGCAGAGGAAATGCAGCAAACAACAAGTAGGGAGCGGTTTTCATCCAGAGAGCAGACTTTGCTGATGTAGAGAGCAGGAGAATTTGGAAAGAAAATTTTCAAACGAGATTAAACAGGCCTCCTGAGGGTGGGCCGTTTTCCAGGACATTCTGTTCACACAGCAGCCGTCTCTGTACTTGGGCTTTACCTCCTCCTTCACTGGCCTGCCCGGCAGCAAAGTTCAGCCCGGCTCCGTCCTGTCTTAACCGCTGCCAGGCAGTGCAGGACCCAGATGTGCTGCCTCTATGTACAGAGATGACTGGGCATCCCCACCAAGCCAATCACAGCTTCCCCCATGGTCTGCTAGGCGGCACAGAGGATTACTGTACCAGAGCCAGGCTCATATTAAAATATTAATTTACATTTAAAGTGTTGCCAATATGTCCATGTGGATCTCCATTCCATATGTTTGTGAGAGCCCTGGGGCCACCAGGGTGTTTGATTTTGAGTGTTTTAAAATGAAGGCTAAAGGTGACTTTTGCAATAAAGCAGTGCAAGTGATAGCATCAGAGGCTGCTAGGCTGCAAAACACCCTAGAGACCATCTCCTTTAACTATTTCCGCCTCCCTTGGTTTTAAACTCCTCCCTTCCTCCCTCCCTTCTTCCCCTTCTTCCAAAAATGGTTCAGCTGACCACTTATGTCAGTTTCTTATGACTGCTATAACAAACGACCACAAACTCGGTGGCTTAAAACAACATGAATTTATTAGCTGACAGTTCTGGAGGTCAGAAGTCCAAAACAGACCTTAAGAGGCTAAAATCAGGGTGGTGCTGTTCCTTCTGGAAGCTCAGGGGGAAAACCCACTTCTTTGCCTTCCCCAGCTTCTAGAGGCCACCCACACTCCTTACGCCATGGCCGCTTCCTCCATCCTCAAAGCCAGGAATGTACCGTCAGGTCTTTCTTATGCTGCCTCACTCTGACTCTCCTGCCTCCCTCCCTCACTTGTCGGGACTCTTGTGATTCCATTGGGCCCACTTGGCTAATCTAGAATAATCTCCTGTCTCAAAATCTTTAATTTAATCACATCTACATAGCCTCTTTTGTCATGTAAGGTGACATATTCACAGGTTCTGGGGATTAGGTGGTAGACATCTTTGGGAGGTCATTATTCTGCCTATGACACTACCCCTCAAGCAGTTCAGTTTCTCCAAGTGACACACTTCATACCTTATTCACAGTGTCCAGCAATGCTGGGGCTCACTGTTTAGTTATGCAATTATCAGTTTAATGTCTGTCTCCCATAACTGGACAAAAAGCTCTCCAAAGGAGGTCATCAGAGATGTTTTGACTACTACAATCACTTTCTCAGAGCTTCCTAGCAGCCCAGGCAAGAGAGGAAGCATGGTGAGAAGAGAAAATGAAGAGAAAACAATGGCTAACATTGAAGGACCATCACCTCTGTGCCAGCAATATTCTAAGTGCTTTTAACCTATTCAATTCACACTTTGTAAAGGAAGGTCTATCATCTACTACAAGCAAGTGACATAGTAGGGATTTGAAATCCACACTCTTAACCACTATGTCATACGAGCACCCTCAAATAGTAGTTCATGTGCTATAAGAGAAGTCTGAGAGGCAGAAATGAAGGAGGAAGAGATAAGTTTTATAGACCTGTCAGGCAAAACTTTCCAGAGGTCATAATAAATGGAAGGCAGAGAAGGGTGTGCCAGGTTGGGGATGTGTAGAAGGGGGCAGGAGAATTGGGGAGGAGAGTGGGATAGGATGTTCCAGGTGGAGGAGACTGTGTGATTCAAGTTCCAGGCAGGAAATGGGCTTGGTGTTTTCTAGAAATCGAAGGTAATACAGTACTGCTAGAGCTTAGGTGGTGACAGGGCACAAGTCAAGAAATGGGGTTGACTTGGAGTGCTGGGTGGCTCAATTGGCTGAGCATCTGACTTTGGCTCAGGTCATGATCTCACGGCTCATGAGTTCGAGCCCCACATCGGGCTCTGTGCTAACAGCTCAGAGCCTGGAACTTGCTTCAGATTCTGTCTCCCTCTCTCTGACCCTTCCCTGCTTGCATTCTGTCTCTTTCTCTCAAAAATAAAAACGTTAAAAAAAAAAAAGAAATGGTATGACTCAGGAGGCAGAAGTGCCCTTCTGAGGATGCTATGGGCCATTAGAAGCCTTTGATACAGAGGTTTTAACAAAATTAGTTTCCTCACCACGAGGAGGAAGGATTGCAGGATGCTAAAGACAAAGGGGCAAACAGAGAGGGTGTGAATGGGAAGCTTAGTGCTTGAACCCAGAGTTTTGTGGCTCCAGTCCAGGACATTCTCAGCCATGCCTCTGGACCTTCCCAAAGGCCTCATCACCATGCACAAAGGAGGGGGGTGATAGCCAACACTCCGCTGTTTGGAATGAATACACTTGAAGTCCAATCACTGTTTGAGGACCAGTCAGAGGGAGTGGAATTGAGCCAGAGAGAAATGCATTTCTTAACTCACAGCCCCTTCCTTCAAGAAGCTTGCCTTGCTTAATTCGTTCAGAAATTATTTCTCCCTCCTGTGAACACTTCCCACTATTGTTTCTGCCACTTACATTCATTAAATCGACAAATACTTACTGAGCACCTGTCATGTGCCAAGCACTGCATTAGGCACTGTGGCAGATTCAGAAATGAACAATCCTGATGTGTTCTTTGCCCTTGTGGGATTTATTGTAGTGGGAGAGTAAAACATCAAACAAATAAATGCATACATCATTTTAAGTGTGGTGAGCCCTGTGGAGAAGTTGAGGGTGCCTGGAAAGGATGTGAGAGGGAAACTGATTATGGCAAATTGCACCCCTGGTTCCAATTCTTTGCTTCTCCTTGTAGTTTCAACCTTATTACATGACTTTGGAAGTTTCTCCCATAACCACAGGGTGTGTTTCCACATCCCGTTGACTTTTGGCTTGGCCATGTGACTTGCTTCGGCTAGTGAGATGAAATGGGGATGACAGTGAGCCAATTGCAAGTGTAGGTATTGACAGGTCTTGGTGTGTTCCCATTTGCCTTCTTGTGCCTCTCCATCATTCTGAAAATACACCTCCCACGAGGAGGCTGAGAGGCAGGTGGAGCAGAGTCACCCCAGGGGAGCCACTCTAGCTAAACAGAGTCTCGATTAGCTGACCCATGAGCCTTGAAGATTGGTGAGAGACACGCACAATACTTTAGGTCTACCCACGAACCTGTAGGAACTGAAACAGAGTCCACTAATCTTCCTGTGAATGGTGCCTTGAAATCCCACCAAACCATGGGGGGATCACTGCTGCCACTTCTCAAACTCCAATGCTCGTGTGCACGGACAGCTTTTGGGGCAGCCCTATTACAGGCTAAGTAAACTCATCTTTGGAAGGCTCAGTTTTCTTCCATGCATCTGTGAGGAATATGAGGAAAATCATCAACCATGCTCAAGCACTGAGTTTTCAAAAAAAAAAATCTCATGAACGAGATCTCCTGAATACTAAGTACATAGCATCAAACCATTCATTTTTCTAGCACATGATAATTTAAACACCATTCAAGGAACCACACCATATGCTTTGAGTGATATGGGAGGTATGATGATCATGATCCTTATGCTGGGGGACTTTCAAGAAATCTGTAATTGGGCAAAGGAGGGGAGAGACGTGACATGACATGGGCGGGTCACTCCCTGTTAGAGAAATGTACATGTGTTGGTCAACAAAGAGATGAATGTACTCTAAAGCAATGAATGAGAAAGCCCAGCTGAGACCAGTAGAGCTGCCCAGCCAATCCCAACTCAGGTCAGCTAACCTCTAGCTAACCCGCACCATTGTGAGTTCAATAAATGCTCATTGATGCAAGCTGCTAAGATAGCTGTGGTCCTTTATTTTGCAGCATTGTTGTTTATAGTTAACTGGTACACTGACAGTCTGAGCAGGCAGTGGCAAGATTCCCTACGATAATGGCATCTTAGTAAAACCTAAAGGAAATAGATGAAGGAGGAGGAGAGGAGCATTCTAGGCTGAGGGATGAGCAAAGGTCCTCAGGAAGGAAGGACACAAACATTTAAGAAACTAAAAGAAATCAGGATTTCCTGGAGAGTGCCAAGGTGACCAGGTGAGGTGGGCAAGCACTGGTGAGGAAACAGATAACCTTTATGATTCCCTGCTCTGGGGTGGCACAAGCAAAATTAATGTGCTGTGGTACTGTGCATTTTTGTGATGCTTCCAGGTATAATTCCCTTGGGGGAAGGACCCATGGTTTATTTATCTTTGTTTCCCTCTTACTCTGCCAGAGGAATATCCCACACCACAGTAAATGCCCAATGAAGAAAGGTGTTAGCCAAGGGGAGAGGTGCTGAAAGAACAGCTCCCTGGCATCTCCTAAACTTGGGACAACAGCTACAGATTTTCTTCCTTGGTAAATTCTTCCTTGTTCATTTTTATCACTGTTGTTTGAAATGCAAGGCTCTTCTCCTTTACCTGTCTGTTTTCACACTGAGCTTTTTGTTTTCTTGTGGCATTTATTATTACCTGATGTTATATTTACAGAATTATTGTTTTGGCATCTGTCTCTTCCACTAGAGGGCAGGGACATGACTTGCTCATGACTGTATCCTCAATGCCAAGGACATGCCTGACACAGATATAGATGCACAAAAAATATTTATCAAAAGAATGCATGCTCAGATGCTGAAATATTTAATGCTGAAGAACCTTCCAAAAAGTACGATTCAGGAGTTAGTGTACTAATTATCTGTTTGTTCAGTAAGAAAGTGAGACAAAGCTTTCTTATATGGAATGGGGAGCATCCACGGACACAGCAAAAGGAGTGGTTAAGTCACCTGTGATTCTTACTGGGGTAGGCGGGGCCTTAGGCTTTTAGTATAAGGCCCTTTAGTTAAGGGTTTACAATATCATATCAGTTATTTGTTGCTGCTTAACAAACCAAAACTATGTGGCTTAAAACAACCACCATTGCATTTGCTCACAATTCTGTAGGACAGAAATGTGAGATAAGTTCAGCTGGATGGTTTTGCTGGTCTCATCTGAATTAACTCACATGGCTGCTATCATCTGGCAACTAGACTAGGGCTGGAAAAACCAAATGCTTGTGGTGCTGGATGTTGACCGGGCCATTCTCTCCTCAAGGCATCTCATCCTCAAGGATGATGGCAGCTTCAAGGCAGCAAGTAGGGTGACCAGCCATACTGCTTTGCCTGGAACTATCTTGGTTTTAGCAATGAAAGTCCCATGGCATGGGAAACTTCTGGAGAATCAGGATGGTTGGTCATCCTACCAGTGAGGAAGAAAGAGGGTGGGAGCTAACAAGGTTTCTGAGGTCTAGGCTCAGAACTTCCACAGTGAGACTTCTGTTTCATTCTGTTAAACATGTCACAAGGCCAGCCCTGATTCAAGGGGTAGAGAAATAGACTCCATCTTTCAGTGGGAAATGCAGCAAACACATATTGCAAAGATGAATGCATGTAGGGTTGGGGGGATTTTTGCAATTTACTACATATATTGTGGAAAGTAAGACCACAGACTCTGAAGTCAAAGTAAGGCTTTTGTATTTATTGAAAAAAAAAACTGTACAAAGGAAGGAAATATTACAAGAGCAATCACTAGCCAAATGTCGAGTGACAACCGACTTCGGTGTCCCAATGCATCAGAATTATAGGCTTTCTTGTATGTGTAAGCACAACCTAAGACCCTTTCCTTTGGAACAATGCCTGCGGTCAGCAGATTAGGAGGGATGGTGAAATATTCAGGTGAAGGAGAGAAGGCTTCCTGGCAGTTATGAGAGAGGAGAGCAAATCTCATCATCACATGTTAATATCAAAAACGCTATTTCAAGGGTAGTATCGATAACCTGTTTGTCCAGTGAACTATTTGGGATAATACAATATCACATTTATATAATGCTTACTGTGTGCCAGACGCCGCTCCAGTGTAGGCGATTTACATCGATTAACGCATTTGATTTTTTTAATGTTTATTTATTTTTGAGAGCACGCGCGAGAGACAGAGCATGAACGGGGGAGGGGCAGAGAGAGAGAGAGAGAGAGAGAGAGAGAGAGAGAGAGAATCCAAAGCAGGCTCCAGGCTCCGAACTATCAGCACAGAACCCGATGCGGGGCTCCAACTCACGAACCGTGAGATCATTTCCTGAGCTGAAGTCGGACACTTAACCGACTAAGTCACCAAAGCGCCCCAATCGATTAACATTTAAAACGTACATCTACACACGAGGAAACCGAGGCCCAAGATCACCTAGGTAGTAAGTGGTGAAGTCAGGATTGAACTCAGGCAGTCTGACTCTTAATCTGCCTCTCCAGGAGCTACTATTTTCCCAAGACTTTGACTTCCTTTTTCTAACTAGCAGTTGGGAGTAGTACTCTAACCGTCTGTTAGGGCGATTGCTTTTGCTCATCAGGGTTAGAGAGAGGGCGGCCCGAGAGTTTGGCCCCGGAACAGAAGTTCAAGCCTCGGGTTCCCACCCGGGCGAGAACGGAGGCGCGTCCTGCGCAGGCGCAGTCCTGCACCAGCCTGCAGCCGCTGGAGAGCTCCGGGGTCCGAGGGTTAGGCCGCCCTTCCCCCACCCGCGGACCCGGCGCGCAAGGGTCTACGGGTCGGGGTGGGGAGCAGAGCGGGAGCGGGCGGGGGGGGACCCCGGGAAGCTCTGGAAAATGTGGAACCCGAAAGGGCCCCCTGTGTCGCACGTGGGATGTAGAACTTCTCAGACGTCGTGGGCCCGACCTCAGAATCGGCTGGGCGCCCGCGCCCATTCTGCAGATGCGCAGACTGAGTCCTGTCCTCCCGGGAGCCCTGGAGAGAACTTCGCTTCCTTTTCTTTTCTCTGAGCCTGGGTCCCTCATCTGGGTAGTGGGACGCTCGGCTCCTGTGTGGCCCAGTGCGTTCAGAGACTACTGATTAAGCGCTTACCGGTCACTGCGCTAAGTGCTGCTTATTCACGAGATTGTCGAGGGGAGATCAAATGAGATCGCGAGAGCGAAAGCACCTGCCATGCTTTTAAGTACGTCACACATGTGAGCTCATAGGAACTCGCATTTGTTATTTGTAGTGGTTTTTATTAAGGAAGAGTTAAAGGGGCCCTTGAGTGGCTCGGTGGGTTAAGCGTCTGACCTCGGCTGAGGTCATGATCCCACGGGTTCGTGGGTTCAAGTCCCGCGTGGGGCTCTGTGCTGACAGCTCAGAGGCTGGAGTCTGCTTCGGCTTCTGTTGTCTCCCTCTTTCTTTGACTGCCCCCCCCCCTCAAAAATAAATACTTAAAAATTTTTTAAGAAAGAGTTCAAGCTTTGCTGTTTCCTGGCCTCAGGTCACCCCAGTCTCTCTGGCCAGATTCTTTGCAATTGGCTCCACTTTTAGTCCCTAGAAGAGTTGAGAATTGGATCTACTCAGTGCAGATAGATGGCTCTGATATTGCCCTTGCTCTGCAGTGTATCTTGACTCCTCCTTCGAAGGGATTGAGGTGAGTTGGTAATTTGTAACTGCTCTGAGTGTAGTTCTCTGGCAGGTTCGGAATAGATTTCAATCTCCTAGTTAGTTCAGGAGGTTGAAAATTGTCTATGTTGAAATGGAACTCTTGGCTGCTGCTCTCCTCCCTTCCCCTTTGGTTGATAAAAACCCAGTGATAGGAAAAACACCCTTGCCATTCTCACTGCTTCCTGGTGCATTCATAAGCCTCGATGCTCCATTTGTGGAATGCAACATTTATTCTCCAGTAGTTTAAAACATGTTTGTACAACAACTAAGTTGGATAAGACCTTGGGGCAAGCCATCAAGACCCGAGAAAATGATTATGATGTGGTCCCTACTCTCAAAGAGTTTGCAGTATTGAGAGGGGAAGAATGTGGTGGGGAATCTCATACGAGTCAAGTTAAATCCAGACTAAGTGGGGATTTCACAGACAACCAGCATTATTTTATTAAAGCCGTTGGTTGTTTTATTTTACTCATGATTGGCATTGTATCTTTCAGTGAATCCTATTTAGAGCCGAAGGTACATGCTTTACAAACCCCTTAGCTATCATGAAAAATAATTTAAGTACTTTACCGGCTCCCAGGTCCACCATCCACCATCACAGACATGCTCCTGCCTCTAAGAACATATTCTCAAATGAGCTGTATGAGGCGCATAAGAGGAGAATTTCTGAGTCTTAACAAGAAAATGCTTTTCAAGTGGTGTGGCTTTGGGGTTTGCTGACCTGTCCTGTGAACACACATTCTTGACCCTCAAACTCTCTTATCTTCATTTCAAGGCACAGCTAATTTACCATACTTTTCTCACTGTATCATACTGAGATTCTTTTTCTTTAAACAATAGCATTCAGAGTCTACCACTCTTACCTAACATTTATTTTTTTTAAAGAAAATGTTTGTTTATTTTGAGAGAGAGAGAGAACCCCAAGAAGGCTCCATGCTGTCAGCACAGATTCTGAAATGGGGCTTGATTCCATGAACCATGAGATCATGACCTCAGCCTAAATCCAGAGTTGGATGCTTAAGCGACTGAGCCACTCCGGTGCCCCAACTACCTTGACATTTAATCATGGACCACTTTGCATTGTTGGCTAACTTCCTTATAAATTGTGTGTTGTTGAGCGGGGATTCAGGAACACTGTATAGTAGATGAAAAAGCACAGGTTTGGGAGATCAGCAGGTTTGAGTTTGAATTTCAGTATCCCTGCTTAGTGACTATGTTTCTAAAACTTTGTGGACCTCAGTTTGCTCAGCCGCCACATGTAAGACTGTCTTTTACAGGAGTGTTATTCATAGGCGTCTAGTGAAAATAAAAGGAGAAGCCCCTTTCTCTCCTTCCCTCCTCCCCTTTTCTGCTTCCAGCCCTATACAGTATGTGTGTTTATAGGTTCTATTTAATACCAGTGGAATGAATGAAAGCCTGTCACTTACAGTTAAGTTGGGAGTGTGGATTACAAGTTTTCACCCCAAATCATTACATTTTAGAATACACACCTTCTGATTCTCAGCCCAATGCCACTGTTTGGTGTAATCTACACTGACTGTTTCTCTGCATACTAAGTTCAGAGCACTGTCTCGTCAAAGAAACAGATGAGGCTGGGTTCCTGTCCCCAAGAGGTTTCAGTCTGTCTGGGTAGCAAGAGATCCCCATCTCCCATCTGTGTTGCCTCTATCCCAACAACTAAATCCCTAAAATTTGAAGTGTTCTGCAATATAGTCTGGGTCACTGTTGAGCTTTATCATCTCCTGGGCTGAGCTCATCCACCTCCATGGCTTTGCATACCTGGGACATGCAAGAGACTCCTAAACGTGTATCCAAAGTTTAGACTGTTCTTTTAAACTTGGAACACATAACTACTTAACAAATGCGCTCATTCCACATCTACTGCAAGTTAAAGTTATCTGGAACAAGCCTCCTTTTCCTCCAAACCTGTTCTGCCTCCAGTGTTCCCCATCTTCCTTCCAGTCCCCATCCCTCTGCCCGCATTCAACAAATCATGGAGTCATGCAATGGCTGTCTTCAAAATGTAACTGGATCCACCTTTTTCTCTCCAGCTCCATTGATACCACCAAAATTGAAGCCACCGTCATCCGTCCCCTCTACTACCATAATGGCTGCCTCTAATCTAACGGTCCCCTCTAATCCGTTTTCCATGTGCCAACAAGAATGATCTTTGACAGTACAGAGCTGGTCTGGCCCCTTCCCCACTGACAATTCTCCAATGCCTTTGCCAGTAAGTTAAGGTTCTGAGTCATTCCCAGCCCTCTCACGGTCCATATAAGTTGCTCCTGGTGATTTCTCTGACTCATCTCCTACCACCCCCCACCCAGCTGCCTTCTGGCCACAGAGTGCTTCTCTTTGTGCATCAATGATCACCTTTTCAGGGAAACCTTCCCTACCCCCCACTATTTAGACAGGTTCCCTTGTTATACCTTCTTATGGGACCCTGACCTTTTGGGGGCATACTATTTATCTTAATTATAATTATATAGTACTCTTTGCATAAATATTTGGTCATCGATTTGCTCATTAGTCTGCAAGCTCCTTGAGAACAGACATCACGTCTTCTGAGCACCCAGAACTGTGCCCAGCATACATGGGTGCCCATTAGATAATGGTAGAAAGAATGACAGCAGTAAGATGGCTCGTATCAAGTGTCAAAGAAAAGCTCAAAACAATGAATGTATGAGAATTCAGAGACAGAAGAGATCACTGGGGCCTCGGGTGGGTAAGACTTGAGTTATTTCTTAGAGGAAAAACAGAAGACTCTTCAAAGGTGGCTGTGGGCTCTGAATAAACAGGAGTCAAAGAGTGTGCCAGTTTGACAGAAGGAGAGTTTCATATAAGGAAAGAATTCGAAATACAGGTTGGGAAGTAAGTTGAGACCATCTTGTGGATGGCCTTGGGTGCTAGGCTAAGGAATGTAAACTCTGGTCTATGGACAGTAGGAAACCATTGATATTTTCTGAGCATGAGTGGTAACATTTGCAAATCAGTGGCAAATCAGTGGGGCTTTCAGTTGCCAGTGAGAGAAACCCATTCCAAATAGGCTTAACCAAAAGGGAATTTTTTTGGCTTACACAACTGGAAAGTCCAGGGATAGACCTTACTTTAAGCATAGCCTGATCCCAAAGCTCAAATGATGTAACTGCTTGCTTTCTGAGTCTCTGTGCTCAGCATCCTTTGAGTAGGCTCCTTTCTCCAGTAGGCTTCCCCTCGTGGTGATAGGATGGTTGCAGCAGCTCCAGCCAGGATCACCTCTTTCCAGATTGACGTCCAGGAAAAAGAGATCATCAGCTTTGCTGGTGGCTCCAATACTGATCCTGGAATAGAGCCTCGATGGCTGGGACAGCCTGATTTGGTTCAGGTACCCCTTCCGGGGCCAGTATTTGTTACCAGAGGAATGCAGTGTGCCAGGTGGCTTGGGGCTATGTAGTTCCAATTCACAGCCCAGCTTCCCCAGTTCAGGGTGGAGCCCTCCCTGACCGAACCAGAGTGAAGGAGACCAGGGAGGAGTGAATTTCCAAATAAAAAGAGAATTGTGGCCAGAAGCAGGGTATTTGGAGGCTGGGCCCCAATATCCAGTGAACACCCAGAACGGAAGGAGGGTCGGCCTGTCCATGCATGGAATAGACCACAGCAGACTGCTGGGAGCATGACCATGCAGCTCAGCCACCCACCTCTCTGCAGCCATCAGAGCACCTCTTACAGTCCTCTGCTTGCCAAAGACCCCCATAGATCTGCTGGGTTGTCTCCACGGAGATCAATCAGAAGGGGAGGAAGGAGTTGGGATGGATACAAGGCGCCTAGGGGGCCACACCTGTCTCCCGGCCCATAAATCGGTCACATTCTGCCGTTTAAGAAGACTTGTTTCCTTTTAGAAGCTGGTGCAGCAGTATGTTTGGAGGGAAAGGCTGTGAATTTGGCAGGACTGTTAATCTGTCTAGGCTTATGGTGATTTCATTCCTTCTGGATTTGTTGTTATAAAAAATGGGTTAAAAAAAGATCAGATTTTTTTTTTTTAGTTTCCTTGTCATTTTTATTTATTGCACAAATAATATCACAACAATAAAGGAAGACTAAAAGACGGAGGGGGGGAGATACTGTAAATGTCTTCTTAAAAAGACACACGGCCCTTGGCAGATGTGTAAATGTCTTCAATTTATCTCATATGCTCTAAATGAGCACTTGTCAAAAAAAAAAAAAAAACAACTTCATTTTGTAATAGCACCAAAAGGCACATTAGTACAAAGTACAACGTGGCTCTGGTGAAGTTTTTTTTATAAGTATTGGCTAGACAAGAAAAGCTATCATCCGCACTTGTCCAATTTCAGATGAAAGAGCTTGAGGAAAGTGGAAAGGAATCTGTATTATGTGTTTTTCCTTTTGGCCTGTAGGCATCCCTTCTGCAAAGTCTCCTATGTGAAGGCAATGCAGCTTCTTTCTAAACCATTTTCCATCTTCTGATATGATCTCTTGAGAGCTGGCTAGGTCACTGAGCTCTCGACTTTCTGAAAACTCCATAGAACCAAGAGAGCATTAAATACGTTTTTGTGAAGCAGAGTGATGAATTGTTTCGTTGTGACCTTGGCTGTGAGGGGGATGGGTTGCTGTTGGGACTCTCTAATGGAAAGATTGCCATCTGATGGATTGACCTACTTTGATACAGTTTTCCCCACTCCCCGCCTCTGACACTTTTAAGTCTTTTTTTAAACAATTCATGGCCCACCTATTAATTTAATGTGATTGAGACAAGCATTTTAAGACTGTAATTGAAAGAGCACAGCTTTTCCACATGTGCGGGGAAGACTAATATTTGCAAAGCCTCTGGACTTCAGGCATATCTGACAGGTGTGTAGGTGGTAAATTGAATGAATAAAATCTATCATGTGCTGGAAGGTGGTTTCTGTAAATAGGAAATTAATGTTGCCCATAATGAATCCGATCTGAAATGGCCGTGTTTAAAACCGTTGACTCCCGCCTCCGGTATTTTAAGGACTAAGCCAGCCATTCTTAACCCTTTTCGAAATGTGAGGTACCAGGATAAGACAGGCGGTGACCCTGAAGCATTATCTGTCCCCTCTGGGCTCATTTGCATAATACACACACAAGCCAGTACAATCAACATTTATCAGCTCATGCCCTTCAAAATTAATGGAGCCATTTCCTGAATCCTTCATGGAGGAGTCTTCCCTGCATCTCCGACATTCAGCCTGCAGTTAGCCAATTCTCCCTCCTTTCCTGTTCCTGCGAAGATGCCCCTGTCTTCCGTCCCTGGCTAAGCATAGAGAAACGGTAGCTTGCTGCCCTATCTTCCTGGCCTCCCCACACCCACCCACTTGTGTTGGGAGCTCCTTTCAATGAATTATGTTCTTTCTTCCTTTCAGAGCTTAGTTTTTGTGAAAACTGAAAAATCATCAGTGTGTGGAAGTTTTAAGAGACTCTTTTTTTTACGATGATTTTTTTAAATGTAAGCCATTTCCCCTCATAGTAATGGTATCGATTATACACTGCCAAGTACCTGACATGTAGGACCAGCAGTCTGAACTAGGCTTTGCATTTGAAGCAGAGCCATGCTCTGCTTCTGCAGGTGCTTTGTTGGGTGCAGACAATGGTGAATCGCACCCCCTCACCTCTCTGTCAATCACACTTTGTTTATACCTGTCCTTGTGCTCTGGAGGGCAGGGCTCTGACTGCTCCCCACCAGCCCCCAGCACTGTGCAGTCTGAGTCGGTCCTTGCTCTGCATTGGATGTGGGTAATTCTGCCCCTTGCACTCCCGCCCCAGCTCTCTTCGTCAGCCCTGAGCACTTCAAGTGAAAACGTGGTTGGCAGGAGGAGATGTGTGCTGCACACCCAACCTTCCACGTCCTCATTAGCTGTCTTTCTTCAAGGCAGAGCACCAGAGAAGTGCAAGTTTCAGCAGACTTCTCTCCTAAGCAGGTCCTGCTTCCCCCCTGTACATCCCTTGAACCCAGCTTGAGAAAATAACATTCCTTTGGTGCCCAGGCCAGGAATGTTCTAAATGTGTTGGCATACGATCACTTATCAAATGTCTGTTAGGCAGAAGGCACATCCTCTCTACTACATCCTTTAATCCCCATACTAACTCTGGAGGTAGGCATGGAGTCTGAAAGACCTGGGTTTGAAGGGTGGCACTGCCGTTCACAAGCTGTGTGACCTCAGGTACCTTAAGTGACCTCTCTGAGCTTTATTTCCCTGTCTGTAAGATGAAAATAATATTCCCCCCTCTACAGGATTACTGTGAGATTGAGGCAGGATGGTTGATGTAAAGCCCTTAACACAGCACCTTGGCATAGAAGTGCTTGAGAAAGGGTAGCTATTATTATGGAGACTTTGAACTTGGCCAGGTTAGTTGACTTATCCGAGGCTACACACCTAGCAAGTGATAGAACTGAGCTATGAATTCAAATCTTTGTGATCTGTTTCCTCTTCTTCTCCTCCTCCTTTATTAAAAAAGGCTGCTGTGGGGCCCCTGGGGGGCTCAGTCGGTTAAGCGTCCACAATTCTTGGTTTCGGCTCAGGTCATGATCTCATGGTTCTTGGGTTCGAGCCCTGCATCAGGCTCTGCGCTGACCACGTGGAAGCTGCTTGGGATTCTCTCTCTCTCCCTCTCTCTCTTCCCCACCCCAACTCGCGCTCTCTCCTCTCTCAAAATAAATAAATAAACTTAAAAAAAAAAGGCTGCTGTGTCAGTGCCAGAGTGCTGCATAAAAGCTGCCAGAGTTCCTGGATACTTTGGCAGGTGAGCTGGGCGATTAAACTCCAAGGCTAATAATAAAAAAATTACAATACGATAGCTAATATCTACTGAGTAAGAAAGCCGGAATCATTTAGCATAAATAGAAAGTGACCTGGAACATATGTACAATAAAGACAAAGCTGTATTGTCAAGGTCCAGTCAGATAATTCTCTGGGCCTGAGGTTAAAAAGGGAGATTAGCAGGTGTCAGAGGAGCAGTAAAGACACCCAGAGCCTTCTGGTAGTTCTTCTGGCCTTAAGCAGAGTGACAGAAAGAGAGCTGGGAAGCAAACAACATTCTCACGTGAGGTGCCGTGTTCTTCAATGCCGTGTCAGTATGCCACCTGCCATCACGTGGCTCCGTGGCTCCATGGCTCAGTGGCTCCGTGGCTCCGTGGCTCCAGGGCTCCATTTCCCGATGAGGGAGACACTGCCACATGAGAGGTGTGGGGGGAGCTATCATTGCCGCAAGTTACAGATGGCGCTCTCATCATTTACCCAAGATCACACATCTCATATGCGATGAAAGACAGAGTTAGGACCAAGGTCTTTCTCAAAACGTGAGGGAAATGTGTCAGACGTCAACAAGCTTGAATGATGGGGTCTGCCCAGGGGCTTCAGAGAGCTTGCTTGAATTTTCCTTTACAGGTTCATGGTCCTCGAGCTCATTGAGCTGCTGAGGTCTGTAGCAGCTTGAGAAACCCTGACACCCTTGGGGAGGCGGGTGGTCCAGGGGCCTGGAATCGGGCGGGAAGGGGGTCCTTGCAGGTGGCAGGCAAACGCCCGATGATGCTTCCCTTGCTTGACACTTGAGCTGCAGCCCCTCCCCGCTAGAGGGGAGACTGGCTGGGTCTGTGGCGGGCTGTGGGGGAGGTAAGAAGGTGTCAGGACCCGAGGCTGTCCTTGGCATGCCAAGGTCATTGACTGGACGCACTGGAGTGGTGGAAAGAGGAGAAGCCCGAGTTCAAATCCCAGTGATTCCATTAAATTACTTACCAGGGTAAATGCGGGAAAATGCTTGCCATTTTGCCCCTCAGTTTCCTAATCTGAGAAATAAGGATGATGCCAATCCCCCCTCATAGGGTTCTCTTGAAGATGAAATGAGCTAAAGCCTGAATATCCAGCAACGTACTGACTGCTTATGTTTTTTTAATTAATTCATTTATTTTGAGAGAGGGGAGCAGAGAGAAAGAGAATCCCAAGCAGGTTCCATGCTGTCAGCACAGATCCCGCCTTGAGGCTCGATCCCATGAACTGTGAGATCATGACTTGAGCTGAAATCAAGAGTTGGATGCTTAATGACTGAGCCACCCAGATGCCACCTGACTGCTTATTAGGTAATGTTTTTCTTTTGTCCCTCTTCCTCCTCCAGTCAGCCATATATACTTCCTTAAATCCTCCTTCCCCTCTCAGCGCCATCCTCCAGAAAATGAATATAATAAATGCCTATAATTGTGAGGACATAGGCTGAGGCCGGGGCATCTTTGGGAATATAATATCTAGGGGGGGGGTATAATATCTCTCCCATATTAGGAGTGTCTTTACCATTTGTAGCTGTTCATATTCTCCAACAAATTGTGGATCATAGCCTGTGAAGGTTTTTTTTTCTTCATTAAGAAACCTTTGGGGAGCCTGGGTGGCTCAGTCGGTTAAGTGTCTGACTTTGGCTCAGGTCCTGATCTCACACTTCGTGAGTTCGAGCCCCGCATCGGGCTCTGTGCTGACAGCTCAGAGCCTGGAGCCTGCTTCAGATTCTGTGTCTCCTCCTCTCTCTCTACCCCTCCCCTACTCATGCTCTGTCTCTCTCTCTCAAGGATTAATAAACACTAAAAAAAAAAATAATAAAAGGAAGATGCTAAGCAGCTTTCAATAATATTAAAAAAAAAAAAAAGGAAGAAAAGAAAACCTTTGGGCTTTCCGCCTGTTGCTGTTCCAACAAGAGGAAACATCATGGCATCTGATATCTGCTCAGGTCAGACTGAGCATCAGGTCTGCTCAGGGAGGACTATTCTCTCCCGTGTGGTATTTTCTCTCTCCAGTCTCTCCCACTGTGCTGGAAAGTGGCCCGCAAGCCCTCGAGTGCTGTGAATTGCCCTCCAAGTGGGCCACATGTAGTTTTTAAATGCTGCAGCTTTTAGAGAGGAGGGACAGACCTGTCATGTGCACGAATAACCAGAGCATCTCCCATTTTGGCTCCAAAAGTCAGTCTGTCAAAGCTTGTGAATCCTGTTAGTGATTTGGTTTTCAACGAATGCCCTTGAGGAAGGGCACCCGCCTGTCTTGTAATAGGTGCCATTGTCAAGGCTGATAATGCGTGGAAGGCAAGTGGGGGCGGAGAGAAGGGTAACTTCCATTTGAGGTTCTGTGACAAGAGAGGGTGAAGAGGTTCTGCAAAGGTCCTGGAATAATGAGGACAATGAACCATTGTTCCCAGGCCTTCATTGTTAGACTGTTGTGATAAGTACCTTGAATCTCAATGGTTTACATACAATCGGGGAAATTCCAGGAAAGCATAAAGCCCATTAAAGCGATAGATGCAAAAAGTTCTACCAAAGGCCTGCGTTTTGGGTTCAATTGCTCTCAGTTAAATCAATGAAAAAAATATTTTCTGACTCCAGAGGTTAAAGAACGTGTTTCTAGGAGGAGAAGAGGAAGCGAGGGACTGAGAGAGGGAAGGATACAGCAGAACAAGGTGAGGCATGGAGGGGACAGGAACTAACCCTTGTGGGTCAAGGCTGCCATGCTCAGCATGTGACAAATGTCCTCTCAGATAGTAGCCATGAAACCTCTGTAAGGAGAGAGCCCGTTACTCCCATTTTCCAGGTGAGGAAACAGGGGCTCAGAACAGAGAAAAACCCTCCTAGGGCCACCCTCAGGGTGGTCTGGACGGGATGATCGAGGCAGGAGCAGGGTACCAGTGTGACGTCGTTAAGTTCAAGATGCTCTTTAGTCAACTTGTGTCATCACCCTTGTGATATGTGGGGACAGTGCTGCAAAGGCATGACCAAACAAGATATTCCTACGTAGTGACCTTGGTTTGTTAACAACACAAACCAAGAAAGTTTTGTGACAAATGCATACCTACCCCCCACCGCCCCCCCAACACTCCCTTGAATTCACACGAGGCTTTCGGAGGGCTTCGGTTCTCTACATTCTCATGCTACCCATGGCTCAATCCGTTGTAGCCAGATGGATCGAACCTGCTTTCAATTTGCTTTCTAAGCTTAGAAAATTCCGGATGCAGGGTGGTGTTATACTATCTGGGTGCAGAGACAAGGCCCTGTGGTGGCCAGTCAGTGATGATGGCCATCCTTCCGTCACATGTACGCACTAAAACTGTAGCAGGTGACCCATGTCAGCCTCCTGTGACCATCTCAAGTGACCTCAAGGAGAAACCCAAAACGAGAACTGGCAAATCAGTTAAGTGGGGGCAGGCCGGCATTGTTTTTGAAGGATCCAAAATGATCGAAACATGATGTGTTGACATCACTAAGGGTCTTTTACCTGTCTATGTGGACATCAGTAAGCCTTAATTTTTACAACCAAACAATGCACAGCTAGACGCCTTCTTGCAAGCCTCTTCCCCTTTTTACATTGAATCCCCTGCAAACTGACAAGTTTTGGAGCAACCTGAAATACTGTCTCCCGGGGTATAGTCCCCAGTAAGACAACAAATAAAGCATTTACTCTCCTAGTTTCAGAATGGCTTTTTTTTCTCCCAGTCAACATGTGTGTGGAAAATTCTTGCTTATTTGAGGAGCCTTACCCAATAATTTATTTGATGCCCTTTTATGACTGCTGCGAACATAGGAAAAGAAGGAGAAATTATTTGGAAGGAGAGTTTAGGAAATACATGAAGATGCTTTCTTTCCTCTGTGCTTGATTTTTTAAAATTTACTTATTTATTTTAAATGTTTATTTATTTTTGAGAGAGAGAGAGACAGAGTGTGAGTGGGGGAAGGGCAGAGACAGAGAGAGAGAGAGAGAGAGAGAGAGAGAGAGACAGAATACGAAGGAGGCTTGCTCCAGGCTCCGAGCTGTCAGTACAGAGCCTGATGCAGGGCTCCAACCCACGAACCGTAAGATCATGACCTGAGTCGAAGTCGGATGCTCAACTGACTGAGCCACCCAGGAGCCCCAAGATTTTTTTTTTTTTAATCTTAGTGTTGAAGACTTGTGGTTTTGAAGGCTACAATTCCCAAGCCTTTATGTTGGACTTCTGTGGGGCGCTGAGCTGGCTGCCTTCCCACAGTGCGTTCAGCTGAGCATGAATGGAGCACTTCGTAGTGGTGGCCGAAAGTAACATATAAGCCGGTGAACACCTGTCACGGGCTCCCGGCAAAGAGCTCGAAGTGAGGTACTTTTAAAGGGGAGCGTGTGCCAAGGTCTCTGCTTGCCTCACTGTGGCGCCTTGCGAGGCATGGCGCTGGGTCTCCATGAATCTTAGGTGTGAGAGGGTTTTTTCCAAGGTCCCCCGTGGTTGCCTGAAGTCCAAGGGTTTCATGCGTAAGGCCAGAGAAAGTCATCCAAGAGAACTGGGGCGGACAGACTGAGCCACAGGCATCCACCTTGCATTCTGCCTTTCTTCCTGCCTGTGAATTATTTTCCAATTATGTTTCCATGCTGTTCTTAAGCAGGCAGTTCCTTGTGCTTTATTGCCTAGACTTTCTAAGGACGGGGTTGAACCATTCGCTCCAGAAACAAAATGTTCACAAGACGCCCTCTATCTGGAAATCCACAGGCAGGAATGAGGTTGGTGCCACTGCCTCAGGTTAAGAGAGTCATTTGCATCTCTTGCAAGCCTCCAGTCCTACCTGCCCCCACCTTTCGCTCTTGGGTTCACACTCCTCCCAGGTTCTGATTTAAAAGCACTTAATTAGGATGCTAATTAGAACCTAATCAGGTTGCTAATGAAGTAGTTGACAGCCCAGATCAATTAAAAAAGGGAAAAAAGCATCCCTGGCCTTTTGTTTGCAGCCTCTACAGGAGATGACATTCTCTTTTTAATTGCTTCCAAGCAGGCTGAGCTGAACCAATCAGCGCCTGTGGTTGACGCTTGTCTCCTGGTCACGCTTGTCTCCTGGTCACGTTGCCTGTGCCTGAAGAGGCTCGGCTGCGGGAGGCACGCAGTCGGACTTTGGAAAGCAAGCTTTCTCCTTTCTGTGTGCCTGAAGCTCTATAAATCCCACACCTCTAAAAGGATTGCTCTGCCTGTCTGTCCCCGCTCCTGACCACCGACACTGAGATAGTAGCTCTAAAGCCTGATGGAATCGAATTATCACTGAACGGGCGCATCTCCCCAGAGTCTATACATATGTAGCTGCCTGAAAAAGTAGCAGTGAGAATTGAAACCAAATAAATGTTTTAAATAAGATTTCTTCCTCCTCCTCCTCCTCCTCTCCTTCCTCCTTCTCCTCCTCTTCTTCCTCCTCCTTCCCTTCCTCCTCCTCCTTCTCCTTCTTCCTCTTCCTCTTCTTCTTCCTCCTCCTCTTCCGCTCGTCCTCCTCCTTCTCCTCCTCTCCTTCCTCCCCCTCCTCCCCAACCCTTCCCCCTCCTCTTCTTTCTCCTCCTCCTCCTACTTCTCCTTCTTCCTCTTCCTCTTCTTCTTCCTCCTCCTCCTTCCCCTCGTCCTCCTCCTTCTCCTCCTCTCCTTCCTTCCCCTCCTCCCCAACCCTTCCCCCTCCTCTTCTTTCTCCTCCTCCTCCTACTTCTCCTTCTTCCTCTTCCTCTTCTTCTTCCTCCTCCTCCTTCCCCTCGTCCTCCTCCTTCTCCTCCTCTCCTTCCTCCCCCTCCTCCCCAACCCTTCCCCCTCCTCTTCTTTCTCCTCCTCCTCCTACTTCTCTTTCTTCCTCTTCCTCTTCTTCTTCCTCCTCCTTCTTCCCCTCGTCCTCCTCCTTCTCCTCCTCTCCTTCCTTCCCCTCCTCCCCAACCCTTCCCCCTCCTCTTCTTTCTTCTTCTTCTTCTTCTTCTTCTTCTTCTTCTTCTTCTTCTTCTCCTCCTCCTCCTACTTCTCCTTCTTCCTCTTCCTCTTCTTCTTCCTCCTCCTCTTCCGCTCGTCCTCCTCCTTCTCCTCCTCTCCTTCCTCCCCCTCCTCCCCAACCCTTCCCCCTCCTCTTCTTTCTCCTCCTCCTCCTACTTCTCCTTCTTCCTCTTCCTCTTCTTCTTCCTCCTCCTCCTTCCCCTCGTCCTCCTCCTTCTCCTCCTCTCCTTCCTTCCCCTCCTCCCCAACCCTTCCCCCTCCTCTTCTTTCTTCTTCTTCTTCTTCTTCTTCTTCTTCTTCTTCTTCTTCTTCTTCTCCTTCTTCTTCTTCTTCTCCTTCCTCCTGCTAACCAGGACACTGGAGTCCACACAGCATTTCAGTGATGATTTTCATAGGACTAGGAATAACAATGGCAGGTGAATTCTGACGTCAGCAGGCATTACTCAGTAGAAAATAAAATTGCTTTCAAGACTGCCGTCATGTCAAGAACGCGTGAGGGCTTCAGCGAAGCCAGGCCTGCAAACCAAAAGGAGGTCCTGGTGGCCGGAAGCAGACTGGAGGCCAGGGAGGCAGGCACGAGAGAGTGGGCATGCTGGACCTGAAGAAGAGAAGGGCTATACAGCGGTTTAGCTACATACTTTTTAAAAATACATATGGAGCGTCTCTTGTGTGCCAGGCGCTATGCTGAGCTCAGGTGATGGAGCAGGGAGCCAAAGAAGACAGACAATAAACAAATGATTGTAGATCAATTAAGTGTGCACGGTGTTGCCAAAGACCAATCCTGAGATGCCGCAGACTTCCCTGAGGAACGAAGCTGCAGCCAAGGTGAAGGTCTGAGAAGTCTGAGATGCCCGGGCAGGGGGGCGGGGCCAAAACAGTCGCCCTGGCGGGAATAACACCTGGGAAGAGGGGGAGGGGGAGGGGCAGCCTTTGTTCCAGGAGCCATGAAAAGTCAGCCAGTGCTAGAGCAGCGAGAAGGGAAGGGTTTCGGGAGTTGAGGCTGGGGCTTTGTCCAGTCTTTCATGCCCTTTTAAGCCACACGGATTTGGGACGGTAAGAGCTGTGAGGAAGGCATTAACAGATTTTAAGTAGGGGATTCTTCAGATCAGACTGCATGCTTGAAATATCCCAGCAGCTGTATTGGAGACTGTTGTCTGCAGGGGTTCAGATGAGAAGTTTGGGGAGGGGGGATCAGTGGCCTAAGTGGGCATTGATGGTGGCCTGAGCTGGGATGCCGGCAGTGGGGATGGGAAGAGGTGGGTAGGCTCGAGAGGTCTTTGGAAGAAGGAAGGGGCAAGAGTTGCTGGTTAATTGCATGTTGGGGCTGAGGAAGAGGAAGTAGCCAAGAATGGTTCCAAAAAGTATGTTCCTAAAACAGTGGCTTTACGGTGCGTCCATTTACTGAGATTAGCAGTGGCAGGGAGAGGGGGTGGGGGTGGGACAGTCATAATTCCAGTCCTGGCCATGTTTGGTCTGAGCATCAAATGGCCACGTCAAGGAGGGCAGCGGGATTGGAGGGTCTGGAGCCTGGTTGAGCTGCAGACGTGTGAATCCTCCGCCAACAGTGGGCTGTGATCTACGGAGCTCCACAAAATTCCCTTGCAGTGGGAGGCAATGCCCTCCTTGGGGAGGAAGCTCAAATCCAGAGCAGAGCTGTGAGGGATTCCAAAGTTAAATGGTCTCTTAGCAGAGGAGGAATATGGAATCAGCCAAGGTAACTAAGGGGGAGCTGCCAGAGACAAGAGGAGGAGCCGGGGAGGACCTTTTTTGGGGGAATGGCTTTTGTATTCGAGGCTTTCTGCGAGGAGATCACTGTGAACAGATAACCACTCCAGGGCTGAGAGTGGTGGTTTCCAAAAACATTTAAGCCAACAGAAGTCCCCTGAGAGCAAAGCCTTCTGTGGATGTCACCTGGAAAGGTAGAGAATGGACTCTGCCTTCCTCCCGTCACCCCACCTCCCACCTCTGAACCCCACGCTCTGAGGAAGGGCATTGGAATAGCCCCACCCTAGAAGATACCCACTTGGTACACTGCCCCATGAACCAACCCAAGGCCTGACTCCTCTGCACCAAGGGGGCTTACAGAGTCTGACCCCTGCATTACTCCAGATTGAAAGTATCAGGGAGCCCCTTACTAGACACCATGCCTTCTCCGCCCATCAATAAATGCCTCATAATCCTTAGAAACCCAGCGTAGACATCATTGGCTTTGTGAACCTTCCTGAGCCCCCCAGTTCAGAATTGGTCATGTCTTCCCCCAGTTCAGCTTCTTCCTGGACTCATCACGTGGACTACTTGGCTATTTATTTACATGCCCTTCTCCTCTACCGGACTTGGAGTTTCTCTAGGGCAGGGACCAAGTCTTTATATCTCAAAGACTGTGCCTGACACAGTGTGGGTGTTGGGTAAATGTTTGCCCAATTAGATTAAATTACATTGAATTAAACTTGGAAGGGCTCTCAGATCGGCCACGGTCCTTCCTTTTCATGCAAAGGTGAGAATAACCTCCAGTTCTTTGCTGGCAGAAGTGATTCTGGAATCCCCAAGTCCTGATTTCCAGTCCAGTTTTCTTAGGATCTTTTCTTCGGTGCTTAAGAGTTAACAGCACTGAATAAATGTGTAAATGTTGGAAAAAGAACCCCCTGGTCTGTAGGCTGTAGGTGGCTCTCGCTCATTTAAATGGCATTATCTGGGTCTCACCCACCAGGCCCACGGCGTGAAGTGACTTTCCTTGGAGTCATTTTTCATAAGTAGAAGTGTGACTGTCTCTCCTACTTGTCCTCACCACCTGTCATGCCTCTGGCTCTTTCACAGGTTTCCCCATCACGTTTAATTCTTACCTTCGAGAAAGTGCCACCGCTCACATTTTCTAGTGGAAATGCTCTATTTGTTTTCTTTTAAGCTCCTTTTACAGGATTTGGCCCAAGACTCGTTGCAATGTAAAGGCTCTGGAGCTTTCTCTGTGTGGGCGGGGCTAGGAAATTCCTTAGGAGAGAAGCAAAATTGGCCTCCCTGCCCTGGAGACTGCATAACGGTTCTTTTTTTCTTTTTCTTTCTCTCTCTCCCTTTTTTTTTTTAAAGACTCGTTGAAGAAGGGTTCTCAAGAGCCATCCTTGAGGAGAGAACCTGTAAACATTTCTTGTTCACCATCCATGACAGCGGCGCTCTGAGCCTCGATTTAGAAGGGACGGGCTGACTCTGCATGGAGAAGCCAGCTGCTCACTTCCCTCTCCCACTTACCATGGACCTGGGTCAGTCACTTCTCCCCTTTGGATCTGCCCCCCCTTCCACCCTTCTGCCTCCCCGGCAGCAATCAGCCAAGAATTATTGTTCGCCTACCAATTCTGCTGAGAAAAAGCGGAGGAGGCAGAGGGAAGGCAGAGCAAGGGCAGGGCACTCCATCCCACATTCAAGCCCCAGCTCTACCACCTGCCTGTGGGATCTGTCCCTTAACCTCTGAGCCTCATTTTCCTCCTCCGCAGAATGGGACTAAGTCTTGGCAGGCCAGTTGGGGGGGGGGGGGGGGATGTTAGCAAAAATGTACATAAAGCCCCGGCAGTGTGTTTTCGTCCATGCAGTTGCCTAAGAATATCTGTTAATCAGCCAGATATTTTTTTTTCAGGGAGAAATCATTAGTGTCACTTGCTTCATGCCGGCTGTGCATCCAAAATGGTTATGATCAATCCAACTACCCACTGTGTTCGTGGAAGTGTGTGCCCGGTGCGATAAGCAATCTGCTGCTCTGAATTATTGTTGTTACTGCCACTCTTGTGATGCTTATTGATGGGACGGGCTCTTTTAAAGATAGGTTGTTGCATGATAAGTATGACTTGTAACCGAGCACATACAGAGAAGGAAACCCAGATCGCTTTATGTATTTTGCCTGTTTTGAGTTTGAAAAATGTGAATTAATGTGTCAGAAGAAAAAGAAAAAGTGTTTAACCAATGGGGACACTTGGACTAATTGAGTGTGGATTCTGTAGCTACTCAGGGGGGTATCCTTGGCAACTGTTTAGGCGAGAGCTCTGCTTTCAGAGAGAGGACACACAAAGGTTGTACTCTCAGCGCGCTCTGTGCCTGTCAGCCAGTGTCTGTAGGCAACGTGTGCTTTTTAGAGAGCCTGATGGATTACAAGGAAAATGTGGGTGGCCGGAATCTTTCCCTTGCCTAGAAATACTACACTTTTTGAACTAATGTCTGATTTTGATTTAATAGCTCTCTAGTTAAGAGGTGCCATATAACAGTATCTTAACCCTGGGGTAAGAGCAATCTGCAGGGTTACTCTTTCTTCACATCTTTATGCCGGAAGCCATTACTTTTCTATTCGCGGGGCCTGGAGCTCTGCTACTTGAGTGGGCCATTTGTGACATCAAATACAATGACGGGACTCTCTTTACTTGTTTCTTTTGCTTGAGTGTTTGCTGGAAAACGTGAGAGTACAATCCAGTTGTGCAGGAGAGTACACCCAAAGAAAATAATCAGGAATACCAAAGAAGCCTAAGAGATTCATCTCAGCCACCAGAAATGTCCAGCAACGAACTCCTGGCTAGGGGGGTTCAGAATACACCGGAAGATAGACTTCTACGTAGCCAATAAGTTGTACTCGTGAAAAGTTTTTAATGGAAGACACGGGGGAAATACTTACGGTGTTAAGGAAGGACATAAAATCCTGTGTTGGCTCTGATCTTAACTAGGAAAGATATAAAGATAAAGATCGAAAGATGTGGGCCAAGCTGATAATTGCCCCCAGGTTGTACTTGTGAGTGGGACTGTGGTTTTTATTTTATTCTTTATAGCTTCCCATATTTTCTAACTTTTCACAGTGCATATGAACAACATCAATTGAAGTAAGAGTGCTGTGTACCAAAAGGAAGGACAAAATCTCCTCGGGTCCTGGAGGTGCTAGCGGTAGAATTCTTAAATTAGAAACTGGTAGCGAGGGACAGCCATTGGATATTAATGTTTAGCACTTAGATAACATTTCGTGGGAGGCTTTGAGAATGCTTCATAGCACCTGAGCTCATTTTCATACCATCCCTGTGTGGCAGGGTAGCGGGGGTTGTAATGATTTTGTGGACTGAAAAAAAAAAGAAAGAAAAAGAGAAGGATACAGATGTTTCTACGCTGTGGAATCTGATTCTGCATGAGGACACATTGCCCCTGCTTCTCGCTCATAGGTGCATAGATGGTCAGGATGGGCAGGAACCCCGGAAACAGTGTGTTGTCCACTACCTTGAAAAGAGGAGACAGAGATGTAACAATGAGCTTGCCTAGTGTTTGAAAAGCTAATTCCCATGCCCTCTTGCTCAGTCAGCATGGAGAATGCTTTCACATATAATGTTATTCCTGCTGAAGCCCTTTTAAAGAGAAGGGAGTGATGCTGAATTATTATGGATTGGATTGGGTTGGATATAGAAGGAAGGCTCTTGGAAGCCAGAGAAAGTGGCCCCACCTCCTGCTTGCTGAATTCCTGCCGGGTCCTTCCTGAGGCAGCCAGGCGACCCGAACTCCTCTTCTGCAGCCCCTCAGTCTCCCAGCTTTCCATCCCGGCTTTCCAGGCCGGATTTCCATGTGTCTCTAGCTCACTGGCCCTTCTATGATAACCTTCAACTTTAGGAGTCAGGGTATAAAAGAGTTTGAAGCTTCTCCCCCTCCCAGTTCTCTGATATAGTTTTTAAAGGTAATGTGGTTCAAACTCGGAGGGGCAAATAAAGCATTCCCCAACAGCTACCATCTCTGATGTTTTAATCAGGGCTCGACCGAAGATGGGCTTTTTTTCCCATGGCCCCCAAAAGAGTTTGCAGGGCTTTCAGAAAAGGCCAATGTTAGTGTGATAATGCTACTTTCTGAGTTCCATGGATACTTAGTTTTGAAAGGAGGTTCCCCTTGTGGCTAGTTGACCCTCAGTGTCTTCAGCGCACAAAAAGGTTGTAACAGTAGCTGTTTTAGTCAGGATAGGGTACACCATGCTTCAGTAACAAGTAAACCCGGAGCTATAAGTGGCTTGAACCAGCAGACATTGATTTTTTTGTGCTCGAGCAAAAATCTGATGTGTATCTTCTGGGCCTCCTTCCATCTAGTGTTACCGCCATCTCAGCAAGTGGCCTCCGGGGTCACTGTGTCGGAGAAGAGAGAGCTAAAGGTCATGGACTGGCTCTTAAATGTTGTGTCCAGAAATGACACACGTCACTTCCAACTCAACCTAGCCGCGTGGCTTTGCTCAACCACCAGGGGATTGGGTGTTTAGGACACACGGGCGACCGAGCAAGGGCTGAATGTCTCCACTGCCTGACTGACTTCACCGGAGCCTCTCCAGTGGACCAGGCCCTGTTGGAAACAAATGCTTACGTGTGCATCCCATTCGGTCCTCGATCTTATGAAGTAAGTGCTAATATCTCCATTATACAGATGAAAAGATGAGCTACGGAGAGGTTAGGCAGATTGCCAAAGTGTCCCAGCTGGTAAGTGATGGAACCAGGATTTAAAGCCAGATAGTCTGACTCCAGGGCCTGAGTTCTGAACTTTGGCACTGATCATCTCTGTAATAATACCTCTCTCCTCAAGGGATTTCTGTAAAATTATAGGGAATGTCAATAAAACACCTGGCATGCTGTATCTGACATGTAATAGTTAATCACAGATGGCAGCTACGTCTGTCATTGTTGTTGGCTACCTCCAATCATTTCTGAGTCAAGGCAGGGTATAAATAGATGGCTGTGGATAGAACTTTATTAAAAGGTATCTCTTTCTTTCTGGCATCTGGGGTTGCACAGGAATGCTTTAATATAACCTTGCAGAGAAGTATCAAGTAATTGCCATTGTATGGATGTATTTTGGCAAGCCGTGCCCATTCTTACCCCGCAAGGGCATGAAAGCAAAGTTTCTGTAATGCCCAAAGTTTTAAAACCTCCCACAAAAGACCACCAGAGTCGTAAGTCAAAGCCAAGCGGCAAGGGTCGTTTATTGCAGGTTCGAACCTGGTCCTCTGCGCACTCGTCGCCGGTGACGCAAGAGGCCACGAATAGGGTTGGTATAGCGTTTTTATAGACAGAGACAAATAGCACAGGGGAGGTTTTTACTTGTGGCGAGAGGAAGAAAGGGGGAAGGGGGTAGGTGAGGAATGTGCTAAGCAAGCAGGTTTACAGAAGCGAGAAATGCCGGTTAGTTTGTATACAATCACTCATTCCATTACATATCAGACTACATTTAGGAAGTTTTACAGCCCATTCTACAGTGGGTTACAATCAGGAAAGGTCTCACAATGCTCATAGTAAACAGCAAGCAAAACAAACTTCTCAGCAATTGTATTTCTTATCAAAGATCCATAATAAGTAGAAAAGAGAACCTAGCTTTAAACTAAGGCGGGGCTGTCATTTGGATTCAAAGCTGTTCCTTTCATTTCCATTTTAATTCCTGGCCTGCCATGTCTCATCACTGGTATCTGCAAGGCTGCTCGGAACAAAATTTAAGGACACAACAGTAGTTCCTTTTGGATTTGTTTTAATTAAGCATCAGTGCTGGTCTCGACTGGTTCTGTGGGTAGTTACAGCAAAAATGCTGTGTGGTAAAGTGATTGCTGAGTCCCTTTGGGTAGCCAGAAACATATTTGGTGTTGAAGTGACTCCCTGCCTCATTCCTGCCATGGGTTCACTGATAGCACTCCTGCCCTTTATTGGGGAGCCCAGCAGCCGGAGACAGCCCGGCGTGTGGGTGAACAGGCAGCAATACCCTGAGAATAGGGACTGTTTGGAATTCTCTAGATTTGCGTAGACCAGTAAAGGGTATCATTGAGATTGCAGAAGTGCTGGGGCAATGAATGGTGTGCATAAGCCCGCGTGGCTACAGTGGTTGGTGGCATTCCTCCCTGCCAGGTGGGAGGCGGAAGGCAGACTCTGGACACTTGACAAATATTTCTAATTCTCTACTTCTGGGCATTGGGAGATGGCTCCTTTTTATTTCCTGCCTTCTTTCTTCTGGCCAGTTTCTGCCATAGATTGCAGCCCACCATCTCTGACAGAGGAAGGTGCCCTCCTAGGAATCACTCACCCTGGAGTTTAAACCCTATGCACAGCAATGGGCCAGGGGGGAAAGGTAAGGAGACATTGCCCCAGCGCAGGCCACACACAGACAGGTAGACAATAAACTACGTGAGACAGAACTTCAAAAGTGCTCAACAGAGACACGGGGCGGGGAGGGGGGTGGAGTGCAGGGGAGGGCACAATGAACTAAAAATTAGGCTAAGGATTGCTGAATCATGTCTGTGGGGGCCTCATTGTCCTCTTAGACTAATCAGAACCCATAGATATTACCATTTCTAAGAACTAAATAGGTCGTGTTAGGTAATGTAATCATCACCAGTATCATTTGAGCTTCAACTGATGCTTCATTCTGAAGGATCTTTGGATCAGGTATTGACAATTTTGGCATTGGAAACCATGTGAGCCAGATATTGGGTAAATATTGGCAGGTCTCTAGAAAGAAGCATTCTGCAAAATAGCATGTATTCTATGATTACAACCATACAAAAATAGCTATGTATGTGGCCAGCATCCAGACGGGAATATGCACTATTTTATAGTGGTAAGATTATGACTTAATTTTTTTTTATGAAATATCTTTCCCATATAATATTGCCTTCAACTTTGAGAGGAACAAACAATTATTCTGTTATATCTCACATATTACATTTTTAAAAATCAACGGGAAAAGCATTAATGGTGAGGCTCAGAAAGAGAATCTTTAAAAATAACTCAAGAATACTCACACTTGATGGAAATTCTGACCTTTGGGCAGAGAACTTGGAAAGGGGTTTTGTGAAACAGAAACATACTCTTAGGGAAATCCGGGAAGCGTTTTAGAAATCAGTAGGTCCTGGGGCGCCTCGGTGGCTCAGTCGGTTGGGCATCCGACTTTGGCTCAGGTCATGATCTCACAGCTCATGAGTTCAAGCCCCGTGTCGGGCTCTGCGCTGACAGCTCAGAGCCTGGAGCCTGCTTTGGATTCTGTGTCTCGCTCTCTCTCTCTGCCCTTAACCCACTCGCATTCTGTCTCTGTCTCTCTCAAAAATAAATAAACATTAAAAAAAATTAAAAAATAAAAGAAATCAGTAGGTCCTGGTCATCAGGGATTTGTCACTGATATTTTTTAAACATCAGAACAAAACTAAGAGCACTCTTAAGTTCAAGAAAGAAAATTTCGCCCGTAATTACACAAATGCCATAAACGAAACTGTCTCTCTATTTGTTCCTTATAATATTTGTTCACATACACACACAAAATTTGACACAGTTTTTAGATACACTTTACACAAGTTTTTTTTCTCCCCCTACAAAAGGATAAAAGTATTTTTATCCAACACTCTATGGTTTCAGATTTTCCAAAAAGGATTTACTGGCTACGTTTTAAAACATGGTTATCCTGGAACATTTGTTGAATTAAGCTATTGACCTTCTCTTTAAAAAAAAAAAATCAAATTATAGTTGAAAGGAAAGAATGTCAGTCTTATCTTTGATTTGAACAGATGTGAGGGAAGGTGCTGGTCACAGGTGACCTGGGCTCCTACAGCTCGCGGACCCTAGGGCAGGGACCATGCAGCAGAGGGTATTTGCCCTAGGGTTTTTTTAAATGCTCCAGAGCCTTTTAAAAAAATGTTTATTTTTGAGAGAGAGAGAGAGAGAGTGCATGTAGGGGAGGGGCAGAGAGAGAGAGAGAGTGTGTGCATGCATGTAGGGGAGGGGGAGAGAGAGAGAGAGAGCATGCAGGGGAGGGGCAGAGACAGAGAGGGAGACAGAATCCAAAGCAGATTCCAGGCTCTGAGCTGCCAGCACAGAGCCCAACGTGGGGCTCAAACTCATGAGCTGTGAGACCGTGACCTGAGCCAAAGTCAGACGCCTAACCAACTGAGCCATGCAGGCATCTTCAGAGCCTTTGGGCTGCGAGGCTGACCTTCTAGAAAGCTGAGCCTCAAATGGAGCTCCAGCGCAGAGCCTGCACCAGAATCCTCTGGGACCTTGTCCTGGCAAAAACAGGGTACACACGTGGCAACCCCAGGCGATGCTGTGGAGTTCAGAGTCCAGGACCTGCCTTGCCTGCCCAACCTTCACCAGAGCTTTATGCCTTTAAAACCAAACGGCTTTTTGGAATATAAGCTCCAGTCCAGTTCCCACTCTGCCCTGATTCAACCTGCAAAGTCCAATTGCACCGTCTCTGCCTGGTCCCGGAAGAGCTGCTACCACGCTTGCCTTTGCTGGGCTGGCCAAGTTGGGGCGGGGCGGGGGGGGGGGGGGGGGGGGCGGGGCACCTGCTGAGCCAATAATACTAATACCCGCGGGACTCCTCCAGGTCCTGCCAGCCGCAGTCGAAGGCACAGTGCCATCTAGTGGCAAAAAGGAAAAAGCCCCCTCTGTTGCCTTTCTTTCTTTCTTTCTTTTTCTTTCTTTCTTTCTTTCTTTCTTTCTTTCTTTCTTTCTTTCTTTCTTTCTTTCTTTCTTTTTTAATTAGTGGAGCATCGTTGAAATAGACCAAAGAATCAGCTGTCCTCATTTGATACCAAAGAAGCTGGAGAACCAGAGAAGGAAATAGATTTCCCAAATGTCACACAGCCAGCTAGAGGCAGCTTTGACATTACAGAACCCCATCAGTTGAGCCTTGGTTCAGCACTGTTGGCGCAATATATCCCACAATAAAGAAACCAGAAGGTGATAGAGCTTCCAGCTTCTGTTGAATGCCGTTTCAGACCTCTACTGACGTGGAGGCGAACGCAGGCAGGGGAACTCCATTATTTACTGTCCTATAGAATGCCTTGGCCAGACTCTCTCAGCGACGAGTGCAAGGCGAGAGCAAATTCGGCTGTCCGTCTTGCCGCCCCCCTCCCCAAATCCTCCCTGAAACTCTGCACGGGATAAGGCCACGTTCACGACACTGTGTCAGGGAGCAGGAGACGCCACTGGCTACCTGCACCCTGAGGAGAAGAGAAAGAGGTGTGGGCTGCCGGCCCCAGCCGCTCCCGTGCTCTTTCCCTGTCTCCTCTTTGGAGAGCCAAGGTAAAGGTTGTGCCTCTGATCTCAAGCCTACTTCCTTCTCCCACCTTTTGGAAATTCCCCGCGAGTCTAAGTTCCCGGTCCCCAGGGGCACAGGCTACCCGGATCCCAGCAAGAGGGGTGGGGTGGGGGAGGCGCTCGGCACCCTCCTTTCGTGCGTTCTGGGGACCGCCTGACCTTGATGAGAGCAGATTGCCGGGAGGAACCAAGCACCATGTGGGTTTCTCAGCCCATCTACAGCTAAAAGGCATATACACCGTGTAGACTGTTACCCGCGATTGTGGAAAAGGCACGCTGCATTATTCAGTGTCAGTTTGAGGGATGGAGGGAAAGGTGAATGCCAATGCCTAACTTCATTCCCTCAAAATAAAATCCTAAATGTTGACTCGAAACATATGGCTATGCTTTGGGATAATTCTCAGATTAGTTTCTCATGGGTTTCCTAAAACAGCAAAAGGATTTCTTGAGTGCACTCTCTTCCTTCTGAGTCCGGGCCTTCCCTTGACTCCGGGACCGGCACTCTGGCCAGAAGGTCGAGCCCACCGTGCCTCAGAGCAAAGCTTGCTGGCGGAGTCCTAAGCTGTGAGCATGAGTACGAAGTTGTGTGCTGTTAACCTTGACACATACTCCTTTCATTTAATATTTTCAAAGCTGATTAGAGCAGGGGAACTTTTAATGCCAATTGCTTTTCTAACCCAGGGAATCTGGATGGGGGACTTTCGTGGATTGGAATGTCCTGAACTGGTCAGGATCTGACAAAACCTTCAGTGCCCAGAGCCTGATTTATCCCCAGGCCAAACATTCAGAGGTCTCTGGGTGACGGAACACCTACGGATGCCGAGCGCTGAAGGCCTGCTGTCTGGAAGCCCCCTGCTCCCCAGAAAGCCCTCCCCACAGTGAGGTCCTGCTTCCACCTGCTTCTAGAACCTCTCCGCCATCACTGTCCTGCCCCCTAAAGTTAATTCTCCTCCAAGGCACTTGGCTAAAACCGGCCTTTGCTGCAGTGCCCAGGAGACTGTAGAAGCATAGATGGCCTTGCTTTTCAGCCCAACACGTCCCTGGAAAAGAGGCTGGAAAGAGGACTTTGACGACGCAGGTTGTATTTTCCCACAGGAAGCGTTATAATTGGGGTGCGCTGTGCACCGGAGACCGGGCACCGAATGAATCCCAGTGACACCCAGTGGCATGTCGTAAAAGGCAAACCACTGTAATCATCTGTCAGAAGAAAGGCTCGGGCCCTTGTCTCTTGATTCTGGCAGGGCCTCGGCTCATCACTCAGTGTTCCCGAACTGAACTGCCCCTCCCCAGCTGCACATGCTGGAGCCCCTTTCTTTCCTCTCCTGGCCTTGATCTTGAGGCTGTGAGCCCGCTAGTTGTTCCGCACGGGCCAGCTCCTCTTTCTTCACTGAATCCCTTTAACTAAAAGGCCTTTGAACAATTCACAATTTCCTATGCCCTCCTTTCCCTCCAGGCCCCACATCGACAATAGTGCGCGCTGTGACAGGGCTGTGACAGGCAGTGCTCCAGACGGTCATAACAGTGTCCCTCCTCCGGTTGTTGAATCTGGACTGTAATTAGCATGTAAAGAAAGTTCCCATTTAATGCACTTGTAGGTCAGAGCCCTAAAACGGCCTGATACATCCCAAATCCACGATGCCCCAAGGCATACCTTAGCCTTAAGGTAAATAGGGCATTCATTTATTCCAAAGATATGATGGGTTTCTTTCTAGATGCCAAGCATTTTTCCAAAGGCACTCGGGCTATAGCTGTGAATACAACAGATAAAAACCCACATGGAGCCCTAGAGGGAGAAGTGGTATCTGTCTAAGGAGTAGAAAGACCGTTGGCTGGGGAGTCTGGGAGTCTGAGCCAGTCCACGTGCATCCACTTACCAGCCAGGCCTCTCCTCCCTCTCTGATCTAGTCTCTTCATCTGGAGAATGGCGACTCTGGGCTTGGTCCCAGGTAAGGACACGTACCTGAGACCATCTGAAGGCAGTTTGCTTTGCGACCCTCCTTATACTATACAACTTTTGGCTTCCCAGTCAAGAGCATAGAGAGCTCCCCTGCCTCTCCATGAGTGAGGCATTCACACCAACTTCCCTCTCTGCCCTCACAGGTCTTGTCTGCTTTGATTGGTCTTAAGAAAGCAGAGAGCCTCTCCATCAAGTTAACCCGCCTGCCTTCCCCTCTTATCGCCCCCTGCACTCTCTCTGCCCCCATTGCCATGTGGTCCCAAACGTCTTTCAAGAACGGTCGCATGAGCCCCTCTTCAAAGATGGTTTTTGTGGGTGGGGTCACTGTGATGCCTTTGGGGGCATCTGTTACACCCCTAAGCATGCTCAAGGAAGCCAGTGAACAGATCACAGGGAGGTATTCAGTACAGTTGGTGCAACAGAACCACTGGAAACCAATTAACAGGCTGAAAGCCAGAGAAAGGATGGGGGCCAAAGAACAGGCGCCCCGTGGTTAACAATTACCAATGTGAGAAGGGACGGCCATGTAGGTCAGCTCTCAGCCAGGAAATAGTTTTACAAGTGCAAAATGTGAATCCCTTCTGGAAGCAGAATCTAGGTAAAGGTTTTCTTTCTATATTTGGGCTGATGACCACCTGGTTGCCTTGAAATTCCCCCTTGGTCTCTGAGACAGCTGGTCTTGCCTTCTACTTCCTCTCCAAAAGAAAATGGCTCAGGGGCCTTCTAAACCTTGACCTTCTAGTTGATGATCATGAGAGAGGGCTAGGTTTTGCTTTATAAACTAGGTCTGGACAGGGTGCCCATATTGTACTCCCATATTCTACCAACACTGGATGTTTTCTGGCACAATTGTGGTGGATCCTTTTGTGTTTGTTTTGGAGAGCATATCTTTTAACATCTATGGTGCTGTAAAGGTTTACCAGTTGGAGAACCCTAAAATTAACACCAACACCCAAGGTTTGAGGATTATTCTGGCAGGGATTTGGTGAAGCAGAAACAGGAGACTCTGGGGTTCAGATCCAGTTGGGTGTAAAATCCAGTCCCATAAGCCCTTCGGTGTCCATATGCAGAGGCTTAGGTGGGTAGGGTCACTGAGACATTTAACCTCCTAACCCTGCGTGGGCATAGGCTTTTTCCGTGTACAAAGTGCTTCTGCGTTTACTAGCTCTTTGATTCCTCAGACCCATTCTGGAAAGTGGGCAGGGTAAGTGTTCACATCATCTCTACTGGGTAGAGGAGATGGAGGTTCACAAAGGCTCCGGGCATGCTTTTGCTGAGCTGGTATGTGAGTCAGACCTGGGGTGTGGGGGAGTCTCCCAGTGCTGAGGCCAAGGGTCCTTCTGCCACACCGTAGCGAGTTGGGGTGTCTTCTGAGAGCCCTGGGTCAGGCAAGGTGGTAGTACTTATGACAGCACGTTTCTCCTATCTCTCGTTAACCTCATTCTAGGCAATTCTTCAGGTTTACCAGTAACTCGTGGAGGCTGATCTTGATACACTGGGAGAGGTCTGTGGCCCACGGATAACCGCTTTCCTTCAGAGGCCAGAGCCACCGAACTCTGATGGGCATTTTTCTCGGCAGTTCCTGACTCTGCTTCAAGGCCAGAGGGGAAACTGCATCTCTGAAATATCCATGGCTTCTCGGGGAAGCCACAGCTGCCATATGTCAACGGCTTCAGAGGCTGTCCTCTCTGGTCCCCACTCTCGTGCAGCTTTGCACTGAGGCTGTTTTCCTCACTGACACCCTTGGCCTCTAGATCACGTGCAGCTATTACCAACCCTCAAGATCCTCTCTTTCTCAGGCACTGCACAGGGCAGCTCTCTGGCTTACGGCCCTAGCGACGGCTGGACTTTCTGTTGGCCTTCTCGTAGAAGAACAAAGAACTGTTCTCCTTCCCCAACTTAGCAACACAAATCTGCCCGTGGAGACACCTGCTCACAGTGAGCCACTGCAGCATTTCTTAAAATGGTACACAAGAAAGTTCGCAAAAGCAGTTGTTCAGAATCCTTCTGCTCCTAGTTAACTTTGCCAGCGGAGTGGTCTTCCTAAGTTAATAACAGTAGAATCCTACATGGACTCATCTCCAACTGGTTGGACTTCCTGTAGCTCACACCTGCCCCCCCCACCCAAATATTGTCTCGTGCAGTAAATGCTTGGCATGAGCCAGTTCACTTCCAAGGCACTCTCCAGGGCCTCCTTAGAGAGGGGGGTAGATGTTAGGGGGCAAGGAATTCACCGATGTCTATTTATTTATTCTAATGTTTATTTATTTTTGAGACAGAGAGAGACAGAGCATGAGTGGGGGAGGGGCAGCGAGAGAGGGAGACACAGAATCCGAAGCAGGCTCCCGGCTCTGAGCTGTCAGCACAGAGCCCGACGCGGGGCTCGAACTCACAGACCGCAAGATCATGACCTGAGCTGAAGTCTGACGCTTAACCCACGGAGCTGCCCAGACGCCCCGAGTTTAATGTCTTTTTAAAACTATGGATGAGGAGTGTAACTGATAAGCACATTGTAAAAGCCACAGACCACCTCATTCAACGTTAGAGTCATTTCTCAGGTTGAGTAGAAATGAGAATCCCCAAAGAAAGACCACTTTTATTTTTCAGTGTGATAAATACTCAGCAGACATTTTGATAAATAAAGAGCATTTATCAGCAGCCTTCCAAAAAGAAAAACCACCCTGATTTCTGGTGGGACGTGGAGGGGTGAGAGAGGTGGGGAGGAAGAAGAGATTTCTCTACATGATGTTCTCCGTTATCAAAATAGAGCAGCTGGTTTGGGATTTCAGGGTTCAGATGATTCTGCACCGTTCATCCCTTCTCTGCAAGGACCCTTCTGTCATTCTGGCATTTGCTTACCCTTCCAGAGCTCCCCCCACCCACCGCCACCCCGCTAGGATTGTCATGAGGTTGAAAGAAGGACTTCACAGAAAGCTTGTGATTCAGCAGGGTGCCTGGGTGGCTCAGTCAGTTAACCAACCGACTTTGGCTCAGCTCATGATCTCACGGTTCATGGGTTCAAGCCTCACATCGGGCTCTGTGCTGACAGCTCAGAGCCTGGAGCCTGCTTCCGAGTCTGTGTCTCCTTCTCTCTCTGCCCTTCCCCCCTCTCAAAAATAAATAAACATTAAAAAAATAAAGAAAGCTTGTGCTTCAGCACGCCTGGCACACCGCACCTGTTGAGGGTATTCGTTGCCTGTGTTATTTGCAATATCAGCAGTAGAGGGGATGTGTCTCTTTCTGTGAACGGTGGAACAGAGGCAGAGGTCTGGGGGGATGGCTGCCCCCATGGCAATGGAAGAAGGCCTCCCTGCACTCAGGCTCATCACAAGGGACAATGGTAGAGAAATCCGGGCTGCAGGGGTGGGGGGGTGGGGTGGAGAGGTTGCCGCTGGCCAAGGTCCAAGTTCTTGTTAGTTCCACTGAGGCCCCCACCTCTTCTCCGTGCAAGCTGACAATCTGGGCTGTGCTAAGACAGCGATGCTGACCCACCAGCATGATTGTAAATGCAAAAAGCCCCACACTGCCCTTTATAAAGAAACTTAGGAGCTGCCTCGTGGTTTGGAGTGAGGCCATGCTTTATGCTGCCACAGCCTTAGCTCAGGCCTCCCAAGCCGATGTTCCTGCTTCCGGTCTGTCTTCTCCTCGCCACCCTCCATACAACCACCAAGAGGCCTTTCCAGAACTGGCTTCTGGTCTGGGACACGATACACCCCTGTTTTAAAGGACAGGCTCTCCTTTGCCCGGAGTGTGGTCCAGTCCACACTCCTTAGCGTGACCTGCAGGGTCCTTTACAATGACCTCATCAGACACTGTCCCAGAAGGACACTCCAGTCACTGTGCAATTCCTTCACAGCAGGGCAGGCCCTTTCCCCGACTCCAAACTTCAGCACAGGCCCTTCCCACTGCCTGAGGCTGTTCCCTACCTGCTTCTCTGCCGGAATCATTCAAGACTCAGCTGCAGGGGGCGCGCCTCTGTGTGGCCCTCCCTGACTTTTTCAAGCAGAGGTCCACACTCCTTGGGGAGCAGGAACCTCCTGCCTGGTGAAGGCACATATGTTTTCGGTTATTCACTCAGGAGCTGCCCCTCCCGCTCCGCACGACCAGCATTTCTGCACAGGACTGGGGTGCTACAGGACTGGTGGAGGCTGGCCGTGGAGAACCTTCTTCCAGATCTGGCACGTGCTCTCTGTTTCAGCCTCTTTGGGAGACATCGTGAACCTTGGCACCAGAAATCATCCTAGCCATGGAAATTGGGGAATTGATGAGGAGATCTTAAATGCCATTCATCATTGCTGCAATCACAAAATGGAGAAATACCCGGAAATGGAAATGGTCTCTGAACTCCAGCAAGGGGTTCCCAGCTGGCAGTAAGACCGCAGAAGGTGTTTCTTCCTACACAGATTAGAGACCAGGGTCCCCTCTCCCCAGAGCCCACCCACACGTCTGCCACCCCCGTGCTGGTCGTCACTGAGCATCAGACACCCGCGTGCTGGAAGGTCACTCTTCCTTTCTGAACCTCCACTTGCCTGGTCGTCACATGCCTGGTGTGGAGGAACATCTTGAAGACCGGGGGGAGGGGTGGTCTGCCTGTGAACTTCTTAGTAGACACGAAACACAAGTCAGTTCCATCCTCCGTCCACGCCCCCCTTCAGCTGGCAGCTCGCCCCGGGCTGGGCAGCAGCCACAGAAGATAAATTCTCAGCCGTGGCACAGAGAGGGGTCAGGCCAGGGGGGGAGGGCAGGAGCGAAATGCTCTCCTTCTCCTCTTAATTTTGCTGCCCAGGGAAAGCATCTGCCCACAGACACTTCGTAGCAAGGGGATCCATGGATGTCAACTCCCACGGTGTTCCAGTAGGATTTGCAGAGGTGGGGCCTTTGCTATACATTTCCGGTCAATGCCCAAGTGTCTGCTTGATTTAGTCACTGGGTGTGGCCTGGCCCGGGACTGGCCCCGCTAGGTGGTGCCCATGGAGTGGCAGAAGGGTCTGCAGGGTGGGACTGAGAGGGGGCACCATGGGAGGGGGACAAGCAGACCCCTGGGGATGGACTGAGAGCCCTGCTCGGGAGTGTACCCTCTGGCTCCAAGATGGCATTTCAGCTCAGGCCAGAGACTCTCCACCCGTGTTTCTTGCTGTTGACAAGGGTCACCGGGTGCCACATTCAATTCTAGGCGCTTCATTCTCACCACCCTGGGAGCTTAGGACACTAACTACCCTAACTAAAAACTCTGGGAAACTGAGGCACAGAGGGCGACCTGGCTGGCAGATGGGAGGCTTCAGATTGAGCCCAGGTGATCTGGCCCCAGGGGACATGTGCTTCAACACAGCTCATTTTGCCCCAGCAGCTTAACTAACTGTACATGGCTCAGATTATCCCTGCTTGTTTGAGGTTAAGTCAGCAGAACTGGCGCACAGAAGATATTCCCAGGAAGCTGGGGACTCCACTTCCTCTTAGACAATGCACCTTCCGGTCGCCATTTTCAGGAGGCCAAACCCCAAAGGGCCAAGGGTGTGCTCTGGGCATGGAACATCCATTCACGTATTTAATATGTGTTTAGCAGCCAGACAGTGGGGACCAGAGGCACAGACAGGCAAGGTCCCAGACCTCGTACCGGGGTTGGGAAAACAGCTAACAAACAAATCCATAAATAAGACAAATTCAGGTAATCATAAAAAATAAAGAGTAAAGTCAGGTTAATAGGGTAGAGATTGAACAGCATTGGGTGGGGAGGGAGGAAGAGGAGAGAGAGATGAATAAGCTTGTATAGAGGCGGATCATTCTCTATGAATTTTGAGCTAAATACTTCCTAATTCTGTGATCTCCTTCAGGCTGAGAAAGTATCCTATGCACACGCACCCGCCCGCCCATACAGCCACCTCTCCTGTTGTAACATCAGTTTGGCCACAGGCTATGCATTAAATAAGAGAAGACTCGTACCCGGGGGCGCCTGGGTGGCTCAGTCGGTTGAGCGGCTGACTTCGGCTCAGGTCATGATCTCACGGCTCTTGCGTTCGAGCCCCGCGTCAGGCTCTGTGCTGCCTGGAGCCTGGAGCCTGCTTCGGATTCTGTGTCTCCCTCTCTCTCTGCCCCTCCCCCACTCTCTCTCTCTCTCTCTCTCTCTCAAAAATAAATAAATAAACATTAAAAAAATAAGAGAGAGAAAGAGAGAAGACTCGTACCGCAAAGATTCTGGGGCTTGGTCAGGCCATCTGTGTGCCTGGCTTGCTCCCCTGGCCCCAGGGGCAAATGGCACAGAAACGCAGTCCCATTCAGGCTGGGTAGCTGGCCACGTCAGAGGGCTCGACGGCAATGATCGGACTTAAACATCAGATCTGAGATTCTTGCAGAAAGGACCCTTGTTCATGCCTACAGCTTGGCAGCCGCACTTGCTTTTAGCAAAATCTCCAGTTACAAGAAATAAAGACCCAACCCCTGGTGCGCAGTGGAGTCAGAGAATTGAAAGGGTGCTGAGAGATTGCCTGGCCTCTGTCTTCAAACAGGGAATGTGTAAACCACCCGGGGCCCAAGGCCCCATTTCTCTTCTTGGATATATTCAAGGACAGGGATCGGGGTGGGGGGGAAACCCCAAAGTCATCAGGGTTACAGCTCTGTCTCGGGTCGACTCTCTGAGTCCAGGTCATGGTATTTTCATTCAGAAGCGGAGTCCCCGAAAGAGGCCTGAGCAAGGGCCAGTAGAGAATCTGATTACTTAAATGGTGGCCGTCTCAGCCGCAGACCGGGCCTCTGTTTTCGTGAGAATGTAAAATATTTCGAGAACAGGAGCCTACCTGCCTCCACAGCCCTCCCTGCTAAGAGAATATTATCTTAATGAAGGCAAGGAGACATGTGTTCTGCAATACGAGGACCAAGTTGACCGACTGAACCAATCTCTGTCTGCCAGCGCCACATGGAGCACTTGTGACACTGAGCCAAGTTCACCGGGGACGGCCTCGTTGTGGGACCCGTCGCTGTGAGCTGGCCGAGGGGCTTGGGTGACCCAAATGACTCAAGTTAGTTTTATGCCTTTGATGCTAATTAGTGGTTTTGTTTTGAAAGCGGGATATTTTTCATTTGGGGGAGGTCGGCACCTGCCACGTGTGGGGGGCCCATTGCTCGGCGCCCAGAGCAGCCAGAGGATGAAGGAGTCACGCCGATGTCCAAAGGCCTTGCGGCTTGGAAAAAGGCCAGCTGTGCGCTGCTTCTAGGATACTGCTCCTTCCTTGGCTGCCTCTCTCCTCCTCGGCCCTCTGAGTCTTGGCTCCCATGTCTCTTTCCAGAACCTTCCCCCATCCTTAGTCTGCGATCCCTTAACATCTAGTGCATCCGTTAGCTCCACAAACACTCACTGAGCACCTACCATGTGCCAGGCACTGTTTAGACAGTAGCACTAATCCCGCCATATTATAGTTCTCTGGGTATGATCTGCCTCTCCCCGCTGGACAGGGGCTCCTGGGGCCCAGTGAGCACATGCTCATTCTTGGTCCCCCAGGCCCTGGCCCAAAGCAGCTGCTCAGTAAATGGGGGAACAAATGAAGAGAGAAAGAATAGCAATAGAAGATGGGTAGTTATATTTATACATATTTTTGCAGATGCCAGACATGCTCAGTAAACATGACTTCAGCTGATTCTTGACAACAGCCCCTCGGAAGCAAGTGTTTCCATTTGTGGGTGGGAAGGCTGAGGCAAAGTACGGCCCACTCAGTAGAACACGGGACTTTGGGTACCAGGTCCTGTGCTCTTTGTCCTCCACGTAGGACTGTTTCTTCTGTGAGAACCAGAGGGGGATAATGAGCTGGGGAAGCTCAGAGCACAGAGAGAGGACTTCCTCAGAAGCTGGGGCTCACCCTGGAACCAGGTGGGTCCTGACAAGCAGGGCCCGTGAGGAGGAAGCCCCAGCAGAGATTTGAGAGCGGGTCTCAGGTTCAGAGGCCAGTCACTGGTCTGGCCCAGTGAGACAGGGGAAGAGACTCATAGACCACAGGTGTTGGAAGGGACCTTGAACTGACCTAGCCCAGCCCAGCAGTTCTCAGCCCGGCTGACCCTTAACATCCCCTGGGGGAGGCGAGGAAGTGGGGGCGTTCTAAACCCGTGGTTCCCAGGCTCCAACCCCAGAGACTTTAATTCCGAAGATCTAAAGTAGATCTTTTTAAAAAGCTTCAGAGGCTTTTGAATGCTGAGGCACCCCTTTTAAAAATCTGTTACTCGGGGGCACCTGGGTGGCTCTATCAGTTAAGCGTCCAACTCTTGATCTCAGCTCAGGTCTTGATCTCAAGGTGATGAGTTCAACTCCCATGCTGGGCTCTGCGTTGGGTGTGGAGCCTATTTAAAAAAGAATTTAAATCTATTATTCAGTGTTTGCCTATTAGACACCGTCTTAGTGTTCAAAGGCAGTTTGAGAGGCATTTCTGGCCACGCGGAGTCACAGGTCTGTTGGTGATGGTCTGCCTTTGCCCGATGCTTTTCTGCCATCTGCACCTGTCCTGTCCTATCTGACACCCTCCTCTGCCTGAAAATGAAGGGATGGCCTCCAGGTTTGACTGTGAATGCGTGTGTTCATTTCTTCTCTCATGAACAGGCGTCTGTGGCTCATACCTTGACTTTCTAGAGGATGGGACTGAGGAATCCAGACTGGTTGATACCAGACGCCTTGGCTGGCCCGGCCCGGTGGGGAATGATCTGAACAGCATAGCACAGCCTGGACAGCGAGGACGCAGTTCAAGAGCATTTCAGAAATTCCCAGGGGTGTCTCCTCAGTGGTCCCCTTTCCAGTATAAATGGCAGTGGAGGCAAACGCTCTCGGTAGAGTGGACAGATTCCCTGCACTCACAGACTGGCCTTTGCCTCGGTCTGCCTCTTACATCTCTCCTGCCTTCTTCTAAAACCCAAATGAAAAGGCATTAGGAGACAGTGGCTTGGTAGCCCGGGTCCTCAGACTGAATGCTCATGGCTTTGACCAGGCTCCTGTGAGGCTAAGCATTCTAATATTCTTCCCAGACTACTTGTTGTAAATCATTACGACTCTTTTCCGCCAGTTGGTTTCAGACTATTGCCAAATGAGATAAAAGACTGGTGTAATACTTACCACACATGGTATTTTTTTATTATTATTACTCACATGACTCTTCCCACTAGTAAGAACGAAGAAATTTATCTCTCCACCCTCCATCAATCTCCACGTGCTTTGGCTTTTATTGACGTGGAGTGCCCCGGATTATGACAGCAAATGAACTGTACCTTAGGCTTTTTACTTTAACATTAAAAATAGGCTGAAAGACATGTAAACATTTTAATATTTAATAGCAATAAAAGACATGCAAAATTAGAAAAAAAACTTCGTTTTTATTCTCAACCAACAAAAGTAAGGAAAATTCTATCAAAAGCAGTAGCCTAGCAATTGTCAACGCTGCATTGGGACTTGAGATGCTTGCTATATAATTCTTTGAAAAGCAAAGCAAAATCCACAAGTTAGTTTGTTTTTTTACACAATTTGACCTACCAATCTTATTTCTGGAAATTGTCCTAAAGAAATCATTCAAAGATGCACAAAGCTGCATAAATGAAGATTCAAGCATTGACTTCTATAGCAAAATCTAGAAACACAGACATGTTCCAGAAAAAGGGAAATAGTTTAAGAAATTACAGTACATCAACACGTTGGAATATTACTCAGCCTTAAAATAATCACGAGGACTGGAGAAATTTGGAAAGAAAAGATCTAAACCACTGTGTTTGTTAGGATGGCAAATGTTAAATGCACGTGTGTGCCTACTGGCAAGACAGTAATGTGCAAAACGATTTAATCTTTAAGAAAGAAATAACATATGTCAAGATATTAATAACAATTATGTCTGACTGAAAGGATTATGGATGATTTTTATTTTCCTCTTCAATCTTTTCTATATTTTCTAAGTTTTCCTTTTTTAAAAAATGTTTATTTTTGAGAGAGAGAGAGAGAGAGAGACAGAGTGTGAGTGGGGGAGGGGCAGAATGTAGAGGGAGACACAGAATCCGAAACAGGCTCCAGGCTCTGAGCTGTCAGCATAGAGCCCAGCGCGGGGCTCGAACCCATGAACTGTGAGATCATGACCAGATCTGAAGTCAGTTGCCCAACTGACTGAGCCACCAGGCGCCCCTAAGTTTTCCTTAAAAAAAAAAAAGGCAGGGGCACGTGGGTGGCTCAGTCGGTTAAGTGTCCACCTTTGGTTCTGGTCATGATCTCACAGTTCATGAGTTTGAGCCCCGCATCCGGCTCTGTGCTGACAGTTCAGAGCCTGGAGCCTGTTTCAGATTCTGTGTCTCCTTCTGTCTCTCTCTGTTCCTCCTCTGCTCACACTCTGTCTCGCTCTCTCTCAAAAATAAATAAACATTAAAAAATTTTTTTAAAAAGGCACATGTTTTGTTTTGGGGACAGAGCACAATGGATTCCGTAAGAGTGAGCCTCTCCTGCCTGGAAAATTGATCAACGATGATGGTGAAGCAAGTTATGGGTTAGCATTTACTTTAATACTGTTTTTACAATGAAAGTGAGTACTACTTTTTAAAATAGTAAATGGAGGATATCCCCAGAAGCTGACCGCTTCTCATGACAGCTGTGGCCACCACTCTGGTCTCCATCTCTTACTTGGATTATGGATATCATAGCTTCTACTTGGGTCTCCATCTTGGAACTTTGCCTGTTTTCAGCACGGCAGCCAGATCTCTGATCGGAACACACATGTCAGGTACGACTCCTCTGCTCAGCGCCCCGCAGTGGTTTCCCTTTATGTCCAGTGACGGCAGGTCCCGTGTGATCTGTCTCCCCACCCTGGTGTCTGATGGCTCTACCCTCCCTCACTCCAGCCGTCCTGCCTGGAAGGTACTAAGAGGCTGGATGTACTCGCTCCTTCTGACCTCTGCATCCCCTCTGCCAGGGACAGGCTTCCCCCACCGGTCTCACTACCCCCTCACCTCCTTCAAGCTCTCCGCCCAGATGCTCGTGTCCATTCCGTCTGCCTTGACCACCATATGATGTCTCATCCTCCACACACGCACCCCATGCTCTCCAGATCCCCCTTAGCCTGCTGTTTTTCCATTTTCCATCACATATATTCCTTTCTATCACACTGTATTATTTGTGATGCTTATTGTTCTTTTTCTGTCTCCCCACGTGAGAATGTAACCTCCCTAAGGGCAGGGATTTTTGGTCTGCTCTGTTCATTGATAGCCCTAACAGGTACCTGGCATAGAGGTTCTTAATATGTATTTGTTGAGTGAAACTGTCACAGATGACTTGAATGAGATGAGAGCCTGAGGGGAACTCTGTTAAGAAGGCATAGAGCAAGGCTGGGCCCCGGGTGGCTCAATGGGTTAAGCGTCGGACTTTGGCACAGGTCATGATCTCACGGTTCATGAGTTCGAGCCCCGTATTGGGCTCTGTGCTGTCAGTGCAGAGCCTGCTTGGGATTCTCTGTCTCTTTCCCTCTCTCTCTGGCCCTCCCCCACTTGTATTCTCTCTCTCTCTCAAAATAAATAAATAAGTTTAAAGAGCACACATTAAAAAAAAGGAAGAAGAAGAAACAAGGCCCAGGTCGGGTTGGGGAAACTAATAAACGCTCTGTAGAGTCTAGATCCAGAGGCTCTGAGTCAGGGTTCCCATAAGTCTGGGCTAGGCTGACCCTGTAGCACCCCAAGGCTGGGGACAGGGCTGGAATGGGGGCGGCAGGTGATTCCCAGGCTGAACCTCCCAGTTGGGAGAACGAAAGTTACCACCACTCTCCCACAGTTTGTCTGCAGGTGGCCGGCCACTCTGGTCGACAGGAGGCTGGGGCTCGAGCCGACCCGGGGTGTCCATCAGAGCAGAGCCGTGACCCCTACCTCTCTGTTAAGGGGGCAGATGTCAGAAGGTGCAGTTCTCAGCCGGTCATAGAGAGGACCAAGGCCCCGCCGCACAGGTCTTCTTGTTGTAAAGAACAGGGGGGGCGTGAAACTCATGAAATTGGGAAGCTTTGTTAATTAGGTCAAAGGACAGTGGTTTTATTTGCCCTCCTAAGAAAAGATGCATCTCCAATCAGCTGCTGGATTTGAATGAACGGAATCGAGGCAGCAGAAAGGGAGAAGGGGCATGTGAACAATCTGTTAACTGGAGCAAGGATTTCTTTCCTTTTTTTTTTAAGTTTTTTTTTTTTTAATGTTTATTTATTATTGAGAGACAGAGAGACTCAGAGCATGAGCAGGGGAGGGGTAGAGAGAGAGCAGAGACACCGAATCCGAAGCAGACTACAGGCTCCGAGCTGTCGGCACAGAGCCCGACATGGGGCTCAAACTCACGGACTGTGAGATCATGACCTGAGCCGAAGTCGGTCGCCCAACCGACTGAGCCACCCAGGCGCCCCTGGAGCAAGGATTTCTTTTCTATTTTTTTTTTTTTTTTTTTTTTTTAACGTTTATTTATTTTTGAGACAGAGAGAGACAGAGCATGAACGGGGGAGGGGCAGAGAGAGAGGGAGACACAGAATCGGAAACAGGCTCCAGGCTCTGAGCCATCAGCCCAGAGCCCGATGCGGGGCTCGAACTCACAAACTGCGAGATCGTGACCTGAGCTGAAGTCGGACGCTTAACCGACTGAACCACCCAGGCGCCCCGCAAGGATTTCTTAAGTAACCTTGGTCAGTAATCAGGTCCTGAGGGTCAGATGGTAATGAACTGATTTTGTTGAACCTACGCATTAAGTGAAATAGTGACATTTTTCGTTGCCTCCCGTCTCAATTAAAGCAGTTAATGGCTTTGGGATTCTCCGTACATTTTATCCCAAAGCGTTCATGCACTTCCTTCCTATGAACATTGCCGCTGGTCAGGGTTTATCCCTGCCTGCCATGTGTTTGTTGCTGACATGTTTGTTTGCTTGTTTTTATTTTTTTTGTTTTTTTTTTTTTTTTGCAGGAACAGTCCACAGTGGTGACATGGTCAAGTGACATCCACTTGGGTAAATCCTGACCTGCCAAACTATCTTGCCCTTTTCTCCCCCCCTTAACTGCTATGTGTCCAGAATCTGACACCTCTGGTGACATCTGTGGCTACTGTTCTGGCCCAAGTCAACATCATCTCTCCCCTGGTGCCTGTCCACGGCCATAGATGGTGTCCCCTCTTCCACCCTAGCCCCTGCAGTCTGCTCCTAACACAGAGCCACAGTGCTCCCCAGAGTACAGCAGACCTTTGGAGCCAGGCTTGCTTGACTGCACCCACCGGCATGTCTCATCTGTTGTTCAACCTCCTCGTATAAGATTCAAGTGCATCCAAAAATACCTCCAGAGACTTGATCTTCCACATAAATTGTTCAGGAGCACCGCTGCTTCCTCTACGGTTTGAAGGTAGAGGAACACAGACGGACGTCAGAAGGGGCTGCCAGAAACTGCCCTAATCGGGAAAGGAAAATGTCACATCACCAGTGTAGACGCAAAACAAAACACCCAATTTTATTTTTATAATGTGAGTTGCCGTCTTGTGTGTTAGTGAGTCACCCGAAGTCGGCTCCGCTTGGATTCTGCCAACTCCTCCGCGGTGGCCTCTGACCTTCGCTGGGTTTGGGTTGGTTCAGGCTCTGGGCGAGGGTGAACGGGCTCCAAACTTTTCACTTCCTGGCGGGGTACTGCTTAGTGGACTACGGAAACAGATGTTCCTGTCTGCTTCTCAGACGGACTCCAAACTCAGGCTAAAGTAGAATCATCTAGTTTTCTTCGCAGTTCTGTTTAAAAGGTAGGAACGTGGATCACCTTGCCATCTAAAACACTCATCTAAAACACACCTCAAACTATGGGAAGCTGTGCATCTTTTTATCTTAACTTCTTGTGAAGACCTTAAAAAAACTGGAAATGGGAACTTTTTTGCCTCTTGGGGCAGCATGGCTTCATTTGACTCCAGAAACCCACTGGAGGTCGTGGCAAGAGCACGGATGAAAGCAAAGCTTAGTTCCTGGAATGCCCACTTCTGTACCGCATGGCGGGGATAGTGATCTATCCTTAGACGTCACGGTTTTTCATTGGAATGGAAACCACAAGGCTGGTGTCAACCTTTTTGTGGAGTGTTTTGTGTGGGATCTCTGGGGTGACTGCCGGCCCGTAGTCATGCTCATGTACATATCTCTTCATCAGGACTGCCCTGGCTTGCCGGCTGTTGGCCAGATCCCCAGGTACTTTCAGGGCGAGGACTGTTGTGTTAAAACCACCTGCCATCTGTTGGTGAAAATTTTTTGGACTCTAAATGATGAGTCACTTATTTCTCCTGCTGTTCCTTCTGCTGCCAGGACTGATTTACCTCTTGGACTACATCAGGAGAAACGCTGGGAAAACTGGCCCTGAAGCTTTGTCCTATGCAAAGCTCATGTCCCTGATGACCAGACTTGCTGGTGCCATGACCAGAAAGGTGGGGAGGACTTCCCTTTGCACTTCCACGAGGTGGCGAAGAGACAGCAACACCTGGTCTGGTCCTCACTCCAGGGTCTTTCACGGGGAAAGCTAACAGCCAGCAACTTCAGCCGGGTTGGGCTGGAGTTGAGAGTCAGAGGCAGTTCCACATTTCCTTGCCAATGCTCTCTTGGTAGGGCACCTAATGCCTGTCACCCAAGTGTTGGCACAAGGTAGGTCCTCAGTGACCACTGGTTAAACCAATGAGTGAGGTCTGTGACCACAAAGTGGTCACCCAAAGCACCAAGCCACCAGGAGTAGGGCGCTGGACCCAGTTTAGCCCACTAGGCCAGGGTGCCCAAGTGGCAGTGCCATCGGCAGAACCACCACGCTGAAATTCTGATACAGTGTCTGCTCTTGCCAGCCTCAAGAGGAGAGTACTTGGAATGATTTGTAGGAGAAGTTCAGGAAGACTTCTCATACGAAGCTTAGTGCTAGATCATATAAACGGAAAGGAAAGGCTACAGGAAGGGCGGGCACCCAGGGTGCCTGGGGGCGAGGACGTGGATTTCACAGCGGAACCCAGTGGTTTCCCAAGAAGCTCAGGTTAACGAACCCCTCTGTCCGCTACAGCGTGGTAGCCAAAGTCCTGTGCTAAAACAAGATACGCTTCTCTGCTGACTCAGTTTCACACAAATCGATTTTTATTGTAGCCTTTCGTCCAAAAAAAAAAAAAAAAGTTGATTAAGGTGTCTCAGATCTAGCTTTATTCACATGTCCTAAAATACCCTAAAATATTTCTGTTTCATGCCTTCCACTTTGTTTTTGCCACCCCCAAATTCTAGCTAAATAGCAGCACACCCCTAAGTGCAGAAGATTCTAACTCCCTCGAGCATGCTCCGTTTCACTGAAGTTTTCCAAAGATTTCCTGCCTGGAGAAATTACCGAGTCCCAGGTGGGTGGGATTTTATTCTTACACACAGAGTAGGTGTGATTTTGTGGGAGGCTCTTCTCCCAGCCTCCTAGATCAGAGGCAGATATGTGCCTGAGTCCTGGGTGGGAGGTGAAAGTCCCATACTTTCTTGTACTGTGAGTACCAGGCTTGAGCCACCAGTCCCTTCTGCCACGGTCGGTGATTGGGAGAGGGGACCAGTTGCGTGGGCCTGCCCAAGGCCCTGAAAGCCCCAGCTGACCTTTGCAGCCGAGACGGGATTGGGAAATTTTACCCCGTGTTCAGAAATAACCCACTCTCCAGTGATCTGGGTGGTGTGGGATGCAGTTAGGACAAGGTGAGCCTTCTTGAGAGGAAACGGCGTTGGTGCTAATCTCCGTGGCTGAGTAGCGATTTGCTGGAAGTAACGAATCCAGCCACATTCCTTATCTAGGCACAAGATGCACTTGTTGCTGAGGCCGAAACACTGATATGCTTCTAAAACTCCTGCCTTCTCTGTGGACCCAGGAGCAGAGGGAGCACATCGGTACTCGGGGCTTCATGATGGCTGAGCTCTTGAGGGACATGTTTCCCTGCTCTGAGGGGTGATTTGGCCGTAAAGAGGATCCAGATGAGAGGTGGAAGTCTCGCTAAGCTCCCAATACAAGAGAACTTTGGCAAATTGTCCGCGTTACCACTCGAGAGTTGGAAAACCAACGCTCTATGCTCTAGAGCACAGCTACGGGCTGAGGCATTCAGATGCACTTCATGCCAATCAGACAGACCCTTAGGCACGTGGTCTCTCGCAACAGGTGCAATACAGTGACACCTGCCCGAGGCACCCTTGTCCCCTGGAGGTTACCAGATCACAGAACAGGGGCACCGCTGTCCTCGCTCTAGGGAGTCTCCATGTTTGAAGTAGATGAGACACCCGGGAGATAAAAATCTGTATCCCCACCCAGATAAGCCAAGGGGGCCTTCAGCGCAAACATGCACAGACTTGTAGATTTATATGATTTAAAAACAAAAGATACCGCGAGTGACAAAAAGGGAAATCAGAAAGGGAAATCTGAAAGGGCAATCAGATTACACTGGCCTTTCTGTTTGGGAAGAGTTTTGCATACATAGAGTAGTTACCAATATTTGCAAACCTACTTAGTCTCTATTTAAAAGTAGCTACTGAGCTAATCCATGGTTGTGGACGCAATTTACTTTCTAGCTCCAAGACTATTTCAGAAATGCCGATGTGTTGGGGGATTTGTATTAGCAAGTCTTTCCTCTGAAGCCACATCACACAAACAGTAATCCCCAAGAAACTCTAGCCACCCGATCCCAGCACAGTTGCTGCTTCTAAGATAGCGTCAACTGCCAGTTTCTTAAAGATGCTTGCAAGAAATACAAATGCCACTTCGACATTTCCTGAGCCCTGGTTATTTACCAGGCTAGAAGCCTCTCTGGGAAGTGTTTAATCCTGCATCAAATACAGAAAGGCAAACCACTGGCTTCAAGAGAGGGAGGGTTCGTTGGGAAGGCAGGCAGGTGCTCCTGAAAGGACCCAGAACTCTGGGGAGGAGGAGGCCTGGTCACAGCAGTTTCAGGAACGTCCCTGGCAACCTGCCGGTTCACTCCAGGGGTGAGAAGGATCGAAGAACTGGAGGAGAACCTTCTCAGTGCCCCGGGTGCATGTACAAATTTCGCTGCTTCCAAAGGAGATGCCGTGGAGAGGGAGCCCCAACGATCACAGCGGCAACAGGTTCACGTGGCACTTGGAACCGAGCTGCCTGGGAGGTCACAGCACCCAAGCGTGCCCGTTACTCAGAGCCCCAGGGCCCCAGCTGGGTGGCTGTGGGCTCAGGGCCACTCCTCCCCTTCTTCCTGTGAGATGCCCAGCACCGACTTGTGGGGGATCCTGCACTCCTGCAGAGACTTGGTGAGGTCAGAGAAACGTCTCCGGGGCACCTCCATCGTTTCAATGCTGCAGTGGTGGTAGGCAGCCTGGTCCTCGTGTTCAGCCACGGCCACAACGCTGGATAAGTCATCAGTTGGCCGGAAATAGCGAACGAACCTTCGGCCCGACGGCGACCTGACCGCAAGCAGCAGCCGTGGCTCCCCTTCTGATGGCTCCTTCAGGTCTCCAGCCCCGGAGGAGGCCTGTGTCCTGGCTCGGCCAATGGCTTTCCTCTCTGGGGAACAAGATGGAGCTCTGGGACCTTCTTCACTTGTCTTCATAGTGCCGGTCTCCTCCTCTCGGTACAGAGCCTGGGTGTTGCTCAGCTGCAGGGAGCTGGCCTTTCGAGTGACAGTCTCCACGGCCCCCTCCTCCAGCGTCTTCCTGTGGATGGAAGGAAGGACTGGGTATTTATTGAGGGAAGAGGAAGCCCCCAGGGGCACCTGTTGCAGCAGCTCAGGGATCTCATCGGGAGCTCCCGGGTTTGGAGATTTGGGTGCACAGGCTCCTGGCTTCTGGCTGCTTGGCGACTCACAGCGAATGGCTGGAGGCAGAGAAGCCGGCGCGCGGTGAGAGCACAGCGCCGCGTCCTGCGGTCTGTGCCGACTCGGCCGCGTCCGTCCCTTGGCGGATTTGGGCCTGGTGAGGTGCATGTTTATGGAGTCTGGCTGCCAGATGAAGCTGTCAGCTGCTGTGCGGCCAACAGCGTTGCGTTCAGGGGGAGTTATGTTCACCGGGGCTTCCGTGGCCATTGCTTCTCAAGACCCCTAAGGAAGCAGGAGAAAAGAAAAGAGAAGCCGTGGATGAAACTTCCTGGGGCTCCCCGATCCAAGCCATTCACACCACCACCCCCTTCCCCCGGGTGCCAGAATTAGTGCCAACTGGCTGGGAGTTAGCGGCTTCCCTCTGGATTTCTCGCATGGGAAGAGGGGCGCTGGCTGCAATTCATTCATTCATTCATTCATTCATTTCAATTACTTGGAAAAAAAAAATCAGTGAACCAAGAGTGACGGAAGACAGGTGTTGAGCCCACAAGTAAATAGATATTTTCAATGAGTAATAGTTGCCGTGAAGAAAATAAACAAGTGTGCACTAGACGGTGACTAGGGTGGGAGACGAATTCTTATTCTTATGGGGTTGGGGGTGGGGGGGGGTGTGGACTTTAAGCTGAGAGACCAGACTGATGAGAAGCAACAGGTCATGTCACAATCTACAGCAGGGCTGGCTAACTTGTTTGGGAAATGTTTTCAGCTTTGGGGGCCACGTGATCTGTGTTCCAATGACTCAACCTTGCCATTTTAGCCACTGACCCGTTTCCCCTTGCTCCCGTAGTCCTGACTTTTTTCCTGTCTACCCACAGCTTGACCTTACTTCAGTTTCCTTCCTTTTGCCTTTTCTTTCAACCTTGCCAGGTGGCTGTGCACAAATCAATGTAAAAAAAAATCCTCCCTCCACTGCCCTCACTTTGTCACCAGGTGGGGAGGGAGAGGGGAGGGAAAAGGAAGAACAGTGCTCCCACCCACCCCCCCCAGCACCCCCCGCCCCCGAACCCCCCCCGCCTTGCTGATCCACCCATCGGCTAGAATTCACAGGGAGGTACGTGGGTTCTAGACCAGAGGTCAGCAAACCTTTTCTGTAAATGTCCAAACAGCCAATATTTTCAGTGTTGCCCACCATAGGGTCTGTCACAACTATGCAACTCTGCCCTCTTAGTGGGACAGCCACCACAGAGAGGATGTAAATGAATGGGCGTGGCTCTGTTCCCATAAAACTTCATTTATGGACGCTGAACTTAGAATTTCATATAATTTTCATGGGGCACAGGATATTCTTCTTGGTTTAGTTTTTTCAATCACTTCAAAGTATAAAACCTATTCTCGGCTCGTGAGCCACACAAAAACAGACGGCGGGCCAGATCTGGCTCGCGGGCCATCATTTACCAAGCCCTGTCCTAGACCAACTCCCCAGGGGACTCTGGGCACTTGCGAATTCTACAGGTGCATGAGCCAGAAAGGCAGAGCAATTGCCCTAGGGTCACAAAGCAGAGCCTGAAATAGAACCCAGGTCTTGTGACACCTGGTCCTGTTCTGGAGGACCAGGCTTCGCCTTCTGTCTTCCCAGCTACCTTGTAACACTTTGAGGGCCTCAGTGTCTGGGTCTCCCGCTAGGGGTGCTCGTGAGTGCTTAGCGAAACCACACAGAAGGCGGGTTCCCCGGAGGCACGGGCATTTCTGTGTGCGGGCCCGAATTGCCAGGTCAGGTGTCCTTCCTCACCATCTTGGCGGCCCCTTCATTAACACAGTTACCACCACCTGGTTACGTCCTTCCCAGGACACTTGGATGTCTCAGACTCCCCTCCTCCCTCCGAATCCTGACCACCACCAACCACACTGCTGTTCTGTGCCCACAGGCTGACCAGGTCTCTCTCCACCCTCTAAAGACCGTCCGGTAACTTCCCAGGGCCTCACGGTCCCCAAGAAGCAACGTGTTTGGATGCAAAGGACACAGGACCTGGTACAGTAAGACCTGGGTTCTATTTCAGGCTCTGCAGAGTTAGCTGTGTAGCCAGGGGACAGACATTCTCCCTTTCCGATACATCTCTTTCCTAATCCATAGAATTCGCCATCTGAGTTTGAAGACATTGTGTAAATACCTCTAACATCAGTCCCTTTATCTACAACACGATGACAGTAATATGAGATAATGTAACCATGGCTGTAGGCACCAGGCTTGGCGTATGCACGGTAAAGGCTTACTAGGTAGGAAGGTTCTTTTGCTTGTGTTTTTGGTTTTCTGTCTGTCCAATGCTTTCTCTTATTTTAGGTCCAAATGCCTTACCTGTTGCTTCAGAGCTTTTCCCCCAGGGGGACCTTGGTGGTTCTACTCCTAGTCACCTCTAACCCACTGGGCAGATCATGGAACCCACACCCGCCCTGCCCACCGCCCAGAAATACTGGAAGGTTGATTTCAATGAGCTGCCGCCTACGAACTTGCCTCAAAAAATGCAAAATAATGCCTTTCTAATACATGCCTTCTGATTCCACACTCTAATTGCATCCTTAGCTCAAACTCACTCAGAGCTACCTTCGTCACACGATCCTGAACGATGCAATGCCCACCCCGCAGTTTTCCATTCTAACATTACCGTTCTGTGCATGTTACCAATATTGCCAAATTTTAGAAAGAATCCTCTCCCTCTCCGGCAAAACCAAAACCAGACAAAACACAGTCTTCCTGTATATTCCTGAAGCTCTACTCAGTTCAAAATCTGCCCTCTCTCTCTTAATGTAAAGGCCTCTGTGTTTGTTCTAGTCTATCCACAGACTGGGTCTCTCCACACTTCTAGCTAGGTTTTCACACCCAATCTGGCTGCCGGGAGTTCAGGAACCTTCTCCCCGGCACCAAAAAAGCCTGCCCATCTCCTTGTTAATTTAATCTATTTTCTGATCAACTGTGAAGCGTGTGTGGTCCCTCCCTCCACCACCACCCCCACCCCCCACCCATTCGCTTAGTTCTGAAGTCTTTCCCTTGTAATTAAGCAGCTCTGCACTTGAACTCAGGATGACAGAGGGGGTCATAACTGTCCAACTGTTCTGCCTGAGATAAACTCCAGCGAGGAACCAACTCCCCTTCTCGGCCCACCCTCCCCCCTCGAGGAGTGGCTATTAATTTGCCACAGCTTCTACAGAATTATCACAGACTTGGCTTCTCACTCCCACACATGCCTCAGGAAGGTTTAACTGTCAGTAAGTTTGGTAACTTAGAAACCTCTTCCTTAACAACTTTGATGAGGAAAAGTCATGTGTTCTCCCAGGCTCCTTGCTGGATTATTTTTAACAGTTAAACTTAAGTATGTGCATGCACTTTCTATACCTTTTGGTACTATATAATTATCCATGTTTGGTGGGGGGGGGGGTGTCATATTCAAGACACCCTGGTCATAAGATAACATGACTGCGAGCTATCTCAGAGAAAAACCTCAATTATGACTAATTCCTATAAGCCCACTCATGGTTATTTAGAGACTAACACCTCCTTCAGGTAAAACCGTTCCATCGAACCTGCTTTCATAACCCACTGCCTCCTCCCGAGTGCAGGGACCATCTGTTACATGGAGGGAACACCAACTCTCCCCAGCATCTACCCCATGGAGAAGGAAAGTGGGGGAAACAGGTGTTTGGGGACCTGGTCCAACCTTGCCTTTGTTCCCACACTTTGTGCCACAGTCCGGGGCTCTGCCCACCCCCCTCAGTCCGGGAAGGTTTGTGCAGCCCCCGTCATTACGCCTGCTCAGCTCCTTTCCCCACCTCTAGTCCTGGCAGATTCTCAACCACAAAGTGATTTGACAAGATCTAGGCGTAGGCATCCGTCAAGCTGCCAGCTGAATAGGCAAGTGGCCTGTTTACTTAAACAGAATAGCTGCGCCCCAGAGGTCAGCGAGGAGTCAGGAAAACAAACACTGATAACTGTTTCCAGGGAATTGCCAAAGAGCAGGCGCCCATTCCTTGAGATTAATCGCCAAATCAACGGGAAACAAAGAACGTGTGATGGGAAAGGCGGAGGCCATATTCCTGCTTTCCAAGGGAGCCCGCCTCGCATCACAGGGTCAGACCACCTCCTATCACTCAATACCCAAATCGAAACCCACAGTAAAGGCAATAAAATATAACCACCCACATACCATCTGCTCATATCCATCAAGGATACATACATTTGAATTGGTCTTTTAAAAATGTTTATCAGTTAATAGTATCCCCTGCCAACCCCCAGCCCTCCCTGGCGGGACTTGCAGGATGAAAAGTGCTCAGAAGAACTAACAGGAGACAGGGGTTGGCCTGAGCAGGACAAAACTCTGGTACTATTTCCACTTCTACCCCCCGACAGAATGATCAGAATGGACCGTCCCACGCACAGTGCCTTGTTTAAAAGGGGGAGTGGAGAAACTGGACCAGGAGCCACCAAGTGATCAAAGGTTTGGAAAAGGCAGTGCCGATGGTTGCAACAGCAGTGTGGGGAGGGGGTAGGTGGAGGAGGAGAGCTCAATTATTTCCAAGTACTGGCAGCTCTAGAAGAAAACAAACTGGAACGGCAGAAGCAGGCATTTGGGGGAGGGGCAAGGAAGCAAGACCGTCTAGAAAGTGAGAGGTGCCTTGGGTCTGGGGGAGGCTCTGATCTGGTTCCGGTCTCTCCGTGTGTCCCTGTGGGTCTGCGTCCCCGTCCGTACTGCCCAGACAGGAGGGCACGGCCCGCGCTTTCCCGGGAGTTGTCCCATTCCAGCAACGGTGAGCTGGGCCGGGCTGGCTTGGCCCCCGGGGGGGTGGCCGCTTCTCCCCGGGCCCGTCTTGTTCCCCCGAGGGCGAGGGCGCCGCCGGGTCGCCGCAGGGTCGGGGCCGGGGAGGCCCGCCTCGTCGCCGGCGCGGGCACGCTCACCTCGCCGCTGGTCCATCCGCCTCGGTCGCCTGGCCGCGTCCCGCTGGTAAACAGCCGGTGTCTCCCCGGCAACCGCGCCGGAGGGGGCCACGTGCTTCCGGTTGGGCGGCGGGTCGCGCGGTTGGGGGGCCTCCTGGCTCCTCTCCTGGGGGAGGTGACCCCTGGCCTGCGGGCGCCGGGCAGGAGAGCGGTCTGCCTGCTGGCTTCGGGGCAGGCCCCCACCCTCTCTGTGACCCCGGTTGGGGAGAAGCTGCTGGACTGATTCCTGGGAGCCCTAGAACCTCCGTGGCTGCTTTTAGGGCACCTGTTGAGTTGGGCCACTTGTCTGCCTTGTGTGTCCTCAGTGCAATTCCTTCAGCACCACTTCCGTGACCCCCATTTCCACATGAGCATCCCCATTCCCCGCGGCATCTGGACCCTTGTTATCAACCACATCTGCCCCTGCTACGATGACCCCCACCCCAACCACCACCCCAATACCTCCAGCAACTCCAGGCTAGCCTACCACGTTTGTCTGGAAACTCCAGTCCATTGCCTTCTGGGCTTTCCCCCTGCAGACCAACCTGCTTCTGCCCTACTCTGTCCAGCCCATCCATGGTCCTTTACCTGGGCCATTATCGCCCCTGCCCTTGTCCCACTGGTCTCTTCATCCCTCCCATCTGCTGAAACTCCATCAGTCCACCTCTACCAGGGTGCTGACGAATCCTTGACCCATCACAGACGTTGCCCTAATGGAAACGTGTGGTCTCCAACCTCTACCGGACCCTCAACCCCTACTCAGAAATCCTTCCAACTCCCCCCAGTTCAGTTGTGTCTCCTTTCTCCTCCCGGGTTATTGCAAACCTTGTCCTCTCTCCTGAAACCTCTCCCCTCTCCCCTGCCCTCCTCCCACTCAGAAGAATCCTTCCCTCCTCAGAGACAAAGTAGAAGCCATCCTATGGAAGCCTTCTTGGTCCTCTGACATCAGATTACACACTCGCCTGCTTTCCTTCCTCCCTCCTTCTCCAATGGGAGGAGACCTGTCCTCTGACTCTGTCCAAGACCTCCAGCTCCTGCAGACGGCCCTGAAGCCCATTCCCTGCCACAGGGCCACACACGTACACATCCTCCCCTCACTCCAGGCCTTTGCTCCCGCTGTCCCCTAGGTCTGGAAGATTCTTCCCCACCCTCCCCGAACTTTGCTTCCTCCCTCTTTTTCCCTAATGCCCACTTACCCTTCAGACCCCAACTTGTCGGATGAAGACTTGCTTCCAAAATGGACTTAAGATAGCTTTAGAAAAGGTTCTTACCGGTCTATTGCCTGCCTGCCAGGCACAGCACTAGACTCTTGGAACATACAGATGAATAACTTAGTGACTCTGTTGTTGGCAGATAATGTTAATCGACATCTAAGAACCAGATTACCAGAGGAAAGAATTAGGACTTATTACCTGGCATTGTGGCCAAATATGTACTATCTTGTCCATCCTGGACGCATGGACACAGGATTGCAATAGGGTCCAACTCTGGCCCTCCTGCAAGATATTCACAATTTGGTGGTGGTGGAGGGGGGCGGGGGGGGGGCATGTCACACACCCAAAGTTACAAATAAGATTATTTTCAATACAATTTGAGCCAAGAATGGAAGAGTGGGTACAGGCTGGACATGATTATGTGCCAAATGATTGTCGCAGACAGGAAGTTCTTTGGGCCTGGGGGGGGGGGGGGCGATGGATCATCTGGGAAGTGGGGGGTGGGGGTGGGGGAATCATTTCAGCAGTGATGTCTCTTCCCTTCTCAGAAAAGCAGCACCTGATCTGTGGGAGCTGCTGGTGGGCAGGCCTCCTGCTAGGGTCACCCCCTCCCCCTACCCCCCACAGCCAGGGTGGCGTCTGAGGCCCCAAGAAGGTGCAGGAGGTGGCGGTTTTACGAGCTGTTGGCTTTGAAGCTTCCGGCTGGTGGCTTAGTTCTTGTAAATGATTCTGTCAGAAATATCTAAGCAATGCTCTTAAGGCCTTCAACGCCCACCCAAAAAAGATTAAAGTAGATCCTTCATCAGCTATTTTAATATCACCTAAGAATTATGCAATCTTTTGGAAAGTCAGATTGGCTTCTCACCCCCTATGTGTGTTTGTGTGTGTGTGTGTGTGTGTGTCCCAGTACCCAGTAAAATGTTGCCTATGCCCAGGGGCTGCTTAGTATTTAGTGGTATGTGCCCTTTGCTCCCTGGGGCCATGTAACGCACGGTGCCAGGGGAGGCTGGAGGGAAGGAAAGGAAACCAACCAGCCAATTGCTGTGCCTTCCAGCTCTTTAAAGAGATTGCTGGCTTGGCTACTTCTGTGTCTTCTCTTTCTTTAAAGAGCCTGTCTTCAAAGGACAAACCCTATAATGTCTGGTCTCTGGCACACGAATGGATTCTCAGTAAACGTGGCCAGAGGTCTCTGCCCTGAAAAATTAAATGTGGACTCATCCTCCTTCCCAGCCACGGTTTCCTTTCTCCCCAGCTTGTTCCCCAAATGGACCTTCAGCCTTTTCTCTCTAGGGTCATGCCTGCGCCATCTGCTTCCTTCCTTGAAGTTAATCCAAATTTATCCATCCTTCAATGTTAAGTCACCTCTTCCATGAAGGCCTTTCGTGACCACCTCCTTCCCACCCCCAAACCTCATGGGCTTTTGCTGATCCCTTCTGGTCCAATGGAACATGCCCAAGATGGCACCATGCACCCTCCCCAGGCAAGCTCCTCTTTCAGTGCTCTCGTCCAGAAAGGCATCATTGGCCTCCTGTGCCATAGAAAACTGACCCTCAGGATCCTTCAAGTTAATGAGTGGCAGAGCACTTTCCAAACCCTAAACCAGCTGATTCCAAAGCCCACCCTGTGCCCCACCCCCACCCTGGCATTCCCGCATGGCACCTTTACCTGTACCCACCTATTGTGCTGGTCGTGAGGTTGCAGGCATGGCCCCCGGAGTCAAGGCTTGAGTTTGAATCCCTGCTCCACCCCTTGGGTAGCTGATTACACTGCTCTGGACCTCGGTTTCTACCTCTACAGAATGTAGGGCATAAGAATGGGATTGTGGTGGGGGTGAAATCAGATAATACATGTAAAAGTCTTAGCACAGTGCTGGGCACGTTTTGAGTGCTTGGTGAGGGTTAACGCTCATTATCATGTTGGTTTCATCCTACAGGGTGCCTCTCCTTCCGTAGGTTATGAGCTACTTGAGGGCAGGAACTTGCCTGTGTCTGAGTCCCCTGCTTTGCCCACACAGTGCCTGCTTCATGGTAGGCGCTCAGCAAATGAGAATAAAATTAATGAAGAGGCACTGCTGATTCCACAGTGGCTTTTCCACCGAGAGACCCAGCTAGCTGCCATTTGGTGTTCCCCAGGGATATGTGGTTTGAAGTCTAAATGACCTGCCCCAGGGGCTGGGCTGAAGCCAGGAGCTTCAGTTTCTCAGCAGCTTGTCCCCAAAGAGCACTTGGCCTCTTTTTGAACTAGCAACTTCTAGATTCTGGAGTCTATACCCAGTGTCCTATTCTGCCCTCAATCTCATCAGATGTGTTGATTGAGACTGTGGATAATCTTTAAGCAGAAGGAGGACTGAGTGCATGCTCTGGTGGAGAGAGCTTGCCTCCTGATGCACCAGCTTCCCAGGGGGACCTGCAAGAGGGAAGTTTCCAGGTAATGAAATTTACCTCTGGAAGTGCCGCATATTATCGGAAAACATCCATAAATGCGCCTACTCCCCAGTCTTCTTGAGCAGAAAATATCAAACACGGTAACTCACCTTGGCTACTGTTGACCAAGGGCTTTCAACTTCAGGAGCTTGTTGAAGCTTGCTGGCAGTCCGCGGGAGGCCAAGGTCATTGTCTCCACCTCACAGATAATGAAGCCAAGGTTCCAGGAGCTTAAAGGGCTCTGCTAGGGAGTGGTGGAGGCTTGCTCCGACCCCCTTCTCTGACCTAGAATCTCGAGTTCTTTGCTCTGCACCTTCACGGTCCCTTCCACGATGCAGCCTTTTCTTGGCGACCGGAAGCCAATAACTACTTCAGGTGCACTAGTGTTGATGCGGCTAGAGCCGTCTGTCCCTACACTCAATGGCCCTGGGTTCGTAGGCCTGGTCATTTATCGTTGTGATCATTCCTCTCTCTCCCTTGCCTTGCCAGTAACGGCCGCTGCTGTAACTCCCTTCCCGTTCAACTGCTGGGTCTGAGAAAACAGAAGCTGACACCTTTTGCTGGAATGGTGTCTAAAATAAGATCGTTTGTGGCAGCTGCTTGGACACTCGGGTCGTTTTAGTTTTGTTTTCTCCTCTGTGTTTTGGGTACGTACAGCCCTTAGCTCGAGGACCCACAGGGAAACAGGAGAACAGCTAAGTGTTAGGGACGCCGCCTTTGGAGTGGACACACCTGGGGTGAGTCCCGGCTCTCTCAATTTGCGGGGCCCGATACCTTCGCCGGGCTCTATTCCCTGGTGGAAAAACTGGGGTTGATCTTCTAAGCCTCATCGGGAGTGCTGAAAGAGGATTTTAGGAGATAGTCCACAACCCATGCTTTAGCCCTGTGCTGGCCCTCAGCAGGTTGTAGTTTTGCTTCCGTGTCTGTAACTCGAAGCATGATCAGACTCTGATCATTCATTCATTCATTCATTCCTTAAATGCTTGTTTACTTCCCATCTATCCGTGCCTGGTCTCCTTATCCGCACAAGGAGGGTCATGGCAACACTTCTCCAGCCGGGGGACATGAGGACTTAATGGGTAAATAGACATGAAGTGCTCAGAAGCCACGCAGGGGGGAGAATAAGTGTGACACAAATGTTACCATCCTCACCGTCAGTACTAGTGTGCACTGGGGCCTGTGCGGGCCAGTCAGGCACCAGGGACAAAGAGGGGAGCAAAATGGAATGATCTTTGACTTATGCAATGTGCAGGTTCCTTCCTCCTTATTGTCTCCATGGGGGAAAAAAGCCGAGCCATGTTTCATCACTGTCTACGTAAGACGAGTTGACGGGTCTGAGAGCATAGCTCACAGAGACCCACCAGCTTGCCGGCTGCTGTCCTAGAGGCTGGCACTGGAGTCCCTGACAGGCCCTCTCCTGTGTTCTCACCCTCCATCAAGTCCCTGGGCCTCTGGCCCTGTGCTCTTGGTTTTAGTTCGGCACAATCCAAAGCACCTGCAAATAATCAGTCCAAAGGAGAGAACCATGGCCGTCTTGCCCAAGTCACGGCCGTGAAGGCGGGTGTCTGTGAAAATGCCCTGTAACCCTCAAAATGCCACACGGGCGAGAGCTCTAGGCCGCGAGCCTGGTGAGGTGGAAAGAGCACTGGATTTGGAGGTTGGGACCAGAGGTGAAGTCCTGGTCCTGCCACTTGGCAGCTGTGTGTCACTTGTCTCTGAGCGCTTGCTCTCCACAGCTACCAAGTGAGAAAGCGAGAGGCTGTTTCTGGTAGGGTTGTATGAGGAGCAAATAGGAGCAGAATGCAAATTTAAGGAAGTTCAAGGCCCCCTCAAACTCCTCCTTTTGGAGCTGGGCTCACTGCTTCTCACTCTCCATGGGCTTAGACTGGCGTCCCTGGACACAGACTCTGCGACAGAGAAGTGCATTCCCAGGAGGCTCCCAAGAAAGACACGTGTCGGGAAGTGAACAGGGCAAGATTGGAGGGAAGGAGGAGTTGACACACAGACACTGATTTCACTGTCGGTAATGCATCCAGGTCTCTTTCTTTGTCTCTCCAAAGCATCATCACCTGCTCGTGTAAAAGACGTGCGTGCCTTCTTCATGGACTAAACCCTCGCACGGTTATTTTTGCAGACTCAGAGGAGGAAAGGGAGCCAGACTGTAGAGATGGAACCTAATTTAAAAACATCCATGCAGCACTTGAAACAGAGGCCGGCTGGGACCAGGGCTGGTCAGGGCCAGGCCTTCCAGCATCCACCAGAATCTTGCCAAAGAGGGTCAAAAGTAGCAAAGGCGCCTGATGACCCCTCCCCCGCCAGGGCTCTGCAGGAGGACGCTCACTTTGAAGTTTTCCTGGGAAACTTGGTCACAAAGAGTAAATCTAACCAAAGAACCTGCCAAATTCTCTGGGCTCAACGGAGCTATTGTTCATCCTCCAAGTATCAGATTTAGCCTGATTTCTAATGAGAAAGACCATGGGTATTTAAAGAGAGCTGTTGACTGAGCAGTGGGGGCTCCACAGAATGACGGGGGACCCTGAGCCCACGTCCTCCTCTGTTGTCCTGTGGGAAATGGGCCACAGATAGGCACCCTCACCGTTGCTCATAGTAACAAGAGGGGTGTGTTTCGCCATCCTGGCATTTGACTGCGCTAAGTGGGTTTATTTGCTTTGTGTGCGTAGGGCCCCGCAAGTATGTGACACTGGGGGCTGTCTGGGCTCGAGGAAACTGTTCTGACTCTGTTTCTCCATCTCTGCAACAATCACAGAGACTCTCAAGTTGTGGGGATCAAATAATGAAACACCATGAAGACCTTATAGAAAACAGCAGCTGGCATTTAGTAACTTCTTAATAAACGTTTCAAATTACTGATAGGTACCTGACACTCACTCTGTAGGAGGGGCAGCCGAGGTTCCGAGGGGCTAAGTTCACGAATAAGATCCCTGAGTCTCAAGGAAGGCAGACACGGGCTGGGGGGAAGGGGGCACCATGCAAATGCGGCTAGACTTCCTGGCACTGGATTTCCATCATGGACCCTAAATATGACTTTAAACTTGGGAACAGAGGAAATGCTGACTTCTCAATATCAAAAAGAGAAGCGGGGGGGTGGGGTGGGGAGATGAGGTTGCCAAAAAAAAAAAAAATCCTTTTGCTCTGAGCCCTGCGCTGTGATTGGGGTTTCGCACCCACATGGCCTCCCCTCTTCTTGGTCACGTTCAGGAGTTCATCTGGCAAACTCCTCGTGAGCAGAGGAAGGTGTGACTGTGGTGCCTCCGACCCCCAGATGTCCTCGGGAATGAAGGCCATTGGGGTTCTCGTGGTCTTTGCCTCCTGCCGTAAGTAGTAAGGAGCTGGGAGAGCTCCGGGGTGCTGTCCTCGTGTCTGGGTGTCTGTGTCTTGGGGTGGTCCCTCCTGAGGTGGCATCGGGTGAGGGGAAATCAGGTGTCATTCAGAAGAGACTCAGGAGCGGGATAGGTTCCCACCAAACTCCTTCTGCTTCTGTTTCTTCTACAAAAGGGGGTGGTCCCAGCCTTAGGACCTCACAAAACTTCTAGAAAATCAAAAGTTGCTAACTATTTGCTTGAAAAAGGGCCTTTGACTACTGTTTTACCACACGCCCCCTCTGGGACCCTTTTTTATTTTCCTTTGGATGCCAGTTGCCTTTATTTAAAGTCTTGTAGATGCCAGAACAAAAACGCAGACCTGTATCTAGCTAGTTTAGGGACAATTAGTTCTCATCAGAAAGGCTCTCTTGTGGTGACTTATGGAATCATGGGTGATTATAGGTCATTGCTACCAGGAGATCAGATAACACAACTCCGCAAAGTGAAAAAGAGCTTCACAGGAAACAGTGTTGGAAACAGTTGTTGGAAAATTCTTTGACTCTGCTCTGGTTAGTTTGATTAGTAGAGATGTCTCCAAATCCGTTTTGCTGCTTCAACAGTGTAGCTTTCGGGTCCCTAAGTCGAAAGATGTCAAAAATGGAGTTCCCATTTTCCCTCAGTCAGTGGTGGAATTTGCTGTTTTCAAGACCATGGTGGGGGGTGGGGGGGCCCACGCAGGGAAAACCAGTTCCCTCCTTGGTGTCCCCCACCCCATCAGCGCCTGAGGCACCCCTGACCACAGGAGCTTCCTACCCCCTCCGCAGTGCTTCTGCTTTGGGACAACAAAACCACAGGAAGTCTCCTGTGAACGCTTCCCAAAACCCTGCATCTCCATCTCCGTTTTCTTCAAGTTCATGTTTTTATGTTATTGTATGGCAAAATTAATATATGCAGGTAATTAAGAAGTAAAATGAGTGAGTGTAGAATACCAAGATGAAGCCACTTCTTGGGGCGCCTAGGCGGCTCAGTTAGTTAAGTGTCCAGCTTTGGCTCAGGTCATGATCTCACGGTTCTCAAGTTCGAGCCCCGCATCCGGCTCACTGCTGTCAGTTCAGAACCCGCTTCGGATCCTCTGTCCCCCACCCCGCCCCTCCCTCCCTCTCAAAAGTAAATAAACATTTAAAAAGAAGCCACATCGCATCCCTTCCAGACTCCAGTCCTTCTCCTACACCCAGATGTAACTAACCACTCTTAAGAGTTTGATATACAACCTTCTAGGCTTTTCCACACACACATTTTGAACATTTTAATACAAAAGTAATACATGCTCATTATAAAAAAAAAAAGACAGCATAAAAGTATATAAACAGTGCCTATCTTTTTCTCCGCCTACTTCCTCAATCTCACTGCCCGGAGATATTGCTATTAAAAGTAGATGTTTTCAAGACATCTCCCCCGTCAGTGGATATGTAGGTGGTGTTCAATTTTTTTCATACCACAGGGGACGCGCTGCAGCAAACATCCCCCAGAATATATATATTCTTTCCCCACTTTTGTAAACATTCTGTAGAAGCAAAAAATTGCTGGGTCCATGTGTATTTGCCATTAAAAAAAAAATAGACTGAGGGCATCTTTTCTGCCTCTCAAGTATTTTGTTTCTCCTGCGAGATTGTAAATGCCTGATGATATTTGGAGAAACTGGTGTCTCTAGCTTTGAACTTTTCCCGTTAATGTTGCATTAGACCTAAGGGTGTTTCTGCCTAGGGTGGTGGATTTGGGGTTTGTTTGGTTTTTTCCGCTGGGGGTAGGGGGTGGGGGGAAGACCTAGTTGACAGTATTGTCCTGAACATCGTGGAAGCTGGGTTCTCATCCCGGACTAGCAAGAAACTGGCCATGGGACACAGTGTTCCAGCCAGATTGTCTTCCCCACGACAGGGGCTGGTGATCCCAGCCATGCTCAGGCAGCATGTTTGGGGGTCTCCTGAGGTCCCGGATGCAAGCCCTCTAGTTACTGGTATTGTTCTCACTGCACCCCGCCTTCTTTCTTACTTCCTGCCCTCCAGTGATGGCCCCTGCCCACAGCAGCTTCTGGCAGTTTCAGAGGATGGTCAAGTACATCACGGGGCGGAGCGCCTTCTTCTCATATTACGGATATGGCTGCTACTGTGGCCTTGGGGGCAAAGGGACCCCCGTGGATGACACTGACAGGTGAGTCCAAAGAGCTCATTGGATTTGCACTGAAACCGGTGCCCGAAGGGAGGCAGGAGGTTAGGACGCTTGTGTTGTAAGTAACAGAAGCCCATGGATGGTTGGCTGTCCTGTAGCCGCCATCTTGAAATCCTCGTGTCTGAACAACGTGCCCTGGATTCCCGTTTTGCACCAGACCTCGAAAATTATCTAGTCAGTCCTGCCCAGAGCTCCAGAAACGTTTTCAGTTCTCAGACGTCACGGCAAACATGGTCTTCTCTCAGCAACCCAGTTTTTTAGGCTTAGAGCACAGCAAGACTGCCCTGCTGTCTCCCGGGCCTAATTCCACATTCGGGGAGAGAGAATCCCAGTGGCCCAGTTTGCAAAAGTTGTCCATCTGGGCGAGGCCACATGGCCCAACGTGGCTGCCAGGCCTACTCCTCGGCGTGGGGGTGGGGAGCGCGAGCCCCAAGAAAAAGCGGAGGTTGGGGTGACCTGGAGAGGGTACGGGGAGACAGGAACCAGGATAGTTTGCACGTCGTGTGTCTGAAGAAATAAGAAGCGAGGTGTTTCTTGCCACTTTCAACCCCACGTGGATAAATACGTCCCTGCAGCGGGGCCTCAAATGTCGCTCCTGGAGCTTGAGTCCTCCGGGCCGGGCATGGAATAGTCCAGCTGGAGGGACCCCAGAGCCCTGCGGGGGCACTGACACCGATGAAGTGCCCATCATGGGCCGAGCACGGGGATTGGTGATTCGCACACAGGGCCTACCTTTAAGCCTTGCATCCAGTGGCCAAGGCAGTGTGAACGTTTGCATCCTACAGATGGCGACTGTGAGCACCCACTAAACCAACGTGGCAAAGCCGAAGACACAGCAGCCCCTGAGTGGCTAGGTCAGGATTTGAACAAGAACTTGCCTGGTTCAAAGTCCCGGCTCTTTGACACTCTGTGCCTCCCCTTCCGAGACCAAAGGCTGGCGAGAATTTTACCACCGTTAGACAACGACGACAAACAGCAGAGAGCCCACTTGCAGGTGGGGGTGGCGAGAGGAAGGACCGAAGCGTCTGGCCCAGAGCATCTTCTTTTCTGTGTCTTAGAATCCAGTCCCCGGTCTCTGCTTTCCCGCCCCTCATGCTCTGGTTGAGGCATGCCGAGCTGTTTTCTCTTTGTGGATCTTCTCCCTTCCTGTCCCCGGCCGCTCTCAGCACGGTGAGAACAAGGACTAAAGAGTTATGGGTGTTTTTGCTGACACCTGTCTCCTCAGGGACTGTCACAGAGCTTGGCACATGGTAGATGCTCAGGAAAAAGTCATTACATGAATGACTGAGCCACACGGACCTAGATTTGAGCCCCGTGTCTATCATTTGCCAGCTGTACAGTTTTGGGAAATTCCCCTCTTGGAATTCTGTCACCTCCTCTATGAAATGGGGACAATGATCACCCTTCACAGGGTTATGCTGAGGAGCTAATGGGATAGCAGAAGGTGCCAGAAAGAGCTCATAGATGTTAGTAGTTATTTTTGTAGTTTTAATATTTTCAGGAACTTACCTCCTTACCCTTCAACGCCTTCTCACGCAGGGGAGGAGGCAGGGGAGTACTTTCCAGTTTCCACCTATGGTCTTCCCGCTGATTCCCCAGGGCCCCCCCGCCAGGGAAGCCCCTCACCTCTCCTCTGCTCTGGCCCCCAGATGCTGCCTGGCACATGACTGCTGCTATGAGAAGCTGAAGCGATTCGGCTGCCAGCCTGTGCTGAACAGCTACCAGTTCCACATCGCCAATGGGTCTGTGGCCTGTGAGTAGCCTTCTCTGTAGGGAAATGGCTTTGAACCTGGGCCTTTCCTAATGTCTGCCTCCCGGCAGAAGAGTGCTTTGAGACGGAAAGTGACCATTCTAGGAGTCAAAGCTTCTCGGGAGTCTTTGCTTGGTCTCTGGTCTCTCCCGTCCAGCATCCTCTGGGAGCATGGAGCAGGTGCCTGGGGTATAGTACCTGCTCAATAAATAGTGGCTGACTTGAGACGACATGGAATCTTGCAGCTTCGCCTGGCAACTGTTGCTGTTGAGAACATTCCTTCTTATGTCTGTCTTGTGTTAACAAAGCAGCTCGGCTGTCTTTCAGTTGAACAAATATTTGTTAAGGGCGACTCCACGCCAAGCACTAGTAGGTGCCACGGGGGACACAAAAGTAAATAGGAGGGGGACGGGGAAGAGAACTCACATGTCGTTGAGGCCATTCAGGGAGGAGAGCAAAGGACAAGGGTGGGCAAGTACCGAGTGTCCCGCACGTGGGGCGTGGCCCCTAATATCCCGGGGCATGTTCTGGGGCTACCGGGGTGTGGGGTTTGTGTAGGGCAAGTTTGAAGAGCAAGCCCATTTGAAGTCACTGGGCTGTAGCCTTCTCGCGAATGCCGTTCATTCTGGTGGAACCAGTGGTTTGAGTGCCCCTTAGGGCGACTGGCCTCCTACCCCGCCTTGTGGAGTTGCATGAACTGCTTTCCTCCCCGTGTGTATTCGTGCTCAGCTGTGTGTTGAAGTCCACCTGTCTCCTCCCGAGGTCGGGGAACCACCACCTCCCTTCCCTTCATCTCCCCCTTAGAGAGGGTGCTCAGCGCCTAGACCCTAGGGCTCCCCAGCACCCCCCCCCCCAACCCAGGGCCCCAGCTCAGGACACACCCAGATTGACCGAGCAATACAGCTACACGGTCTCCCTGGTCCAGTGGTGAGACCTGAGCCATGGGAGGCTGCTGGTGGCTCAGATCCCTGCCATCTGAGGCCAGATACAGCCTGGTCTGTTTCTCAGCCTTCACAGCCTCTGGCCCCAGACACACTGTTGATGGGGAGAACCCTCTTTCCAGCATGAGCTCAAGGAGACTTCTGTGTTGGAGCTCTCTGGCCATGACTGTGCTCACACCTAAAGCAGTGTCTCTTCTGGGAGGTCCCCAAGGCCACGTACAGGAGATGGGACAGGGTCAGGACCTAGTGGAGGGGCAAGGAGAGGGGGCTGGAGGAGATTGCCCTGGAAGTGTTGTTTGCTTTGGCTCACGATGCCCTCGGAGGGAGGGACAGAGTTTCTGACCACCTCTCCCCACCCCTCTGGGCCCCACTTGGTGGGATTGGGGGCGGGACAAGCCTGGCCATTGGCTGTAGGGGGGCACACACAGAAAAGGTGCCCCTGACTCTTCTCAGCCTGGCACATGGTCCTGCTTTCATATGGTTCCTTCTCATCTCTTTTCGTCTTGATCATAATATCTGTCATGTCAAGTGTTATCTTAAAGTGGTTGAAAAGTTCTCCCTTTTAGAGGAAAGACATTTGAAGAGCTCTGTCTTCTGATGCCCCCATAAAGTGCAAATACCAGGAAAGAAGGGAAAAGATGCCCTGAGGAGGGAAGTGGATTTTCAGCAGGTGCAGCCTGTGCGCGCTGTGGTCGCAGCCCTGGAGGAAGCCTCAGCCCTTTGCACCTGCTGCTGCTGCGTTCTTTTTTTTTTTTTTTAGCATCTTCTTTAGCACCTCTCTTCCCCCTCCCCCGTGAGGCCAGAGCCGCAGCCTGGGAGCCCAGGAGACGGAGAAGAGTGACCTGGGGGAGAGCCCGGAGCCCCTTCCCCCGAGGTGGCACACAGGAACATCTGCTTGGCACATGCTGGGCCGCGGTAGGCGGTGTGGGCAGGGACTGGGCACTGGGCTGGGAAGTTTAGGGTCTGGGCTGTGCTTTCCAGAGATGCCGCCAGGCAGTTAGCGGCTCCTGAAGCTTGAGCAGGGCCCCCGCAGTCCAGAGCCCCGCTTAGGGAGTTAGCACTGGGGTGGGATGGGGGGACATCAGTATCCCCCGCCTCAGCTGACCCAGCCGGTGAGTGCCAGGTTGACCCGCTGTCCTCCCCACCCCACCTTGCCAAGCCCCTGCTCCCAAGAGTGGGGCCGGGAGCTGAGTGATCTGGGTTCTGATCCCGGGTCTGCTGCTGATACGTGCTGAGCCCACAAACCAGACACAGGTACATTCACTTACTTGCCCAGCATTGCTTGAGCGCCTGCTGGGTGCCCCTCCAAGGCCAGCGCTGTGTGGGGGCCGGGCGCAGAGCAAGGCAGCCTTGGGTCCTGCTCTCCTGGCACGCTCCAGAGCTGAAAGCGCCCTTAGAGACCCTCTAGACCCACACCTTATGGTAGTGACAGGGAGACTAAGGCCCAGAGAGGGCAAGAGTGTGATCCAAGTAACAGGCAACATTAACACGCATGTGTCTGGAGCCTTTCCAGTGCTCTGGAACACACTGCTTGGCCTGAGTTTTCTGGGCCTCAGTTTCTTTATCCATGAAATAGGTATAATAGCAGCAGCTGCGGTCTCTGAGCATCTGTGACATGTGCATTACATACCGCACCTTGGACCCCTGTGATACACCCCTGGGGTGGGCATGATTATCAGGAAGGACCCTGAGGCTCAGAGAGGTTAGCGGAGATGGCCGAGGTCACGCAGCCAGGAAAAGAAGAGTCACGATCCCGACCTAGGCCGTCTGCTCCCAGAACCAGCGTCCCTGCCTTACACTGCCCTCCCCAGCAGCATGGGGCTGCCAGGAGGGTGGCGGCGGGGACACACTTGGTTGGAGGGCTCACACAGATGCAAGTCTTGTTGTCCTGTGGGCAGCATGCTCGTGAGGGGGCAGAGAAAGGCAGATGGTCTCGGCTCATCTATAACGCCCCAGATCTTTCTGTTCTAGCGTTATGGACCCTGCTAAGAGGCCCAGAGAGAGCACATACTTCGGGGTCTGGCAGAGCTGGGTCTGAACCCCAGCTGCACTCCTTCTAGCTGGGTAATTACACAACCACCCTGGGCCTCAGTCTCCTCGTCTGTAAAATGGGGATAAGAGCCTGCCCTTCCTAAGGTTGCTAAAGTAACCCCGCTGAAGGGGCTGACCCATAGCAGGTGCTTAGTTAGTGCCTTTCCTTTTAGAAGCTGAGACTTCTTTTTGCATCAAAGTTTTCTTTTCCCCTTCGCTTTGGTGGAAAAGCACTGGGATTTTCTTCATCACTGTTAGGAGGTTGCTCTGAAGCATTTCCTCTGCACCTGCATCCCCTTGCGCTAACGTCATTAACTCCCTAGAGAAGAAAAGCTCTCCCCCCACTCCGGGTTACGCTGCAGTTCAAAGAGCTGCCTTGCAAGGGTTAATGCCCCTCCCCTCCCCCCAGCCTCCAAGTTCTGAAATCCTGTACCGGAGACTGGTCCCGGGTTGCCTAGCAACCAAGGGCTGATCTGGGATGTAGTTGGTGAGCAGGGAAGGGGAAAGGAGAAAAACAACTTGGCCTGTCCGTGTCTTTAAATGTCACCGGAAGATCCGTGCAGAGAAAGGCCTGGAACCCAAGCCCTGGGGCCAATTTGCCAGGTGGGGAAGGCTGCCCTCAGGCAACCAGGGAGGTCATTATCCCTCCTTTGAAAGGGCTTACATAAGCACTTGGAATTTGCAAGGGACTTTAAGATTAGCCCGCGGAGGCGCCCCCTCCTCCACCCACACATGCTTGTGTGGCTTGTGCAGGGGCCGTGGGAGGCCAGCCAGGTTCCAGCCGGAGGCATGTCGGAGCCTCCGCCCTTCTCCCTCTGCCAAAGAGGGAAGGTGAACATGAGAACCACTGGAATTTGCAGTTTGCAAAGATCTTTCTCCATCACTGCTGAATTGATCCCTCACAACACTTCCATCCCTGACACATCACCCCTTTTCCTCTCCTAGCATTGGTCTCCACCTGAAATTACCTTGTTTACTTAGGCTTCCCCTCTCCCGCCAACCCAAATGTGAGTTCCGGAGAGCAAGGAACAAGCCTGTCCTGTGGGGGCGTGGGGGCACTCATCCTCAATGGAACCCATAGAGAGGGACGCCCTTGGAGCTAAGTGATGTGGGGTCTGCTTGCTCAGACCTGTACCCCCAGGTCCTAGCCAAAAGCCAGGCACATGTTAAGAACTCAGGACCTGTCGGTTTGATGAGTGAATGAACGAAAACCTCATGAGATAGTTAACATAAGTATCTGTTTCCTGATTTGAAAGCGGAGGACACAGGCTTGGGGACACGCAACTTGCCTGAGGTTCTAAAGCGCACACAGGTGGTGGGTCTGGCCCGAGAACCGGGCGTCCCGGGTCCTGGGACAGGGACCCTTTCCCTGACCCACAGACCGTGAGCGTCCAGGCAGGCAAGCTGTAGCACATAGCGATGGAGTGTTCATTGCATGTTCAGAGCTGAAGACGTACGATGAAAACACAAACTCCCTGGGCAGAAAGAGCCTGCCTTCTGGGAGGAGTCCAGCTCACAAAATATTCAGAAGCAAAGTACACTCAGGTGTTGACCAGTGCTATGACAAGGTGACAGGCTACAGAATGATGACAACAGAAGGAGGGAAGGCTGGCTACTCCAGGTGGCCTTTGGCTAGTGTGGCAGGAGCAGAGGCGGCAGACGGCCGGGGCTGGTGTCGCACAGGGGAACGGGTTCCTTCGTGGGGCTTGGGGGAGGGGCAGACAGGGAAGGAGCTCACCGCCTCCTCCAGTGGCAGGGGAGGCTGCCAGAGCATTTGAAGCGGGAAATGATAGCTCTAATGTTGCTCTAGAAAGATCACTCTGACCACTGTCCGGGGTGGTTGGGGAGCAAGGGAGGAAAGGTGGGGTGGTGTCAGTGAGCTGCTTCAGGAGCACCGGGGAGAAGCTACCACGGATAGTAAAGTGGAGGGGAGAAGTGTCAGATGCTGTGCGTCACGGAGGTAAATTGTCAGGGCCTGCTGATGGGCTGGATGTGGGGTGGGAAGGAAAAAGAGACTGAATCCAAGGTTCTGGGCCGGGGCGGCCACACGTAAAGTGTCGTCTATTGAGCTTCTGCAAATGGGGAAGAAACAGCTGTGAGAACACAGCAAGGAGTTCAAGATGCGAATCAGATACCCACCAGCGAGGGAAGTCGGGTGGACCCGAGCACATTGGAGTATTGAGCTCAGGGGGGACACTGGGCTGGGAAGAGAACCCGAGAGTCATCGGCACTGTGATCGGTATTGAAGGCCCTGAGATCGAACCAGAGACTCAGGGAGAGAATTTGGAGAGCAGGGAGGAGGCCTGGGACGCAGGCAGGTGGCGGCCTCGGCAGGAGGCTGAGTTCACGGAGGGCAGCGATGTGGAGCGTCCTGCTTCATCCTATTTATGGGAGTCTGTTGTGGAATAAGAATGCCCTGAAGCCATGTTCCTCTCTCATGCCTCAGTTTCCCTGCTAGCAAACTAGGAGATGCAGGAACAGATTCGGGTTTGTCTTTTGAAAAGATGGCTTGCAAACAGGGCATTTCTCGCCTTGGGGCTGCCTCTCCTTCCGGGTCTTAACAGGCCTGGTCCTGCCACGGCTGTGGGATGCCCCAGGAATGAGAGTCCATGCCGTCGACCCCTGCTTGGGATCAGTTCCAGCAGGCCTGGGGCCCGGGGGAGCATCAGAGGTCACACTGCGCGTCAGGAGAGGGTCCTACTCCGTGCATCGGCAAGGACAGGACAAAGTGAGAAAGGGACGGGAAAGTGAGTGAAAAGACAAAGGAGGTGTGGAGAAGTGAGACGGTAAAGAAGAAGAGAGGAACAGAAGACAGAGATAACCAGGAGGCCAAGGCAGAGTGAGAAAGGTGTCTCAATTCAGGCTTCCAGAAAGACAGCGCCGGGGTGAGTGACAGCACAGGGTGCCAGGCCCTTTCCGGAGGAGAGCCAGGCTGAAGGGGGCAGGGCCCTGCACCCTGAGAACACCAGCCACGAGACCAAGTGGCGGACCCTTGGCCCCTGCAGACTGTGGCGGCCACCTGGGAGGGAAGCAAGGGGCATGCGCGAGGCAGTAGAGGCGAGAGACCCAGAGGGGATGGGGCGTGGCTTGGGAGGGGCTCCCGGGGGAGCTGGGGCCTGGAGGATCCTGGAGGATGCTCACAGATGGAAAGGGGGAACACGAGGGCAAAGGTGACCCAGGTGTCAGGGAGGATGGGAGCGGCGGGAGCCCAGAGCCAGGGGCGCGAGCATTCCTGGCCCATTTCCAGTGGGTGAGTGGAGGGCGCAGCTGAAGCATGGGGTGGGTGTCGACGTGCCTTGAGAAATCAAGTCTCCAGGGAGACGTGGGAGGACAGCTTGCTGCAGGAGTTGGACTTTGGAGGGAGAAAGGCAAACAAACAGAGGACAGTCAGCACTGGATCCAACTTCAAAGGGCTCTTCTTCCCGGATGCACCACTGCCATCACCAGAAAAGCTCGTAGGGAGCACTCCGTGCATGCTGCAGCCAAACCACTCTCCCTGTAAACAGGGAACTGGGGTGCAGTTCTCTAGAAAGGGGAAGCCACAACCACACACACACACACACACACACTCACACACACACACATACACACACACACACACACACACACACACACACACACACTCTTCAGCTCCAGTAACTAAATAAAAGATCCCCATCTAGTGGTAGCTCGGCCAAAGGGCAGACACTCAATCCCAAAGGCCCGGAGGGGCTTCATTCGCTTATCAGGGACTGTCGGTTGAGCACCTATGACGTAAGGAGCATTTGCTCCGCATGCTGGGCATACTGTGACGGACGAGACGGGCAAAGCCCCAGCTTCACAGAGCTCACACTCCGTTGAGGAGGGATAGACGGAAGCAAGTGAATACTCAAGAGATGTGCGGGTTGTGCAAAGCACGATGAAGGCAATAAACGGGGATGCGCGGGAGGGGGGCTCCTGATCAGGGGTCAGGGAGAGCCTGTCTGAGGAGGGGACATCTCATCCCAAATGATGAGATCCTGGTGAGAAGTGTTTTAGACAAGGAGAACGGTGAGAGCAGAGTCCCAGGACAAGACCGAGCCAGACCTGTGACAAAGTGGCCAGTGTGCCTGGAGCAGAGCAAAAGGCAATGGCGACGGACCAGTTGGGGAGGCCGGATCATAGCAAGGCTGCCCTGGAGACCCCGGTGAGGATTTGGACGTCCTTCCCCAAATACTAGGAAATCCAGGGGCTTGAAGCAGGAGAGTGGCCCTGATCCAGGCTGCAGTTTAAGAAAGTCCCTGTTTGTTTCTTCCCATTAGGGAGGAAGGTGGTGATAGGGACGGGGGGAGGGGGGTAGCGGCCAAGAAGGTGGAGACAAGAGGGCGGAGAGCGAAGTATTTTAAACAGAGAAATCAGCGGCGCTGGCTGTGGACAGGATGTGAAAAGTTGGAAGGCGGGTGGGGGGAGCCCAGGCTGCTGCTCGCTTTCTGGCTCGAGTGGGAGGTGGTGCCGTCTGCGAGCTTTGAGCGTGGGTGAAGGCCGGGTTGGTGGGTGGGGGGAATGCTACTTCAAGTGTTCCTTTTTGAACGTCTTAAGTTGGAGATGCCTAAGGCGTCCGAGAGAGATGGCCAGCAAGCAGCTGGACATAGTGAGTCCTGAGAGAGGGGGTCCCGTGCCCTTGGCCTGCGCGCTAACTCAGGGCGCCCCTCCGTGCAGCCCCCTCCCCCTGCCCTCCTCATTTCCTTCCAGGCTTCTCTTCCCTCCCGTCCTCGTGGCATGTCCAGGTGTGACTGGGGACACAGGGAAAGGACGAAAGAAAAGGACTCCCCGTTTCTTCCCTATTTTCAACCCCCGACCCCTTGTAGCAAGCCCCCTGTTCTCCCCAACCTTAGGACCAAACGGAACCCCCCCCCCCCCGCCCCGGTGGCTCTCTGTCTCTCTGCAGGTACATGTGCCCTCAGTCCCGGCGTCAGCTGTCTCTGTGGGCTGCGGGCATGCGAGTGTGACAAGGAGTCTGCGTACTGCTTCAGAGAGAGCCTGCCCACCTACGAGAAAACCTTCAAGCAGTTCTCCACCCGGCCCCACTGTGGGAGGCGTAAACTCCAGTGCTAGGCAGCCACAGGCCCCTGGCCGGTCAGCATGTGTTCCGGAGTCACCCTCCCGGGAAGCCTTCTCATGCCGTCCCCAACAGGCTCCAATGGTGGCTGCAGCCACCATTCAGCACAGGGCCTAGGGTACTCCTTCGTCACTCGACACCAGAGGGCTGCAGACCAGCAATGGAAAAGATAAGACCCTGGCACGCGAGGGAGGGAGACTGCCCGTTCACATGTACACAAATAAATGATGCTTTCTGCTGGTAGTAAGTGCTAAGAAGCAGTACAGCAAGGTGACAGGGTAGAGAGACGTTCCCAACCCCCATCTGGGAATTCCCAGGAGGGCAGAGGACTCAGGATCTGCCCTAAACTCCCCCTCCGCCCCCACCCCAAAATCAGGATGCAGGGCAGACTTGGGAATGGGGCACACGACCCAGATCCAGCCGGGGACAGAGCAGGGACCCTGCAAAACAGGGATCCAGCCAAGGATCCGAGAAGCATGCTTTGGACTTTTTTCTCATTTGCTTGGGTTCTGCTCTCTGAAATCCCTCCGGTGGCAAAAATTAAGGCCACTTTCACCTCTCAAGAGACGGAGCGTGAGAACAGCCACATCCACTCCACGTGGATGTCGGGGCCAGGAAGACGTCAAAAAATTGGAGAAAGATGGCCTCGGAAGAGTGCGTCAGAGGGACCCGAAATTTCCATCTGAGTTCAGGAGGCCCTGGAGATATCAGACTTCGATGCTAACGAACACCAAAGTCACCTGATGTGGGCGGATTCTGTTCTTTGTCACGCCCACGTGGCGTGGTAGGTTGCAAAATCAGCCGCACAGTTGTCCTCTCTGGAGGCTATGCCTCTCTGTATCCTCGCCTCTCGTGAAAGGAACGCTCGGCGTTTCCCATCAGGAAGTAGAGTCTGCTCCTCCCAGTGGTTGAATCTAAACTCTGCGCTGACCTCGTGAATTACTTTGGTCGACGGAACGTAGTGGAACGTATGAATGGTCGGTCTGCCAGTTCCCGAGCCCAGGCCTCAGCCCAGGTCTCAGGACATCTGGCGCTGCTGAGAACAAGCCTGGGCTGGCCCGCTGGCAGACGGGGGCGAGAGTGTCAGTCCGGCTGTCTCAGCTCAGACCTCAGACGTGTAAAAGCACCCAGCCAAGGTCAGGCACGCCCACTCATTGCCGACCATGACCCACGAGAGAAGCTAGCTGGAACCAAGGCAACCGCCCAGCTGACCCCAGGCTAAGTGGCCGATTGCCGAACTGTGAGCTGCATAAAGGCTGCCGTTTTAAGTCACTCAGTTGTGGTGTGGTCTGTTATACAGTTAGTACTCGCCAGTCTTCGTTCACGGCTCGCTGAGAACTGTGACCAGTTCTCCGCACTGCGCTGCACGGGGAGGCCACAAAACGTTGTGCACGTGGCCCCTGCCCCTCACCTTGTAGGTCTGGGAGGAGAAAGGCTGTGATCAAATATAATAAAGACGAACGCACAAAGGGCTGTAATCACACAGTCATCCAACAGACGTTTATTGAGCCCCCACTACGTGTCAGACACAGTGCTAGGCAGTAACGATTCAGAGATTTAAAGAAAACAAACCACATCAGGTCTGAATATCCTGGGGAGAACTTCGAGAGCCATAGCAGCTTTTAGAAGTTCAAGTTCAGACACTTACAATCTGGATTGGGTGATGCTGTCACTGATGTGAGGACAGAAAGGGAAGCCACGGGCAGGTGGTCAGCAGAGGGTCTGGGAGCCATGGCTCCTGGGCTCTGCTTTGCTCAGCTGGCAGAGTCCAGTGGTAAATTCGTCTGCCTTTCCTTCCTCCCTCCCTCCCTCCTCTCTCCCTTCCTTCCTTCCTTCTTCCCTTCCTCCCTCCCTCCTCCCTTCCTTCCTTCCTCCCCCCTTCCTTCCTTCCTTCCTTCCTTCCTTCCTTCCTTCCTTCCTTCTTCCCTTACTCCCTTCCTCCCTCCCTCCTCCCTTCCTTCCTTCCTTCCTTCCTTCCTTCCTTCTTTCCTTCCTTCCTTCTTCCCTTCCTCCCTTCCTCCCTCCCTCCTCCCTCCTCCCTTCCTCCCTTCTTTCTTCCCTCCCTTCCTTCCTTTCTCCCTTCATCCCTGCCTTCCTTCCTTCCTTCCTTCCTTCCTTCCTTCTTCCCTTCCTCCCTCCCTCCTCCCTTCCTTCCTTCCTCCCTCCCTTCCTTCCTTCCTCCCTTCATCCTTCCCTTCCTCCCTCCCTCCTCCCTCCCTTCCTTCCTTCCTTCCTTCCTTCCTTCCTTCCTTCTTCCCTTCCTCCCTTCCTCCCTCCCTCCTCCCTCCTCCCTTCCTCCCTTCCTTCTTCCCTCCCTTCCTTCCTTTCTCCCTTCATCCCTTCCTTCCTTCCTTCCTTCCTTCTTCCCTTCCTCCCTCCCTCCCTCCCTTCCTCTCTCCCTCCTCCCTTCCTTCCTTCCTCCCTCCTTTCTGCCTTCCTTTCTCCCTTCATCCCTCCCTTCCTTCCTCCCTCTTTCCCTCCCCCCCTTCCTTCCTTCCTTCCTTCCTTCCTTCCTTCCTTCTTTCCTTCCCTGCACGTGCTGTAGTGATTGCAACAAGAGGAGCTTGAGATTGACGGGCATTGGTCAACTTAAAGGGAGGTGGTTGCAGAAGGGCGGGTGTGCAACTAGTGGGGCCGGGTCCAAGCCAGGCCCCTCCCCTCCTAGAGGGGTTCTGGCCACAGCAGAGGCCAGCTCAGGACTCTAGATGTATCTAGCCATGTGCCACGGAGGAGGAAGAGAGCCAAGGCTGCCTTCAGCATGGGGCACGGGGGATCCAGTGAGAGATCCAGGCTGCCTTCTTCTCCCTGGGCATGACTCCTAATGTCTAAAATCGAGGGAATGGGCCTGTGCTGGCATCCAAGCCCCACTCAGTTCTGAGAGGCGCAAGGTGCGACTGCAAAGGGATGTCATTGACTTTCACCGGGAAAGCCTGCTCTCTTGGAAGGACAATCACTCACCCATCAACAAGTACACTCTCAGGGCCTACTCCAAGCCAGGCCCTGTGCTAAGAGCAGAGAAGGAAAGATGCGTCAGACTCCAAGTGGCTCTCAGATCAGGGGAACACAAGTCAACAGACAATCACAAAGCAGGCTGGGGAATGTTGGAACGGGGTCAGCGCGGGGTGCAAGGACACCATCCGGGGAGGCCAGGCCAGGCTTCCCAGGGGAACGCTGGGGGTCTGACATCTCATCTGCAAGCCGAGACATGAAGAGGAACTCCGGGCAGATGGATGGCAGGTAATCAACATGCGTGCAAGCGAGCGCCTCTGCCACCTGCCTCTCCCCATCTCCGCGGAGGGGCCCCTCCTCCATCTCGGGCCCCCCCAACCCCCCGCCCCGCACAGGCCAAAAATCTGCATGTCAAATTCTTTCTCTCATATCTCACATCCCACATCCAATCTGTTGGCTCTCCTTTCAAAATAAACCTAGACTCTGTATGTATTTATAAAATACTTAGTAAAATGCACACATTAAAAAAAACATAAAACGAGAGAGGAAACATCTAGCATCTGACCACTTCCCACCACCTTCACGGCTGCCATGTTGGTCTGGGCGAACATTACCTGGGCCATGGCAAATGCTCTTCCTCATTCTCTCTGCCTCCACCCTTGGCCTCTGGGATCTCTTCACACAGCAGCTGGTCTGCACAGAGCCTGGCCTCTGGCCATGTCCCTGCCCTACTCACGTCCTCCAGTGGCTTCTCATTTCCCTCCAAGAGCCAACGTCCTCCCGGTGCTCGGGAGGTCCCCACGCCCCCTACTTCTTGACTCACCGCCTATACTCTCTCCCCACACCACGTGAACTACTCTGGCCTCCATGCTGTTCCTTGAACACACTCATCACCCTCCCTCCCGAGGACTCTGCCCTCTGCCTGGAAGTTGCTTCCCATACAGCTCCCTCCCTATCTCCCCCAACTTTGCTGGAATCCTACCTTCTTCATAAAGCTGACGCCAACCACCCAGTCTAATACCTCCCACTCCCCATTGGCATTTCTCATCTCCCTTGCCCTGCCCTTCCAGTCCTCTTCTCTGTTACTCAGTGCACCACACAGTCTCCTATGCTTGTTTGTCCGCCCCGCTAGAATGGAAGCTCATGAGGGCAAGAATCTTTGTTCTTTTTTTTTTTTTTAATCATTGATGTCTATGTTGAGAGGGACAAGTGGTCAAGAAAGAATGTGGAATGCAAAGGAATTACAAGTCTCTCAGAGTGGGGAGCGTGGAATGTGGGGAGTGGTTTTCCAGAGCCAACGAAAGTGAGGAGGTGGGAGGGCTGGGCTAAGGCGAGCCTTATGGTCCCCCTGAGAAGTCCGGGCCCAACCCTGGGAGTAACGGGGGTCCCCACGTTCTCTGCAACCCAAACCACTTCCGCCCCCCTGCATGAACCTCGGCAGCTCAAGCATCTTGAGCCCCAGAGTCCTCATGGGCAACCTAGACGCCTGAGACTGTGGCAGGTGGCAACAGGGAGGGCACACGTGGAGCTGGCAAGGGTTCAGTGACATTCCTTCCCTTAGCCACTTGGCCCTGTTGGAGGGAGCGCCCCGCCTCGAAGGGGACAGGCTCTGAATGTAGTTGTATTTTTACAACAGCTCTCTATAGCTTTTCCCTGGCTGTCTCTTGTTGTCTGGTGAAGCTGTCAGCCGGTGAGGGAGGTGGGGTAGGGGACACACTCTCCGCCTTGGGCAGGCGTTGGGCTCCGTGCCCTACTGGGGAGAAGCTGTCACTGCTTTGGGCCCACTGTGCGCGTGTGGGCTGAGTCTGTGGAGTCACTGTCCCCCATTCCCGCTCCTGGGGTGTCTGTGAAACTGTGAAAGGCATAGGGACGAGCAGATGTGGAGAGTGAGGCATATGGCCGCGTGGGCGTGGCTGTAGGTCTTAGAGGGGGGCAGCGGGCCGGGTGGCGAGCGAGGTGACTGGGTTTCTGGGTCAGCGAGTGCCCCGGCTGGGATGGGTCAGGCACTACTGAGCTCCCTGGGAAGTGGAGTCACATCTAGCTGGGAGAACGAAGCAGGGGCATGGCCCAAGCCCCGGGACCCTGAGTGGGGAGAATGCGCCCCCCTGCCCGCCCAAGCAGTCTCCGGGTAGCTACCCTCAAACACAGAACACCCGACGCAACTTCAGGCAGCTGCTGTGCAAAACTCCAATTTGTCTCAAGACCACACAGCTAACAGGTCCAGAGCAGGGGACTTGAGCCCAGTGCAGCCAGATTCCGTCCCCTCCCCTCCAGCCGAAGGCTCCCCTCAGTAGGCTTGTCCCAGAAGGAATCCAGAACTGGAGCAACTTAGAGGAGGGGCAGTAGCCAAGGAGGCTGCTGCAAGGGGTTAAGTACTTGCCCTAGAGGGAGGCCTGGGTTCTGGTTTGTCGTGCAGTTTCATTCATTCTTTCATCCCCTGCACGGATATCCAGCGTGGGAGACTGGGCTGAGCACTGTGGATCCTGTTGGAGTAGGAGGAGTTTCTCCTCAATGAGCTCTCACAGCCCAGATGGGGTCACACGGGTGATAAGAGGACAGTGAGGGGCGGGGAGCCCAGATTCAGGCACACCTGGGGGCACCCCATCCAGACCGGCTGGTCAGTGAAGCCTTTGGACCTACCAGAAGTGGGAGTTAGCCAGGCAAGGCAGGGAGGAGGGGAGGGGGCTCCAGGCAGAGGGACCCGTCTGAGCAGAGGCCAGGAGGGAGGCTGGTGCTGGGAGGACGGGAGCAGAGGTAAGTGCAGAGCAGGCATGAAGCTGGAGGAGGCCGGGGGTGGGGGAGACGAGGGGGACAGCGAACCATGAGGCTGGAGAGAAAGTTCCCGTCTAGGGAACTGGAAGGAAGCTGGAGGAAGGATGACCTCACCCTCACACAAGACCCTCTTCTTTCTGGGTCTGATTTCCTCAGGGTATCGAAAACCCAAATTAGGGTACATCTGCCCCTTCCAGAGGCTCTTTCTCATCCACTGTCTTATTTAAAATTTTTTTTAATGTTTATTTATTTTTGAGAGAGAGAGACAGAGTGTGAGCGGGGGGAAGGGCAGAGAGAGAGGGAGACACAGGATCCGAAGCAGGCTCCAGGCTCCGAGCTGTCAGCACAGAGCCTGACTCAGGGCTCAAACTCACGAACTGAGAGATCATGATCTGGGCCGAAGTCACAGGTGCCTGCCTCTCGTCCATTGTCTTACTGGTCATCAGAGGGGTCCCAGGAGTTATTCATCCCCATTTCACAGACTACAACAGAACTTCCAAGAGGGCAGGTAGGCTGGAGCTCGAACCCATGTTTTCTGATTCAAATCTCTTATTTCCCATTCCAGTTCTCAAGAGGAGGGGGCTGCCCGGATGCTGCTCCGAAGTCAGGGTTCAAACCCTGCTTCCTCTGCATGACCTTGAACCTCTCCTTTTATAAGCAAAGCTATTACCGGCCCCCACCCCACAGGGTAGCTCAGAGGATTGAATGAGATAGCACACACAAAGCTCTAAGCACAGTGCTTGGCATACAGTAAGTGCTTAATAAACCCCCACTCTCCATACTGGGCCCTGACATCCTGAGAGCCTGGACAGCCTGCCCAGGCAGAGGTGGGTGTTCCAGCCGTGTGGCTGTCGGCAGGGCCCGGCGCCTATGAGCCTCCACGTCCTGAACTTGGCTTGTTGTCACCGTTGGTGGCATCAGCTTCTTGTTAGAAAGCCACAGCTGGGTAACAGACAGCCAGTGCTGCTGTGCCAACCCCTGGGGAGGAAAGGGCCGCCTGTCTGCATGCACAGTCCGGTCCTGGGCATGCAGGGGTGGCGGCTCCCAGGCCCCGCTGAGACCAAGGCTGGGCAGGTGCCAGGTGCCTGGATGTGGGTTTGGGGTTAGAAGTGCTACCCAGAACCTTCCTACTGCCTCTGTCCCCTCCTCCCTCTCTGCCTCTCTCCCTCCCCACCTCACACCCATAAACAGGGAGCCAGATTTTCTTGCTAAGCCACCGCTTCACTTTGGCCAGGTTTCCATTTTGGGGAGGATGTCCCCCATGAATGTTCACTAGCTCCTTCTTCCTTCTACTTACTGCTTTTTGCCCATCTGGCCCCAAGGACTTTTGGTCTCACCCACCAGCCAAGGGCACCAGTCACCAGTGCTGGCAGTTTCCATTCCCCACGCCAGGCCCTGTGCTGGTGCATCCGTGGCCTCATTTCATCCTCAAACCCTACAATGTGCTCTTCATCATGATCCGCATTTTACAGGAAAGAGAAATGGAAGCTGTGTGTGTGTGTGTGTGTGTGTGTATGTGTGTGTGTGTTGGGAGGTGATGCGCTCAGGGCCATGTGGCCTGTGAGTGGCAGAGCCAGGGATGCCCCCAGTCTGCTCTTTGTGGGAGATGGCATTGATGGCACTAAAGGATGGCAGAGTGATGCTGAGCATGTCCTGTGCCCTCCTGGGCATCGCTGGTCTGGGTCCCTTAGCAGAGGGGCAGGGGGTGTGGAGTGCGGCATGGGCAGTGACCTAGAATGACCACTAGGTGTCACTCGAGGTCTAGAAAAGAGTCGGCAACCCCTCCCTGGAGGGCTCTGAAGAATGGGGTAGGGGGAGCAGTGCTTCCGGAAAATGCAGAATTCTGACCTAGATCTGGGCAGAGATGCTGATGTGGAAAATCAGAACTGGAGAGAAGTTCAAGTGAAAACAGACTTCCTTCAAGAACTATCGCAATAAGGGGAAAGAGAGCTCAGTATAGAACTGGGCTCCGCTGAAGCCAACAAAGGAAAGTCGGGATGTACAGCCAAGGACAGGGTCGGGGGGTTGGGGGTTCAGTGGATGGAGAATTGTTAAGATGGTGGAGGGGTTCTTGCTAAAGTGACCTAACGGGTTCTTGCTGAAGGCAGGCCTGGTGACCAGACATCACCTGGGCAGGGGGGTGGGGGGGTGGAGGGGAGGGTGAGGAATTTGACCAGATATTGAGGGTTGGGTGGGGGTTCTTGCTAAAGTGACACAGCAGAGTTCTTTTTTTTTTTTAATTTTTGAGACAGAGAGAGACAGACCATGAGCAGGGTAGGGGCAGAGAGAGAGGGAGACACAGAATCCGAAGCAGGCTCCAGTCTCCGAGCTGTCAGCACAGAGCCCAACGCGGGGCTCTAACCCATGGACTTAGAGATCATGACGTGAGCTGAAGTCGGACGCTTAACCAACTGAGCCACCCAGGCGCCCCGACACAGCAGAGTTCTTGCTACATGGTGGCAGTGCAGGAGATGGACTCAGAAGCCCAAAGGTCAAGTTGAGGAGAGGTCTCAGAGGACCCTGACTAAGGTCTGGTCAAGGAGAGGGTCTTGATCAGTCCCCATTTTTGTTCAAGGAAAGAAAAGACATTCTCCTTTCTGAACAGCATGAGTCCGTTTCTCATCAGTCTCTTTGCTCAGAAGTGACCAGCAGAACCATCTGTTAGACTTGGTCTTAGTGGATGTTTGCTAGACCCTGCAAAGTACCAGCCATTTAAATGAGGGAGATTTCTATGCACATCAAAGAAAACCAAATGGCCGGAGGAGACGAAACCCCATCTCTACATCCAGAAAGCAGCTGGTCGAGATTTCTAGATGCTGAACCTGGAGCATCTTCAGATGGTTGAAGTGAGGACAACAGAGGCAATCCCAAGGACTTCCTGGTTTGTGGCTGGAATGTCACTGGTGATGGCGTGCTCATCAGTGTTCCGGTCACACCTATTTCTTCCAGAAGAACATGGAAGCGTCCAGCCTCTGCTCACAGGGCCTCTCTAGATTACTCCCAATAAGTACCCCAATCTGGGCATGGGGTTTAGTTCTCAGTGACTCCAGGTCAGCAAGAAATGTCAGTTTGGAGAGTTGTGGTTAGATCTCAGAGGAAACTAGAAAAATTGACAGAATATGTACTTGGCAGGATCCAGCCCGGCTTACAGGTAGGTAACAAAGTAGACAGAAAAATGGAGTTTCACCAAGGGGGGGGGGGGGGTAAAAACAACTCAAAGGCAATGAACAGAACTATAATTTAATAACCCACAAGTATGTGCCATGGTTTCCCAGTGAAACATTGAAAACCCATCACTATAGTCACCCTTCTTTTTGATTCCTGTTCACACAATATGTCTGATCCCATTAGATTTGGCATGAGTTTTCATGCAAGGGCAGCAAGAGTGGCAATTGACCACATAGGCCTTTTTGACTTTGCTTTGTTGGAATCTTTCATAAGGGAATCTCAGACTAGACCTTTAAAAGCTTCTCAAGGCTAGGAAGCAAAGCTAAGAACTCACAGCCAGACTTTTCTGGCAATACCTACAGATTTGGGTGAATTCCACTCCTCTCAAGGTCTCAAATATATTCCAAGATTCCTGGGTGGCAAGGAAGTGACCCTCCTTCCCCCCTCAATGCTGGGAGCCTGTAAAGCCAGGTACAAGGCTCGTTTTTCCAGGAGAGCTTTGTAAGCATTGGCTCCATAAATCAACTCTAGCTGCTTACATTGTGTTTCATGCACCTAATTCTCAAATATGACATTCCAGCCAAGGCCTTGGGAATATAGCCAGTTTCCAATGATGTTCCATCATAAGGAAACTGATTCCTACTGAACTTATGCAAATAATTATATTGCCACAAAAATAAGAATACTCAATACGAGTTTCTATATTCTCGAGGGATCAGGTAGGGAGAAAAGATACATGTTGTTTCTGTTTGCAAAATTACCATGCACTAAATTGCCATGACTTATAGATAGCTTGAAATAAGAGGGAAATGAGTTCTTTAAATCTAGAAAAGTAGAACATTAAAAAACAAAACAAAACAGTACTGTTCTAAGAGAAAACTGAAATCTTCCTTCAATGGTTAATTCAGTCCCATGTAATTAATTCTTGTTCTCCTTGATCTTGTGTTAACAATTTGATGAACTCATTAACTTCTCCGCTAGTTCTGGAAACCCTTACTCAGATCAGTGATGTGATCTAAAAGTTATTCGATGTCATCAGAAGCCTGTTTCCCAGAAAACCTGTCCTAGTCTCTTCCAAGAGTTTCTGAAGGAGCTCTCACTAATGAAGATTTTGCCTGCCAGCTGATTGTGTGAGCTTTCAAGAAAGCATCAGAGAAAAACTTACTCTCTGTAAATGACAAAAGGCTTAAAATGGCCACTGTTAAAGATCTGATGAGAGTTCATTATAATGCAATTAACTGACAAAGGAATGTACTTTTCTCTGGGCCATAGGACACAAGAAGATAATAACTAGAATGATGATGGATGATGTTATGCCAGGACATCTCATAAGCAGCAAAGCACTGACAAATTTTCATGTACTTCATGAAATTTCTGAAATATCTTTTTAATGTTTATTTATTTTGAGAGAGAAAGAGCATGAACGCAGGCATGAGAGTGTGAGCAGGGAAGGGGCAGAGAGAGAGGAAGAGAGAGAATTCCAAGCAGGCTCTGGCTGTTAGTGCAGAGCCTGACGTGGGGCTTGATCCCATAAACTGTGAGATCAAGAGTCCGATGGTTAACCACAGAGCCACCCAAGCACTCTGGTTAAAGCACTTCTGATTTGACAATGCCTGCTGTACAATTCAACATGTCAAGGAAACCAAATTATTTTCCACATCTGTCTTTTTACAAGGGGAAACATCAAATCCTTGGAGATTTTCCAGGGACCCAGTTCGAGGTCAGTTTAAGATCAAGATTTCATTTAGGAGTTGATTTTGGGGGAAGACAAAATTGTCAACCACGTAAAAACAACACAACACAAAACAAAAAAAAAACCTAGCTTTTTTAAAAGTGAGAAGCCTATATTCTCTTCAATAATCAATAACATGACATGGTTAGTGTAAGCCCACGAAATGATTCTGATAAAACAAAACCTTTGTGTCCTAGGTAGCTTTACCTAAAAGGAGAAGAAAAATCTTCTGTAGTATCTTAACAGAGATCAGACCGATAATCCAAGAAAACATTGTTGTTTCAAAAGAAAGAAAGCCAAATTCTAATTCTGCATCTGTACTATGAGTCTCATTTTTAAAGCCTTATAAATAAATCAGTTCAATCTAAGCCAGCTTGACCACACATTAAATTCCTTTTCCACAAACCCTCCACAACTTTCTGTAGTCACTCAAATGTTTTGTTTTTTGTTTTGTTTTGTTTGTTTTTGTCCTATATTTTCCTCTTTCTCATTCTAGAACAACTTTCAAGCAATCTCTGAACAGTTTGTACATTGAAGAGAGAATTTCTCTCCTTTTTCCTTAACAGAAATATATCCCACATTCTTCCATATTTTATATAGTTTTTTTCTTCACCCTTATTATTCCTAGAAATTTCTATCAGTCATTTATAGATATTGATTCAAATTCTTAACTGTTAGTAATCTTAAGTTCCAGTAAAAACAAGGAAATAGACAACTGCTTACCATTTGCTATAGAGCAACATTCTATTAAGTCAGTAAACTTTGTGAATATACCGTCTTACAATTTCTAGAAACATTTGCTTCTTCTAGTATGACCTTTCATGTTTATTAATGGACTCAAAGATATTTTCTTTATACCAGATAAAAATAAAAAGCCAAAATATATGAGCCAAAACTTGTGTTTAGTAAATAACGTCTTCGTGGTTTATCTGGCTGAGAAATCATTTAGGTATTTAATGAATACCTGCTGCTTAATTTAATTTAGCATAACTCTTAAGATTGCAAACTACTAAAAAAAAAAATCTGGACACTGTTTTTAGGTGGGCATATTCTAACATTATGCAAAACTAGCTAGCATTTCGAGCTATTTCCCTGTTAACTATTTTGACAGCCCATGCAAGCTAGACAAGGATCATAAAAACAAAAGCCTAAAAAAGTTAAAGACGCAAGTTTTCTTTTACTGCTATGCTTGATCTACATGAAGTAATGGATATGAAGCAATTCATCTTGACAGCGCGTTTACTTATACATTTGTTCTTAGGTTCAATTTATAATTTGTATAATCTTGAACATCTAGTAGGTATGACAGTCCCTTATTTAACTGCTAGACCCAAGTTGAGATAATCACAGGGTGTTGTATGTAAGTGATGAACCATGGAAATCTACCCCCAAAACCAAGTGCATATTTTACACACTGTATGTTAGCCAATTTGACGATAAATTATATTTAAAAAATAATAAATAAATACTTAAATTAATAAACTTTAAAAAAAGATTTGTTCAAATCATATGAGCTTGAAAAATATGTGGGTTAGTTTCTATATTTCGGGGTGTTTTAGGAATACTTAATTTCATTTTAATGGTTTGGTTTTCTTTAAGTAGTTTCTACACCCAACGTGGGGCTTGAATTCACAACCCCAAGATCAAGAGTAACATACTCTACCAACTGAGCCAACCAGGTGTCCCTCTAGGAATATGTATTTTTTAATATTTATCTATTTTTGAGAAAGAGAGGGAGAGCGTGAGATGGGGAGGGACAGACAGAGAGGGGGACAGAGGATCTGAAGCTGGCTCCAAGCCGTCAGCACAGAGCCAGATGCAGGGCTCGAACTCAGGAACCCTGAGCCAAAATCAAGAGCTGGACACTTAACCGACTGAGCCACCCAAGCACCCCAGAATACTTAATTTATAGAAGTGCTGATTTATATCTAAGCCATTTTGAATAGAACTCCATTAAGGGATTTCATAAATTAATTTGATAATGCCATCTTGAGTAGAAAAATACCACATCACACACACACAAACTGACATGACACACAGATCTTCTGGGTTTCACTCTAAAATTTTAGCCATGAATCAGTAAAACATAGTGACGCAAACTCCCTGGTTGATATAAAATAGTTAGATCTCCTCTTTATTCCATATATAATATATATAATATATTAATATTAATATATTATATATATTATATATATAATTATATATATTATATATATAATTATATATATTATATAATATTATATAATATATATTATATATATAATATATATATTAATTATATATATAATATATATATTATATAATATATATTATATATAATATATATAATATATAATATTATTAATATTAATATTAATATATTATATATATTATATAATATAATTATATATATTATATAATATATATAATATATATTATATATATATAATATATATATAATATATATATTAAATATATATAATATATATATAATTATATAATATAATATATATTATATATATTATATATATAATATAATATATATAATATAATATATATAATATAATATATATAATATAATATATATTATATTATATATATAATATATATTATACATATATAATAAGCTATACATATATATGTATATATGTATATGTATATATGTATATATGTAAGCTTATATACATATAAGCTCCTGGGTGGCTTAGTTTGTTGAGAGTCCGACTTCGGCTCAGGTCATGATCTCACAATTCGTGGTTTCGAGCCCCACATAGGGCTCTGTGCTGACAGCTCAGGGCCTGGAGCCTGCTTCGGATTCTGTGTCTCCCTCTCTCTCTGCTCCTCCCCTGCTCACACTCTGTCTCTCTCTCAAAAATAAATAAAGTTTTATATATATATATATATATATATATATATATATATAAAATATAAATATAAATAAATATAAAATATATAAATATAAATATATAAATATATATATAAATATAAAATATAAATATAAATAAATATAAAATATATAAATATAAATATATAAAATATAATATATATAAAATATAATATAATATATAAATTATATATATATAATATATATTATATATATAAATAAAAATATATATAAATATATATATAATTATATATATATAAAATATAAATTATAATATATATAATATATAATATAATATATATATATAAAATATAAATATAAATAAATATAAAATATATAAATATAAATATATAAATATATATAAATATAAAATATAAATATAAATAAATATAAATAAATATAAAAATATATATAAATATATATATATAAAATTATATATATATAAAATATAAATTATAATATATATATAAAATATAATATAATATATATATAAAATATAAATATAAATAAATATAAAATATATAAATATAAATATATAAATATATATATAAATATAAAATATAAATATAAATAAATATAAATAAATATAAAATATATAAATATAAATATATAAAATATAATATATATATATAACTTTATTTATTTTTGAGAGAGAGACAGAGTGTGAGCAGGGGAGGAGCAGGGAGAGAGGGAGACACAGAATCCGAAGCAGGCTCCAGGCCCTGAGCTGTCAGCACAGAGCCCTATGTGGGGCTCGAAACCACGAATTGTGAGATCATGACCTGAGCCGAAGTCGGACTCTCAACCAACTAAGCCACCCAGGAGCCCCTCCATTTTATATTTTTTATCTGAATTGGGTTTCTGGCAGATGGGACGTTAAGGTTGTTTATTCAATGAGAGCTGAAGCTTTTTACCAATGTTTGTGGAGGAGACTTTTAAGCTTTTCAGTTGCCCTGATGTGTACTTCTCAGGAGGCCATGGAATATATTTTAGGGGAGACATTGAGGGGACATCAGCAGCCACCTGGATGTCTCCAAAGGCCATAAGTGGATAAAATATCCCAACTATTTCCAAAGAGCATTTTCCTTCTTAGTTTCAAGTAGTTGCTTGAGAGTCCCTTGAGAACCCACGATGGGGGAAGGGAGCTGAATATTCAAATGCCCAAAGGAGTGGAATAGGCAGGGGAAAATTCTGGCAAAAGGAGACAGAGGGAGGGAGGAGGCAGAGGTTTGAAGGGGTCCCATCAGCAGATTCAAGGGACCTACCTGAAGGGAGAATCAAAGGCTGTAGGAGGGGAGAAGGGAGAAGCGAGGTCTTAGAGGGAGCAGTGAAGTCACAAATTCGGCAGAGGTTTGGAATGAGGGGCTTCAGGCGACTGAGAAGTTTCCTTGGAAGAAGCAGGATCAAATAGAATAGAGAGGCTTCCCAAAGAGCCAGGAAAGATATTCCAGTCTCGGGAGTCAGGGAGGGAATCCCCACTCAAAAGAAAGCCAGGAAGAAAGACTTTGAGCCCGGTAGGTATCTGTCAAACAAAGTACTGTCATCCAGCTTCACAGAGCAAACTCGGAACCTTAAGAACCAAAGCCTTGTCTTTGCTGTACTTCAGTGGACATTTACCTGGAGCGCTGACTCAGGAGTTGGGCTCACAAGAGATCCCCGGTCAATCACTCAGGACTGAAGACAAAGGCTCCCAGATGTCCACCTGGGGTCCCGGGGTGAAACGACCAGGGTCCAATGATGAATCTGATCTCGTGCAAGTCATAGCACCGTGGCTATTAGAAAACAAGACCCAGGCAGCAGTTTAAGTGGTAAAAACAGGTTTTATTCAAGAATGATCACAGCAGGGGCCAGGATAGAACTGGGCTCAATTCTGAATACAGTTATGAATCCTCACTTTTCTTAGGTGAGGGTTTATAGCCAAGGAGCGGGGAGGGGAGCTGGTGGATGGAAGATTGCTAAGAGGGTTGGATGATTCTTGTTAAACTGACCCTAACAAGATTCTTGCTAAAGGCAGGCCCGGGTGATCAGGAACCACCTGGGAAATGGTGGAGGGTGACGAACTTGACCAGATATTGAGGGCAGGAGGGGATTCTTGCTAAAACTGGGCAGTGCTCAGATGGATGCGGAAACCCTAAGGTGTAAGCCTGGTTGGGAAAGGTCTCAGAGGATCCTAACTAAAGTTTGGTCAAAGACAGAGTCTTTGTCAATGGCAGCTCCAGACCAGTGGAAGCCAAGTACAATCCTTCCTCAAGGCTTAGCCTAAAAGATCTCATTAACTTGGAAGGAGTCCTGAAGAAGCAAAGAGCCACCCAGATTACGGAAGCAAGGGCCCCCTCCTCAAAACATGTGACCCGCCCCTCTTCTCCACCTCCAAGGACCTTGAACAGGCCATCCCAGCCCCACACCTTATCCCCTTGGGGGCCCTTTCAGGACTACCAAGGACACACTTGGGGCTTCATCCTCCGTGCTCCCCATGACACTGCTTGGCACCATATGTCAAGGTTATCACATGTCTGCCTCCCCCTACCAGCCTAAGGGATTCCTGCAGGTAGAGTCTGTGTCTGATTAAAGGTATCCCCACCAAACCCCCTGCACCATGCCTGGTCCATAGAAGACCATCAGTATAGGTCCATTGAATGAATGAACCAATGGATGATCTTGTCCCAGAGTTTTCAAGCTTTTTAAAAAAATTACTGAAGAATGTCTTTTCTTCTTACAGTAGCTCAGGTGAAAGCTCAGTAAATAATACAGGAAAAGCAGAGCTGCTTAATTGAAGATTGAGGTGGGGAGGGGGAGCAGAGTCCCAGGGATCATCCCAGATGTGTCCAGGAAAGCACATGGCTTTGGGGAGCACCTGAAACAGCTATTCTGGTCCCTCTACACATGGGGAAACTGATGCCCACAACAGAGAAGGGACATAAGTCAGAGAACGTGGTAAGACCAGGACATGGTGCCTGCTGGATTCTCGGTCACTGGTCCCACTGTCTCCAGCTGCACCCGCATCATCGTTAAGAAGGTGCAAGGAGATGGGGTGCCTGGGTGGCTCAGTTGGTTGAGCGTCTGACTTCAGCTCAGGTCAAGATCTCATGGTTCGTGAGTTTGAGCCCCATGTCGGGCTCTGGGCTGACAGCTCAGAGCCTGGAGCCTGTTTCGGATTCTGTGTCTCCCTTTCTCTCTTCCCCTCCCCTGCTCATGCTCTGTCTCTCTCTGCCTCAAAAATAAATAAAAACATTTTAAAAATTAAAAAAAAAAAAAGGTGCAAGGAGGAATAGTTACAAGTCAGATGCTGAGGATTCAGACACAGCCCCATCACTTACAACCTGTGTCACTCTGGGCAAGTTCCTGTTCCTCTCCGGGCCTCGGATGTTCAACAGAAAAGGCTGGGGTGGAGATTGATGCCTGACAAGCACCCACCCAGCCTAACAGTTATCATTGTCCATCTGCTGACCCACACCACTTTCCTGATGCTTGTCTCTCTGCTGGAGCAGGGCCACTTTGCCCAGGTGGGGGGCAGGAAGGGATTCTGCTTCCCCCTGAGCTGGAGACCCTGGAGGGAGTCTCTGTGCCCTCCCCTGACGCCCGGCCAAGGAGGACCAACAAGAGGGAGCTGAGGCAGGAGGCCTTTATGAGATTGACGATGGGGCACCAAGTCCTGTGGAGGACCTCTGGGGTCGCAGCATCTTGGACAGGTTGGGGCAAGGTGAGGGGGGCAGGGGGAGGCGAGACTCCTCGGCCGCAGAATCTCATCCCAACACACTGGCCCAGACTCTCTGGAATGGAGGTGTGTGCAAGGTAGAGGGGCGCAGGCAGAAACCTGGGCTCCCACAGGTGAGGGGCCGGGGCCTCTGCAGACCCCATCTTCTAGTGGACTGTGGCTGCCCCATCCTGGCTCCACCCTGGCTTAGGGGGGCTTCAGCTCAGAGATAAGGGACCAGCCCAAGATGGCCAGGAGAGGTTAGTTAGTTAGCCAGGGTAGAAGAAGATGTCAGCAGGTGCCTGGGTGGCTCAGTCGGTTAAACGGCCAACTTTGGCTCAGGTCATGATCTCATGACTCGTGAGTTCGAGCCCCTCGTCGGACTCTGGGCTGACAGCTCGGAGCCTGGAACCTCCTTCGGATTCTGTGTCTCCCTCTCTCTCTGCCCCTCCCCTGCTCACACTCTGTCTCTCTGTCTCTGTCTCTGTCTCTGTCTCTCTCTCAAAAATAAATAAAGCATTAAAAAAAAAGAAAGATATGAGTGATGAGACACACTGGGGACCACAACCACCACACCAGGTCCAGAAGGAGGTGAATGGTTGGAAGGGCCTTCTCTCACACATAGTGACAGCTGACTCCAACCACCAAATTCATCCTCAGTCCCCAGGGCTAGCATTCTAGAAGCTGCAGCAAGGTGAGGCTTCTTCCCAGTCCTGCTATTCAGGGGGGAGATGTTCTCTCCCCACCCCGACTCCTCTGCTGCCTCCGCCTTTCATGACTGGCCCTAGTGACAGTAGATCTACAGGCCCCTCGCAGGGCGGGCCAAACTTCCTGATGGCTGAGGGTGTCTGGGCGGGTCTCAGCGCTGTGTCAGTGTGTCCTCGGGGTGAGGCAGGGCACGCTGGCTACTTGGAGGCCGCTGACCTTGAGGTCGAGAGGTGAGGCAAGGCAGGAAAGGGGCAGGTGCACCTGGAGAGAGAGCAGTGCTGGCACAGAGTCAGGAAGCTGGCCCCGCGGGGGCTGACTCTCTTCCATCTCTGCCCACAACCCTCAACAGGAACCTGGGCCCAAGGGGGTCCCTGCACCCCAAGGCTCCTTCACCCCACTTCTCCTGCGGAGACCCCTCTGGTCTGGGCGTCTCGCCTTGTCCCGCTTCTCTCCCACCGTCTCCCCTCCCTTCTGTCTTCATGCAGTTCCCTCCCCACTGCCTTCTGGAATCTTCTCCAAGCCTCCTGCCTGGACCTGGACCCTCCTGCCTTTCTTACCCCTTCAGGGAGGTGGGTCCCAGCCCTTGGCCTCCTCCCCACTGACAGGGCTTCTGAGACCAGAGTGCAGCCTTGTGTCTCCTTGGCAGGCAGAGAGGGGTCTGGGGTCCTCCCACCCACCGGCCCGGCTGGTGCAGGAGGAGAGGCACGGGGGTGGGGTCCGGTGCACCTCAGAGCAGTGCCGTATGGCTGGGCCGGGTTAGCAGGGAGGTAGGGGGAGACGTGAGGGTGCTGGAGACATATTTGTGGCCCTGTCTTGGTCCCCATGCACCTAAGGGAGTGCCACTGGGCATGGGGGTTCTGTCAGCGCCCCGGAGCCTGATCTGAGGCCAGACCTTGTGGCTGAGACACTAGCCCTGTGGCCCTCCTGTGATGTCTGGGCCTGGACTCATGGGCCACCCTGCCCTTAAGGGGGCTCTAGAGAGCCACTAGGCCCTCAAAGCAAGGAGCGCCCAGGGTTGTCCCCTAGGGGCAGCCAAGAGGCCCCCAGAACCCAGGCTTCGGGACCAGCACTCTGTCTGGGAACCTGTCTGAGGACACAACAAGCTCTGGGGCTGTACTGGCAGCTCAGGATCTTGGTCTCTAACCTTGACGGTCAAGCCGAGGAAGTCAGGCTGGGGCCCGTGGCAGAGACCACTCAGAGGAGCCACCTCTTTTCCTCAGGCCTTGCCCTCCACACTCAAGAGAGACCCCAACAGGCTACATGTTTCCTGCCAAGTCTGGGATCAGCGGTAGGACATGGCCACGCCCAGTGCTGGGCTGGAGGGGCCTGGGAGCCACAGTCAGGACCCAGGCCTCCCTGAGTCCTCTGGGGCCAGTCCCCTGGAGAGTTCCAGGGAGGAAGCAGCCAGAAAGCCCTGGGCTCTCAGTCTTCCCCCATCTCCACCTGGTCTGCCTGTCTGGTCCCCAGAGCCAGAACCTCCATCCCTCTTGCCCGTCAGCCCCGGGGGGCACTAGGGAGGTGCAGGGGCAGTGGGGGAGATGTGCCTGTAGGCCGCCTCCTCCAGGGGCGGCTCGTAGATGCTGCAGTTGGGCGTGGGGCCCTGACAGTAGATGTTGAGGTAGTTGCGATGCTTCTCATTGTATGTCTGGTTCCGGAGGCACAGAACCACGTTCTTGTCACACTCACAGGTCTGCTTGTCACACTCGGTCTCGTTGAGCTCACCTACGCGGGGGAGAGGTTCTGGTGGGTCTCGGAATATGGTCCCCTGGTGGGCAGCACTAACGTGCTGGCAGTTCGCCCCAGGCCTGCAGGCTCAGAAGCTCTGGGCCGGGCCCTGCAGTTGGCATGATCCGTCATCCGGGTGGCTCTGGAGCATGTTTCCATCAGAAGACCCCGGAAGTCCAACCTGTCGTCTTATAGTTGGGGAAACGGAGGCCCCGGGGACGAGTTTACCTAGGTCACACAGCAAACCCAAGGTGGACCCGAGATAGACACTCGGGTGTCGGGGACTCCCCACCCTAGGCCTCCCCCTTCCATCACAGAATCGCGGGACACCCACCCTGGAGGGAGCTCGTGGTGAGGAGCCACTGAGGAAGGACTCCTAAGAGCTTAGCTCAGGGCCTTTCCCACGAGCGAGTGCTGAAGCTGCCCAAAATCGTCTACCCTGATAGCTGTCAACCTTAGGGGCCTCATTAGGAGCCACTGGGTGGCTTGCTGAGACAAAGACGGCTGGGCCCCAGGACCACAGCTTCAGATTCAGTAGGTCTGGGTGGGGCCTGCTAATCTGCATTGCTAGTAAATTCCTAGGGGATGCCGATACTGCAGATTCAGGGAACACCCTCTGAGAACCGCTCACTAGCTCGGTGGTCGGCAGACTTTTCAAACTTTCTATCAGCAGAATACTTTCTCTCAAATGAAACTCTTTGCAGAAGGCCAACATATCAAGCGGCCAAAAGAGAAGCCACTTAAGCTGTGAAATGGGTTAATGGGACCAGCTGGACCACTCAGGAACACCCCCACCCATCACCTGAGTCCAGGAACCCCCAGAACCCAATGTGAAAACCCCCACTTGGGTTCGCTCACTGCCCTTTGAGGATCCTCGAAATGCATTAATGAGGGGACACCTCCTCTCCCAAGCCAGCCCCTCCACCCCACGTTTGAACAGCAGAATATGTGAACCACAGTGCCCTGGGTTCCCAGGGGGCCCCAGATGCACCCAGTTCACCACCAGGACTCTTCCCCAGAGAACAGAAGACTTGGGATTTTTTTTTTCTTTTTTTGCAAAGCTGGGCTTGCTTGCTTTTAGTGAGGGGTAGTGAACAGAACCTGGTGAAGACAAGGAAACAAAGGGAGCCAGGGGCTGCCCGTGGGACTGGGCCAGGGGACACCCGCCACCTAAGAGGAGGCACACGGGGACACCTGGGCCATTAACGTGGATCCGCACCTCTCAGTTGAGGAATGGCCCAGAGCGTCCATGGTAACCCCACAGGGCCTGGTTCCCATAGCTTGAATTCCTAGAAACACTGAGGGTCTTGGGATGAGGCCACCTTCTGGTAGGGTCCCAAGGACAGAACTAGAAGGGAACATGTCTGCTCTGATCCAAACCCTTCCATATATCCACGGGGAGACTGAGGCCAGGTAGGGAAGCACCCTATATAGGGTTACACCGCAGGAGATGCTGGCAGAATCCAGGTTTAAACCCAGACCCATGTGTCACCAAGTCTTCCCATCGCCTGATGATCTGGTTAAAAACAGATTCCTGGGCCCTCACCCAGGCCCACTGAATCGGAACCACTCCCTAAGCCCTCCGAAGCTTAAGAATCAAGAACTAAGGCAGCAGCCTGCTGATTCGGGCTTGGGGGGATCAGAGCACATCAGAGAGACGTGCTAGGGCCACGGCTAGGGTTCTCAGAGTTAACAAACAAACAAACAAAAACAAGAGGCCTGGCTAATTTGAGTTTCAAACAGTAAATATTCTAGTATAAGTATGTCCCAGTACTACATGGGATATACTTATGCTAATTCTTATTTTCATGACAATAGTCATTGTTTTTATGCTAGCATTTAATTTTTAGTATGAGTATGTCTCGTGCAATATTCAGGATATACTTATGTGAAAACATGTTTCGTTTACCTGAAATGCAAACGTAAGTGGGCATCCTGTATTTCACCTGGCAACCCCGTGCACGGGCCCCCCGAGCAGCCTGGGGGCACTGGCAGTCTAAGCCCTTCTCCTGGGTGGGGGAGGGAGGAACGGCAGGGGAGGGACTCACTGCAGATGATGGAAGTATTGTTCTCAATGGTGTATTCATAGTGGTCCACATAGGGGTGGCAGCCCAGGTCGAAGAGCTTCTGGTAGCAGCAGTCATGGGCGTGGCAGCACCTAGGGGCAGGTAGAGGACAGCAGGCCCACATAGCCAAGCTTGGCCCATCTCCCACCGGCAGAGACCCCAGTCGTCTGTTTCAGTTCCTCGTGGATCAGACCTTCAGACTGAGGCCCAGAGAGGGGCAGTTACTCGTCTGAGGTCACATAGCCAGGGAGAGCCCAGCTTTCCCCCTTGGAGCCCTGGCCGCAGGAGGCAGGAGGCAGGAGGCGTCAGGCTGTCCGATGATGTGGTCAGGATGGGAAGGAGGGTTAGGACTAAGTTGGTGTCAAAGGAGCCTGAGCCTATGAGGAGGCCATGCCCGGCTGGGCACGATGGCCAGGGAGAGACAAAAGTCTGGAGGGTTGAGTGGGCATTGGTGGTGGGAGACAGGAAGCAAGTGTAGTGTGGCCATCCCCATCCCCTCTGGTGGAGGAAGGCAATTAGTTAACATGCATTTATTAAGCCCCCCGGGTTACCAGACTTAACGCTGGCTGCTTTGGGGGAGATAGGAGCAGAAAGTTAAGCCATGGCTTCAGTCTTCAGTCTGATGGAAGAAACGCAGCCCTCCATCAGGGCCTCTAGGGTGATGGGAGTGAGAGGGGTCACAGCCCTTGCTTGTATTGAGCATGAGCTGTGCGTCTGTTGCTCTCACGTGTGTGGGGGCAGGTCAAAGTTTCCTTCTTGGCGAGACTGGGAGTTCAAACGCCTCCAAGCCCAAGACTTGGAGATGCACAGTAGAAACCACCCAAGATAGTAGAGGAGGATATGGGTCAAGGTCAGGCTCTTGGTCACAAACTCATTGAACCAGCCTCATCCTTTGGGGAAAGGACCCTCTCCCATGTCTCAGAAATGGAGACCAGTCTGACCCTCACTGCCCCCCTCCCAGGCCTGACAGTGGCCCAGGCACTCCGGAACCTACCAGTCCACCTCATCCATGGGCAGCCCGTGCCCTCCTAGTCCACAGTAGCAGCCGTAGCCCACGAAGGACAAGATGGCACTCCTCCCCGTGATGGTTTCCACCATGGACTTCAGGTTAAGCAGGCTGCTGCGGGCCGTGGGCAGGACTGCAAGAGAACCAAGGGGGTGCTGTGAGCTCCCTACCTGGTGGGGGGCCCCCTCCTGTCTGACTGTCCCCCCCACACCCCAAGGCCAGGGAAAGGAGGAGAGAGGGTGGGCAGAGAGGGAGGAAGGAAGCAATGTATAAAAAGCCATGATGTCTGACGGCCCTTAGAAGGAAATAGCTATTAGTATTTACTGAGGGCTTCTCTGTGCCAGGTGCTGTCCTGAGCCCCTTCCAGGCATTAACTCATGGAGTGCTGTTGTTGCCCCCACTTTACAGATGAGAAGACTGAATCCCAGAGCTTACCCAAGTAACTTCCCCAAGAACATCATCAAAAAAGTGTTAGGGGTGGAATTTGCACCCAGGCAGTGAGGCCCCAAGTGACCGGTCCACCGTAAGGGGCTTCACAAATGCCACGTGCTCTTGTGAACACAGGGGTTTGATTCTGGGTCCTGGGCTTGGTCTGGCTCCTCTGCCCCCAGTAGGAACTCAGTGTCCCCAGCACGGTCCTGGGGCTCGGGCATCTCACGATGAATCCAGAGACAATGCGGTGGTCTGGTCATTCGGCGAAGACAGACACACACACACACACACACACACACACACACACCCTTTCCCTTTGGCCATGTCTCACCGGAAGCAATAGGTCAATGACCCCCTTCCCACACCAGCAAAATCAGCAGCCTCTGCACACCTGCCAGGTGGGTCTGCCCCAGTGACATACCCTCCTCTCCCCTCCTCCCTGCCTCTTCACCCCGGCCTGTGCTGACTCTACATCTGCTCCTGGCTCCCGGCTGAGTCACTCCGGAGCCTGGGGCTCCAGTCCGTACTGGGTGAGGCCAACCCGCACACGGGAGAGCCGCTCTAGCCCCACTTAATGGGCCTTGGGAATCCCGCTCCACCTGAGCCTTCCCGTTTATTGGCTTTGTGACTTTCATCATTACAGAAAATAAGGAGCAAATGAGAGAGGCAACAGGGAAGGAGGTGGGACAAATGACAGGCGACTCTAAGAGGATGATGGAGAGAGAGGCACATGTCTCAGGTGGGGTCTGAGGCAGGGAGAGGGAGGACCCTGTGTCCAGTGGACCCAAGCCCATCCCTGAGCTGCACAAGGGACGTGAGGGCCGTCGGTGGGAGTAGGACAAAGGGGACCTTAGGTGTGTCCCCCGACCCTTCCCCCACCCTGTGCTGGGTCCTGCGGCCAGAGGGAAATGTCAAGCAGCTTGGGAGTCAGATCTGGAATCAGACCTTGGGAGTCAAACGCAGACAGCCCTGGGTCCGCAAACAGGTCTCTCCACGAGGCCTGCGATGACCACGCGGGCAGGTTGCATAAGCTCCTTGACCTCAACTGTCAAACCGGGGACGGGGACGGGGACGGGGACGACGCTGCTCTCCTGCTGGGCACTGTGAGCAGAGGCTGTGAGGAGGGAGCACCCTCTGTGAGCTCTGGCCTCCCGCAGCCCAGCTCTGCAGGTGTTTCCCCTGGGGGACAGCTTCCCCCACCAGGGCCCTCTGACCAGCAGCTGCACGCAGGGTGGGATGTTACCACGCGAGCCCTCCACACTCACACACGGGGACACACACTCGCCCACAGAGGCCTCGCACGCCCGCACACCACACACCCGCCAGTGGAACCACACTCACGCGTGCGGCGCCCACGGGGAACCCAGGGAGCCGAGGCCACGTCCACACTCGCACTCCAAGCAGAAGAAAGCGAGTCGGGCAGACGCCTTAGCGGCCAGCAGTTCGGGCGGAACTCAGAAGCTTGCTGTCTCAACACTCACTTCAGCGGTCAGGTCAGCCAACCGTTGTCACCTCTGGCCACGTTTAACCCTTATTTTGTGCCCAGCGGTTCTTTCTTTGCCCCAGAGCAGGCTGCACTCTGGTGATATGCAACGGGCCGGATGAAGAGTCAGTGACACCTCTAGCCCAGCTTCCACCTCCCGGAGGCACCTGCCGCCAGAACACCTGGATGTGTGATGGGGTCACATCTGTGTCAGGAGCCTCAGCTGTCCCCGACCGGTGTTCCCCGGGAGCACCAGCCCTGGGAAAGGAGCCCCCAGACCTTCCTTGCCAACTTCTCGCACACTCACACAGACGGCCCTGGTACACACACACACACACACACACACACACGCACGTGCACCTGCAGTTAGTACACACTTACACATTTTTTGACGTGTGGAGGACACACAGACATCACTGTGCTGAGACACAACCCCCCCCCACACACAGATACATGTGTATATCCACACCCAAACCCATTAGCTCTTGTCTTAGGTACACATGTACACAAATACTCTTATTTACACAAACACCCAGGTTTTCCCGGGGGCGGCCAGACGCCCAGCAAACACTACCATTTTACGATGCTTGCTCAGCCCGGGGCCCTGCCGCCTGGGAGGCTCGTAAATGCCCACGGCCCTTGGTGTGTTTATAGTCGGCAAACAGCCCCAGGTCAGTGAGGGCCTGACAGGGGCCCGAGCTGGGAAGCAGGGGCCCAGAGAGAGCCAGTCAGTGGATGGAGAACCTAGGGGCCCAAGGTCACAGGAGCAAGTGGGGGAGGGGGGGAGAGAGAGGAGTCTCCCCAGAGCCTTTACTCACCGCTGCCGGCCAGGACGACCATGGTGAAGAATTTCTTCATACCCAAGCTGGACCTGAGAGAGGAGAACATCCAAGCCCTGAGCCCGTCCCTTCCAGGCTCCCACAGCTCCCTTCTGAGGCCCCGACAATGTCATCCCCCCGGGCCCCCGCTCCTGCTGCCACAGGTCTGGGATGAGCTCCTCCCGCCTGCTCCCCACCCCCTGAACGGACCGTCCCCTGGATGGCAGAGCCAGGAGGCACCGGGAGCCTCCTTCCCCCTTTTACCCCGAGCAGGCTTCTGAGACAGGAAGCTCACCGCCTCATGGGGTCGGGCCACTGTCACAGATCAGAACGAACCCCCCTTCCATAGGCACTCCAGGAAGTCACATGACCCAACCCGGTGGCTGGGTCTTGCACTTGGAGCCAAGAGACCTGGGTCCCCAGGTTCTAGTCCCGGCTCTTCTGCCAAAATGCCGTGTGACCTCAGGTAGATCCCATAGCCTCTCTGGGCCTCAAGTACCTCATGAGGATTGACTGGGTGATCTCTAAAGTCTTCTGGTGCTGAAAATGTACTGACATATCTCAGCCTTCACTCAGAGACTTAGAGCTCTTTTTTCTGGAGACACGGATTCTAGGAGCCAGTTCCCCCAGCCCATCCCTGCTCCTCTCTGTGGAGGATTCTATCCCAGGGTAGCAGGCACATACCTCGAGGTTCTCCAAGGAAAAGAGGCCCTGAGACTTGGGCCCCTCCACCTGGAGGGGTGCCTAACCAGCACCTTCTTCCTCAACACTTTGGGGTTGGCCTGTGCCCCATCCGCCATGTTCTGTGTTCTGGGGGTCCAGCAACATAGGGCTCGTAAGGTCCGTGATCGCTCTGAAGGCTCCGGGGAGCAGGCCCCAGTGTCACACTGCCACACGCACGCGGGCAGGGTAGCGCCAGGGCAATGCCCCTGGGCGGGAGGCAGGTGACACACGCCCTAGAAAAAGGAGGCTCCACCCCCTCCCTCCCACAGCTACCGCCCTGCCCACAGCCTCCCCGTCCAGTTCCCGCCCTCGGGCGCATGTGCAGGTGGGGGTTTCCACACCTGACCAAGAGCTGGCCCTTCCCTGTACATCTGAAAGGAAGTTCGCCCAAAGGTTTCTCTCTGTTCCCACCCAAAAGGATGTGAAACAAAACATTATTCAGTCACATTTGTAACTGAACAGCGCTGTGGGCTTGACTCAAGGGGGCATCGGAGAGGCGTGGGACCTCTACAGCGGAGTTTTGCAGTGGGGGACAGAGGCTGTGCTCAACGCCAGACACAACAAAGGAAAGGGGAGTTTGTAGCCAAGGAGCAGGACGGGGGTCCACAGATGGAAAATTACTATGTGGGGGCTGTGGTAAGAGGATTCTGGCTAAAGCCACCTAGCAGGACTCTGGCAGAAGGCAGGCCAGACATCATGGGGGAGGGGGGTGGCAGGGGCAGAGGAACCCCATCAGACATCAGGGGCGATCACACATGGAGGGTGACGGTTCCTGGCTGAGCTGGCTGAGCGAGGTTCTTGCAGAGAACAGGACAGCGCAGAGATAGACGAGGAGTCCGAAAGCCCACACCTCTTGAAAAAGAGCTCAAGTGAAGCCCGAGCAGGGTTTGGTCAAAGAGAAAGTCTTTGTCGGGAGCTCTCTGTGTGGATATGCCCAGGGCCTCCCAGAGCTGGAAGGACCATTGTCCAGAGTCTGCAGAGAACTCTCTACCCACATCTGCAAGCACGTCGGTGTCCACACCTGGCTAAGACTGGAGGAGGCGCCCAGCTCACATCTGAAAGGGCGAGCTCATCTGACCCTGGAGCAGGACCTCTCTGCCACAGCGCCACTGTGGTGTGCAGCCCGGCACCTCTCTGTGGCGGGGGTCGGGGTCCCCTCCCCACACTCCTCTCCACTAACCTTGCCTAGGTGGAACAACCAGAAATGTCTCCAGACATTTCTAGACGTAACCTTGGGGCGCGTAGCCGTCTCTGGTTGAAAGTCTGGTGGCCTGCGAGTCGCTGCCATGTTCCTCTTGTGGGGGTGGCATTGGAGGGGGGTGGAGATGGACAGGAGAGAAGCAGATTGGGGCTGAGGCCCCTGAGCCCCTGGAGGTTTGGGCAATTGTACCAATAGGGGGTCCCACCCCAGCACCCCTGCTTCTTGGCTCTGAGATCCCGGCTGGAGAGAGCCCTCGCCTGGCCTCGGAGTTCTCAGCTGTAGAATGGATACAACCAGGCTTCACGGAGCAAGGATCTTGCTAACAGATGACCCTGTTGAGTCATCTGGGCCCGTGGCAAGTGCCCAGTTAAAGATCTGACTGCTGCAGAGCAGAAGCCTGTTCTCTAGCCCTGAGGAGAAACAGGGAAGGGGAGAGAAGAGCACTCTTGGACATTAACCCCAAACAACACCCCACCTTCACATCTGCCCGGTGTCCCCAGACTTGCTGACAAGGGACAGAAGTAATGCCCTGAGGTTTCTCTTCCTACCCTGGGCCCATCCAACTTCCTCTTCCCGCTCTACCAAACCAAGTGCCCGTCATTCCGCCTTCTCCCAGCCTCCACCTTTCCTGTCCCAACTTCCTCTCTATGGAACCAGGGCCTCCTCTTTCCCAAGAAGTTACCCTACAACCACCCCACCCCATCCCTGCACAGGAGGCACGAAGGGACACTTGCTTCTCCATTCCTTTGTAGGTATCTGCTTTTGTCAATCTTGATACTTCACTCAGACTGGGAATCCCAGAGAAAAAAAAACCCTATAATTTTATCCCAAAACCTGGGGGTTCCCTGTGGAGTGGAGGCTGTATCCACCCCAGCAGACAGGGAGCTCCTTGAGGACCAAGAGAGAAAGGAGGATGAGGCTGGTCTCTGTCTTCACACGTCTGCACAAAGCATGGCTTCAGTTGTTGCTTTGATTTGTGCCAACACCTCTTAATGATATCACTCAGTCCAAAAGAGGAAGAACCAAAAAGTAAGGTATAGTCCACACACGGAAGATACAGCCTCCACCCTGCCAATCTATGCCAAGAGGCCACAGCCAGGGTGGGGGACCCCTGAGACCCCCTGAACTGCCTTTTTGCCATTTTCTCATCTCATGCCCCACCGGCTGTGCTGGTCAGGCTGTTCTCCAGAGACTAGAGAACGGGGGGGGGGGGGGGGGGGGGAGGAGACGGGCTCTTCCCTCCCCCACCTCCCCTCCAGCACAGGTTGTTCAACACGAGAAGTCAATAATAAACTGGCAGACCCAGTAATTCCACTTCTAAGCCTGTAAACCAAGATGCACACCTGAGTTGTTCTCAGCGACAGATGCGAAAGGTGCTGACTACGGCATTCTCTGCGATGCTCCCTCCACAATCAGAGGCCACATAAGTTAGGGGATGAGTTAAGCAAATTATTAAGCATCCATCCATAATCATGTCTTCAAAGATCTGATGATATAAAAAACAAAACCCCTGGACATTAAGGGTAATAGCAATTTTGTAAAATATGGCAGTGGGGGACAGGGGGAAGTAAGGAAATTGGTGTGCACATGTATAAAAATCATCCGGAAAAGTAAATAGCAAAACAGGAGTAATGGCTAATTTTAGACAGTAGGGTCACTGGTAGTTATATTTTCTTGCATTTTTTTTATTAAGATGAATGTAAGACAATATATTCAATAACCAAGATGGAACAGCCAATTTCCTTGAAAGTCACAAGCTCATACAACTGGAAATAGTCCTATATCTATTAAAGAAAGTGAGTATGTAGATTAAAAACATTTTCATAAATAAACTCCAGATTCCGATGACTTCACTGGTAAATTTGACCAAATACTTAAGGAAATGATACCAGTTGTATTAGACTGATAGAGCTACCATAGCAAACTACTATGGGCTGAGTGGCTTAAATTTCTGAGAAACAGAAATTTACCTTCTCATAGCTCTGGAGGTTGAAATCCAAAATCAAGGCATTGGGAGGACTGGTTTCTTTCTGAGGGTCTCTCTCCTTGACTTACAGATAGCCATCTTCTTTCTGGGCCCTCACAAGGTCTTTTCTCTCTACATGTACATCCCTCTGGTCTCTTTGTGTGTCCAAATTTCCTCTTCTTACAAAGATGCCAGTCCAGTTGGATTAGGGACCACCCTAATGATCTCATCTTAACTTAATCACCCCTTCAAAGTCGTATCTCCAAATACAGCCCCTTTCTAAGATACTGGGGGTTAGCTTCAACATATGAATGGGAGGACACAATTCAGCTCATAACACCAATTATTAATAAATTCTTCCAGAAAATTAGAGTGGAGGAAATGCTTCTACTTAACTCACCATTATTCTGATATCAGAACCAGATAAAGACATTACAAGAAAATAAAACTACAGATTAATATCCTTCATAAACATAGATGCAGAAACTCTTAACAAAATGTTACATAAGATTATAAACAACCGAGGCTCCCAAGAATGTGACGCAGTATTTCTTTACATTTATTTGAAAGAGATACTCTAAAATGTGTGAGATCCTCCAAATATTGAGGAAACTATGGGCAAGAAGATGGAGGTAACAGAAAAGGGTGTCTACAGCGGTCAATAACTGTTATGGGGACTCAGTAGCAACAATGAGAAAAAAATTTTTTTAAGTTTATTTATTTATTTTTGGAAGAGACAGAGAGAATGTGAGCAGGGGAAGGGCAGGGAGAGAGAGAGAGAGAGGGGGAGGGAGAATCCCAAACAGGCTCTGCAGTCAATGCATAGAGCCCAATGCAGGGCTTGAACTCACAAAACCATGAGATCATGACCTGAGCCAGAATTAAGAGTTGGATGCTCAACCTACTGAGCCACCCAGGTGCCTCAACAGTGAGAAATTTCTTGATGTAAAGGGAAGAATATAGCAGGAACAAAACTACACATTAATACCAGTTGTAATCAAGTTTAAACATGCTAATGAAAGGGCACCTGGGTGACTCAGTTGGCTCAGTAAGTTAAGCGGTTAAGCATCCAACTTCAGCTCAGGCCATGATCTCCCGGTTCATGGGTTCAAGCCCCGCGTCGGGCTCTGTGCTGACAGCTCAGAGCCTGGAGCCTGCTTCAGATTCTTTGTCTCCCTCTCTTTCTGCCCCACTCACACTCTGTCTCTCTCTCTCAAAAATGAATAAACATTAAAAAAAAATTTTAACATGCTAATGAAAAAGAAAAAAATGTTAGCTAAGAGCCTAACATTATAAAAAAGGAAAATATAGCATGAGCAAGTGGGGTTTATCCCAGAAATGAAATGTTGATTTTACATTAAAAATCAACATAGTAGACCATATTAACAGACTAAAGAAGAAAAACTATATGATCTTTTTTTTTCAATTTTTTAAAATGTTTTTTTATTTATTATTTTTGAAGGAGAGAGAGACAGAGCATGAGTCGGGGAGGAGCAGAGAGAGAAGGAGACACAGAATTTGAAGCAGGCTCCAGGCTCTATGCTGGCAGCACAGAGCCTGACACAGGGCTCGAACCCATGAACCTCAAGATCATGACCTGAGCCAAAGTCAGGCACTCAACCAACTGAGCCACCCGGGTGCCCCTATGATCTTCTTAATAAATGCAAAGAGGGGCGCCTGGGTGGCGCAGTCGGTTAAGCGTCCGACTTCAGCCAGGTCACGATCTCGCGGTCCGTGAGTTCGAGCCCCGCGTCAGGCTCTGGGCTGATGGCTCGGAGCCTGGAGCCTGTTTCCAATTCTGTGTCTCCCTCTCTCTCTGCCCCTCCCCCCTTCATGCTCTGTCTCTCTCTGTCCCAAAAATAAATAAAAAACGTTGAAAAAAGAAAAAAAAAATTAAATGCAAAGAAATTGCCCATTTGACAAAATCTGACATCCATTCCTGATTTAAAAAAAAAAAAAAGCTGTCAACAAACTGAAATAGAAGAGAAATTTGTTAACTTGAAAGAGAACATCTACAAAAACCTTGCAGCTAACATCATAGTTAATAGTGAATAACTGCTTTTCCCCCTAAGATTAGGAACAAAGCAAGGATATCTACTGTCACCACTTCTACTCAACCATGTACTGGTGATTTTAGCCAGGCAAGAAAACAAATAAAAGGCATTCATATTGGAAAGGAAGAAGTAAGATTGTCTCTACTGGCATAAACATCGTCATCCACGTAAAAAATACCATAGAATTTTCAAAAAGGTACTAAAACTAATAAATGAGTTCAGCAGATTACATAATAGAAGATGAAAATATAAGAAAATTAATTGTACTTCTATATATTAACAATGAATAACTGGAAATTAAAAAACATTTATGATAATATCCCCAAATATGAAATATTTAGGAATAATTTTGACAAAATATATGGAAGACATGTATACAGAAAATGGTAAAACAATGTTCAGGGAAATCAAGGAAGACCAAAGTAAATGCAGGGATATACCATGTTCATGAACCAGAGGATTGCATGTTATTAAAGATGTCGGTTCTCCCCAGTTGCTCTATAGAGTCAATACACTCCCAATTAAAATCCTATAGACTTTTCTTATAGAAATTGACATGCTATGGGGCACCTGGATAGCTCAGTCAGTTAAGCCTCTGACTTTGGCTCACATCATGATCTCACGTTGGTTTGAGCCCTGCATCAGGCTTTGTGCCAACAGCTCAGAGCCTGTAGCCTACTTCAGATACTGTGTCTTCTCTCTCTCTGCCCATCCCCCTCTCATACTCTATCTCAAAATAAATAAACATTTAAAAAAAATTTTTTTAAAAAGCAATTGGTAGGCTGATCCTAAAATCCATATGGAAATGAAAAAAAAACTAGAATATCAAATCAACTTCAAAAAGAAGAACAAATTTGCTGGACTTACATTATCTGATTTTAAGGCTTATAGCATTACTATAATCAAGACAGTGTGTAGTGGTATAAAGATAGACAAAGAGACCAATGGAACAAAACAGATGATCCAGAATTAGACCTACATATTTATGGAAATTTTATTTTGACAAAGATGAAAAGGTAATTCCATGGAGGAAGAATAGATTTTCAACAATGATGCTAGAACAATTGACTATCAATGAGAGAAAGAAAGAAGAAAGGAAGGAAGGAAAAGAGGGAGAGTGGGAGGAAGAGAGGGAGGGAGAAGTAAAGAGAAAGGAAAAAAAAAAAGACCTTCCATCCATACCTCTCATCATATACAAAAACTTATTGGAATGGATCATAGTCCAATGAGGTGCCAAAACAATTCAATAAGGAAACTCTTCTGCAGATGGTGCTGAGACAACTGGATATTCACATGCAAAAGAATGGAGTTGGGTCCTTTCCTCACACCATACACAGAAGTTAACTCCAAATGGATAGATCTAAAAAGAATGGTTAAAACTATAAAACTCCTTAGAAGAAAACATAGGATTAAACCTTTGTGACTTCGGGTTATGTGGTGTTGTTTTAGATATTACAGCAAAAGCACAAGTGAAAAAAAAAAAAAGATACACTGAACTTAATTAACATTTAAAACTTTTTCCTGCAAACCATACCACAAAGAAGTAAAAGGACAACCCAAAGAATGGGAGAAAATATGTGCACATCATATGTCTAATAAGGGACTTGTGTCCAGAATATATAAAGAACTCTTACAACTCAACAATAAAAAGATAACAGCCAAATTTGAAAATAGGCAAAGGATTTGAATAGACATTTCTCCAGGGAAGATTAATAAATGGCCAATTATCCCATGAAAAGATGCTCAACATCATTAGTCAGTAGGGAAATGCAAATAAAAACCAGAATGTGACACTATTTCATGTCCACTAAGATGGCTATAATTAAAAAGACAAAGGGGCACCTGGGTGGCTCAGTTCTGCTCTTGATTTCAGCTCAGGTCGTGATCTCACAGGTTCATGGACGGAGCCCTTAGAGCAGGGAGCCTGCTTGGGATTCTCTCTCTCCCTCCCTTTCTCTCTGCTCCTCCCCCACTCACTCATTCACTCTCACTCGCTCTCAAAATAAATAGACAAACTTAAAAAAAAAGACAAATAAAATGCATTGTTGAGGGTGTAGAGAAATTGGAACCCACATACATTGCTTGTGGGAATGTGAAACCGTGCAGCCACTTTGGGAAATTCTTTGGTAGTTCCTCAGAGTACTAAACATGGAGTTCCCACGTGACCAAGCAGTCCCATTCCTTGGTATATACCCAGGAGAGATGACAACATACGCCCACACACACAAATTGCACACAGATGTTCACAGCAGCATTATCTGTAATAACCAAAAAGTAGGAAAAAAACCCCAAATGTCCATCGGCTGATGAACAGACACGTAAAATGTGGCATGTCTATATTATGGAATATTATTCAGCAATTAAAAGGAGTAAAATATTGATCCATGTTATAACATGGATGAACCTTGAAAACATTATGTGAAATTAAAGAAGCCAGTTACAAAAGGCCACATATGATATGATTCCAGTTACATGAAATGCCCAGAATAGGCCAATCTATAGAGACAGAAAGTAGATTAGTGTCTGCCTAGGGCTGGGGGGAGGGAGTGTGTGACAGGGTGGGTTGGGGAGTGACTGCAAAGGAGTAGAATTTCTTTGGAGGGTGTGGAAAATTAGGTAGCAGTGATGGCTGCATAACTGTGAATATACACACACAAAAAAAACCCCACATTGAATTATACACTTGAAATAAATGAATGGTATGGTATGCAAATTATATTTCAATAAAGCTATTTTTTTTAGTGAATCATATTATTCAGCTTTTAAAAAGGGAAGGAAATTCTGATACATGCCATCTGAATAAACCTTGAGGACATGATGTTAGGTAAAATGAGGCAGTCCTAAAAACGACAAATACTGTATGATTCTACTTATACGGGGTACCTAGAGTAGTCAGATTCATAGAGACAGAGAGCAGGATGTTAGAGGCCAGGGACTGGGAAGAGGAAAGGACAGGGAGTTCAAAAATGGTATGAGGATAGTAAATGTCAGTTTTGTATATTTTACCAAAATTTAAAAAATAAATATTAAAAAAAATGCATCATAGACCTAGTTGTAAAACTTAAGCTTCTAAAATTGTTAGAAGAACATACAGGAGAAAATCTTTGTGTCAGATAAGTCAGAGTTCTTTGTACAGCACAAAAAAAAGCACAATAGATAGGAGAAAAACACAATAAATTGAACTTCATGAAAATTAAATTTCTGCTTTTTTTTTTTAAATTTTTTAACGTTTATTTATTTTTGAGACAGAGAGAGACAGAGCATGAACGGGGGAGGGTCAGAGAGAGGGAGACACAGAATCTGAAACAGGCTCCAGGCTCTGAGCTGTCAGCACAGAGCCCGACGAGGGGCTCGAACTCACGGACCGTGAAATCATGACCTGAGCCGAAGTCGGCCGCTTAACCGACTGAGCCACCCAGGCGCCCCTAAATTTCTGCTTTTTAAAAGAGTCCGTTAAGATAATGCAAAGACAAATCACAGACCAGAAGTAAATATTTGCAAATATCTGATAAGGGACTTGTATCCAAAATATGTAAAGAGCTCTCAAAACTCAATAATACAATTTTTTTTTAACAAGTAGAAGATTTGTACAGACTTCACCAAGGAAGATATTGGTTGACAAATTAGCATATTGAAAAGGTGCTCAGTGGGGGGCCTGGGTGGCTCAGTCGGTTGAGCCTCTGACTTTGGCTCAGGTCATGATCTCATGCTTAGTGAGTTCAAGCCCCATATGGGCTCTGTGCTAACAGCTTGGAGCCTGGAGCCTGCTTCCGATTCAGTGTGTGTGTGTCTCTTTCTCTCTGCCTCTACCCGGCTCATACTTTGTGTTTCTCTGTCTCTTTCAAAAATATAGAAACATTAAGAAAAATTTTTTAAAAACTCGCTGAACTTGAAACATTTTATTAGTACATTTTGTTTTATGTAAATCGTACCTCGGTAAAGTTGATTTGAAGAGAAACAAAAGACGTTTATGAGAAAAACATATTGCTTCTACTTTTAGAACAAAAATGTTTATATATACATATCTGTAATGATTGGTTTGCCAAATCATTCCTAATCATTAAGCAGTTGACTGTGGAGTGAGGTGTCGAAGGGCATTGTTCCCATTTTATGGAGGTGGAAACGGAGGCCGGGAGCTGCATGCAAAGCCTTGTGTCTCAGCCTGGTGAGTCACGGAAGGCCCGTCTACAGACAGCGTCCCCCAGGACCAGGCCAGTCCCTCACATCGGATCCCTGTACTGCAAGCATGGTGTGTGTGAACACTGGGGGAGGCAAGCAGAAGAAAGAGGGCAGCTGCTCACCTCCTCCAGGGAGCCTGCCTGTGCACCTATTATTTTCTCTGGGCTCTCTCTCTCTCTCTCTCTCTTTTTTAAATTTATTTATTTATTTTGAGAGAGAGAGAGAAAGTGCGAGTCAGAGAGGGGCAAAGAGAGAGAATTCTAGAGAATTCCAAGCAGGCTCCGCACAGAGCCTGACCCAGGGCTTGAACCCACGAGCTGTGAGATCGTGACCCGAGCGGAAGTCAGATGCTTAACCGACTGAGCCACCCAGGTGGCCCTCTCTGGGCCCTCCTAACACCTGTGTTATTTTGCTCAGGCTGCCGTAGCAAAGTACCACAGGTTGGGTGGCTCTCCTCTGCTCCCCCATGTGACCACCACGGCTGTTCGTGGAGGCCTCAGCACCCCAAAGCTGCAGGCTCTCGGTTGCCCTGAGGGGCCGCCCTGCCTTCCAGCCTCAGGGCCACACTGTGCCCTGTGCAGAGCAGGGGCCATGCCTCCAGCCCCAAACTGTATCGTGTTTCTCCCCTGTGTCCCCTGTGCCCTGCCTGGGGACCATAACCTATGCCTGGGGCTTCCACATGGTCCTCTCCACGGGGCTTTGGCAAAATCCACCCTACATATATCTTGGTGTCCACGGTCATCTCCCTGTTCCAACTCTTCAGGAGGATCAGCCCACCTCCCTGCAAATCAACTCATGCAGATTCATGCGAGGCCCCCACGCCCACCCGCCAGATGGGGGCCGCCCGCCAGGGGTTCTACACAGCCTGGGTTCCAACCAGCTCAAAAGTGGCTGGTTGCTCTAGGCACATCATAAGTCCCTAGCGGGGACCTGCCTCACTCCTTCCTGTCTGCACACTACACAGTGCGCTGGGCCTGCTGGTGGCTGGCACATAGTAGGTGCTCAGCAAATGCCTGTTGTGTGGAATCATTTGCTGGCTTCCTGTGGGATTTCTTGGAAGTGTGGCATTTGCCTCCCATAAGCTAATGTTAATAACAACACTAACTACCACTATTGAGTGCTTAGAGTGTGCGAGCCAAGCACTGCATATATGCCCCGTGTCTGGGAATCCTCACTAAAACCCCGATGAGGGGCATTCTCATTTTCCTCATTCTCATTAACAGATGAGGAAGCAGACGGGATGTCCGGATCCACAGCAGGCCTGACTGACCCCGGTTCTTTCTGAACACCCAGACTCTGCCGCCTCCCAGCCTGATTGTGGCCCTTGAGGAAGTCAGCAGGTGCTGGGCCCAGTCTGAGAATGGAGGAACCTTCCAGCAATGACCACCACAAAGCTTCCTGGCTGTGGGGATTTTGAGTGATTCTGAAAGTACATTCTGCGGCCACTAGTCCAAGTGTAGGTCACTCTGAATGAACTGAGAGGCCAAAGTGGAAATCCCCCTCCCGTGTGTCACCAACTCTACATCATTTAGAGACAAGAGACTCTGGGCCTGAGTCTTGTGGGGAGGTCAGTTTGCCTAGCCCCTCGCTTTGGTCAGAAGTTTAGACTCTTTCCTCCTGGGAGGAGGGGGCACTTGGTGCCATACATTTACTGATCACCAACTGTGTGCCTGTGACCCCCATCATTCCATTTGTACTCATGACAGCAAGCCGGCAGGGGATGCGTCATTGGCCCCATTTTTCAGATTTGAAACCTGAGGCTCAGAGAGGTAAAGTAGTGGAATCAAGGTAATGCCATTGCTGAGACAGAATTTGAAGCCACGTCTGGCTGATACAAAACTGGGGTTTTCTTTCTACTGCACAACCTCAGCCCATAATCTGGACGATACCTGATAATCTAGAAGATATTGGATAATCTAGAAGAATATCAGATAATCCAGAAGATAGCTGATACTCTAGAAGATACCTGATGATCTGGAAGATATCAAACAATCTAGAAGAATATTGGATAATCTAGAAGGTAGCTGATAATATAGGAGGTAGCTGATAATCTAGAAGGTATCTGATAATCTAAAGATACCTGATAATCTAGAGGACACTTGATAATCCAGAATATCAGATAATCTAGAAGAATACTGGATAATCTAGAAGATACCGGATTATCTAAAAGATACCTGATGTACTCCCTGCTGAAGTTTGAGGCCATTTAATTTTATCACCATCATCATCATCATCATCTCTCAAATATATTGAAGCATAACATATATACAGGGAAATACACACATCGAAAGTGGATTGCTGTTGAATGAATGTTCACAATGTGAACATACCAATATAACCCACACCCAGCCAAAAGAACAGCATAAGCACGACCCTCAGCCCTCTTGGGAATGGCTCCCAGTCTCCACGCCCCTCAGTCCTGGCTGGTGAAAGTGGTCACTCTCCCATGAAGGAAGCTCGGTCTCTCCCTCCCTTCTCACCCCCTGCCTGCGCAGAGTATCAGAGCCTCTGGGGAAGCCACCTTTGCTACTTCAGCCTCTGCCTGCAAACCTTCGGGGACTCTGAGCTTCCTAATATCCTGTGCAGGTCCCCATGCGTGGGATCCAGGCCACAGGACCGTCCCAGTGAATGGGGCTTTGCAGGGAGGGACGGGTAGGGGAGGACTCTATCACTGGCTGGAAGGACACGCTCTACCCCACGGGGGTACCTCTTAGGAGATGGGGGTCCACTTTCTTCTCTTCTGCAGGGAGGTTGAGGCATCAGGTTTCCAGGCTCTGCTAGCTCTCCTCATTTCCACCTTCATCTGTATTCGGAGGGCAAGAAAGTATGGCCGAGCCCCTCGGCGCAATGACTCATCTGTACCATGGGGGTCAGGGCAGGACCTGCCTTACGTTACCATGTGTGAACCACTTAGAGCAGTGCGCAGCACAGAGTAAACGTGGCTCTGGCAGATCCGTGTTCAAACCCAAATTCTACCGCGTACCTGCTGTGCGACCCTGGGCAAGTTTCTATCCTCTCTGAGCCCCCACTTTCTGCACCTGTAAAATGGGAGTAGCAGGGCGGCACCTGGGTGGCTCAGTCGGTTAAGCGTCTGACTCTTGATTTTGGCTCAGGTCCTGATCTCGTGGTTTATGGGATTGAGACCCGAGCTGGGCTCTGCGCTGGCAGTAAGGAGCCTGCTTGGGATTCTCTGTCTCTCCCTCCCTCTCTCTCTCTCTCTCTCTCTGTCCCTCCCTGCCTCAAAATAAACATTTTAAAAAATAAATAAAATGGAAATAAAAGTATCTTCTTCATAGTGTGGCTGTGAAAATTAAGGGAGACAACAACCCAGTGTCTAGGTTGGTACAGGCTTAGCCAGGGGTAACTATTCCTAACAGAAACTGCCCTCCAGCATCTAAGCCCCTCGTGCTCCTTTGCACCCTCCACCTGGAGACCTCGATGGATTGTGGCCTAACATCAAATGTTTTTCTTGCCATTTCCAGGCAAGTAAAAAAGCACACAGGCTCGCTGACGAGTCCCAAAGAGTGACCAGGCCTAACGGGAACTCATATGTGCTGCTGGAAGCAGAGACCAGAGAGGTTCTAAATTCCTACAGACCTCACAGAGTGGAAGAGGCTTGAAACCTTTCTCTGTTCCAACCCAGCAATTTCACCTCTGGACATCTATTTTCAAGAAACCGCTCTTTAAACATAGACGAGGCTTTATCATCCCAGTGTTATCTATAATAATGAGCAGGAATGACCCAGAAGTCACCATCAGCAAAAAAGCAATCGATAGAAACAGCCCCAGAAATGACCCAAGTGATAGAATTAGTAGAGAAAGCCATTAAAACACGATAACTATATTGTGTGTTTAAGATAGAAGAAAGCTTGGGGCGTCTGGGTGGCTCAGTCGGTTAAGCATCCGGCTTCAGCTCAGGTCATGATCCCATGGTCTGTGAGTTTGAGCCCCGCGTCGGGGTCTGTGCTGACAGCTCAGAGCCTGGAGCCTGCTATGGATTCTGTGTCTCCCTCTCTCTCTGCTCCTCCCTGCTCATGCTCTGTCTCTCTCTGTCTCAAAAATAAATAAAAACATTAAAAAAAAAAGATAGAAGAAAGCTTGAGCAGGGTGAAGAGAAACATAGGAGATATTTTTTTAAAAACCAAAATTTCTAGAGAAAGAAAAAACCACTCCTATGGAAGGAACAGTAGATAGGACTACAGCAGGTTTGCCAATACAGATGGAAAGTCTAGATATTTTCTTGTCCTCCTAAGCAGGGATCATGCCAGTGAAGACGATGATGGTGGGAATAACCATACCTACCGTCTGTTAATCTCTGGCTACAGACCAAGTCCTGTTCGCCCGCCATGTTGTTTAAAAATCCCCGCAACAGGCCTACGAAGTGGGGACTGTCATCGCCCCATTTACACATGAGGAAGTTGAAGACACGATGTTGAGCAACTTGCTCTAAGCGAAGAAGCAGCGGGAACACCAGGGAGGCCAGCCTTAGCCCGGGAGGTCTGGGTATGGACACCACCTCCCACCCTCTCCTCCTCCACGGAATGCAACACGGCCCTCACTGGGGTCGCTGTGGTGGCTTTCTTTCCATGGGTGGGACTTGGTACAGTGTGCTGAATGCATGCAGCCTCTAAACCCCACAACAGTCAGAGGGGGGAGGGACTCTCATCCCCATATTGTCCTTATCTGCAAATGAGGAAAGCAAGGCCCATGGAAGGGGAGTGATTGGCCCAGGGTCCCACAGCTAGTAAGAGAAGGGGCCAGAGTTTGAAGCAGGTCCTCTGGCCCCACACGTAGCCTTTCAGGTGTGCCCTGGGGCCTCAGGAGGCGTCTGGGACAGCCGGTTCTGAGGCCTTTTCATGGCATCAATAGTGTCTCTTCTCTCCTGTTAGGGAAAAAACCTTCTGGAATCAACAAAGGGCCTGTGGTCCTGGCTACTTTTGCTCCTGCCCAAATGATAACCAGATCAGGGGAAGCTGGGGCTCAGGGAGGTACCCACATGCCCCATCAGGAGCCCAGATCTGGAAGCCTGTACAGTGAGATCCCACATTGGGAAGAGCGTAAGGGAATGACCATTGCAACATGCACGAGGGAGGCATGTCAATGAATATGCCAGAGACGTACATAGCTTGCTTGCTGGCTAATTATTTTGCGTACAGACTGTTTTCTCCCAGACGAGGTGGTCAGTTGGTGACTGAGTCAAGGAACAAAGGAAAAAGTAGAGTTGAGAGAAAGAACTCTCAGCAGTGACTCTTGCTGGCACACTTTTTTGGGTGAACTGGTAGCAAAGAAGTCCATCTGTGCTCTGTGTCCTCAGACAGCCACCCAAGGGGCATGGGAGAAGACCAATTTTTGCCACCATTGGACCCTCCCTTAAATCTTGAAAGGTTACCAGTGGAGCGTTTGTGGGAGATCGTCTCTATAATGCCTGTGTGTCCTGTCACCAAAACCTCCACCCTACTTAGGCTGGGTCCACACCATCTGCCTCAGTAGGATACTCATACACCAACTGGGGCAGACGTGCACAGTGAGTTGTCAACACACATCAGTTGCCTTCAAATCGTGCATGTGCTTTGGCTCTAGAGTTCACTTAAGGAATAGGTCGTACAGAAAGAATTCTGAACACAAACTGAGATTTAGCGTCAAGGATTTCTTTCACTGTACCACTACTGTATGGACTAGAACAATAAAAAATTTATTGGAAGCAACCTATATGCCCATCAAAAGGGGATTCGTTAAGTAAGCAGCATAGATGTATAAAAGAATGCGAAGTCGCCTTGCAAACTGTTACTGCAGAAAAATACTTAATGACATAGAAATATGTTCAACGTATAGGGATAAGTGAAAAGACAGACTACAAAGCATTACTTGTAACATTTTTCTAATTTGGTCAGTGAAAAGTGTGGAGAAGTGCATACAGCAATAGAACCAGAAGAGGATACGCCAGAATGTTAAGGGTGGAAACAACCCAAGTCCCTCTCTGTGGATGAACAGATAAGGAAGATGTGGTGTATATGTTAAAATGGAATATTATTTAGCCACGAACAGGACATGCCTCTATTTGTGACAACACAGATGGACATTATGCTAAGTGAGAGAAGTCAAAGACAAATACTGTATAATCTCACTTATATGGGGAGTTTAAAAAAGCCAAACTCATAAAAACAGTAAAATGGTAGTCACCAGGGGACAGAGAAGAGTGGAAATAGGACAGATATTGTTTACAGGTCCTGGGGATTTAATGCACAGCCTAGCGAATACAGACAACAATATTGCATTGTAAGTATCAAACTTGCTAAGACATTAGACCTTCATTCCAGCCACTAAAAAGAAATCACAATTGTGTGATGTGCTCGATAGAGGTACTAATTGTGGCCACACTGGCAGTCATGGTATAATATATAAGTGTATCAACTCAACATGTTGCACACCTTCAATTTACACAATGATTTACGTCAAATGTATTTCAATCAAAAAAAGTGAATGGTGCTTAATGGATTCATAAATGATTTAAAAATTTTTTATTGTCTTTGATTTTCAAACCTCCTACACTGAATGTGTTCCTTTTGCAACCCAGATTTAAAAAAAAAAAAAAAACAGATCTTAAAAATAAAAATAATATTCCCCATGGCCAGAAAGAGGAAACAGAAAGAGCATACACCAGAGCCAGAGCTGGGAGGGCCGCGGGTGGGCTCGGCTGGGGGGCGGGGGCAGGTACCCTGATTTAAGAGGCTGCCTGCATGGAAGGGGACTTCCAGTAGCTGCTTCCACTGCTCTGTGCGGGGACCATGAAACTTGCCCTGCTGTGCACGCTGCTGGTGTTTGCTGGTGAGTAGGGCAGGACCCACAGCTGGGAAGGGAAGGTGGGGTATGACTAGGTGATATCTCTTTCCTAGACTGGTCCTCTGCTCTGATCCCCACTGCCCTGGTCCCCCCCCACAGTCCCCAACCCTTCCATCCCTGCCAGGAGCCAGCAGCAGCGGCTGGTCCCCTAGAATGCTGGCTTCGGCCAGGGAGCTCTGGGCTATCACGCTGTGCAGCGTGACTCTGGTCTGCTGTGAGGACAAGCAGCTGGGGACTCAGACACTGGGGCCAGGTGAGCAGACACCTGGGGCCCTTTGGACACAAATTATAGAAAGGGATCTCCCCAGGCCACCCTGCTTCCCTCTGTCTCTTTGACCAGATAATAGCAATGTTTCGCTTACGCACAGCACTCTGTGCCTGTCTTTCACGTTCATCGTCTCCCTTGAACCTGGGAAGAGGGCTCTGTTGACTGTGGTGGCAGATGGGGGGAGGTTTCCATTCGATCTTCAGCAGAGCAAATGTAAAAATGTGGCTGCCAGCAAATTGGGTGTATTTGTTTCTCGAACCATCTCAACGTATGTAGCGTTGGAGAGGATTTGTGCTTTAAAATGTGGATTTCTGTTATCCTGGGACTCCCAAAGTTTTTAGAGGAACACATCTCCAGGGTTACAGCGAAAACCGTTAGGAAAATTGCAATCAAGCTACAGAAACTCATCTGTCCGACATAAAGAAACAATGCACTGTAGAGGCAAAATGTACAGATGAACCCGCATTCAACTGTTGGCCCACTGTCTCCTGGCAGTCTGACCTTGGCCACGTCGCCTTACCTCTCTATGTCCTCACCTGCAAAATGGACATAATGGCACCCTCTTTGTAAGGTTGTTGGGTCTCTAATGAGAAAATGTATCCAAAATGTTTAGCAGGTGTAAGTAACAGCAAGCAAGCAACAGCTTAACACGCAGAGCGTGCATGATGAGGCGTTAGCCATGCTCACTCCTGGGGGAAAAGGGGCCAGCCCTCTTGGTGGCAGCTAAGGATAGAAAGAGCTACCAGGACAGGAATTCCTGACAAGCTAAGCCAGTTCGCCAAAGATCTCGTAACCGCAAATTGGGTCCCGCCATGTCTCCGGGCTGGGCCCGCCTCACTTACAGAAGCAATGAGACTACCATCCAAAAGCTTTCTGAATCAAAGCTAAATGTACTGCTGGCCTGGCATGGGAGAAATGCACCATTCCGGCGTGAGTTTATTTGTTTATTCCTAAGCTGATGTGGAAAGGGCCAGGCTTAGGGCAGAAAGAGGGATGAGGGACACCAGAAAGGCAAGATTCTGAAGCCAGGTCCCTGCTGGCCCACAAGGTGGGTGGCCACTCACCTTGCAACGGTTTGCCTCCAGGTTCCTTAGCACGGCATCCGGGATTCCAGTGGGCCCGAGATCAGTCATTGGCTCCGCCAAAGCTTAACGCGGTTTCTCTTAAACATTTGTACAGCCAGAGCCACCATGTCAGACAGGAGTGGCAACGTGGATTCCTGCGCATTGAGGGACACGCTGGGGACACAGCAGGTCTGCATAGACCAGATACCCACCAGTCACTTTGGCTGCAACCCAAGGCAGCTGGTTTGGGATCTCGCCCTTGGCCCACTGCGCCAGCCCCTCCCAAACCCCCTCTTCCCACCTCTACCTCCCCCAACTTAGGGTTTGCCCCCCCACTTTATTATTTACTTCATTTGCACGCACAGCTTTCATTATAGCACCATTTAGCAGGGAATGGAGGGGAGGTCCATAATGAGGTCGTTCGAAGGGGTGCACTGGGCCCGGTCCCCCTGAGACCCGGCCCCATCTGTCTTCTTGAATTGTCTCTCGAGGTTGCACACATGTATACCTCAGTCTCCTTAGCTCGTCTGTTCCCCCCCCTCCCCAGGCTCTCCCCTGAATCCTTCGACTTAATGTATTTTATTCCTCCTGTCTCAACATAATGCATTTGTCTCCCCCAGTAAAATAAAATCCCCTTGCGGTCAATTCTAACCAGCAGCAATTAGAACTAAAATGAAAAATATCCGTGAAAATCATTAATCTCTAAATCATATTGCCTTCCCAGGTGAGCCTTGAGAGGGCGTTAGTGTGCGGCTTTCTGGAAGGGACGTGCGGGGCAGGGGCGGGTGCGGAGAGGAGGGTGTCTTCCTGTTACAGAATGGGGAACTCAGTGACTGGAACCAAACTGCCCTGGGTTTCAGTGCTGGCTCCTCCATGTACCGGCCACTGTGACCTGGGCAAGGTACTAAGCCTCAATCTGCTCATCTGTAAAATGGGCATTAAAGGTAGTTCTCATTGTACCAACGCCACTTTCTCAGTTCCTGTAAATCCACCATTATTATGTAAGCTGATAATAACATCAGAGGAAACTGGGTGCTGGGTGAGGCGTGTATAAGAACACTCTGTAGCTCTTTGCAACTTTTCTGTGCATCTAGAATATACCAAAATTATTTATTGAAAAAAAACAGTATTTATCTCATGGGTTGAACAGAGTCAATAAATTACTACATGAAAAGACCCATAATAAGCCCTCGTTATCACTATATTTTATATATATGTATATATATATATATTTTTTTTTAAGTTTATTTGTTTATTTTGAGAGAGAGAGAGCACGAGCAGGGGAGGGGCAGAGAGAGGGGGAGAGAGAATCCCAAGCAGGCTTTGCCCTGTCGGCACAGAGCCCAACTCGGGGCTCAAACCCACAAACTGCGAGATCATGACCTAAGCCGAAACCGAGATTCGGACGCTAAACCGACTGAGCCACCCAGGCACCCCACCATCACCATATTTTTAATAAACCTAGTGGTTGTTGTCATTTTCTTTTTTCTTTTTCTTATTTTCTTTATTTTTTTTTTAAGTTTCATTTATTTTTGAGACAGGGAGAGACAGAGCACGAACAGGGGAGGGTCAGAGAGAGGGAGACACAGAATCTGAAACAGGCTCCAGGCTCTGAGCCGTCAGCACAGAGCCCGACGGGGGGCTCGAACTCACAGACCGCGAGATCATGACCTGAGTTGAAGTCGGCCGCTTAACCGACTGAGCCGCCCAGGCGCCCCTGTCATTTTCTCATCCAATGTCACTGGTTCGGTCCAGCAGGGCAGAAGGGCCAGGCGTGTGTCCCACCGGCTTCCTCTGACGTTCATATCCTCTCCTTGTTACCGGGCTCTTTGGCAGGTGTGATTCCAACCCAGGGCGGGATCTTGAACCTGAACAAGATGATCAAACAAGTGACCAGAAAAACACCCATCTTCTCCTATTGGCCCTATGGCTGCCACTGCGGACCTGGTGGCAAAGGCCAACCCAAAGATGCCTCGGACTGGTAATCCCTTCCCAGACAGGACTGCGGGTGGCAATCCTGTCCTGCCCCCACCCCGGGACTCTCCCCTTTCCTGCTCCCTCACGCATTCATTCTGCAACTTCGTTTTATGCCATGCTCTGGGAGCCCTGCTGAGGCCGGGTACGGCTCCAGCCTTCCTGGACCTTGCCGTCTAGCTGGTTCTGCAGAGTCTCTGAAGGCCCCCCTTGTACTTCCAAGCCCTGATCTAGTGATAACACCCACGCACACTCCCTGCTGGTTTGGTTTTTTTTTTTTTTTTTTAAATGCCTACCTCTTTTTGCCATTATCTCCTTCAAGCTTCACTACAACCCCAGGAATCAACTAGGAGAGACCAGAGCCATCCAGGCCGGGCGTCACTTCCCTGACCCACCACTTACAGGCTGTGTGACCTTGGGCATGTGGCTTGACCTCCCTGAGTCTGATTCCTCATCTGTGAAATGGGCATTGTACCAGTGCCTCTGTCGTAGGGTGGTGGCGGAGATTAAGAGAATATTCATGGATAAAACAAATGCCTGGTGCCTAGAAAGCACCCACTAAGTGTCAGCTTGTGTGGTCATAAAGACTGGAGCCCTGCAGGCCTTGACTCTTCCTGGGTGGGCACTCGGTTTCTACTCTTGGGGCAGCTGTGTTCCCTGCCTGTCCTGTTCCCTGTCCTCTCCCTCCAGGTGCTGTCAGAACCATGACTGTTGCTACGCTCACCTGAGGCAGCACCGATGCCGTATCCACACAGACAACTATGACTACACCTTTTCCCAGGGGGACATCCAGTGCTGTGAGTGCCCGGGGCCTCGGGGCTGGAGTCAGAGGCTGAGGAAGGGAGTTCTGGCACTTAACTGCCTTCGTGTGCTGTGTGACAAGGCACAAGTTGCTCGCCCTCTCTGTTTTTCTCATGTGTCCAGTGATAGTAGCTGGGCTGTGGGGGAACGGGGGTGGGAGTATGGAGAGGTCCAATGAGGGCTTTGACCCCTTTAGGATTTGGAAGGCTGGCAGGTCTCAGCTGGGATCCCAGAGCCGCTATCAACCAGCTGTGTGACCTTGAACACATTGCGTGACCTCTCTGAACGTCAGTATTCGCCTCTGTAAACTCCGGATAACAGTGTGCTACCCCCTAAACTTAACTCAAGAACTAAAATGACAGCAGACAGAATGAGCCTCGCACATGCCTGCTGCCCAGCGCGTGCGCGATAAATCACGCGGACTACTGATGTCATTGTTACAACTGACGTCGTTATCGCGAGTTGACAGAGCAACCCGGCCAGGAGCTGCGCCACCCTGATGATCTCCATTTACACACAAGGAAAGTGAGACCAGAGCGAAGAGGTGCTGGCCCAGGGTCACCCTGCTGCAGGTGACAGAGCCTGGGCTAGACTTCAGGTCCCCCCACCCCCACCCCTGGGTCCACGCCTGGAGGGAGGCGGCCGCTCTGAGCTGGGAATCACGTGGGCTCATCACACCAGAGTCCCCGCTCATTAAAGTCTTAATAATAACAACAACAATCATAGCCAACATTTATTGAGCACCTACTGTGTCCTGAGTGCTCTGCCTTCTCTAATACTCCCAGCAGCCCCAAGGCAGCTCCTACCCTCACCCCCATGCACAGATAATGACACTGGTTCGCCAAGGTCCCTTTGGCCTCTGTCTCGGCGAGTACAGTTCCATCGGCCTGGGACACGCCCCACCCCCCCACTCTCCGCCACCTTCCACCCTGGCTTTCCCCAGGGATCAGACCCTTCCAATCTCAGTTCAAATGGCTCCTGACACTGAGTCCGATCCCCCTACTTTGCCATCTTGGAGCCCCTGCAGCATTTCTTACTTCCGAGAGGAACAGTATGTATTATTCCTTTCTGTGGTCCTCTAATACCTGCTGCTGCCCCCTCCCCCAGGAATGTGAACCCCTTGTGTCCATTCTGGTCAGTCCTGTCCCTCCAGGGCCCTGCCACCGGCTGGGCGCTCAATCGCTTATGAAAGGGATGAATGAATAACTAATGGAGTGACGGAGCTCAGGGAGGTCACGGTTTGTGCCCAAGGTCACGCGCCTAGGAAGCGGCTGGGAATGGGACACTAAAGCTGAGCGACCCCTGCGCGGCCTCCAGAAACTCCCCGCAGGGACCCTAGACCCACGCCCGCCTCTGCCTCGGGAAGGGACAGACACTGAGCTCCCGTCTCCTCCACCCCACAGCCGACAAGGGCAGCTGGTGTGAGCAGCAGCTGTGTGCCTGCGACAAGGAGGTTGCTTTCTGCCTGAAGCGGAACCTGGAGACTTACAAGAGACACCTGCGTCACTACTGGCGGCCCCACTGCAGAGGCCAGACCCCTACGTGCTAGGAGGAGCCCTCCCGGCCGTCCCTCGCCCCCTGCCCCGTTCCTCAGCATCTTGAGCGCTGCAAGTCCCGTGGGACTGCTGACATCCCTCAGTATCTAACGCCCTGCACCAGGCTGGGAGGGTCTCAACCTAGCCCCACCCACCACCTTGCTCCTGGACCCTCGAAACCTTCCCGACCAAGTTGGCAGCTGTCTCTTCCAAGGATGGATTAAGATCGGAGGAAAAGCCGCGTCCAGGAGGCGCCTGGGGGATGGTGTTGGGGCCGAAGCGGCGGGTGTCAGGGGTGGGGGTTTGGGGACCGTGGTGTGGCAGGTTCCCTCTGCCATTGCCACCCACCGGGCCTCCTGTCTGAGTCCTACCCGCTCTGACACACTGTCCGAGCTGCAGCCGGGTGGCCTAAAGGGTAGTGTTGATCCTTCTGTCCACATGGCTCTACGTCTTAAAACGCCAGAGCCCTCCACCACCCCGGGAGAGGGCCTGTCGAGGAGTTTGGGACCTGTGCTCTCTGGCATACGTCACCCTCCCCAACTAGGCTGGGAGGTCCTCGTGGGCAGGACGCATGACTATCTTGGATTCAGTTGCATCCCTGTGCCCAAAGCAGTGCCCGGGACCAAGAAGGGGCTCCCCGGATCCCTTTCGAGCAAAGGGCCTGCTGAAGCCACCCGGTCCTCTTGTTCCAGGCCTAGGTCTGCACACACATGTCCTTTCCTGTTTCCAGGTGCTTGCGCAGGCTGGGACCTCTGCGGAATGCTCCACCTGCTGTCCCCAGGTGGCTGATCCCCATCTAGGCTCCTCGGGGTCCAAGGGCTACTGGGGACGGAAGTGTCCCCTGGCTGACTCCTCCCCGGCTCCAAGGGCTCACTCCCTCCTCCAAACCCGCATAGCACTTTACGGGGCTGCAATTTACCAAGCTTTACCTTGAGTGATATATAATATCTGGGTTTTTCTGAACCCCTCCAACCAGACTGGAGCTCCTGGAGGACGGAGGCTATGTCTGTCATCTTTGTTTCCTCTGCTCCCCGACATAATAGGTGCTCAATTAATGCTTATGGACCAATGAGCCCATCACGGATGGATGGAGGTCATGGCAGGTGTTATTGGTGCCTCACCCACATGCCCTCCCGGCCCAGGCTCCCAACCCCCAGCTAAGCCAGATGTTTGGCTGCTCTGTGCTCACATCTGTCTCCTTCTCCTACCTGTCTGCTGGGAGCTACCACCCCTCACGCCCTTCCCACCTCTAACCAGTGACTAGAGAGTGTGATGCCAGATGGGTGTCATTGCCCGACCCCGCCTCTGTGCAGGACCACCTGCATGCCCCAGAGCTCCTCGTGGGATCCGGCTGAGGCCAGATGTCTGGAACACCTCTTTGCTTAGCTTTGTACCCTGGCCTGGCCTGTTCCCCTTGTTGCCTTACAGGTTTCTCTTGAGAACAGGCCCTCAGTAAATCACTCACTTGCACAAGAATCCTGTCTCAGGCTCGGCTTTCTGGGGAAACTGACTTGGGACAGACGGATGGATGGATGGATGGATGGATGGATGGATGGCCTTCTTCATATAAGGATCCACGATCTGTCATTTGTATGTGATTAGCTGTGTCTCCAGCAACAGGGCTGGAGCCACCCACATTCTCCAGCCGTGACACACATAAGTGAAACAGCTTGACGGATCAATTTTCCTTCGACATGAAGCTCAGTGTCTCATGTGAGGCTGGGTAATAGGAATTAGGAACCATGGGCACTGGGTTCAAATTCCAGTTATAACCACTGACTCGCCTCCAGAATCCCGGTTTCCTCACATGCAAAGTAGAGCTAAATTAAGGAGGAAATAAGATGAGGTCAGAGGTCAGCATATTAAACTAGATTAATGCATATGAATGGTGAGCACGGTCCCTGGCACACGGTAACGCCTCTTTAAATGTTAACCGACGTCCCCCTTCTTTCCACCCAGCTCCCCTCTCCACCGTCTACATGACTGTGCAGCCCTTTTCATTAGATCCTGACTCGCAATGTTCTTTTGTTCAAGAGCTGGCGACCCCCCTTGTCGATCCGAGCCCCTGTGATAGTGACAGCGTCAGTGTTGGCAAAGGATGGGCGTTATTTTCCATTATTATCCCCATTTTACAACCTGAGGTTCAGAATACAGACAGCAACCTCTGAGGTCCCACAGCCGGGTTCCAGCCCAGACTCCCCCACCCCGCTCCCTGGTTCCCCATCCCATTTGTACTGGTCAGGAAGCTTCCTATGCCTCGATGAACTTCAACAATGAGGGCATTTACGACCTCACATGACAAGAAGTCCAGGGGCAAGGTGGCTCTTTAGTGGCTTGGTAATGTCTTCAGTACCTGGTTTCTTTCTTGCTCTGGCCACTCTCACTGTGTTGCTTTGCCCCCTGGGTGGCTCAGAACAGCAGCGGTGGTCCAGACCTCATGCCTGGACACAAGGACATCCAGCAGAGAATATGCTGTCCCTTTCGTGTCTGTTGTCAATGAACCTTACCGCCACCACCCGGCAGACTTTCCCAGCAGGACTGGCCACCCTAAGCCATAGTGGCTCAAGGTGATGGGATTAGTCTGGTCGGTTTAGATTCCTCAGGATTTATGTACCCTTGAGAGGAGACAGGGTTAACGTCCCCCGAGTGTCACATAGCCACTAGAATGGGAGCTGTTAGGGTTGTCAATAGCATAGTGTTGGGTGGGCAAGTCTAGGGCTGGGTCAGGAATGGGGCTGTCCCTGTGTGAGCTCAGCACCTAGCACAGGGCCTGGTGGTCCCAGAGCAGGTGATCAACAGTCATTTGTTATGAATGAATGAGTGAATGAATGAATGAATGAATGAATCCCAGGTTGGTAAAGACCTGGGACCTTGAACCAAGAGGTGGGATGGACAGATGGGGTCTCAGGGCAGCAGGACTGAGTCCCCAGAGTAAGGCAAGACTCCCCACCCCCCACCCTGTGGGTTCTCATTCTGGGCCAATTTCCAATCCCCGGAATTGGGTAAGAGGCACAAAGGAAGGAGAGACTCACAAGCAGCTTCTGTTCTCCACCTGCATTTGTCCAGCAGCCCTGGGTGTAGGAGGCAGACAGGAGGACACAGTCACTGTGCTTCCTGTTCCCTCCAGGGTCAGAATCACAGAGGGACAACCCAGAGTGGGGCGGAGGGGGAGCCAACATCAAGACCTGACATTGAACACATGTGGTGCCCACTCACCCACTTCCCTCAACTCCCTGGGGCATGGGCATTGTCACCTGCATTTTCCAGGTGCAGAAACTGAAACTGAAGGGTGAGTCACTGGCTGATAAGTGGCAGGGCCGGGACTCGAACCCAGTCCTCTCTGGCTCCAGGGCCGCGTCTCACCCTACCTCCCACACTCTTTACTGGGACGCTTGGTGACTCAGCCCTGGGTGCCCTAGGTGGGGAGGAGCCACACCCTGGGATGAGGAGGTGAGGGTGATGGTGGCAAGGCAGGAAGCCTGGGGAGAGGGCTGGTGAGTGATAATTGTACCAACAGTAACAGTGACACTCAGATACTGCCCTCCCATTGGGAGTGCTTAATCCCACCACCCACTGATCCGACCCCCAGGCCACCCAGACCCAGGGTGCCACCTCCAGTGGGTGGGGGCCCAGCCCAGGGGCACGATGGGCAGCTGTTTTCTCCACGACTCTGCCTGTTTTTCCAGCAGGAGCCTCTATCCAAATACCCAAGCTCCTCCCTGTCTCTGGGATGTGCAGGTGGGGCCGGGGCTCCTGTCTCCCCTCTGCACCCTGCTTCCTGTGCCAGTGCCCCCTGGAGGGGGGTTGGGGGTTGTTGGCTTGGGGTGCACAGCATCCTTGCTCACTACTGAAGTCAGGTCTAGAGCCTACCTCACCCAGGCAGCCCAGACACATGGGAGTGAGGGCCTGGCTGGCTCTAGAGCTTGGGGGGCGGGGGGCTCCTCTATTTTTTTCCCAGGTGAAATAAAGAAGAGATTTTAGGGGTCCCTGGGTGGCTCAGTCAGTTAAACATCCCACTTCGGTTCAGGTCATGATCTCACAGTTTGTGGGTTCGAGCCCTGCGTCGGGCTCTGTGCTGACAGTGCAGAACCTGCTTGGGATTCTCTCTCCCTTTCCCTCCCCCACTTGTACTCTCTCAAAATAAATAAACTTAGAGGGAAAAAAAAGAGAAGAGATTTTAAAATAGTTTGTGAAAACGCGAAGCATGTCAGAGAAAGATTCCTTTCTCTGTCTCTGCTTTAGGTTCCTGGCCAAGCCTCATTCGCTTTGGGGGTCTCTCCTGGAAGGACTGCCTTCTTCCCCAGCTCTTAGCAAGACTGGCTCCTTCTGTCATCCAGAGCTCAGCTGGCAGTCACTCCCTCAGAGAAAGGTCCCTGCCCTCCCAACCTAAAGCAACCACCTCCCACCCTGATAGTCTCCCTGCCTTGTTTTCATTCTCTGCTCCCCTTTTCTGCTGGTTTTCTTAATCACTTACTCATCCAGCCATTTGTTGACCTTAGATTGGAAAACCCCTCCCTCAGAATTATCAGAAATCAGTCCCCCTCCCTCTGCCAAGAACACTCCCCCACTCCCAGGAGACCCTGGGGTCAAAGATCCTTCTGGAGGTGGGCTGCCTCTTCTGGAGCCCCTTCCCTGGCTGGCTTGGAGTTCCTAAGAACCTGCTAATACATTCTCTCATTTACACCTCATTACAGGTGCCCCTGCCAGGTGGGGCTTCTGGCCTTCTTTTCCAGGGGAGGAAAACAGGCTCTGAGAAGTAAAATATCTCGCCCACAGAGAGTGTTCAGAATGCAGGTTCTTGGGCCCCACCCCCAGAAGGTCTGATTCTGCAAGTCTAGGATGGGGCCCAGGAACCTGTATGTTTTTTTTAATTTTTTTTTTAACGTTTATTTATTTTTGAGACAGAGAGAGACAGAGCATGAACGGGGGAGGGTCAGAGAGAGGGAGACACAGAATCTGAAACTGGCTCCAGGCTCTGAGCTGTCAGCACAGAGCCCGACGAGGGGCTCGAACTCACAGACTGTAAGATCATGACCCGAGCCGAAGTCGGACGCTTAACCGACTGAGCCACCCAGGCGCCCCACGGAACCTGTATTTTTAACCAGGGCTGCTGGAGATTCTGATGTCTCTGGCTCAGGATCATACTCCAAAAAGGATGCAGGTCGTCTGTCCCCATGTCCCACCGTAGGGCTGACCAGCCTGATAAACCAACGATCCTGGGCCAGCGCAACTCACTGGGCTGAAAGATTGGAGACCCACCTTCTATTTTTTTTTTTTTTAAGTTTTTATTTTTATTTATTTTGAGAGAGGGTGAGTGAGCAGGGGTGGGGCAGAGAGAGAGGGAAAGAGAGAGAATCCCAAGCAGGCTTTGGGCTGTCAGTGCAGAGCCTGGTGTGGGGCTCGAACTCACAAACCAGTCGTGAGATCATGACCTGAGCCGAGATCAAGAGTGGGACGCTCACCCGACTAGGCCACCCAGGCACCCCTGAAGTCCCACCTGCTAGATCAGACTCCTTGCAAGCACCGTTCTTTCTGCTGAGTTTACTCCAAACTGCCAGATAGGATAATGGCGAGGCTTATGCTTCCCAAACCCAGCCTTTGACACACCTCCTTCCAGACACTTGGTTTAATATTTCAATTTACTTTGTTTTTTAACCTTTCCTAACCTAAGTAAATTTATCTGAGAAGGAAATTAATTCCACTCTGGTATAAGGAAAGCCAGTATTACTTGTCATCAACAGACGGTGACCATGAAAATAAAACTCTTATTGGAAGGGTGCCTGGGTGGCTCAGTCGGGTAAACATCCGATTCTCGATTTCGGTTCAGGTCATGTTCTCATGGTCCTGAGATCGAGCCCGGGGTGGGGCTCTGCCGTGAGGGCACAGAGCCTGCTTGGGATCCTGTGTCTCCCTCTCTCTCTGCCCCTCCCTTGCTCTCTCTCTCTCTCTCTCTCTCAAAATAAATAAATTAATTAAAAAACAATTTTAAACTCTTATTGGAGAGAAAAAGTGCACAGTCAATAGTTGGGTGAACTAGGCACGCACGGGAGAGGTGCTGAGGACGCCCAGCCTCCACACAGAGACCACCTTCGCCTTGATGCATTCTGAAGAACTGGCAGGAGCTGGAGAGAGAACAAGTCAGGCAGTCTGTGAGCAGCACAGTTTGTCCTCTTTGGGGAGTCCCAAGCCAGGTGGGTGGGGGTGGGGCGGGAGACACCAGCTGGGCGATGCTGTAGAAGGTCCTGGAGACCAGGGAGGCAGAACACAGGGACTGCTCTGGGGGAGCACAGGCAGAGCCCAGGGGCAGGTGGTCATGGTGTGGCTGGACTGGCCTGGGAGACCCCCACACTAGGCCGGCTTCCATCGCTCTCTTGTCCCGGGGCCTCAAACGGGTTCAGAATATGCCCCTTTGCATAAGAATTATTTTGAGCTGAAGGCAATTAAGAATTGACAGATGCAGAAAGAGTTCTCTGCCAGTCCCTTATCTGCTTAAAAGCAGGACACAAATTTCCCTGTGAGGAAGGTGCCCCCAACCCTCCTACTTGGAGAGAAGAGCAGCTCTTATCATCAAAGCTGGGAAGTCACCACCAAGATTGATTTGCATAAACAGACTTTTCTAAAATAGCCTTTCTTCCATTAGTTCCTCCATATAGCGTCTGGTCATCTCCCCCCAACTTACTATTACGTCCCGTGAAGTCCAAACCTTTTTTTCTTTGCTAAAAAGGAATCCTCTGAGTCTAACTTCTTTGAGTTTTCTTTTCTGGGAACTCCTATGCATGTCAATATTAATAAATATCATGCACCTTTTTTCCTGTTAACCGGTCTTTTGTTGGTTTAATTTGCAGGCCCCCATGAGAAAAACCTAAAAGGGTAGGGGAAATGTTTTCTTCACCAACATTGGCCGGCAAGTCCCCATTGACACCAGAGTGGTCAGGGTGAAAAAGCTCATGTTAAATGGAAAAAGGTAGCAGGAGAAATGCTCTAACATAGTTAAGTAGTCAAGAGTATGGACTCAGGGTCCCACACACAAGGTCTGCCAGCTCTAGGGTCTCCTCACTCTGAGATGTAGGATCTTAGGCACAAGTCACCAAACCTCTTGGAGCCTGTTTCTTTACCTATAAAATGGGAATTATCATACTGTCCACATGAGGTGTTGTGGGGTAAATGACAGACCCCCGGAAGCCACTTTGCACCCTGTCCGGCATGTAGAGACCAGCCCATGGAACACATAGCAGTTGTTGTTCCTGCTCATTGTTGAAGGAATGTTAGCAACATTGGTAGGTTGTGGACATTTCTTTCCTTCTCCCCAGGGCTTGTCCTCAGCTAGGCCTGCTGGTTGGAGCTCTATATAGGGCATTAGCCAGCGGGCTGTGGGGAAGCGACCCCTCCTCAGCCACCTCACCAATGACTGTCGTTGGGGCTTGCGGGGCCCCGGCAGCCTATGGGTGCCAGTGACTGGCAACTCTCCCCTCCTGGGACAGCAGGCAGGCTGGCCAAGGTCTGAACTGAAACCTTGCCTGGGCATCATCTTGAGCAGGGACCAGCCATATTGATTCAGCACACTTTTCCTGGGCAAAGAGGGTGGGGTTCATCCCTTTGTGCTCTGCTTACCAGCTGGGGTTCCTGGGCAAGCTCCTTGGCCTCTTTGTGCCTCAGTATCTCCACGCACAGGATGGGGTGTTCATAGTACTTCCTTTGTGCATTTACGAGGATTCAGTGGAAACTGAATGAAGAGGTGAAGCACGCTTAGGACACAGTCCACACTGGGATCTGCTCTATCACATCAGGCATTAAGCGAGTCAGTGGGGCTCATAAAGAAGTTCCAATCCCAGCCCTCAAGAGGTCCCCGTTGCCATGGGGTGGGGGGGGCTCGCCCAAACTTCAGGATCCGAGAAGCTGGTTCAAGTCGCGGCACCACTAACTTGGGTGGGGCCTCCAACAGGACACCTTTCTCTCTGTCTCTGTTTCCCACTCTGTAAAATGGGATGTTTTGAGCCTATTCTGGATCGTGGATTTGGCAACACTTTGAAAAGCATTAAATATTAAAAAGTCTAGAATATTCTACATATAAAGGAAGTCTGGGGGTGCCTGGGTGGCTCAGTCGGTTGAGTGTCCAAATCTCAATTTCAGCTCAGGTCATGATCTCATGGCTTGCGAGTTCGAGCCCCACGTTGGGCTCTGCGCTGACAGCACAAAGCCTGCTTGGGATTCTCTCTCCCTCTCTCTCTCTGCCCCTCCCCCGCTCACACTCCCCCGTCTCTCTCAAAATAAATAAATAAAACTACAAAACAAGAAAGGAAGTCTGTAAGCTAAAACTTTGAATGTTGATTGGAAGCTCAGTATGATAACACAACTGTCTCTAGATAAAGAGATCCTTGGAGAAGATAATAAGAGGTTTAAGGTTTACAACCAACAAGTTTATTTGAAACCTGAGTAATCTCAGCGTCTGACAGTTGGCTCACTATGATTTATAGGAAACCGATCGTGCAACATTCCAGATTTATTAAATCAGCTGTTTAGAATCGATGACTCAAAGAGATTTTGGGCATGGCAACCAAACAATTTCCTGATTCTCTACCTCAGGGGTTCTCCGACTTGATAAATGAGTTCTTTGCCAATTCCCAGAATCTATCATTTTGGTATTGACAGATGGATGAGTTTGAGATGTGACTTTTCTTTCTAGAAGATCCGTCTCCCATTCTCCCCAGCTCCTTGCTGGAAAAGGGATGGGGCACTGAAGTTGAGTGGGAGAGTCAGTGCAGAGGAATTCACACAATAACCAGGAATCTTCCAGAAAAGGGTAAAGTCAAAGGAAAGCCAGAGCTGGGCAGTGTTTAGAGGGGTAAAGGCAGATTCTAACCAGGAACGGTTCCAATGGGAGACAAGATCTGGGCTGGGGTCAGTTCAGAATACAGTACGGACATGTGGGGATGTACAGTCAAGGAGCAGGTGGGGGTGGAATCGCTAAGAGGGTCCATCAGGAGGCGAGGGGGGATTCTGGCTAAACTGACCCAATAGGATTCTTGCTGAGGGCAGGCCCGGGTGATCAGACATCACCTGCAGGATGATGGGGGGGGGGGGGTGGTGAGAAATTTGATAAGATATCAAGGCGATCAGATATTGAGGGTGAGGGTTCTGGCTAAACTTACTTAACAAGATTCTTGCTCCTGAGAATGAGAGCGAGGCAAAAAAGGTCTCAGAGGAGCCTGACTAAATTTGGTCAAGGAGTGAAGTTATCTGGCCCCTCTTCCTGTTCAAGAAGAGATTCTTTCCTCTGAACTGCATGAGTCACTTTGTTGTTTGGTCTCCTTTTGTTCGTGAAGGATCGGTGAACCCATCGGCTAGAACTTGGTCATAGAGGCTATTTGCTGGATGGTGTGAGCAGTCTGGTATTAAATGGGAGCAATTTCTATGAAAATTATAAGAAGAGAAAGCTTAGTAGTTGAGAACCCAGTTTCTGAGATCAGAAGGCAGCCAGCTGGAAGATTTCTAGATGTTGGGCTGGAAGTGTGTTCATGATGGAGTGAGGACAGCAAGGTCAACCCAACAAACTTCCCGGCTCTCACTTCCAGTGTCGTTGGTGATGGCCTCGGGGGCTCCAGTAAACTCTCAGAGCAGCTGGCACAACAGCAGGCGTGAAGTTTGCCCAGACACCATCTATTGTGACTTCTCTGAAGTTTATATCAATTCACCCAGCTTCTGTTGACGGGACATCAGGGAAAATGGCAGTTTGAGTTCTCCGTGATGCCGGGGCAGGAAGGTGGGAGAACAATGGGAAACTTGAATCTGGGGAATTAGAGTCACATAGTGGAGAACCCCCAAGGGTGGGCTGTAGTTTTCCATTAAAACACGAAATTTCTTTCTACGGTTACACCCCATTTTGACCAAAGATAATCAAAGCATGATTGTTCTTGTTTACAAAATTATTCTGGCCTCATTAGATTTGGCATGGTTATTTACATAAGAGCAGCAAAAAATGGTGATTGACCACATGGGACTTTCTGAGTTTGCTGTCCTGGAACCTTTCATGAGGAATATCAGTTTAGACACATAGAAGCCTCTGGAAGCTAGGAAGCCAAGCCAGGAGCTCACCACCAGACTTTGTCTTCGGTATCCATAGTTTTGGGCGAATCCCTCTCTTCTCAAGGTCCCCAAGATACCCTAAGATCCCTGGGGCTGACAGGAAGTGATCTTCCTTACCTGTAAGGCTAGGATCCCAGTAAATCCAGGTACCAAACCAGTTTTTTTCAAGACAGCTTTATGAGCATTGGCTCCATAAATTCAACCTTAGGTTCTTAAAACTGTCTTGTCATATCTGATTCTATGCACATCATTCTCAAATATGACATGCCCATCAGAGTCCCGGTTATATAGCCAAAATTTCCACTGATGATCTGTTACAAGGAGGACTGATGCTTATGAAACTCAGGCAAATCATTATATTGCCATGGAAATAAGAATACTCAAGAAAAGTTTCTGAATTTTGAAGGGAGCGGGTAAGGAGAAAACATAAATATATCATTTCTGTTTACGAAAGTATAGTCTACTAAATTGTCATGAGTACAGACAACTTTCAAGACAAGAAAAAGCAGCTTGTGATATCTGGAAAGTAGAACACTAAAGACTTAGCCATGTTCTAATGATCCTCCCTAAACTGATTCTTGCTCTTGGGGACAAGAGTCAGGGACAGGGCCCAGTCAAACCGAGGCTTAGAGGAGCCTGGGTAAAGTTTGGTTAAGGAGAGCCTATATTGGTAACAAAGTTACAGGGGTTGTACTGGGTTTAAATGGTGGAGAGATAACACATTGTAAGAAAATGTTCTATAGTAAAAAATGACAAATGTTTCAAACAAATGTTTTCATTAAAAGGGAAAGTTATAAAATGTACATAGGTTTTGTGAAGAGGATGGAAATATATAAATCCGTGTTTATTAGGAGGGCACACCCCCTACACCTTTACCGCGGAGGCACCGTCCCAAATTTAGAGATGTATAAAATTAGGGCCAGGAACACAGGTCGTCTGAGTCTGTGGATGTTGACAAGCTATACCCAAGGGTATATGTGAGTATATCAAGTAAGCTCTGCTCATCTTTTGTGACCGATGCAGCCTCCTGGTGTCCCCACACCTTACTGCTTTCTGCCTCACCCCGAGAGCTTGTTTACAAATCTAGTTTTCTGGGGGCGCCTGGATGGCTCGGTCGGTTAAGCGCCTGACTTTGGCTCAGGTCATGATCTTACGGTTCATGAGTTCAAGCCTCGTGTCGGGCTCTGTGCTGACAGTTCAGAGCCTGGAACCTGCTTGAGATTCTGTGTCTCCCTCTTTCTCTGCCCCTCCCCCACTCGTGTGTGTCTGTGTGTGTGTGTGTGTGTGCGCGCGCGCGTGCCCCCGCGCGCCCACGCGGTCTTTCTCTCTCTCTCTCTCTCTCAAAAATAAATAAAACATTTAAATAAATAAATAAATAAATAAAGCAAATACAGCTTTCTGGTCCCCGGACCGGAAGTTATGATCCAGCAAAGGCTGGAAGTGCAGAAACTCGAGGTCTCTGACTGGTTGCAGGTCCTGCTTGCTCCAGGCCCAGTGTGGAGCTCCCTACAGGCGCTGCCTCACCTACAACCGCAGCTACTCCCGCCTGAGAGCTCGACCAGTGGTGCTCCCCACGGGGTCACTACAACCACAGCGTCACCGACAGCCACGTCCAATGTGGTAAGGGGCAGCCTGGGGCCACCTTCTGCCCTGGTCGCCAACCTTAACCCATAGGGTTTGTGCTTAGAGCCAACCGGTTGGAGTCAAACTCTCGGGCTTGGGTTTGGGGGTCCTCTCCCATAATTGGTGCCATTATTGAGTGCCTACTGTTTGTCAGGCACCACACCGGCTAATTTATGTGCATCATGTCATCAAATATTCCCAACAGCCTATGCAGGAAGGTGTTATTAGCCTGTTTGGCAGCTGAGGAAACTGAGGCTTAGAGAATTGGAGTCACAGGCCTGAGGTCACATGGCGAGGAAATACACAGAGATACCTCCTGAGCCACCGTCTGGGCCAAAGCCCTTAAACACTGGCTCCCCAAGATTTATTTAAACTCATGGCTTGGCTCTCTGTTTCCCAGTGAGGAGCCAAACACCTGTGTTTATGACCAGTTCCTCCGCTGGGTGGTTCCAGAATGTTCAGGGACTGATGCCATCACAGGCTTGGACATCCATGACCAGAAGAAGCCCAGTTCTGATCTAATGCCTGAGGAGAAGGATGAGGTGGTCCAGGGCACCGGGCCCCAGGGGCGCCTTTAGGGGTTTGTGCAATTAAGGCTAAGACAGATGCCGGCAGCTTCAGTCCCAGGCAGGCCCTGAGAGGTCATGTGCACAAGGGTTTCTCAAATCCTTTTGATGGCAACTCATAGAATGTAATAACATTTACACCTGTACCCAGTCAACACCCCCCCCCCCCACGCACACACACACCACAACAGAGGACAATTGGCTGAAGCAGCACTTTACCACTTGTGATATAGTCACACATGCATCAAGAAGCACACGCACACACACACGCACAAGCACACACGCACACACGCACACACGCACACGCACCAGATGCAACCCTCCGGACTGATTTCATCATCCACTAATGGACCAGGGCTACGGTTTAAATTATCTGTCAGGCCTGCTCTTATAGGGGCGCCTGGGTGGCTCAGTCAGTTGGGCAGCTGCCTTTGGCTTAGGTGGTGATCTCACCATTGTGAGTTCGAGCCCCACATCAGTCTGCCGTCTATCAGCACAGAGCCTGCTTCAGATCCTCTGTCTCCCTCTGTATCTGCCCCTCCCCTGCTCACTTGCTCTCTCTCTCGCTCTCAAACATAAACATAAACAAACAAACAAAAAAACCCACCTGCTCTTATAAAATGGGAAAGCTGAGGTCAAGAAGGGGAAGGGGTCTGCCCGAGACCACCCAAGACTCATCCAAAGTCAGAACTAGAACCCAGTGTCTGGTTCCCGATTCTTCTCGTTACCCCAAATTAAATTCAGATTGATAGAACGTTAACCCCACTGAGTGTGGAGGAGGTATTTGGACGGTTTGAGACCCCACCAGCTAGACAGGGTCTAATCCTGTGCTTCTCAGAGCGTTTGGGACACATGCAAAGCACAAAGTGCCTCTAGGTCACGGCTGTGGTTGTTGGCTCTCACTGAGCCTGTGGGAATCTCCGTGGCCAGCCTCCCCCAAAACCAGGTTTCTGTATTGCGTTCCTAACTCCAACTTCTCGGTGGGGTTCCTGAGATGCAGATGTGAGCCCTGCCTTCTGGGTGTCTCTGGGTGCAGGGGGTCTGACCTGGTCGGTGGACGTCTACTGAGCACCCCCTCTGTGCCAGACCCCGTGTGCCAAGCAAGGTATGGGGTGCTGGCCGCAGTGAGGCACAGACCTGCCCCCGGTGAGGTCAGGCCCCGGATCTGCACGTCCCAGGCTCCAATCCCCACTCTGCCTCTCTCTGGTTGTGTGGCCCAGGTTATACACTCAGCCTCAGGTTACTCACCCGTTAAGCGGGATAATTACATCTGCCCATCAGGTTGTTGGGAGGATGAAGTGACATAACCCGTATGAAAGTCCCCGGCACGTGGCAGGCAATCGGCAAGGGGTAGCTTTTACGATTATTATTACCAATAAGAGAAAAAAAGCAACTCACAGGTAAGGAGAGGGGGCCACAGCCCAGAAGGGAAGAAACAGAGAGAACGGAGGCAGCGTGGAACACACAGGGTGAAATGGGAGGAGTGGAGCGTTGGGGAAGAAGAGAATGATTGGGAGATCCAAATGGAAGGGCCGTGCAGCCAGCAGTGGAAAGACCTTAAACGTCAGGCTGAAGAGGCAATGGGGAGCCACTGAAGGCCTTAGAGGAACGGAGTGGTGCAAGAAAAGATGATTGGGGAGCCCTGACTGATAGCAGCAAACCTCCGCGGGGGCTTTACTTATGCTGTAGTCGTGGGCTTTCCGAATTCAGCGGGAAAGGGGATTCTGTCACCATCCTGAGAGACCTCCAAGAGGTGGCAGGATTTCTGAGGCTCCCAAGGAAGGCTTTTGCCACCTGAGTGGGACGCACCAGAGGCGAGCACTCCAGTTACCTTCCCCAGCTGGCACGGGTCCCGGGAGCAAGTCCAGAAGCAGGTGTGCAAGTGGGGTCAGGAGTTGACTTGCGTCTGATCAGGCTCTTGACACACAGGACAGGCTGGGACCTCATTTCGGGAGCAACTGCAGGAAGTCCACACCCACTGCTAGGGCACTGAGTTCTCTCCAATGGCCCCCTAAGGACACCGCCCCAGCGTGGAGGAACAGCCTGTCCCCTCGCTCAGCACAAGCCCCGACCGGGGAGGCATCAGGGACTGAGTGACCAGGAGGTGAGCCACACCTGTCCAGGCTGTGCCACCAGAGAGGTCAAAATGCTCCCACCACTGTACCGCCTGCCCAGGTCCTCAGTTCTCTCTGTCTCCACCCTGGTCCATGAACACCTTAAGGGCAGGGACCGCGTCTCGTTCATTCCCCAGTTCGTCCAGTGGTTCATTCATTCAACAGACACTTGCGAAGCACCTGCTACGTGCCAAGCAGGTTGTTAGGTACCAGGAAGCCTGCTGTATCCACCAGGGCTTGATTGGAGCCTCAGAACTGCCAGGAGGCACCAACAGATAAAATAAAGGACTTTTCACAGGGGGTTGACTCCCATGATCGTGAGAGCCAGTAAAACAGTCTGTAAAAGGCGGTTTCTTTTTCTGCTGGTGCCGCCGCCTGAAGTTCTGCGGCCCAAGTGACAGGGCAAACTGGACCAGCAAGGATGAACCCATGAGGACAGCCCAGAACACCCTTCGCCATCTCGCCACCTCCAAGGACAGAAGCTGAAGCTGGTGACCCGGCAGGGCCGGGAGTTGCTGCCACCCCAGAGTCTCCCGACCCCGACGCGGTGAGCCAACAGATAGGGGACAACACGTGTCAGCTGTGACAGCGTCTCACGCTCCGATTCCGACTCCGCTCATAAAAACCCTACCACCTCTGTGCCACGGCTGCCTCCACATCTCACGCAGAACGTCCCCAGGGACCCGCACGAATCCGGAATTCTGTGAGGATAGCGTTTCTGGGCAACGTAGGTTCAGCAAAGCTAAGGGACACGGTACAGTTCTAGGACGGTCCACCCCTCAGGGGACGATGGCAACTTTGAGAGATGACCTCCTTGAAGGTTTGCTTGTCATGCAAGAGATAGTCAAATAAGAGTCAAAGCCTCCTCCTAGGTTTCAGCGACCCCTGGATTTCATCTTTTCCCCAGAGCTGCCCACGTAGTAAGAGTGGGTCCAGGGCCACCACGATGGAGGACCTCATGGGGTCCCCCTCTACAGAGGATGAAGCCAGAGCCCCAACCAGACTAACAAGTCAGGGATGGCCTCTGTTATTCAAGGCCCTCGTGGGGCGCCTGGGTCGTTCCATCGGTTGAGCGTCCGACTTCGGCTCAGGTCATGATCTCACAGCTCATGGGTTTGAGCCCCGCATGGGGCTCTGTGCCGACAGCTCAGAGCCTGGAGCCTGCTTCGGATTCTGTGTCTCCCTCTCTGCCCCTCCCTTACTCGATCTCTCTCTCTCTCAAAAATAAGCAAACGTTAAAAAAAAAAAAAACTTAAAAACAAACAAACAAAAAAAGAACGTGGAATCCAGAAGATCCTCCCAAGAACCCAATGTGGATGAGTCCTTGAATTGCCCCAGATTCCGTTTTCTCTCTCTCTGGGCTGGAGCTGAAGATGGCCGGATAGTGATCAGAGCCCAGGGTTTAGAACCAGGATCTGAGGTCTAACTCTAAGTTCTGCTGTTGATGTGCTGTGTGACTTTGGGAAAGTCTCCTAACCTCTCTGGACCTCCATTTCCTGGTAGATAAATAAAAGTCCCCCCCTCGCCCCGAGGGGCCCTTCCAGCTCAAGCCCATCTCAGCCCGTGGTGCTGCTTTCATAACCTCACAGCAGCCCTTGTCCACAAATGCCTGCCTCGCCTGTCTGAAGCCGGTACTCTGAGCAAGGATGCCCAGTGATAACAGCCTGTGCACAGCCCGTCTTGCACAACTTAGTGGCAAGACAAGTCCTTCCTGTCACCTGACCCTGATGGGAGACGGGAGAAGCTGGGGCTGGGGTCCCTTCTCCGTCATCCAGGATACCGCAGTTGGAGAGAAACGGCATTAAAGCAAAGTTCCAAATATCCTACACACCCATTTAAAATTGGATTTGGGAAACAGTTTCGATCAAAAAGTCTGATGAGTAAATTGGTCATTTGAGCCCCATTCTGTATAACGCTGTCAACTACAGACCCGGGTCCGTGTCAAATGTCTCTAAGACACTGGGACATTCAGAGTCATCTCATAAAATTAAATTTTGTCTTGAAAATGTTCAGCACTGGAGCTTTTAAAATACAGATCCCATTATATCATGCGGTTATTTTGGGGTTTGTCCGCATAAGGAAGCCAAAAGTCCTTTCTTGGAAAGGACTGTCCTTTGCTTTGGAATGTGTCCTGTCTTCCTGCAGTCTCGGTATCAGATGCCCTTCCTTTTATGAACCGATAGATGAGGTGGGTTTTTTAGAATCCTCACTTGGTAAAAATAAGCCCTTCCGCTGAACTCTATTTTTTTAAATGCCCTGCTCTGTGAAATCCCAGAACCTCAGCATTCCCGCTGAGGCTCAAAGTGGCCTTGGGATTCCCACTTTACGTCGCAAGAAATGTGATAGTTGTTTTGGTTGTTGTTGTTGTTGTTGTTGTTTTGTTTTTTTAAGAGAAGCTAGAAATCAGAGAGGTTCGGTAACAAGCCTGAGACCACACAGCTGGAGAAGCCAATGCTGCGATTTGCATGTGGCCCTCTCTGGCCTGGCATGATCGCCAGTTATCTTTTCCCCACCTCCTCAAGGAAAACAGACACCCAGTGCTTGGCCAGGGAGGAACCCCAAGGTTTAACGAGATGAACCCCAAAAAAGGCTTGGATCTTATCCCAGAAAACCTTCTGTTCCTGAGAGTCTGTGGTGAACTTTGAGTTGAGTGTCCCAGCGGCAGAGAGTTTCCAGGGCAGAGGAAAATGCCCATGTGGTTTAATTTGTCTTAAGAATAAATTTTATTTAGGGGTGCCTGCGTGGCTCAGTTGGTTAAGCATCCGACTTTGGCTTAGGTCATGATCTCGTGGTTTGTGAGTTCGAGCCCCGCGTTGGGCTTTGTGCTGAGAGCTCGGAGCCTGGAGCCTGCTTTGGATTCTGTGTCTCCCTCTTTTTCTCTCTCTCCCCGTCTCCCGCTCATTCTCTCTCTCTCTCTCCCGACCCCCCCAAATAAACAAACATTAAAAAATCTTTGTAAAGAATAATGTTTTCAAACATCTCTATGGCAGAATTAGGGGGTCAATTTTGCTTCTACCTTGAGTAAAAATTCTCTAGAGGGTGGTAGTCATAGTCCGACTACAGAAACTGCAAAGTAAATGTATCTTCCTGGAGAAGGGGCGCTGTCTTCAGGGCAAGCGGGAAGACAGCCGGCCTGGAGCTTGGGGCGAGCCCACCTCACAAGTGGACCTTGCGGGGTCCTGGGACCAGAGTCATTCTCCTGGGACTCTCTGGAGTGTGGAGTGTGGCCGTGGGGCTCCACCAAGCCCCGTGGACCATGGAGAGAGAAGGAGGTCCAGGACTGCGAGCCTCTCTCGGGAACCCAGGGGAGTCGGTGAGCTCCGTGTGGGAGGAGAAGGGAGCAAGGAGCTCACTGAGGGCCACTAGAAGCAGAGGATGTTGGGAAAGTATCGGTAACGAGGATTATAGCTCCTCAGATTCCTCTTCAGGCAGTAGACGAGCTTCTGGTCACAGGCACAGAGCTGCACTTGGCAGAGGGGCCCGAGCTCTGCAAACAGGACGCCAAACGCAGAATGAGGAAGGGAAGACGTGGGCCCTACCTACGCTGCCTCCTGGGCTTGCTTCCAGCCTGAGCTGCCCCCCCAGTCTGCTTCCTGCCCCAGCAAGCTCTCAGTCTGATGAGGGAGGCACAGCGTCTACACTGGGGAACGTGTGATCTGATGGAAGAGGCATAGCTGATGCCTAGGGTGAGGTTTCAGCCCAGGGAGACACAGCCCCTGCCCTCTGGGAGCTCCCAGTCTGACGGTAGAGACACGGTCTCTCCCCTTAAGAGTTCCCATTCTGACGGTGGAGGCAGCCCCTGCTCTGGAGGAGACACCACCCTCAGACTTAGCTTTGAACTCAGATGGACCTGAGCTTGAATCCCAACTCCAGCTGCGTGCCCTGGCAAGCCTTTTGAGTTTCAGTTTCCTCACGTGTAAAATGGGACTGAAGACTGAACGCACTCCAAAAGGCATTTGGGGCGCAAGAAAAAGGAAGCATGCAAAGCATTCGGCACCTAGTGAATGCTCAGTCTGAGATGTTTCAGCCCTTACCCAGAGGTCCTCACTGCAGCAATCCTACCCTTCTTGTCCCCAGCTCCGCCCTCCAAGCTACAGGCTGGCTGGCCTCTAGGGGCAGCTGAACGCAGAGCCAGAAAAGACCCAGGCTCTGTCAGTGGCCTAAAGGGGAAGCCCCAGCCTTACCGCAGGTGACCAGTCCCCGTGCAAATCTGTATTTGTATGACTGTGTCCGGATGTGGCAGCCTTTCTCCTCCAGCCGCCCGTAGCAGTGATCATGCACCCAGCAGCACCTGTCAATGCAAGGGACCTAGAACCCGAGCGGACGGAGCACAGCACTGCTGGGTGGGTGTGGTCTGGCAAAGAAAGAATCTAGGGATGAGGCCGAGTACTTCTCTGCTCTTCCTCTGGGACTGCCTGCCACCGGCTAGCGGTTCACTGGCCCACTTTTTCCTCCAAGGCTCACGGTGAGACTACATCTCCCAGCCTCCCCTGCAAGTAGGTGTGGCCACACAGTTAGATTCCGGCCAGGGGATCGTGGGCAGAAGCCATGGACACCACTTCCCGGCCTACCCGTGAAACTCTCCCACACTGTCCTCCTCTTTCTCTCTCTCTCTCCCATCTCTCAGCTGGATGGAGATGACCCCGCAGAGGACTCTGAGGCCACAGGGGAAGGCAGAGCCACAAGATGGAAGGAGCCGGGGGTCCCGGAAGTAACATGTGATTCACATGGAACTCTTACATGAGCAAACAATAAACTTCTGGTGTGTTGGGTGTGGCGGATTGCGGTTTTTTAAAATTGACTTACGGAAAAATAGAGAAGGTCGTACAGTGTTCCCTTTTGCCCCACATCCAACGTCCCCTATCATTAACATCTTATATTATTAGTACAATACACTTGTTACGGTTAACAAACCAGTATGGACGTCGTTGACTCAAAGGCTAATTCGCTAAATCATAATACATCCTTATCGATTCATCAATTGTAAAAACTCCATCGTTTATTTAGATTTCCTTACTTTTTACCTAATTTACCTAACGTCCTATTTCCATTCCTGCCTATTTACCTAATGCCCACATTACATTTCATTGTCACGTGTCCTTAGGCTCCTCTTGGCTGGGACAGCTTCTCACACTTCCCTTGCTTTTGGTGACCTTGACAGTTTTGAGGCATACTGGGCAGGTGTTTTGTAGGATGCCCCTGTATGGGATTTGTCTGATGTTCTTATGATAAGACTGGGGCTATGGTCTAATTATTCCAGCTTTGGCCGTTGGGAGTCCTTTCCGTCAGCTCCTGTGCTCCCTGACATATATCCCTAGCATTGTGGGAGGTAGCTCTCTTTAAACACTTCCTTAACTTTCGCCCTTACACGAGACTCCAGGCTCATCCTGTATATTTCCTGCCCTTGTCTTACAATCAGCCATGTCTCCAAGGAGTCTTGTTGTTTTTTTTTTAATTTTTTTTTTACATTTATTTTTGAGAGACAGAGCACAAGAGGGGGAGGGACAGAGAGAGAGAGAGACACAGAATCTAAAACAGGCTCCAGGCCCTGAGCTGTCAGCACAGAGCCCGACATGGGGCTCAAACTCACGAACTTCGAGATCATGACCTGAGCCGAAGTTGGACGCTTAACCGATGGAACCACCCAGGCGCCCCAGTTCTTTTTTTTTTTTTTTTTTTTTTTTTAAGAATGGTATTAGAGACCAAGTCTGGGCATAGGAATTTGCTTATTGGGGCGCCTGGGTGGCTCAGTCAATTAAGCATCCAACTCTTGGTTTTGGCTCAGGTCATGATCTCACGGTTCGTGAGTTCAAGCCCCACATCGGGCTCTGTGCTGACAGCATGGAGCCTGCTTGGGATTCTCTACCTTTCTCTCTGATTTCCTGCACTCTTTGTCTCTCTCAAAATAAATAAACTTTTTTAAAAAGTTGCCTATTGCTAGTGGGATGTTTCTTTTGGGTCCTCCCAGCTGACAGAGCAAAAAATACATGTCTACATTAACCCACGTTTGTACACACATCAGTACATATTTCTGTGCGGAACCACCTGCATCTGTATTAAGCCAAACAGGAGTTTGTCCTGACATCTCCACCTCTAATCTGTCACCACAGGGAGGGAACTCCCCCTCCAGCAGTGGGAAACTTGGCTCCAACCATCTGCCATCCATTTGCCTCATGGCCTCCTTCCATGATCCAGGTCCAAGTGTCTTGGAATTTTCCAAAGAACAATCTCTCTATCTCACGTTCAAAGTTCTAGAACTTTGACACTTCCCAATCGAGAAGTGGAATCCAGTTCTCCTCCCTCTGAGAGTCTTTGAGATTGCCTCCACCAACTGATACCACAGAATTTCTGAGGCTAGACCCTATTGTCTTGCAGTCTTGGGACACTCACTCTTGGAACCCAACAGTCACTGTGCTGTGTGGGGAAGTCCAAACAGCCTTGGAGAGGCCTAAGTGAGAGGAGCGGAGGCCCCCGGCCCACAGCCTCAGCTGAGCTCCCAGCCAGCAGCCAGCCATAGCATGCCAGCCATGGGAGGGAGCCATCCAGAAACTGGATCGTCCTGCCTCATCTGAGCTGCCCAAGCTGAGGCCGGGTGGAGCTGAGACAAGCCATCCTGCCAAGCCCAGCCCAAATGGCAGATTCTTAGCAAAATAAATCGTCATGGTCACTTTAAGCCACTACATTTTAGGGTGATACGTTATGTAGCAATAGACCAACTGACTAGGTCTCCAAGATGTGTGACACATTACTAGATGTATCTCGAGCAAGTCCGTTAACCTCTCTGAGACGGAGCTTTCTCACCTATAAAATGGTGTTTCAACTGCTGGTGGGAATGCAAACTGGTGCAGCTGCTCTGGAAGACAGTATGGAGGTTCCTCAAAAAATTAAAAATAGAGCTACCTAGCGACCCAGCAATTGCACTACTAGGCATTTATCCACAGGATGCAGGTGTGCTGTTTCGAAGGGACACATGCACCCCCATGTTTATAGCAGCACTATCAACAATAGCCAAAGTATGGAAGGAGCCCAAACGTCCATCAATGGATGAATGGATAAAGAAGATGTGGGATATATATACAATGGAGTATCACTCGGCAATCAAAAAGAATGAAATCTTGCCATTTGCAACTACGTGGATGAAAATGGAGGGTATTATGCTAAGCGAAATTAGTCAGTCAGAGAAACAAAAATCATATGACTTCACTCATATGAGGACTTTAAGAGACAAAACGGATGAACATAAGGGAAGGGAAACAAAAATAATATAAAAACAGGGAGGGGACAAAACATAAGAGACTCTTAAATAGAACAAACAGAGGGTTACTGGAGGGGTTGAGGGAGGGGGGATGGGCTAAGTGGGTAAGGGACATTAGGAATCTACTCCTGAAATCATCATTGCACTGTATGCTAACTAACCTGGATGTAAATTAAAAAATAAATAGATCATTTAAAAAATGTAATCATTAAAGTTAAAAAAGAAAAACAAAATGGTGCTTCAATACTCATCTTCCAGAACTGACGTGGAATTAAGTGAGATACTTGGGGTGTAGAGCTTAAGTGTAGAGGAGAATTATGAGAACCAGCTCACCAATCGGTGCCATCCTTGGGGGTCCCCCGACCGCCCCAACCACAGTAACAGCCGTAGAAGCCGTAGTTCGTAAGGGCGTTCTTTCCGGTCACCTTCTCAATCATGGACTTGAGGTCCAGCAAGCCCCCTGGCACAGCAGGCACACCTGGAAGGCAGCCCCCAGCCCCAGGTGAACACATCACGCTTGCCCCAGGCCCGCTCGCCCTGCAGACTCCCGCCCCTTGTCCTGCCCTAGGACTGGGGGGGACCCAGGCATCTCCTTCTCCTTCTCCCTGTTAGTGAGACAGGAACAGGAAAGGGGAGGTCAAGTACTAGAGCTAAAAGTCTGGACTTGGAGAATGGGAAACGTGAGTTCCAATCCTGCCTCTGCCACTCGCAGCGTGATGTTGAGTGTGTCACTTAATCTCTCCGAGCCTCAGCTTCCATGTGTGCAAATTTGCGGGGGGGAGGGGGACACTAAAGCAAACGCCTACCTTTTGGAGTCATCCTGAGGATTCAAATGAGAGAAAGGATGTAAGTTATGAGCACAGTGGCAGACACACAGTGAGTGACTAAGAGATATCTGGTGTAATTAATATGGTATCTGTACGAAGCGGGAAGACAGGTGCTTCCCGTGTCTCCTGCCGATGCACACCTCCCTCCCCGCAAAGAACACCATTTGGAACGTAAGGCACAGAACCTTAGAGCAGGGTGGGATCCTCCGAGATCATTGAAGCCAGCTCCCTCGCCTTATGGATTGGGAAACAGTAGTTTGGAGGGAAAGGTTCGGGTTTCACAGTGAACCAGAGGCCTCCCCTCTCTGCTTTAGGCCTCCCGCCCTCCCTCGGTCTCCAGGGATCTGGCAAGATGTCAAAGATTAGGACAGCCTGGCAGGGGCTGTGGACATGGTTATGGGACTCCCCTGTGCTGTGCGGTCACCTCCAGCTGGGAGGGGACAGCAGGTGGGGCGTGCATAAAACCCAGGCCGGCGTCAGCAGAGAATGACCCAGAAACCACGGGATGGAGTTGTTATATAAGGGTCTTGTTTTCATTTGGGCTTTATTTTCTTTTGTTTTGGACCAACGTTAAAAAAAAAAATACGCCTCCCACATTTGCAAGCCACGTATTGTCCACATAGCACAACCTTTACGCATCACCACCTAGAATCATGCTACAGTAGCCCCCACCAGTCGGCTGAATATCATCCCATGTCACAGAGGAAGAAACAGAGGCTTGGAGAGGAAAAGGCTCTTGCAGACGAGTATACAGTAAGTGCAGAGCTGATGTTCAAACTCGAGTCTCTATGACCTCAAAGACTGGCCTCCTCTCCACTACCCTATTATTCCTAAGGGTGGAAGGTCACAGGTTCAGAGGTCATGGGGCCAGCACTTACTACAAGCCAGGAACCAAGCCAGTGTGAGAAGGCCTTTCATCTCTGGGGTTCTGGAAAAGAAAACACATGCAATGGCACACGTCTCAGGAGATGCCCCCACGATGCATTCAGACCTCCCCCCTCGGTCCCCACCAGGCCCCACCTCTCCTGTTGGGCAGCACACGGGGCCGCCTCAGCCGGAAAAGAGACAAAGACCTCAAGGAGTTGATCCCAGAGGCTCCTGGGGGCAGAAGAGCATTTGTGGGGTGTGGCCCCAAAGGAGGCAGGAAAGGGCTTTCCCACCACAAATGCCCCAATGCAATTGCCCCCTCTGCAGAAAATGGCTAAAAGCAACCGAAGAAATAGGCGGCAGATTTCTTAAATGGAGATTTGGTGGCACGAGGAAGGGGCAGGAATTGACACAGGCTGGACATGGCCCTTGGTGAAGGACACAAGGACCGGGCAGGGAGAAAAAAAAAAACCCAAAACCTGGACAAGGGCAGTGATGATGCAGGGGTGGGAGACGGAGGGGAGCGGATGGTGTTAAGTCCCCTCATGGTGCTTGGTTGCCGGTGTTCAAGGATGTCTTCCCTGCTGGTGTCTGAGGGCAGAAGCGGGGCGGCTTTGCCCTCTTTCCCAACACTGAGAATAATGTGTGGCCCCGAGTGAGTGCTCAGGGAGGAAGCATGGGCCAGCTTTCAGGGCCTCGTGATGGCTTTGTGAGTCCCCCGCACTTTTGCCTTCATGGGGCCCTTCCTCCAAAAAAAAAAAAAAATTCTTTTAAGTTATATTTTCCAACTACGTTGGTATGGAAGCAAATACAATCCAGGCTGGATGCGTGATTGTATATTCGTTATTATTATATCCAGTGTTTCTTTTCCTCCTGATTCTAAAAGAATTAAACTGAAGACCTTTCCACGGACCTCAGGCACTGTGCCTACCTCAAGAATAAGTGGACCCTGGGTACCCGTGAGAGCTCCGAAGGGTAGGTATCACTGTTTCCATTTTGCCAGTGGAGAAATCGAGGCTCGGGGAGCTCATGGAACTTGCCAGAAGTCACACAGGTGGTAGGAAGTGGAAGAAGGGCTCAAACCCACGCCTGTGCACCTCTCACGGCATCGCACAGCCTCCCTTCCTAGAGGGACAAGCTCCACTTTGAGCCATGGAGCTGGAGGCCCCAGCTTCCCTCCCCACGCCTGTCTCCGGCAAACACATGAATCACTGGCCTTGAGTCCCAAAAAGTCACACCCAGAAGGCAGAGGAAATTCCATGTGTCTTGGGCCAGTGCCTGATTCTAACTTGGCCTCAAAGGTTTCTTACCGGCGGCTGGCTGTTTCCCTTCCTACTCCGGATCCCAAAGTCCTTGTTTATCCACAGCTGTTCAGCTGGCCTGTGGTCCGTCAGGACTTCCCCTTCGGTGCCTCTGACCCCTGAGCTCAGTGGTCCCTTGTGCAGTCCTCTGCCCCGAGCCCCTGACACCTGTCAAGGCCTGGTTCCGTACACACAAGCTGTGGCTCCCCAGGGCTCCTGGCTACTGGGCTGGCCTCTCCATGCTATCCTTTGTCTGGTAACTCCTCTGAGTTCCAAGAACATTCCTGAGGGTTCTGTCCACCCATGACCTCCACCCTGAGGGCTCTGACCAGTCAAGGAAAATGGCCCTGGACTCTACGTTTCCACACCAGTCTTCCTCAGCTGCTTCCCAGAGCCACAACAGGAGAAAGGTGCCAGTCTCCGCGCACAGGCACCCACAGTGTGCCAGGTTCTGTCCGCTGCTCTTTAAAAGCCTGGTGAGCTCCCCGGCAGGTGGCTATTGTGAAACCTACAGGCTCAATGTCTGTCCCATCAGCAGTCATTTGTTGGACGAGGGGATAGCAGCTGTTGGTTTTACAGGTGGGGAAACCGAGGCTCTGGAAGGGGATGTGCCCAGTACTCCAGCCCAGGAATCTACTCTGCTTCGCTGCCTCCAAGCAGCAACTCTGTACCCTTCCCTGTGTTCCTTTTCCATACTGGATGATGTTTGAAGTCCTGGGGACCTTGCTGGGCTGGGAACGGACAGCCCCTCCCAGGACCAGCTAATTCCTAGAGGTAACATAAAACTCCTCTTGAGCATGGCTGTCATAGGCAAACCAGCCAGTCTGAAACTCACACCCCAACCTCTCCGTCTAACTCTCCCGCTCCCAGCCAGCGTTTCCTCTGCTCTTTTTCACCCCAGGGCCAGAAGCAGATAGCTAGGGACCAACCCTGCACCCCTGCAGCCCAGAGTCTGCTGAAACCATTCGGGCTGGCCAATCTCACAGCGTTTACCCTGCCCTCCTTTGCCTTTCCCGTGGAAAACACAAGAAAGGCTCTGGGCTGAGCTTTCTCTCATTTCTTCTGCCTCCTGATCAACCCTGATGCTTCCCCACGTGGCCCCGCATGGTGTGGTGTGTCTCCTGCTCTCAGAAACTGTAAATAACAGACTTTTTTTTTTTTTTGAGGGGGGGGGAGAAAGAGCACAAGTAAGGGAGAGGGACAGAAGGGGGAGAGAGAGAATCTTAAGCAGACTCCACGCTCGGCTCAGAGCCCTACGTGAGGCTCGATCCCACGCCCCTGGGATCATGACCTGCGCCAAAATCAAAGTCATTCAACAGACTGAGCCACCCAGGTGCCCCCAGACTAGCTTTTAAATGGCAACCAGCTCTTGATCTGTCGGCCTCACCATATACCTGAATCAGATCAAAATCCCAGGCACATTTTAGAGCAGCTGGGCCCAGGGCTGTTGGTGCCACGGAACAGCACGAGACCCCATGGAAAGGGGCCTGAAAGAATACAACAAAGAGGCGGCAGAAGCTTCGAAATAGCTGCCCCAGGGGCCGGGAAAGTGGCCCATCGGTGGAGCCCAGAGCCGCCCCCCAGGAGAAGGATGTGGGCTCGGCTATTTCCATCCAGCGACCACAGAGGAAAATGAGCACAGCCACAAGATAATTTAGGAGGAAAGTGGTAGCTGAGGTCATGAGAAGTGGAGGAAGTGGAAACAGACAGCCTAACGGCGGCATGAAAATGTGGGGGCCGAGGAGTGGCCGGGTCACCGGAGGGACGGACCCTCAAGTCCACACGCAGCAGCCCCCCCCCCCCGCCACCATTCTCCCGGACCCCCCAGTCGGGTCTCAAACTAGAAAGGACAGACAGCACCAAGCCCCATGGCACAGCAGGCACGTGAGAGACCTCCCCCGGGTCTGTGGGGGAGGCACCGGGGGATCAGGGGCCTCCTCTCGCAGCCCCTCTCCCTCCCTACGCCCTGCCCACCCCACCCCAAGCGAGGCAGCCCTCAGAATGAGATTCCTCACCAGGGAGACCTTCTCTCTGTGTCAGGCCTGCAGCAGGGGCAGGGGCTGGGCCTGCGGGTTTTAAAGGCCTCTCTGCCAGCCTCCCACGCTCCTGACCGGGCGGCTCTGGGACCTGATGGCTCACCTAGAAGGGCCTGCCTCTCCCCTCATGACCCCCGGGGGCTTGGTCCGTCTCTGTTCAGAAGCAGCTATTTCCTGAAGGGTTCACAGTGCCTCGGTGGCTTTCAGGAGAGACGCTGGAGAGGGTCTGGCTTGGGCCGCCCACGGTCCAGGCTTCTCCACGGGGGGCGGGGAGGCTGGAATCCCCCTCCCGGGGCAGCCTCCCCTCCGCCCTCCACGCTGCGTCTGTATGGAGTCCTCCAGCCCACGGCCCCTGTTCACATTTCATCCCGTCTCGCTGGGCCTCAACTCAGGGACGGCCGTGGCAGCCAGGAGGCACCCCTCCCAGACTCTGCCCTCGTCCTCTTCTTGTTGTTGCTGACTTGCCAACCCTCACCCTGTTCCTGAGCCGAGGAGACCCAGGAGCCCGTGAAAGCCACACTCTGGAGATGCTGGAAAATGTCCCTCGAGCCCAGCTGGCACCTCCCTGTTGGCACCTGACTCCGACTGGCACGGGATTCCCACATTCTTTCTCCCTGGGAAGGAGAACCCTCCAGGCTTGCAGTTAGAGACGGGCAAGCTGGCGTCCCCGCTCGGCCGCTCAGTAGCTGTGTGGCTCCAGCCAGGTCACCACACCTCTCTGTTTGTTGCTGTGAACTATGAGAATAATGCCGCCCTGCCGCCCCAGAGGCTCGTGGCGAACCAGCTACATAAAACAAGGCCGGGTAGGGAGGTGTGCGGCTCACGGGTTGGCATCACAGACTCTAGAGCAACTTCAAGTCCTGGGTTCAAATCCTGGCTTCCCCACTACGAGCCACAGCTGCTTCGGGCCAACTGTAATTGGCCTGCCTCAGTGTCCTTGTTAGGATGACAAAGTGAATGGATGCATTTATAACAGAGCAGTGGCCAAATAATGCTGGTAAGCAAATGATGAGTAGCCTTCTAGAGTGTTCTGGACGAACATGGGTAGCTGTTACTATGCTCTGTTCACTTCTGTTAATCCGTGCCCCCGCCCGGTCCCTGACCCATGTGCACACACTTTTCTGAGAAGACGTGAGTGTGAGTTCCTTTGTCTCGTCGCTCTTGCCTTCTTTGATCTTCTTCCTCCGCTCACGGCTGCGTCAGAGAGAAGCCCCTCCTTCCAGGCCTCAGGGCCCTTGTCTTCCCGAGACCTAACCGCTGGGCACCCCGCGGAACCCTATGAATCCAGTTCAATGCAAGAAAGTGCTTACTGACCATCTGCCACGTGCAAGGCCCTGGGCGGGGGGGTGGGGGGGTCACGGTGAACAAGACCGAGGCCCAGCCCCCACAAGCTTCCCTTCGGCTTGAGGGAACAGATAGCAAAGGCATCAAATAAATACGGGCCAGTATGTCAGGGGGTGACAGCTCCCCTGTTCCCTCCTCCTCCTACCGACACTCCCGGGCCTCACCATCCCAAACCAAACACAATGAAGCAAGAGAGAGGAAAACATCCCTTGCCTCTGCAGACCTGTCTCTCCAGTTTTGTTTTCCATTCTAAAAGCCAGACTTCCAGGGGCGCCTGGTGGCTCAGTAGGTTGAGCCTCTGACTTCGGCTCAGGTCATGATCTCTGGTTCGCGGGTTCGAGCCCCGTGTCGGGCTCTGTGCTGACAGCTCGGAGCCTGGAGCCTGCTTTGGATTCTGTGTCTCCCTCTCTCTCTGCCCCACCCCTGCTCGTGCTCTGTCTTTCTCTCTCTCTGTCTCAAAAATCAATATTTTTTTTAAAAAGCCAAATTTCTGGACTGAGAAGCCTCCACCGGTTCAACACCCACTTCTGTCTGAACGCTTTGCTGCCTGAACCCTCTGCTGTGTCCCTGAGCCGGCTCCCAGGGATCCCCCCAAAGCCTGGTGTTGCCCAAGCTTGGGCTTCACCCCCCAGCCCTCCCTCTCTCTGGCCTTAAGAGGGCCACTCTCAGCCATCTGCCCTCTGCTGCTCAGCCCCCCAAATGCAGGTGTTTTCAAGGGATCTGCCCTCGGAGTCTGCTCCGCTCTGTCTGCACCTCTCCTGGGGTGAGCTCATCCATGTTCAGGGATTTAGGTCTTATTTCTCCGCAGATGTCCAGGAGCTAGCCCAGCCGAGCAGTGTCTGGCTCTAGCTGTGACCCAGTGACACTCCCTGAACAAACGATTAAGTATGGGGATGAGGAGAAAGCACAACGTCAGCTGGAAGGATCTGAGCTTCGAGTCAGACAGAACTGGGTTCAAATCCGGATGTCTCCGTCCCAACCATTTCCACTCCCTGTCGAGTGGAAGACTCTTGAGGGCAGGATCCTTCTCTGATTCATTTCTGACCCCAGCACCTCGAGCAACATCTGACGCCTGGTAGGTCCTCAAGAATTATCTGTGGGATAGGGGCACATGCACCCCGATGTTTATAGCGGTGCCATCAACAATGGCCAAAGTATGCAAGAGGCCCGAATGTCCATCAACTGATAAATGGATAAAGAAGATGTGGTTTATATACACAATGGAATACTGCTCAGCAATGAAAAAGACGTTTCCATTTGCAGCAACGTGGATGGAACTGGAGGGTATTATGCTGAGTAAAATAAGTCAGTCGGAGACTGGAACTTGAGAAACTTAACGGAAGACCATGAGGGAGGGGAAAGGGAAAAAATAGTTACAAACAGAGAGGGAGGGAGGCAAACCATAAGACACGGTTAAATACAGAGAACAAACTGAGGGTAGATGGGGGTCTAGAGGGAGGGGGAAATGGGTCGTGGACATTGAGGAGGGCACCTGCTGGGATGAGCACTGGGTGTTGTATGTAAGGGATGAATCGCGGGAATCTACTCCCGAAGTCAAGAGCACACTGCATGCACTGTATGTTAGCTAACTTGACAATAAATTACAGAAAAAAAAAAAAGAAAAAAGAAAATAAATACCTGTGGGATAAATTAAACATCTCATAAACATGCCTGTTCTCTGGCACCTGCTCTGTCGATCTTGTGCGGACTCGTCCCAGGGCTGAAGCCCCACTGAGGGCAGCCAGAGACCCTTGGACACGGTCTCATCCTGAGACCAGAGCTGCCGAGACGCCCTCGGCCTCATCAGAGGGCTTGCTGCCTCCCAGGAGGCTGGCATATAGAGCAGGATGGCCCGGAGCTCACTGGCAGACGGTCCACACTGAGTCCTCCTCCTCCTCCAGGGAGTCATACCTGATTGCGCCTTCCATAGGAGGGCTGCCTGTCTCTGGAGTGTTGCAGAACTCATCACACACGTTGCCTACTTCGGCACTTCCAATCGGAAGGAGGGGGTTTCGAGGCTGATCACTCAGGAAGGGAGGAGGGGGTGCCTGGGTGGCTTGGTCATGAAGCATCTCACCTTGGCTCAGCTTATGATCTCACAGTTCATGAGTTTGAGCCCTGCATTGGTGAGCACAAGCCCCACTCTCTCTCTCTCTCTGCCCTTTGCTCACTTGTGCCCTCTCTCTCTAAATAGAAGAGAAGAGAAGAGGATAAAATAAAATAAAATAAAATAAAATAAAATAAAATGAAATGAAAGGAAAGAATGAGAGAGGAACTCAATCCTCAGCGGACATCCACCGTGCCACGAGCAGAAGACAGGTTCAGCATTCGGGATCTTGAATCCCCACAATATCTCATGGGGCATTAGGACCCCATTCTGTAAGGAAGGAAACTGGGGGGCAGATGTTAGGTCGCTTACAAAAGCCTGACCCAAAAATCTAAAGCCTGGCCGATCACCCCAGTCCACGTTCTTGCCGCTACACAAAGGGGTAGACCCCCCAATAAAGACTTAATGGTCATGATTTTCACAGGACATCTGACCGGTGTCACGTGATTTCCTTATAAACAAGGTGGAGAAGTAAAAGCTTGAGATATAGAGCTCATAATTCCTGATAATTGCTTGATGGGAGGAACCCAGTCTGTGGTTATAAACTTCCAGCCCAGGGCTACAGGCAGTGCTAGGAAGTGCTACATGGCCTTTCAAAACGTTAGAATTAGTTGCTAATTTGTAAGTGTTAAGAGATCTCGGACAGAAATCCAGATTTCCAGCTTCTCTTTAAAAGTCCTGGCAATCCTGGGGCGCCTGGGTGGCTCAGTCAGTTAAGCGTCCGACTTCGACTCAGGTCATGATCTCACGGTCTGTGGGTTCAAGCCCCACATCGGGCTCGGTGCTGACAGCTCAGAGCCTGGAGCCTGCTTCTGATGCTGTGTCTCCCTCTCTCTCTGCCTCTCCCCCACTCTCACTTTGTCTCAGTCTGTCTCTCAAAAATAAATGTTAAAAAAAAATTTAAAAAAAAAAAAGTCCTGGCAATCTTGGCTCTGGATCCCCACACACCCACAATGGCCAGACCCCATCAACTGGACACGTGTTTAGCTTTGCCCTGGTCTCCGTCATTCCTTACTGTCCCATCCCCACCTGTCACACTGCTACTCCCTGCCTGGAGGGCTCTCTAGTGGCCTGTGATAGAACTGGGCTTGAGTCCTACCCTCTCAGCCCGCCCCTCAGTAATGGGACAGTGACAGCCTTAAGAGCAGAGATCATCTCTAGTATAAACTTGTGTTTTGAGTGCTGAGCTCAAAGCAAAGCACCTGGTTGTTGCTCAGTACTGGGGGCACTGATCCCAGGACATGGAGATCACTGAGGGCTTCCTAGGAGAAAAGTCACCTGTACTGAATCTTTTAAAGTAGGTTGGAGAAATCGGAACCCTCGTGCACTGTCAGTGGGAACGTAAAATGGTACAGTTGCTGTGGAAGACACTATGGCAGTTCCTTAAAACATTCCAAGTCGTGGGGGTGCCTGGGTGGCTCAGTCGCTTAAGCGACCGACTCTTGATTTCGGCTCAAATCATGAGGTCATGGTTCATGAATTCAAGCCCTGCATCAGGCTCCGCGCTCTGACAATGGGATTCTCTCTCTCCCTCTCTCTGCCCCTCCTGTGCACATACTCTCTTTCTCCCTCTCTCTCTCTGCCCCTCCCATGCTCGCTCACTTGCTCTCCTCTCTCTCTCAAAATAAATACATAAACTTTAAAAAAATTCAATGTAGAATTACCATATGACCCAGCAATCCCACCTTTGGGTATGTGCCCAAAAGGATTGAAACAGGGCCCCAAAGAGGTCCCTGCACACCCATGTTGATAACAGCATTATTCGCAATAGCCTGAACATGGGAGCAACTCAAGGATCTACCAATAGGCGAACGGATAAAGCAAATGCAGGCTATACATTCAGTGGAATACTATTCGGCCTTAAAAAGGAAAGAAATTCTGCAAAACGCTACAACAGGGTTGAACCTTGAGGACGTTACGCAAAGTGACATAAGCCAGTCACAAGCGCACAAACACGTGCGATCCCACTTGTAGGACACACTTAAGAGTAGTCATAGTCATAGAAACAGCCAGTTGGATTGGGAGTTGCCAGGGGAGAGGAGGGAGGATAGGGAGTTAGCGTTTAGTGGGAACAGACTCTCAGTTTTACAAGATGAGAAGAGTTCTGGAGACGGATGATAGTGGTGGTTCCACAACATTATAAACGTATTTCACACCGATGAACTATACATTTAATGCGGTTAAGGTGGTAAATTTTAGGTTGTGTGTATTTTACCACAATAAAAAAATCGGGGAAGAAACAGGGGAATGGATCAGAGTTCACCAGGCTAGGATGCGAGGAAGGGCATCCCGAGGGGAAGGAACAGCCTATGTAGGGCTCACAGGCATGTGTCACGATGGCTCGTTCGGGGAACTACAAAGAGATGAGGTGTCTGAGGGCATTAGGCAGCGGGATTCGAGTAAATATGTAATCACCGGCTCTCCGGGGGGGGGGGGGGGGAGGGCGGGGAGAAAAGCCCTGATTTTTAACATCTGCCAGTTGCTGTGCAGAAAAAAGCATGTCACTGACTGCGGCACGTGCCCACATTCTGGACCCACCGCTTGTTAGCCGTGTGACCTTAGGTGAGTTTCTCAGCTGCTCTGTGCCTCGGTTTACCAACCTCAGTAATGGGGACAACCATGTTACCTGCCTCGTCTCTCTGTTCTAGGCTGATCCGTGGCAGACGTTCAGAATTGAGTTGCCACATGGTAGGGGCTCAGCAAATGTTTGCAATTTTTCCCAGGAGAGTGGGGCGGGCCTCCCGCGTCATTTCTCAGAAAAGGAACTTTCTCTACGTGTTTAGCAGGCGCGGAGGAATGGTGGAGGGGCTGGATGAAGAGACACAGCGGAGTAGGTCACCAATAAGAGATGAAGAAGTCCTACCCCCACATCCCCCCGAACAGAAACCCGCAAGGACCTGTGACCCCAAGCCCGCTATCACTCAGATCACAGAGGCAGCGTCCGTCTTGGCGGTGATGGCAGGAGCGTGATGCCCACGAGAAGGGCTCCTGGCCAGACTCATCGGGAGGGGTCTGTCTGGTCCTGACCCCCATTCTGAGAGCCTTTCTGGAAGACTAGGGGGTGTCTGGGTCACAGGATGCCTGTCTGATGGAGGGATCAGGGGCTGACTGGTGTTTGGAAGGGGGCTGGGGGCACCCAGTCTCTGTCTCCAAATTTCTGAAGGGCTGCCGAGGGTGAAAAGCACCCTACTTGTCCCGTGTGGCTCCCGATTGTGGAGGCAGGACCAGACGAGGAGGCCCCACGGAGGCAGATTTGGGTTCAAGCCCAGGATGTCTTTTCTAGCAGCCCAAGTGTCCCAGGAATAGAATGAGCAGTCTTGAGGGAGGCGAGCTTCCTGTCCCCGGACGCACTTTTTATTTACTGCATTTTAGGAACAAATATAGTGCAGAAGGTGGGGACTGAAGAGGTAGGGCATGCCCCACTCCCCCCTCAACCTCTCTGGAAAAGGAACACGAGGGACCTGTCAACAGCACATGAAGTGAGCTTAAGTCAATTTTGGAGTGGAAGTTCTAGCCTGTAAAAGGGTAAAAAAAAAAAAATGACAATTTAGCAAAATTGCAAAAAAAAACAAAAAAAACAAAAAAAACCAAAACCACGCAGAGAAAAGCCAGGAGCCCTTCAGCATTCTACGACATGGGGAGAGCTGTCAAATATTCCATGCCCTCTGCCTCGTGGGTCTCCCCACCCCCAACCTTGACTCACTCCACTGTTGTGTTCAGGGCTGTGGCAAAAAGCAACATCAGTTGAGTGGGGTGTTGACTGGATGGGCTCCAGGGTACCCGCCGCTCTGACATTCTGCGACAGTGCGTGCTGTCACGTTCACATTAAAAGCATGCCAAGCTTTGCTACCTAGGGCTTTGGGACTTGCTGCTTCCCCGGCCTAGAATACTAATACTTCTCATTAGCATTAGCTCCAGGTCTCAGCACAAATGCCACCTCTTCCGGGAAGCCTTCCCTGACCACCTCCCTAGGCTAGTTCGTCCTCCTCCACTTAAGCTCCTATCATTGCTTTTCCCCTCGGTGACACCGTCATTTTGGACTCTCTTTCATGTATTTCTTGACTTGTTTAGGACTTCTGTCTCCTGCCCCTTCCACTACAGGCCAGGAAACTCATCAGTCTTGTTCCCCATATTTTCAGCAGCTAACACATAGCCTAATACATATTTGGTGTTTGATATTTATCTGTGGAATAAAGAATAATTGGGGGTGGGGAGGATGTGAATGAGCCAAGACTTAAGGGAGTAGCCAGCCTCACCAGATCTCAGCTATTCTAGAAGTCAGCAGCCTGCTCTACTGATATACACGGGGGGTGCCCGGCTGGCTCAGTCGCAAGAGCGTGCGACTCTTGATCTCGGGGTCGTGAGTTCAAGCCCCACGTGGGATGGTGAGATTACTTAAGTAAAACTAAAATGAAGGTATGTTAACTAACTTGAATTTAAACAAATAAGTGTTTAAAAATAACTTCTAAAAAGTCATAAAATTGAAAAAAATAAAAATAAATGAAATAAAGGGACACACAGGTCGTCTTATCGTGGGCTCAGTCTGTTCCTGCACGTGTAACAGCTACTCTTCAGTAAGACTCATCTGTCTTCCACCAAAAACCTTTGCTGGAAATGCAGATTCAAACACTCACCTGGGAGCGAATGCCTGCTTTGTTTTATCTTTGAAAAACCAATCAAACTGTTCATTCTCAAGAAACATACTTTGAGCTAGCCTTCCCTTCTGTCTCTGTTTCTCACTGTCTTTTTTGTTTTTTTGCATTGCGAAAACCTGCTTGTTTTTCCACGGTGTAAGTTCACTTCTTTTTTTTTTTTTTGGAGAAACCCTAGAGCAGGCTCTGATTGGGAAGATCCAACATGGCGCCCAAGGCTCTAGGCTCATGGTCCCGACACTCACGGTTCCAGGCGCTTCTACTTCTCACCAATCCCAGTCCAACCCAGCAGCTATTGCTGGAGAAATTCCTGTGGGCAGAGCTCCAGCTGGGCACTACAGGAAACAAGTGCAAAGCTTAGCCCATCGTCCTCTGCACCCCAGAGTTGAGAATCCAGCGCCTGTCTGTTAGGATGGGGGAAGATGAGAACAGGCCTTTGGAATGCCCATAACCCTCGAATAACATTTGAACTCCTTCCCCGGGCCTAAGAGGAAGCGTGCCCTCCTTGCACAGCCAGAGTTGCTGGCTTCCTCCTCTGCTCCTGGTTCAATCTGCTTAACCTCTAGGTCAGCACGTATCACCTGCTGCCAGAGTCACAGGTGCCTGTCTCCCCCCATAGACCTGTGGCCCTTCATGATCTGGCCCCACCACCACCCTTTCCAGCCTTGCCTTATCTATCCCCCCTGCTCCCCAGTGCATTCCTGGAAAGAACGCTTTTTGTTCGCCGAATATACCGCACAGAATATACAGTTTGGCAGGTGGTGATAAACACTCCAGAGGACAATAAAGCGGGGAAGGGGGCTGGGAGTGCTGTGTGTGTGTATGGGAGAGGGAGCTTGATGGTGAGGGTGGCCAGGGGGGCGCCTGGGTGGCTCAGTCGGTTAAGCGCCCAACTTCCACTCAGGTCATGATCTCACAGTCCGTGAGTTCGAGTCCCATGTCAGGCTCTGTGCTGACAGCTTGGAGCCTGGAGCCTGCTTCCGATTCTGTGTCTCTCTTCCTCTCTCTCTCTCTCTTTCTCTCTCTCTCTCTCTGCCCCTCCCCCGGTCATGCTCTATCTCTCTGTCTCAAAAATAAATAAGCATTAAAAATTATAATAATAAGACAAACAAACAGCATGGCCAGGAAAGGCCCCCCCTGCAGAGGTGACATTGGAGCAAAGCGATGGAGGAGGTGAGGGAGTAGGCCACGGGGACATCCTGGAGAGGAGCATCGCAGACAGAAAGGAGAACATATACAAAGGTCCTGGGGTAGAAGCATGGCTGTGAGTTGGAGAAACAATAAGGAAATTAAGTCTTCCTTTGCCAAAAAGCCTTCTTGTGAACCCACCACCCCACTCGGACCGATAGGTTCCCCCCTCTGTCCCCAGAACCCCTGTGTGCTCACTCATCACTGGACAATCAGATTCTATCTCAGTGTCTCCCCCTCAAGACTGCGAGCAGCTTGGGGACAGGGACTGTGTCTTTTATTTTGCCATGCCCGGTGCCCAGCATAGGGTTTAATACACATCTATTGACTCAAGTGAACCCTTGGATGAATGAACGAAGTAGACCGGGAGTCCGTGAGGATGCATTATTCACATCTACACTTGCAGCACGTATAGCACACTGGCACAGGCTGGGTCTGCGAGAAGGAAGTTTGCGGAATGACTGATACAAATGGCCAAGGCTTACCAAGTGCAGTTACCCCGCTAAGCTCTTCATGCGGCTTATCCCATTTCACCCTTAAAGCGATCCTACGAGGTGGGCACTGCCATCATAGGCCACTTGCGGATTAGGACACCGAGGCCCGAAGGGAAAGAAAAATCACACAGCTGCTAGGCAGGAAAGCCCTGAGTTGAACCTGACAGGTCTGACCTCCCAAGGCTACAGAAATCCAGCCCACAGGTCAGCTGCCTTCCAGAGAGAGGGGGCCAGGCACGGGGGGGGGGGGGGGGGGGGGCAAGGAGGGCTACGGAGGGACCGAGGAAGAGGCCAGAGAGGTCTCCCTGTAAGGGCCTGGATGGCACCTTCCCAGCTCTGTTTTTCCTCCCGTGGGGACCAAAGTGTCCACATACGGCGGATGCTCAGAAAAGGTTAAGGAACCGTTGATGATTCTTTTTCCCAAAGAGGAACATTTTCTTGTGGTCTAAGTTAAAAAAGAAATTCAGGCAAAGCCTCAGACGGACATAAACACAGAGTCCTCTTCATACCCGTGCCTGGCTTTGCCTCCATTTTCAGGGACCACTTTCCAGGGTCACCTTCGGCCCCCTTTGATTGGGGAAAGGGTTAACATTATGCAGGGAGAGATAAGGGACCCTCGGGGAGTCAGGACACAGCTGTGAGGGGGAGGCTGAAGAAGTGGAGGGGTTTGGGGGGGGTGGGGAAAAGATAAACATGTTCCAGACCTGCCTGGGCTAGGTGCCATGAAGGGAGTCTCACGAACTTTCTGATAAGATCCCAATAAAAAGTCAGGGACAAAAGTCCTTGGCGGCTACCCCGTCAGGACCCGTCTCCCTCTTGAGAGGTTTATACTTTGTCTCAATAAACTCTATCACTTTGCTTATTCTCTGTTGTCTGCGAGATTCACTCTTGGACCCCGCGAGACAAGAGCCAGCCTCTCCCCGCCCCCTCCTGAAACACCTACAGGCGCGGCCTTGCCTCCTTAAGAACCGCACGGCTCACCAGGTTTGCCACCTTAAGGGAAAGGGACTCCAGAGCCCCAGGGAGACTCCTCCAGCAGGGCCTGTGCCTGGCCCATACTCCCCAGAGACCCCCCCCCCCTCCCCCGCCACCCTGCCCCCGGGCTCTCCAGACCCCACCTTCTCCCGTCTCTCCCACTACCTGGCCTGCCCCTCCCAGGATAGGCAGCCTCACGCCTGTCACTGACCTTCCCGGCCCGGCCTCCGCTCCTGCTCCTGCGGCCGGGCCTGCTCTCATCGGGCTCCCGGCTCTGCTGGCTCCCTGCCCCCAGCCACAACATTGAGGCCCACAGGCTGACTCTTCAACTCTTCTCTTGGACTCTTCCTCTCCAGAATCTTAAAGGCATGAGTGGGAGCAAGTGAAGACAGGCCTGGGGGTGTTGAGAGAAACTCGCACCTGCACCCAGCGGGACATTCCCCTGCTCACCCCCAACTGCCTCCACAGATGCAGGAAGTCCAGCAAAAACCCGGAGCCTGAGGCTGGCGGTCCTACCCGAGGGGCCTGGGCGGTCACCCAGAGAATTCCAGCGGGGGTGGCTTAGAGTCCGGAATGATCCAGGTCGCAGCCTTACCCGGCTTGACAGGGCCTTTGCTAATCCCACACACACACCCCACCCCCAGCCTGGAGGAATTGCCTCCACCTCGGCCCTGAGCTCAGAACTCTCTTAGGGATCTGACAGTCTGCTAACTAACGTGGCTATCGGATCATCTGGGGTCCTCGGTCTTGGCTGAGACAGGGGCACGAACACAGAGCCGGGGGATGGGATGTCCAGGAACACAGATGGGGGTGGGGGGAGCAGGGTAGAGTGGAAGGTGCTAGAGCCACCGGGAGAGCAAACGTACTGGAAGTGAGCTCTCAGAGAGGGGACTGGTGGCCAGAAATGCGGTGGTGTTGGCACTTCAAAATAATCTCCCGAGTTCCTACTCTGTGCCGGCCGCCAGGTTCAGAGACGAACGTGGGCAGGGGACTCCTTGCTCGGAGTTTAATGCTGGAGACAGCACAGGAACGAGCAGGCCACCAAAAGCAGGGCGGGAGTGTAGGGATGGACAAGCCCAGAGCAGCGGTGTGGACAGGGACACCCTGCCCTGGCCAGTGGGGGCCGGGGAATGACAGTAAAAGCAGCCACTGCAGTCACAGCGGTGGTGTTAACGCTTACGGGGTGCTTACTGTGTGCCAGGCACTGTGCTGAGCGCAGCCCGTGATTTCCCCCATTTATACGGACATCAACTCCATGGGGAAAAGTGCTACTCAGACAGGGGGCCCAGGAAGGTGGCCAAGGTCACAGCTAACCAACCAGAGGCTCCCGCGAGCCTAGAAGGTCTCTGTTCGTTCAGACTGGCAACTCCCAGCTTGACTGCTCTAGTCCCTGACACAACACAGACATTAAATCTTTGTTCCCTCACGTTCAGAGAGGAGGGAAAAAATCATTAGAATAACAATCTAGAAACGCGTAAAGTCAAAAGTGAAACTTCCCCATATTCACCCAAGCTAATCACTAGTAAGAATAATGTTTCTTTTTCTTTCTGTTTGTTTTTGTCTACATTGGCTTTTCTGGTGGTTTCAGGTCTTTGTTGTTTGTTTGTTTTTAGTTTGTTTAGTTATTTGTTTGTTTGTTTAAGAATTAAAGCCTTATGGATTAAGTGGAAATTCCTCATTGCCCCTTCTCTGGTCCTGTCTCCATCCTTCCTCCCCTGCTCCTTCTCTGCCGACAGGTAACCAGATTCTGAAATTGATGTGTATCCAGTCCAGAGTTTATGCTCCTGCTGCATACATGTATCCAAAACAATGTGTTTTTCTTTCTTTCTTTCTTCCTTTTCTTCCTTCCTTCCCTCCCTCCTTTCCTTTTCTTCTTTTCTTTCTTTCCCTTTCTTTATTTCTTTTTTCTTTCTTTTTCTTTCTTTCTTTTCTTCCTTCCTACCTTCCTTCCTTCCCTCCTTCCTTTCTTTTGCTTCTTTCTTTCTTTCTCTTTCTTTCTTTCTTAATTTCTTTCTTTCTTTTTCTTTCTTTCTTTCTTTCTTTCTTTCTTTCTTTCTTTCTTTCCCTCCACAAATGGAATGATACTTCACATTCCACAATTTGCTTGATCCCTGGATCCATATTGGTCCTTCCAGAACTGATATTTTTCCTCAGGTATGTACTGAAATGGCAATGTTGGGTCATAGAGTATTCACCTTTTTTCCTAAAATTCTACTTTGAAAAATTTGAAATCCACAGGATAGTTGAAAAACCTATCCAGTAAACACCCCATAAACCCCTTGATTCGCCAACTGTTCACATTTTGCTACAATTGCTCTACTTCTGTTTCACACACACGAAGGCATTTGAGGATAAGTTACAGATACTTTACCCTGAAGAATTCAGCATCTACCATCTAAGGACAAGGCATTCTCTTACATAACCCAATACAATTATGGCACTCAAGAAATTCAGCATTGATACAATAATACTTTATCTAGTGGACATTATAAATATCTAATGTTACATTTCCCCCTATTGCCAAAATAATGTCCTTTATATCCTTTTTTTTTTTTTTTTGCTTTTTTCCATCCAGAATCCAAACAAGAATCAAGCATTGCATTTAGTTGTAATCTGCTGTGTTTTTTTAAATCTCTTTTAATAATCTCCCAAATTCCTCAATCTGTTTTTTTAACATGATTTATTGTCAAGTTGGCTAAAATACAGTGTAGACAGTGTGCTCTTGGTTTTGGGGGTTAGGATCCCATGATTCATCGCTTACATACAACACCTTGTGCTCATCCCAACAAGTGCCCTCCTCAATGCCCATCACCCATTTTCCCCTCTCCCCCACCCCTCCATCAACCCTCAGTTTGTTCTCTGTATTTAAGAATCTCTTACGGTTTGCCTCCCTCTTTGTTTGAAACTATTTTTTCCCTTCCCCTCCCCCATGGTCTTCTGTTAAGTTCCTCAAGTTCCACATATGAGTGAAAACATACGGTATCTGTCTTTCTCTGACTGACTTATTTCACTTAGCATAATACCCTCCAGTTCCAGCCACGTTGCTGCAAATGGCAGGATTTCATTCTTTCTCATTGCCAAGTAGGATTCCATTGTATACTCAATCATTTTTTTTAGTCTTTTAATGATTGATCTTTTTTAATCTAGGCCATTTGAAAGCAAAACTTGATTTTGGTTTGATCGGTCTGGTTGTTTCCTCATGGTTATCAGGTTAAACATGTTTAGTGATGACGGAGGGCATTTTCAACTTTCCTAGTTATCCCAAAACACTGTCCTTAATGGTTGTACCAGTTTACAAGCCAGAGCAGCGCCATGGCCAACGCTTGATAATGTCACCTTTGTCAAATTTTCCCCATCTGATGAATATGAAATGGTACATCATTGTCCTTGTAACATGTTTTGACTCCCCAGCCGTTAGAGCAGTTTCCATCTCCTTGGCGGCCATTTGGACTTCCTCTTTCATGAATGGTCTGCCTGTATCTGTGTCACTTCTGACCCCATCTGCCCCCAGCTCCACCCCTGTCCTTCCTCTGCTCAGCTTTATTTGGGGGCAGTGGGGCGGTGGGAGGGGTACGTATCAGCTGCCTCCAGGAAGCAGAAGACTGGCAAGCCATCAATCTTTTGCGACGTATGTTGCAAATACATGCTCTCAGCGTGCCAACTGTCTTTCAACTTTATTTACGGCATCTTGTGTAGTAGAATAACGTTTGACTCTCATGGAATAAGTTATTGGTCTGCTTTGGTATCTCATTCACAAAGTCCTTCATGACTCTGAGGCCAAAAGAATCGTTCTCTGCATTTTCTTCTGTCGGGGGTTTGCTTGTGAGTATGACATGAGGCGGGAATTTAATTTCGTATCTCCATAAAGGTCAATTATTTCAACACCTTTGGTTGAATGATCCAACCTTTCCCCTCTGATTTTTTTTTAATGTTTATTCATTTTTGAGAGAGACAGACAGACAGAGCATGAGTGGGGGAGGAGCAGACAGAGAGGGAGACACAGAATCCAAAGCAGGTTTCAGGCTCTGAGCTGTCAGCAGAGAGCCCAACGTGGGGCTTGAACCCACAGATGCGAGATCATGACCCGAGCCGAAGTCGGAGGCTTAACCAACTGAGCCACCCAGTTGCTCCCCGATTTTAATATTTCCTCTAGGACATAAGCTTCCACCTAGGCTTTGGTCTAGATGTTCATCTACCTGTGCACACATGCCCTAGTATCACTCTGCCTGATGAGTAGGACCATTTACGTCTTCACACATACTAAAGAAAATCTCTCCTCTTCCTTCTTCAGAAATGTTTTCAGGGCACTTGGCTGGCTCAGTCCGTGGAGCATGTGACTCTTGATCTCAGGGTCATGGGTTCGAGCCCCACATTGGGTATGAAGCCTACTTAATTAAAAAAAAGAAGAAGAAGAAAGGTTTTGGTTATTCCCAAAGGGTTTGGTTGAACCCTTACTCCTCCACATGAATTTTAGGAGCAGTTTTTTCAAGCTCCATGGCAACTTCCATTGGGGTTTTATTGGAATTACGTTGAATTTTGTAGATAGTTCAATGATATTTACTCTTGCCAACTCTGAACGTGATATGGTCTTACTATTTAGGTCTTCTTAAATGTCCTTCAATAAAGTTTTATTATTTTCCTTCAAAAAGGCTTTTGCGTATATTTAATTTTTTTCCTACAAATCCTATATATTTTGTTCTTACTGTGAATGGAATTTTTTCCTTACAATTTCTAACTGATTTTTGGTGGTGTGTGAGTATGACTTTGTTTTGTGGGGTTTTTTTTGTATGTTGTGCTTATATTTAGTAACTTTGTCAAATTTTCTTGGTTTATAATGCTAATTGTCTCCTGGATTTTCTGCAAAGAAAATCTGAAGTGTCTGCAAGTGATAATTTTGTATTCTTTCCCTAAATTTTATACCTATTTATTTTTACTGTCTTATTCCATTGACTAAGACGTCTAGTAAAATAATGAATTCCAGGTGTGAGAGCGAGTGTCTGTGTCTTACTCCTGACTTTCATTGTTATTTTCACATATATCTGTTGAACGCCTACTATGAGACAGGCACTTCGCCCAGCTTGCAGCAAAGCAACATAGGTTTGTCATGTCAAACTGCTCTTAGTTCTGTAAATCCTGAAAAGTTCGCAAGTATGATCGTTACTTACACTTTGAATGACTTTAGATATGTTCAAAAAATCAGTTATCTGAAGTTATAAAAGCTCCTCGTCTCCTTTATTGAATCAGTTTCACTAAATTATTTGGGATTATTCATTTCAGATCCAAACTTGTTTCTCAAAGAATTATTTGTGATGACACTGCATCAGCAGTCAGAACTTGGTCTAATGATTAATATCAGAGTCATTTATGGGGTACCTGGGGGGCCTAGTCAGTTAAGCATCCGACTCTTGATTTCGACTCAGGTGATGATCCCAGGGTCATGGGATTGAGTCCCACAGCAGGCTCTGCGCTGAGTGTGGATCCTGCTTGAGATTCTCCCCCACCCTCTCTCTCTACCTCTCTCTACCTCCCTCCCTCCCTCTGTCCCTCTCCCCCACTCGCTCTCTCTCTCACTCTAAAATAAAAAATATATGTATCAAAATCATCTATAAATAAATAGCACAGTAAAAATTGAGGCTAAAAATCAATTTGTATTATTTAGCATGAAAATATCCCCAGGTAAGAAATGACTATAACCATTGCTCCTGTGTTAGTGGGGAACAGATGAGAATTAAGAGCAGTTAAACAAAAAGAAAAAAAAAAAGAAAGAGAAAATGCCAATATTTTACCTATGTACACAAAATAAAAACACTTGTACATATAAACAAATCATTAGGAAAGTAACAGCAGCTGGGACGATCTGGTAGACGGCAGGAGGCTGTGGTCTGTCGGCAAACGTTCTACAACCAACTCTCGTGTGCAGGGAAAAAGCAAAGCAAAACTTCCTTTGTAGGGTTTGCCAGTTCCCAAGTGTAAGTGTTCCCACTACAACTGATTTCAAGCTACCGACATGACAGCACCGGATGTGGAAATGGGAAGGAGTTGTTAAGCTGGACTTTATTAAAATGGAAAACTTCTGCTCTGTGAAAGACGCAAGCCACAGCCCGGAAGACAATACTTAGAAGACATGTATCTGGTAAAGGGCTTGTATCCAAAATATACAAAGAACCCCTGAAACTCAACGGTAAGGAAACAAACAGCTCAGTTACAAAATGGGCAAAAGATCTGAGCAGACAGCTCACCAGAGAAGATATACAGATGGCCAATAAGCAGGTGAAAAGATGCCCCACACCGTGTGTCACCAGGGAAACACAGAGTAAAACAACAACAATGCGACGCACCTATGAAAATGCTAAAATCCAAAACACTGACAGCACCAAATGCTGGTGAGGATGGTGGAAATGCAAAACGGTAAAACCACTTTGGGAGATAGTTTGGCTTCCAAAATTCCTTACGAAGCTAAATATCGTCTTACTATATGATCTGACAATTGCACCCAATATTTACTCAATTGAGTTGAAAACTTACGCCCACATAAAAACCTGCACATAAATGTTGACAGCAGCTTGATTCGTAATTGCTAACAACTGGAAGCCACCAAGATGTCCTTCTGTAGTAATTGGGTAAACAGACTATGGTACATCCATACAGTGGGATATTACTCAGCGACAAAAGACATGAATCGTCAAACCACGAAAAGACATATGGCAGAATCTTAAAGGCAGATCACTAAATGAAAGAAACCAGTCTGAAAAGTCGCCATGCCATATGATATCAACGATCTGACGTTCTGGAACAAGCGAAAACAATGGGCACAGTAAAAAGATCAGCGGTTGCCAGGAGATGGCGATGGGGAGAACGGATGGTGAAACATGGGGTGCGGGGTGGTTTTAGGGCCATGAGACTATTTTGTAAGACATGGTGATGGTAGAGACATGACATAATGCATTTGTCAAAACCCATAGAATATACAACACAAGGAGTCGCTCCTAACATAAACTATGGGCTCTGATAATAATGTATCAGTATTGATTCATTGACTGTAACAAGCATACAACACTGATAAGAGATGTTAATAACAGGCAAAGCTCTGTGCGCGCCCGCCTTGGGAGGAGGCATATGGAACTTCTGTCCAAATCCAAAACTGGTTCTTTGAAAGAACCATTGTTGCAGTAAGTGCGTTTACATGATGACGTATATTCCTGACGACAACACGTGCATGGTAAAGATTTTATTTTCTTTCTTCGTTCAGAGCCTGTTTTGTGTTTCACCGGCTTTCGTGCTCTAAGGCAGTGCTTCTCAAATCTTTCCGTGCGTACAAATGACCCGGGGACCTTGTTACAGATACAGACTTTGCTCCACAGGTCTGGGGTGAGCCCTGAGATTTTACATTTCTAACAAGCTCCCGGGAGAGCCCGATGCTGCTGGTATGTGGTCAAGAGTAGCAGGACACGGCTGGAACCTGCTTCGGATTCTGTGTCTCCCTCTCTCTCTCTCTCTCTGCCCCTCCCCCGCTCATGCTGTCTCTCTCTGTCTCAAAAAAAAATCAACATTTGAAAAATTAAAAAAAAAAAAAAAAAAAGAGTAGTAGGACATGTAAACAGACAACCTAACAGGACCAGAAAACCCAGTCTCCACCCTCCATATTCTGTTTTCTAAATGAGGGGGAAGAAAAATCTAATTTCATGGAAATGCTAATCAGTGTTTACCAAGATAACTTCTAAATCTATCTTTTTTTTTAATTTGAGAGAGAGAGAGTGCACAAGTGGAGTAGAGGGGCAGAGAAGGAGAGGGAGAGGGAGAGGGAGAGGGAGAGGGAGAGGGAGAGGGAGAGGGAGAGAGAGAGAGAGAGAGAGAGAGAATCCACTTTGCTCCATGGAGCAAAGCAGCACAGAGACTGACTTGGGGCTCGATCCACATCCCTGGGATCATGACCTGAGCCCAAGTCAAGAGGCAGATGCTCAACCACCTGAACCACCCAGGTGCCCCCAAAGCCATCTTTGAAAGGCCATTTTCCTTGCCCTTTTCTTTCTGAATCACATCTATTTTCTGTTTCCAAAGGCATTGGAACTTTTTGTTTCGACTAAATGAGGCAGCTGAGATCAGAAGTTCATATGTCTCAGTGAAACTCAACAAAAGGTCAATAACACTCTAATGGCAGCCCATAGGGCCACCAGATATGTGTGTGTGTGCAAGGGAAGTGCGTATAGCATTCTAGAGGCTTTGACCGTCACTACTGGGGCTGCCCAGACAATGGCTACTTTGAGGTTAGTAAGCACACCCTACTTACTGGAAGGAGCCTCTTGAGTCAGGTGGTAAACCCCGTGAGAGGCAGGTGGTTGTACTGTGCAAAGTCCGTGTTCCCAGAGAGGCGTGGCACAATGCGACCACCGGGAGGGGACTGAGCCCCATCTGCAAAAGATGATGGAGCCCCATCCTCATTAAGGGCCCTTCCAGCCCTGCGTTCTTTACATTTATTCTGAGCGTGTTCATTCCAAACCAGGGCTTTGCCTCTTCTTTTCCCAGAGCAAGGGTTTCAAATTTCTGGCTGTATCCCTCCCACCCCATGCCCATCTCTCCTTTGGTCCATCGAGCAGCAGTCACACGAGGCTAGAGCCATCTGGCTGCCTGACTTCACATCTCAAAGCTCAGGGAGAATCCTGTTCCGGGACGGCAGCGTCTCCTGGGCAGGCTGGAAACCCCAGGACACTGGGCACAGGTAGGACACCTTCTTCCCCCTGACTCTGGCTACAGGCTCCCCTGACCGCAGATGGCCTTGGGGACATCTGGCTGGAGAAGCTCCCAGCTCTGTCCTGGAGCCAAAGAAGATCTTGCTGCAGAAACTGAACAGATTCCGAAAGCCAACTAAGACAATGATTAGGCAGCCAACACAGACCAGAGCACCTACTTGTTGTGAGGAAACCAAACTCTTTTTCTTTTTTTAAAAATTTTTTTAAAATATATTTATTATTTTGAGAGAGAGAGAGAGAGACAGAGCATGAGCAGGGGAGGGGCAGAGAGAGAGGGAGACACAGAATCCGAAGCAGGCTCCAGGCTCTGAGCCGTCAGCACAGAGCCCGACGCGGGGCTCGAACTCACAAACCGCGAGATTATGACCTGAGCCGAAGTTGGATGCTCAACCGACTGAGCCACCCAGGCGCTCCCCAAATGTCCATTTTTAAATACTATTCCCAGAGATAGAGAGAGGAAAAGAACCAGGACTCTTAGAAGAAATGGCTGATTCCGGAGCTTGGAAAGATACAATACAGGACAAGCTTAGGATACCTTGTGGTGTGAGAAACCAGGGAGGTGCTAAGAAAAAAAATAATGAAGGCACGTCAAAAAAGACATAGGTGTCAACTTGAATGTGCTCTCCGTGGCCAAGATGGCCTAATTTAAGAGAAAGAATAAATAATGACGGCATTAAACTATAACCCAGAGATGAAAATAACGAGTGCGTATAGTATAAATAATTAAATACGGAAATACAAGGAAAACCCTTTGCCTCTAGCAGAATTTGAATTCCTAATGTAGAAGGAATGAGAGGAGTAAAAAACACCAGCATTAATTGTTGCAGGCGAGAGCCATGGATTCATGCTAACATTAGTGAATGGATGTATAATGAGGAAAAGGATATTTGCATAGTCTCAAGGTATCTCCCCACAAGATACCCGCTAGTTACTAAGAGAAAAATCGTCACTTTCCAGTGGAGAAACCTGGTAGACACCACCTTAACCAGGCGATTGAGGTGACGAATGTCATGTGCCATTGATAACATTCCCCGAGAAAGGCACAATACCCCTTCTGTGATATTCAGGCCAAAAATGCATCATCTCATTGTGGTCGTGAGAAAGCATCAGACCAAACCCAAACTGAGGGACATCCTACCAAAACCTGAGAGGTATTCTTCAAAACCTCAAGGTCAAGAAAAGCAAAGAAAAATGCAGCTATCACAGATTTGAGAATGCTAAGTAAACGTGAAAACCACATGCATGGAACCCGGACCGGACCTTGGACCCCGAACAAGACATTAACAGGAAAATGGGTGGCATTCAAAAATGGTCTATAGATTAATGAATAATGTTCATTTCCTGGGTTCCCTATTGAACCACGGCTCCACGTAGGAGGTTCAGGTTCAGGGGAGCTGGGGGAGGAGTATACGGGACCTGTGCTTCTGTAACTTTTCTGGAAGTGCGAATGTATTTCAAAATCAAAGCCTTTCTTACCACTGAGAAAGAACGATGAGTAATCTTTCCTCATAAAGGAAACATCAGGAAACAGCAAAGGTTAGTAGAAAAATTTCAGCCATAAGGCTGATACTGAAAACAACCACGTCCAAGTAAGCTGACTCTTTTAATTCTTAATAATTTACGAAGACTTTCCTGAGTGCTGACCGTGCTCAAAGCGCGTCCCCTTGGAGCACATCCGTCCTACATAAAATTGCCACCTACCCTTCACCTTGCGTTCCTGCTACCCCTTGACCATCCCTATGGCTTCTTGCCACACTGCATTATCATGACCCAACGTGCTATATAACCGACTTAAGGTATCTTGTGTTTATTGTCTGTCTCTCCCCTACAGTGGAACCCCCACGTGGGTAGTGATGTTTATTTTCTTCCCTGATGTACTCCAAATGCTTAAAGTAGTCCTTGGATGAAGGGCAGAAGGACAAATCACAGACGCTGAATTCTTAGGAAAAATCCTAAAAATAAAGGAAAGGAGAGGCAACATGTGATGTATCCAGAGTCCTTGAGTATCGGGGCCTGGACGCGATGGCAGAGGCCACCAGGATACCCCGGGAGGAGACACTTGGCCAACTGTACAACCAAGGGTGTCCCAAAGGCTGAGATGCATAACAGAAGGCCCAGTGACAGCCCATCACCTTTGCACCTTGACTTGGGCCTAAAATAAACGGCTTTTTGAGTGACGATCCCAGATCTCTTCCTGCTCTTTAAATTTCCCCTCTTACGGTTTAAGCTCACCAATAGAGTGAGTCCGCAAAACCCTGGGCTCCCACTCCAAGAAAAGCAGAACCCCAGGCTGATACACACTCTCTGTGTGGCCCCAGGTGTGCTATGTAAGTCCCAGGTCCTATAAGTAATAAACCTTTATTTTTAAAAAGTTCCCTGATGGCTATTGCTGAAGGGCATCACTTTTGTTTGGTTTATCTATTTACTTTGAGACAGAGAGAGAGAGCAAGCTGGGGAGGGGCAGAGAGAGGAAGAAGGAGAGAACCCCAAACAGGATCTTCACTGCCAGCACGGAGCCCGACGTGGGACTCGAACTCACGAACCGTGAGATCGCGACCTGAGCCGAAATCTAGAGGCGGACGCTCAGCCGACTGAGCCACCCAGGCGCCCCACCCTGCTAAAGGACATCCTGCAATCACAATAAGAACCACAAGGGCTGGTCCAGCCCACATTTTTTATTCAGAGGCTGAGATGGGCACACAGCAGGTACCTACCTGCACCCACTACCAGCCTCAGTGATAGCAAAGGTCTCCATGTCGCTCACACCAAGACCACTGAGGGTCTGGGGGACTCTCCAGGACAGGTGCCTCCGGGCCGCGACTCAGGGATCCAAGCTGCTTTCTTCTTCTGCTTCTGCCACGGGGGCGGAAGAAGGCTGAGACGTTGCTTGCACACGGTTTTTACAACGTTTCAGCCTGGATGGGGCCGTCAGCACCGAGGCTCAGGCTCTGACAGCCAGAACCCGTCTCTGGGCCTGTGGCGGGGCGGCCTGGAGAACGCGGGGAGCCGACGGAGTGTCCGTGAACTCCATAGCCTCCGCCACACTGACTGTTTTGGGACTGGTATCAGGGAATGTTTGTTTAAGGCGCGGAAACTGAATTCTTAGCAAGCATTGCAGGGTGGGGAAAAAAGATACTTGCTTTAGAAACGAGAGCGGGAGCCACCGTGTCCCTGAAGGCTGAAGAAGAAAGAGCAAACCATCCGGAAAGCATCCGCTTCATCTGCACACGGGTGCCCGCCTACAGGAGCTTTGTAGAGGCTTAGTCTGTACTTCCTGTGCGTGAACGCTGGATGAAATGAAGAGCGCTAAATGCCCTGTTTCCCGTTGCCAAGTGCCACATTCGGCAGAAGAAAAGAGTGATCCTCACTCAGTCGATGGCCCTGGTGGCCCCGTAAAGGCAGCCGGCCCCTGTGCTCTCCCGGCAGGGCTGGCAGGGAGATGCCGGTCAGTCGCACCCCAAGCCGCTCATGGGAATTCACTCAGTCAGGAGTGAGGGCCATAGAACTGTCTAAAATCATCTACAATGTTGGTGTCAGCTAAGGGCACGCAAAATTCTTCCAGTCTTATCTTTGCCCGGCCAGCTGATGGGGGGAAGGAAAGGGGATTACATGGGAGCCGTCTAGGGCATTATAAAAGGGGATTATAGGGGCACCTGAGTGGCTCAGTCGGTTAAGCGTCCGACTTCGGCTCGGGTCATGATCTCGCGGTCCGTGAGTTCAAGCCCCGCATCGGGCTCCGTGCTGACAGCTCAGAGCCTGGAGCCTGTTTCCGATTCTGTGTCTCCCTCTCTCTCTGACCCTCCCCTGTTCATGCTCTGTGTCTCTCTGTCTCAAAAATAAACGTTAAAAAAAAAAAAAGAATTTATAAAAAAAATAATAAAAGATAAATAAATAAAAGGGGATTATATAGGGCATGCAGCCACTGGCCACACCCCGGCCCCATTCTTCTACCCCTCCCCCAACCCCCAAGCTCCAAGCAGCTATTTAAGGGGAGACAGTCCAGAATAAATGAGACAGTCGCTCGGGGATACCAACTCTGGCATCCTCCGAGGGTCAGTGCCCAGAAATTAGTGCTCTGCCAGGAGTATGAGTCCCTGTTCACTGGCTGCCTTTGAGAGGGGCCGTGTTGTGCGTGGGTGTGCACGGGCGTATGCGGGCACACATGAGCGCGAGCAGGCGTGCACACGACTTGGTGTGTGCCAGAGGCCGTGTGTGCACACGTGTGTCGTGTGCGCATGTGGGCATGTTGTAGGAAAGCATGTCTGCACTAGTGGGTGAGCTCCAGAGCCTGTGTATGCATGTGTATGTATGTGGGTGTGTGCGTGTGCCTGTCTGTGCGTGGGTACACGTGTGAGGGGTCGGAGAGCCTTGCACAGGAAGGGGGCTGCTTTAGTTGTGAAGAAAGACAGCCGGGATCCAGCTCCGCGGAGGGAATCCAGCATGGGGACAAGTACGATATGTCTAGTGGGGGACACGTCACCAACGACCTCAGGGAACCCCCAGTCTGTTGGGATGACCTGGTCGGAAACTTCTGGAGACTTCAGTCAGATGAAGAGCACGGAGGTCTCACTGGTGCATCATGGGGTTGAGGGATGGGGGTGTCTCGATGGGTCTGAGGCCTGCACGTGTGTGAGGTGGTCCACAGAGCTGGGAAGGGCTCGGAGGTCAGGCGTGTGCGTGCTCCTCGTGTGCTCTGTGTGAAACGAGGGTGGTCACCCTGGACCCCACCTGGGACTGGGAACCTTGAGGACGCCCTTCTCCAGGCTTGCTGAGGACGAGCGGGTGAGCAGGTGCCGGGGCAGAAGGTGCATCACCTGGGAGAGGAGTCTAGGCCTGTGCATCTGCATTTCTCCCACACAGAACTCCCAACACGAACGCCCTCCTGCAGTTGGCAGAGATCACGGCCTTTGGTGAGAGCTGACGCGAGCTCTGGCCCAGGGAGGGATGCGCCCTCACCCCCCAGTTTCCTGTCCCAGGGCAGCAGGCCCTCTCTCTGCAGGAGAAAGAGAGAGGCGAGAGAAGGGGAGTAGCAGAGAGAGGCAGAGAGGGGGGACACGGGGCGCCTGGCCCCATCACCAGGCCATTTCCTTCCAGGCTGACTGGGAAACGATCGGATTGGCAACAGAAAGGAAGCCGTGCTCAGCTATGCCTTCTATGGTTGCTACCCCCAGCGAAGGATCCCCCAGGGGTGCGGATAAAGGGTGAACCCGCCCAGCCCTCCCTTCCCTCTGCCTTCCTGTGGCCCCAGCAGGGCGAGGAGCAGCAAGGGTAACGCGGGTGCCCCATCAGCACAGAACCCCAGGAGCTGCTGGCTGGAAAAGCAGCCAGCATGTTGGAAACTCTGCTCTAGACTATTCCAAAGCCACCAGGTCTCCGTCCAAGGCCAAGGGGGTGAGGCTGTTGTGAGATTTTTTTACCTCAATACCAGGGATTCGTTGTCTCGCAGCTTTGAAGAATTAAGAGGTGGACACAGAACGAGCAGCAGGCCAAAGTTTATTAGAGCAGATCAGAAAGGAACAATAATAGCAGGAAAGCTCTCTTTACAGAGAGCGGGCTTTCGAAAGTGGATGCCCGCAGCTATAGGCAAGTGTCCTTGTTTTATAAGGTTCTGGTCGCCTCTCGCCTTCCCTTCCCCCTGTTCCTTCTCAGGTCCTACCCTATTGGCTGGATGACTCTAGGTGCTCATTGTCCATTCCTGATTGACTCGTTTCCATTGTGCGAGGGGTGGTCTATGGCCACACTACTCCTCGTGGGTCATACATTTTATGGTTTTGTGGTCTGCTACTTATTTTTAGTTGGGTTTTTTGTCAATTCCTGAGGGGAAGGAACGTGAGGGGCAGTGGATGGTCTTTCTTTCTTTCTTTCTTTCTTTCTAAATATAATTTATTGTCCAATTGGTTTCCATACAACACCAGCGCTCATCCCAACAGGTGCCCTCCTCCATGCCCATCCCCCACTTTCCCCTCTTTTTCCCCACTTTTTCTCCTCCCCCTTCCCCTCCCCCATGGTCTTCTGTTAAGTTTCTCAAGATCCACCCAGAGTTGGACCCACGGATGTACGGCCAACTGATCTTTGACAAAGCGGGAAAGAGTATCCAGTGGAAAAAAGACAGTCTCTTTAACAAGAGACTGTTGCTGGGAGGACTGGACAGGAACATGCAGAAGAATGAAACTAGACCGCTTTCTTACACCATACACGAAAATAAACATAGGAGGAACCTTACGCCTGAGGGGCTTTGCTCTGGTCAGTCACTGTTCCCGAGCATGCATTTTTCCCCACCCAGGGACCTCAGGTCCTAATCTTTCCCTCTCTGCCTATTTAATCCTATCTTTTCCATATCATAAGACCACAGGGAACCAGCCTCCCTGGAGTAGTTGGGAGGCAGTCCCCATAAGGTGTTCTTGTCACAGGTCAGGGTCAGGGTCAGGGTCAGCAACTGCTCCTGCTATCTGCAGAAACGTGACTGTGGCACCCAGTTTCTGAGCTCCAAGTTTGCCTACGACAGGAGACAAATCCTGTGTGGTATAAAGAGTCCTACCTACTCTCCTTTGTTTCCTTTTCTGCATGTCTGCTGTGCCTGAAACAGTGCTGGGCACCAGAGAGAGATACAAAAGGACAGTGTGCCTGCTGCTAGGAACCCAGAGTTGAGTGGGAAGTAAAGGCAATGAAACACGGCATGGTAGAGTCCAGTAGGAAGTAAGAATAGGGTTGGGCCCTGAACACAGCCTGAGGTTCAAGGAAGGTTCCAGAGTGGTGAAGCTCAAGCTGAGTCTTAAGGAGTCAGAGGAGAGGAGGGTTGGGGCATTCCAACAAGAGGCCACAGCAGGGTCAAAGGGACCAGAGGGACTTGGTGTGCCACTGGGGGAGTGTGCAGAGGAGGAGTGGGTGGAGAGGCGGATTCTGGGGAGACAGGAGGTTGCTGACCAAGCCCAGCCTTCAAGGCCATAGTGCAGTTAGACTTTGTCCCTTAAGCAAAGGAGTGACCCCATCAAATTTGTATTTCAGAGGACTCACTCTGGCTACTGGGTGGATGGCTACTGGGTGGAGAGGTAGAGGGCGACCAGTGAGAAGGCCACTGCCAGAGCAGGACAAGAGAAAGTAAGAGCTTGACATGCAAAGGTCGTGGTCAGGCCCACCTCACTCCCGTTGGCATGGCTGGTGCCTGGGTGGCTCAGTCAGTTAAGCATCTGACCCTTGATTTCAGCTCACCGTTCGTGAGATTGAGCCCTGCATTGGGGTGTGAGCCTACAGCACAGAATCTGCTTGGGATTCTCTCTCTTGTTCTCTTTCTGCCCTTTCCTGTTCGTGCTCTCTCTCAAAATAAATAAATAAACTTAAAAAAAAAAAGACAAAAAGCAATAAGCGTTGGCAAAGATGTGAGGAAAAGGGAGCCCTTGTGCACTGTTGGTGGGAACAAAATTGGAAAACAATGGGGAGGTTCCTCAAAAAATCAAAAATAGAAATACCGTAGGATTCAGCAATTCCACTTCCGGGTATTTATCCGAAGAAAAGGAGAACACTAATTCGAAAAGGTATCTGCACCCCCACATTTATTGCAGCATTATTTACAATAGCCAAAATATGGAAGGCGCCTTGGGGCCCATCAGTAGATGAATAGGTAAAAATGTGGTGTGTATATACACAGTGGAATAGATGCCCATGGATTCAGGAATCGGCCACAGAGCCGGGAGCCAGAAGCGCTCACCCATTTGAAGTATAAATATATCTTTACAGAGAGGGAGGGAGGCAAACCATAAGAGACACTTAAATATGGAGAACAAACTGAGGGTGGATGGGGGGTGGGGGAGAGGGGAAAGTGGGTGATGGGCATGGAGGAGGGCACCTCTTGGGATGAGCACTGGGTGTTGTATGGAAACCAGTTGGACAATAAATTATATTTAATATAAAGAAAGAATAAAGAGAAGATCTATTCTTGATTTGAAAAAAATGAAGTATAAATATATACAAGCCATAAAAAGAGGCGGGGGGGGGGGGGTGGGGAGAGAGAGATCCTGCCATTTGCAACCATGTGGATGGACCGAGAGGGTGTTACGCTGGGCGAAATAAGTCAGGCGGAGAAGGACAAATACCATATGATTTCACTCTTATGTAAAAATCTAAAACAAACAAACAAAACAAAACAGAAACAGACTCATAGGTACAGAGCAAACCAGTGGTGGCCAGAGGGGAGGGGGGTGGGAGGAAGGGAGAAATAGGGGAAAGAATTAAGAGGTATAAACTTCCAGGGGCGCCTAGGGGACTCAGTCAGTTAAGCGTCTGACTCTTGGTTTCAGCTCAGGTCATGATCTCACCGTTCGTGAGTTCGAGCCCCGTGTTGGGCTCTGCGCTGACAGCCAGGAGCCTGCTTGGGATTCTCTCTTTCCCTCTCTCTCTCTCTGCCCTCCCCCAACTAGCTCACGTGGTCTCTTTCTCTCTCTCTCTCTCACAAGAATAAATAAACTTAAAAAAAAAAAAAGGTACCATACAGACTTCCAGTTATAAAAGAAATGAGTCACAAGAATGAAAAGTACAGCATGGCCACTGTAGTCTATCATATTGTAGGAAGTTTGTATGGTGACCGTAACTAAACCTATCATGGTGATCATTTAATAATGTATAAAAACATCCAATCACTATCTTGTACGCAGGCAACTCATATAGTATGCCACTTCTAATTTAATATCAATAATTAACTTATTAAAATGTACAAACCTCAAGAGTGGTCGGGATGGAGACATTCAGATGCACTTGAGCTTGGTGATGGACGGGGTAAAGGGAGAGGGAGCTGAGTAGGTATAGGACTGTGTGCATGGAGCCACTGAGGTAAAGACCCCAGGAGGAGGTCCTGATGGGAGAGGGGAGGACATGTTCTGTTTAGGGCACGTGGAGCTGAAGAGGCTTCCAGAATCCCCACAGAAGGAGATGTGCAGTAGGCATGTGGATGTAGGAGCTCACGGCTCACAGGAGAGGCCAAATGGGGGCACGGATTCAGGAGTGGATTGTGGACCTGAGAGTTGGAAGCAGTCACCCATTTAAGGTTTGAGGGGCCAGAAAGAAGACACAGGGGGAGATAGAAAGAGACAAGGAGAACCCGGAGAGAAGGTCAGGGCCTTGGCAAGGAGGAGATGATCCACAGAGGCCAATGTCACAAGAGGAGTCCTCCAAGATAGGAGCTGATAAGCCTCCTTGGATTTGGGGCAGGAAGACCAATGAAGACCTCCGAGGGGGCTATTTCCACGAGGTGGTGAGGACAAGGTCAGAGTAGGGCAGGCAGGGGAGCACGTGGGGAGCGAGGCAAAGATAGTAAGTATAGACTACTTCCTAGAGAAAACATGGGCTCTGAAGGGGCAGAGAGAGATGGGTGGTAGCTGGAGGGCTTTGCTCAGTGCCCCCCAGACAGCAGACTCATGAGTGGGATTTTGAGGGACCGTGGCTCTTGCCCAACAGCCTGAGTTACTTAAGAGCAGAAATTTTGTCTCCCTATCGTGACCTCTTCATGGAGTCACGTATGTATCTTTAGCAGACTTTTGGTTGCAAGACAAAGTGCCCGGCAAAAAGAGGGTTGGATAACGGGCAAGTCTGACTCTCGCATGACAAGAATTTGGAAAGAGGGCAGTCCAAGAGCTGGCCATAGTGGCCGTCTCTACACTCACGATGCCAGGACTCATGCTACAGCTCCAAGCATCGTGGCCTAAAAAAAGGAGGTGGGGGGCAGGGGGACTTTGCACCTGGACACATCTATTAGCAAGAAGAAAGAGGCAACGGCTGTTAGGAAGGCCTTCAGCACAGCGTCCCCATGCTTGGCTGCTGTGCGTCCCCATCAGACCGGAGCTAGCTTCCCAAGGGCAGGAATTCTGTTTCCCCATCAGTCAGAAACATCTGGAGCATAGGCACTTGTCTCAGATTAGAAGCTTCTGGAAGACAGGGGCTGTGTCTTCTCCCCCAGGGTTCCCACAAAAACAAAATCGTAGAATATTAAAACAAACCCCCATCTGGTATTTCTTTCTTATCCTTTCAACTTAACAGGACCACTGTAGGAGTCAACTGCGGTCACCGTGATAAAACAGCTGCCTCTGTTTTGCCACAAACCAGAACACCTCCCCCCAAAAGCGCCAATGTGGTAACACTCTGTGGTGCCCAGGGAGGGCCCCCCGGGGGCTGAGAGCCCCCTCACCCTGGAAGCCTCACCACCCAATACTGAGTTTCATTCTCTAGCGCCCCACTCCCTACCCTGACTGAGCTCCCTGGCAAAGAAGGGTACACACCCTTCTTCCATTCTAGAGACAAGCCAGGAGCCCTCTATCCTCAGACAGAAGTCTTCTGTCCAGAGTGAGAAGCCCACAGCCTGGGCCATGTGTGCCTTGGCCCCTCTCCTCCGGCTTCCTTGGGCAGTAGATTTCTCAATTTCTACCGTCTCCAAGCCCAACTTCCTGCTTAGCAGTAGCAGCCCCATTCCTGGAAGCCTCGTCTGAATGGAGCGATTCATGGGTCAACTGTGTGGGTGTAGGGGTGTGTGTGTGCGTGTGCGTGCTGTTAGCATGCAAACAAACCGGTACGAGGCGATACAGAGTAAGGGGTTCGAAACACAGGCTGGAGTCACGCTGGCTGAGTCAGATGCCCCCTGTACCCCAACCTGAGCCTTAGTTTCTTCATCCGAACGGAGACAACGTTGGTACCAACCGCCCAGGCTTGCTGGAGCATTAGAAGAGACAACGGACGTAAAGCGCTGGGACTGGTTTGTCAGCAGGTGTCATTGTTACCACCCACGTGACCCAGCAGAATGCCTCTCCTTCCCTTGGCGCGAGCAGCTCCTGGTGGCCTGCCGGGAGGAAATGGGCACCGGTCCTGCTCCAGGGAGCTGTAGCCCACATCCTCTGTGTAGCACATTCCTCTCCTGTGTGGCCAGCCTGGTGAAGAGGGTCAGTGTAATTCTGACCACCAGTGGACACTCAGGGCACTACCCGCTCCCCCAGGGTCAGCTGCATAGGCACACCACCTCCAGTGCCTGGAAGGGGACCGCACCTAGTTTAATGCCCTGCCGCAGCCATCTCCAAATTCTTAATAACAAGGGGTCCCACATTTTATTTTGCACTGGGACCCACAAATTAGGTAGCCGGTCCTACCCTCACCTGGATGCTTCTTCCCTTCCAGTCATCCAAGGTTCGGGGTTCTGCTGGGCTGTTCCCAACTGGACCAGCTACAGCCCCACCTGTTTCTTGAATCCTCAGGGCTGCTGGGTGTGGACCCCTACACAAAGGCACCCCACTTAGGGGGCACCGTGGAAGCCTTACCGACACACAGCTCAGCCAGCACTGCGTTCACCCAGAGGGGGTGCCTTTCTGCAACACATCTGCCCAGAAGGGGTGACCTTGTCTAATTCTGCACAAAAAAACTTCGTTTGCAGGCAGTAACCCTTGTGTTCACTCTCGCTCATAATAAGAGAACTACGAATTAGAGCTTCACTGAGGTACCGTTTTTATCTGTCAGAAGGGACAAAAATCCTGAAGTGTGACCACCTGTTCCATTGGCAAGGCTTCCCCGGGGAAGCCAGCCCTCATCGGTGGCCGGTGGGTGAGCAAAATGCCCACAGAGAGCCACTTGGCAATAGCTATCAGAGCGATAAATGCATTTATCCTCTGGCTCAGTGACTCCGCTTCTGGAAATTTGCCCTATGAATGTGCACACACACGCACAAGCGCGTGCCCAGTGATTCATGAGCGAGTTTTTCGTTGCCACATTGTTTTGACTTGGGTTGCAAATAACACGCGTGTCCATGTAGAGAGCACTCGTTAAATAAACAATGATACATCCTCAACCTGCAATAGACAACATCTGCTCGATGAGAGAAGCTTCCTCTGTTGCAGTATGGAAAACCCCCAGGATGGGGTGGCAAGTGAAAAGAATAAGGTAGAAGGCAGTGTAAACAGTGTGCTACACTTACGTAGGCAAGGGTGCAAGTGTGAATGCACATTTGCTAATATTGCCAGAAACACTTAACACACAAGAAGCTAATTTAAATGATTACCTATATAGGGAGCCGGGCTGGCAGGGAGACGGATGGGGACAGATGGGGTGCAAGGGAGATTTCTCAATATCTCATTTTTTAATTAAAAAGTGTTTAGCCCCATGAATATATTTCCTACTTAAAAGAAAATTAGCATCACCAAACACATGCAAACATTCCTCTCCCTAAAACAGATGCTAATTCTCAGAGATGATATAGCCTAATCCAAGGATTGGCAAACCGCAGCTTGCCAGCCAAATCTATCTGCTGTCCGCAAGCTAAGAATGGTTTTTACATTTTTAAGTGGTTGGAGAAAAAGTCAGAAGAAGAACAATATCTTGTGACACATTAAAATGCCCCCCCACCAGGGGCGCCTGGGTGGCTCAGTCGGTTGAGCGTCCAACTTCGGCTCAGGTCATGATCTCATGGTCTGTGAGTTTGAGCCCCGCATCGGGCTCTGTGCTGATGCCTCAGAGCCTGAAGCCTGCTTCGGATTCTGTGTCTCCCTTTCTCTCTGTCCCTCCCCAGCTCGTGCTCTGTCTCTCTCACTCTCAAAAATGAAGCAATGTTTAAAAAAATGTTTAAATGGTCCCCCCAATTTTTTTAATGCTCCAAAATTTAAATTTTAGTGGCAATAAATAAAGTTTTATTGTAACACTACCCTGACTTTTGGGTTACGTTTTGTGTCTGACTGCTTCGATGTTCCAGTAGCAGAATTGAATAGTGTGACAAAGAATGTCTAGCCTCTTACAGGAAAAGTTCGCTCCTTTCTGGTCTAACGGAGTGCTTCTCAAACCATCCCTGGTGAAGGACCAGTTCTTCTTGTCTTTGATCCGTCTCAGATCACTACTTTTGCAAAATAAAAGACATATGAAATACGAAGCCAAATGTTTTATTATTCGATTCAGTGGACACAAAACCACCCCGTCAAATTGCTTTGAAATTTCTAAACGCTTATTCTCACTCTCTGTACGAGGTACCTCACGGCAGATGGGAACCTAACAACACTAGTCGCTGGACCCCACTTTGGGAACCGCTAGCTGAGCCTGTATTGAGGAAAGACAGACGCCCTTTACAACTTCGTAATTAGCAATCTGCTTCTGTCCTTTGATTTACGGTAAGAGACTGACTACCGCGTAGGTAAAATTTTTGCCTGCCGGAGGAAGGATGGACCACATCGTTCCTCCATAAATGCTTTTCGGTTTCAAGAGAAGCTCCAAAGTTGCCCTTTGGAAAAAGCCACAATTAAATGCTCTCCCAGGGCTTTTCTCTCCTCAGTGCCTTCCTCTAGAGGAAAGGAAGGGAGGGACCTACTTGCTCTGTTACACCTCTCCCTCCAGTAAAGACCTGGCATTCCTTAACCGAGTATTCCAAGAGTATGTTCAGTGTAAGTCTTTGTGTGCAAACTTTAGGAGGCCTTCCATTCCTGAGAAGGTTGCTTCTACAACCTCACACTGAATAACAATTTGAAAGGATATATTCTTCTTCTTTGTTTTAAATATTTATTTATTTCTGAGAGAGAGACACACACAGAGCGCGAGAGGGGCAGAGAGCAAGGGAGACACAGAATCCAAAGCAGGCTCCAGGCTCTGTGCTGTCATTACAGAACCTTGACCTGAGCCCAAGTCGGACGCTTAACCGCCTGAGCCACCCAGGCGCCCCTGAAAGGATATTCTGATCAGGATCTCCTCATTAAACATCTGGGAGGAGCAGCGCTGGCAGGCACATCCCGAGATTAAAATCGACCACCTCTGGGATTGCCGGTTAGGTGGAAAAGGAGAGGAAAGAATGAAGGCCTGAGGGTAGCTGAGCATTCTGCATTGTTTCCAACAATTCCTCACCCCAGCAGGCCTTTGGACAGTCCTAATATTTACCACCAGAACTTAAGCCCCTCAGCTCTGGCTTCCGGGAAGGAAGCAAAGGGAGAGGAAGAAGAGAGTTCAAGAAGCTTCCTGCCAACCTATCCAGTCATTGCCAAAAGGGGGCAGTCTTCCACTCCAGGGCACGGCCAGCCCCTTCTCCCTGTCTTTGACAACCACCCCCGCCAGTCCAGTCGAGATCAGCTCCCTGTTTCCCTGCAGGACCCTACAGAGGTTCTTTGGTTTGTGCTTCAGATCCAAGCTTCTCTCTCAGATCTGTGGCTTTGCCAGACTGGTTTTGGCTAAGGGAGCCAGCCCCCATGCCCATTTGCCATCTTGGCAGAAGAAAAAGGGAAATATATATCCTAATACCTTGTGTATGATTCTAAAGCACACACAGAGACTAAATATTTTTCAAGGAACCATATATCTAAAGGAACATATGAAGAATAAATCAGCGGGGAGCAAGAGGATGAAATTAATAACATAAAACTGGTGTCTTGTACAAGCCAACAATAACATTGTGCTGGGACAGGGGGGTGGGGTGGGGGGACTATGGTGTAACAGGCGTAACTGTGGTGTAACTGATCAACTAGAGTTGACCGGCAACTGGTCAACTATAAGTGCTTCTATCCCTTTGACTCAGCAACCCCGCTTCTGGAAATTTACCCTATCGTGCATGCACACACACACACACACACACACACACACACACACTGGTGCAAGAGCTGTGTGTGAGGGACAGTGAGAACTCTCACCCACCACTGTCTTGATCCAAAGTCTGTTGTTTCTGCCGCTTCTGATGCTAGAAAGCTTGACAGGAATGTCCACTTGGACCCGTCTGGCAGCCCGGCCCCTGGATGGTAGTTCCGGGAAGTTCGAGAAGCCTGGCCGGGATGAAACAACAATGTCTCAGTTTTTGCTCTCACTGGGAAGGGAGCATTCTTCCTCTACCCTTTTCGCAGTCTTCCAGCTGGACTAAGAATTAAATTTACATGAGACAGGTTAATAGGAGGAAAAAAACAGGTTTTATTATGCAGTCATGGGAGCCCAGTAATGAAATTGAGACCTAAGGAAATGACTAAGGGCAAGCAATTCTTACACTTTTTAGACAAAAAGACAAAAAACCTGAGAAATTGGCAGAAAAAAAAAAAACAACTTAAGTTTGGGAGCTTCCATGAGTAAAGAATTCTAAACTGAATTTGGGCCATGGTAGTAAATGGGTAAAAAGTAACAATGTTTGTTAATATAGCCCTCTGGGCTCTAAATTTCCCACCTCTGGTGGTAAGGATGTCTCTTTACCTCCTAGGACATTGAAGGTACCTTTCACATGGGAGATTTATCTCCTGCTTTGAGGGGGGTGGGGGAACTAGGAGGGTCCGACTGTCCTTCATGCACAGGTAACTTTTATTTAAAATAACCAATATGCCAGGGAGCCTGGCTGGCTCAGTCGGTGGAGCATGGGACTCTTGATCTCAGGGTCATGGGTTCAAGCCCCACACTGGGTGTAGAGATTACTTAAAATAAAATCTATAAAAATTAAAACTTAAAAACACTAGGGGCGCCTGGGTGGTTCATTCCTTTGGGTGTCCAACTCTTGATGTTGGCTCAGGTCGTGATCTCACGGTTCATGAGATTGAGCCCCAAGTCAGGCTGCACACTGACAGCCCAAAGCCTGCTTGGGATTCTCTCTCTCCTCTCTCTCTGCCCCTCCCCCTGCTCGCTCTCTCAATCTCTCTCAAAAATAAACATTTTTTTTTTAATTTTTGAAAACTAAAAACAAAAATTAAAATAAATTAAATTATCAATATGCCAAAGTGGCACATTTTGGGGTGGTCTGCCCTCGGCCCCTATACTATGTCTCAGCTATATTAACAGAAATCAGGGGTGCCTGGGTGGCTCATTTGGTTGAGCGTCTGACTCTTGATTTCAGTTCATTTCATGATCCCAGAGTCATAGGATCAAGGCCCGAGTCAGGCTCCACACTGAGCATGGACCCTGCTTGAGATTCTTACTTTCCCTCTGCCCCTCTCCCCCGTTAGCACTCTCTCTCCCCACCCCCTCTCTCTTTCTCTCAAATTAAAAAAAAAAAAAAAAAATCACATTTAATCCAAAAATCATTCTTATTTTGCCTTTGTCCTGACTTTTAGGATGGACTTCAACTGATGCATCCTGCCCGGTGGTAAGTACAACAAAGTCAGGTCCATTCCAAGTAGCAGAAAGGTGACCATCAGAGACTGCAAATCTTCCAGATGTGATATAAGGAGACATAATTAGGTAGATGAATGAGTGAATGGTAGACTGGGAGCAAACCAGGGATAGAAATCACACCTGGCTCACCTGAGACCTGGCCACGATGCAGTCAACTGCTGAGGGGCCAGGACATAGGCGGGGCCCCAAGAATCTGGGGAGACACGTCAATGGTGCCTAACACAGCCTACCCCTTGAGCCACTGAGCTCCATTCATGCCTTCCCACTCTACCCAGCATGGGGCACCCCTCACCTTCACTCAAGAGGCTAAACCTGGGCAAGCAATCTGCATGGGCCCTGGAAATGACCCAGGGCCATTAGGACAAGGAAATTGCAGAAGGTGGGACCACAGGCACCAAACAGGCACATCCTCGGTCTGCAGTCCTCACCCCAGGGCAGGGGCCCTAGCTACCAGGTCTGAGAATGATATTACTGCTCTCTTGGCTCAAGAAACTCTGAGAATGGACTTGTGGAGAGATTTGCCCCCAAAGAAGAGGCTCTTTCAGGAAGGGCTAAACCTTTGGGAGAAGCCAGACTTTTTCTAGCCACCTTCCCACAAGCACATCTTTACTTTAATTTTCACGCTTTTATTTGGCCAGTGAAGCGAGGAAGCTCTCACCGGTCTCTGAAGACCTTGACAAGGAAATCCAGACCATCTGAGCTTCCCACATTTCGTTCCAACCCAGCCCAGGAGACTTTTCAAGGGCAAAAGCTACTGATGAATTCCATCCCCTAAGGGAAATAAATCACATCGAAGGCTTTCGGCTTTCCGTAGCTTGGATGAGATGAAAAAAGCCAGCTGGCCGACTGAGGGACTTTCCCACTTTTCAACTGGGTCATGGCCTGGGAGTAATTTCCATCTGAAAGAGAGCATGTTGGAGAAAGGCACCCAGAAGCAGGGATATTGACAACAGTAGCAACAACAATGCATCTCAACGCAGGTCTCAGGCCAAGCACTCTGGTTTAATTTTTATTGAAGTACAATTGACACACAATATTATACCTGTCTCAGGTGTACAGCATAGTGATTCAACCATTACGTACGTTACGAAATGCTCATCCCGGTAAGTGTCGTCACCATCTGTCGCCATACAAGATTACCAAAATATTATTGACTCGATTCCCTAGGCTGTACCTTTCCTTTTAAATGCATCTTTGCATTCAACCCTCTTAGCAATCTTATGAGGTAGGTAATACTTTCTTCCCTGCTTTCCATTCATTCATTCAGCAGGATGTCTATTGCGTATGTTTAATGTTTCAGACGCAAAAATCAGGGACAGGCAAAAGTCAGACAGGCAAGGTCCCTGCCTCTCGACACTTACAAGCCCCTGGGAGGAGACAGATGCAGCCAATTAACAAATTACAAGGGGGGAAAAAAGATAGTCGTAATGAATATGAAGAAAAGAAAGCAAGAGAATAAAAGGAAACAGGGTCTGAATTTGAGAGAGGGTGGTCAGGAAAGGTGCTGTATACACAGGAGAGGATATCTGAAGTGTGATATGAAGAAGTCAGCCCTAAGATGATCAAGGAAAACTCAAGCCAGGCAGAGAAAGCAGCTAAAACAAGGGCAAAGAGGCAGGACTGAGCTTGACATATTTGAGAACAGAAGGAAGGAAATTATGGTGCAGAGCATAAACAGAAAAAAACAAAAACAGTGCAGTTTGCAAGCAGGAGAGTATAGGAAATGAAAACGAGGCCGCTTGATCTTGCCTATGTGTAAAATCTCTTCTCAGATAGATAAGCCAGGGGGAAAAAAGAAAAGAAGAAAAATCTTAAATATCTGGAATAAAATATGGTAAGAGGTATACAGAGATATGGAGGCTTTCTGAATTAATAATAATAATAATAATAATAAGCTGTTCCTCTGGATCAAACGCTACCTGAAAGCCGATAATCTTTTTCTTAAACACAAGTCAGTAGACTTCCTTTATTGTTTAAACCAGTTCACTTGGGTTTTCTGTTACTTTCATTAAAGGCATGCTCAGTGATTTGTATACATTGTTATGTTTAATATTTTTTAACTTCCCTGATGAAGTAGCTGTTATTAACTCCACCGTGTAGATGAGAAACAGAGAATTAAAAAAGCCAAATGATTAACACAAATTCTTAGTGGCAGTTGGGATTCCAACTCAGTCTTCCAAAGACTGAGTGCCTGGGGCATCTGGGTGGCTCAGTCGGTTAAGCATCTGACTTCAGCTCAGGTCATGTTCTCCACAGTTCATGGGTTCAAGCCCTGCATCGGGCTCTCTGCCGTCAGCACAGAGCCCGCTTTGGATCTTCGTTTCCCCCAACTCCCTGTTCCTCTCCCTCTCCCTCTTTCTCTCAAAAATAAACATTAAAAAATTTTTAACTAAAAAAAAAAAAAAAAAAAGACTGAATGCTTAATCTCCATGATATATCAGCTCTATGGAACCACAGCAACAAGTCATCCATGAAGCCTGAATCTCAGAATCTTTCCACACCTCAACCAGTCCCATGGAAGGACAGAAAAGAGAGCCGGGAAGTCCACCACGAGAAAAGAAGAGAGAGAAGAGAGCATCACTTCCATGTGCTTTACCTTTTTATTTTAGACTTTTGATCTTTGAAAACGTCTGACAGACACAAAGTAAACAAAATTGTATCATGAACTCCTCTGTACTCATCACCAAGCTTCAACATTTATCAACATTCTGCCTTCTTTTATCATCCACCCCCCCCCACCCACTCTGCACCTGCACTCACTTATAATCATCGTTATTGTTTACGGTTCCTTCTTAGAGGGAAAAGACACATGTGCTGAAATGCACAAATCTTAGCTGGACAAGTTTGACAAGTGGATACACCCACGTAATCCTCATCCCATCACAATATGGAACATTTGCACCTCCCCAGGAAGTTCCCGCCTGTCTCTGCCGAGTCAGGCCCTTGCCTGGGTGTATTTGTCTGCTCAGACTGTCATGATAAAGCACCATAAACTGGGTACCTCGAACAACAGTTTGGAAAGCTAGATCCAAGAGCAAGGTGTCAGCGGGGTCGGTTTCTTCTACTCGGCTTGCGTATGACCAACTTCTCCCTGTATCTTCACAGGGGTCTCAGGATAAGCCCCCTGCCACCCCGCCTCTGGGTATCCCTCCCGCCTCCACCCCAGGAAGGGTAGAGCTTTGTCCTCCAGGGCTGTAGCTTTTTGCCGTAGTGTTTTTGTGTCTTTCAACCCCACATACTCTCGCTTCACAAAGACGGCGCATTGTGGTACAAAGAGCAAATGGACTTTTCAATTCTGAGCTCTGCCCCTAAGAACAAATATCTTAATTTCCCTGGGCCTCCCTTTTCTTTCGCTGAAAAGGACACAAATACGTAGGGACTTTTTGTAAGACTTAGGTGTAATACCACTCCTCCCCAGCGGGGGGAGCTCCACCACAGCAGTTGGACCAGGAGGAGGTGGGTTATTGGAGGATTTCACTGGAAAAGACGCTGCTCCGGCCCTACTCAGGGAAGGTCCCTGCCTGGGGCTTCACAGGGAGAGGGGTGCTTACTTCTGCAGCCGGCAGCAGGAGGAAGAGAGGAGGGTCTGTGGGGTCTGTGGTGGGACATGGCAGAGCTGGGGGGGGACCCCAGCCACCAAGGGACCACCCACACGGGGTCCCTGGGGTAACAGCCCCGCACAACAAAAGGACCACCCCACCTTTGTCATCTTGGGGGCTCATGGGAGGTCAGGGCAGGTGTCAGGGCAAGTGGTTGCGATGATGGAGACCGTGGTAAAAGCTGAAACGTCCCAAAGTTACCCAGTCCTCATCCCTAGAAACCTGTGAATGTCACCTAATGTGGCAACAGAGATGTGACAGAGGTAATTAAAACAGAAATTTGAGACGGGGAGCCTATCCTAAATGATCCAGGCGGGTCCTAAATGGAGTCACACGGTGCCTTTTATTACAAGAGGGAAGCGAAGGACAGCTTGCGGCCGAAAAAGAAAGGGAAGTGACCACTGCAGTGACACTGCTGGCTTTGCAGACAGAGGCAGGTGCTACAAGCCAAGCAACGCAGCTCAAGAGGCTGGAAAAGGCCAGAGACAGATTCTGCCCAGGGCCTCCAGAGGGGAGCGCAGCCCTGACTATATACACCTCCATTTCCGCCCGGCGAAACTGACTTGGGACTTCTGCCGCCTCCGATGCTGTAAGAGAATCAAGTGTGTTCTTTTAAGCCACCAGGATCGTGGCAAGTTCAGAGCAGGCTTGGGAAGCTGAAACAGGGACGGGTAGACACCGGTGGCTCCTGGAGGGCCTGGACCACCAGGGAGGAGGTGGGAGGAGCCTTGACTTGACTGGCAGCCAGTGCCAGGGCAGGGCTTGGGCACTTGAACAGAAGGCCCCCTCCCAGTGGCTTTGCCACCCGGAACAGCAAGTGTGAGGGAAGGTGTGTGGACACCTGAACAGGTTCCTGGATTGGCGGCTCGGAGTTAGGGCCTTGCAGAGGCCCTCGCTAGTGGCATCACCGTGACTGGTGACACGTCGACCGATCACCTTGCCACCATGGACAACGCTCACCCGGACAACACTGGGCCCGCCCCGTCCCTTCTTCCACTGTCACTGCTGATCTTGGACATGGGCTCAAATTCTGAATCCTCTGCCTTCGGGGCTCAGGAGGGGCTCCCTGATTCCCAGAACCACCGAGCAGGTCCTGACCACCCCCCGAAGTCTGGGTTCCCCGGGCCAGGTGATCTCACTGGCTTTCCCACCTCAGGTATTTCACCTCTCTCCCTGACCCCACACACCAGTTCATTCATCCTCCAGCACCTCCTCGAAGAACCGGGGGAAATCGACCTAGCCCCAAGGTAGAAACAACCAGGGCCAGAGAAGCAGGTGAACCAAGCCAGGCCAGAGAGGACCTCCAGCTTCCCCCTCACCCAGAGACAAGGAGGCTGTGGCAGGTGGACGTCACCGTCTGGTGGCTGCGGAGAAGCAACACCTGGGCGGAAACCCAGTGACGTCCCTTAGTGACTTAAGGAGCGTGCTCAGTGGTTCTGGGAATCTGGAAGCCCCCTCCCTTAGACTAGCACACACTTGACTAGGAGGAAAAGCTTCTCTTTATAGGGCATAGAATTAGACCAATTAGATTCTCCATACCATCATTTAGTAAACTTTGATTGAGCATTTATTATGTTACTGCACTGTTCCAAATGCTCAGAACACATCACACACACACACACAAAAACCCGGATATCTGGGGCACCTGGGTGGTTCAGTCAGTTAAGCGGCCGACTCTTGACTTCAGCTCAGGCCATGAGCTCACGGTTTGTGAGTTCGAGCCTGCGTCAGGCTCCACACTGACGGTGGTGAGCCTGCTTGGGATTCTCTCTCTCTCCCTCTCCTTCTGCCCCTCCTCTGCTCGTGCAAGCTCTCTCACTCTCTCAAAATAAATAAGTAGACTTAAAAAACAAAAGCAAAAACAGATGTCTGACCAAGGTCCATGCGCAGTGGCGGTGGGGAGTGGGAAGGAGGAAGGAGGCAATCAATGACCGACGAGCGCATTTAACGAGTAAGTTACAGAGTATGTTAGAAGGTAACACTTGCTATGAAAAGAGAAAAAGTACAGCAGGTTAACAGGAAAGAGGGTCAGGAGAAAGGGCTGTAATTATAAATGGGGGCAGGATTCCTTGAGAAAGTAACATTTGAATGAAGAACTAAGGACAAGAGGGTGTCAACCGTGCACATATCTGGTGGGGGGGGCAGGCAGAGGGAACAACCAGGGCCGAGGCCCCAAGGCAGGGGTACACCTGGCATGTTGGGGGACCAGCCAGGACACCAGGGTGGCCGGAGCAGAGTGAACAAGAAAACATAACAGGGGTTGGGAACAGGGCGTTGGACCAGGCGGGGCCCCGTCTGCCACACTGAGGCTTTGCCTTGTATTCTGAGACAAAGTTGGGGTGACGTGACTTGCACATGACACGATCGCTCTGGCCGATGTGCAGGGAAGAGCCGGTAGGAAGCAGAGGCCGAAGCGAGGAGGAAGGAGCTCCTTGCGATCATCCAGGTGGAGGACGTGTGGCGGCTGCACGGACAAGGCGGTAGCCATGGAGGCGGAGAGAAGTGGTCAGTTTCCGGATGTAATTTGAAAGGACAGCCAAGGGGACTTCCGGGCAGATTGGATCCCTGGGGTCAGGGATGCCTGAACACCCGCAAGCAGACATTGCCTCCAGCTGAGACGGGAAAGACGGCGTGGAACAGTTCTGTGGGGCAGGTCAGGGGTTTGTGCCTGGTCGTGTGGCGTCCTGATGCCCACAAGACACCCACGTGGAGATGGCAGGCAGAGCGAACGCATCCAGCGCGGGAGCTGACTGCATCACCACAGGAGTGGGTTTGAAACTGTGTCCCGTGGGGTTAACGAGGCTGAGACCAGCAGAAAGTTGAAAGCTCGTTTTTCGTAGAGCTGTTTCTCCCTGATCAACTATTATTGTGTCTTCTCAGACCCCACTAAGCGGCTGTCTCTGCAGAAGGCTGGACTCAGGGTCAGCCGACAAGGTTCCAGCCTAGGAACAAGGGAGGCCCTGCATTCCTTACCCAAGGCAATGAGCCCAAGACTCCATCCAGTATGTACCAGCTCTTGGTGAGTGCCCATAGCCCTTCTCCCCGTCCTGGCATAACCTCCAGGAGGCAGGATTGAATTGTGCCTGGTTCTGATGCAAAGTCTCCACCTGCCCCCCTCCAGCAAATGGGGGATGTGGGTTACATATATGCCACTCTGTGCACATGCTCCGTCCTTCATCATGACCTCCTCCTGTTTCCCCGCCCTTTATGTGTGTAACTCAACCTCGCTGGTCATAAAAATACATCTCAACCTTTGCAGAGGCAGATTTGAGGCTGTCCTAGAGTCTCCTCCTTTGGCTGCCTCTCCATAGACCCTTTCCTTGCTGCAAACCTGATGTCTCAGTGATTTGCTTTGCTAGACATCAGGCAGATGGGCTTGGGTTCGTTTGCCAGCATGGAGAAGAGAAAAGGTTCAAAGTTAGCCTGGGGCAACCCAGTGGAAGAGATGGGGAAGCAAGACTCCGAGCAGCCAGCAAAGGGGACTGGGGAGTGGCTGGGAGGTGGGATGGAGACCCGGAGAGAGGAGGTTCTGGAAGGCAAGGATGAGTCTGGAGGTTGGGGGGTGGGGGAGAGGGGGTCAGCATGTTCCGTGCTGAGACAGGTCCACTCAGATGAGAATTGAGAATTGGCCACCGGACTAGCAACGTGGTGGTCATCAGTGACCTGAGGAAGTGTCATGTAGAGCCTCGGGAGGGAGGCTGGTGGACCAGAGTGTGCATCCATCAAGATCCCAATGGGAAGGAAAGGCCCCTTCAAGTTGGGAAACTCAGGGAGACTTGAATCAAGGGGCTTTTGTCAAAGGTGGGCAGGTGTAGGGAAATCCCAAGAAATATGTAACGGTGGGTAGCTGTTAACCATCCCCGCATCGGAGAAGTCAAAGGAAAGAAGCCTCTAGCGGAACCCAGAGAGAGAACAGTGAGGAGAGAGACCCAGGAGCTGTGGCCTTGGCTTGACGGACGCACCCAGCCCCAGGGGGAGAAACTCCCTGACCTCGTTCTTCTCTCTCCTCTGTCCTGCTGGTCATCGCTGTAGCCAAATCCAACAGGGAGCCAGAGGGTAAGGGATCCTATGGATGCAGGTGCAGAGGCCGGCCTCCATGATGCAGGCAGGGTGGGAACAGAGTCTGAAGGGCGAACAGACAGCATCCAGGACAGAGTGGGTGAGAAAACGGTGTTTGCCGTGTTATGAGGCATTTCCCCAGCATTGTTTAGGACTTACTGAAAAGAAAGGCGATGTTTTAGTTCGAAACAGTGAGGCGCTGAGAAATGCTACGTGTTTTTTGTGGGATGGATCTTCCCAGAGAACGTTTCTAAGGAACGCAGAGTAAATCCACGTGGCAAGAAAAGACCACCGTGGCCCCGACCCAAATGGGAATGAGAAGCCCTCATCCTGCTTTTCCTCAAATGCTCTCTTTCTTTTGATCCACACTCTCCTGAGTTGTCCCTCACCTCACCTCACTGGCCACTCGTACTCTATCTGCATTGCAGGCACCCTCCTTGATTTGACCAGAGTTCCCCTGAACTTGGCCCTCAGCCCTCTCCATGAGTGGAATGTGAACACAACGGCTGGCACTCAAGCAACTATATTGAACCATGGGGCCCTACACTTAAAACAGCCGAGCAGCAGGAGAGAGGACACCAAGTCCTTGATGCTTAACTCACTTTTACATTCAAGCAGCCCCTACTTCCAGACTTCTGTGAGAGGGAAATAGACTTCCATCTTGTTGAAGCCACGATTATTTGGGGTTTCTATCATTCACAGCTAAACCTAATTCTGATACGCCACCCTGAACCCAAAGCTGAAAATCTGCTTCCCATTTCACATTCAGTCTCATTGTCCAGCAGTGAGCTCAAATGCCATCAGAAAGATACTCCAATAACAAACTCCCCAGTTTAATATGAACCCTCTCCCCTGACCAAACTCCCAGGAAGAAAGTGAAGTCTGAAAATTACCCTAATACATTTATTCTAAATGAACATTCTCCCCCCTCATTTTAATGCATCCAGATTTGATGCATTCATGCAGTCGAGACACATCTTAAAATCAATGTCAGTTGACAGTTGTCTCACAGGTGGCATTCCTGACCTAGTTGTGGAGAAACCTTCTGTTGATCACTTCGGATAAGATCAAAGAACCAGCATCAAAGCATATAGATTAGAGAGAGTGTGCTTTTTGCCTTACAAGCTCAAATCCAAGGGAATTGTGGTTCAAAATGTGTCCTCCCCAATTCCTCATTGGCTCAGTCTCAGCCCAAGATCTCAACTCCCTCTTTATGTTCTAGCCAGACCCCTAACAGCTCAGCCTTTCTCCTAAGGCAGTGGTTCTCCAACCAGAGTGGGCATCAGCATTACCTGGAAAGCCTCTAAAGACTGAATTCCAGGGCCCTAACCCTAAAGCTTCTGGTTCAGAAGGTCAGGGATGGGGCCTGAGAATTTGCATATGTCCTTCCAACTGTTAAAAATTTCCCAAACAATCTTGATCCCTAGCAACAGAGTATTATAAAAGCAGGCCGCTTAAACTGCCTTCTTATGCCTCAAATGGACAATAATTTTGTTTTAATTTTACTTATTTTGAGAGAGAGGGAGAGAGAGAGAGAGAGAATATGATCATGAGTGGGGGAGGGAGAGAGAGAGAGAGAGAGAGAGAGAGAGAGAGAGAGAGAGAATCCCAAGCAGGCTCCATGCTGTCGTCGTGGAGCCCAGTGCAAGGCTTGATCTCACAAACTGTGAGATCGTGACCCAAGACAAAACCAAGAGTCAGAGGCTTAACTGACTTAGGCAGCCAGGCGCCCCTTGAGTGGGTAATAATTTGGTTGCATCATTTCTACACCTCAGTGCAGGTAGGTGTCATGTTATGTTTATAAGAGTGCCTGTTCCTTTTTGATCTTTTTCTGTATTATGGAACCTATCATCTGTCCATGGGTGAATCCAGTGTTTGGCCATGATCTGACTTCTATAACTGATAAATTATAAATAATAAAAGCTAACTTGAGACTTCAAATGGGACTGACCACATTTGGATAAGCCATCTAAATTCAAGGCCGATCCCTCCACAGGAGGGTTTTTTGATCTTGGTGCTACTAACTTTCTCAGCTGTGGTGCCGCCCTGGGCATCATGGGATGTTTAGCAGCCTGGCCTGCCCCCGCTGCATCCCAGTAGCTTCCTCCCAGTTGTGACCATCAAATGCATCTCCAGCCATTGCCAAATGTTCCCCGGGGACCCAGATCGCCCTTGGTTGACAACAATCCTCTACAGTTCAGTCCCTTGGCTCTGAGGCCGCTCAAAACAAGGCGAATGGAAAGGAACTCAAGGGGCACGTGGGTGGCTTGGTCGGTTGAGCATCCGACTCTTGATTTCGTCTCAGGTCACGATCTCAAGGTTCGTGAGATCGGGCCCTGGGTTGGGCTCTGCGCTGACAGGGTGGAGCCTGCTCGGACTCTCTAAACAAACAAACAACCACACATACATTAAAAGAAAAAAAAAAAAAGGAATTCATTCCATCTGTGCCAACCACATAAGCCTTTAATGCTAAAAGCTAAAACCCTCGTGATCTAGAACATCGCTTCTCCAAATTTAACATGCCCCCAGATTGCACAGGGAATCTTGTTAAAATGCAGATCCCAACTCAGGAGGTCTGGGTGGGACCTACCCAAAGCATGGTCCAACCCAGACTAAGTGAATGAGAATCTGCACTTTTAACAAAATCTCCGGGTGATTCATGTGCACATTACAGTTTGAGAAACACTGCCCTAGAAAAACACACTCGCAGGGCGCCTGGGTGGCTCAGTCGGTGAAGCGGTGAAGCGTCCCACTTCAGCTCAGGTCATGATCTCACGGTTTGTGAGTTGGAGCCCCGCATCGGGCTCTGTGCTGACAGCTCAGAACCTGGAGCCTGCTTCCGATTCTGTGTCTCCCTCTCTCTCTGCCCCTCCCCAGCTTGTGCTCACTCGCTCTCTCTCTCTCTCAAAAATAAGTAAATAAACACTTCTTAAAAATAAATTAATTAATTAACATTAAAATTTTTTTTTAATTAAAAAAAACAACCACATACACTCGAATTTAGCTGAAGCTAAAGTCCCAGCCTGCAGAGCTGGCAGAAGGAAAGGAAACTCAGCAAATTGTCCTTCTGCTTCCAGCATCTGCAGGATTTGCCTAGGGAAGCCTCTCCCCCGTCCCCCAAAGGATCCAGGACTCTGGCTGGTCCCGCTGCCTGAAGCTCCCACAGCCCTGGGGCATCTGCTAAAGACCCCTGTTATCCCATGCGTGGTGCTAGGTGCTAGGTGCTAGGGCCGGCCTCTTCTAGTCCAGAGTCCAGTTGAAGTAGCCTACACACCAAAACCTGCATGGCCCATGCTCCTCCTAAGTCCCTCCCATGACCCTGCCCATGGCTGCTAAGACCGTCACCGGAAGCTCCAGCTGTATGCAAATGAACAGCAGCTTGTCACAAACGTCGCTTGCATTTTCCTCCCCTAGTTTTCCTCCTTGTCCGTTTCTTAAATTCCCAGCCGGCATCAGATTTGAGGTTTTGAGGCATTAAGTAATGTCTTCTTTCCCTTTCCCATGTGAGGTCGCTCTTGCAGTGGACTTAACTTGCAGTGGGTTAACTCTCTCTTGTTAACCCAACCCAGGAGACCGTCTTATTCCTCTTTTTTAGCATTTTAACACAATACTACAGAATAATATCTCTGTCCCCTGTGCTACTTACCACTTTCTACTGAGAGTTGAAGTCATTTCTGCACCTGCCCATCTCCTCTTCCGGACAACAAGTTTGGAGGACAGGCTACGTATTTGATTCGTTTTTGCACCCAGGCAAAAGCTCACATGTAAGGATGCTCAAGAAATGTTTACTTGTGAATGGTCACGACTGTGTTTACTATGCCCTGTTGGCCCATTTTACTAGCGAATTAAGTGATTCTTCAACTCCTTCCAAGTGTGACATAGAACTTAGTTTTCTAGGCGAGCCCGCCCTGGTCAGAGCCTCTCCCACATATTGGAAGTCTGAAATTATTTCTGTCTCGCAGGTCATGGGCCGTGTTGTCTAATCTGCTGATTGATTTCTCCTTGTATCACTCACTGCTGGCCTTTTGTTAACGTTTGAAGTCACTTAGCTTGTCTGCTTTCATCTGTTCTTAGATCACCTTTGCTCCATTACCTCTGCAGCTAAGGATGTGATTAACAAATTATTTCAGATCTAGATCTGAAAATGTTCTCTGCCTAACATCAAAGTATAACAAGGTGACTCTGGGTAGGAAAAGACTCAGCGCTGTTTTAGTCCTTGGTGAGGAAAAATGAGACAAGGGTGGGCCTCAACATGGCTGTTGGTATCTCCCATATGGGCATGTGGGGAGGTGACGATGATGGAGGTGACCAGGATGATGATCATAAGATTAAAGGGGGGGGGGCTCATCAGTATGATTTCTTCCAGGGCACTCAAGTATAAAAAATGTCACGTTATGTTAACTGTCCAAACCAAATCAATTTGGCTGACCACTTGGGTGAACTATGGCTGTACTTCCTGGTGGTCACTCAGCCTATTGGAAAGCCTGGGGCTGTCCTCTCTACAAGGTTGGGCCCACCGATCTTTGTTGAGGTCTCCAACGACAGCGCCTGGCGTTCAGCCGTACCTCCATACACCACCCAGGGGTCTCCTGAGCACGAACAGACTAGATTTCTGCCACCCATGGAAAACTCCCAGATCGGCCCGGATCCTTATCAGTTTCAAATGACAGAACCCAAGTCAACCCAAGTCACAAAGAGAATTTATTGGATCACATGATTTGAAGGTTTAGAGTAGAAGTCAAACAATGTTGGATCCCAAAGTCAGTCTCTCTCTCTCTCTCTCTCTCTCTCTCTCTCTCTCAATTTCTTTCTGCTTCCTTAAGCACATTAGCTTCCTTCTACAGGCAGCTTATTCCATGTAGTTAAGAAAGATGGTCACTGGCAGCTCCAGATTTGCCTGGTTTTTATAGCACAAGACCTCAGAGAAAGACTCATAAACAAAACCTAATGAAACATTCCGAGGGGTACAGTTTGGGTGCCTACACCTGGAAATATTCCTGTGGCAAGGAGAAATGAAACACGTGTTTGGACATCTTGGGTCACAAGTCCACCCTTGTGGAAAATGCAGGACGCCATGACAGACAGCCCTACATGGAATGGAGCGGAGTGATGGTTTTTCAAGGTAAACAATGGTTATTACCAACAAGATGGAGAGAAGGTATTAACACAAAGTGTTCCCACTACAGCGCGCGCGCACACACACACACACACACACACACACACACTTAGAATGTCTAGTGCCTGTAACCCAATCTCCTCGTGCCCTGCCATAACACCACCACTATACTCCTAGCAAAAAAACCAGAGGACTTTTCTCTATTTCAACAAACTGGGAATAATTAGGACAACTAGTGCGGACTTTAGTGTCCAAGATAGAAGAGCCTCACATGGTGGCATAAAGGCCAGCTCCCTTTTATCTGAAAGCAGAAACCGCCTGGGTGGCTCAGTTTGTTGAGGGTCTGAATTCAGCTCAGGTCATGATCTCATGGTTCGTGAGTTCGAGCCCTGCATCAGGCTCTGTGCTGAGAGCTTGGAGCCTGGACCCTGCTTCAGATTCTGTGTGTCTCCCTTTCTCTCTGCTCCTCCCTGCCCCTCCCTCTCTCTTTCAAAATTAAACAAAGTTAAAAAAAATTTTTTTTAAATGAAAGCAGAAACCACTGGATGATAAGCCTGCTTCCATGCGTGGAGATGTTTATTGTCTTGTTTGCAAATATGAACAATCAAGAATCGACAGAAATGTGGAAGAAGAAAAAAAAAACATTGCAAAATGATGGAGGCTAGCATAATCAAACAAAGTAGGGAAAATGACCTGGGAGAAATAGAGATAATTCAGGGAACAGAAAATGATTTTTTTTTTTTTAGTCTCTTGTTGTTACTCTCAAAGAGATTCAAGAAAACAATGCATTCATAAGGCACCAGGAAGTTATGTTAAAATAGTAATTACATAACCAGAAAGAGCTCTTATCTTAGAAATTTTAAGAAAATATATGATTGCCGCAATTCCTTAAGCCAAGAAAGGGTTGGAAGATAAAGTCAAGATAGTTCTCAGAAAGTAGAACAAAAAGACTGTAAAAGAGAAAATATAACAGAAAAGATAAGAGACTCAGAGAATCAATCCAGGCAGCTCGACAGTCCACTTTTAGGAAATCCAAGAAGAGAAAACAGAGCGATAGAAATTCTCAAAGAAACGAAGACCAGTCCTCAGGTTGAATGACCCCACCTAATGCTAGCAACTCCCGTGGGGAAAACACTTATGCCCAGCACCATCGCTGTAAACTTTTAGAACACTAAAGACAAAGACGGGATCCTAAAATCTTCCGTGAAATAGAGGGAAATAAACAGATTATCTACAAAAGAACACGAACCAGGCACAGAGCTGGGTTTGGTCCACGGTCCTGAGTCTGCCAGCACCTGGGCTGGGGTTCTACATCCACAGGAAGTATGAGGAAGCCAAGACATGTTGGGACAGGGAAAGACTTAGAAGCTTGCTTCCTTTTCCCAGAAATTATCGGGGGAAGCATTCCATCAAAATAAGAAGGTGAGCTGAGGCGAGGACATAAAGTCCAAAAACAGTGCATCCCACTTACAAAGAGAATGAAAGGAAGTCCCAGAATGAATGACAGCTATGTCTGATGGAAACTGAATGCCAGTCTGACTCTCCTTCCAGCAGGCTCCGGGGCCCTAGAAGACCTCATTCCGGTCATTCAGGTGTGACAATTACACAAATCAAACAAGACCTCCTTGGGTCACCGGCCCATTTCAACTCTGATGACTCCCGTGTGGATCGGCCCATGCTCTGAGATCTCATCACCTCCACACCTACTACCTGTCACAATCCCACTCATTCCGGCCAGGGGTCTGCCTGCTGCCTCTTGGCTGTGCCACCCTGGGCATCCCTCAACCCCTCAGAAATCATTTCAGCTGCAGCCCCTCCATAGCATCACTGGTCAAGAAAGAAAAGCCCAGGATAAGCTTTCTTAAAATTATGATGCTCCCCTCCCCAATCGGGTTCTTAAAGCGAGAGGAACAGAAGAGGAATCTGGACCCCAGAGGGTTCAGGGGGGTGATACGCGAGAGAGTGGGTGGAGCCAGGGTGCACGGGATAGGTAGCAATCAGGAATTCTTGTCTTCCCTCACCCCCCCCCCCACATGAAGACAATGAATCCGGCTTTACATGTTGCATGGCTTACACCAACATTTGAATGTGCCAACCCAGGCGACATGAGACTCAGAATCATGGACCAGGGCACCCGTAGTAATATGCCCAGCCTGACCCAACATTTCATTCTTGATGGAGGAGCCCCAACATCGATGCTCACAATTTCTCCCCATTGGCTAATATGAATTAGCAAACCCCTTCAGTTCTTTCTTTTACAAAAACGTTTTAATGTCTATTTATTTTTGAGAGAGAGAGAGAGAGAGCACAGACAGGGGAGGGGTAGAGAGAGAGGGAGACACAGAATCCGAAGCAGGCTCCAGGCTCTGAGCTGTCAGCACAGAGCCCAATACAGGGCTTGAACTCATGAACTGCTAGATTATGAACTGAGCCCGAATCGGACACTTAACCGACTGAGCCACCCAGGCGCCCACCCCCCTTGGATTTTTTCTGGGGTGACCCTTCTGCATATTATTCTGGAAATCGCAAGCTTAAGCCTGATGTTTATTCACACCATTTACCCATCAAATACTTAGGTACCTACTGTATGCCGGGCACTGTTCTAGGACAGGGGATAGAGGTGTGCTCGGGAAAAAGTGCTTGCCCTCGAGGAACACACACTCTTTTCGGGGGGAACAGGGGAAATAAAGACACCTGACATATAATGTATGAGTGGTGCCAGCTAGGATAAATATCTCGGTCTGTAAGTACCTTATTTTGTCAAAACAACCATCCGATCCTGAGGCCTCCCCAGTCCTCATCCACTTTAAATTGCCAGAGGGTAGGAACCGCCCGTCTTCCAAGCTTTGCCCTTGGTGAGCAGGTGCCTGTTTAGTGACTGTGGGTGTCCTGGGCAGCTAGTGTGCCAAATCACCACTCCACCTCTCCCCTCGGGGCCTCTCGCCTCCCACCTTCTTCCTTTATCAACGAAATATCTTTGCTTGCAAGCTGCAGAAACTTCTGACGGACCAAAGCCAAAGGAGAATTTGGTGAAAGGAAGTTGGGTGTCTCATGAAATAAAAGGAAAAGCTTTGGGGTGCCTGGGTGGCTCAGTCGGTTAAGGCTTGGGATCTTGGTTTCAGCTCAGGTCACGATCTCACAGGGGAGTTCCAGTCCCACATCAGGCTCCAAGCGGACAGTGTGGAACCTGCTTGAGATTCTGTGTCTCCCCCCCTTCTCTCTGCCCCTCCCCTGCAAGCGCTCTCTCTGTCTCTCTCAAAATAAATGAACTTTAGGGGCGCCTGGGTGGCGCAGTCGGTTAAGCATCCGACTTCAGCCAGGTCACGATCTTGCGGTCCGTGAGTTCAAGCCCCGCGTCAGGCTCTGGGCTGATGGCTCGGAGCCTGGAGCCTGTTTCCGATTCTGTGTCTCCCTCTCTCCTCTGCCCCTCCCCCGTTCATGCTCTGTCTCTCTCTGTCCCAAAAATAAATAAAAAACGTTCAAAAAAAAAAATAAATAAATAAATGAACTTTAAAAAAAAAAAAAAAAAAGAAAAGGAAAGGCTGATCTAGCTGGCCTTGGGAGGAAGACAGAAGGCAAGGAAGAAGTCTCTAGCAAGGGTCTTAGAACACTAAGGCCAGAAAAGCTCTGTCCATTGGCCTGAAACTAACGCAGCGTTCCCCTGAAGAGGGAGAGCCCCCGCCTGATTGGTCGGCTTGGGTCAAGTACCTGCCTTTGGGGGGTGGGTCCTCATTGTGATTGGCCGTTCCGCCAGGACCACAGATAATGAGAGGAGAGAAATGGGATGATGGCATTAAAGGAGGGGAGAAAGTGTTCTGAACCGAGAAAAGCAAAGATGTCAGCAGGACTTCTGAGCCCCTGGGCCTCTGTAGCCACGGCATCACCCTCCTCGGGGCTGTCGTCAACGGCCATCATCAGCTGAACCCCAGTTCACCCTTCCGAGCCCAGCTCAGGCGACAGACCCTCCCTGCAGCTCTCCCTGAAGGCCATGCAGGCAGCGTGAATTGTCCCCTCCGTGGCCCTCCCGTGGCTCTCTGGCGCTTTCCACCACACTGCTGCTGGAGCCTCTGGCCTTTTTGCTTCTCTGTCCCCTGGGGTCAGCTGTGGAGCCTTTTCATCTTGGCGGTGGACACACGTTAGGGACCCCGCATTTCACAAATGTGTTTGGATTCTTTTCCCTCTTTGTGAGGACTTGGTACCCATTAATTTGCACCTACTGGGGATCTCCAGGCAACACTGGGGTGTTCACTGCTGCTCTGGAAGTTTCTCTACTGACTTCTGGCAGCTCCTTTATTTGTGTTGAAAGACTTGCTGTGAGCGTCCAAGGTGCTTTGCTTTGTTTTTGAAATGTTCCCTTTGTTCTGGCATTTTATCTTGCTGGGCTGTGTTCCTGGGGCTGGCATTTCTCTGTAAGGGAATCCATTGTTCTGTGGACTTCCTGATAACACCTAGTTATCTCCCAATGACTCAGGACAGCACGATTCACATTCTTGGATTAAGACTCTAGGGCTTAGAGAAAAGATCTCCAGAACTGTCCCACGCCCAGCAGGGCTTCTTCTGGATTTTCTCCAGGAGTAGTTCAGCTCCACCATTTTATTGGGTTGGTTTGGATTTGGTGCTCTGGGTTAGTGGCAGAACCGAAGCCTGACCTCTCACCTCCTTGTTTGGAATTCTTTCCTCCGGTCTTTGTCTCCGGCCTCTTAGGTTCTGAGGAGGAGCCTCCCTGAGCGTGGGGGCAGTGATGATGTCAGATGATGGATCCCAGGGGAGGAAATTCTCAGTTTCCAGAAATCCAGGTCAGGAGTCAAAGAAACCCTAAGGATTGGGTTCTGGGTACCTGGGTGCCTCCGGGGAGGGCACAGCAGCAGGTTCTGGAAAACCAGAGCACAAATGGTCAGAGGAGGCCACCGAGGTCAGCTTCAGGGCATCCATGGAACTAGGCACCAGTCTTCAGGACCCCGGACTCCAGGGCATCTGACAGACCAAACACATCAGGGTCTGTTCCCAAACTCACCACTGGGCGGCAGCATGGAGCAACAGCATGAGACTTCCGGGCTTGCGGGCTTCTGTGAATTGGGTCCTCAGGTGGCCTTGGCTGGTCGCTTCCTTGGCAGGGCGCTGAGCCTAAGTTTCATCATCTGTAAAACAGAAACAATAATACTCACTTCACAGGGTTGTGGTGAGGTGAAATGTAAAGACTAGAACACATATGGCCTCATTACCACCAGGGCCATCCCGGGATGCAGGCAAAAGGCCCCACCCTGGGTCCCGTGCTTGAGAGGACCTGCGTGTCACACAGACACGCACGCAGGCACACACACACGCACACACACACACGCACACACACACACACAGACACGTACACACACACACACACACACCCCAAATTTGTTGGAAGGCGCCTGAGTGCCTTTGTCCCTTGCCAGGCACCCAGCACTGGGTCAGCCCTGTTTCTGGCCTCTTGGCTCCTTGGTTATAATTCTCTCCTCTGTTCTCATAACTAACACCTTTCAGCCCCGTGAACGGCTTCCCGGCCTCTCGTGCCCCCTGTCCTGGCAACAAAAGACACCTGGGTCAAACTATCGGAAGGCTGTGTGCCCCACTGCAGCCTCATGGTCGCACGGTTGTTGGAGGAAGGGGTCAGCTTGCCAGACCCTTCCTCTCGGAGACACTCCAGGTCTTGCTTAGCAAATGTCACTTCGCCCATCTCCTTGTGCCTGGTCATTTCCAACCCACAGTGTGGAGCCGCTTGTGGACCACAGTTTCCCAGGGCGACTAAGGAACACGGGGCCGTATCACACAACGCATATCACGCGGAAATGTATATAATGCGGGTGGACACATAACATTGGGTCATGATAGCAACGCTTTCACTGGCAGCTTCATGACACTGACCACTGGAATGGCGAACAGTTTAATTAAAAAAAAAAAAAAATTGGCCATGGGGCGCCTGAGTGGTCCAGTCAGTGAAGCGTCCGACTCTTGATTTCGGCTCAGGTCATGATCTCACGGTTCGTGAGATCGATGACGGGGCGGAGCCTGCTTGGGATTCTCCCTCTCCCTCTGTCTCTGCCCCTCCCCCCTCAAAATAAATAAATAAACACATAAATAAATAAACATGCAGATAAATACATAAATAAACAAATACTTGGCGAGTTGTAATTAAATTTCAACGAAAATACTTCCCAAGAGTGAACTTCATTCAAATTCTTTTAAATTTTATATATTCATTAGCGATAATTTGTATTTTGCCTATGAATTTTAATAGAGTGTAGAGTATTTTAGAAGAAAACCCTTTTTAAAAGTATGTTTATGTATTTACTCTGAGAGAGAGAGAGAAAGAGAGAATCCCAAGCAGGGCTCAAACTCAGGAACTGAGATCGTGACCTGAGCCGAAATCAAGGGTCAGACACTTAACCGACTGAGTCACCCAGGTGCCCCAGGAGAGAAATCTTTTTGAGAACATAACAAAATAATTTCAGTTTTTCTCTTTAGAATAACTTGTTTAATGAAACTCAGATCTTATACACTTTGAATACAAGTACATTAAAAAAAATCTTTTAGGTCATTATGGTCAGAAGAGCAAAAATTATGTAAAAATTTGATTAGAAGGTAATGGCGATGTTGCTGAAATGAAAGCAAGAAAAACAAATTTTATGGAACAAAGATGCAATCGTTTATGAAGTATGTATGTCTATTATTTTATGAGTCATTCGGACACATGCAATAATAATTAAACTCCAGCGACTGGGACATAATTTCTGACTTCCAGTCATACAAAAACTGTGGCTCTCCATATGTTCTTTAATCTGTTGTTAGGAAAGGAGGCTCGAACTCACGAACCGTGAGATCATGACCTGAGCCGAAGTCAGACACTCGACCGACTGAGCCACCCAGGCGCCCCGGGAAAGTATATTTAGATAGAAGGATAGAACATACTTTATTTCCCACTTTAGCGACTTGACTGAAAACTTAAAATATTTAGACACACGGTGTAGGGACCCTCACATGTACTCTTGCCCCAGACCCACAAGCGTTCAAGCGTCAGGGGTGAGCCTGACCACCACCAACCAGAACAGGTTCTTGAGGCTTCCAGGAAAGAAGGGATGGGGAGGGGGTTCCAAGCAGGAGGGGGTTTTGTAGAGGAGGTCCACAAATCTACGTTAACTAGGACGAGTGCTCCTAATGTTGACAATAGCCGTAACCACCGTGCTTTGCAGGTACTGTTTGACTAACTCCCAACCATATCACAAATGGGTGCTATTATTATCCCCATTGTACAGGTGAGGAAACTGAGACCGTGGGAAATGCGGCCATTTGCCTGAGAGTATCCAGTTAGCCAGTGGTAAAGCCAGGCAGCCTGACCACGAAGTTGGATGCAAAGCCTAAGGCATCCTATCAGCCAGGACCCTGCGGCACTCGGGAACAAAGGGGTCCCACACAGTGGCCAGGGGGCTGATATGGCCCCCGACACAAGTCCCAGCAAAACGCACGGGCTCTTGTGCTGCACAAGGCACCCGCCCACACCTATGTGGGTGTCCCTATGCCCCAGAGTCGTCCGGTCCCTCTACCTCCTAGGGTCAGCCTGGGGCAGAGTTCCACGGGACAAGTGTCTGTTGTTTCCTGTCCCTCCCCACGACCCCGGCACCCATGAAGGCTCAGTGAACACAGCACTGACCCGAAACACTCTCACCATCCCTCAGACGCCACCACTACCCAGTGTGTCCCTGCCCAGCCCCTCCTGTCACCTGGTCCCCGAGCCGGCGGCACCTGCTAAGTGGGCTTTTCTCTTCCTTGCTGTTGCCCCTCCTGTTGGTTCCCTCGGCAGCCAGCACCATCTGGTCCAAACTCAGACATGAGCAGGGATGCCTCCCGGTGTAAAACCCTTCACTGGTGTTCCATTGTTCCCTGGACAAAGACCAACAAGGCGCGGCTGTGCCATTTTACAAGGACGTTGGCGTTGGCGACCTTATAAAAGATGACAACAGGCCCACGCCAAGGAGTCTTGTTCTTTACAAATGGAAGAACCCAACTGTGTGACCACAGCTGTACAAAGCCTGTTTCCAGTGGAGGGACGAGTCTCCCCGGGCTTCAGGTGCCCCCAGCTTCTCCCCCATTGGGATGAAAATACCACCGATGTCTCCTCCTCATGGGGGACTCTGGGGCCCTCTCCAGCATTCTGTAAGCTCTAGACCACCTGCCCAGCATGCTCAAGGAAAAAGCATACCGTGAGGTGAACAGGAGGTCAAGTTCCCAAGGTCAGCTTCCCAGCAAATCATGTCCGTGGAGGCCCGCCCGCCACAGCACAGCTACCCCAGCCCCCTTTCAGCCCCTCCTGGATCCATGTTCCTCAGACCACAGGGCCCTTGCACAGGCTGTCTCTCTACCTAAACTCTCTCTGCTCTCCTCTTCACCCAGCTAACTTCTTGAGATCCCTAAGTCTCTTCTTCCACAGAAAAGTCTTCGCTGGTCCCCTGCCCAGATCAGACACCATCATAAATGCTCGCATGGCCCCATGGAACATCCTGTCAAACCACTTATCCCTATTTGCAAGTTTCCCTTCCGTATGTAATTACTAAGGTCTGTCTCCCTACTGGACTGTCAGCTCCATGAGGGCAGGAATCACAGTGTATTTTCGCTCGTCAGCGTAATCCCCAGCCCAGAGGAAGTCCTCAGTGTAGGTTATTGACTGAACAGGCAACGAATCCTTTCAGGAATGAGGTTACCCCCGCTTTGCTGGGAGAGGTCTGCGGGCTTCTTCGGGCTCTGAGGGAAGCAACGGAAGTGACAAGACCAAGCAGATGAAGGGCCCCCAGCATGGTGCCTGCCACACATCAGGAGCTTAGCAAATGGTAGTGGTTTTGCCATTTTTATTGTTAAGGTGATGACAATGATGGTGACAGCTTCTAAGCTACTAGGAACACGTTTACACCAGGAGAAAGAAGACGCTGCTTCGAGACTGGGCTCTGTTCCTTCTACTCAGACCCAGCTGACCACCCTTCATCGAGGAAGGTAAAATCTGCCGAGCGGGGGCCAGCGTCCTGCACAAGGGCTGGGGCCCCGGCCTGGCCGCACTGATACGCCCCAGGAGGGGTAAGTCTCCCCTTTGGCCAGGGAAGGAGGAAGGGAAGGAGGGGCCGGCACCTGTGGGTGCCTCCCATGGGCATGGCATCCTGCAGAGAACTTGACATCCTTCATTTCCTTTCTGTCTGGTCCCGAACTCCCAAAAGTGGTTCTAATGATCCGCTTATTATGAATGACAAAGCTAAGCTCAGGGAGGTGATAGGGCTGGCCAAGGTCACACAGGCCCTGAGCGGCAGGGCAAACACTCAGGTTCTAATCTCGCTGATGCCGGGACCCCGGCACTCTCAACCACATTGTGTCACTGTGTGAAAACTAGGAAACCACCCGTATTTCCCAAATGCCTGAAACTCTCCTCCATATCCGAGTCCTCCGCAGCCCCCTCCCCCCAAACCTCAGATGAGGACACCTCTGCCTGGAAGCCTGCCGGGATTTCCTTGCCTGGCTCTGGCCCCGCCGTCCTTGGTTTGCTGCCCCAGGTACACACGGGGCAGGGGCCGGTAGGGGCCCCATCCGGACCAGGCTGGGAGTCAAAATGGCTCACCAAAGGAATTGCCTCAGAAACCCAGCCCTGCCCGGGGAACACCCTTATGCTGCTGCAGGAAGGGCTGGGGGCCAAACCTCCCAGGAATCAAAGCTCATTTTCAGCTGTTTAGACGTGGCTCCTCAGTGACTCACCGTTTGGGTTCTCATGACCCAGGCCAGGAGCCAGGGGCTGTCAGGAGGTGTCCTTGTTAAAATCAAAAGGCAATGGTGAGCAAAGGGGAGCCCCCTCTCTGGAGACCATGATTCACAGCTGCTGGGTGATCCTGGCCAGGGACATTCACCTCCCTGGCCGCCCACCCCCACCACCCCGTCTTGTCCAGGAGGATGAGTTCCAAGGAGGAGTCCGGAGCAGGAAATGGGAGGGGCGCGGGCAGGCCTGCAGCCCAACTACGTCAGTGTTTACCCGGCTTTACACTTGCGTTAAAAACTTTTAATCTGGATTCACTGGCAGAGATCCCGCCACCCAGCCGTCTCTTCCCCTCCCAGGGTGGTACCCCCCCACCTCCCTGGGTGTCAGGGAACGTGTGTGGGGGCATCTCACCTGGCTGAGGAGTGAGACCCGGCCTCCGGCCTCCGCACCAGATCAGCTCCTGAGGGGGGAGGCCTTACTGCCTGGTGTTGAGCTCAGGTCACATCATGACTTATGCTTTCGTGGGTCCTTTCTTCCATTAAAATAGAAGAAAAGAAGAGAAGAGAAGAGAAGAGAAGAGAAGAGAAGAGAAGAGAAAAGAAAGAAAAGGAAAGGAAAGGAAAGGGAAAGGAAAGGAAAGGAAAGGAAAGGAAAGGAAAGAAAAGAAAAGAAAAGAAAAGAAAAGAAAAGAAAAGAAAAGAAAAGAAAATGTTATGACCACATTGGTAGGAAGACAGAGAGAATCCAGGCTGGATTCCTGTCATTCTGATTCTAAAGAAATTAAAACATTGTGTCCCCACCCCACCTCCCCCCCCCCCCCGCCCCGCAGGCATTGTGCATGCTATAGACACTGTGCCCCCCACCCCCACCCCCCCGGAGGCACTAGGTAAGCCCTTGGAACTGTCTGGACCCAAATTCTGGCTCACTGTGTATTAGATGTGTGCCTCAGTTTGCTCCTCGGTAAAATGGGGATGATCGGAGCACAGGCATCACAGGGCTATTTGAAGGCTGCTTGAGATCTCGCCTAAGGAGCACAGTAAATACTCGGGGGGTGGGGGGAGGCTAGCTGCCTGCTCACATCTGTGCTTCCTATCCTCCCAGGAAAGAGGCAAGGGTGGGATGCCTTCCATACCCATAATACAGATAGGAAAACTGAGGTGACGCACAAGGGAAAGGATCTGCCTAAGGCCGTGGAATAAGTGGTAGAGTCAGGACGACCAGGCCGCAGATCAAGCAGCTCCCAGGTCCTGTGCAAATGGATGTGGCTGGTCAAGTTATCCCAGCTGCAGACCAGGAACGGGGAGGGCAGGGCAGGAAGAAGTCACCGGCCAGGACAGGGCCACCTTGCTGCCAGTTCTGCCTGCGTGGACTCAGGGGGGTGGGCAGCAGCCAGCAAACGAGGCCACTCGTGAGCCCACGACCACTGGGACTTTGAAATTGCTAACCACAACAGGACGGGCCCCCCTCTTCCATCCATCCTCCTGACCTCTGGCCAAGCCCTGAAGCCTGGCCTCCACCTTCTGACCTGACTGTGGGGACAGCAGCTCACGGTGGGGGACAAGCTGTGGCAGGGGCTACTATCTCCCCAACTCAGCCCCTAAGATAACATCAAAAGGACAGAAGTTTCCAGTCCATGCTGGAATGTGGTTTTCCAGCTGACGCAGACAGAGCCTACTTCTACAGCCCCACTGCCTGGGGATCTAGGGAGACAGAAGTCACTTCTAGGAGCGTTTTCACTGCTCGTCAAACAAGCTGGAGCCTGCCCGGGGAAAAAACAATGAAGAAAAATCCCAAAGCTCAGCTGGCTGAGCTCCCGGCCTCTGGCCTATCTGATCTTGGACAAATGGCCCTCCAGGTCCCCAGGGTCTTGCCTTCCCAGGGTTCCAATGGCTCTTGGCACTGTCCCTCTGGGTAACATGGTGGCCGGGGTGGAGGACAGGGAGCAGAGGGCATGCCCGAGTAGCTAGCGGCATGGAAACAGACAGACTTGGCCATGCGGACTCAAGTTCCTCAGTTTCTCTGGGTCTCAGTTGCTGCATCAGTAAAATGGGGATGAGGGAAAGTGCCAAGAATGAAAAGCCCTCGGCGCAACCCCTGGCTCACAGCCCAGGCGGTGGGAGCTAGCACCGTGAGTTTTAGAAAGGGGTAGGTGAAGGGAAAGGCGGTGGAAAGAGAGAGCTACAGATTGCTCCCCTAAAACCGCCTGGAAGCAAAGCCCACGGGCCCCAGGCCGGCCCCTCCCCTGGGGACTTGGCCAAAGACCTGGAAGTACGGTTGCATCACTGAGTATTCAGGGGTTAATGATGGGGAGTGGACAGGACCCAGTATTTAACTAATTGGGGAGGTGCCCTGAGATCAGAGGCACCCCGCTCACTTCCTTCTCCTGCAGCCCTGCTCCTCTGCCCCCTGCTCACCTCCCCTCCCCCGCCAAGGATGAAGCCTCCCCCTCTTCTGACCTTCCTTTGCCTCCTGGGTAAGTGACCTATGTGGCCTTCCCCCCCCCCCGCCCCCACCCAGCTGGGAACAGAGCTCCCCGGAGGTCCCGGAGGGTGTGATGGGTCATAGCTAGGCCAGCTCTGCCGGAGCCAGCACAAGCTAGGGGGAGAGCTGGAGGGGGATGCAGGCTGGGTGGCCCGGGAGGGCACAGGAAAGGGGCTGGTGGGAACCCCAGATAGTACACACGAGTCTCCTGCCACCTGCACTCTACCCCCTGCCCCATTAGCTTCCGTTCTGGGCTCCAACCCGCCTGGGTGGGCTGCCCCTCCCCCCCCCCCCCCCCAACCGCTGCTGTATCAGCAGGATCTGGAGGTATTTGGGGGAAGCACAGGTGGTCATGAAGCCTATCCAGTAGCATCTGAAGGGACTTGGTGGGGACAGAGTGCTCTGAGGGCATGGCGCTGACCCCTGGGGAGATGCTCAGGGCCTACTGGGAGACGTTTGAGGGGGCAGCGGGGGTGGGGACAAGCAGGATGAGTGGGTGGTGCTCTGGAGATGAGGGAGGAGAGCGGGACGGGCCCTGGGCATGTTGCCATGGTGGGCAGGGTGAGCACTGGGGATCAAGGTGGGGTGCATGGCCCAGAACACGGTTACTGATTAGCGCTGTTATTGTTGGGAGCAAGGTGCTCGGCAAGGGAGGGTTAACTGGACAGCCGGGGAGGTGTCTGCACTCGGATCTGAGGGGGCTTGGGGGAGGCTGGCTGCCCCGGGGGGGGCCCTGACAGATCTGCCCTCTGCCCTCCCTGCCCACAGTGGCCCTGGCTGGCGGGAACCTGGTCCAGTTTGGGGTAATGATTGAGAGGGTGACGGGGAAGCCGGCACTGCAGTATAATGATTACGGCTGCTACTGTGGCGTTGGTGGCTCCCACTGGCCCGTGGACCCAACAGACTGGTGAGCAGACGGCCCCTGGAGGGGCTTCCCCAGGAGGGGACACCTAGCAAGTGGAGGCCGACTTCTCCTTTGAGACCCCTTTGAGCCCTGGGCCCCCCAGCAGCCCCTGATCCAGCCCACCCTGACTCACGGGCCCCCCTCCCCAGGTTGACCGTGACCCTTACAGGTGCTGCCATGCCCATGACTGCTGCTATGGGCGTGTGGAGAAGCTGGGCTGTGAACCCAAACTGGAAAGGTATCTCTTCTCTGCCAGCAGGCACAACATCTTCTGCGGTAAGTGAAGGGCCCCGGAGCGCCCCAGACGCCGGGTAGGGGTGATGGCTTCAGACAGGAAGCCCTTCCTGATGGTGGTCGCTGACTCCTCATCGGGGCCAGGCCCTGGGCTAGAGACGTGGGAGAGGTGGGTCTTCCACTATCACGGGATTACAGACAGGACTGTCCCTCCCTCCACCCGGATGCTCACCTGGCACCCGCAGGAAAGATCCCCTGACCCCTGGCGTCCTGCCCTGGCCCCAGGCACTCCTACCGAGCCAGGGACCTCCCAACTCCAGCCTCAGGGAAGAGGAACAAAGGGGGCGGAGCTGAGCCAGGTCAGGGAAGCTGCCCTCACATGGCCGCTCCAAAGCCTGGACAGCAAGGTCCAAGGCAAGGTCCCCAGGACAGAGACTCGAGGGCACGGTCCCAGACAGAGAGATCTGGAGCTGCGATGTGGGACAGCAAACCCCCTCTCCAAAGGCTGACTCCCCCCTCCGCCCCAGCCGTGGGGCTGTCATTGGCTCAGCTTGGCCACATCCAAGGCCCACGTGGGCCAATTTGTTTTCCTCTGGTCCCCAGCACCGATCCGCTGGAAGTGACCTGACCCAAGCAACCGTGTGAAGGGCTCCATGCAGCCCAGCCCAGTGGAGGGAGCCCACATCAGAGCCCCAAACCTTGTCCCTGATGCAAAACCAGGAACAGCCTGGAAGGAGGGGGAGCTGAGGGAGGGGCACAGCAGAAAGACCCAGGAGGGTCAAAGAAGCCAGCTCAGATCGCTAAGGTCTATCCTGGGGCAGGGGCAGCTCCAGGAGCAGAACAACCGGAGGCAGATTTAGCTCGGTTCCTTGTTCCTACAGCCATCTATCTACTCAGCTAGACAGCTCTGACAGGTAGTGAGCTCCCCGTCCCCGGCAGTTCATGCGAGGTGGAAACAGCCACCTGTCGGGGATAGCACTGAGAGGATGGTTGAGGACAGATGTCAGGAGAATAGGGACGGAGGCTCAGGGCGTCACCTTCTACCCACCGTGTGACTTCAGGCAAATGGTGTAACCTCTCAAAGCCTCTGTTTCTTCATCTATAAAATGGTGCTAATCACACTCACTTCCCCAGCTTAGTCCAGCTCCTAGCAAGAACCACCCAAAAGGACTGATGAGAGACTATTAAGCCCCCTCCCATGCTGAGTTTTGCTGGAACGGCAGGTGTGGGCAGGACCCTGGTGGGAAGCGGAGGCTGACCTTTGTGGGGAAAACGAGGAACGCTGGACGTTTCTGAGAGGAGCCAGAGCCACTGAGGGCAGACAGAGGCAGTGGAGAGAACAGGAGGCTCTGGGGCTCCCCAGTGCCAGCTCCGATCCCAGGCTGGGTGTGGGGACACACCCTAAGATAAATGCCAGAAAAGCGGGCTCTGTCCACTCAGACAGAGACGGGCCCAGGGACCAAGCGGGCCCTGAGCTTCAGTCCCAACAGGCTCCATTCTGAGCCTAGGCTGCTCTGGGGCACACAGGCCACTCGGGACTGAGTCGCTGTCATTTCATGGCTCCCCTGTCAGCTTGATGGCCTCACTCGGCCACCAGCCATGCCTCACGCGGGGAAGGGGCTGCCTAGAAATCCCCCAGGCTGGAGCGGATGTGGTAGTGAACCTGATGGTCTCCCCACCAGCCGGAGGGCCAAGGGTGATGTGTGGGCCTGGGAGAGGAAGAACGGACATCACAGACATCCCACCTGCCCAGCGTCCTGGGCCCCCACGCCCCCACCCCCGCGCGCCCTGCCCTGACTCTCACCCACGCCTGAAACGGCCCCGGGTGGCAATGGGCTTCCGGCAGAGTGGGACAGAGAACGTGGACCCCGGAGAGCGGGAGGCCTGAGCCACATGGTCCCTGACTCACCTTGTCCCGCCAGCCGGCAGAACCACCTGCCAGCGTCAGACCTGCGAGTGTGACCGGAGGGCTGCCCTCTGCTTCCGCCACAACCTGGACACCTACAACCGCAGCTACGTCCGCTACCCCAACAAGCTGTGCAGCGGCCCCACGCCGCCCTGCTAGGGCCTGGCCCCACCTCCTGCCTGCGTCCCGCCTCCAGCTGCTGTAGCCCCGGGGCCTGGGCAGCAATGACACCACCAGCCCTCCCTCCGGAAAATTCCTTACCTGCAAACCCATCCCTCCCTGAGAGCTCCCAGACTGTGGTCTGGACCGTGGCTGGCCTCCTGGGCCACATCTTCCCCCTTGCTGGGAACAGCCACCGTGCCCAGGAGCCAAGGGACCCTTTAGCCCCCCGAAGATTCTATAACCCAGCCCTGAGATCTCGGTTTCCACTTCTGAATAAGTGAATAATGTCCCGTAATCCTAATATTCCCTGATTCTCAGATTCTATCATTATAGAATTTAATTAGTTTACAGTTTCTTTCATTCATTCCCTTTTTTTTTTTTTTTTTTTTTTTTTGAGCCTTTCTTTTGAGTATCGTGCTAAGCGCTGGGACACAGCAGGAACAGGAACAGGTCGGACATGGGTGGCCCCTGCGTGCAATTCTAATATTCTGTCCTTTTAATTTCCCCTTATAGTGAGTTTTTGTGATTCTCTTTTTCTAACATCCTACAATCTTATCCAACACAATAACGGCAATCTCCAGAAGGAATATATTTGGCCATATGGCACAATGCGAGAAGCATGAAAAATACCAACCTAAAAATATTGTCCCGCCATGTCATCAGGCTTCAAATCCCTCCCATTAGCAGAATGGCTAAGTGTGAAAAGGAGCTCTGGAATCATTTTATCCAGACCCTTCCTTTGACAGAGAGGCAGCCAGGGGTCAGAGAGGGGAAGTCCCACCTGAGGGGGCGGCCTCACGCCCAGCCTGCGTGTCTCTGTGTCTTTACAAGGTGGTAGCAGCCAGTGACACTCTGCTGTGGCCATGTCAACCCGACCCTCTGGTTGTCACCTTGGACAGCCTAGAGTGGCCAGGGAAGGTCCGCTGGGAGGGTGCCCAGGCCGGGTCAGCCTCCTGATACAGGGAGGGGAAGAGGAAAGACTTCAGCCTCCAGCCACCATGGGGCTGACTCTGGACCCACAAGGAATGTAATGCCCCAAAGGATTCCCCCCACGTTGGATGCAGCCTACCCTGGAAGCAATGTACTTCACCAAATTCTCCTAAATATTGGACAGAATATCTCCACTAGCTACAATATGCTGATAAAATCTGCCAGGATTGGGATGTGCCCATTCAACGGGCAAGCATGTGAAAAGGTATTACACGGTGGGGGGCAGCTCACAGCAGATATGTAATAGGTGTTCACTCCTATCCTTTTCATGGCTTATATGCAACTTTCAAGACTTTGAGGGCAGGAAAGAGCAGGAAGAAATCAAAGGGATGATCATCATAAACTTTGAAAGGTGAAGAAGTCCTGTGTTAGTAGAAACAAAGTGGGGGTCTTTGCACTTTGCCTCCGTGAATGACGCCAATCCTTGGTAAAGACTCCGGGGAAGACCAGGTCTTAAAGCAGAAATGAATGGGATTTGGGGAAAGAGCCAGGGCGCATTTGTGGGGGAAAGTGGTCCTGAGGCGCCCTCTGGTGTCTGGATTAGGCTGCGAGGAGGAACCCTAAATTCAGCTTAAACTTGGATTTCTCTTCATCAGTGGGGGCTACTGCTTCTGGGCTAGTGAAAGCTGTTCCTTGGCATTGTCAATAATAAATATGCTGAGAAATAACCACAAAGCCCTTACAGTGACCAACGTTGCCACATAAATGAGCAACACAGGAAGAGGGAACGGGCTTGGAGAGATGGAGGGAGGTCATGTTCTGGGCGTGATGGATGTGAGGCAGCAACGAGACAGGCACCTGCTGACTGGACAGCTGTGTGACCATCCGGAAAGTGGAACTCAAGGACTGGACCTGGTGTAGCCTGTGTTCCCGCTGATCAGTAAATGTTTGGTGAACGAATCAATGGGTCTAAATTCCACGTATGTTTCCGTACACACACTTCATTTCCAGCTGCAGACTCAGGGAAAGGACTGAAAAACCCTGGACTGGAGATCACAGGTTCTTGGTCAACACCTCTCTGCTCAGCCAGTTAGCAACAGTGCGTCTGTTCCAGACCTGCTGCTCAGGGAGGCCCGGGACAGCAGCAGCACCTTGTTCGAAATTCAGGGAGCAGGGACCTTGTTCGAAATACAGAATCTCGGACCTGACCGCAGACCTCCTAAGGCGGAATCGATAGGTTAACAAGACCCCCAGGTGATTTGTGTGCACATTGAAATCTAAAAGAGCGCTGACATGTGGCCAAACGAACAATGACACTTCCCTGGCGGGCGGGTTGTGGCAAGGGTTCGGTAAGTTGGCATTTGTGAAAGTACGCGAAATAACGCCTAGCACATAATAAGCATTCATGTTCTATGAATGAATGAACGAATGAATGAATGATGGCCATAACAATAACAGCTAACCCTTTATTTAGTACTTGGCATTTACAAGGCACCATTCTAAGTGCTTTATGATTATTAATTCATTGAATGAACGAACGAATGAGGCATAGGGCTCTATCAAGGCTAGAGGAGGGACTGTGTTACCTGAATGTTTCCTGGATTACCTCTCCAATGCTGATGACATGCTTTGGACTGACTTGTTTTGTTCCCACTTAACCCCTAACAAGAGCTCTTCACGAAATGTTTGATTAAGCAACTGGCTGAGTGAGTGATTAGAAATCAAATCACATTGGAATTCCCGAGTTAACCTAAGAGTCCGATTATGATTTCACGGACATTCACCTGCCTCTTTGGGGCTCTTCGCAGTGTCACGGCTGGAGAACCGAACGCTGCCTTAACGTCCATTCCTTCCTTCGGTAAGCCTGGGTACGCTGCTGGTCCCTTGACAAATGACGTGGGGCCAACCGGCAGGCAGACACAAGTTATTCTACACTAGTGACAGCTTTACTGGACTCTCAGGACCTCCATCGTCCAGCTGGTCCCCATCCTGTCCACTGATGCCAGCCTCATCTTCCCCCAGTTTGATTTCCATCACGTCCCTCCTCTGTCCCTGAGCCATCAAATAGCTCCTATCGTCCACCCAAACCCTGGCGTTCAAGCTCGGTATCATCTGCTTTTCCAGCCTCATCGATCCAGCCATATCTTATTTCCTAATCCTCTCCATCGTTCGCAGAACCTGCCCCCCGCCCGCTGCCTTCCAGCCTTCACCCCTCTGCACAACAGCTCCCCTCAACCTGGAAGCTTCCCTGTTCGCATGTGAAAATCCACACGCTTTAGTTGCATCTCAAAGGCCACCTTTTCCATGACGCTTTTCCAGCTGGAGGTTTCACCCTCCTCTGAACTGCCAGGCAATGTTTTTATACCTTTTCTGGCGCCGCTTACCCCAGCTATTTGGGTCCCTGTTTGGGGTTCCTATGTGGTGGAGGCAGATGGCCAAAGATTGAAATCCTATCTCTGCCACCACTCTGTGATCTTGGGCCAGTTACTTATTCCCTTGTGTGTAAAATGCGGACAGAACCACCAGTTTCACAGGGTGGTTTGAAGGTTTCAATGAGACAACCTCGGGGCGCCTGGTTGGCTCAGTCGGCTGAGCGTCCAACTTCGGCTCAGGTCACATCTCACAGCTCGTGAGTTCGAGCCCCGCGTCGGGCTCTGTGCAGACAGCTCGGAGCCTGGAACCTGCTTCAGATTCTGTATCTCCCTCTCTCTCTCTGCCCCTCCCCCACTCGTGCCATGTCTCTGTCTCTCAAAAATAAACATTAAAAAAAATTTTTTTAAATAAAATAAAATAAAGTAAAAATAAATGAGACAACCTATTCAGGGTGCCTGAAGCATCATTGGAAAGCCCCATCTACGCCAGGTCACTGTATATTTGCCTCCCCTCCTGCACCTGTCACACAGTACATGCTAAATAAACATCTGTTCCGTTCAAGCCACAGACACATGATAACTGGAATTATTTCAGGGAAGTGGCATCATACATATGATAAATACTATGCTCATTTATTAGAATCGCCCCCGGGCTCGCTGCTTTGAGTGCTCATTTATCTTAAGTGGACACATGTTTGAAAGTCATTAACCTTCACTGCCCTGAGCTGATGTCCCATAGAGGAAATGAGGCAAAACTGGCTGGAGAGACTGTGCGCAGCACTTTGCCTCAAGGGCTGCTACCGTGGTGAGTTCCAAAGTCAAAACACAGCACAGAGGTCAACTCCTGACGGCGTAAGATGGTCACGCTGGGCAAAAGTAAGCCTCATCGTAGAACTGGTAGCAAAAGCCGTCAGACAGACGTTTGAAGAAATTCCCAGTCTTTCCCCAAACTAACTGTGTTATCCTAATAAACTCTGTCCCCCACTCTGGGGTTTTCCTATCTTCCCTTTCAGCCCAATGCAAAAGTCACTTCCTCAACCAAGCCTTCCTTGATTTCCCTCTGAGTCCACGCGATCACTACCTGTTAGCAGTACCTCCTTTTACGTCGTGTGTGTGTGTGTGTGTGTGTGTGTGTGTGTGAGAGAGAGAGAGAGAGAGAGAGAGAGAGAGAGAGACAGAGAGACAGAGAGAGACAGAGAGAGAGATCGTGTCTTCTTTCACTCCAGGACTGGAAACTGTGTGAGGACAGGGTCCATGTCTCATGCTACGCCCAGAAATAAGAACCCATAGGCCATACAAGTTCAGTACAAGTTGGATGGATTCTTGGATGCCTGGATGGGTGAATAAATTAAATCAAAACAGGGTATCCTGAGGTATCTAAGTCCCTCTACCATAGGGAGGTTCAGACAAGTTTCTCCAAGGTGGGGAAGTTTCCCTCTGCCAAACCAGAACCTATGAAGTAGCAGGATTAATCTCAACCCTTTACAACCAAGCAAGTTCTAAATCCCGATCCTTTACAACCAAACAAGTTCTAAATCCCGATCCTTTACAACCAAGCAAGTTCTAAATCCTGACCCTTTACAACCAAACAAGTTCTAAATCCTGATCCTTTACAACCAAACAAGTTCTAAATCCTGATCCTTTACAAGCAAACAAGTTCTAAACTGCTGCATCGCTATGATCTGAGTGCCCACTCTGTCCAGCAGCCCAGATAAAAGCCACAGGGGTGCAGAACATCCTATGACAAAGTTTTATTGTATCTTAAGGCACCCATACACTTTCCACGTGCTGGGGGTAAGGGCTTGTAGTGTGTCTGGCAAACAAGAAACTTTAAACTTGGGTTTTCAACCCAGCTTTCTCCTGGGCAACCATGAAGTTAGCAGAAAGGGACACGGGAACAGCCACTTTCCCCCTTATGGAATTTCAGTCTCTGGCATCATAAACTGTCACTCACCCCGAGTAAGCAGTGCCGTGGCCTAGAGGAAAATACAAATAACGAACTTCAGTTATTCCCCACCTGGACTGAGAACTCCAAACTCTTCTCTGTCCTTATGGGCTCAGCCATCTGACAGACAGGCCCTGCCAGGAAGCCCCTGACCACCACCCGACCTAGCAGGTGGCTCCCTGGCCCCCAAGAATCACTGCAGGGATGGAATTGAGGCCATGGAAGTTCTCCAGCTGAGGGAGATCCTAAATTGGGACACCACTCTGGTTCTGGTAGGGTCTTTCGGCAAAATTCTCAAACTGGGCTAACAAGGTCCAGAGCCCAGGCCTCACGGGCCCGGAACCTGGATAGTGTTGGTGCATCTGGAGCTCTCAGTCGTGGACTGAGGTGGAAATCACACAGGGACAGTGACCAAGGGGAGATGTCCTTGCCAGTAGCCAGAACGTTTTCTGCCCTCCAGGGTAGTACTGGATAGATACCTAGTGGTATATCAAGGTATTGGTGCAGCCGATCCAAAGGCTGCTTGACGAGTACAAAATCAGAACAAGAGAGAGCGAGAGTCTCAACGCCACAAGCCCAAGGACACCGGAAGGCGGGGTGTGACCGTACCGACTTTGACCTCGAGACTGGCCAGAGCCCTCGTGTGGGCTGCACACGTGGAGTCCCCACCCACTGGTTTCCTGCGGCTGCCCTTCTCCCTTCTCCGTCCCCCTTCGGAGGACCTCTGGCAGGTGTCTGTGCTCCGGTCACAGCTGTCCGTGCGTGTCTCGGAGGGGAGGGCTGTGCCTCCTCCTTAAATGGGGCCAAACCAACCCTCAGAGTTCTGGAGAAAGCCAAGGTGGAAGCCAACAGACAGCTGCTCCATATTTAGGCAAGTCCAAATTACCAGAGATGTTCTTAGGATTCGGCAGAAGGCTTCAGGGTCCAGCACTGACGGGCGGCTCTGCCCGCGTGTGCCGGTGCTCACGTGCACCAGAGCTAGTCAGCTCTCTCGAGCTCGGTGAGATCCCCAAACGACCGTCCCCTCCTGTCTTCCAGGCAAAGGTCTCCGAAAGGCCGCTTTCTGCCCGGCTCCCTCAGGCTCACGCACGCGAACGGTGGTCAGACCGGCAAAAACAACACGAAGCTTTGTCTTTAAACTAGAATTTATTGGCGTACAAAACCCCACGTCGTAGATAAAGTGGCACATCTTTGCAGCTTCTATTGCACCAAGTATTGAAGATTAAAAACACAAAAAAAAGGAAACATTTGGTTTTGAAAACACTGCAAATAGCCAAGTACAGTACTTTGGTAAAAAAATAAAATACAATGGTTCAGATGAAGACAATCTGTGAAAAGAGACGACCGCGAGGAAATGGAACTACGGACACCGGACAGTGGTCACACATCTCCCCGTCGAGCTCCATAGATAAGGCAAGACTTGCTAAGTCTATGGATCATGACCCCATGGAGGTCTTAAGTATCTCCAGACTGAAGCTAACAAGTACAGTGCAACTAGAAAAAAGAGAAGGTTCCTGAGCCTGCCAAGGCCCCGTGCTCTCCAGAAACACCCGCCCTCCCTCACCAGGGGGTTCGCGCCCAGAGGCGCGCAGGTCTGAAGTCTGCCTCGAGGCAACCTCCTTCTTCTCGCTGAGCTCGGTGCTGCTGGAGGCTGCTGGAAGGGTGGCCGGGGAGGCTGAGGGCGCCTCCCGCCAGGGGAAACGAACGAGAGTGGGAAGACGCGAGCAGCCCCACACGGGCATTCCTCAGGGTTTGGCCGCGGGACCCGCCAGCGGATCCAACCACAGGCTGAGGTTTCTGACTGAGCTTCGGTGATGGTCACGGACGGCCGGTCACGGTGACCCACCGGCTGCCAACACGCGCGCGAGCAGATCACAGCGGTTCTGCCCAGGGACCGTCACCTCCTCCGACAACCACAGGGAGCGGTACTTCTGCATCCCAGGGAGGCCCTGCTGAAAACAGAGCCACCGCGCGGGAAGTTCATGCTTTTACGGGGACGTTCTTCACGGACAGCAGCCCCTCGCGAAGGAAGTCTGCAAGCATGCTAAAGATTTTTCCAAGCTACGAAGTACCCCTAACCAGGCTAGAGAGACCAGAAAGCGAGCTCAGAATAGGGGGCTAAGAGCCTGAGGTTACAGGGAGTGCTAGCTGGGGCCGGAGCAGGGCCCGGCGGCCCGCAGGGAGCGCCCCACGCGGTGCAACGCTTTGCGACCAGGGATCACCATCTCCCCTTCACGCGGGTGGTCCGTGTCCCCCTCTGGTATGTGACGGCAGAAGATGTGCCATAAATACACAACCTAGAAGATCCTCGCTTCAGTGTCGGTGGAAAAATACAATTTGCTCTGGAGTCAGGAAAACACACCGCGTAAAAAGTGCCATCATTAAATCACCTCAGAACAACTGTCGGAAGGCCCCGGAGTTTTAGCAACACCTGTTCTGAAAGCTGAGATGGGCGACTTGGTGAATAACGAAGACGGCAAAACAGAAAAGCGCGTCAGGCTCTGAATCTAAATGTTTGCTACAGACAGAGCCTTGAGGTAAAAAGGTGAAGGTGAAGAGCTACGTGTCTGCCCAAAATGGGAGTCAGAGTGGGCCACAGAGGGGACACACGGACACCAAGGAACCACCTTCATCCCTCCCACAAAGGCCCTTTTGTTCAGGAAGACTGTTAGTCAACTCTGTCAAAAATCCAAGTTTCCTGTCACCGACTGCATATTCGAGTCGAACATTTCACGGAGGTAAACTGACAGCATTCTGTGTTGACCCAGTAAAACCCAGGCAGAGTCTAGAGTTTCTCAGAAGGAGAGAAATTGCACATGGACGACAGGGACTCACTACGAGCACAGTTCAATGCCGAAGTCCATCTGATACCTACCTACCTAAACGTGTGAGCGGCGCTCCCCCTCTCAGCACGGCCCTCCCCGCCCCGGGACCGTGCCATTTCACATTGTGAACCCCGGGGGGTGGGCCAAGGCAGAGCGCTACCGTTGACCTACTCGAAGGTTCCCGTGGCGCCCACCTGAGCTGCCCCACACGGAGACCCCATTTCATAAGCCCTCGGGATCAAAATGGGTTTGGGAGGGTTTTCAGAGCTTATAAAAGAAACTACAGGCAACAGCCTCAGCTGACATCCACGATCCTTCTTTCTGCCACAATCCCTCGACCAGGCTCTGCTCCTGAAAGCGTATGTTCACTCTACTGAAAGGTTAAATATACACAGGAGCTCTATCTCTCTAATATCTCCTGATGGCAACTACGTTATCTAGAACACATGGTTCTTTGTTGTTTTAATACACCTACCTCTCCAGTACAAAGCTGTTGCCACTAAGATTTTATTTCTTATTTTGACCTTTAAAAAAAATCGTTTTAAAATCCATAAAACCTTTATATACAGCTTATAAGACTAGTAAGCAGCTACAGACCACTGCCCCGTCCCCTTTCTGCCGACCTCCCTAAAAGCTACCGAGACAACCCGCTGTAATGTAAACCTCTAAGAGCCAAGATGTAACACAGAGACTCGGAAAGACGCGCCTCCTAACATGGGGTGCACGTGAGTAACATACTAGGGCACGGCCACCGACGGTATCTTCCCAGAACTAAACCCACGTCTGCACCTCCATTCAGGCTGCCGATAACATAGTTTTCAGATGCCTACAAAGCAACTAAGTGTATGGATTCCATACCTCACACTTCAGTGAGACCGAGGCAGAAAGTCTTAAGTTCAAACCCCTAGCTACAAGAGTTCACTAAAGCTGGATGCACGTACCCCGTTCCTAATAATTAACTGATTAAACACAGACCAATTTTAACTGGAAAACTATGAAATGGTAATAAAAGAAAATTACCAAAGCCATATGATTGGTTTTTAAAACCACTGTTATTTTACCCCAGAAATGCCAAAGCCTATTATCAGAAGTTGGTAACTTGTATACAAGGGTGCCCAATATTCCTTAGTAACTTTTTCGCAGCTTCTAGTAAAACTTCTAAAACCCAGTAGGGCCCAAGGCCACCTTCATTAACCAGGTATATAAAGCAATTCTACTGCTTCTGACAAGGGGTAACCCTTAAGCTATTTCAGACTCCTAATTCTGCTGAGTTTCTGGTACATGATTTCAATTCTTGCAGAGAGGATCTGGTCTCCTGCACTCTTGCCGTACAAGACAGACAAGAAAGAGCATTCACTCAGAAAAGATCAGCCACAGTCGGGACGGGGTCCAGATTCAAAAACCAAGAGAACAATAGATCCTTCAGCACTGGATCTCACGCTCTTGGCAATGGTAAGGCGACAGAGACCCTTCACTTGTTTGGACTTCACACTCAGAACTCTGCAACATGCAAAGAAAAAATGCTGCACCCGTTTCTAAATCTGCTAAATACTACAATGCACCGTACCAGGAAGTAGCCCAAAGGGGAATGTCCTGAGAGCGATTCCAGGAAACTACTGATGGATGTTCCAACTACAGAAAGTCACCAAACAAACAAAAAATTAAAACACATCCTTACAACCGAAGGAAACAAATCACCTGCTGATAAAGACGATTCAATGAATCCAGGGCCAGCCCAGACGATGATACATCTGTACGGCCAAAACATTTTTATGGTTTTCCCTTCTCCCTGGAACTTACATAATTTTGAAATCTGAGTGGAAAAGTAACTCATTTACCTTTTGATTCAGCAGATTTTATTCGTCCAAATGCCGGGTCGCTAAAAGGCAAGGACTATCCACGACCGGCCACTTCATACGTTACGGTTTGAGAGTTCACATCCAACTACCAGTTTTAGGAATGACCTCTCTCCACATCAGAACTGTGTGTGGAGTCATTCAATGGCCTCTGCCCTGTTGGGCGAACCTAGGTCACTGACAATTACTTGAGCGCTGGAGAGCTTTCCCAACCTCAAATCCCAAACAGGGCTTGAATGGAAAGGAAGATACAGCATCTCGTGGGAGTCCATTTTCACAGTATTGAGAAAACTGAACAACAGGTCAAATGACTTCTCTGAAGGCATCCAAGTCTAGCATAGCAAGGAAGAAAACGTATCACTTAAAATGTGAACCTGAAAAACCTCAGTTATTCTTCCAGACCTTCTGCCCCTACAAAACCAAGGAACTCTTTAGACCCTTCCTTAAGACTCAGGAATCTCTTGATTTCTTTCCCTTTACAACAACGGCCTCTGCCGTCCCGACCATCAGAATCTCAGAATTACATCATAAGCAGTGACTTGCCACCTTCTGATTGTCACGCAACACGTACCAAAAACTCAACAACGTCATCGCTTCTCCAGCAAGGTCCAGGCCTAATTAACAGTCGGGCATATTTATCATATGGCTTGAGTGCAAACAAACTCACAGCACCCACATCCCATCTGAAAGAACATCAGAATCAGGAAGGAGCAGCTGTTTAATCTCCACCCTGACTACAGGCTGCAGCCCCTCTCATGTCCTATTACTTTGGGAAAATACTTCCTGAATTAATTTCTGTTTAACTTGGATTAGTAGAAAATTAAATCTAAACGTGTTCCTGAGTTGGAGACCGTTTATAAACTACCCCGTATGTGAATATCTGCTTGAAAATGAAAGAGACACGAAGGAAACTTGTCATTCTGAATTTCTAGCAATTAATCTAAACTACTTCATGAACAATTACAGCAAACCTCACCCCAGTGTTAAGGAAAAATCCCAGGGTCACTGAACTCTGATTTTGGGGGCAAATGAAACCACACTTAAAAGGTTTTTCCTGGACTAACTATCCAACCCTAGAACTCGGTATTTTAATTACAGAACACGAATGGCTTCGCTGAACTTCCATAAAATAAAACACATCACTAACAAAAGTCTGCGCAAAAAAGAGGCAGCTTGAAGGAAACTAAGTCAGTGCGTGAGCTCGTGTGAGAGCTCTGTGGGTTGTGTTTCATTTTGTGAGAGGTGGGCCTCGCTCGGAAAGCCTGGTACACGGCACTCCACCTTCCGCTCGCTTCTCACATCTCCCCGAGGGGCGGGGAGTCAGATGTTGAGAGCGGCAAAGGTCTTCACCAAGGTGACCTGCGTGTTGGCATCCGCTTCACTCCGGTTGCTGTCCCTGTGGCCGCTCCTGCTCTCTAGCGCTTTGTGACGGTGCCTCTCCTCCTGTCGTTTCTTCTTCTCCAGGCGCTGCTGCTCCCTCCTCTGTTTGTTGGTGACCTGAAAGAGAAGGCAGGTGAGCTGCCCGCACGGCGACCTCCTGCCGAAGGCAGACACGGGGCTGACTGATGGAGAGAGGGGGCACACACCGCCTCTCAGCAAGAACACAGAAAACCCACCGATCAGACCAGAACTGACATATTTCCCATCACTGCTCAAATTTCCATTGAAGTTTCTGTCCCCTCGCTGAGCTGGCAAATGAAATCAATTCCATTATCCTCCTCATCCAATTCACAGTGACCTAAGAAAGAGTAACCCTGGTCCCTGCACGAGCTGACGCTCAGACATGCCATCGGACACCTTTCTCTACATAATTTAACGCCCCAGGGAATCCTCACAGAATCCTCAGAAGCTTAGTGCATCTTTACCTCTGCCTGTGGCTTTTTACATTATGTTGCGTTTTGAGCTCGGAACTGCTTGGTGGGAGTCTTTAAAATAAATTCCAAATTCAGTAAAAAGAATGGTGCCATATACTACTTGCAGGAGGGGGATGTACCACCCTTTTGGGAAGCATTTGACAATTCATCAAAAAGCCTTAAAAAGATTCAAATATCCATACCCTTTAACCTGTCCATTCCTCTTCTGGAACTCTACACACACACACACACACACACACACACACACACAAATAGTAATGCAAAATACAAAGATTTATACACCGAGTTTTCCACTAAAGATGACAGCATTTAAGGGAATCTTACAACGTGGGTTACCACGGAAGCATGCAGGCACACAGTGACACCGTGCAGGGAAGGCAGGCTGTAGGCGCACACACAGAGTAGGATTTCAGGGTATACCTCTAATGCCCACACATACCAAACCGGACAAGCAAGGTCCTCGTTCTGCTTCTTGATATACCCTTATGCTCCCACCCCTGTTTTCTACAATGACTACTTTTTAAAAATCAAAAGAAAACACTAACATGAGCTCTGGGCTCCTGCCCCTGCCCCTGCACGACAGCAGCCCACCCTCTGCCCATGCAGCCCCATTTTTCATACCTTAGGGAGTTGGTTTTTATTTGCTTTGTTGTCTTCACTCGGGCTGGCCCGCTCCTTACTGTTTTCAGTCCTGCCTTCAGTCAAGCCCTGATTTCCAAAGATTCTCGTGCCACTGCCACCTTCCTCCCATAAAGGGTCGCATGGCTTGGGCACGCGGCCGCTGGAGTCTAGGTTCTCCTCTGCATCTTCCAAAGAAAGACCTTTTATTAAAATCACAAACCTGAGATCATTACACAACGCGTAACAATGTACACTGTTAAATGACTCCAAAATTACCTGCGTGTGGAGAGCAAGTTTCCTTGAAGCAAAATTCTAATATCAATACAATGGGGAATACAGGGGGGAAATAATTGGTAATATGTGGAAGATAAATTTAAAAATAACCTGCTAGCCAGCCTTATCATTGGCTTCCCACCTGCACAGTGTTTTACTAGATTAAGCCACTTTTTAACATGTGTTTTTAGGGGGAAAGCTTTCATTTGCACCCAAAAACCAGAAAGGAAACAGGCTCTAAACCTGTGCTGTCCCATACAGCGGCCACCAGCCACTTGTAGCCATTTAAATTAAAATTAATTAGGGGTGCCTGGGTGCCTCAGTTGGTTAAGCATCGGACTCTTGGTTTCTGCTCAGGTCATGATCTCACAGTTTGTGGGTTCGAGCCCCACGTAAGGACTCCGTGCTAGTGCATGGAGCCTGCTTGGGATTCTCTCTCTCCGCCCCTGCCCCTCCCCTGCTCACTCTCTCTGTCACTCTCTCTGTATCAAAATAAATAAAATAAAAATTTTAAAACACTTAAAAAAATAAAATTCAATTACAATTAATTAAAGTTATATAAAGTTCAAACTTTAATTCCTTGGTCTCAGCCACACGTCAAGCACACACCACACTACACGCACAGGCACCACACACGACTGTCGTAACGTCGCAAAGACCGAGTTACTTACGGCTTTCTAAGAAAGCACAGCAAATATACAAAGAGGATGATAAAATATCCAATCACACAGACGGCTGTACTGCTAGGAACAGTATCTGGCACGTATCTGGCAATATGCATTGAAATCATTTTAAGCAATTAACGTGAAGAAACAGTGAGACTCCACATCCTTTCTTCCTTCTTCTGAGTCACAGACTTAAACCCAGTTCAAGTAAAAAAAAAAAAAATTCTGATTTATCACCAGTTGATAGATGGTAGTAATCTAAATATTTCCATCAGAAAAGTAACTAATTTTTCTTTCCATTCTATTTCAGTTATCATTTTGGTTTCATAAGGGATTCTTCTTTCGAAAAGAACAAAGTCTTCCTGACACTGTGCATCCCGCCACGACGGGGTTAAGTGGCCTTTTCACGCATTCCCCTGGGACCCTGCACCCACACCACTCCGATCTGTTTATTATACCAGTTTATTTACTTCTCACCCCCATCCCCGCCTGGACCCCAGATTACCTTCTCCCTGATGCAGGGCTAGGACCTAGTAAATCGTGCCCACGTGTAGAAAGTGCTCAATAAACAACTGCTGGTGAATGAACAGATGACAGTATAATTACCACCTGTGACTTGATTAAAATTAAATGTTTGGAAAATCACCAATGTAATGAGCTTGAAAGCTTATAAATATCAATCATGGACTTACTATTTCTTTTCCCCTGGTTCATCTGAAGCATGGCAATTATTGCAGATTCAATATTATAATTTTCAGCTTCCAGGTTCTGGACTATCAGGTTAAAATCCTATCCAAGAAACAAAGGAACACTTAGGACTGGGCACGTCCTTCCACCGACCGCATACACAAAGTGACGTAACGGTGAGACCTGAGGCATGGTCTGAAGACCTTTTCCATTTAAAAAAGGTCTTAATTTTCAATAAAGCTGGCCACCAGAAATAACCCTTTAATATAAATGAATTCCTTTAGAAAACTGCACTTTTACTAGCATAAACACTGGTCAGAGAAAAAAAAAATCCACATACTTCTTAGGATTCTGAGCAGTATTACTGGGTAAAGTGTAGCAAACAAGAGAAAAATGAATAAACAGCTCTTGGCACTGAACCTAATCAGGCCATGAACCTACAGGTCATGAACCTATTTTGGCCCCTCAGGTGTCGGCACGCTAGGCCGGCTCTATGAGACTGGCAGGTGAACCAGGCCCGGCAGTGCGTGTTTAGCCGCCATTACTGCAGGACAAAGACACTGACTGAACACCCAGTCGCGGTGCAGACTTTCTGGACGGCATCTTCTACTTCATCTCTCAGGTCATCGTCGAGGTCACCTCCCTTCGTCTTCACCTTTTCCCTTTTATCTGATTCATCTTGATGGAGCATCTGAAACTAAAGGAAATGCAAAGAGTAACGATCATGGAACACCAGCAAATTACATTCAGAATCTTCAACACAGGAAGACACTCTAATCTCAAAATCATCCTAGTAAATATTTATGAGGAAAAGATCCCAGGAACAATCTTAGGGGAATAGCAGTGACGAGGCTCAATTTCAGCCAGACACTGAGATTCCAGACCACAAGAGAAGTATGAAAAAGAAAGGCCCAAGATTAAGGGTTCAGTACGAATGGCATTAGAGCTCCTACGTAGTTTCTGGATACCAACATTCTGGTAAGGACTGCCGGCTCGAACAGCACACATTTGTGTCTGTCCACTTCCAGAGCCGGGAGCCTAGTGACAGAAGTTCACCCGATGAGCCTTTGCAGCAGGACAAGTTGTCTGGAAGAAACAGACATGCATCTCTCATCTGTGTCCCTAGGCCCCATCTGATCACCAGCAAGCGCTGGTGTGAAGTTCCTGTCCCAGCCGCAGTCACAGGTGAGCACAACTCATCCAGCCTCACCTACACCACGTGCACACCAGCCCACTCCAGGGAACCTGCCGATCCAACTTCTAAAGACACAGAGAGCAGTTCACTTGGTATCCACGAGGCTTTTATGACCTAAGCTTATTTCAGAAAAGCTAAAATCATTCCTCCGTGGCTGCCCGATCACCTTCTTCCTTTGCTTCCTATTAACACAGAGAGATGGGAAATAGGGAAGGACAAATTTCTACTTGTTTGCATGGAAAAGTAGGAGAATCTCGCAGTGTGCAGTACATTCTTCACAATAAAAAGTGATCTACTATAAAATTATAAAATTATACCCAAACAACTTGGCGATGTGTATCGTCTTTGAAATTTATCCAAAGGAAGTGATGTCAAATAATGTCAACTGTAGTAAGGATTTAAGGATTTATGTAAGAGTGCTCACCACAGTGCCGCGAACAGCGAATAACCAGAAACAACCTGAGGGCTTCATGGTGTAGGTATCATTAAATAACCATGGTAAATCCATACAATGATGCTTAATTTCCATGAAAGTAAAGAACACAAAGATTTCACTACCACTATTATTTAACAATATTTTGGAAATAAGAGCAGATGAAATTAGTCCCCCCCACCCCCAAAAAATAGAAGTATAAAACTGAAAAGAAATAAGAAAGATTATCCTTATTTGCAGATAATATAATTCTATACCTAAAATATATATATAAAAGAAAAGAATCGACCAAAAACTACCACAGACAGAAAGAATTTTGGCAAATCATAGATTTATAAGAATCTAGTATCCAGAATATATAAAGAACTCCTATAATTCAACAACAAAAACACAAACATCACAATTAAAGCATGGGCAAAGGACCTGAACAGACATTTCTCCAAAGATATGGATGGTCAACAAACACATGAAAAGATGTTCAACATCATTAGTCATTAGAGAAATGCAAATCAAAACCATGAGATAGCACTGCACACCTGGTAGGATGGCCATCATTTAAAAAAAAAAGAATCAGAGAGGGGCGCTTGGGTGGTTTAGTCAGTTTGGCATCCAACTTTGGCTTAGGTCATGAATTTGAGGCTCATCTGGGTTTGAGTACTGTGTCAGGCTCTGTGCTGACAGCTCAGAGCCTGGAGCCTGCTTCAGATTCTGTGCCTCCCTCTCTCTCTGCCCCGACCCACTCGCATTCTGTCTCTCAAAAATAAATAAACATTAAAAAAAAAAAAAAAAAAAAAAAGCTTGTTAGGTTCTTGGCCAGAATGACTCAACACCACGAAGATGTCAATTTTTCCTGAAGTTAATCTGTTAATGAGAGCCCAATAAAAATAAAGGCAACAGGACTTCTTTTTAACATGACAACCTTATTCTAATATTCATATATAAAACAAAAAAACAAGAATATGCAGAAATTATAAAGAAAGAAAGTGAAAAATTCCACCAGATTTTAAAATATACTCTTAATCAAAACAACACACACATGAACAAAGAAACCAGTGGAACAGAATCTACATCCAGAAACAGAGAATTTTATAGATGAGAAAAGGGGCGCTTTAAGTCAATGGGGAAAAGATATATAATAAATAAATGGTTGGAGTACAATTAGGTAACCACAAGGGAAAACATAAAGTTGGATCCCTACCTTCACACATTTATATGAATATAAATTCCAAAGAGAGACAAGGTATAATTTTTTTTTGAAAAAATTAAACCACAAAAGTACTAAAATAAACTATGGGAAAATTCTCTTTAACCTCGGAGTAGGAAAGACATTCCTAATCATGACCCCTAAACCCAGAAGACATGTTAAAAAAAAAAACAGAAACAAAAACCTTGATTAATTTAACCTCATAAAAATCTAAAACTTCATCACTGCAAAGACCAGTGGGGAAAGAATAAAAAGACAAATGACAGACTGTGAAAAAATACTGGCAACTCATGCCACAGACAGGGGCTAATTTCCCTAATTTATAAAGGCTCCTAAAAATCACTAAAAAAAAAAACAAAAAAACAAAAAAAAAACAAAAAAAACAAACCTGAATAGGGAAAAAAGTGGGCAAAGAAAATGAATACAGTTCATGAAAAAAAGGAAATACAAATAGGTTGCAAACCCAGGGAAAGATGCATAAACTCACTAATAAGAGAAGCACAAGTTAAAACTGTTAGGAAAACAATCCTTTCCACGGAACTGACAGAGGTTCGCAGATGTGATACGCTGTGCTGGCGAAGACGCAGGGAGAGGCGGAGAGTGGGAGTGCAAACTGGTAAAGCCTGCACAATACCTGTCACGATTATAAATACACACGTCCTCTGATGCAGTGAGGACCTTCTAGGAATTTATCCCACACATGGACTCGCACAAGCATGAAAAGACGTATATATAAGGCACCACATGTTCCTTCTAAAAGCGAAAGTGTGAAAACCGTCTAAAAGTCCGCCAAAGGGACTGGTCAAACACGTGACAGTGCATCCACGCAGCAGAATGCCGTGTGGCCACTGAACACGGTTTAGCAAGCTCCTTATGCACTGCTGTTGAGTGAGACTCCAAGATACCTTCCGTTTGAAAAGCACCGCGCACAACAGTACGTGTAGGATGCTTACAATCGGGGGCAGAGTGCGTGGAAAGACAGCAAAAGCCAAATATGTGCACGTGCACGCACACGTTTGCTTCATGGGGAAAATATCTCCAGGAGATTTTATGACCTACGGATAATACGGGTTGCGTTCGGGCAAGGGAACAACGCTGCAAGAGCGATTTCACTTTATGTTTTAAAATTACAAAGAAAGCATGTGATAATGTGAGAAGAGCCTCATGGAATCATGTTAATTGAACAGAGTGGGAAAGGAAACACAGCTATATCTAAAACACCAGAACAGTAACAAAAATTGTGCCATTGTGGTTGACCCTGTGCACTTTTTATTTTCTTCACTTTTTCTATACTTTCCAAACTTCAGATATGAAGCATAGATTAATTTTTTTTTAAGTTTTATTTTTATTTTTGACAGAGAGAGAGAGAGAGAGAAAACAAGCAGGGGGAGGGCAGAAACAGAGGGGACAGAGGTTCCAAAGCAGGCTCTGCACTGAGAGCAGAGAGCCTGATGTGTGGGCTTTAAAATCCACGAACCATGAGACCATGACCTGAGCCAAAGTTGGACACTTAACCAACTGAGCCACCCAGGCGCCCCTGCATGGATTAATTTTAAGTCACAAAAGTAATTTCAGAATTGTATATAAATTCTATTTTATGCAATCCTAGCCACCAAAGACTATTAGGGAAAGCAGAAGAATGACCAATAATTTTATCTATCAATCTCACTGGAGCTGAAGAAAGAATTTTTTTTAATCGAGCCCACAGATTCTTTTTTTTTTTTTTTTTTTTAATATATGAAATTTACTGTCAAATTGGTTTCCATACAACACCCAGTGCTCATCCCAAAAGGTGCCCTCCTCAATACCCATCACCTACCCTGCCCTCCCTCCCACCCCCCATCAACCCTCAGTTTGTTCTCAGTTTTTAACAGTCTCTTATGCTTTGGCTCTCTCCCACTCTAACCTCTTTTTTTTTTTTTTTCCCTTCCCCTCCCCCATGGGTTTCTGTTATGTTTCTCAGGATCCACATAAGAGTGAAACCATATGGTATCTGTCTTTCTCTGTATGGCTTATTTCACTTAGCATCACACTCTCCAGTTCCATCCATGTTGCTACAAAAGGCCATATTTCATTTTTTCTCATTGCCACGTAGTATTCCATTGTGTATATAAACCACAATTTCTTTATCCATTCATCAGTTGATGGACATTTAGGTCGAGCCCACAGATTCTTAAAGACAACTTGCCACAAAACATCCCTGGTTTTAGCCGCAGGATACGCAGCTCCTGCCCCAGTTCACCAGGGCTGAGAATACAAAAGAACACGGAGGCCTCACTCACATCAGTCTGGAGATGGGCAGGAGCTTCCGAATTGTCATTGAGCCTCCGAACGCTGTCATAGTGCTCTCCGCACCGATACGCGATGTGTAACTCCCGCACGCTGCTCTTCTCGGTGCCACGAATCTGCAGGCAAAAGAAAGGGGACAGGGATGCCAGCGAGGATGGGGAAGGTGTCTACTGGGGGAGAGAAACGCCACCTGGATTGTCTAGGAAGGCTAGCCAATAGGCTCTATGCAGACACGAATTCAGGGTATGCCCAGGATGTGCCAGAGGGCTGGACCGGAAGAACAGGTATGTGACTGCAACAAGAGATTTAGTGCTACACACCTGGACTGTGGGCCCGTTTTTAGCCTCTGATTTAATGTGTGGGGAAAAAATAAAGGAAAGACCTTCTCTAAAAAAAAAAAAAAAAAATGCTTAGGCAATTTCTGAATTCTCTTTTCTCCTACCCATGTGGCCATGTAAGTATGCTTCCATGTGCTTAATAGGTAACTATACAGAAATACATCCATAGGAAAACACATAATCAAAAGTCGGGCAAATTTACAATGAAGTTAAATAAGGTCAAGTTTGGGGGGTGGGGGTGGGCACCCATCAGCCCCTCAAATGCACAGGCCCCTTCCAGGATGGCAGGGTTGTTCCAGGATGCAGATTTGTTGAGCTTGAAGCTCAAACAACTTGGGGCTCTGAGAAAAAGAATACAAAATTACAAATATTAAATTGCTAGCACTCATCCCAAGACCTTGAAAGGGGACCATAAAAATGAGGGACCAGACATTTAGGTTTTATTGGCTTCACAGTACATCTACCCATCATTCAAACAAAAATAGCATCTTCCATCAACCACATACTAAGAAACATTAACAAGAACAAACCCCCAAATCTCCCGCTGAAATCAATTTCGAAACAAAATTGTACGTAGTCCAGCTGTACTACCACCGCGCCCAACCCTGAAGGCATTACTCCCAAGGCAGTCTTTTGTGAATGTTCCCATGGAGCACAGCCGGACAAGAATGGGGTGACGGTCCAGCCCGGGTATGCCCCCCAGAAAACCACCACCTCCACCGAAACTCTCAAGTTTTTCGGAATCCGGCCCCTAAAGAGCCCAGTAACTGTTTCTTTGTTAAAACTCCAAAACATCAGCACCTCCTTCTTGTTTTTACTGGAAGTCACAGGTAGTAAGATACTACGTTACGTTTATGTATCACTTTCTATGCTACACACCCTCTATGGTTCACAGAAGCCTAAGCTCCTTTGGACACCAGGAGAACACGCAGGCTTCAGCACCTCCATGGCGTGAGTGCGAGCCCACTCGTTATTGACGCGAGAGCTCCTACCCAAGACAGTAGCAACCAACGCAGTTTCAATTCTTAAACGGTAGAAGATGCCTCACTGGGGAGGCAGAAGATGGGGGAGATCCAGCACAGAGCTCCATCATACAGCAAATATACTTATTTTAAAAATATATTTCGGGGGGCGCCTGGGTGGCGCAGTCGGTTAAGCCTCCGACTTCAGCCAGGTCACGATCTCGCGGTCTGTGAGTTCGAGCCCCGCATCAGGCTCTGGGCTGATGGCTCGGAGCCTGGAGCCTGTTTCCGATTCTTTGTCTCCCTCTCTCTCTGCCCCTCCCCTGTTCATGCTCTGTCTCTCTCTGTCCCAAAAATAAAATAAAAAACGTTGAAAAAAAAAAAAAATTAAAAAAAAAAAAAATATATATTTCGGGGCGCCTGGGTGGCTCGGTTGGTTAAGCGTCTGACTTTTTTTTTTTTTTTTGATGTTTTATTTTTTTGAGAGAGAGAGCACAAGTGGGGAAGGGGCAGAGGGTGAGGGGGACAGATACGAAGTGGGCTCTGGGCTGACAGCTGACACCAGTAGCATGTGGGGCTCAAACTCACGAACTATGAGGTCACGACCTCAGCTGAAATCAGGGAGTCGGACACTCAACCCGCTGAGCCATCCAGGTGCCCCAAGCATCCGACTCCTGATTTCAGCTCAGGTCGTGACCTCATGGTTCATGAGTTCGAGCCCCACATCGGGCTCCGTGCTGAGCGTGGAACCTGCAGCCTGCCTAAGATTCTCTTTCCCTCCCCTCTGGCCCTCCCCTGCTCACACACACACACTCTCCCCCCTACCCCAAAAATATATATATATATATACTTTCAATGTTTAGCAATCCATGAGAAAGAACACTACAGAAATGTATTTGGAAATACAATTTTAACTATGCAGAATTATCTTCTACAACCACCTACATAATTTAAAAACTTTAAAAAATAGTTATCAATGGAGGGAAAGGCAGGCTGTGTGGTTCCCAAGTTGGCACAGAATATTTTTCTCCAAGAATAGGGTCATTATTCAAATGTTTCAAATATTCAAATGATTTCAGTGACTTCTGCTGAATAGTAAAACTTTCATGACCAAAACTTGGGACAACAAAGGCCATAACCAGTATTCTTGGCTCAAAGACCCTCCCTAGAAAGAGAGAGGCTCACAAAATATGAGAGCGTTCCCTGGGGTCGGTACATCTTACAACACCGCCCCCCAAAAACGACACCTACAGTCACCGGCTCCCTCCTGCTCACTGCATCCTGCACCAATCCACGGAGTGTCTAATTTACTTTGTTGTAACATAATTTCATTAAAGAATATCACGACAGACACAAAAGACTATCTGCTTCCATTTGTACGACATTCTGGAAAGGCAAAACGACAAGACGTAGATTAGTGGCATTAGGAATGGGGAGAGGGAACGGGTGACCGCAAAGGGGCATAAGGAGACTTTTTAGGCTGGCGGAAATGTTCCACCATACGTTGACAGTGGGACCTGTGTCTGTCAAAACACCTGAAGTACACACTAGAGAAGGGTGAATTCTGCTACCCATATATTGTATCTCTATAAACTGTATTTTTAACGAGCAGAGGCTAGAAATAAGCACTTTCAGAGGAATATATGCGTGCAGGTGGTCTATGGAAACAAATGAGAAAAAAAGTCACCATTGCCTTTATGAGACGAATAACATACAGCGATACGTGACTGTGTAAACGTGCATATGGACATGACTCCATGTGCAGAGGTGCTTTCTTTTTGTAATTTTTTTTTTTAACAGAGGTGCTTAAAATATGTTTAAAACCATGGTGACACGTCTCTTGTCGGTTAAGTATGAATGTTTTCAGCTTTTTTTCAGAGTTTATGTGAACGCCTAACATATTAACAGTCATCACGATGATCTCTGGATAATGTGACTCTGGGTGATTTTTGCCTGACGGGCTTTTCTGAAATGTCACCGTTCTCTATGATTAATATGTTTCAGCTAATTAAAAAAGGAACGGTTAGAAATGGGGGAGTGGCGGGAAGGAGGACTGACAGAAGTCCTAGGCACCGTCTTTAGGAGCTGAGCCGCAAAGTGAAAGAAGCAGCCTGAATGCGAGGGGCAAGCACAAGAGGGTGGTAGCCTGGAGACCCTTTCCCCCCGACCTGTGACCTTCCATACTTGAATGTGTGGTCCGATGGACAGTTTGGGGGAGGTGAGGTTAATTTAGGATACCAAAGGTAAAGAAAAGTGAAAACAGTTGAATGGACAGGTACTTCACAACAGGGGTGGGGAGGCCATCTTGAACACTTGTCATAAAATCTTATCTGCCGTCGAAAAACTATTAAAACCGTTACGCATGCCTGAGCAGAGCACAGAAACAGAGGTTGACGCCCTAAGCCATGAAATAAATTCTGTTGTTCAGAACCCTGTTAGCAAGGCTTATTGAGTACATCTGGTTTGTGTTTCCCTCCACCCAAAAAACAAAACATACACGTGGAATAGGCATACTCCAAACCAGAACGTGTCTGCACTAATCCTCTCGACCTCCCCTTTAATATTTTTAACAAAGTCATCTAAAGTATTTCCACATTAGGCTCTCTACCCTCAAACTACCCAGTTAACTGACTGCTGAATTATATATATGTATCTCCCTCTCTCTCTCTCTCTCTCTCACATACACATGTATGGTTATTTTTTTTAGTTTTAATTCAAATTCCAGTTGGTTAACATACAGCGTGATATTAGTTTCACGCGTACAACTTAGCGATCCGACACTTGATGAGCTGGTGCTCATCACAACATGTGCATCATCCCCATCACCTTTGCTGAATGATATTTTAAAGGTCCCTGAATTATACTTCGGACTCCATTTGTACATGGCCCGGGGTTTAAGTCCAAGCCACCGGGAGCTTCCCATCTTGGTTAAGCCTGCGGTCCAAGTGACCCTGCTGCACCATCGCAGGACACCCCCAAAGCGAATTTATAAATAAGAGCTTAAGATAAATCCCTCAATAGGCGACCCACCTGCCACAAAGGGGCATTAAGCTGATGAATCACCACATTCAACTGATGATTTCTTGCAAAGGCCACAATCGCGTCATTGCCAGCAAATGTGCCAGGCTTTGCCAAACTGGCCACTGCAAAGAAACAGAAGAAAGAAAAATGAAGCCTTTATAACGGAAAGATCCAAATGCAAACCTGCTTTGCTATTTCTTCAGTTCCAAATGGTAAAAGACAAAGTATACATTTGAGAAGTCCATCAGCTTTGTCAGAATCTAGGACCTCAGCCGGTCGGACAGGAGCACATCGAGTGCTACTCGGGAGAGAACCAGTCATTCATAAAGAACGGATTCCTTTCTTCCTCCATTAAATACTTATGGAATGCCTCCTACATCCCTAGCTCCGAAAGACACCGGAAATGCAACGAGAACCAGAGTAATCTTAAATCTGCGTTGATGAGTGCTTATTACGTAGTAAGCACGTCTCCTCCACTCGCCTCTGGTTTATTACTCAAAACTCTCTGAAAGAGATTATCCATCATCTTACAGATAAGGAAACCAAGGCTCAGAGAAGTTTGTAACTGTGCATAAGGTCACAGAGCCAGGACATGGCAGAGCTATCTCATCCCAGGCGGTCTGACTCCAAGACCTGGCTCTTGGCCACTCCATGACGCAGCCTGTCACGGTCTGAGCTCAAGGAGTCTACAGCCAGCGGGGAGTCAAATAAGAAGACAGGCACTACTGCGTAAGTGCCACAGGAAAGGGATGTGTGGTAAAGACTTTGGCCTTACCAGAGAGATCTGGCCTTTGTCCCTGGCAACTGGGTAATAAACCTCTTAACCCTTGAAATGTCCCAAGTGCGAGAAGGATGGGTCCCTTAGCCACACTTGACAGTTTGCGCTCACGAGGTGACACATGGTGGGCCTCTCTGGCCGCGCGGTATTAGGAAGACCGGAGGGACTGGAAGCTGGATTCTCGGGCAATCAATCAATAATATCTACATAATGAAGCCCCAATAATCCAACCACGGAAATTTGTGCGAGTTCCCTGGTTGACAATAAATATTCTGTGACTGTCTAACCTTCCCAGACTCTACCCCTTGGCTAATTTTGATCTGCATCCTTTCCCTGTAATAAACTGTAACTGTGAGTACAATCACCTTCACTGAGTTCTCTGAGTCTTTCCAACAAACCATCGAACCTCAGGGTGGTTTTTGGACACCCCAGATTTTCAGTTGGTATCTTGTGGAAGACCGTGCCCTCAAACCCTGCCGCTTGGCTAACTCCAGATGGGGACCTCAAGCCCGTCTGGTAGTGGGAGGGGGAGGTAAGGGTATCAGATAAGCTTCTCAGCTGACACGACCGCACTGATTTCCAAACGGCAAGCAGGAGACAGAAGAGGAAGGGATCATGTTCCAAGCAGAGCCGAGAGAGACGGAGACGGAGACAGAGACAGAGAATGAGCTTGCATGCTGTACGGTATGGCAGGAACTCACACTGCTGAGCGGCGGGGGGACAGAGGGGTGGGGGAAGCAGAAGACACAGTGGCAACAGCAAGAGACGAGGGTAGAGAAACAAGAAGAGCTGAAGAGTCTGGACTTCATCCTTCGGTCAGTGGGGAGCTGCCCCCAGGTTTAAGCTAGGGGAAAGATGTAAACAGATCTACCCTATGACCCAGCAATAGCACTGCTGGGAATTTACCCCAGGAATACAGGAGTGCTGATGCATAGGGGCACTTGGACCCCAGTGTTTAAAGCAGCACTTTCAACAACAGCCAAATTCTGGAAAGAGCCTAAATGTCCATCAACTGACGAATGGATAAAGAAATTGCGGTTTATATACACAATGGAATACTACTTGGCAATGAGAAAGAATGAGATCTGGCCATTTGTCGCAACGTGGATGGAACTGGAGAGTGTTATGCTAAGTGAAATAAGTCATGCAGAGAAAGGCAGATACCATATGTTTTCATTCTTATGTGGATCCTGAGAAACTTGACAGAAGACCATGGGGGAGGGGAAGGGGAAAAAAAAAAGTTAGAGAGGGAGGGAAGCAAACCATAAGAGACTCTTAAAAACTGAGAACAAACTGAGGGTTGATGGGGAGTGGGAGGGAGGGGAGGGTGGGTGATGGGTACTGAGGAGGGCACCTGCTGGGAGGAGCACTGGGTGTTGTATGGAAACCAATTTGACAATAAATTTCATATAAATAAATAAATAAATGAATAAATAAATAAATACATTCAGATCACCACTCTGGCTGCAGTGTGGAAAACAAACTCAAGGGGTCAAGAGGCAATGAAACCAGTCCAAAAAGTATTGAAGAAATCTAGGCAAATGGCCACAGAGGCTTGATTTTACAAGGTTGAAGTAGTGAAAGAAAAAACACTGAGGTAGTAATGGATGACGGGGTATGAAGAGAGAGGGAGAGGAGGTCTCTGTACAGTTGGAGAAGCCAGAGTCTGAAGGAAAGGAACAGTCCTAAAAAATACAGCCACCGGCAAGGGTAACCAAGCCCTGAAGAGTTAAGTGAACCATTCACTTATTCACTTAACAAAGATCTTCTGAGTGCCTACCAAGCGGGGGACAGACACAGTCCCTGTCCCTCAAGAATCTCACAGCATAAAAAGGTAGACAGGCATTAAAAACACGTAACAGTAAGTATAGTCTCCAACCGACATGTAAATGCCAAGTGCAGACTTCTCGGTTTCCATTCTCTGCTGTGGCAATCAGAGCCACCTCTCAACTCCTGTGATGTCAGATCCTTCCAGGGCACCGACCAACCATCAGGCAAACACAGTGGCATTTCAAAAACACACCTTCCCGTTGGACATCTGTAGTCACTGTCACGCTGGCAACTGATGGGTTTGAGTTCCTTGTCCTGCCACACCCCCCAAACTACCACGTGACCTTTGCTGAAGGTATTCAGAGTGGAATTTTGAGTCACCAACCAAAAACTCTCTTCATCCAAAATGATTATTTTAATCGGACTAATGACACAAGTCATTTTCTATAACGCTCAACTACAAACCTTGCCCCACAAACCCACACTTGCAAACAGGTGACCGTCTGGTAAACTGGTACCTGCTAGGCCCAAAGGTGAGCCAGGGAGAGGAACTGTCAGAACTCGGTCAAACTACTCATGAGTACGAACTACTCATGGGGGTAAGGGCGGGGGCAGGAGGGGAGGGGGAGTCTGCTGCTGTGTCTCTTTTGTTGCTGGTACCTAGTGAATGAGCCCTTCGCTAGTGAGGAATGAGAAAGGCTTTGGGGTCATGGATAGTTTCCCTCCCAAAGGTCCTCCTCCTGCTGTCTTCTATCTGGCTAAGCCTCCAGCTACTTAGCCATTCCCCAAGCAGAAACTTCAGAATCACCTTGGTCTCCTCCTTCTCCCCTCCTCCCCACCTCCGATGAGACCTGTCAGCCACACTGCCAAACCGGGTCTCGGTCTGGACCCTACTCGTTATCCCCAGTAGCTGCCTTGGTGGAGACCCTCTTCTGCTTTCATTGGGCCCATGCGGAGAGCCTTCCAACTCCTCCTCCTCCTCAGTCTCTCTCCATCCATTCTTGTCATGGTTTCCAGACTTAGCTCCCTAAAACACAGAACGATTCTGTCTCCTCATACGGGACAGATAAGACTCTGACCGTGTGATGAAAATGTTAGCTGTAAAACACTAAATATATCAACACCTAGTTTAGTAGATCCTTAAAGTTTAAAAGCTCATATGTACTTTCCTACTAGATTTGAGCATATTAAGAAACTGATTTAAATCGCTAACTCACTTGCCTCAAAGAAGAGTGGTTATGTCTGGGTTTTTGATGAGAAATTAATACACGGTCATTTTTAAAAAATCAGAAAAACATGCAGAAGATCATTTAAAATAGTCCTAGTCCCACCATCCCCAGATGGCTGACATTTATTAAGAACTTATTTTAACCGTATTGCCTAATTTAAGCTTTACAAAAACCCTGTTAAGTTAGGTATTATTATTACCTTTCCTTTATAGAAGCTGTTGAAAGTGAGTGGAAAATAAGTGGAAAATAAGTGGAAAATAAGTGAAGCCAAGCATCAACAACCATAAAATGTTAGTATCTGTCCACTTTTCCTAGTGTGTTTCCTAGTGTGTATACCTTTTAAAACTAAGATCAGTCTACATATATTTTATAGTCGGCTTTTACCCCCCAATGAATAAGAAGTCATAAACAACTTTTCAGGTTAATTAACATCATCATTTTTATTAAAGGTACATACGCCTAAACCTACTAGTTCCCAACTGCCTAGCATGCTGCCTATTACAGAGCAAACAAACAAATACTCGTTGCATAAATGAATGCCGTATTTTATGTCATCAAACCCCTGGCTGGGAGGGCGGGGAACGCTGATGGATTTAACTACCCAAAGCATTACTCCTGGAGGATCCAGTGTCCCACGGTGAACCTACCATGTTTCTCAAAAGGAATGTCATCTTCTACAAAGGGTTCAAAATCTTCCCGCTGCTTTATCATGTAGTCCACGGTCTCTTGTCGGTGCCTGAGATGGTTTCGGGAGTGTCCCTCCAATTGATCGCCAAGTGCTCTGAACAGGCAATTGCTATCAAAACAAAAATGTCGGTCAAGACCTTTTAAAAATGAACTAAGTTCATCTGACACTCAGATGGCCAGGCCATCCACGGAAATCCTTCACACGGAGATAAAGCCTCAACTCTGACAGTGCAGGGTTCTTCCCAAAGGCTGTGTGCAGAGCACTAGGGCAGGCATTCAAGCACATTACCTTCTTGAGAAGCAACAAACTCGGACCTCGTTCCCCACTTACCAGCCGGCTGACTCAGGAGACATTCGACTCCCGGGGCCTCAGCTGCTTCAACACCTGGAGGTGGTGGTGATACGCTACCCGCCTCAAGGCAGGGTCCAGACATTCCAGGCCATTCCACACCCAAGGACTGGGATTCCTAGGCCCCTTCCAAAATAAGACATTGGCTCTAGTGCTTCTTTTCTGAAACAAGCTCCAGGCTAACTAATCATTCATCTAACAAAGAGTACCCAAAAGATAGCAACCTGTCAAGTTCCCGGTATAAGCAATTGAACTCTACATCCCGTCTGAGTGCTACAAACACAGTGGAGAAAATGAGGACAACACACAGCTGTGCTGTGCAACGACACTCCCCTCCCTGGCTCCTCTCCTGCCATCCAGGGAGCCACAATGCTATTCCCGCCAAATGGAAACTTTAAAACACACTGTTTGCTTCTAAAATTAAGATGCTGGGGGGCGCCTGGGTGGCTCCGTCGGTTAAGCGCCCAAATTCAGCTCAGGTCATGATCTCACAGTCCGTGAGTTCGAGCCCCGCGTCGGGCTCTGTGCTGACAGCTCAGAGCCTGCAGCCTGCTTCCGATTCCATGTCTCCCTCTCTCTCTGCCCCTCCCCTGCTCATGCTCTGTCTCTGTCTCAAAAATAAATAAAAACATTAAAAAAAATTTTTTTTTAATTAAGATGCTGGTAATAAACTTTAAGAGCTATCTTTACTTGGAAACCCCTCAAAGGCTTCTAAAGTTCCAAACTGTATCACAAACACAGAGCCCAGATACACAGAAACTGAAGTGAGACAACCACAATCTAGTATCCTTAAAACTAAGGAAATAAGCCATTCAGAAGCCAAACTGTTGCCCAGTCTCGCACCAAACTGTTTACTCTTCCAAATGAAGATCTAGGATAGTCTAATCACAAAATAGAAACTCATCACTTTAGAACTTCAGACCTAAATGTGTAGGAGAAAGAGGTTTTTTGTTTTCAATTCAGAAAAGTGAATTTTCAACGGAAAGCTATAGAGAAGGCAGGAATTTCTTCAAACGTGTAAGGATGTTTATACATATATACGTATACATACAAATATATGTATATACATATATACATACACGTATATGTATATACGTATATATGTATACGTACATATATATACGTGTGTATATATATATACACACACATGTACGTATATATATATATACACACCTACATGTGTGTGTGTATATATATATATAGTACACGTGTGTGTATATATACACACGTATATATGTGTATATATATACACACGTGTGATATATATATACATACGTGTGTATAGTGTATATATATACACACACGTATATATACGTGTGTATATATGTGTGTATATATATACACACATATATACACGTGTATATATGTGTGTATATATATACACACACGTATATATACGTGTGTATATATATACACACGTATATATATACATATATACACATATGTACACATATTTATATATACACATATATATACACATATACACACACACACACACACACACACACATATATATATATATATATTTGCAAAGGGGAAGAAGAGAATGTAAAGAATGCAGATTCCATAAACTGGAAACCAAGAAACTATGCGTCAATTTGGGGCAAGATTCTAGAACAGACTGGAATACAGCCATTTCTATACACTACCCTGAAGTGTCTGTTGCTAAGATATTTTCACACACAGGAAAATAAAGGAAGGTAATGGATGAAACGTTTTCAATTTTAAGTGTTTCTCAAACTTCTTTAAACCATTGCTACCTGCCACCTCTAGTCAGTCTATTCTTGAATCTAGTTTAAGAGGTGTGATTCAGCACAAAATTACGCATTTAGTTATTTTACATTAAGTTCATGGTATTCTACAGAAAGTAACAGGCTTTCTAAGAACTTTCAGTAATACGGGCAAGTGTTCTCCACATAAGCCAAAAAAATAGGCTTAGGCACACTGCATGAGCTTGACCAAGTTCATCTACACACTATATAGGCAGACACAGAAATACACACGAATGTATACAAAGAAGAACACCTGAAACCATCTTTTAAAGTGCTCTTACGATGTGCCAGGGACTGTTCTAAACAGCACATGCATTAGATGTGGTTGGTCTTCACAACTCTATGGGACGGGTCCCGATACTATCCCTCTAGGGTAACTTATCCATGGTCACAAAACCAGTAGATGGCAGACCCAGGATTCAAACCCAGGCACCAAAATGTTAGCTGTGGTTATCCCTAGATAGTGGAATTAGCAGTACCTGTTAAACGTATTTCTGTATTTTTTTTCTATATTCACTTGAATTGACTACAAATAAATAGTCGAAAGGAAAAATCAAGGTAGACAAATCACTTCCTTTTCTGGTGACACGGGAAAAGTGAGCAAACGCTATATAGTGAGTGTAATAGGTACCCTCGGGGGCCCAGCAAGGGCACTCATGATAGCCATAAGAACAGTGCAACCAGAACCCGAAGGCCCTCGAGAAGATCCCCACTGCTTCCTGAGCCCACACCCTCCCCCGTTACCCTCCAGCAGGGCTTCTCCACCCCACACTACTGAACTTTAGGACACTTCTGTGTTGTGGGGGGTCGTCCTGTATGCTGTAAGGTGTTTAGGAGCATCCTTCGCCTCTACCCACTCGATCCCAGTAGCACCACCACCGCCTCCCTCCCTGTCACTTGTGACAACCGGAACTGTCTCCAGACATTGCCAAATGTCCCCGGGGGGGTGGGGGGGGGGGGCATCGAAACCATCTCTGCTTGAGAACCACTGCACTATCAGAATACATGGAAAGCCTTGCATTTGAGTTCCCAAAAATAAGCAATTACATTCAGTAGCATGGAAGAGTTCTGGGTTCAGTAGTTGAGCTCAGTAGTTGAGTATGAGACAATATTGTTTCTGTGTCTCTGGCCATCGAAAGAACTACAATGGCCTTCTAGGCTGCAATAAGAGTAGTAAATGTTCAGAAAGGGCAGAGTGGGGTGGAGGGGCAGGTTTTGTAGTCTTCTTTGAGGTCAGACTACTGCCAGAGTACTACACATGATTTGTCGTTACCACATTTTAAGAGAGACATGTTCAGATGAGAAGTGGCTTTAAACTTCATTCATAATATGAAAAGCATAAACAACTAGTGATGTTTAGCCTAAAGAAGGCTCAAGGGGACATGAGAGCCACCTCCAACTATGTGTCATGATGAAAGGGATGCTGTGTCTGTACAATAAGACTAAACTAAAACATGGGAGTTCCAAAGACACAGATTGGGGTAAATGAGAGGAAACTTTGTTTTAGCTCTATGGAAACAGACTATAAACCAAAGATCTTGTAAATTTTTATCTGTTGGCAATCCTCAGGAATTGCCTACATTTATGTGCTGTACAAAACATAGCCAATAGCCACGTGTAACCACTGAGTACTTGAAATGTGGTTAATCGAAACTGAGATGTGTTGTTAAGACACTGGATTTTTTAATAGTATTTTAAAGACATAAAATATCTCATTTAAAATATTTATAGTGATTACACGTTGATGGATTATAATATTTGAACAAATAGTGGCTTAAATATATATATTAAAATTAGTTTCACCTATTTCTTTTTACTTTTTTTAACACGGCTAATGGAAAATTTTTTAATTACATAGTGGCTTGTTTTATTTCTATTGGACAAGCACTGGTCTAGATCACTGATTCTCAAAAGTGTTATCTCTGACTACTTAAAAACTTATTTGCAATGAAAATTCTCAGGCCTCACCCCAGGCCTACTGAGTGAGACATTCTGGGGCAGTCTACCAATTTAGCTCCCCCAAATGATTCTGTTGCATTCTAAAGCTTGAGAAACACTAGCCTAGAATCTAGACTCCAAATCAGTGGTTTGCAATTACGGCTGCACATCAGAATCACCTATGGACATGTTAAAGGTTACCAATAACCAGGCCCCAGTGCCTGAAATTCTTTAATAGCTGATCTAGGAGAGCTCAGACACTGTATTTTTCCCAAAGTTCCCAAAGTGATTCTATTGTGCCACCACAGCTGAAAAGCACTGAGCTAGACACAGAGCTGCTGTGCAGGGGATGCAGGTACCAATGGATAATTACACAAGATGATGTGTGAAGATCCTTCCATCACTAAAATCCTAGGATTATAAAAACAAAATAAAAATTAGAAAAATAAAATAACTTGTGGGGTGCCTGAGTGGCTGAGTTGGTGAAGTGTCCAACTTCGGCTCAGGTCATGATCTCACAGTTAGTGGGGTTGAGTCCCGCATCGAGCTCTGGTGCTGACAGCTCGGAGCCTGGAGCCTGCTTCGGATTCTGTGTCTCCCTCTCTCTCTGCCCCTCCCATGCTCACCCTCTGTCTCTCACTCTCTCCCTCTCTCTCTCTCAAAAATAAATAAACATTAAAAAAAATTTTTGTAACTAAAAAAAATAAAATAACTTGTTTAGGACAGAGATAAATGGCTAAAATTAGTGATTCTTTCATGTTTTAATTTTAGAACACTACTAATTAGTAATGTAATTTAGGGCAACATTCAGTAGATGCGAGTGGATACAGTTCAGAGAGATGCTATTGTACTGCCTAATCCAATTAGAGATTCTTTTCACACTAGAGCCAATCATGTTTTTAAGGACAACACCAAGGTTAAAATATTTCTTTCTTGTTTTGAAACAACCTAATTTATGTGGGTCCATACAACACGACAAATATGAAGGCAGCCCATGATGCATTACAAAACCCTATAAATAGCTCTGTGATTACTCTGCTAAATTGACTCAACTCACGTAAAGGCTACATTAAAGGACACCGGCTAATGTGTCCCCAAGCACTCAGAGGTTCGAGGATGCTGTAAGTACCATACTATCTACGATTATGCCTCCATAGCGAGATGCTATGTCAGGCTACTCAATATTGGAATCGGACTAGAATGGAAGAGTGGAGGCTATTGACTTTTTAATATTACCATAGCTTTATTCTGTTTCACCAAGAGTATCCAATGAATATGAATACAGACTCTATTGATGCCTACTAACCCATCCCACACACAGGAAACGCCACCCATTGCACGGTGATAAAGGCTGTCATCACCATCTCCAAAAGCGTCACAATACCAGAGGGCCGACCACAGTCCATCTCATGGTACCCATGGGAAGAATTTGTGAACAGAAAGCGGGGAGCTTCCTGGAACTCACACAGAGGGAATTATCATTATCATCTTATCTAACATTGTCTCAAGAACAGGGGCCTCGGAAGGGAGCGACACGAACATTCCCGGCAAGCTGGCCTCTGCAGTCTCGCTGCCACTGTTCTACTTTGTAACCTGATACTCTGTCATCCTAAACAACTTTATATGTCTCAAAAATAACGTGCTCCTGTACCTTTACATACATTACTCTTCAGCCTGAAGTGTTCTCTTGGCACATTCCTACTGGTCCTTCATGACCCAGTCTGAGTAGGACCTCCTCGGAGAGGCATCTAGCACAGTGTAAGTTGCAATAAACATTTGCTGAATGAATGAAAAGGCCTTCCTGATCCCTTCAGGGAGTGCTGGCCACTTCCTGCTCAACAGTACTATAACCAGTCACTGTTAAAAATAGATCAAACTCGGGCGCCTGGGGGGCTCAGTCGGTTAAGCGTCCGACTTCGGCTCAGGTCATGATCTCGCGGTTTGTGGGTTCAAGCCCCGCGTGGGGCTCTGTGCTGACAGCTCAGAGCCTGGAACCGGCTTCAGATTCTGTGTCTCCTTCTCTCTCTGCCCCTCCCCTGTTCACGTTCTGTCTCTTGATAATAAGTAAACGTTAAAAAAAAATTTAAAAATACACCAAACTGGACTTGATTTATATTATCCATTCTCAAAGTGTGGCCCAGTTTGGGGGGGGGGGGGGGGGGCGTATCTCTGAGACCCCTTCAAGGTATTCTTGAGTTCAAAACTAGGGTGTGACTTATCTTTTTCGCTCTCATTCTCTCACAACTGTACAGTGAAGATTTCCAGAGGCTCCCTGATACATGAGGTTATCACTCTGACAGTTAAGGGAATGTGTGTTTGTGTATTCTTGTTTCTAATTTTCATTTTAGTTTCAAATACAGTAAATGTGGACAGTTATGACCCATAAACAAAGCTCTTTGGAGTTCTGGGTAATTTTGAAGAGTGTAAAGGGATCCCTAGACCAAAATGTTTGAGCCCACTAATGTATTTATCTCTTACCAGGCTGTGAACTCCTTCAGTATTTTAGTCAGCAATGGATTCCCAGCACCTTGTTCAACCAACGTTTGCTGAGTTAACTAAACAAGTATGTTCTCGTGGGGGCGGGGCAGAGTAGAGGTAGTACCCCCAAAGTTTCCCATGGCATTATGAAAGCTCCCTCGAGATTTTACAATTCGCTGTGCTGCAATTTCTACTCCTAAGCAACCCTGTGTTGAGAACTTCGGTGCCCTGGACACCCTGACACTGAGAATATGTCCACTATAACAGACACCAACAATGCAGTTCCATGCAAGGAACAGTCCCACCCCAATCCCAGTGTAAAATAGTCTCCTGGCATCTGGTTTATACAGCAGTGTCTTGTGCTTGTGAGTTGGATTGGGATAAGTAAGGCCCAGAAGAGTTAATAAACTGTATTTGGTGAAATCCAGGCACTAGACTAAAAGCAAGACACGGCAAAGCAGGACTTCAGTTGTAGTGACTCCACTGAGAGAATGTTCCTTTGAGGGGCACTTGGCTGGCTCAGTCGGTGAGCATCCGACTCTTGATTTTTCAGCTCAGGTCATGATCCTGGAGTCATGGGATCGAGCCCTCCGTCCGGCTCCAGGCTGAATGTGAAACCTGCTTAAGATTCTTTCTCTCTCCCTCCCTCTCCTTCCCTCCCTCCCTCCCTCTGCCCCTCTCCCCTGCTCTGGAAGTTAGGAAGGGACAGGCGGACGGAGGGTGGAAGGAAAGAAGGGAGGGGGGAAATGCCCTTGTGAGACGCCCAGCTGAGGGTCTAGTGGGCCTCCGTGGTATTTTTATCATTCATTCATACGACAGAACTGCACTGAGTGCCCTCTATGTACCTGGCACTATGCTAGGTGGTGGTGAGTCAAATGCAACCGAGGTCTAAAGCCAAGTGTCTAAGCATCGAGCATATGTAGGAAAGGTGGGATACATAAATTAGGGTCAATTCATAGTCTTGATTAATGAGCCACAATGTAATGTGAAATCCAAAAAAACACTCTCTTCCCTCGTTCCCATGCTTAACAGGTCAGGCACTTCTACACAGCCTTTAATTCCATCTTATTCCTCCCTCCGCCCTCTCTGAGCCCTCAAATGATGGGAAGGACAAGAACAGCTAGGCTGTTATTAATACTGTCTCTTCCAGAGTGACATAATCCGGTAACCAGACTCCCTCTCACCTACCCCTGCAATGAGGATGCTAGCTGTTCTCCTCCCCCTCTCCCCTACCTTTTTCCTTCTGCCATCCATGCTCCTGGATCCATAGCCCCTTCCCTTTCCCCACTTTCTCCCTCCCACCCCACTTATTTAGCCTGTGTTCCCTAAAAAAGCTGGCCCTAGATTCTGGTCTAAGCCCCCAAGCAAGCTGGGGTAAGCATCAGAGGAGAAAGTGAGGCCCGTGGAAGTTAGAATTAGAGAAGTCACCTTCTGCTCAGTAAACAGCAGGCCCTCACAGACCTAATTTCCCGAGTGTAAAAGGAGGGCAACACCGAACAGTAAGAACTCAAAAGGGGCAAAGCGTTATACCACGTGGGGCTTCGCCTCTTTCTCCGTGTCTCAGCATCTTTCTGACGGCCCTACGTGCTGTCCTGCTCCTCGAGGGACGGGCTCCATCTCATGCCTCCAGGTCTCAGCTTAAATGTCACCTCTCAGAGGCCTTCCCGGGCACCGATCTAAAGGACACCTGCTCCAGTGCTGCCTCTTAGGACCACTTCACAGCTTCCTCGTGGCCTCTGCCACCATTAGGGCAACTGGGGATTACTCGAGCGTCCCGAGGGGAGGGGCCTCGCCGCCTCGCCCGCCACCGGACCCCCCGCACTGGGAAGCGGTGGCGCCCGGCGCCGCCTGAATGAATGACTGGACGAGAGCGGGCGACGGTGGCCATGCCCGGCGCGTCCCCCGGCGCCGCCTCCCGCGCTCCCGGGCCCGCCTCACCCGTCCCCCGGCACCTCCCGCAGCTTCAGCCCCAGGGCCTGCAGCTGGTTGGCGAAGCTGACGAACTCCTCCTCGCAGCCGCCGCCGCCGCCGGACTCCGGCCGGTTCCGCCGCTCTTTGGCCAGGGCCCGGCGCGCCGCCCGCTCGTCCCGCTTGCGCTCGGCCTCAGCTTTCCGGCTGCCGCTGCCCGGTCGGCCCTTCGCCGCCTGCTTTCGGGACATGGCCGCGGTTCGCGGCCCGCAGCGGCAAGACGGAAAGCCGCAGGACCGCCGGGCGGCCGTCTCAGGTGTCAAGGCAGCGAAACGACGCGGCGACGGAGCCCGGCGACGGCGACGCGGCCACCGCGCCTGCGCGGGCGCCGGGCACCCGGGTCACGTGACGTAACCCCGCCCCGCCCCCGCCCCCCCTCCCCGCGCGGCACCATAGAGAGCTCGCCTCGGAGAGCTAGAGGGGCACCCGTCTTTATTGGCTCCGCTCTTCCCCCTGGTGGTGGGTGGTGCTGACTGAGGAGCGTCTGGCCCCGGAGAACGAAGCAAGGAAAGGTTAAGGGAGAGAAAGGGAGGGTTGAAAAGTGAGAGATGAGGGCAGCGGCAAAAGTGAGGAGAGAAAGGAATTTAAAAATTTAACGCTACGCATGAGCCCACAGTTGGAGTAGGCGCATTCACGTGGCTCAGTCTTGTTTAAGTATCCCCATACTACGGGAAACTGGGCCTGAGAGGGTAAGTAATTTCAACACGATCACACATCGAGGAAGCGGAGCTTTGCCCTGTTCCAAAGCCCATACACTTTATTTGATCCTTCCCTTCTCTACCTCTCTACCATCCTCATAACTCAAGGGAGAAGTTGCCCTCGTCCAAAACTTCTGGCAACTAGGGTAATGTTGACTCCACTCGAGGGTGACCTCCCCGACCCCTCCCTGTCCCTAGGTTTGCCTTGGGTTCCCTGGGATGCGAGGCTTTCAGTTTTAAAGCCAGGACAGTCCTGGGCGAACCAGGATAGTTGGTCGCTGTCATTCACACCCACCTACTCTGGAACCTAATCCCTCTGTAACCTCCTCTCCCCTGCAGTAATCCCTTTGTAAAAAGGCAAACTGAGGTATACCAACATTTTGAGGGTTTGTTTGAGCATACATCATTGGCATCGGAATCAAGCAGTGCCAATCCAAAGGTGGTTGGGGGCGCTCCTCCAACAGGACCTAGAGGAGAGGATTTTATAGAGAAGACAGGAAGCTAAGCAAGGAAATTATTTGCTTGGTTGTAGCATAAGCGCTTGACTTATTTGGGAAAACCTATTTGACTGTGCTTCGTTCTTAAGTTTCATTTGAGAATCCAGCTCATTGACTCTGGCTTCGGTTTGGGTTTGCGTTCACTTCTGTGGTTATAAGGTGTTACAGCCACCTCAGTCTAATGGTCTCCTTGTCTACTTATCTTAACCCCCCTCTCCTCCCTCATCTAAGCTCCATCTCTCTCCCTTCCCATAGTCATGGTACTGCCTTCTCCTCCTCTTGGCCCCCTAAACCAATCTTGCCATCCCTCGGAATGTTCCTAATGCTTCTGCCCTTAATAATTGTCTTCTCTACCTACAGGTTCTTCTTGGGCCATGGCCAAAAGCAGCATCCGCAAGCCCAGTGGGAACCAGCACCTGTATTTATCTTGGATCAGTAACTCTCATCGCAGACCCTGTGCTAGGTGCCCAGCATAACCCCGAAACCAGACGGGGCAATTGCCCTCAGCCCAGATTCCAGTGGGACATATAGGTAAGAACACAGCACAATTACAATACTGCATGACAAATGCAGTGCTGAACTGAAGAAGTGCCATCTGATGGGAGTATGCGGCTTGAGCAGGAAGTGGGAAGAAAGCCCAGCTCCACCCTGATCCATAGGAGATCAGCCCAAGTCCTCAGAGCTGTGGGGAGCCATCCTGGGAACAAAGCTGATCAGGTCTATGTCTAGAAATGTGTCTTCACAAAGGGCTAGTATCCAAAATCTATAAAGAGCTCATCAAACTCCACACCCGAAAAACAAATAACCCAGTGAAGAAATGGGCAGAAAACATGAATAGACACTTCTCTAAAGAAGACATCCGGATGGCCAACAGGCACATGAAAAGATGTTCAACGTCGCTCCTTATCAGGGAAATACAAATCAAAACCACACTCAGATACCACCTCACGCCAGTCAGAGTGGCCAAAATGAAGAAATCAGGAGACTATAGATGCTGGAGAGGATGTGGAGAAACAGGAACCCTCTTGCACTGTTGGTGGGAATGCAAATTGGTGCAGCCGCTCTGGAAAGCAGTGTGGAGGTTCCTCAGAAAATTAAAAATAGACCTACCCTATGACCCAGCAATAGCACTGCTAGGAATTTATCCAAGGGATACAGGAGTACTGATGCATAGGGGCACCTGTACCCCAATGTTTATAGCGGCACTCTCAACAATAGCCAAATTATGGAAAGAGCCTAAATGTCCATCAACTGATGAATGGATAAAGAAATTGTGGTTTATATACACAATGGAATACTACGTGGCAATGAGAAAAAATGAAATATGGCCTTTTGTAGCAACATGGATGGAACTGGAGAGTGTGATGCTAAGTGAAATAAGCCATACAGAGAAAGACAGATACCATATGGTTTCACTCTTATGTGGATCCTGAGAAACATAACAGAAACCCATGGGGGAGGGGAAGGAAAAAAAAAAAAAAAAAGAGGTTAGAGTGGGAGAGAGCCAAAGCATTAGAGACTGTTAAAAACTGAGAACAAACTGAGGGTTGATGGGGGGTGGGAGGGAGGGCAGGGTGGGTGATGGGTATTGAGGAGGGCACCTTTTGGGATGAGCACTGGGTGTTGTATGGAAACCAATTTGACAGTAAATTTCATATATTAAAAAATAAAAATAAAATAAAATAAAATAAAATAAAATAAAGTACAAGTGAACTCCTTCCAAAAAAAAAAAAAAAAAAAAGAAATGTGTCTTCAGCTTTGGTGAGAATGGGTCAGAGGGCAGATGCCACATAGGAGGCTCCTGTAGACGTCCAAAGATGGGTGACGGTGATGTGATGCTGGGTCTAGGACGGGGTGGAAGAGAGGGAGATCAGGAAAATAGACTCACATGTTCGGATGGAACTGGACTGAATTGTCTTGGAATGTGTCACATGCTTCTCTGAGGTTCCTGAAATTCTTTTGCACAGATCCCTCCTTTGTTCTCAGGAAGAAAGAGCATAAATTGTGCCTGGACCCGCCTTTTCTTGCACAGACATGCTGAGCCCTTAGATGACCCCTCTGCTGTGTTTAGTAAGGTGGAGGGGCGGGACAGTGCTAGGAGTGGAAATCCCCTGGACGGGAGGGCAGAGACCTAGGTTCTGACCTGGTCTATCACTGACGGACTCCATGACCTTGGATTAGTTGCTTCACCTCCCAAGTTCCTTTTTGCTGTCTTTAAAATAGCATAATAACAGTAAAGACCAAATGCAATAGTAATGACAGTAATTACAAACTTCTATGGTGTTACCGTGTGCCAGGCACTATTGCTTTACAAATACTATCTTACTTAGTCATTACAACAACCCAATGAAATATGTACTGTCTGAGGCACAGAGAGAGTTAAGTAATTTGCCCAAAGTCACAAAGTGACAGAACCAGGATTTGAAGCCAGGTCATTTCTTTTTTTTTATTTTTTTAAATTTATGTTTGAAGGAGAGAGAGAGGCAGAGCATGAGCAGGGGAGGAGCAGAGAGAGAGGGAGACACAGAATCCGAAACAGGCTCCAGGCTCTGAGCCGTCAGCCCAGCGCCCAACTCAGGGCTCAAACTCACGAACTGTGAGAGCATGACCTGAGCCAAAGTCAGACGCTCAACCGACTGAGCCACCCAGGCACCCCTAAGCCAGGTCATTTCACTCCAGACTATATACTCTTTCTTCTTTCTTTTTCTTTCTTTCTTTCTTTCTTTCTTTCTTTCTTTCTTTCAGCTTCATGCCCAGCGTGGAGCCCAACACGGGGCTTGAACTCATGACCCTGAGATCAAGACCTGAGCTGAGGTCAAGAGTTGGACACTTAACCAAGGTACCTGTCTTTTTTTTAAGTAGGCCCCATGCCCTACTGCGGGGCTTGAACTCATGACCCCTCGATTGAGAGTCGCATGCTCTACCAACTGGGCCAGCCAGGTATCCCAGGACTATAGGCTTTTAACCACCACACATACACCTTTCCATAAACTCCCCAAAACTCTACGTAACACATGCATTTATTTTGTTATTAACTCTCTGATGTGTCCCACATTCATCGCTGATACGGTCTTTCAACCACCCCTGTGGTCACACGTCACTGTTGTCCAATTTTCTATTTAACTTTCTCTGCGCTAAAGCGGATCACAGTTTAGAGCCTCATAGCCCCGGGTTTCCATCCTGGTCTCACCACAGGTGAGTTATTGCACTTCTGCACCTCAGTTTTCTACCCTGTCAAATGGCCATACTCAGGTAGGAATGGGAGGGAGAGCTGTCGACATTAATAGGAACGGAAAGCCCCAGGCCTGCCAACTTAGCGATGTTGGTTGAATCATGCCTCTGTGGTGGGAAGGTTGTGGGAGCCAGGCAAAGCCTGACATTGGCAACTTCGGAAACCGGAAGAGGGAGGCTCGTCTTCAGGAAACATGTGGAAATGCAAATACTTGCCCTTCTTGGAAAATTCTGGTCTTCCACAGGTCCGTGCCTTCCAGCCCACACCTAGAATCTACAGGTGTACCTAGAAGACCACAGGTGGTCTTCTGTCAGCAGAGACCTATGCTAGACCATTATCACCCTTTGAATGCAAATGAATACTCCTTCTATATTATAGCTAAAGGCCGAAGGGAAGGAGCCCTTGTGAGTTACATGAATGCTCTGCCAGCCTGATCAGAGATCATCCAAAGACTCATCAAACCTCATGGGTGGCATTTAGTACAGGAGTCTCCCCGTCTCTGCAGGGAACACATTCTAAGAGCCCCCAGCAAATGCCTGAAAACACAGATACTACCTGAACCTATATATACTATGTTTTTCCCCATACATATATACAAACATATGATAAAGTTACATTTATAAATTAGGCACAGTAAGAGATTAGCAATAATAACATATAATACAATAGAACAGTTACAGCAAGATACTGTAATAAAAGCTATGTGAATGTGGGGTCTCTCTGTCTCTGTCTCTCTGTCTGTCTGTCTGTCTCTCTCAATATCTTGTAGTCACCTTTCTTCCTGTGATGATGTGAGATGATAAAATGCTTGCGTGACAGGGTGAATTGCGAGGAATGACAGGTCATGTGATGTAGTCCTAGACTGCTATCGACCTTCTGACAGTCCGTTAATGATCCATCTGGAGAATCATCTGCTTCTGGACTGGGGTTGATTCTGGACTGGGGTTGATCGCAGGTAACTGAAACTGGGGAAAGCAAAACCGTGGATAAGTGGGGATTACTTGTGGATGAGTAGAAAAGAAAAAAAGAAGTGTGATTGGAATTTTCATGAAAAATGCAGCTTTAGGACATGCCAGAACGTACCATGAAGGGTATGGGAAGATGAGAACTGTCACACACTGTTCTTCAGAGGCAAACTAGTCTGGCCACTTTGGAGGGCAATGGGACAGTCTCTGGTAAGGTTTTAAATGTCTGATGACCCAGAGACACCACATCTCATTATCCGTTCTGAAGTTTTTTTTAATGTTTACTTATTTTTAACAGAGAGAGAGAGAGCATGAGCTGGGGAGGGGCAGAGAGAGAGGGAGACACAGAATCTGAAACAGGCTGCAGGCTCTGAGCTGTCAGCACAGAGCCTGACGCGGGGCTCGAACTCACAGACCGGGAGATCATGACCTGAGCCGAAGTCGAACGCCCAACCGACTGCGCCACCCAGACACCCCTATGTGGTTTGTTTTTGTTTTTGTTTTTAATTAAGGCAGCGTAATTGTGTATGATGTATATAATTTCACTACATAAATTATTTTCCTTGGACTAACCATCTATTCCTTCCTTCACACTGAAGCCCGACAGAATTCTTTTGGGAGTGCTTTATCAGCTAACATGAATTTGGAATAAGCACATTGCTTTTCCTGAGAAGTGGGTATTTCGTGTCTCTAGAGTTCACGGCATTTTGTTCTCTTGTATCTGCACCATGTCACTCTTGGATCGATCTTGTTTTATTGTCATTTTGCTCTTCCTGTGAGAACCGGGCTTTGAAACAAAATCAGATATCAACTCAGCCATGTCCAAACTATCACAGGTTACGTGCTACTAGAATTTGAATTAACGAGACGCCACCTTTATTCGATGGACACAGAGAACATATGTAGACATCGAATACTCAGGACGAAGAGCATCACCCCACCCCCACCCCCAGACCCACTCCCCAAGTGAACTTGGCCACGATGGGTGCTGTGCACAGCTCACTGACTGGCAGAGTGTCTGAGAAGAACAGGTTCAGGGCAGGGAGCCTCTGGTACCAAAGCCACGTCTCTAACTTCATCCCCTGTACTTAACCCTGGTGAAAATGTCACACAGTTTATTTCTCTCCCGGGACAGTCCCATAGTAGGCCACCAGGAAGAATGTTACTCAACAAAAGTCTTTTCTCTTGGTCATTCTTTGTTTCTGCATCTTTTACGTTTATTGTTGTCGTGTGTGTGTGTGTGTGTGTGTGTGTGTGCGCGCGTGCGGATCTGTGCACGTGTACACAGGGAGCTTTGTCACTCCTCCGTCTCTTTTTCCATTTGTGGCTCCTGCTCTCGGTGGTGGGGTTGGTCCCGTGGCCCCGCTCTCCCTCCCGGACCTTATCCTCTTTCTCTGCCCTCAACACACCCCCTTGTCCCACTCACTTAGCACCTGGTGGACCAAAAGCACAAGAATGCGGGAGTGGTCACATTGAAATCAATCCAAATCCCATGTCTGTTGCTTAAACCCCTGTGACCGGCAGTATTTTCCAGAATCTTTTCCAGCTTCAGTTTCCTCGTGTGGAAAATGACAGCAGTCATGACTTCCTCTCAGAGTTGGTCTGAGACATTGAGATCACGACCCTAACAGAGTCTTGCCTAATTCAGTAAATACCGGGAGGCACCTGGGTGGCTCAGATGGTTAAGCCTCCGGCTCTTGACTTCAGCTCAGGTCATGATCTCACAGTTCATGAGTTTGAGCCCCACATCGCGCTCTGCACTGGTAGTGCGGAGCCTGCTTGGGAGTCTCAATCTCTCCCTCTGTCTCTGCCCCTCTCCCACTCATGTGCTCTGTTTCTCTCTCTCTCTCTCTCTCTCTCTCTCTCTCTCTCTCTCTCTCTCTCTCTCTCCCAAAATAAATAAATAGGCTTGGGGCGCCTGGGTGGCTCAGTCGGTTAAGCGTCCAACTTTGGCTCAGGTCATGATCTCGCGGTCCGTGGGTTCGAGCCCCGTGTCGGGCTCTGTGCTGACAGCTCAGAGCCTGGAGCCTGTTTCAGATTCTGTGTCTCCCTCTCTCTCTGACCCTCCCCCCATTCGTGCTCTGTCTCTCTCTGTCTCAAAAATAAACATTAAAAATTTTTTTAAATAAATAAATAGGCTTTTAAAAAGTAAAAATAAATAAATAAATACCAGTTTCCTTCCTCCTCTCTCCCTTCTCTTTTGTCCTACCTCACCACCACCCATTCTCTCCACTTTCTCTTAAATGACTATATACCCTATACTATAATACACTGAAATATGTCGTATATACTAAATTATGTAAATCTGTAAATGAGTAGTTGAATATTCTCCATTCCTCTTTTTCCTAGCAACTAAAGAGAACATTCATTGCTCTCGTGGGGAATGAAGGCATCAGTTTTTGTTTTTAGGTGATCCTTGCTCGATCTCTCCATTTCACTGATGGCCCTTGATGAGGGGGGAAGGTCATGGGGTGTGGGAATGGGGGCTTCTGTCCTTGGGCTAGATTTTAGATACTCATACTCATTCAATGACTTTGCTGGTCCTTGAACTGCAGAATTAATCTTTACAGCTCCGTAGCAACTTCTTTGTTTGGCATCTCTGTGCCAAAGAACCTAATTGCTCACACAGTCTGTTGTTACGGTGACCCTACATAAACTACCTGCCACCACACCATCCGGACCTGTGCCAGGACCCCGCCCTGTGGCCACGTTAACCCCACAGGGCAGGGCGAAGGGAAGAGGAGCTCTGTCCTGGAGGGCACACGAGGGGGCAGCAGAAAGGCAGCTTTCTCTCCTTCCTCTCAAATCGTGCACGTGGAAAGGTCTCTGATGCGAAATAGGGGGCGTGTTCATGAGAGAAAATCTTGATAATAAAGAATAAAGAAGGAGGAAAACCATCCACAATCCCGCTCTCAGCGATAGTGATTGTAGGCGTGTTTGTGTCTTGACTTGAATCATAGGAGATGGCTGATACCTGAGCATTTTTAACTTAAATAATGACAATTTCATGTGGTTTAACCTAATATTTCCTCACACCTTTTCTGTATGACAAACACAAATGTGTTGTTTTTTTTTAATTTTAGAAAGAGAGAGTACAAGTGGGGGGGGGGAGGGGGAGAGAGAATCTTAAGTAGGCTCCGTGCTCACTGCAGAGCCCAATGAGGGGCTCAATCCCATGACCCTGGGATCATGACCTGAGTTGAAATCAAAAGTCAGATGCTCAACCCTGAGCCACCCAGGTGCCCCATAAATGCATTTTTAAATACAAATTCAAGTTGGGATTATATGCACACACGTGTGTGTATCTTTAAAGCCTGTCTTTTCAGGGGCGCCTGGGTGGCTCAGGTGACTTGGTTTCGGCTCAGGTCATGAGCCGAACTCATGGTTCATGAGTTCGAGTTCCGCATCGGGCTCTGTGCTGACAGCAGAGAGTCTGCTTGGGATTCTCTCTCTCCCTCTCCATCTCTGCCCACCCCCACTCTCTCAAAAAATAAACATTGTTGGGGCGCCTGGGTGGCGCAGTCGGTTGAGCGTCCGACTTCAGCCAGGTCACGATCTCACGGTCCGTGAGTTCGAGCCCCGCGTCGGGCTCTGGGCTGATGGCTCAGAGCCTAGAGCCTGTTTCCGATTCTGTGTCTCCCTCTTTCTCTGTCCCTCCCCCGTTCATGCTCTGTCTCTCTCTGTCCCAAAAATAAATAAAAAAATTAAAAAAAAATAAAAAAATAAAAAAAAAAACATTGTTTCAAAGCCTGTCTTTTCAAATGAAATATTAGTAACAAACGTCTGTATGTACACAAGCATGACTACCACTGCTCCCTTGAGAAATAAAATGTCGCATATACAACCGAAGCCCCAGATGTGCCCCTCCCCGACGGTCATCCCCTCCATCTTCGTGAGGTAGCCATTCTCATAAACTTGGTGTTTATCATACATAGGTTTGCATTACCACGCAGTACTCAGGAGCGTTTAACATTTTTAACTTTACATAAATGATACCAAAGTGGATCTACCAATCCTGTGACTTATATACCATATTGAACATTACACTTCTGAACATTTATCCGTGTCAAGACATATAGCTTTTGTTCATACATTTTCTTTTTTTTTCCCCCCTCTCTCTGTCCCCACCCCCCCAGCTTGTTTGTTCTCTTTCTGTCTCAAAATAAATAAGTAGATATGTTAAAAATAATAGATAAAAGCACAATCGTGGTGCAATCAATAGGAAAATGTCAGGATGGGGAAAAACTGAAGGATATGTTTAAATTTCTTTTTAATGTGTATTTATTTTTGAGAGGGACAGAGAGACAGAGTGCAAGTGGGTGAGGGTGAGAGAGAGAAGGAGACACAGAATTGGAAGCAGGCTCCAGGCTCCAAGCTGTCAGCGCAGAGCCCGACGTGGGGCTCGACCCCACGAACCGTGAGATCGTGACCTGAGCCGAAGTCAGACACTTAAACCAACTGAGCCACCCAAGTGCCCCAAAACTGAAAGATATGTTTAAAATAAACTCGCCATTTAAAACTGGGAGGAGGGCTGTGACCAGAAATATCAATCATTTTCAGCTGCTAGGGAGGCCGTCAACCAGTTCCCACTTACTGAACACCAGTGGATGGATCCTGGGACTATCTGCAATTTTAGGTCACACTTTATTTTTTTCTGGATGTGGACACTATACATCCTCTGACAGCAAGCAAATCTAACCTACACTCTAACCGAGCAGTCAAATCATCCAAGCAAAATAAGTGGCCCATTCAGGTGGTCTTCATATTACAGTAACTTCTATTCAATAAATGCTTTTTGAGCAACCTCCCCACGACTTGTACTGTGTCAGGTGAAGTGGATCATGGGAAAGGATCTGGAACACATTCCTTTCCTTCCTCCTGTAAATGCTAATAAACTTGTTAGCCAAGATTTTTTTTTAGTTAAAAAAATTATGTATTTATTTTTATTTATTTTATTTTATTTTTTATTTTTTTTTATTGACATCCAAATCAGTTAGTGTCTAGTGCAACAATGATTTCAGGAGTAGATTCCTTAACTCCCCTTTTAGCCCATCCCTCCTCCCACAACCCCTCCAGTAACCCTCAGTTTGTTCTCCATATTTATGAGTCTCTTCTGTTTTGTCCCCCTCCCCATTTTTATATTATTTTTGTTTCCCTTCCCTTGTGTTCATCTGTTTTGTCTCTTAAAGTCCTCATATGAGTGAAGTCATATGATATTTGTCTTTCTCTGACTGATTTCACTTAGCATAATACCCTCCAGCTCCATCCACGTAGTTGCAAATGGCAAGAGGTCATTCTTTTTGATTGCCGAGTAATACTCCATCGTATATCTCCCACATCTTCTTTATCCATTCATCCGTCGATGGACATTTGGGCTCTTTCCATACTTTGGCTATTGTTGATAGCGCTGCTATAAACGTGGGGGTGCATGTGTCCCTTCGAAACAGCACACCTGTATCCCGTGGATCAATGCCTAGTAGTGCTGTTGCTGGGTTGCAGGGTAGTTCTATTTTTAGTTTTTCGAGGAACCTCCAGACTGTTTTCCAGAGTGGCTGCACCAGCTTGCATTCCCATTGTTCATACATTTTCCATGTTTGCTATTAAATATTCAGATTCACTATGTGCCTCTCTCTCCACTAGGCTGGCCTTCTCTGTGCCAAGACTGTGTTAGTTACCTGCAGCTTGAGAGGGCCCACAAATGGGTGTTACAGAAATGCAGGGAGCGAAAGAGTAAGAACCACTGAGCTAGAAAAACCCAGCCTCCTTCGTTGAGGACCCAAGGCAGAGCACCCTGAGGACAAGAAGGCTCTCGGATCTAGACGGGCAGACGTCAAAGCTGCACCTGATCTTAGCCAGAAGGCCGAGAAGTGATTGACAGGCAGACGTCAAAGCTGAACGGAACATTAGGATGTCACCTCCCTGGTGCCAGACACAGGTGCTAGGGCATCCTGTCCGGAGCTGCAGAGGAAGGGCAGGAGCATGAAGAAAAGCTTCCCGAGGGTCCTGAGCCCACTCCTGAAAGAGGAAGAGGTCCCTTTCACCATCACAACCCACAGCCCACATTTTCAGATTAAGGCAGTGACGTGTTCACAGGATTCTCTGGTTATATTCATCTCCAAGTTGTTCAGACAATTATAACTTATGAGTGGTGCACAATGACACTGAGAACACAGGCAACCAGAAACAAACAAACAAACAACTAATTCCTTTGAGAGTCAAAATCTTCCTGACCCCGAGGACTTTAAAGTTTGCCTGTAAACTGGACTATAAAATACAGGGAACACCGTGAGCCACAGTGGCAACGAGGCATAACGGTAAGAGTTTAGGGGCTCTGGAATCAGAGTTAGAAGCCGGGCTCTCCCACTTCCCGAATGTGTGACCGTGGGCGAGACGGCCAACCTCGTTCCATTTCTGTCTCTTTGTCTGCAAAACAGAGATACCACCTTGCAAGTTGCTGGGTGCACCCTGCCAGGTGTGGTGCCCGGTGCACCTTCTATAAATGGGAGCAGCTTTTATTAGCAAGCTGAGTTGGCAGGGAGCTGCCATCGATTGCTGACGCTGCGCATTGCTTGTTGAGAAAGAGCAAACGCTGCTCCCGGTGAGGAAAACCCAGAATCTCACCAGGACTGCCTGTGTTGCAAGCTTCCCGTCCTGCCTCGCAGCTGGGAAGCATCGTTCTCGGCTCTCCCTCAAGAGCTCGTCGGTCCTTTGGCATCCCAGGAAGCTGCCTTGGGTTCTGGGTTCATTTCTCTTCTTTGAGAAGATTGAGTAAAAGCGTATGTATCGGCAAAGTTCAGCAGAGACCCAGACCGAGAGATAAGATGTCTCAAGTAAAATGGACTGTCCCCACACCCGTCAGTGTCCCCTGTGAAATCTCCAGCTGCAAAAGCACAACTCGCAAGCATCCTGAAAGGAGGGGATATCTGCTGGTTCCAACACACCTACTGCTTCCCAGGCAAACATGTTTCTCTCTCTCTCTCTCTCTCTCTCTCTCTCTCTCTCTCTCTCTCTCTCTCTCTCTTCCAGTTAGAGAAAAAGAAACTGAGGTCAAATTGACCCCCTTGAGGTAGATCTATTCAAAGAAGTTAACGTCTAATGTTTGTATTTTATATTTAGTTAATCGTAATGTCTTATACACACGCTTCACTTAAATTGGTCTTTTAATTTGCACAGCTAGAGCCATGGGATTTACCCGCTATGCTTCCATTTTAAGTTATGCTTTAAAAATGGGGTGCCTGGGTGGCTCAGTCGGCTGAGCCAGGTCACGATCTCACAGTTCATGAGTTCGAGCCCTGCATCGGGCTCTGTGCTGTCAGCGCAGGTCCCACTTTGGATCCTCTGTCCCCCTCTCTCTGTCCCTTCCTCACACACACACACACACACACACTCTCTCTCTTTCTCTGTCTCTCTCTCAAACAACAGCAACAACAAAAATTAACACACCTGGGGCACCTGGGTGATTCAGGCAGTTGAGCATCTGACTCTTGATTCAGGCTCGGGTCATGATCCCAGGTTCATGGGATCAAGCCCCGCGTCAGGCTCTGTGCTTGAGATTCTCTCTCTCCTTCCCTGTGTCCCCCTGTGCCACCATACCACAGAGCACAGCTGGCTCTTGAGCAGCACGAGTTTGAACTGCATGGGTCCACAGGTATGCGGATTTTTTACAGTACAGTGCCGTAAATGTATTTTCTCTTCCTTATGATTTCTTTTTTTTTTTTTTAAGTTTTATTTATTTTGAAAGAGAAACACAGAGAGTGTGAGCGGGGAAAGGGCAGAGAGAGAGGGAAGGGCAAAGAGAGAGAATCCCCACAGGCTCCTTGCTGTCAGCACTAAGCCAGACACGGGGCTTGAACTTATAAACCATGAGATCATAACCTGAGCCAAAATCAAAGATACTTAACCGACTGAGCCACCCGGGTGTCCCCCTTATGATTTTCTTAATAACACTGTCTTTTCTCTAGCTTACTTTATTGTAGGAATACAATAGATAATACATATAACTTACAAGGTATGTGTTAATCGACTGATTGTGTTATCGGCAAGACTTTCGGTCAACTGTAGGCTATCAGTAGTTAAGTTTCTGGGGAGTGCAGAGTTTTCAACTGCATGGGGGCCAGTGCTCCTAACCCCTGCATGGTTCAATTTGTAGCCACACCAAATAGCCAATCAATCAACGAAAACGGAATGGAATAATGTATGCAATGGGTTAGTAGGAAAAAAAAAAAACAAACCACAGTTTGCACAAAGGTAAGGATCCCATTTCTATAGAGGTAAAAAAAACACAATTAAAAAAAAGAAAAAAACCAGGGGCTCCTGGGTGGCTCAGTTGGTTAAGCGGCCGACTTCGGCTCAGGTCATGATCTCACAGTCTGTGAGTTCGAGCCCCGCGTCGGGCTCTGGGCTGACAGCTCAGAGCCTGGAGCCTGTTTCGGATTCTGTGTCTCCCTCTCTCTGACCCTCCCCTGTTCATGCTCTGTCTCTCCCTGTCTCAAAAATAAATAAAAATGTTTAAAAAATTTTTGAAAAAACACACACACACACACACATACACACACAGAAAGAATGAAGGAATAGATGTCAGACTGCCAAACTGATCATGTCTGAGCTCTTGGAAGTGGAGGTGACTTTTATTTTCTTCGGTTTACATTGTTGAGTGTTTGTATTTTTCTAAATTCTAGGCACTGGAATTTTATTACGATGGTTGTCAGAAAAACGCCTCCCAAAAGCTGTGCGTAGTCATCGGAACACGTGGGTCTTTGTTCCAAACCTGCTCCTGAAAGCTTCCCTCAGCGCCAGAACTCCCAAGGCCAGGGCTGGAGTGGCCTCTTATGGAGGAAACCCTTCATTCTCTAGTCGCTGACCTTAACTTTGGATTGCGCCGTGCATGTCCCTTTTGGACAGTGTCTAAGCATCTTCATTAGTATCAGAAATGAAGAGCTGCCGTACCCATTGGCTTGACTTGCCCAAAAAGCAACTTGGAGAGTAGGAATTCAGATTTTTCAGAAAAACATCACGTACCTTTCCTTGGGGACGCTCATGCTTACAGCCGTGACACTGGCATTGCTGTGGCTTCTGGAGTTGGAGATGGGCTGGCCATCCCGTGAATGGCTGGGTCATTTTATTTATAGGGTAACAAAAGCTGCCAGCTGTTTGCTAGGAACCTAGAACCTGCCTGCGACGCCCCTCTAAATAAGACAGAAAGGACAAACCCACCTTGTCCCATTGTGAGTCCATCCTTCTGCAGCTCAGGAGCTTTGCAACCGTGAAGCGATATCCAGGCTAGACTCCCTGCCGAACCATGGTAGTTTACAAAGCCAGGGGCAGCAACACATTGGGTAACAGGTCAAGTGAAGCTGTAGAAGTATCCAAAGAGGTAACATGACACCCTCCTCCCCAACTCATAATTAAATGCTCCCTTTAACACCATTAACTACAAGAAGCCTTCCCGGGTTTCACAAGCCACTCTTAGACCAAAGACTATCATCTCTCTATCCTCAGATCAGACTCTGGCAACTGAGAAAGATTCTGTGAATGAGTGAGTGACTAATAACATGAGTGAATGAATAAGATCATGCGTCTGCTCCAGCACCACTTTGTAGATATGACTGCTTGTTCATTTCACAAAAATTTTTTGTGGATTTACTGTGCGCCAGGCTCTGTGATGGGCACCGGGACATCAAGGGAGACAGACAAGCCTGCTGCTTGCAGGGAGCTTATATGCTAGCTGGGGAGAGAGTCAATCCACCAGGAAACACAAGCGTGTCTGCTTTCAGATGGTGATAGCGCTATGAGCAAATTGCAGAGGTTGTAAACGCACAGGAAACAGAGTGCCTTGGGGTTCGGCGTGGTTGGAAGGCAAGGGGGGCAGAGAAGGCCCCTCGGAGAAGGTGGCGTTTGGGCTCTGACTTTGGATGACCGTGAAAGTGTTCGTTTTCAAGTACTTATTTAGCTTTTGTCAAGAGCTCCGATCCTGAAAATAGAATTTCAGGAACGTGCCTGACATCACCTTTTTCTTGACAGTGGGCACTCGGTCTCCTTCATCGCCGCGACCTGGCAGGATGCTGTGGCAAGCTCATGGGATTGGCAACCGCACTACCTGGGCTCAAATCCTGCCTCCGCCACTTACTAGCTACAGGTCTGGGACAAGTTACCTAAGCACTGGAGCCTCAGTTTCCCCACCCAAATAGGAGGAGGAGGAGGAGGATTCATATTTAGCAATAATACTTTTACAAAAGGCATCACTAACTGCCCACCAAAAATCCATGATTCTTCTTCTAGAGCGTCAAGTTGTTGCTAAAAGGCAGCTGCCCCACCATGGAGTCCATTTGCCAGCCCCCCCTTGCCTCCAGATTCAGCCAAAACCCACATTTTTGCCACTGAGATGTGAATGGAAGTTATGGGGGCCACTTCCAGGCCTGGGTCGCTGAGTCACCTTAAGGAGGAAAAGCACCCGTTGACCAGGAACGCCCTCACTGGACCAAGTCAGGGAAAAACAAGCGTTGGTTATGTGCAGCGACTGAAGTTCAAGGGTGTATTCGTGACGGCATCTGCGCTGCTGGACTTGCTCACACAGCCTTACAGTGTGTGTCATGCAGCCCCGGAAGTGGCAGCTGCCTGAGCATAACTGAGGACAGGGCTTTGAGTCCCGTCCAGTGGGCCACATGAGATTTTGACCTTCTGCCCCTCCTCACCCTTGCAGAAGGGGATGGTTTTTCACTATATTGGATATTGATTTCTGGGAAGATCAGTAGCTATAGGACGAGGGGATATTAGGTTCCTTGGACTTAGCAGAGTTGTATTGTCCAAAAAACAATTTTTTTTTTAATTGATGGGGATACAGGGGAAAAGAATCTTTCTCACCTCTCTCCTCCTTGAGCTCAGAGATTGCAGTGGAGCTTGAAAATCAAGAGCTTCACCCAGAATGTAAAACGTCTTTTCTCTTTTTACTTCCTCTTCCTCCAGGACAACTCTTCTGTGATACGGGTTTTCGCTCTCAGGCATCTAAGAGGGAAGAAAAGAACTATGGGCCTCGTGTTTTCATCCCTTTTATTTAGTTTTTAATGTTTATTTATTTTTAGAAAGAGAGAGTACGAGCAGGGGAGGGGCAGAGAGAGAGGGAGAGAGAGACTCCCAAGCAGGCCCAGTGCCGTCAGCACAGAGCCCAACACGGGGCGCGATCTCACGAACCATGAGATCACGACGTGAGCCAAAATCAAGAGTCGGAGGCTCAACTGACTGAGCCACCCGGGCATCCCTTTTCATCCATTTTAAAATGAGATAACGGGGGTGCCTGGGTGTTCAGTCAGTTAAGCCTCCAACTCTTGGTTTCAGCTTAGGTCATGATCTCATGGTTCATGAGTTCAAGCCCTACATCAGGTTCCGTGCTGTCATGGCAGAGCCTGTTGGGATTCTGTCTCTCCCTCTCTCTCAAAATAAATACATAAGCTTAAAAAAAAAAAAAAAAGAATGGGGTTTTTCTAAAAACTAAAAAAAATATATAAACAAATAGAATGAGATAATGAATATACAGCTCCCATCCCAGCAAATGACACATAGTATAAATTTGACAAATCAGTCTGATCTGTCTTTAGCTCGTTTAGCTCCTGTTAGTTCATTGTCAACTATGACATGACTGATAGCTTATCTCAGCCATAATAAAAATGGCTTAACTGGTATTATTTTCCCCAGTGGATAAATAAGAAAACAGAGCCTCAGGGAGGTCAAATACATCGCTTTATTATATCAATAAATGTCTGGTACCTTGTTTATTTAATTCTAACAACCATATACGAATGCATGAGATTGATATTATTGTACCCATTTGCCAGATGAGAAAACTGAGGTTCAAAGAGTATAAACAACTTTCATTCTTTGACAACATTTTTTAGTACTTTGGTGTGTGCCAGGCTCTGTGCTGGAGTGTTGGGAGTCAACAGTAGGCAATAAAGACACGTTCCTTGCTCTCATAGAGCTCACAGTCTGGTGTGAGATACAGCCAGGTAAAGAGGCAGTCTCTAGTACGATAAGTTTTAAAATATGGGGTGCCCGGGTGGCTCAGTTGGTTGAGTGTCTGACTTCGGCTCAGGTCATGATCTCATGGTTTATGGGATTGAGCATCACATTCGGCTTTGCGCTGACAGTATGGAACCTGCTTCAGATTCTCTGTCCCTCTCTCTGTCCCTCGCTGGCTCACACCCTCTCTCTCTCTGAAATAAATACTTTTTTTTTAATGAAAAAAAGGGGGCACCTGGGTGGCTCAGTTGGTTGGGCATCCAACTTCGACTCAGGTCATGATCTCACGGTTTGTGAGATCAAGCCCCACGTCTGGTTCTGTGCTGAGAACTTAGAGCCTGGAGCCTGCTTCATATTCTGTGTCTCCCTCTCTCTCTCTGTCCCTCCCTGCTCATGCTCTGTCTCTCTCTCAAAATAATAAACATTTTTTAATGAAAAAAATAATAAAAATAATAAAAATAAAATTCTGAGTAAGCTCGAGACACTATAGAAGCAAACAGGAAGGGCCACCCAACTCAGAAGTGGGGAGAGGTGAGAAATGAAGCATTTTAATTTACATTAGATATAAATTAAGATATAACTTGTGATAGGATTTAGCTAGAATGGGCACCGGGGAAGAATGTTCTGGATATAGGAACCACTGGAGCAGTTTCACCACTAGGTGCCCAGAGTCTGATTTCTTTCTATTTATTCTGTCTGGGAATTTCCTGGCTTCTTGTGTCTGTGGAGAGATGTGCCCTCATCTCTGGAAATTTTCCAGTCATTTTCTTCAAATACAACCTGTGCTCCATTCTGTTTTTCCTTCTGGGATTCGAATTAATGCTCAATGAGGCAGTCTATGTCGCTTACCTCTTCTGTGGTTCTGACCTTTTTGATTTCCCATCCTTTTTTCTGGAGATTTTCTTTACCTGTCTTATAGCATACACTGTTAATCCTTTCTTTAGCTGTTCCTAATCTGATGGTAAAACTGTCCATTGTAGGGGTGCCTGGGTGGATCAATCGGTTAAGCATCTGCCTCTTGATTTTGGCTCAGGTAGTGATCTTGCAGTTTGTGAGTTTAAGCCCCACATCAGGCTCTGTCTATGCTAGCTGTGCACAGCCTGCTTGGGATTCTCTCTCTCTCCGCCCCTCCCCTGCTTGCTCTAAACAAACAAACAAAGTTTAAAAAAAAAAAAAAACAACTGTCCGTTGTATTCTTAGTTTTGATTCTTCTATTTTTCAGTTCTAAAATTTCTGTTTGATTCTTTCTAAAATCTATTATGTCACTTTTTTTTATCATTTCCTGTTTCTTAACCAAAATTTCCAGCTTAGGTTGTATCTCCCTGAATAAAGTAAGTGTTGTTGTTTTATTTTTGGTTTCTGGTCATTCTTATTTTCCATATGGGTCTGTTTCTGTTGTCTGTTGTTTCTGTTGACATTTGCTCATGGTGTCTTGTCTTTTAGTGTACCTAGTTATCTTCAAGTACTCGTTGAATATTGTATTTTTAAGTATATTTGTTAAAATAATTGAAGGCCTAAAATGATGTTATGTTCTCTGCAAAAAAGGTTTTCATTAGCTTCTATGAAATACCTGAGGGTACTAACTGCTTGGGACACTTTAATCAAATCCAAAAGATTGGAGTTTTCTGGACCATTCTCATGACTCAAAGACTAGTGCCAGTCTGAGCTGGTTTAGTTCCACTCCACACTTTCTTCCAGGACATGGCACTTTTGAGTCTCAGCTAAAAAAGGAAATGGTTGACTAGGATCACTACCCTTGATGGGATTCAAAATCCTACTTTAGTCCTCCAAGCTCTGAGGGTCTGCCAAAAGACAGCTCAATAGCTCAGCTGATTATTTGATATCAGCAAGTGTTCCTGAGCAAAAGTGGCCCGAGTGTATGGCTCACCTCTCTGGGATCCTATCTGTTCCCAGATTTAAGCCAGTATGCTTCACCATCTTTTTAGCTCTATGACACTTTTAAGATGTTTTTGTATTTTATACAGCTCATTTAAGTATCATCAGCTTTTAGCCATTACTGAATATAGAAACTTAAGAATGGTATGTTCCAGAGATCTCAAATCTTCTGAGTAGTACAGGCAGGAGTGGAAAGATCTGTTTCAAATCCTACATTCTTTGTTCTACACTGCACTGCTCAATCCAGATGATGATGTTATAGATAGGCAGATAGATAGGTAGATAGATAGATAGATAGATAGATAGATAGATAGATAGATAAAAGCTAACACTTCTTAACCCTCTTCTCTGTAGACACTCTTCTAAAAACTTTAGATTTTTTAACTCATTCAATCTTTACAACCATCTTATGAGTTAGGCGCTATCATTATTTCCATTTTACAGGTGAGGAAACTGAGGCACAAACAAATGAAGTAAACTTGCCCAAAGTCACACATCTAACAAGAATTGAGCTGGAATTCAAACCTGAGTCCAACTCCAGAGCCTGTGCTCCTAAGTGCAAAGTTTTAAACAAAACTGTCCTGTGGCCAAGGGCCTGAGAATCATGTAACCTGCCACATAGATTCAGTCACAAATATCAATTCTAGGACTATTGGTTCTCCAAGATTGGTTTTCCAAACTATTTTTACTTACACCTTCCTAAGCCCAGATAAAACAAAGTCCTCACTTCCAGTTATTGGGAAGGATTGCTTTGAAAACAAATCTTCAGTTCTATAAACTACAGCCATTCTCATCGCCTCTATCAGATGTTTTTCTCCACGGGAGACCAGAAGAGTTTACAGGCTAATCAGTGCTCCCGCCAGTCTCATAAATTGAAACAAGGGTGAGGCAGTGAAGGAGAAAATGTTTTATTGTCCCCATTTGGCAAAGGCAGATTCCAAGCCAAAGCAGGTGAGTCACCCACAGAGATCAGAATCCAACACCCAGTCTGTTCCACCCCTCTGAATTCCTTCTTGCAGTGGGGGACTTTACCCCATAAAGAAAGCCACTTCTCTTCTAAGAAATATGCAAAGTAGACTTGGGGTTGCCAGGGAGAGGGCAGTGGGAGACAGATTCATACAAGATCCATGAGTCTCTCTGGGGATGGGGTGGTCCCATATCTTGAATTTTTAGGACATTAATAACCATCCAAATTACTATCAATTGAGCATTCACCAGTGTGCCAAAGCACCTTTATGCATTTTTTAAAAAATCCTCAGACAACCCTCTAATGAAGATTCTATTATTATTCTCATTTTCATATTAGGAAACCGAGGCCCGGAAGGGCCTTGAGACAACCTGCCATGGCCACCTGGTTGGGAGAAGCAGCCCAGGAGAAGTCTGAAGTCAGTGATCTTCTATTGCCTTTCCTTCCCCACCTACAGACATGTCTGTAGGTACTGAGAGACAGAGTGGGGACATAGCGCTTTCTTGGGGCCTGGGTTCATTCCGAGTCACAGCTGAGGAAGCTGAACCCCAGAGCAAAGGACACGAGGAACAGGAGAGGGTTTCTCTGAAAACAGCAGGGTGGGTGCAGACTGACCTGTTTGTCAACATGTCAATCTGGACACACCTGGAAACACCTGCTCCACCACCCAGGTGGCCACTAATGGGGCAAGTGCCACCAGGTCATCCTCTTCCAGTTATTCTCTTCTTGTTTCTTCAGACTCGTACAAAGGCCACGTCCCATCAAGGAGCTCCCGAGGATCCCTGCCCCCATCTCACCTTAGGATGAAGCTTCAAGTGTATTTTGGCACCAAGGCCCTCCCATTGGGAAGCCCTCTCCCAGGACAAGGAAAGTGAAGCCTCAGGTGGATGAGCTGAGTGGCTTTGGAAGGGTATCCCTGCCCCCAAATCCATCTTTTATCTTGACACATCACACTGGCTGAAGCCCCACCACCAGAGTTGTCCTCTTCTGGTGAAAAGTGCTGAAACCTCTTCCAAAATGTGAACATCCCTAGAGAGAGTCCTGAATGTCTGCCCATCTTCATTTTTTCCCACATAAATATATCTTTTCCCAGATGTTTGGAACCTACTACCATCTGTCTGCTGACAGTCTGACCCTTAAAAGGCCCCCAATAGTGGTGCCTGGGTGGCTCAGTCGGTTGAGCGTCTGACTTTGGCTCAGGTCACCATCTCGCGGTTTGTGAGTTCGAGCCCCGTGTTGGGCTCTGTGCTGACAGCTCAGAGCTTGGAGCCTGCTTCCAGTTCTGTGTCTCCTCCTCTCTCTGTCTCTCCCTCCCATGCTCATGAGCTCTCTCTGTCTCTCAATAATAAATAAACATTAAAAAAGTTTTTTTAAAAAGGCCCCCAATAAACATAGTATCTGTTTGCTATCTGATGAATGCCCAAAAATGACTAAACCAATAAACAAGTATCAGCCTAAAATTAGAGAGAAAGCTGAAACAAATCCATGCTTCACCCAATCTCTCTCTCTCTCTTTTTTAAGTTTTTAAAATTTATTTTGAGAAAAAGAGAGAACGTGAGTGGGGGAGGGGCGGAGAGAGGGAGAACCCCAAGCAGGCTCCGTACTACCAGCACAGATCCTGACGCAGGGCTCGAATTCATGAACTGTGAGACCATGGCGTGAGCCAAAATCAAGAGTTTGATGCTTAATTGATTGAGCCACCCAGGCACCTCTCTCTTTCTCTCTTTTTAATGGAGATGAACATATAACATAGTTGCATTAGCTTGTTCTTTGGGGGGAGTACATATGAGTTTTACAGTGTTCTACAAAAAGCACTATGACTAAAAGGGCTTTTGCACCTGAGCAATTTTTTAAAAATCACTGGATTCAGGGGATTGGCCCTGCTAGCATTCATTAATATTTTAGAATTAACTATGCTGTGAAGCTGTCTTTCTTCAAACACTTTTCTGGGTGTCTTGGCATCAGCCAAGAAAAAAAAAACATATTCAAAAGGGCTCAGCACACACCCTGGCACCAGAGTGTAAGCTCAGGCTATCTTGCAACTGGTACTTCTGGTATTTGGGGACTTGAACTTGGAGACTTTTAACATTTGGTCTAGAAAAACTAATGCCACCTAATTCTGTCTCTTGAGGAGCAAGAACACTGATGGATTAGAAGGTGGGAGAGGAGAGAAGCCGCAGGTTGGTGCTCTGTCTGTAAAACTGATGGGCAGTGCTAGATAATTTTTAGGGCCCCTTACCTGTACTCTGTGGTGGGAGAGTAGCAAAGAGGGAAAAAGAGGATATGTGATAGAAAGGAGGGGTCTGAAAGGCTAGAAGAAGATGCTGAGCCCCCTGAGGGCTATGTTACTTATCTCATTTATTGTAACTAGTCTATAGATCCCACAACACAAATAGCAGGAGGGAAAAGAGCAACAGTAGGGATACTATCCTATCATCTTAGCTTGGATTTCCCACTACAACCTCGTCTGTCCTGAATCTATGCCAAGCAATCAAAATGGTTCCCAGGATGGGGCACCTGGGTGGCTCCGTTGGTTAAGTGCCCGACTTTGGCTCAGGTCATGATCTCGTGGTTCATGAGTTCAAGCCCTGCATCGGGCTCTGTGCTGACAGCTCAGAGCCTGGAACTTCCTTCGGATTCTGTGTCTCCCTCTCTCTCTGCCCATCCCCCACTCGTTTTCTCTCTCTCTCTCTCTCTCAAAAATAAACACTAAAAGAAACAAAGATGGTTTCCAGGACATGGTAAGTGCCCCACAAATGTTTGTTGACTCAAACATAATTATGCTTTCATTTTAGAAAATATGGGAGGAAATACCAAAAAGTATAAGGGAAAGAATAACCATCATTCATGAGCCCATCTTCAAGAAACCAATAGAGAAAGATCACTAACATTTATTAAGTGATTATCATGTGCCAAGCACTTTATATGATCTGTCTCATTTTGTCAGGTACTTAACCACTGTCAATATTTCAGATTTCCGGGGTGCCTGGGTGGCGCAGTCGGTTAAGCGTCCGACTTCAGCCAGGTCACGATCTCGCGGTCCGTGAGTTCGAGCCCCGCGTCAGGCTCTGGGCTGATGGCTCGGAGCCTGGAGCCTGTTTCCGATTCTGTGTCTCCCTCTCTCTCTGCCCCTCCCCCATTCATGCTCTGTCTCTCTCTGTCCCAAAAATAAATTAAAAAAAAAAAAAAATTTCAGATTTCCTTCCAGGTTATTTTTTTTTAATACAACATAAATATTTTCAGTAGTTGTGCTAAGCCCTTTACATATGTTTTATTACCATTTTTCTCACTCTTGTTTATTATAATCCTTACAACAAACTTGTGAGGTATTTGTTTTTTCTCCCATTTTACAGATGAAATCACTGAGGCTCAAGAGGTCAGTTACCTAAGGTCACAGAGCTAATAAATGGCAGGGCTGGGATTTGAACCAAGATTGGACTGGCAGAAACTCCCATAATTTCACCCATCACCTGCTTTCTCTCTCAGCTTCCCAGGTGTTCTTCACTGTAGGTTGTGAGTGAGGAGTGATGGGCAGAATGTTCCCAGGGGATCCGAGTGACAGGCCTTTGACATGGCACAAGGATTAAACATGTGTAAGGTGTGGTTGTTACTGTTAAGTGGCCCAAGAGACCCTTAATTCAGACCACCCATGCATCCAAGGAGATAGCCTTCTGATACCCAGTAACCCAACCAGAAAGATGTGAGCAGTGCCAAGGATGTTTCAGGGTCATCATTGTGGTAAGCTGGGACTGAGTTCCCAAGAACTGTAACTTTTATTTATTTTTAAATGTTAATTTTTGAGAGAGAAAAGAGCATGTGCATTAGGGATGGGCAGAGAGAGAGGGGGACAGAGGATCCAAAGTGGGCTCCATGCTGAGAGCAGAGAGCTCAATGTGGGGTTCGAACCCACAAACGTTGAGATCATGACCTGAGCTGAAGTTGGATGTTTAACCAATTGAACCATCTAGGCGCCCCAGAGCTGTAATCTAATAAACATCACTTAAAAAAAAAAATCTTTATTTTTAAAGTTTGATTTGTTTATTTTGAGAGAGAGAGAGAGAGCATGAGCAGGGAAGGGGCTGAGAGAGGAGGAAGAGAGAGAGAACCCCAAGCAGGCTCCGAATTTCAGCATAGAACCCGATGCGGGGCTCAAACTCACAGACCATGAGATCATGAGCTGAAATTAAGAATCAGACACTTAACCGACTGAGCCACTCAGGCACCCCAGAACTGTAATCTGATAAACATCACTTTTATGACCATCTTAGCCAGTATAGCCAGAGAGGAGAGAACTTTTGTATATACTGAGTTTAAGATTTCCAGATAAAATCCAGAATATCCAGTTAAATTTGAATCCCACCATTCAACTACGGTCAACATTATAGATATACTTACATGTCTAAGTATGGAGACATGCTTACACTAAAATATTATCTGTTCTTTAACTGAAATTCAAATCTAACTGGGTGTCTTGTATTTTTATTTGTTAAATATAGCAGCCCTAGAAAGAGGTGCCCTTTGGTTTTATTCTGTTTCATTTTTCCCCTCTCCTTTATCTTCCACTTCCATTTCTGTTCTTCTCTCCCATCATAAGCATCCAAATTGATTTTAATTCATATAAGTCCATCTAATATACCTTTCATTTGTTTATTTTGATATACACATAATCTTGAAACTGTATTGTACGGATGTTTTTTTAACTCACACAATGGAATTGTACTATACATCTCATTCTGTTCCTTCTTTTTTCCTCAACCCTTTCTTCTTGAGATCTATCCATGTTGCTACATATACATCTGGATCATTAGTTCTGGGTTCATAATATTTCATCGAAAGCGTTGACCAGGTTTTACCTAATAGTCCCCCAGTGGTAGACACCAAGGAAACTTCTACCTCCTGGCTCCACAAAAAATTCTGGGTCAGACTGTGTGCACATTTCATGGGTGTCAAGTCAATCTTGTATTTATTTGTATTTCTTTATCTTACAGATGTGTGTACGAGAGTTTCTCAGAGGAGCAGTCTTAGGATTGGGATAGCTTGTTCATAGGATATACACGTACGTGATATTCAAACTATTTAACAACCATCAAGATTCAGGCACTGCCCACTCAGAACAGGCACTGCCTGTTTGGTACCCACCAGATTGGTACCCACAAAGTGTATATCTGCCTTGCAGAGGCACAAACACAGTTTCATTAGTGCAACTCAGGAATGGCTCTGCCAGACTGCACTCCACCAGCAGTGCATGAAGATCCCTTTTTTCAAATGTTGTCACCATTTGGCACTACTAATTTTTAAATTTTTGCTAATTTGATAGGTTGTGTTAGTCTTGTTGTATTCCTTTTTCTTCATCTATTTTTTAGCCATTTGTGTTTCCCCCTTTTTCTGCAAATTGCCTGTTCATGCTTTTTCCCCATTATTCTATTGAGTTCCCACTCTTTTTTTTCCTGCAGATATATGAGTTTCTTGCATTGCCAAGAGCAACACTGTCCAGTAGAAATATATTGTGAGCCACACATGTAATGAAAATTTTTCTAATAGCCACATTTAAAAGGTAAAAGTAAACAGGTGAAGTTAATGTTGACAATATATTTATTTAATGCAATATATCTAAAATATCATTTCAACATGTAGTCAATATAAAATTACTCAGACACATTTCATTCCTTTGTGCATGCTTAGGCTTAGCCTAAGCCTTAGGCTTAGCCTAAGCCTTAGGCTTAGCCCACTCAAGGCTTAGCCTTTGAAAGCTCTTATGTTTTTTATACTACAGTGCAGTTCAATCTGTACTAGTCACATATAAAATGTTCAGTAGCCATCTGTGGTTAGCGATATATTGAACAGTGCAGGCCTAGAACCCTGACTAAAGATAATAATCCTCTGGAGCAGGATCAGAGAGAGAGAGGTAGGCACAGAATCTGAAGGAGGCTCCCAACTCTGAGCTGTCAGCACAGAGCCCAATGCAAGGCTCGAACTCATGAACATTGAGATCATGACCTGAGCTAAAGTTGGACGTTTAACCAACTGAGCCACCCAGGTGTCCTAGCTTTATAGTTTTTACCTTTCATAGGTAGGTCTTAAATCCATTGGGGATTTTTGTTTTCATATTGTAGGCAATTGAGATTCAACTTCTATTTTATAGAGTGATTTTCTCAACACCATCTACTAAATAATCTGTCCTCTCTCAACTGATTTGTGAAGCCATTTCTATCATACATCAGCATCCCATATACACAGTCTGCTTCTGAGTTGTCTGTTCGGATAGTTAATCACCACCATAACCCTTGTCTTTTAAATCTGGTGATTAAATTTCAGAGAACTGGGGTAAGTGACCCAACGTCATTCAAACAGTAAGTGCTAGAATTATGATTGGAATCCAGGTATTTCTGATACTGCTCCATTAGCGTTGTATTCGGCTCCGTGTAGCAGAAACCAGACTATAGGGGCTGGAACAAACGTATTTATTTTTCTTGCAACCAGTAATTCTGGAGCCAGACCACCCAGTCCAGGTACAATGGCTCCATGATACGACCCAGGATTCCAGGAGCCTTCTATCTTTCTGGCCAGCCATATTGATGTGTGGTTTTTGTCTTCATGGCTGGAGGATAACTACTGCGCCTCCTGGAATATGTCCTCATTTCAAGAAGGAAGAGGTAGGAAGGGAAAGAACAAAGGCAGAAGAGCATTAGCTGAACCTGTTCCTTTTAACCAAGGAAACAATTGTTTTTCTACAGATACAACCAGTAGATTTCCACCAGCATCTCCTTGGCAAGAAGTAGGCCACATGTGCACACCTAGCCGCAAGAGAACCTGGAAAATGGGGAGGGGGCGTTATTTATTTATTTATCTATCTATCTATCTATCTATCTATTTATTTATTTATTTTCAGCTGGGACTATTGCCACCTGTTTTAGTCTGTTTGGACTGTTATAACAAAATAGACTGGTGACTTAAAAACATCAGAAATTTACTTCTTCCAGTTCTGGAAGCTGGGAGCCCCAAGATCAAGGTCCTGGTGAGATCCGGTGAGACACCACTTCCCAGTTCATAAGCATCCTCACATGGCAGAAGGGACAAAAGCCTATTTCATAAGGGCACCGATCTCATTCATGGGGACGCCACCTCGTGACCTAATCACCTCCTCAAGTCCCCACCTTCAAATCCCGTCACGTTTTTTTTTTTGGGGGGGGGGATTCAGCATATGAATTTTGAAGGACACAAACTTCCAGCCCATAGCACCACCCAAACAAAATTTGGTTTCTGTTGAAAATTAAGAAGTGGAGAATGGATACTGAGCTGGCATCAGAATAGGTTTACTGAAAAGCTAATAAAGCTTAAGATTCAGGGTAACTCATTTGTCCACCCTCCTCCAATGCCCTATATTTAATTTTATATACTTAGTTTCATATTCCTTATCTTCACATGTTTGCATAAGAAGGGACGCAAATGTGAATCCTGTTTAACTCTACCTAACATCCCATTTCCCAGGCTTGTTCGCAAAATTTGTCCCATGTAATAGGGTCCCACGGTACACACTTTGGGACCTGAGCTAGAAGAGTGAAGGTTACTATTCTATTGGTGTGGATAACAGTCAAAACGGAGTCCCTCCTCCAGGGGTAACTTTAAATCAGGACAGGTACTAACATTCAAGTTGGGATTCAGAGCAATACTGCATAGATTTCCTTTTTAACACTGACCTTATTTTCTCTTTGGAAATGGACAGAGAACGCAGAAACTTTGTAAGGTGACCAAGTGCGGTTAGGCACAGAACAGAGACTCAGACCCGGAAAAGGAAGGTATGCATCCCTGTTTTACCACATCCTAGCTAGGTGACCTTGGGCACATTCCTTAACCTTTCTGAGCCTTAGATTCCATGTCTAAAAACCAGGCATGCCATACCTCCCCCATAAAGAGTAAATGAGTTACCGTACCAGAATGCCTTGCATGATGCCTGACACGTAGGCGGCGCTCATTAGATGTCTGTTAGATCTGAGTCAGTTGTTGAAGCAAGAAACAGAAGTGTTCCAGGCTGAGAAGACTGCAAATGATGGGAAACAACAGACAGGCATGGAGTGTCGACGGGGGATAGAAAAGGCGGGGGGGGGGGGGGGGGATAGTCCTGTATGCATAGCACAGAGCAATGGGTGTTAGAGAAGGAAAATGTTGGCAAATTTCAAGGCCAGGAAAAGCCATGAGGCTTTGACCCATGACGTGCTGGTGGCCAATCTCAGGGTTGGGAGGAATAGCAGGGGGCCCAACCTAGCCCTCCCAGGACACAGGAAAGAGCCACAGAAGACCCATTTATAGATCAACTTTCTCTCTGTTCAGCAAATTAGACAATACCTCCCTTATCCACCATCAAAGCATAATGTGAGCATAACATGGGATTTTGTATGTGACCGAGCTTTATTGAATCTCATAAAGTATTCAGTGGAATACACCCATATAGATAAAATTTGAAAGGAAAAGACATATAAAGAGCGTTACGTGGATCAAAGTCGGTGTTTCTGTAATGGGCGTAATGAGTGTGCATTAAACTCCCTAACGATCTGGCATAAGAAAATGTTCATTCTCTAAATCAGTTAACGAGCCCCCACCCGCCTGGCTGCTGGAAAATTCCATCTCAGTAAGATTTTGCGAAGCCTTCCTCTCCCCAAAATTGTACGAAAGTCATCGGGAGCTCGTGCAATCTGGAACATGCCGGGAGAGACCCTCCAGCTATCAGCCCACACTGGACTCACCCCAGCCTGCTTTGAAGGTGGCATTTCTGTTGCCTTGAAGCCAAGCTTATACACAGGATGTCTCTGCCCCAGCCACGGGGGGAGGGTGTCTCTGTGCCTAGAGTCAGAGCACCCTCTGCTCAGCCCACATCCATGCCCATCAGAGGTCCTGCCAGCTGTGCTTTTCTGGAACCCAGTAAATCTTTTTGTCCTACCCTTCCTATCCTCCAGGGGAGCTCTCCCCATTCCCTCCTCTGTCCCCTCCCTACTAGGAGCTGCTTTTGCCACCCCTGGAAGCCCCATCCTCTCTCAGACAGTCACCCAGGGGAGCTCGAGTCATGGGGGTGGAGGAGGGGCTCTGATTTAAGGGGGCCTGGAAACTTCTGCTTCTGGCTACCTTCTTGGGATGAAAGAGGGGAAACTACCCACCATTATAAGAGCAAAAATACACATTGATGTCTCAGAAAATGATCACATAGACACAAGTAATATGTTCTTCACTCTCCTTAAAATCTGATGTAAGGTGAGTTCCCTTTTATTTGTTAAAAAGAGATCCGTTTGTTTTGTGAGCCAACCCTGCCCCAGGCGGAAAACTTACACCACCAACCACATGCTCTGACCTCAGTCCCAACACCATCTGGACCGAAGCCTCCCTAGTCGCTGAGTCAGTTGTATTTGGAGGCAGACAAATTTCTTGACCATGAACGGGTAATGCTGACTCTGTGGCGTGAACAGGTCCCCTCAGAAGGTGACCAAAGAAAGGGAAAAAAATCCCAAGCCCCACCCTTCACCCCCTCATGCCCTCACCCTCACAGTCTTTCTTATATCTGGAAAATATTCTCTCTTTTCGGGCCACAGCTGTTTATTTTATAGCACAAGGTCACTGTCAAGAAACAGCCCAACAATGCTGGCGATTTTTCCTGTGATGTGGGGCCAAGGCTACAAACCAGGACTTTACTCTGAGGTGAAAATAACTCTTCTGGAGGCCTCTGTGCACAGGAGGGTGGCTCCATTGCTGGTCGGATGACTTTATGCTTTTTTTTTTTTTTCTTTTTTGAAAAAGAGAAGGAAAATCACAGTTGACAGAGAGAAGAAAGAAAGTGGGTGGAGCTCATTCCCAGAGAAAATGCTGATGCTCCGGGATTGTCAGAGCTGGCCATGAACTTGCCACCCAGTGTGGCCCAGAGGAAAATACAAATGCAAAAGTGGGTCTGGAGAAGACCGAGCTTACAGAGGATGGGGATTGGGGCTGTGGGGGGCACAAAGGAGGTGGTAAATGTGGTTCAGGGAAATTCCATCTCAGTAAGGGTGCATTCAATTTCAGGATGAATGTATACAATTCTAAGCCCTAGATTTGAGACTTGCCTTTTCCACTTGGAGATATCCGGCCATTGTTCAGTGAGCAATTATTATATGCCAAGGAATATGCCAGGCACTGAGGGTACAAAAAGGAATAAAAAGAGCCATTGTTCTAAAATTTAAGATCCTGGGACGCTTGGGTGGCTCAGTCAGTTGAGTGTCCGATTTCGGCTCAGGTCATGCTCTCTTGCTTTGTGTGCTCGAGCCCTACATCAGGCTCTGTGCTGACAGCTCAGAGCCTGGAGCCTACTTTGGATTCTGTGTGTGTGTCTCTCTCTCTGCCCCTCCCCTGCTCGCGCTCTGTCTCTCTCTCTTTCTCAAAAATAAATAAACATTTAAAAAACTTAAATTTAAGACCCTAACTTAACTTACCTGAGTATCCATTGACTTGTCTTTATAATGGGTATGATAATTTCTACTTCACAGGGTTGTCAAGAATATTAAATGAAGGTATAGAAGTCTATTTCTGTTAACTATAATACACTGTACAAATTCTCTTTTTTTTTTTTGCAGCACTATGGAAACTATGGAGATTCTGCCAAAAATATCAAAAATTAATTAGAATTACCATATGATCCAGTAATTCCACTACTGAGTATTTACCCAAAGAAAACAAAAACACTAATTTGAAAAGATATATGCACCTTTATGTTTATTGCAACATTATTTACATTAGCAGACATGGAAGCAACCTAAGGGTTCATTCATCGATAGATGAATGGAAAAAGATATGGTGTGTGTGTGTGTGTGTGTGTGTGTGTGTGTGTGTGTGGTATGTAGTATATACATATATATATATATATATATATATATATATATAAAATAGAATATTGCTCAACCTCAAAAAAGAATGAAATTTTGCAATTTGCAGCAATATGGATGGACCTAGAGGGTATAACATTAAGTGAAATAAGTCAGAGAGAAAAATGCCATATAATTTTACTCACGTGTGGAATTTAAGAAACAAAACACATAAGCATAGGGGAAAAAAAGAGCAAACAAAACCCCCAAATCTTAACTATAGAGAACAAATTTTGGTGGTTGCCAGAGGGGAGGTGGATGGAGGGATGGGGGAAGGGATAAAGGGAATTAAGAGTACACTTACATTGATGAGCACTGAGAAACGTATAGAATTCCTGAATCATTATATTGTACACCTGAAATGACGTAGCACTGTGTGTTAATTATACCTGAGTAAAAAAAATATGTAAATGCTCTTTATATGTTTATTGCAAGCCTTGTTCAAAGAAGGGTTTGAAACAGTAACTTGAAAACAGTGACCTTTTCTTCTTCTTTTTCTAACTATTTGAAATAACAAAAAATGTACCAAAAATGTTGGGAAAATGCTACAAAGAATAATACAAAAATGAACGTTCAACAATTGTCTCTTCAGTGCAAAAAAGTCCTGAGTTGTAACATTTGCTAATTTCCATGATGTAAATACTCCCACCACAGCCAATTTGTTACTGAATGCATAGTTGGGAAGTTATAAACCTAAGACTCCAGCATACCACTGACACAAAGAACTTTTTTTCCTGGACTATTTGAGAATAAGTTGCCAATCTGATGCATCACCCCCAAACACAATAGGATGTATTTCCCACAAACACAGACATTCTCTCTTACAACCACATTAATTAAAACTATACATATCAGGAAATAAACACCATCAAATCCAGAGACCCCCTGCACGTTTCACCAATTGTCCCAACAATGTCCTTCGAGCAAAAAGATCCGGTTCAGAATCACGTGCTGCATTTACTTGTTGAGTCTCTCTAAGTCTTGTTCAATCTGGAACAGTTCCTTGGTTTTTCCTTGACTTGCCTGATCTTGACTTGCCTATTTTTTAAGATTGCAGGCCAATGATTTTATAGAACATCCCTCGATATGGGCTTGACTGATATTTCTTCACGATTCTATTTAGGTTTTGCAACATTGGCAGGAACGCTAGACGAGCCGTTCTGAGATCTCCCTGCGTCCCATCACGTGGAACATTCTTTAGATCTATGCCATTACGGATGATCATTTTTATCTCTTGATTAAGGTGGCATCTGGCCAGCACCATGACATTATCCTCTTTTCCTTTGGTAATTAGGAAGTATTATGTGGGGAGGAACTTTGAAACTGTGTAAATATCCCTTTCCTCATGACATTGGCAATTCACTCCTTTGTTGATTTATGTCTGTGTGGGCTCATGGTTTCCTGTTTCAATTCAGGAGTTTTAATCCATTATTATCATTAATTATTTTGTAGCCAAATTGTCCCTGATTTGGACATTTGCCAATCGGATGCATCACAGTGCAGTGAGACATTGTTCTTTGAGCACTTCCTTTTTGGGGGGGAGGGGGGACACCGTATGATGTTCCAGGGTCACTTGGAAATGTCTGCACCCTAGGCTTGGAATCAAGCCATTTCTCCAAGATGTTCTGCTTCCCTGGACTCCTTAGCAGAGTCCTTAGTGGAGAATGGTATTTAGAAACCAAGGTCTGGGTTGACTAGTGATGCTCCAAGGATTACTATGAGGACATCACTGTTCCCAGGCCCGTTCAGCAGACAGATACAAGGATACACGCACACATACACACAAACATACCCATCTATATTTATTTCTCTATCTGTCTGTCTTTTTTTTTTTATGGAAAGCCATGAGTTCACATCAACCTTGAATTCCGATTCAAAACCTCAGAGTTTATTCTAGTCTTCTCCCTTCCGTGTGTGTTATCTTCCTTCTCCAACAGTGAAAACTTAGGTCTTGCTTTTTTTTTTTTTTTTTTTGAGCTATAACTCACATACCAAACCATTCACCAGTTTAAAGCGCAGTTTATTGTTTTTTAGGATGTTCACAAGGTTGTGCAAACATCACCATTATCTAATTCCAGAATATTTTCATCACCCCTAAAAAAGAAGGTCTAGACCAGTTAGGAATCACTCCCCAAATTCCTCCTCCTCCTATCCTCTGTCACCTACCGCTAGTATAGTTTCTGACTCTACACATTTGCCTTTTTGGGACATTATAAATGGAAGCAAACAACATGTGACCTTTACTCTCTGATTTCTTTAACTTAGTACGGTGTTTTCAAGGTTCGCCCATGTTGCAGCACGTGTCATGACTTGATTCATTTTTATAGCTGAATAATATGCCATTTAAGGACAAGCCATGTTTTGCCTATCAGTTAACGGACATCTGGGTTATTTTCACTTTTTTGGCTATTATGAATAATACTGCTATGAACATTCATTTACAGGTTTTTTTTTAAGTTTTTTTTATTTGTTTTGAGAGAGACAGTGTGAGCAGAGGAGGGGGAGAGAGAGAGAGGAAGAGAGAGAGAATCCCAAGCAGGATCCACATTGTCAGCATAGATCCTGACGCGGCACCCGAACTCACAAACTGTGAGATCGTGACCTGAGCCGAAACCAAGAGTCAGACACTTAACCGACCCTCATTAACTTAACTGACCCTCATGAGGGACTCCTGAGCCACCCAGGAGTCCCTCATTTACAAGTTTTTATGTGAACATGTTATTGATTCTCTTGAGTATATACCCAGGAGTGCAACTGCTAAGTCACGTGGTAATTCTGTTTCACTTTTTGAGAAACTGCCAAAATGTTTTCCGAAGAATCTGTATGATTTACTTTCCCTCCATCAATTACGAGGCCTTCAATTTCCCCACATCAGTTACTGTCTACCTGTTTTATTACAGGCTTCCTGGTGGATGTGAAGTGATGTCTCATTGTGGTTTTGGTTCGCATTTTGCTACTAACTAATGATACTAAGCATCTTTTCATATGTTTATTGGTCATTATTTGTGTATCTTCTGTGGAGAAATGTCTGCTCCTTTGCCCATTTTTTAACTGGGTTGTCTTTTTCCTGTTGAGTCATAGGAGTTGGTTATGTGTTTTGGATACTAAACCCTTATCTGACATAGAACTTTCAAATGTTTTCTTTCACTCTATGGATTTTCTTTTCACGTTTCTGAGAGTGTCTTTGAAGCACACAGTGTCCAATTTTGATCAAGTTATCTGGTTTTTTTTTTCCCTTTGGTTGCTGTGTTTTACATGTCCTATGTAAGGGACCATTGCTGATCAAAAGTCATGAAGATTCCCAGCTATGTGGTCTTCTGAGTGTTAATAGTTTCAAATATTGCATTTTGGTTTGATAAATTTTGACCTTAATTTTCACATAGGATGTCCAAACTCACTCTTTTGTACGTGGATATCCAGTAGAACCAGCATCATTTGATGAAAAGATGAAAAAATGAAAAGATGAAAAAGATGAAAAAAAGATGAAAATTTTTCCCCATTGAGTTGTTTTAGCATCCTCATTGAAAATCGGTTGGCCATAAATGTATGATTTTACTTCTAGACTCTCAATTCAACTGAACTCTACCTCTGTCTTTCTCTAGTATCACATATTCCTGATTACTATAGCTTTGTGTCAGTTTTAAAATCGGGGGGCACCTCGGTGGCTCAGTCGGTTAAGCCTCCGACTTCAGCTCAGGTCACGATCTCGAGCCCTGCGTCCGTGAGCTCGAGCCCTGCGTCGGGCTCTGGGCTGATGGCTCAGAGCCTGGAGCCTGCTTCCGATTCTGTGTCTCCCTCTCTCTCTGCCCCTCCCCCGTTCATGCTCTGTCTCTCTCTGTCTCAAAAATAAATAAAAGTTAAAAAAAATTTTTTTAAATCGGGAACTGAGCCGTCTAACTTCATTCTTCTTTTTAGACATTGTTCTGGCTATTCTGGGTCCAATACATTTCCATGTGAATTTCAAAATCAGCTTGTAAATTTCTGTACAAAAAGAGAAAGTGAGGTAGGTTTTCCATACGCTGTGTTTTTTTAATGTTTATTTATTTTTAGAGAGAGAGAGAAAGAGTGGGGAAGGTGCAGAGAGAGAGGGAGAGAGAATCCCAAGCAGGCTCCTCACTGCCAGCCCAGAGCTTGACATGTTGCTCAAACCCACAAACCACAAGATCATAACCTGAGCCAAAATCAAGAGTCAGATGCTTAACTGACTGAGTCACCCAGGCGCCCCTTGATAGATTTTGTGTGTGTGTGTGGATGCCCTTATCAAATTGAGGGAGTTCCTTTCCATTCCTAACTTCCTGAGTGTTTTCGTAATGAAAGTGTGTTGAACTTTGCCAAATGCTTTTTCTGCAACTATAGGGATGATCATACGGTTTTTCTTCTTTATTTTATTAAAACTGTGTATTACATTAATTGATTTTTTTATATTGAACTAATCTTGCATTTCTGGGATGAATCCCTGCTGGTTATGGTGTATGATTCTTTTTATATTCTGTTGGATTTGGTTTGCTAGTTTTTTGTTGGGGGTTTTTGCATCTATACCCATAAGGGATGTTGGTGTATAGTCTATTACTTTTTTCTTTGTGATGTCTCTGTCTAGTTTTGGTATTAGGGAAGCATGTGTCCTCACAGAATGAGTTTGGAAGTATTCTCCCCCCCATACTTATATATTTTGGAAGAGTTGGTTTTAATTTTCTTTCTTTCTTTCTTTCTTTCTTTCTTTCTTTCTTTCTAGAATGGAGAGGGGCAGAGGGAGAGGGAGAATCTTAAGTAGGCTCCACACCGCGCGCAAGGCTCAATCTCATGACCATGAGATCTTGACCTGAGCCAAAATCAAGAGTCAGATGCTTAACTGACTGAGCCACCCAGGCACCCCATGTTTTAATTCTTCTTTAACATGTAATAGAACTCATCAGTGAAGTCATCTAGCCCTATGCTTTTCTTTGTGAGAATTTTTTTGAGTATTAATCAATCTCTGTTCTTGTTATAAGTCTATTCAGGTTTTCTATTTATTCTTGAGTCAGTTTTAGTAACATGTGTCTTTCTAGGAATTTATCCATTTCATCTAGGTTTTCTGATGTATTGACAGTATACAATTGTTCATAATATTTCCTTATAATCCATTTTATTTATGTACTGTCAGTAGTAGTCCCCTTTTATTCATTGGTTTTGGGATTTAAGTCTTCTCTCTTGTTTTCTTGGTTACTCTAGCTGAAGTTTTGTGAATTCATTGATCTTTCCAAAGAAATATCTTGTTGTTTTATTAATTTTTTCTATTATTTTTCTACCTTTTATCTCATTTTATCTTCACTATTTTCTTCCTTCTGTTTTCTTTGAGTTTAGTTTCTTCTTCTCCTCCTCCTCTTTCCCCCACCCCTGCCACCCTCCTCCTACTCCTTCTTTTTCTTCTTCTGTGGGTTTTTTTGAAGTAGAAGTGCAGGTAATTCATTTGTAATTTTTTTCTTTGTTAATACAGATGTTTACAGCTATAAATTTCCCTCTAAGCACTGCTTTAACTGCCTACCATAACTTTTGGTACAGTGTGGTTTTGTTTTTATCTAGTCAAGGTATTTTCTAATTTCTCGAGTGATTTCTTTTTTCACCAATTAATTATTTAGGAATATGCTGTTTAATTAACACATATTTGTGAATTTCCCAAGTTTCCTTCTATTATTGATTTCTAAATTTATCCCATTGTGGTCAGAGGACATACCTTATATGACTTCAGTCCTTTTAAATGTATTGAGACTTGTTTGATGGCCTAATATATGGTCTATTCTGAGAAACGTTCCATGTGCACTTGAGAAGAAATTGTAAGAAAAATAATAGATGTTTTTATGCTTTGGGGAAAGATCTTGAAGGACGCAAGAAAAGTGATGTTGCACAAAAGAGAGAAGAGAACGCCTGTGCCCTGTCCTTGGCCAGACCCAAGGGGATGGGATCGAGTTCACAGTAGAGGGGCTGGCTTTAGCCAGAAGCACAGAAGTTTACCTACGGAAGCAGGATGGGAGGCAGAGAATGTGGTGGCAGATCCTAGTGGGTGGGGAATTGAGGAGAGGCAGACTACAGAAGTTCTCTTCTGATTGTTTCAATCTCTCAGTAAATGTGCAGCAAGGTCAACAGCTGAAATTAAAGACAGGGAAGAAGTGGGAGTTTAAGGAAAGAGAAGAAGATGCAAACTAGCCATTCTGAAGAGCGGAGAATGAATGGACTAAGGACATGGCAGGTCCTTGCCTGGCAACATGAAAGCCCCATTGGAAGATCATGCTCAGCATGGTTGTGTGTTTTCCTCCAGCCTTGGTTAGCTTCACTGGGACAGGCACAGAACAGGTAGAGAGTTGGATTTTATCAAGAAGTCAAGTGATTGTTATTATTGACCATGGAATTGTAGCTGGGGAAGGAGAGGGGTGAGGACATTTAAAGACCAGGGGCCATAAAACCCTGATAGGAACACTGGAGGTTCCAATGTCCAAGGATTGTCAGAGTTTGGATATTAAAGAAAGTGATATAGAAAGGCAGGAAGCCATAGGTGGAGATCTGGTTGCACAAAACTGATATGGTGGCTTATTGGTAAAAACAAAACACGGTCAGGGGAGTGAGAGGTTGGGTTGGATGGGAGTCAAGATCACGGGAGGTGGGGTGGTCAAGGAACTGAGAGGCCCAGGGCTTGCAAAGATCATCCACACATATATGGCAACCGTCACGAATTCAGACTGGAGTCAGGGGGAAACGCAACAGTGAGCCAGGAGCCCAGATCGCTGGGAAATGAGAGGAATGAGCCAGAAGTCAGCAGATGACAGTAGACAGTAGACTCCGATGACAGAAGTCCAAAGCTAAGAGGCTTGGGGATGAGGGAAGGGAGAAGGCGCTACGTGTGGTGATAATGAGCAAAGAGGACACCTGCCCACCTCCAGCCCTTCAGTATAAGGGTGCCAAGACGAGCAACAACCACCTCCTGAGAGGAGGCAGAAGGGGCAGCAGAATCCCCAGGGGGAGCTGGGTTCCTGTTAGCACGTGTGGGCAAAGGGAACATCCAGGGAAGAGGTCAGGATATGGAGATTTTTGCTGGTAACCCAATTCCAGAGGGCACAGTGGAAGGTTTTCAGGAGTCGGGGATGAGTGGGAGAAGGGGGCAGGAAAGAGCACAACAGAGCCTTGGGGAGATTAGCAACCCAAGACAAGGAGCACCCTGGGAATCTGGAGTCCTGGTGGCTAATGACAAACACCAGGACCAAGGGGCTCGTGAGATGAGTCGTGGGGCTCAAGACAGATCGCAGTGGCGCGGTGGGAGTGCCGGCATAGGCAGGGCCGGGTGTTTGGGGCTCTTTCTTTACCCTTAAAGACACACATTCCTCCTCATGCGTTGCCGGCAAAGGAGGAATCTAACTTGGTGGCTGGAGCACCGGTGCAGAAGCCAGACCACCAGCCACGTATGGCCACCTAACTTCTCTGCAACCCGGTCTCCTCACCCACGGGGTAGAAATATTTCCTAGGTGCGTGGTGAGGAGCCAATGAAAGCATTCAACGAATGGTAGCTCTTGTGAAAGCCACACAGCTAACTGAGTCTTACCCAAAGCCAGACCGCCCCTGGACTTCCCAGTCACGTGAGCCCAAACACAGCCCTTTCCTCGTGGGCTATGCTAGCTGAAGTTGAGTTTCCTGACCCTTATGACCAAAAGATTCCTGGCACAGACACTATTTTCATTCCCGTTATTAGGCAGATGAGGAAGCTAAGAATCAGAGAGGTTAAGTTGGCTACTCCAGCTCGGATGTAAACGCAGTTCTGTCTGACCTGACAGTCTGCTCAGAAATAACCCTCCCACCGCCGACTCACAGCCCAAGGGCCCAGGAGCCTCTGTTATTTCTAGTCCAGTGTCTAGATTCTCCCAAGAAGATTCTGCGAAGGCCAGGACTGGACATTGCGGAGGAGAAAGAGAGGCTGGTTTGGCAGCCTCCTGACCTTGGGCTGATCACGCCGCACAACAGTTTAATGGGTCCCAGGCCATGCTTGGGAGGTTTAATTTTCACACGGCCCAGTGGTCCAGATCCCAGGTCTGTGCTCCCTGGAATGTGGTGAACAGAGGACAAACGGAGAGGTGTTCTCAGATAGGCACACGTTGTCTCAGGCTCCTGTATCCAGGACAGCTTGAGTCAAAAGAGGCAAGAGCCCAGGGGTTTCGTTTCGAGCGAGAAATGCCACATGACACACCCACACTCTCCCCCCGCCTCCACCGTCTATCCTGTATTTACCAATTTTTCCTCTGTTCTTCTAGCTTCATGCCTTTTCTTCTCTTTTTCTACATCTCCTCTTTGCACAAACATTTTGGAATTACTTACAAATATATATATACAGATCAAATATAAATACAAAGATTGAACATTAGACCTCAGGACTAGGTAAACCACAAACTAGAACAGGAATTGCACACTAAGGGGACTGCAGCACCATGTGCCAACTGTGATATTTCACGATTGCTATGGTTGAGCTTCCTGGTGGCCAAAGCAAAAATGGGAAACCACAATTGTGTAGTTTGGACTATCTAGGTAGCATGGACAGACACAATCTGCCCTCGGAGGAAACAAAGCTTTTTCCAGCACTTGGCCCAAAAAAGAAAATTTTCGCATACGTGTGTGTACGGGTGACACTGAGTAGTGTCATACACGGGTGTCCCTGGCCACACCTGTGAATGGACATGCAGTAATGGGTTTCATAGGCCTGTTTCTTAGAGTGTCCTTTGAAAAAAAGCTGAGAAAATAATCCCAAATACAACTCAGTGAGAGCATTTAGAAAACACAGAGGCAGGGGTGCCTGGGTGGCTCAGTTGGTTAAGTGTCCGACTCTTGACCTCAGGGTCGTGAGTTTAAGCCCCATGTGGGGCTCTATGCTGGGTAGAAGCCTACTTGGAAGGAAGGAAAGGAGGGAGGGAGAGAGAAAGGAAGGAAAGAGAAAGACAGAAAGATGGAAAGAAAGAAAAAGAAAGAAAGAAAGAAAGAAAGAAAGAAAGAAAAGAAAAGAAAAGAAAAGAAAAGAAAAGAAAAGAAAAGAAAAGAAAAAAGAAAACACAAGAGGCAAATGCAACTTTCTAATGGTTTAGTTTGACCCAATAGCATTTCCCGAACTGCTTCTCAGCACATTCAAAAGCATTCTGTGGGGAAAAGGTTCCACAGGTAGAGGAGTTCAAGATGAAATCAGGATTAAGCCCAATCAACCAGGTTTTCTAACAAGGGGATTTTCAAGAGCTTTTAACACTCCAGCATCCACATGCATCTCCAAGTTCAGCTGAAGAACCCATTCTTTCCCGAGTTTATCTCTGGAACCCTCCTCTCCGCCCACTGCCAGTTTCTTGAGGAGTACCTCTGAAGAAGCTCACAGAAAGCCAGAGATCCGTGGCCCATGGTGTGAGCCACGCGGATTTGGAGGAATGGGTGAGCTGTACTCCAAGGGAACTCTGTCTGAGCCAGGCGTTTAGTCCAGTTGGCCATCTGAGGTCTAAGGCCATGGCGTCTCCTAGGCTTCAGGTGGTCTGCTATTCTCGCAACAAAATAAGGACACCTCTTCTTCACACTCTTCTTCTCCAGTTTGACCTCAAGACATCACTATTCTCTCACTCCCTCCCCGGTGAACTTGAGACAGGGCGGAAAGCTCAGATTAGCAACGTCTTTGCAGGGCGCGGGGCTACGGTTACCTGCACCGCGTGCCCAGGTGGTCCATCGGGAGAATTGGCTTTGGCTTCCCCACTCAGCAGTGAAAAGTCTGACCTCCATTGAGGCTGTACGTATCAAACTCCTTATGGCCCTGGGGTGGAGCGGGAGGGTGGGGGGGGGGGGGGGGGGACATTGCGTGAACCCACAGGACGAAAGAAACGACATTTCAAAGAGGAAAACAGAGTTTCATGAAGAATTAATGAGTTCGGATTGGTACAGCAGTTACAAAAGATATTTTACTTGAAGATTTGGAAGGACTCTGCGTTTTCAAAGTCTAATAGCACGGCAAGCATAGACAGAACACAGAACAGCATGAGAAGGAATCCTGGCTGAATTCGGCAGGCTGAGTCTCCAGAGACATTCTGCGCGTCCCCTGAGTTAGATGTGCCTCAGGCTCCGCTCGGGCGAGTGTACACACTCACTTCTCCTGGCTCAACAGACCACCCGGGCGTCTCATCTCCATGTCTCTGGGAGAGATCCGTGACATTATGGTTGGCGACTAAAGCAAGGCGAATGCATTACTGGGTCTCCCCTGAGCAGGGTTTGACGGAGGCAGGGGGCTCAAGTAGTCTCCTGCAATTCCCTACAGTGTGACTGTCTCCATTCAATCAAATTAAAAACTGAGCCCCAGTGAAGTTGAAAGGACTTGCCTAGGGTCACACAGCTCATAAAGTGACAGGAGCTGGATGTCCAACTCTAAAGTGCAGAGGATAGTTAAGCCAAGGTGCCTTTAAGAAACAAAGTTGGGGTGCCTGGGTGGCTCAGTAGGTTGAGCATCCGACTCTTGATTTCAGCTCAGGTCATGATCCCGAGGTCAAGGGATAGAGCTCTGGTTAAGATTTTTCTCTCTCTCCCTCTGCCCTGCTTTCTCTCTCTCTCTCTCTCTCTCTCTCTCTCTCTCTCTCTCTCTCTCAAAAACAGAAATGGCAGGATGTGAGAAACATGAACGAACGAAATGTGTGTTAAAAGCTGTCATCCTGGGGCGCCTGGGTGGCTCAGTCTGCTGAGCATCCGACTTCGGCTCAGGTCATAATCTCACGGTCTGTGGGTTCAAGCCCCGTGTCAGGCTCTGTGCTGACAGCTCGGAGCCTGGAGCCTGCTTCCAATCCTGTGTCTCCCTCTCTCTCTGCCATCTCCCCCACTCTGACTTTGTCTCACTCTGTCTCTCAAAAGTAAATAAACATACAGGCGCCTGGGTGGCTCAGTCGGTTGAGCGTCCGACTTCGGCTCGGGTCATGATCTCACAGCTCGTGAGTTCGAGCCCCACGTCAGGCTCTGTGCTGATGGCTCAGAGCCTGGAGCCTGCTTTGGATTCTGTGTCTCCCTCTCTCTGCCCCTAACCCACTCGCATTCTGTCTCTGTCTCTCTCAAAAATAAATAAACATTAAAATAAATAAATAAATAAATGTAAAAAAAAATTTTTAAAAAGCTGTCATCCTTGCGGAGGGGGCGGGGGCGGTAGTCAAAGGAGCTTTTATGTTCTACTGTATACTCTTCTATAATAGTTGGGCTGTTATAACCAATATATTTTCCTAATGGTGGCCACCCAACAATATCAAAAGGTTATTCTTTAGACACTAGCCCTAAATAGCTTTCCTTGGTCTGATGTCAAGTTCATCCAGCTAACTTCCTGATTATTTGGCTTTCTATAGAGCTGGCTAGCAGAGAGAGGGGGCTCTGGCCAAGCTGACATCACTGTGTTGTCCACCTGATTTTCTATTTCTCATTATAAATGAATGCAGCTCAACAAATTTTTCCTCCTCTTGTCCCCAACCCCTGCTAGTCTAGCAAATAGAACGGAGTATTATACGATTCAAGTGAAAGCATCAAAAAGACACAGAGTCCCTTTGAGCATCGTAGCACATTAGCAGCATTAGTTCCCTTTTGGCCATGAACAGGCTGACTGTCTTGTCGATGCTTGACCCTGTGTCAGGCAGCAAGTAAAGGCTCCTTTTCTTCATCTTCTGCTGTGTTACTGAGAAGCCTTTCTCATGCAAGGGACAGAAATCCAACTTGAGCTGGCTTAAGAATACAAATCGGGGTGGATTTTGTATGCCAGTATAACTAAAAAACCCAAAGATAGAGCTCTCGCCGCAGGTACGGCTGGGTCCAGGCATTCCAACTATGTCATCAGGGCTCTTTCTGACTCTCTGCTCCTCTTTCTCTTGTGCTGGCCTTACTCTGAGGCAGGTTCTCTGCACACTGTGGTCCTAGCAGCCCCAAAGTGCCATCCTTCAGCTTGGAAACCCAGCGGCAAGAGAAACTTCTCAGCAGAATTTCCAGAGTTGAATCTCATTGGCTTGGTTTAGGTCACCTGCCGGTGTCTGAAGCAATTGCCACAGCCAACAGAGTGGAAAATGCTGATCGGTCTGCTCTGAAGCACATCACCTGCCCCCTTGCACCGAATGGGAACCATACAGAATGACAGTGGTCAGGAGCGGTGGGGGAACAGAAAGGGAAGAGGGAACAACCCATCGCCAAACTGAAGGCCAAGAAGAAACACCTTGGCAAAGTTGGGATTTGGAGGATTGGATTTCAGAGACAGAGAGGCCTGGGCGGGGGGTGGGGGGGGGGGGCGGGGTGGATGGGGTGAAGCAGGAAGGCAGTGCCTGCCCCTTGGGGTGGAGGAAAGAGCTGAATCCGAAGAGCTAGACTCTGCGTGGACCTCAACAGGTACCATGAGCGGTAAAGGACCAGTCAGTGCGTCCTTCTGGAGTCGGTGAGGCCAACGTGATGCGTTTTTCTGAGGACTGGATTGTGTCACCTCGCCCTCTGATGTTCAGGGCCAAGTAGTGGGATCATGTTTTCTCAACTGCCATGCGGCTCACATCGGTCGGTCCCACGGGCGTCCCGGCGGGTGGAGTCGGCTGCCCGGAGGCCAGTGGCCTCTGCACGAGCTGACGAGATTGAGCTCCCGGACCCGCGAGGTTGGGAAACCGACCTTGGGTACTGGTAGATTCCACAAGGCCCTGGCCCCACGGGAGTCCACTTGGAAAGCTGCCAGCAGGCCTGCCCTGACCACACCCCGTCTTTGCTTCCAGGCCTCACAGTGGGCCCCCTCACAGGCTGTGCCAGGATGCCAGGAGATCGCCCAGGAGGATCCCCCGGATGACGGTGTGGCTCAAAGTGATCCCAAATAAATGGCGGCTGTTCTTACTACTACCGGGTATGCACGTGTCTAGCAACAAATGGCACCTGTCGTCAGCCGTGTGGCGACAAAGCAGGCCACGAGTTTGATGCTCATGAATCCGTAGCTGTTAACACAGCTGCTGTGACTAAAAAGGAGCTGGCTCCAGCAGCAGGTGCTAAAGCCCCATGAGTTGGGGGCACCTGGGTGGCTCAGTCGATTAAAGCGTCCGACTTCAGCTCAGGTTGTGATCCCGCGGTTCGTGAGTTCAAGCCCCGCGTCGGGCTCTGTGCTTGCTGACAGCTCGGAGCCTGGAGCCTGCTTCGGATTCTGCGTCTCTTTCTCCCCAGCTTGTGCTCTCTCTCTCACACACACACAAATAAACATTTAAGAATAAATAAAAAACTAAATAAATACCCATGAGCTGCTCGGGTTCTGGTTTTTCTGTGTTGACCTGGGCTTTCTCCCCGCCCCCCACCACCCACCACCCACTCAGAATTCTGTTCCCTCCACTCCTCTCTTCTTCAGGGGCCACCTGTTTGCAAATGTGCACAAGGCACAAACTGTTTTCCACTGATCCTGACAGCTGGAAGGTGTCCTCTGAAACCCGGCTGTGGTGGTGTTTCTCTGAGTGGGTTCCCCAGTCCACCTTGGTCAGCATCGTGACGAGACGCCTGTTAACGGTGCCTGAAGATTCTTAGATTCCCCTCCTGACCTGCCGGATGAATCTGGGGCCTGGAGATCTGTATTTTTAAAGTCTCCAGAGGCGGGGGGGGGGGGGGGGGGGGGGATTCGAATGTGTCTCAAGGCTCATAAGCCACCTTGTTGCCAGTACTCCTCTGGCATCTGAGGTTTCCTGACCTCAACAGGAAAGTCCTGATTCACGGCGCGGGCCCTGCCCCCTTTGGCAATTCAAAGTCTCCAGACCCACAAGTTACTGATTAACCCTAGGTTTCAAGAAGAGAAATAATAATAGCTAGAGAGAAGACGTAAGACGAGACACAACCTGAGCAGCCCCGGGAGAGGGGTGCCAGACGGCTGCTGTCACCAGGCGCCTGCCGAGAAGGACAAGGAGACGTCCAGCCTGAGGTCAGACAGCAGCCAGGTCCCAGTGGCGCTGGCTGACGCCCCCCTCCCCGGTCAATGCCCAAGCCCCCAGCTGCCACGTCCCGCTGACTCCGTGCCCAGAATGGCCTGCGCCGAGCCCCAGCGCGTCTCCACAGGAGCCACCGCCACGGAGGCCACAGGCCCTGCTAGGGCTTATCTTGGCTCCACGGAGGGCGACCTCGAGTGTCTGGTGTGCCGGGAGCCCTACAGCTGTGCCCGGCCACCCAAGCTGCTGGCCTGCCAGCACCCCTTCTGTGCAGTCTGCCTGAAGCTCCTGTTGTGTATCCAGAACGACGCCTGGTCCGTCACCTGCCCACTGTGCCGCCAGGCCACCGCCGTCCCTGGGGGCCTCATCTGCAGCCTGCGTGACCAGGAGGCCGTGGTGGGGCGGCTGGTCCGGCCGGAGGTGCGGCTCTGTCCTCAGGGACTGGCGGATTCCGCCACCTCGACGGCCAGGCACCCCGGCCGGGTGGCAGAGGAAGGGCAGGACGAGGCCAGTGTTAACCGCGTGGCGGCCCGGCGCCTGGCGGCACACCTGCTCCTACTGGCCTTGCTCGTCGCCCTCATCCTGCCCTTCTACCCGGGCATCCTCCGGTGGGTGCTCGCCGTCATTATCACCTTGGCCCTGCTGATGCCCTCCCTCTTCTGCTGTCACTGGAGCAGACGGGGCAGCTGCTGGCCTCCCCACGGGGCGCTTTTCTGCAGAGAACAGAAACACAGCGAGATCGCTTCCATCGCCTGAGTGCGCTCCGGGCGGGCGGCGCCTGCGGACTCTTGGGCCCCATCAGGCTCACGGCGAAGGGGGTCAGGGGCTACGAACTAAGGCTGGTTCCCTCGGGGGATTAAATGCCAGCTGGACTTGCAAGCCAAAGCCGGAGGGCTGTGTTGGGTCAGGAACTACGTGCCTGGATGATAGACTTCTGTCTGTTTGGGGTGGGGGAGGAGGCCCATACCACTTGGCCACAAGGGGCCTCCTGTTCCTCGGACGCTAATGCTCCTGGTTTTCCTTCAGATGCCTGGATGAGGTTATTGCAAAAACAAGTAGAACAAGACTCCCTTTTTTTGCAGTTTACGTGCCTGGTTTGATTTTCTCGCTTTGTCTGGTCTTTGGCGTTTGGGGCAGTTTGTTCGTATTTGTGGCCATTACACGTTTTTCCTCGTGGGAAGTCGGGGCCCACGGGAAGTCCTCCTGGGCTGCCCACCCCATGCCCATCCATCTTGACAAAGGGCCCGGTGGCTTCAGTGTCTCCATGATCGCCCCCAGGGATGGAGGGGGAGAATTTGTGTGCGGGAGCGGTTCTGGGGTGGCCGGGGGTTCCACGTTTAGTTGACAGAGTTGGGGAGGCGGGGAGAGGATGCAGGGGAATCTAGGAATTGCTCCCAGCAGCCCCACCAGGTTTCCCAGCCCCGGGTCATTGGGCTCTGGCTTAACAGAGAATCTCGGGGTTACAAGGACTAACGGCGCCCACCCCCCAAACAGCAGACCCCACTGCCCAGCAGATGCACGGTCTCATGCTACAGAACCAACTCTGTACGGGTGTTGCTTTCCCGGTTTATTGCATTTCAATTCCTGTCTGAGTTTTTGTCATAAAGATAAGATGCCCCATAAATGCAACGGTCCTTGACAATAACTCCACGTTTCCTGCCCGCCCTGACAGTGCCGGTTGTCGGAAAGGCTGCTCTGGGACACAGAGGAGGCTTCTGCTGGAGGGAGACGTCTCAGCCAGAGGGGACCCTTGGGGGTGCCGGTGAGTGGAGGGCGGGAGATGATACCTTGTTTCCTTCCAAAGGCCTGGTAATTGGGAAGCGGACTTGAAACCTCAGAGGGGCTCGCTGAGGACAATGCATGGTCCTTCCCTACTGCCCCCTTCCTCCTGGTAAGATGACAGTTTCTGGCCGGATGCTCATTCCTGGAGACCGTACCTCTGTCAGAGAGGAACAAGAGCACTCTGCCATCAGAGCACAAAGGGTTGATCCTGGCCCCATGGGTATGTCTTGTCCAGCAAGGCCCTTGGCCTGAGTTTCATTTTCCCTGAAATGCGCTAATTGGGCTGGATTACTCCTAAGACCCCTGAAGCCCAGGAGCTGAGAGCACTACTGGGTCCCTGAACGGTGGACATGAGTCACCTCGCCCCCGAATTCACACGAAGAAAGCTCAAAATATAAGTACGTGTGCAATTAGCTGTCCTTGAAGTCTGGGTGCCTTCCTTTTTTTTCTTAAAAAGGTATTTCCAAGGCAACTCTGGGACACCCGTTCTATTGGCCTTATTTGCTCCTCACGCTGAGAGCGTGTGTGAGTGTGTGTACACAGGCGTGTGCCCACACACTCAGCCCAAGGCCAAGTGGAGAACACCCTGTCTGCCCAGGATGAGTAAATGATGAAAACTGTTCCACATTTCCCGAGCTGGCCTCAGGCAGGTGCAGTTTGGGATGGTTGCCAGTAGGATAGGGAAAGAACATTCTCTCCCCACTCGCCTCCACTCACCTTCCATCTAGTTCTTAGACCCTCCACCAAGAAGAAAACCTGCACCGAGGTCTCAGTTGCTAATGGCAACACTATTTCTATCATCGTGATGGCGGGCGCATGTTTATTGAGTATTTATTATGTGCCAAGCGCTGCACTAACTGCTTCATATGCGTCATCTAGCTGAATCTTCAGCCCAACCTTATGAAGTAGAAATCACCTTGCCAATAACGAGACTGAGGATCAGAGAGGTAAATTCATCTGCCTAAGGTCGCACAGCCAATTGCGTCCAGAGCTCCCCAAGGAATTAATGCAGCGTTCTTTCTGCTCCATTAAGCTGCCTCCTTCGCGTGCAGTTCTGAAACAACCATAAGAGTGGCTGCTGTCTGTGGGCTTGCAAGGGAAAACAGGGAACTAACCTCAGGATCCTCTGAACTCCAGTGATCAGGTGCACAGAGAAGCCGGAGAATTCCAGAACCCATTCTACGTCTATGCTAAATGTCATGCTATGTCATGCGATGTCTATGCTAAAGACAGAGAACACAGAAGTATAAAAATGCAATGGCTTTCCGAGAGACTTTTACTACCCAGCCCCAACCTCCCCTGCAGGAAGCTGTGTGGGCACATGGCCCCCAACCAGTGTGCCCTCCACCCCCCCACCCCCCACCTCCCCAGGGAAAGAGGCCCTGACAGTGCTGTCTCCACCCACTTTGAAGCCCAGCTGGTCCCAACCACCTTCTGGCCCCTGGCAGTATCTTCATGGAGAGCACTAGAGGCCAATATTGGTGCAGGCTGTCCCGGGGCCGGGGGAGAGAACGGAGGAAACAGGCAGGGCTGCAAAAGCCTGGATGTGGAAGAAATCAGAGAGGCAGGCCTAGGCTCAAAGCTAAGTCTGACCTGGTGTGTGACCAGTAGAAGTTACAGGACTTCTCTGAGCCTCACTTGGCTCACCTATAAAGTGGAGAAGGATGCCACACACCTCCCAGAGCCCCCATGAGGATTCGGAGTGCTACTGGATGAGAATCCCATGTCCAAACGGGCTGCTTTTATCACCAATCAGTGACCCTGGTGGGTGAGTGGGCTTTCGGGGGTCTGTTCACTATGACAGCAGGCAGGGGGCTGGCCTTGACAATGGGGTGAAGCCGGTCCAGAGTAGGAGAATTGTCCAGAACCGGCCAGTCTGGTGGAGAACTGTGCACTTAGGAATTGTGCTTGGGAATTAGGAATGGCAGGGAGAGGCCAAATTTCATCCTTACTGGACCATTTCCCTATTCTGTGGCCTTCGAGTCAGACATACCTGGCTTGATTCTAGCATCACCATTCACAAGCCACCGCACCTATATCTCATAGGGTTGCTGGGTGAGTAATGAAGTCATCCATGGCTGGGCACTGGGGATCACAAGGAATTAAAGAAGCCGGGGAGAAGACAAGGAGAAAGATATGGGTTGAGTTCTAGAAGGCACTAACAGGCTCATCTTATGTTATTCGATCTTATTGATAAGGAAGTCTATTAAAGCCTGGGCACTAGAATTCACCTCTTCTGTTATCGGCCTCAGCATCAGCAGCGTGTCCAACAACACTTAGCCAAATAATTGCTAACGTGACTTGGACGCACCACGTAAAGCGTATTGCACATGCCATGACGTATGCTGTACGAGAGGTACTGTTATTACCCCCAAATTACCAACAGGGATGCTGAGGCACAGAGGGATTAAGTAACTTACTCAAGATCACACAGGGAGGCCGTGGTAGGGCCAAGAGTGCACCGCAGAAGTCCAACTCCAGAGTTTGGACTTTGAGTCACTTAGCTGTATCTGATGGAACGTTCCAGGCATATCATGAGCGTTCGTGGTACGTGGGTGCATGAAGGGCGAAGAATTAAGAAGAGATGGGGTTCCTCCATGTGGTTACAGCTTCCTGACTTAGTGGGTGCTGGGGGCAGGGGCTTGTGGGAATCCACCCGTCTCCTTACCCATAGGCACTTGCTCATCTCACCTGACAGCCCGTGTTCATTGTTGGGACCTCCTTTCAAACGCCCGGAGGAAGTTTCTCAGCCTCTGCTAGAGCAATGAATTCTTTGTGGCAGAGGAAAGCATTTCCAGGAACGAAGGACCTGCCTGCCATTTCTCAGGCTGCAGGAACAGCATAGAACACATTCAAAGAGAAATCACATCCAAGTTTCTGAATCTGCCCGGAGCTGTTCTTATGCACTTTGTATTCTTCTCTGAATATCTTGAAATCACCTTTTTAAAAGGGAGGAATATTTCCCGGGTCAGTAGAGAAGTCTCTGAAGAATTCAGAAAACTCTGGAACCTATATCGCACCTGCCCTGGGCCTATGCTGGCCCTGTACTCTTCAGCCGGGGCCACTTCAAGTTCAGCCAACAGCTTGCCCAGAGTCTTGTGGCGCGGAACTGACAACGTCAGTTCAAGGCAGGTCTGATCGACTCCTAAGACTAGATCCTACCTCACCCATTTATGGGTGGCAAATGGAGGCTCAGAGAAGCCCAGTGATCTCCCCACCAAAAGGGCCTGTTACGTTAGAGATGGCGTTAGATTCATCATCCACGGTTCCTAAATATCCTAAATAATCTTTGCAACAATCATATGACAATTACTGAATTATTATCCCCGTTTCACAGGTTAAAGACTTAAAGCCCGGGGTGTCAGTGCCTACATCGTGTATGTGCTTTTCTGTGCATATTTCATAGTTTAAAAATCAGTTAAGCCCAATGTAACAACGCTGTGGAGTCTAAGCGGTTTGAGGGCAACGACTCAGTGTGAAACTGGTTTCCAGGACTAACCCCACGCTGAGATGTGTGCCCCAGGGTTAAAGGGCTCACCCAGCGTTATATAGAGCTTTATGGGTTGCTCCGTAGACAGTCTGTCCGGTGTGAGGCCCGACTCGGCTACTTACCGGCTGTATGAACGAGTTCCTTATTTCAAACTCTCTGAACCTCAGTTCCCGCATCTATAAGAAGGGGAAATAATCACAGACTAGTGAGCATCAAACAAGAACACCTGTAGAGACCACTTGGCAAGGTGTATTGGCACAGAGGACACGCCAATTACGCAAACATGAACCGCTCTAGTTAGGCAAAAAGATGAATGTACCGCTCACGTAACCAAAAGGTGGCAAAGGCAGTCTCCTGGTGGGCGTTGGTAACGATGAAATTAGGGCCTGGGCCTTCTTCCTTCAGACTACTCTTCCCCATTTCTGTCTCCTTTTCTCTCTGCACTTGGGTTTTGTTCTCTCTGACCAGCTTTTTCCATTAGCTTGGAGACTTGACCATCTCCTGCCGGTGTCTTCCTAGCTTCACCTCCAGAAACAGACAAAGTGTCTTCCTTTGGTAAATGATGACAAATCCCAAGGAAGGACTCTGATTGGTCCTCTTGGGTCACATGCCCTCCGTGACCAGCAGGGCTGTGACTGGCAGCCCCAATGGAATCTCGTGACGAGAGAGGAGAAGGACCTCAAAGAATGGTGCTATTTGCAGAAGGATGAGGGGCACTGAGAAGACAGACAGTAGCTGATGGCCCCGTAGAGAACCTATGTGAGCAGCAGGCGTGTACCCCAATCCCCCACCCTGACTCCAGCTCATTAGAGGTCAACCTCCACCTTATTGGAGGTCTCTTTGAGGGGTTTGCCTCTTCCCCACCTAATCTCTGTCCAGGTGGCTCCTGATGATAATAATACCATATTTGTATTTGGGGGGAGAGTATGTGTCCCAAACCTGCCAATCAAAGCATCATTAGCCCGGGCCACAGGGTTTGGTTCAAGGCTGAGCCAGTGACAGCTCCCCCTAGGAATCTTACTGGCACTACCTGGAGGGGGTGTTTTCTCCACCAGAGTTGCTAAGCTGGTAGAATGTTTGTCTGGACTTTCTGGTGTCTGTCTTGGCTCCCCTAAGGGACAGATTTTTCTACTGGTAAAGCCAACCCAGGGGGAAGCTGAGCCCAGCATTCTCCCTGATAGAGAGAAGTTCCTAATCATTTTATTTGAGTACCTGGGTCGGGCATGCCTGAAACCTGAGTTTCCCCTGGAGTTTTCAATAGTCACACGAGTCAATAAATCCCCTTTCTTTGCTTACACCATTTTGACTGGTTTGTTTCTCTTGTAACCAAAGGAACCCTGACTCATTTGCACGTGCTTGAGTTACGAGGTCACGTGCAGTGAAAGTTAAGGAGCTGATATGGAGCCCTGTGCATGTCAAAGGTAGGAAGCTGGATGCAAGTGACTAATGAAGTTGAAAGTCACAGAGAGGCAGACAAGAGGGAGGCCACGTAGCCTCTGGCTGGCAAAAAGATAAGCCTCATGTCCTGACTTCCCTGATCACCAGTCTTGGTGAGTCCTAGCTCTCTGCCAATCCTATCCAATACCTCCTCATCCCTTCCCCAACATAAAAGCCAGTGCTTGGTGAGGCCTGTGACCTCCGTTGAGTGTTAAATGGAAGACTGTCTGGGGCAGAACACAGCATCGGTGAGTTCCTAGGGCAGACAGGAGGAAGGGGGTTGGGGCAGCCAAGGCAAGCCTCAGGAAGGCTACGGGAACTGACTGGGTCTTGAATCAAGGATTTGATTTGAACAGCCAGAAAAAAATGGGTTGAATGAGAGTATCACAGGCAGCAGGAAATGGGAGGCAAGCATGGAAGCTGGCTAGTACACAACATAGTCAGGGGCAGAGAGCAGACCTGTCTGAGTTGGGGATTTGTCAGGGGGAGGAAGGAGGCCATGATGGTGGGGGGGGGGGTCCCCATACACCAGGTGGCAGAGGTCCAATACTGGGCATGGAGGGCTTGGTGTGGGAGCACTCAGAGCTCCTAGCAGCCCAGAAAGTCTGAAATGGCAACAAACCCCGGAGAGAAGTCTGTGGCCGCACGCATGACAAAGAAGTGTCCACTGGAGGTGAGCATGGTGTGGAGGGGGCATACAGCAGACAAGACGTCAGGAGTTCGGGGCTGTTGCTCTGCCCTGGACCCTGAACAAACTCCCTCAGGGCTTCCCTTCTAGACTCTGGCTTTCAAGAGCATCCATTCCTGTGTGAGGGGGATAAAGAACAGTTTCAAATAGCATTCATTCATTCATTCATTCATCCATGCACTCAACCATTCAGAAAGTATTTGTTTGGCACCTGCCAAATACGAGGCTTTGGGTTAGGTCCTAGAGAGGTGAGAGTCAGTAAGACTTAAGACCACTGAATTTACACAGGGACAGACACTGAGGGCCGCCTGCTCAACAGCCATTGTCCCTCCTGCCTTGAGAGAAACCTGATTGGGGGGGGGGGGGGCAGTAGGGTGCCCAATCAATACTGGCAAGAGCAGTATCTGCTCCGTGCCCCACCCTTCAGAGAGCCCCACTCTGACCCTCTTCCAGCCATGCCCATCCCAACGGAGAGAGGAATTACAAAACCAAGAAGCTGTGTCCACCTAAGCCCACACTGTGGATACCTAGTACCCCGATATCCCCTGTCCAAACAGCCCCGAGCTCACTTCCAGCCTATAGGAGTCAGTCTCTTCCCTGACCCATTCTCCCAAGGGTGCAGTCACCTAGGTTTGAGGAGTGGCCAAGGGCGGTTGTTTGTGGGAGGGGCAGACAGAGCTCAGATGTGGAGGCTGGAGTGTCCACACAGCTGTGTGTGAGACCTCATGTGGTATGGGATGGGGGAGATGGAGGATGGGCAGTGAGCCAGGAGCCACATCCTGGCACGGAACCCCAAGGAGCTGAAGGATTCGAAATCCACGCCTGATCTTCCGCGTGGTTCTGAAGGTGTACCTATCGGGCTGGACATGTTTCATTTATCATTTTGTGTTTTCGCCCGGAGCCCCACAAATGTTAGGGCTGGCTTGTTCCCATCTACAGGGGTCTGAGCCAGTCTCCGTGCCAGATCCTTCCTTTCCCAGAGTCCCTGGCAGCCAGGGATGGTCATGTGACACAGACATGTGATCCCGACGAGGGGGCTTCTGGGAAATCGTTTCCACCCTGACCGTGGGGGAGAATCCCGTGAGGAAAGGCCCACGAGGAGAGCTCCCTTTTTCCTCTTTTCTGCTTTTGAACATAACTACTGAAGGATGAGTGCCCCCGAGGGAGCCATCTTTGGACCACAGGACAGAGTGGTCCAACGTGCCAAGGGTGAGAAAAAGTGGAAAAAGTGTAGGCCGTCGCTGACATCACTGAGCTACCAGACCAACTATGGAACCGCCTCCCTCTGGATTTTATGCTCCATAAGTCATCAATGTCATGATGTGGGCCACCGTGCTGGTCAACGTCTGATAGTCATAGCAGTGGCTTACCATCCTAAGGGAAACGTACGTCCTAAAGACTAGTGAGAGAAACCGGCGTGGCTGGAAGGCCGCCCATCTGGCTGGTAACCATCATGCCAGCCCATGGGGAGGATTTTCCTACAGGTGAAGTCAACCTGAAGGAAATTAAGAATTTTTTTTTACCATGTCTGCATGCCACTTTTACGATTATTTTTTTAAATAATCCCATTTTTCCGTGCTTAATGTTTCATTTTTGATTTTAAATGTTTAAGATGTTTTTTATTTTATTTAATTAATTATTTTATTTATTTATTTATTTAGAGACCGAGTGCTCGCAGGGGAGAAGCAAAGAGAGAGGGAGATACAGATTCTGAAACAGGCTCCAGGCTCTGAGCTGTCAGCACAAAGCCTGATGCTGGGCTCACCCTCATGAACCGTGAGATCGTGACCTGAGCCAAAGTGGGATGCTCAACTGACTGAGCCACCCAGGTGCCCCTGTGCTTAATGTTTTAAAAAGAAATAGGTCACTGTCATACATTAAAAAAAAAATTTCTTTTTGCATTATAGGAAGTAATTCTTAAACACTTACAAAATGAGGGGCGCCTGGGTGGCTCAGTCGGTTGGGCATCTGACTTCAGCTCGGGTCATGATCTCGTGGCTCATGGGTTCGAGCCCCACGTGAGGCTCTGTGCTGACAGCTCAGAGCCTGGAGCCTGCTTGGATTCTGTGTCTCCCTCTCTCTTTGCCCCTGCCCTGTTTGTGCTTTGTCTCTCTCTCAAAATTAAAATAAACATTAAAAAAATTGCACCTTGGGGCGCCTGAGTGGCTCAGTCAGTTAAGCCTCCAACTTCAGCTCAGGTCATGATCTCATGGTTTGTGGGTTCGAGCCCCACATTAGGCTCTTTGCTGACAGCTCAGAGCCTCCAGCCTGCTTCGGATTCTGTGTCTTCATCTCTCTCTGTCTCTCAAATATAAATAAACATTAAAAAAAGTTTTTAAATTGTACCTCAAAAAAAAAAAGATGCAATGGCATTAAACTATGTTTTCAGTGGAATAAGGATTGAAGGGAACAACTTTTTCATGTATGATCCAAGAGGTTCATGTAAGTTCATGTGCCTGCTAAAGTTACCTCACATACCACTGATGATGGGGGTCTGATCCATTAGAAAATATCAGACCAGGGGCAAGTGCAAAGCATTCTTAGATAAGAAGCAGGCAGAGGGCGTCACCCAAGCCTCTGTATAAGAGATAAGACAGAGGACTGTGAAATGATCACCTAACACACAGGAACAATGGGGGAAAATACTAACCCAAGCGGCTTTGACCCCAACCTCCTGCTGCTTAGCTTAGCCAATTCCAATTCATTGGACCAACTGAAGGTCCAATTTAACAAAAAGATGTTTAATTCTCTGGGTCAAAGATGCCTTGGAAATGCAAACAAGGGATTGCTCATCAATATAACAATATCCATGGTAACCACAGACCATCTGCAGCACCCTCCACTGTGGGCCTCCTCTGACGGTGGGTCCATTTCCTCCCCAGGGGAGCCCTATTTATTTCCGAGTGTTGTTAGGAAAGAAGTGACCATAAACATTCTTCTGGGTCCTTCAGTCTCAAGTTCAGCATAAGGGCATCATAAGCATACTTTACAGGAAGGGATGAGTAACTGTCATCAGTGACATCACCCCCATATTTCAGTTCCATTCAACAAACACCAATGCCAGGCCAGTCCCACCTACATCCTGGAAGGACAGACATCTATTGGACATAGTGAAGGAGCCGTCTCCTGCTGAGGATTCATGATCTGAAAGTCATCTAAATAGTTCTGAACCTGTATTGATATTGAAGCCTCTGAAAAGACAGGATAGCAGAATCAGTCGGGTCTGGGATCGAATCCTGGCTCTGCCATTTTGCAGAGAGTTGACGCTGGCCAAGTTATTTAACCTCTCTGAGCTTCAGTCCCTTCCTCTTCGAAATGGGGCTAATCACGGTATCAACTGCACAGGATCGAATGATATAAAGTAAGTATGGAAAGCATGTAGCATCAGCCACAGGATAGTGTTCCCTAAACAGTATCCATGGTTACAATTTTGGGGAGAATGAAACCCAATCATTTGGTTGTTCCAAACCTGACTGATCATCAGAATCATCAGGGGGAATTTGTTAAAAATAGAAATTCTCAGACTTTCATACCCTTGAACAATTCTAAATAGAATGGGTCTGGGACTAGACTCAGGAATCTATGCCTCCATTATGTGCTTTCATTGTGCCTAGCCCATAGAGGGCAGTCAACAGAGATAAGCCCCTTCCCCAGCTTGGCTATAGCAATAGCTTCCTAACCAGTTGACTGTGTCCACGATTATCCCCGTGTCCTTGCAAGGAGCCAGTGGGATCCTTTTAAAAGGTGGGATCATGTCATATCACTGCCCCGGACCTTCTACAATTCTCCATCTCATGCAGAATAAAATCCATAGGCAAGGCCCTATATCAGTGGTCTCTGAAGCTAAGCACACATCAGAAATACCTAGTGAGGTTGTGAACAATGCCTATGCCTGACCAGACCCCAGACCGACAGAATCAGAATCTCTGGGGGTCGGGCTCAAGTAGAATTGTCAGATAAAATATAGGATACCCAGTTACATTTCGGATACACAATGAATTTTTTAAATTTATTTATCTTGAGAGAGAGAAAGCACCAGCAGGGCAGGGGCAGAGAGAGAAGGAGAGAAAGAGAATCCCAAGCAGGCTCCACACTGTCAGCACAGAGCCTGACCCGGGGTGAGGGTTCACTCCCACAAACTGTGAGATCATGAACTGAGCTGAAATCAAGAGTCGGACACCTAACCGGCTGAGCCACCCAGGAGCCCCGGAATAATTTTTTAATAGAAGTATGGTTTGGGTAACAGTGGGACATACTCACACTAAAAAGTATTTATTTGTTGTGTACCTGAAATTCATATGTAACTGGGTTGTCCTGTATTTCTATTTGCTCTAATCTGGTGACCCCAGCATCAGCTTTTAACAAAGCTCACGGTGATATATGGCCCTCACTGCCTCCCTACTTTCGTCTGTTCCCCCGCGCCCCGACCCCCTCCCCCCAGCTCTCTCCTCTGGCCTTTTCCTTGAAAGTGTCAAGCACATTCCCCCTTGAACACCTTTGCAGTTGCTGGCTTCCTCTCACTTCCAATGTCCCCAGCAAGCCTCCCTGACCACTGTGATAGCATCCCCTCCGTCAGTGCCCTTCACCCTGCTTCCCTTTTTCTTGATAACACCGCTCCCTGGCAGATTATCTATTTGTTATTCCTGTCCGTCTCGCCTCTCCCCCATAAACTAGAATGCAAACGCCATGTCTTTGCTGGAAATCCTTTGGTTCTTTCCTTGGCTGTATCTGCAATGGCTAGAACCTCACCAACTTTCAGTAAATTCTGGTTGAAGTAGGTAGTGGTATGAGAAGGCGTCTCCTTCCAGCACAACCCCCTAAACATTCCTTTGGGAGGAGCTGATAGAGGCCGTCTTAGTAGAAACGATGTTTACCGAGAGTAATGGCTTATTTTTTCTGAGCGTGTCTCGCGTGCTACTGTTCAAAGCACTTTCCCTTTATTTTCTTATCGAATCCTTATCGATAAATAAAATCGATATTTTATTTTATATTTTTTTAAACTGAGTTGAATCCTCAGCAGCTTTTTTTTTTTTTAAGTTTATTTATTTTTGAGACAGAGAGAAGCAGAGCATGAATGGGGGAGGAACAGAGAGAGAGGGAGACACAGAATCGGAAGCAGGCTCCGGGCTCTGAGCCATCAGCCCAGAGCCCGATGCGGGGCTCGAAATCATGGACCGCGAGATCGTGACCTGACCTGAAGTCGGATGCTTAACCGACTGAGCCACTCAAGTGCCCCTAAAATCAATATTTTAAATAAAATATCGATTAAAAAAATCCTTTATTTTCTTATCGAATCTTACAACAATCCTTGTAGGTTGTGGAGGCCATAATTATCCTCAGTTTACAGATGAGGAAAGTAATTCTTCAGTGCACAACACCAAACCTCAATACTTTCAAAAGCCTATGCCAGAGGGATAAACATCTTTTCTCCACCTTTCCTACCTGTAGCCTTGGTTATGGGTTAGGCCCTGTGTGCTGTTCCGTGGGGGTGGCTGGGGTGAGAATGGTTAAGTGGGCATGGCTGTAACTGGATCCAGTGTCCAGAGTCAAGAGTGTTCAACAAAGGGTCTCTAAGCAAATTAGAGACCGGGCAAAACCTGGTCTTTAATGTGGAGTGGTGCCTGGTCCAGCATCCTTCCACACAATCTTGCTGGAAGGGGCCACCAGACGTTGAGCAAAGGGGGGGCTGCCTGAAGGTCTTCTGTTGGCGACCGCTTCCATATGGTTACTATTCCATCTTGCACAAAACCCTCATGATCATGTATAAGCCCCTAAGCCCCTGAAGAATGCACACCATTGACCCATTTGACCCTCACAAGAGCCCTGTAGGTAGGTAGAGCGGCTCTTCTTAATGATTACTGGCCAGTGGGGCAATGAGGAGCTGGAAGCATAGAGCATTCCACAAGGGGCATGAGTCAACGGCTCTGCCCTGGAAGCTGGTCTCTGACCCTGTCCAGTGCCTTTTCCATTCATGGTATTGGGCTGTCTTCACCAGGAGAAAGAGCTTTGTGGCAATTCTGGCTTTGGCTTTGGCTCTGGCACTCATTAGCTCTACAGCTTCTGCACAGCCTGGACCTGATCCTCAGTTTCCTGTCCTGTAGAATGGGTATGATGAGAATTCACAAGGTTGCCAGAGGAATAAAGAGCAATTCTTGTATTCATTAAATTCTGGACACCTACCAAGTGTCTAGTACAGTCCCCGGGGCTGGGCACACGGCAGAGGACAAGGTAGCCGAGACCCCCTACACTCAGAGTTCTTAAGTTCTAGTGGGGATGACGACAGACAGATTGTCAAATAAATAAACAGGAAAATAAATTAATCCCATACAGTGGTAAGTACTACCATTAAAAGAGAACAGAAGCGGCACCTGGTATGTGATTCTCTGTGCTCAGAACAGTACATGGCACACAGTAGGTGCTAGTAAATATTTGTTCAATGACTGAATGTGGCTGCTGGTCAGGGAAGACTCACAGAACTTCCCTGAGTGGAAAGCTAGAAACAGACACAGGAAAAGGCAGGTCTCTGGGCAGAGCGCCAGGCACAGAAACCCCAAACGGAAAGACCCCGTGACTGGCCCAAACAGCGTTAGACAAACCGAAAGAAGAATCACACAGGCCATCGCTATGTCAATACTCTGTAAATTTCAAAGTGCTGTGTACACATGCAGCAAGGTTGTTTCTGTGGCTGGCTCCTTGATGTCACACGCTTTACTTTTGAAGATGTCCATCCAAGTGCTTTCTGGCCCTCCACTCTGGGACCAAGCCCCAGGCTAGCAGTGTCCGCAAGGTGGAACCTCGAAGGGCCTTCTCTCTGGCCCTGAGGTCCTGCTGTTTCCTGGAAGGCCAACAGACCCACACACCGCGTTTCGCGCTCGGGTTGGCCCGTCACCTCCTGATGCCGGCACCCCTGTCGTGGAGTGGCGACCAAGAGAAAAGGGCTGAGACACTTAGGAGCCTGGATCCCGGCAGGCCGACCCACACACAAGCTCAGGAAGGTCTGCGCAGGCGGCGGCACCACCCGGGCAGGAAGGGCGGGGCCGAGCGGGAGGGGTGGGGCGGGGCCGAGCGTGAAGGGGCGGGGCTGCCGGGAACTCGTTGCTTCGCCGGCCGCGGAATCGCCCGAGCGGGCGGGGCGGGGCGGGGCGGGGCGGGGCGGGGCCGAGCGGGCGGGGGGAACCGGAGGAGTCCTTGCCTTTGCCGCCGCTGCCGCCGCCGCCAGGTAAGAAGTACGGGTTCAAGTGGGCCGCGGGTGGAGCTCCCCCACCCCAGGGCCACTCCCCGCGGCTGCCCGCACGAGGGTTGCCCCTGCGTGGCCCGGCCGACCCGCCCCGCGGGCCTTTGCCCCCCCCCACCCCACTCTCCGCCCTCGTGGGCGCCAGGCCTCCCGAGGAGTGGCCTCACACTGCTCCCAGCGTTGACTGCAGGTGCCCAGGCTGCCTAGTTGTTGCTTGATTTCTTTCAGAAGGGAAAGTGCCTCTAGAAATTACGTAGGGCGACAGATGGGGAAACTGAGGCCGGGCAGAGCACTCAGGCCATTCCCTGCCTCCCGGCTCAGGGCTATGAGCCCTTAAAGGTCGCCCAGCTCCTCCCTTGGCAAGTGACGACGCTGCTCTGGTCCTGGGAGAGGAAGGAACTTGCCCAAGGTCACACAGGGTCGCGGGTTTTCCCTTGTCGCAAGTGGCCCCTCTACGAACCGGTGAAGAAGGCCTCCGGGCACCCCTGATGTCCTCTCTCCTTGCCCCTGCGGCTTTCTAAGCTCACAGCACACCTTCAAACTGAGAATTCCAAGGTGGGGCTGGGAATTTCTTCTGGAAAAAAGCCCCCAATTACAGATGGGCCATGTTTCTCACCCTGCCACCTGTTGACAGAGTAGGAAAGAAGGACCAGCGCTACTAAACTTTTGAGGGGATTTGACAGCTAGATAAACAGGCTGCGAGAGATGACTTCCCCGAGACAGTACCCCTAGGGAGGAGAACATTTTAAAACCTGGGTTACCTGTGCCGGGCACAGAGACAGAGTAGACGTTCACCATGTCCTTTCTCTGGAGCCACAGCTGGGAGTACAGCGGGGCTGGATTCTGGGCCTTGACCTAAGACTAGTGCCTAACACGAAGTAGGAGTGAACGTGTTAGTTCTCTTTTCCCTGACTCAGGGTTTATTTCACTGCAGAAAATATGAAACCCCGTTAAGCTTTAGGGCTATCCATTCATTCATTGGACAGATATTAATTGAGCACCGACTGTGTGCCAGTGTGTAATGTTTAGGCACTGAAAATACAGCAGCGAACAAGGCAAGTGTTGCCTTTGGGGAGTATACTACAAAGAATGGAATAAAATCCTGCTCTTGGGGAGTGGGGCGGGGGGGGGGTTGGGAGGGCTGAGCAGAGAGGAGAGACCATTGGAATCTTACCAACTGTGAAGTATATGAAGAGGGCAGAGAGAGACTGAACCTCAGAGCCTCAAACCCTCGTGGGCCTCTATCTAGATGCTCAGCCAGCCTGAGCGTTCTCCCCAACTCCCCAGGGATTTGGTAGGGGGTGGGAAGGTCGGTGGATAGAGAGTGGTCCAACCAACCTCAGAGTCCATAAACCTGGCATTGCCACTCTATAGCTGTGATGTGACCCACCACCTCTGTGAGCCTGTCATTGTTATTCAGCAGGGGTCATAAAAGTGCATAGCGTTGATGATACCACGTCCGAATGCTTCTCAAATGGTAAAGCATGGTCCAAAGTGTGGCCTGTATCAGAGGCCTTGCCAAGTCAGGTGTAAGCAAAGGTGTATTTATTCAGAGGCTCCGGTGTCCCTGTTGGTAACCTGTTACTGCCCTCAGTAGAGAAATGTAAGAAAGAGGCAGAGGTGGGGGTGGCCGACTTCCAGGCGAGGAGGCTCCCTGCCTGGCTCGAGAAACGGAATGTTTGCAACAGTCAGCGTTTCAGCCTTTACAACCCTTGCTGTCACATTCCACACACAGGGATTGAACGCCTTCTCTGCCAGGCACTGTTGTAGGGAGCATCAGGGAAACGACACAAAAGCCACTGCCCTGGTGGAGCTTTTTCTGGAGAGACAGACCACAAACAAGTAAACCTGTAATCGATCCATTGTGCATTGGTGACAAATTTGATAAGGAAGTTACGCAGGGTCTGCTGGGAGGGAGGAGGGGTAGGGCCCGCTCTTTTGCTGAGGAGCCTGGGGGGAGAAGCACTGATGTCCTGAACATTGTCCACTCTGACCCTGACCCTCCTAGGGGAGGAGACTGGCACTTAAGCAAGCAGCTGTTAGACCCGAGAGCAGGTGAGGGGCTGGCCAGAGAAAGCCTGGTTGGGGGGGGGGGGGGGGTGTCCAGAGGCAGCAGGCCCCAGTTCAGCTGCACAAATCCAGGGAGGCTCATGGCAATCCCTGAGCCCCTTTGATAAAGTGGAGAAGAATTTGGAGTTTGAAGTCACACAGGCCTGTGGGGGTGCATCCAGGCATCGCTATTTGCCAGATGTGTGGCCTTCACCTCGATTGGCCTCAGTTTTCTCATATGTAAAATGGGGACAATGATAGTTTCTTCCTCATAAGGCGGTTGTGAGGCTGAATTGGGCTCATGAGAATAAGCTGGCAGGAAATCTTCGCTGATTTTAGTATTAAACTGTACTTTTGAAAAAGGACATCGTTTGGACACCGAGAGATCGGCATGAGTTGAGGCCCGAGGTGGGCATCCCAGTGTGGGCTAGAAGCCGCAGATAATGCAGTTTGGCTAAGGCCTGGCTGGAAGAAGGGGACTGGAGGAAAATGAAGATGGAAAGACAGGTTAGGTCTGTCCCAGAAGTGCTTGGGCTGGCTGAAAAGCGGGGTGCTAGCCTGTGGTCAGATGGGAACTAGTGAGAGTCATGTAGTTTGGTGGCTTTCAATTTGTGTTTGAAATCTTTTGGGCCACCTCAGGACATCAGCTAGACTAAAGAGAGTGGTGCAGCATCATAGCTGAGACGGCTACCTCTGGGCTAAGGCCCAGGTGCATTTAAATCCCACATTACTTGCCCGGTGACCTTAACCTTCATTTCTCACGGCCTCTCTGTCTCTCTAGTAGATTGGAGATACGTACTTTGTAGGGCTGGTTGGGAGGAAATGAAATGATGTGTGCAAGGGGGTGGCTTACAATTCTTTAAAATTTAATTGTGGGGGCGCCTGGGTGGCTCAGTCGGTTAAGCGGCCGACTTCGGCTCAGGTCATGATCTCGCGGTCCGTGAGTTCGAGCCCCGCGTCGGGCTCTGTGCTGACTGCTCAGAGCCTGGAGCCTGTTTCGGATTCTGTGTCTCCCTCTCTCTCTGACCCTCTCCCATTCATGCTCTGTTTCTCTCTGTCTCAAAAATAAATAAACGTTAAAAAAATTTAAAAAAATAAAAAATAAATAAAATTTAATTGTGATAAAATAACAAAAAACTTACCACCTTAACCATTTTTAAGCGTGCAGGTCAATAGTGTTAAGTATATGCACATAGTCGTGCAACCTATCTCCGGAACTTTTCCATTTGCAAATCTGAAACTCTGGATCCATTAAACCTGTCTAGTTCCCCTTCCCCCAGCCCCTGGCCACCATTCTGCTTTCTGTCTCTATAATTTGGACTACTCTAGGTACCTCCCATTAGTGAAATCATGCAGTATTTGTCTTTCTGTGACTGGCTTATTTCACTTAGCATAATGGCCTCAAGGTTCATCCATGTTGTAATATGTCAGGATTTCCTTCCTTTTTGAAGGCTGAGTAATACTCCGTGGGCTCGAGTCCTTTCTTATTGTTGTTCATCCCTTCATCCATTGACGGACTCTTGGGTTACATGCACCTTTTATTTAGCTGCTATGAACATGGGTGTGCAGATGTCTTTGACACCCTGCTTTCATTTCTTTCGAGTGGAAAATACCCAAAGGTGGTATTGTGGATTATTTTACTGTTAGAATTTGAAGGTGGGGCATTGAAGGTCCCCACCGTATCTCCCCTCGCCCACCGGACCAGGAGAAGTCCCTGGGGCCCTTTGGGGCCGTTTGAGAACCAGTGGATGGTGTGGATCATTACAAGCTTTGCCTCCCCACCCCCACCTCCTTCCTCGGCAAATGTGCCTCACGTTATATTCTAGTTCCTCCCAAGTAGAGACCACCATTCATTCAACAAATGTTCGTAAGTGCCTACCGTGCTTACGTAAGGGCAGGAAGAGATAGACACTGAGCCTAAGTGTAAACCAGAAAATGATCTAGTAGGTCAGACGGTGATTCGTGCTGTGGACCAAGTGCAGGCGCCAGGTAAAGAGGATTAGGGTGGAAGGCAGGGACAGGGTGGTCTCACCGAACTGTGAGATTTGAACAGAGACAGGAGGGAGGCGAGAGAGCCGGCCATGCGTTTGTCTGCGGGAACAGCATTCCGGGCAGAGGGAACGGGCAAGTGCAAAGGCCTTGAGATGAGAGCGTGCCTGGTGGGCTCCAGGAGCGGCAAGGAGGATGGTGTGGCTGGAGCAGAGCTAGTGAAGGGAGAGGGGGCGGAGGGCAGAGAGGCCAGGGGCCAGGTTGCGTATGGACCAGGCGCCACTGGAAGAACTGTCGAGCATGGAAAGGGGATCAGTAGAGGTTTGGAGCAGAGAAGGGACATGAGCTGACTTCAGGGGGAGACGGAGCTCGCTGGCCACTGCGTGGTGGACAGCCAGGGGGGAGAGCAGACGGAGCAGGAAACTGGTGGGGAGACTCCCGCCGGGATCCACCTGAGATGATCTCGGCTTGTACCAGGGTGCTAGTCGGGGAGGAATGGGGCGACCACAACGTGGACGAGATGTCATACAACCTGAGTATCTACCCCAGGGGCACGCTGTCACCCTACTCCACCACCTACTATCCCCCAGGCTGCTGAGGTGAGATGGGATAGGACCTTTCCCTCTGGGCCAACATCTCTTTTTTCTTCTGGTCTGTAGTGGAATCGTCTGAAACCCTCTGGGTTCTTCTGTTGCCATGGAGACCTCCTGAGATGCTACATTTGCCACTGGCTTCCCATGTAAGTTCCAGATAGAGGTATAGAACGAATGGGTGTCTCTCCTAAAATGCTGGAGGGGACTGGGAGGTGGGGAATGAACTGGAACTGTCTAGAATCCGCCCTTCTAGGATGATCCCAAGAGTGTGTGTGGGCATGAGCTCAGAACTACCATCTTCAGAGTTTCTGGCCTAAGGACGGTGCTGTGGCTCTGTTTGTTGTGAAGAATTTCTTCGGTCACGTGCTTTTCTTCCTCCTTGGCTTCAACACAGTTCATTCCCCGGCCCTCCCGTGATATTGTAGTTTTCCCACTAGTGATGCTTATTTTATTGTACTTCAGTCTCACTCATAAAAACTCAACTGTAACCAGTTAACCAGGAAAAGAAGGAAAGAGAGAGAAAGAGAACACTTTCCCCGCCCTCTCCATACACATGCATTCACATCAAATTTGACCTTGGCGTTCACTGGCTGCTCCAAGCGGGGGAAAAAGTCCATAATGGGCTGGCGTGTAAGAAAAACACAAGAAATCCATCCTTGCATGTGATCTTCTAAAGAAAGGCTCAGGTCATGGAGTCTTAAGGGTGATTTAAAGGACGTCCAAGGATAATATTGATCATACTGGTTTTCTCCTCGGTGCTGACTTTGGAAGTTTTCATCCCCCCCCAAGGAGAAATCCCGCTGTGTTGTTTATGGCGTTAGTTAACGATTATCGGTTGAGTGCCTACTGTGGGTGCATGCAGAGCCGAGGACAGATGTGGAGTGGCTCTCTGCCCTCACTACTGACAAAAATAGCTCAACCAGTTTTTGTTTTTGCTTTTGTTTTTGTTTTTGTTTTTGTTTTTTCGGTGGTAGGTAATGTAGCTGGCTAGATAAAACTCATAATCACAGACCATCATGACAAGGCCCGCTCTGGCATGCCTGTCCGTCCTGGGCCTGGGCTGTGCAGGCTAGCCATGGCTGAGTGTTCACGCCGTTCATTCTCACCATGTATATGTTCTTTCCCTGCCAGTTGGTCAAGTGCAGGTCAAGTGCAGGCCTTTCTCAGAGTTCTTGGTGTCTCCACAGTACCTGGACTAGAAGCTACTCTGTCCATCGGTGACCTCCAAGGCCGTGGGTGCTGCTGGACCAGCTGTGCACACACTAGGTGGCCCCAGGGCATGGAGTCACCACTGGCCCCGGCCAGCAAGGTCTTTTTCTCACTGCAGGAATCCAGCTTTCCCTCTCGAAATTGGTTTAGCTTGTCAGACATACTTGGGCATCTCAGCTCAACTTGGACCGGATCCTGATGCTAAATCAGACCAAGGGGGAGAGTCCCCTGTGAGGACCAGTGTATACAGTTCAAGGGTACATCTCCCAGCCCCACCACACTCCCTCAGTGAGCTGGGGAGCTGCCACCACACTCCCTCAGCTGGCATAGTTGGGGGACCCAACCCATGCGAGTGGACAGTCTGTAGGGTTGGGACCAGGGGCTCCTCCATCACAACAAACTGGGTAGATGGGTCACACTACCCCCTGTCCATCTTGTTGATTACAAGACCTGTTTATTGGTCAACGGAAAGGGACTTAACTGGGACCTCAGCCCCGTGGGCTTGGTGGGCTACATGAGACCAGGGCTTTCTGAGGTAAAGCACTCCTCTTCTGGGGCAAGAGCAACGTTGTTTTTAATTAAAAAATTTTTCGGGGGGCGCCTGGGTGGCTCAGTTGGTGAAGCCTCTGACCTCGGCTCAGGTCATGATCTCACCGCGTGTGAGTTTGAGCCCTGCATCGGGCTCTGTCTTGACAGCTCAGAGCCTGGAGCCTGCTTTGGATTTTGTCTCTCTTTCTCTCCCTCCCTCTCTCTCTCTCTCTCTCTCTCTTTCTCTCTGCCCCTTCTCTGCTCACACTCTCTCTCTGGCTCTCAAAAAAATGAATAAATGTTAAAAAAATTTGCTTTTCTTTTCAGGGCTCCTGAGTGGCTCTGTTGGTTAAGCATCTAACTCTCGATTTCAGCTCAGGTTAAGATCTCACAGTCGTGGGATCGAGCCCGACGTCGGGCTCAGTGCGAAATCTGCTTGGAATTGTCTCTCTCCCTCTCTCTCTGCCCCTCCCCAACTTGCTAACACACTCTCTCGCTCTCTCTCAGAATAAATAAATAAACTTAAAAATACAAAAATTGTTTTCTTTATGAAAGCATCAATGAAAGCTCAGGACAGAAAATGTCAAAAATACAGAAAAATAGAACAAAACCCAATAAGTTCTAGTCCCACAACCCTGCCACCAAGAGATAGTGACCTGACAGCAAGGAGCCCGACGCGGGGCTCGGTCTCATGAAAGGCAAGAGCAGAAAACAAGAGCTGGACGCTTAACTGACTGAGCCACCCAGGCACCCCTCCTAGTGATCTTTTTGTTCTGTGAAACTGTTTTAAAAAACATACCTGGAAGGTCGCGGGGGGTGGCTCAGTCGGTTAAGCAGCCAACTTTGGCTCGAGTCGTGATCTCATGATTCATGGGTTCAAGCCCTGCATCAGGCAGGCTCTGTGCTGACAGCTTGGAGCCTGGAGCCTGCTTCGGATTCTGTGTCTCCCTGTCTCTCTGCCCCTCCCCTGCTCGTGCTCGCTCTCTCTCTCTCTGTCTCCTCAAAAATTTTTAAAAAACAAAAAACATACCTGGAATCATTTTGTATATCCAGTGATGTACTGTTAACCACCTCTTTGGACAATAAAATCCATCATTTGTAGCATCTGCCAATTTCTGTAGTAGAAATACTCCCACTGTGGCCTATCTCAGGCTGCCAGTGACCTGTTGAATCAGCTCTCCCCAGCCAGTATGAATAAGCCTGTGTCAGCAACCCATGTTATAAGTTAAAATCACGTCCTGGGGTGCCTGGGTGGCTCAGTCGGTTGAGTGTCCGACTTCAGCTCAGGTCATGATCTCGTGGTTTGTGAGCTTGAGCCCCGCGTCGGGCTCTGTGCTGACAGCTCGGAGCCTGGAGCTGGCTTCGGATTCTGGGTCTCCCTCTCTCTCTGCCCCTAACCCGCTCGCATTCTGTCTCTGTCTCTTTCAGAAATAAATAAACATTAAAAAAATAGAAAATAAAAATAAATAAAATCATGTCCTTTTTTGGATCATAAAATCAACACATTACTGAAAATTCACAAAACATAATTAATAAAGAAAAACAATTAAGATGATCCAGAATCCAAGAGCCCCCTGCTTCGATCAGAGACAGCCACCGTTGCCATCCTGATAGGAGTCCTAACAGTCTCCACTCTCTGGACAGATACACGTACCAGATATGCATTTCTTCAGAATGCAAAAGCAACACATATGTATGGCAGAAAAGCCTCAGCTATCTCACCTTTCATGGAGAATTTGAGAGACTATTTCCAGCCATTTTGTCTCCTCTGCATTTTTTAACATGGTTGGACTCACAGCTTGAATCTCGTAGTTTGTAGGCATGGTGAAGGCACTTTGCCATGCCCCATAGGAAGGGCATCTCCAGGAGAAGGACGTTATCCCTGATAATTCCTTAAAAAGGATTAAAGAGGTGGGGTGCTTGAGTGGCTCAGTCGGTTAAGCGTCCAACTCTTGATTTCAGCTCAGGGCATGATCTCATGGTTCGTGAGTTCGAGCCCCACCTTGGGCTCTGTGCTGACAGTGCAGAGCCTGCTTGAGATTCTCTCTTCCCTCTCTCTCTGCCTCTGCCCCGCTCACTCTCTCGCTCTCTCTCCCCCAAAATAAATAAATAAACTTAAAAATTTTTTAAGGATTAAAGAGGCAGAAAATCATACTCTGGTTCTTTGGCATGGAAAATGGCCAGTAGGAGGAAGCGCAGATTATCTGAGGTTGTGGGGAACCCTGGGTAATTCCAGATGCTTGCTTGGCCCCCTGTCCCATCTCCCCTGCTCATCTGATGCTCCAGCAAAGAATAAGAACAGGAGCACCTTTGGGGAGAGAATTAGCAGGAAAATATGGCTCTTGCTTAAGCCTAAAAGCTAGTTCATTCATTCATTCCTGCAACAGACATTTTCTGAGCACTCCCTCCGTGGCTGGTATGTGCTCAGGGCACAAGGTACAGCTATGAAGGAGATCCGGTGCCTGCCAGCTACTGCCAAGCTAATCGTGGAGCTGGGCGCTGCGACCACATCTCAAGTTAGGAGAAGTCAGAACAGAGATATTAAATGAGACAACAAATGCACGAGCCCAGGGGAAATGCCAGGGCTGTGCTCAGTGATGGCCGCTGCCTGCCGTCTAGCAGAGAAAAGTATCCCAGGTAGGGGAACCTACTGGGGCAAAGGCCCAGAGGACAAAGCATTAGCTAACAGATGCCTCTTTCTCTCTCCTCCTCCTCCAGATCCCACACCCTATGGACCCACAGGCTGGTTTTTCTGGTTTGCTCCCCACTAGGGCAATTTGCATATTTCTCCAAGAACCTTCAGGAAGCTGAGCAGCCTGTTTCCAGACTTGGAGAGAGGAGAGGCCAGGGGAAGCCAGCAACTGTTTTCTGAAATCTGGGTACGTGTTATTTAAGGTTTCTTTTTCCTCAAACCCTCACCATTATTTAAAATTGTCTTATTGTAAATATGAGTTTACTTACTGTCTGTCTCCTTCCCTGGAATATATCTCCATGATGGAGGGCTGTTGTCTGTCTGTCTTAGTCTCCGCTGTTTGCATAGCGTGTAGGATGACGCCTTCCATGTAATAGGTGCCGATATGTATTTATTGAATTAATTGCTTCTTGACCTTTTGGCCAAGATCAAACGTATATTTATTAAATGAACTAGTTCTGGGTGCCTGGGTGGCTCATTCGGTTAAGCATCCGACTCTTGATTTCAGCTCAAGTCATGATCTCACGGTTCATGGGTTCGAGCCCTGTATCAGGCTCTGCACTGACATTGCGGAGTCTGCTTGGGATTCTCTCTCTCTCCCTCGGTCTCTGCCATTCTCTCTCTCTTCGCTCGCTCTCAAAAATAAATAAATAAAAGAATGAACTGGTTAATTTGGGGTAAGGTGAACATTTGCTTTTAATTTACTTGGAACTTAAGGTTTTTGCCATGCTATAGAGACATCCCGCTGCTTTTTAAAAAGTTCTTTATCTTAAAATAATTACAATCTCACAGGCAAAATATTAGTACCAAGACATCCACCCATACCCTAACTCAGCTCCCCGCCCCCACGGCCACTGCCTTCACAATGAAGTCTGACCGGGCATCTTTTTGGTTCTTCAAAAGCATCTTCCCTCTAGGGGCGCCTGGGTGGCTCAGTCGGTAAGCATCCGACTTCAGCTCAGGTCATGATCTCGCGGTTCATGAGTTCGAGCCCCACATTGGGTTCTGTGCAGACAGCTCAGAGCCTGGAGCCTGCTTCTGTCTCTGTGTCTCCCTCTCTCTCTGCTGCTCCCCCACTCACACTCTGTCTCTCTCTCTCAAAAAATAAATACACATTAAAAGAAAAAAAAATTTTAAAGCATCTTCTCTCTTGTACCTCTGGGCCTTGACACGTGCTGTCCCCTGTGCCCAGAACATGCTCTTGCTGTCGACCTCACCCCTGTCTGACTGCTACCTTCTCTCGGAAGCCGGTTCTGGGTGGCAGGCCCCTGTTTGTATCCCTCCACCCGTGTTGCCCTTACGTTTATCCTGCTGGTTTGTCATCGTCTGTTTACTTGTCTGTCTCTACCACCGCACGGCTTCCTCTACGGAATACCCTCTCCTATCCACCCGCCCGGCTGTCGCCCTTGCGTCCCGCAGGCCTCCGCTAGAGCGGTCCCTTTCAACTGCACACCGTCGTCACCCACTCCTGCCACATCACTTCGCATCCCCCTCATCCGGATGCTTCTTCCCCGATGATCCCTTCGTGGATCCGACCGTCAGACCTGACTGTGACTCTAGTTCTGCCAGTTACCAGCCACATGATCTTGGGCAAGTTACTTAGATTATTATTATATATTGCTGGATTGCTGCCTGTGTCCCACCAGAACGCAAGCAGGGAATTTGTCAGTTTGTCACCTGATCTGTCCCAAGGCCCAGACCAGGGTGTCACACATCACGTTCCCTTCTTCATTCACCCAGCACATATTTATTGAATGCCTGCAATATTCCACAGCCTGTTCAGAGAGCTAGAAGCATGGCAGTAAAAAAGAAACAAAAAACAAAACAACCAGGGGCCTCCCTCAAGCGTATGTTCTATTGGGATACATGGGTAAATAAATAATTTGCATTGTATATTATTTAAGACGGGAGTAAGTATAAAGCTAGAACAGGGTGCTAGGGTAGAAGGGCAGGAGTACTTGAGCCTGAGAGGTCAGGGAGGGCCTCTCAGAGGAGGTGACATTCAGGCTGAAGCAGAATGATGTGAAGGTCAGAGGAAGAGTGTCCCAGGCAGGGGAACGGCAGGTATAAAGGCCTGGAGGGGGGACCAGCTTGCATATTTGCAAGCACGTCGATGGCCAGCCAGTGTGGCCGTGGTGTAGTGAGCAGGCTGGGTTGGGGGGCGTGAGATGAGTCCAGGGCCAGGCAAGGGCCACCCTAAGGGGATTAGTGTGCGTCCTGGTGTGAGGGGACGCCTTTGGAGACCTTTAAGCGGGCGAGTGACATGATTGGTATATATGACAAAAGGGCCACTCCAGCTGCTGTGTAGAGAAGGGATGATAGGACATCAAGAGTGTATCTTGTTGAATGAATGAGGCAGTTTGACCTGATCAGAGCTTTTTTGTGCCCCAAGCTCATCCCCTCTCCCCTGTGGATAGAGACAGGCCAGCTCGTGCTTCTCTGACTGGAAGGCTGTTTATTCTTGAACTGAGAACTAACGTGGGGCCCTCCAAGTACCAGCCCGATAAAATACCACCTTGGGCTCTTCTGGATGAGAGGCACAATTACCACGGCCTCTGAATGGAGTGGATTAAATCACTAAGCCTGCCACATCATGGCTGGGTGCTGCCCCTGCCCCTTCGTTTGTGACTTGTTGTCCCCTTTGTCCACCACCACGGTCTGGGCTGATCCTGTGAGCCAGGGAGATCTGCTGCGAACCTCAAACTTGGGTTTCTGGAGCAACCATTGGAGGCCAGTCTTGCTGGGTGACACTGACCACGGTCTTAACCTCTCTGGGCCTCGGTTCCTTCATCTGAAACAAGGGAAGAAGGATCCCTGTGCATATGTAGAGGAAAGAACCCAGGGTTTGGAGCCGGAAGTCTGGTGTGACTTTCATTACTTAGTTACTGTGTAATTTTGGGAAAAGCCCTTGGCCTCTCTGAGCCTGTTTCTCAGCTACAGGAGGGAATCCTAATAGCTCATGTCCTTCTTAACCGTACATAGTAGTTGTGAGATTTAAGTGCATTGTAAAGTGCTTTGCAAACTATTATGTTTCTACACAAGTTGACTTGTTGCTTCAGGGTTACTTTAAAAAACTAACGAAATATTTAGTTTCACAGACTTTTTAATATTTAATATTGCACGGACTTTTAATAACTCCTCTGTAGAAGTAATATTTTGAGGATAAAATTGTTTTTTAAGTTTATTTATTTATTTTGAGAGAAAGCGCGCGCATACAAATGGGGAAGGGGTAGAGAAAGAGGGAGACAGCAGAGCCCGAGGTGGGTCTTGAACTTACGAACCGCGAGATCATGACCTGAGCCGAAGTCGGACGCTTAACCGACTAAGCCACTCAGGCACCCCTGAGGATAAACATTTTTATTGCTCAGCTGGAGAAGAATGCATTTATGGGCCAAAGGCAGTGCTGAGTGTGGGTATTAGACTTGATATCTCTTGGCAGTTGTGATGAGTATTTAAACAGAGGTAGTGGCCAAGAGCTCTGGCTTTGGGCTCCAGTCTGCAATTTACTGGCTGGGTGACCCGGACTCATTTACTTCTCCTCTGAGCCTGGACATTATGGTGATGCCTGGGCTCATAGAGTTAGCCAAGACTGAACATGTTAACGTTGCAGCCCCAGGGCCTGGCCCCCAGCAACAGGCACGTAATGTTAGCTCTTGCCGTTATCTATACACCTTGCTGTGTGCCGGGCACCGTGCTGAGCATTTCAGTGATTTGTTTGTTGACTTTTTTAATGCATTTATTTTCTTAACAGACATTTATGTGGCATGGGCCCTTTGGCAGGCTTTGTGCTAAGTGCTTTACAAATACTAACCTACATGGCTATGTCATTTACTGCTAACACAGTTCCTCCAGGCAGATAATGTTATAGTCCCATCGGCAGGTGAAGAAATGTGAGTGCAGAGAGGTTGAGCTGCCCAGGGCTCCATATCTATCAGATGGAGGTGCTTGGATTCGTGCCCAGGTTTGTCTGGTTCCGAGCCTGCATTCATATCCACAGTGCCCTGTGGTCGAGGCGGGTTCCCTTCCTGGTATCCACTCCCAGGACCCCTCCTGCCCCTTGAATGCCTGGCTTGGCTTGGTTTGTTCCCTCCCCTGCCTTCCCTGCTTCCCCTTCTGCCCCTGGGAAGGAAGGAAAGAATAAAAGGAGGGGAGAAAGGAGACCTCCTCCCCTCCCTTCTTTCCTTCCTTTCATTAAAGCATAACATACACAGAGTGCACAAATCTTAAGCATACAGCTTGATAAGTTTTTAAACGTATTTATACACATGTAATCAGCACTGGGTGATGGAGAAGATTTCCATCACCCGGAAGCCTCACTGTGCCCCTTCTGAGCCAATACTTATGGCTTGCCATGGGCAACCTCTCTTCTGTCTTCTTTTACCTTAGACTGGGAAGGTATGGAATGAACTCAGTTCCGCAGATAAGTGTATCTGTTTATCATTGTGTCTGTGAGGCTCACTCCTATTGTTGTGGTTAGCCAGGCTTCATTCTTTTTCCTTGTTTTGTAATATTCCGTGCTACAAATATGGCAAAGTGACCCATTCCGCTGTGGACAAACATGTGGCTTGCTTCCAGCTTGCAACTATTATGAACGAAGCTTCTATGAGCATTCGTGTACATGCCCTGTGGTGGACAAAAGCCCTCATTTCTCAGGAGTAGAATTGCTGGGGTATAGAATTGCGTATAAAACACGTTTAGCTTTAATGATAAAGTCAAACCAGTTTCCAAGAGGTTGTACCATGAATACTCTCATCAGTCGTGTGTCCAAGTTCCGTGTGTCCCTTGTGCTTACCAACACTTAGGATTGTCAGGCTTTTAATTTTGGCCATTCTGATGAGTGAGTAGCAGCGTCTTGGAGTTTTAATTTTATTTCTCTGATGACTAATGGTGTTGAACACCTCTTCGTGTGCTTATTGGGCCATTGGATATCTTTTTATGAAGTGCCTGTTCAAGTCTTTTGCCAGTTTTTAAATTTGCCTCATTTCTATTTCACCATGACTTCTAAGAGTTGTTTATATACTAAGGATACAAATCGTTTGTTGATACACATACTGAAAATATCTTCCCCCGGTCCATGGTGTGTGTTTTCACTCTCTCGAAGATGATGAAGGCCTATTTATCAGTCTTTTCTTTCATGATTGGCAGTTATTGTGTCCATTTAAGTAACTCTGGCCTAACCCCTCACCCCCGTTTGCGTTTTTCACTGAGATTTTTTTTTTTTTTCCTGCAGGGCTGGAAATGGCCACGTGCAACAGTTCAAGTGAGGGGCTGCCTCCGGTGGCCGAGCCAGCCGTGGAGGGGGAACCTCATCTGCCTGTGGGCCGGGAGCTGGCTGAGGCCAACCGCTTTGCCTATGCCGCCCTCTGTGGCATCTCCCTGTCCCAGCTATTTCCAGAACCTGAGCAAAGGTGAGTGCCTTTGTCCTTACAGAGGAAATGTCATGCTTCCTTGGGGAGGCAGTTACTGACAGCCAAGCCACCTGCCGGGTATTACTGGCAAAGAGGAGAAAGTCATTGCCCTTGCCTTGAAGGAGCTCACAGTCTAGAGGATTAGATAGCCTTCCTTCAGTACTCACTCATTCATACCTTCACCAGGCATTTTCTGGGCACCTACTTTGTGCCAGCCATGATTTGGAGTACATGGAAGGAATACGCAAGTAAGATGGACAAGGCCGATGCTGTCCCTGCCCATAAACGGGACACAGCCTAATGGAGAAGAGATACTTATTCATGCATGCAGCGTGCCTTCGTTGAGCACCTACTCTGTGCTGGGTGTCGTGCTAGGCCCTGTGGAGAAAACAAGCAAGGCCTGGCTCCTATCCTCTAGGGGCTTATGGTCAGGATGGGGGAAGGCACCCAAATAACTGACTACCATTACACTAGACAGATGGGGTAAGTGCCCGGATGAGTTCAAACCAGGTGTCATAGGAACAAAAGATTGATGGGTTTAATGACAACATTAGTATCTGTTGTTGCTGGTATCTTGGACGGATGTGTTTCAGTCACACATTTGGAGTCAGAATAGCAGAGCTGTGAAAAGCCTCCAAGCCTTTGAGGGTTCTTGGGGAAGAGAGTTTAGAGGCAACACGAGGGGGCGTAGGGAGGCAGACGGAGTGGTCCAGGGCCTGGAGCCTGCTTTGGATTCTGTGTCTCCCCGGGGCTGTGACCAGGGGGTAGGCATGGGGGGGGGGGGGCGGGGGGGCGGGGTGCACACAGGTAAGACTTTCCTTGGGGAGAATGGAGTTGACTCAGGGACAGGTTGGATGCTGTGGATGGGGCAGGGGGAGGAGCTGTCTATGGTCCCAAAGTTCAAGGTGGAGGGTGGGGCTAGAAGGACAGAAATACCATCACCGAGAGGGGAAGCGACAGATGAGGGCAGGAAATGACAGGAGATTTTTTGCGTCTGCAGTATTTTCAGGACTTCCTCCCCAAAGGTCCCCCGTGAGTAAACTTCCCCATGCTTTAGGTCTTAGCTGGGTTTTTATTTGTTTTGTTTGTGTTTTATCTTCATCCGTCCCGCTGAATACTTGAACACAGCCCTCTACTTGGGGGGCACCTCTGGGACCCTCCCCACACCCTAGACCAGGGTGTTTCTCCAGCCACATGTTCAGCGACCCAGCCCTGCGACCACCACGCTCTTCCCATACCCACCACCCCTCCAGTTTGGACTCTTGGAGGGCGGGGCCTGCCTGGTTCACCTGTAAGTCCCCAGAGCCTCCCATACAGGTTGGTGTAGCTGACAAGCCAGTACACAGTGGGGAGAACTTTGTGTACTTTGTTCACATCAGCAGATGTTCATGGGGCACCCAGGTGGCTCAGTCAGTTAAGCATCCAGCTTTGGCTTAGATCAGGATCTCTCAGTTTGTGAGTTCGAGTCCTGTATCAGGCTCTGTGCTGACAGCTCGGAGCCTGGAGCCTGCTTCGGACTCTGTGTCTCCTCTCTCTGCCCCTCTCCTGCTCGTGCTCTGTCTCTTTCTCTCTCAAAAATAAATAAACACTTAAAAAAAAAAAAGTTAGGGGCGCGTAGGTGGTTCAGTCAACTGAGCGTCCGACTTCGGCTCAGGTCATGATCTCATGGTTCGTGGGCTCAAGCCCCACATCGGGCTCTGTGCTGACCGCTCAGAGCCTGGAGCCTGCTTCTGATTCTGTCTCCTTCTCTCTCTGCCCCTCCCCTGCTCATACTCTGTCTCTCTCTCTCAAAAATGAATAAACATTAAAAAAAAATTTTAATAAAAAAATAAAATAAAATAATGTTTAAAAATTTTTAAAAATTAAAAACAAATTTTAATTAAAAAGACATTTGTTTTAAAGTTTTTACAAACCCCACAAATGTTCATGAGCCTGCACTGTGTGCCAGGCCTGTGCTGGGCACCACCTAGGATGGCACACGGAGAAGTGAGTTATCACCTGTGTGCCGCCAGCCCCCCAAACACACACACATCCAGGTACCACTTTAAGCACACATGCTTTTGCCTGGCCAGAAGCACTTGCCCTGGGGTATTTCCTTTCTGAAAGTTTACAATCCAGTTGTCAGTTCATTCCACGAGATCTCTGTTTTCTTAGGCCTAAAACACATTTTAAAAATGACTTCAGTCATTTTACAACCCAGCTATACTTGTTGATTTCAGTAATCTTTCTCCTTTTAAGTTTATTTATTTATTTTGAGTGAGAGAGAGAGAGAGAGAGAGCGCACCCAAGCAGGCGAGGGGCAGACAGAAGGAGAGACAGAATCTCAGGCAGGCTCTGAGCCATCAGCACAGAGCCCCACTCGGGGCTTGAGCTCAGGAATCATGAGATCATGACTTGAGCCGAGATCAAAAGTCAGGTGCCCAACCAACTGAGCCACCCGAGGTGCCCCAGTTTCAGTAATCTTTAGAAAAACACTCTGGATTTTTTTGTCACGTGGGACATAAAAGCAAGCCTTTTTAATGTATTTATTATCTGAGCCATAAACATCACAGATAATATTCCCTAAAATTAACTCTGTTTATTAAGCATGGAGAAATTAATGGGGTAGAGTAGGGGACCACAAACGTTTTCTGTAAAGGGCCAGGTATTTTAGGCTTGCGAGCCACGTAGCTGCTGTGGCCGTCACTCAATTTTGCTGCCATAGCCTGGTAGGAGCCAGGAACAACATGTAAAGGATAAGTGTGGCTGTATTCCAATAAAACTTCATTTACAAGAGCAGGGCCAGCTTTGGCCCACGTGGGTAGTTTGCCGGCCCCTGGTGCTGGAGCTTTGGACTCATCGTGAGAAACGCTGGATTCCTGTTGAGGCTTTGTCTCGATATGGCATTGAACCTCTGCGGCCCACGTGCTCCATCCGTGGGGAAGGGGGGGAGGGGTGGCGCAGGATGCAAGGGGACGTTTGATGCACCTGCCCAGCCAGTGCCCAGAGCTTGGTGAGTGCCCGGGAATATAATCCCTGGACAGGGGCAGTCTCTGCGGTGGTTAAACACGGCCCCTGGTGTCATGGAGATGGGGGTTTGAACCCTAGAGCTGTCATGTCACCTCTCTGGGTCTAGGTTTCCTGATCTCTGGACTGGAGTAAAAATAACACGTCCGTCCCTGGTAAGGGTATGGTGAGAAGTAAATGAGTCGGTGTGTAGAAGGCGCTTACCTAGCGCAGGGACTGACAGATGGTTGCTCTGTGATTGTCTTTTGTGATCACGGTTGCTGCTGATATCACACATTTCGATAAACCAACAACCACATTAGAAGCGATTACCAAAACCCCGCTGATCTAAACGCTGTTTGTTGTTTAATCAATGGCTGTGCTGCCGCTTTACGACCATATTTATTCATTTGTTCCTTTAAAGAAACACACGCATAGCGCTTTATACGGGCCAGCTATTGTTCTGAGCACAAGGCCAAATGTTAACTTACTTAATCCTGTCGGCCACCCTGTGAAATGGGTTTCGTCATTATCGCCACCATTCTATAGACCAAGAAACTGAGGCACACGGAGGTTGAGTAACTGGTCCAAGATGACACAGCCAGTGACAGAGCTGAGATTTGAACCAGAGGCTGTGCTCTCTACCCCTCCACTCTTATTAGGAGATGCTTGTCTACATCCAAGACTTTCTTGTTGGACACAGGGCCAGGCCCTGCTTAGTTTACTCCGAAGGAATGTTTAGTTCACTACGTCGTTTCCTGCCTCCATACACACCCGTGTAACCACCCCCGGGGTTATCCCAGTAGATTGCAGTCAGGTAAATTATAATTGTAGTAGCAATAGCTAGCATTTATTGAAGGGTTATCAGGTGCCAGGCCCTATTACGATGTCACTTAATCTTTCTATCCGATCTCTGAGGCACATCCGCATTTTATAGCAGAGGAAAATGAAGCTAAGAGAAGTGAAGTAAGGACATGAACCCAGCCGCTGAGGGAGTCAGGACTCCCCGGGCACCGGACTTCAGAGCCTGACTCTGAAACCTATTCTCCACTGCCTCCCTTGGCCACGTTATAACCAAAGCAGTGAGGCCAGCTGACATGACTTGAGGATCTCCTACATGCCAGGCCCTGCTCTGGATGCTTCGTATGTATCATCTCATTGAGTCCTCAAACAACTTAATGAAGTTGATCTCAGGGCGCCTGGATGGCTCAGTCGGTTGAGCGTCCGACTTCGGCTCAAGTTATGATCTCTCAGTCCGTGAGTTCAAGCCCCACGTCAGGCTCCGTGCTGACAGCTCAGAGCCTGGAGCCTGCTTTGGATTCTGGGTCTCCCTCTCTCTCTGCCCCTCCCCCCACACTCTCTCTCTCTTTCTCTCTCTCTCTCTCTCTCACACACACACACACACACACACAAAGTAAATATTAAACAAATTTGAAGTTGGTCTCTTAAACCCATTTGCAGATAGGGAAACTGGGGCAAGAGGAGGTCAGTTTACTTGGCACGGTGCCACATTACTCAGATGTCCCTTCGGGAATGGCCTCCTCCCGCCACTGCTGAGACAGGGCTGCCCGCACGGCCGGGGCTGCCTCGGCTGAGGAGAGCCGTCTTGCCCACGCTTCTGCCCCCTTCCTGGGCAGCCCTCTTCCAGTGATGGCCTGATGGGGCGGGCGTGGAAAGGCCCCACTGGGGGCAGCCCTGAAGGGTCTCCTATCTCCCTGCAGGGTTGGCTGAGGCTTCTGTTGAGGCTGCAGTGCAGCTCGGCCTGGCGGCCAGTCTTGCTTCCTGGAGACTGAACCATAACACTGTCAGGGCAGGATTGTAGCTGGCCCGCAGCCACCTCCCCACTGGGCTTGGGCACTGGCGGCTCTAGGGAGGGGGTGGGTGGGCTGCCTGGGATCCATGGGGGCCCCCTGAGGTTGCCCACACCACCAGGGAGCTCAATTTGTTTTGGGGAGACCTGATTCCACCCTGGCCCCGTCAGAACCCAGGGTGCAGAAGCCAGCATGAGCCCCAGGGTAGTGTGGTCGAGGAAGGCTGGGACGTGGGTTTGCAGAGAGACTTGGCCTCTAGGCCTCAGCCTTTTTTTTCTGGACTGGTGGACTCACCTCCTAATTGACCCTCTGCTCCGGGGGCCCCCCATCCCCCCACCTAGTTCACCACGGTCACTGCGAGGAACGTTGGTGGCTTTGAAGCAAAGCCTGATGTGGACTCTGTCCCAGTCTCCCAAACGCTGTGTGCTTCCCACAGCTCAGGGGTCCCTTTCCTCCTGGGGTCCTCCAGGGGTCCATCACCTGCCCAGGGACTCCTGTGGGACTAAAGCAAACGACGGCCATGGGCACCGTGGGGGGAAAGACCCTTCCTGTGCGCTTACCTGCTCCTGCGGTGGCCGACTTCTTTCCTGAAAGCATGTCCTCAGTGATTTCCGACAGCAGCAAATCAAATCACCTGTAGGATGCCTTTTCTAGCAGCTTCTAGCAGCTGCCCCTCACCTCTGCAGGTGGGTCTGGGCACTGCCTCTCTGGACACATGGGGCTCCATTCCTGCCTCTGGCCTGGCCTGTGGCAGGGCACGAGGGTGTGTGAGTCACGTACGTGTCTGTGAGCTTCTCCCCTGAGGCGGGGGTGCCTTGTTCCTCTGATTCCTCAATCCCCCGGCACAGGCCGGGCACAGGGCACCTGTCAGTAACTGCTCATTACCCTCCTTCCTGTGGTTCATCAGCTGCTTTGGTGAAAGTTCTGGTGGGAGAAGAAGCTAGGATCCACATCACCTGAAATTAAGTTTCTGGCTCTCTGTCTCCTTCCGTGGGTCGCGGTCACTGTGGTTTTTGTACAAGCTGGCTGTTCACACCCATGAACGCATCTCACCCGAACTTCCCAGTGGCCTCATGAGACGTGTTCTGGGAGCCCTGGGATCTAAGCCATGTCTGTCTTACAGCTCCTTCTGCACGGAGTTTGTGGCGGGCCTGGTGAAGTGGCTGGAGTTGCCTGGAGCCGTCTTGCCAACCATGACCGCTTTTGCCAACGGCCTGGGAGGCGAAGGAGCAGACGTGTTTGCTGCCATTTTATTGAAGGACCCCATCTTGAAGGACGACCCATTGGTGATCATTCAGGTACACCCACCACCCAGGGGGTGCAGCTGGCTGCGGGGGAAAGAACAAATGATTTCTTTTCAGAGTCAGCCTAGAAATCGCTTCTAGTGGGGTGGGGTCATTGAAAGCTGAAACAGTTCGTCGTAATATCACAGGATGATGATCAGAGCTAATAGTAAGTTACCGTTACTGAATATTTACCGTGGCTTTAATTTCATACTTAAACAGTGCTTATTATGTGCTAGCACCTTACAAATATTAGCCCATTTAATTCTGCAAGCCACTTTATGAGTTAGAGTGCGTGATCATCCCCATTTTATGAATGGGAAAACTGAGGCACCGAGAGGTTAAGTAACTTGTTCAGGGTCATGCGGCTTGACAGGTGGCTCAGCCGGGACTTGAACCTTGGCAGTCTGACCCCAGAGTCCGGGCTCCTGAGTGCTAAGCTGTGGTGCCTCTTTTTGGAAGCAGGAGCTCTGCTCTGTGCCCTTGGGTATGTCACTCAACCTGCTCAGGGTGCAGTTACAGCAGGCAGCTTATGACGCGGGCTGTTGTCGAATCAGTGGGTTTCCCTCCTTGAAAGTCTTACCCATTTCTTTCTTTATTTTCCTACCTGTGTGGCTGGCTCACCACTAGAACATAGGGCAGAGATATTTTGTTGGTCTCGTTCCCCCACTTGGTAAAAGTCAGTAAGTGCTGTTCAAACAAGCAGGCTAGTTACGTATCGAACGTATTGCTAATTCCTGTCCCCTTTTCCCCCAGGACCTTCTGAGCTTCTCCCTCCAGGATGGTGAGTTGATTTTCTAAGTTCTGTATGTTTGGGGTGCTCATCTCCACCCTTGGCCAGGAAAGCCAGTGACAGGTGTTGCGACCTGTGGACCTACCCCCCCGCCCCCACCGTGGTCTTTTGGTGCAGGGAAGGAAAGGGACCCTTGTGTAATGGGGGAGCCAGTAAACACTTTGTTTGTGCCAGACATTGTGGGTGCTCGATAGTTATTTCTCAAGGCCCCATAGTTTTACCTCCTAAGTAGCTCTTGGGTCTGGTCCCTTCGCTGTCTCCACCTGCCATCCCAGCCCCAGCCGCCATTGCCCCTTCCTGGCATCCTCACTGGTCTTCCTGCCTCCATTCCAGTCAGCACTTTGTTCTCACGCTGCAACTCAGTGATCTTTCCAGATGCACGTGGGACCACACGCGGCTCCCACTGCCCTCAGGAGCGTGGCCCCCAGCCTACCCCGCCTCATCTCTCAGCACACCTGTCCCCCCTCTCCACAGCGGCCTCCCCAAGCACCTGTGCTTCCTGCACCGTGGACTTTGCACATGCCCTTCCCTGCTCCTCTTATCCAGTTACTCCTACCTTGCCCTCAACCCTCCACTCAGGCATCTATTCTCTGGGGAAGCCTCTGCCCCCACCCCCTCACCCCCCCCCCCCCCCCCCGTCTGGGATGCTCCTCCCAGCACCACGTGGCCACAGCTGCAGTTGAATGGTCACGTGATTCTTTGCAGCCTTCTCCTCCGGACCATCAGTGCCAGGCAGGCAGAACCACATCTGGTTTCCTTCACCACGTATTTCTAGTACCTAACATAGCACCTGGAACATAATACATGCTCAGTAGCTATCTGTTGAATGAATTAATGAGATAGATCTTACTGCCCCGTTTTGTGGATGAGGAAGTCAGCTCAGAGAGGTTAAGTGATTTACCCAAAGCTGCACAGCAAGTGGCGGTGTGGGATTCTACCTGCTTTCTTTCCTGGGGCTGTCATGACAAATTACCGTAAACTGGGCAGCTTGAAGCTGCAGAAATGTGTTCTCGCACAGCTCTGGTGGCCCGAATTCTGAAAGCAAGGTGTCAAGCAGGGTCTTGTTCCCTCTGAAGGCTGTTGGGGAGACTCCTTCTTGCCTCTTTCAGATTCTGCTAGCTCCCGGTGTTCCTCCGCCTGTGGCTGTATCTCTCTGGTCTCTGCCTTCATTGTCCCGCGGCTTCCTCCTCCCTTTCCTCTCCTCTCCTCGCCCCTGTAAGGACGTTGTACAGGTTGTCCTCATCTGGAGATCTTTAACGTAATTATATCTGCAAAGATCCTTTTTCCAAATAAGGTCATGTCCCCAGGTGTCAGGGCATGGATGTATCTTTTGGGGTCACCATTCAACCCCCTGCAGCACCCAGGGTGCTCTCCATCAAACGCCTGGGCTGCCTCGTGAGCAGCCCCCTGCCCCCGTAGCTCCGCATCAGATTCTCCCCACCACCTCCTCTCTGCCCGGGCTCCCCTGTTACTGTGTGTGCGGCTTCTTCTGTTCCCTGAGCTGGCGAGGGGTTTTGGCACAAAGACCTCCGATGTTTATTCTGACGGCAAGCAGGGAGGAGGAACAGAGAATGACCGGTGAAATCCCAACAACCTCCAGACTATCACATGGGGCAAAATTTTGCGGGAAAAATCACAGAAAATTACATTAAAAAGGTACATAGGGAAAGTGGCACCAACTTCCCGTTGGGGCCCTGGCTCGTGGGGAGGGGAGGGTGGGAGGAGGAAGAAGAATGGAATCACGAGAACAGCATGTGCAGGAACACGGGAGGAAAGAGCACACGGGAGAAGGTCACTGGGGGCAGGAGCCCAGCGGGCAGGGCTTTGAGCCACCTTGGCGGCTGAGCTGGGGAAGGCAGCAGGGTGCATTTCCCCTGGGCAGACTTTAGGAGGCGTCCCCATCGGCCAGGCGTGAGGAAACGTGGCCTCAGTGAGGGCAGCCGAGGTTCTGGGGTGAAGGGCTGCCCCAGGAGTCATTCTGATGGAGAGACAGCAGAATGGCTGACGGACCAGATAGAGGGAATGCAGGAGAGCGACCAGGAGTGACGTCTCGTCTCTGGAATTCTGGTTGCCCCATGCCGGTTGCCTGCGTGTTCGGATCCAGCTGGGGAATCCTGGTGTGTGTCTTAAGTGACGCTTTCAGGCACAGTGGCGGTCAGGGACCCTAAGAGAGTAGGGAGCCTACACAAGCCCGACGCGACAGGTCACAGAAGCTGGTTTCTCACACACGCTTGCAACTAAAGCTTTGTTCAGTGCAAGGTCCGTGAGGATGGCAGGGCACAGAGGTCACCCTACCTTGGGGCTTCTTATTATGAGATAAATACATTTTTCTTTCGTATTGTTTTTAAAAAGAAAGAGCCTTAAGTCCCTGCTCTTCGCAGTGTGGTCCGTGGACCAGCGGCGTCAGCATCCAGGAACTTAGGTGGAAGGCCACACTCGGGCACCACCCAGGCCTACTGAACCAGAATCTGTGCATGGACAGGATCCCAGGTGGTTCCTTTATAGTCTGAGAAGCGCAGCTCTAAGGCTCAAAACCCAAAGTATATTTTTTGGTCCTCCTGTATCCAGACAAAATATTTTCACTCCATATCTCAGAGCTGAATGGGGCCCCAAGGGTGATTTGCTGAGCCCCTGGTCTCGGACACGTGTGGCATTAAGTAACACTCCTCTGTTTGCTGGCGAGGCTTGCCCCAGGAAGTGGCACAAGTGGTCTGAGAACATTGCTCAGTCATATCACTGCTTTTGGGTTTTTGGTTTGTTTTTTTTTTTTTTTTAACAGAAGTAAGGGAGGGATAATAATGTCTGATTCTCCCGGACGCTCGCAGAGGAAAGGATTTGAGTTTGCACGGAGGTCTGAGACCCAAGTGGCTGGAGAGCACAGACACTCTCACATTATAATCCTGTAATGACTAAGCCACCAGCCGAGCATTCACTGAGTGTCCACTGTTGCTGAGGGCTGTGCAGCACCCCTCCCCCCGGGTGGGGGGGGTGGGGCATGGTTGAGGCTGTTGCTTCCATTTTGTAGGTCTGAGACACATGGTCAAGGTCATCTTGGGTGAGCCTCTCATTTTTCCAAGTGGAGAGATTAAGGCCCAGAGAGGGGAAGAGGCTTTCCCAGGGACACACAGCGCCAGAGGCAGACTAGGAGTCAGACCCAGGTCTCTGGCCTCCCGGACCAGCAGTTTGTCCCACTGCCTTACCACTGGGTGGGAGGAGAAGCTGTCCCAGTGCTCCTGCATTTGCCTCAGTTTCTCCCTTTCCTTACCTGGAGAGCCGTGTTCATCCCACCCTGCTTCCTGCCCCCCACCTGCAAACCACAAACCCTCCCGAGCACCCTCGAGCAGTTAGGACACAACTTACCCCTTCTGCTATGGGTGACCTTGGCCACAAGGTCTTGTTCTTGCAGAACAGTTGGGGTGGGTTTAAAACTGCGGGTCTTATGTCACCACCCGGTACGTCCCAGGGGCGTTCTCTGAGCCGCATTGAGCCCGGCACTGCCTTTTAGATTCTATTGACAGTAACCACCACTTGGCACCTGGCCCTTTTCACACATTGTTGCGTTTCACCCTCACAGCCACCTTTACTGCAGGCACCCCGCCCACTTTACACATGAGCAAACCTCAGCTCAGAGTAACTGAGTAACTGGCCTAAGCTAGTGAGTGGCAGAGCTCGACTTTCCAAAACGAGTACTGCTAACCAAAACCTTAGCAGATTTTACCCCCAAGGGGTGGGATATCCAGAGGCGTCCCCACGGAATATCATAGATCCCCGTCTCTGAATAACACCAGTCCCCGATCGCATCGGGGGGCCTTTGGCTTATCTGATGGCCTCACCAAGTGCCTGCAGACATGAACAAGAGTAGCTTCAGCAACACACTGGGACCCAGTGGGGGCAGGTGCTGGGGTTCCAAAGGTCTACAGAGGTCAGAGGTGGGACCCTGAAACCATCTAGACTGCCATCTCATCATCTAGATGGGGAACTGAGGCCCAGAGATGGGACTGGCTCGCCAGTAGTTGTCATGGCTAACTCTTTATCCATATTAATGAAGAACCAGGGACCAAGAAGTGGGGGCATTTCGGGAGCCAGCCTGCCTGGGTGTTAAAGTTCAGGTTGTACTTTGGCAAGTAACTGAACGTCTCTGTGCCTCGGTTTCCTAAGGTGTCAAATGAGAGTAAGAGTAGTCTTTACAGGGTGGTGGTAAGGATCCAGTGAGAAACACATGCCAAGTGCTGTGAACAGAGCCGGCCATGAGTGCCGCTCACATGTGGTGGGGGTTAGACGTAAATGGCAAAGCCCTGGAAATCAGGAAAGCTGGATACTTACCCTGTCCCTGAGACGCCCTCGTTATGTGACCTTGATTGAGCCACTTAGCCTCTCTGAACTGCAATATCAAATAAAAATAAGGGACAACAGCCAGATGCTCCTTAAAAACAACAAACAAACAAAAACTCTTTGGTTCTAAGAGCACAGTTAGGGATCTTGGAAGGAGAAGATCAGGGTCATTGTTGGCCCATTTTTTTAGGTACTTACTTCCCCCATAAACTCCACGAGGACAGGGCCCTGGTCTGGCTTGTTCACCATTGCATCCCAACATCTACCATACCAATGGGCACGTAGTAGGCATATAGTAATAGATGGATAGATGGAAGGGTGCATGGATAGAAGGATGGATGGATGGATGGACGGATGGATGGATGGATGGACGGATGGATGAAGAACAAGTGGACAGGTGGACAGAAGGGTGAATGGATGAATCAATGAATGGATAAATGGAAGGATGGATGGATGGATGGATGGATGGATGGATGGATGGGTGGGTGGATAGATGGCCTTCCTTTAGAGAATGAGCTTGGATATTAGCAAGGTGGTTTGTCTGAACTTGAGGGTTAAACCATCTTCTTCTACAGAGATTAATACAATAGGAAAAGGCTTTCTGTGCCCCTAGGTTTCTCTCTGGGTGTGAGGTGGGGTGATTAGTCATGGAATCAGCCCAGGAAATCAGTATGAAAGACGGCATTTCTCAGAACTTCCTGGAAGTTTGACCTTTACCGACAGTACTGGGATCTTCGTCACCAGACGGTGTCATCTTGGCAGCTGGGTGGACTTGTGTGTGCGCTAATCATGTTCTCTTCGTCCACTAACAACCCACCACACTCTTTCCCCACACAACTGAAAAAAATGAGTCTTCTCTATGTGAAGGTTCCACTGAATCCAAACTGATAGCTCTCAGCCAGGTTCCTCAAGCTCAGCACTATTGGCATTTGGGACTGGATCATTCTTTGTTCTGGGGCCGTCCATGCACTGTAGGACGTTGAGCAGCGCCCCTGGCCTCCACTCACTAGATGCCAGTAGCCCATCCTGGGTTGTGACAACCAAAAATGTCTGCAAAGTTGCCAAATGTCGTCTGGGGAGCAAAAATGTCCCTGGTTGAGAACCAGTGCTCTAGGACCCAGAATTTGCCCATCTTAGGTGGGGCTGGTTTGTGTACAGCTGGTAGTCTTTATAAGTTATCCTAGTTGCTCTCCTAGGTTCTGCACGTGGATTGGGAATTGCTACACAGTATATAATCCTCAGGTCAACTGCTGAGTCAGGCAATATTACCCCCACTGACCGGGGAGGCAATCAGGCTCAGGAGGTTAAATGAGTAGCCCAGGGTTACATTTCAAAGGAAGTTTCGAAATTCCATTTAAGGCAAAGTGAGCTTAAGTGTCACCGTGAGCTCTGCGCTGGTGGCCAGGAAACTTCACCTGAATCGTGGGGTTTGCCCTCTGTACTCTGAATCCAAAGATAGCATCGACTCCAGGCTATGGGACTGGACGTCCAGGCAGTCTTCGCACAGACTTGGTTCTACTTTGTGAGGTCTTTATTACTGAGTTGCAAACCCTCCCTCCCTGATGAGTCAGAGACGACTGAGGTGTTGGTGTTTTGGCGTGGTGAAATTGCAGACACCATCACCTGATTGCTGAGTTTTTTTGTCTGCAACTTGAGATTCATGCAACCTGTTATCGGTATCAAAAACCAGTCCAAACACCGGCAGGTAAGAACTGAGCACCCACTGTGTGCGCCTGGTCCTGTGCGAGGCCCTGAGAGTAATTCTCCTCATAGCTGATACTCCTTGAGGGCCCACTGTGTGCACACCCTGAGCTAAGCCTTTATACTAATTCATTAAACGCCACAGTGACCCTAATGCGCAGATGCTATTACTGTTTCCATTTTACAAAAGAAGAAACTGTGGCCCAGAGAGGGAAATAACCTGCCTAAGGTCACACAGCTGCAAAGCGGTGGGGCCAGGGTTCAGACACAGGCAGCGTGGTTCTAGAGTCTACTCTTAGCTCCTGCTGTGCGTCCCACGTAGGTAGAAATTGATTAAAAAATCCTCTTCCTTGTAGCTGACTTTGAGGAGATTTGACAAGGTCAGAATTGAGAGGGGGTACCCCGGGTGGCAGGAAGAACGAGAAGGTGGAGCTGAAGGACCATGACCTTGAAGTAGCCTTGTCACCACCCTCATGCCCTTAATTGCCCCCCTGAAATAAGCCGTGGACGGAAAAGGCAGGCGTCATACCCGGAACAATCCGAGTTCAGTTCCTGCCCTGTGAGGGGGGGGCCGTCCTAAAGGTCGCATCCCTCCATCTGTGTTCTGCGTCGCAAAGTGAAGACGCCAGGCAGACAGAAAAGCTTAAACCCAGGGCCTAGTGGTGGGCAGCGTGGGATGGCGCTAGATTCTTTATATGCAAAAAAAGTTCACTTAGTGTAAAAATGGGGATACATTTTCTCGAAGTTTCTAAAAGTCGGTCAGTTGAGGGGCGCCTGGGTGGCTCAGTCGGTTAAGCGGCCGACTTCGGCTCAGGTCACAATCTCACGGTCCATGGGTTCGAGCCCCGCGTCGGGCTCTGGGCTGATGGCTCAGAGCCTGGAGCCTGTTTCCAATTCTGTGTCTCCCTCTCTCTCTGCCCCTCCCCTGTTCATGCTCTGTCTTTCTCTGTCTCAAAAATAAATAAACATTAAAAAAAATTTTTTTTAAGTCAGTCAGTTGAGGGGATGCTGGCACAGCAGGCTGGGTGACAGTTGTATGTGTACAGCCTGAGACGTGTGTCCTCAGACCCTCGGGAGAGGAGTGAACAAGCCCCCGGCCTGCCTAACACGGTGCACGGTGTGGACACTAGCAGGGTAGTACCTCCTGTCCTGACTTCTTAGCCGGGGTCTTCGCATAAGAAGTTCTGTCTTTCTCTGTCTCTCCCAAAAATAAATTAAAAAAAGAAAAAAGAAAACGTGGGGAGGGCAGCCTTGTTATTGCAAGACCTGGGGTGCAGCCGCATTTCGCACCGCGCTCCAGAGGTGCTGCTTGGCCTCTGGTGCCCAGGACAGCGCTGGACAATGACATGCAAAATGCAGTAGCTTCTCTCTTGGGAGATGCTGGGGGAGGAAGGAGCCCAGAAGGGCGGGTTCTGGCCCCTGGCTCTGTCATGAACACCCTGGGTGACTTCGGACATGCCCCTTGCTCTTCCTCGGCCAGAGCGACCAGCTGGGCACCAAGGGGTTCCGCAGTACGTGGTTGTGTGTCTGAGGTGGGCACTGGGGCTGCTCAGCAGCGGTGTGGGGCTGGCACGCTCCTGCCCCCTGGTGGCAGAGCTGAGATCGCTAGGTTCCCCACACTAGCCCGTCACTACCCACCCCCCCCCCGCCCCCGCTCCCTCCCCCACCGACCACCACACCAAGATTATCTAAAGAACAGGGTGATTTGTCACCTTTATATGTGCTTGTGGACCATGGCCTAGGGCCATGCCTGGAATTGTGTGCACACGCTACATACCCCTGAACACGGAACACGGAAAATAGGATTTGCCGCTGACCTCACGGGATCGCCCTAGAACCCCCAAACTCACTCCATAGTAGATTTGCCTTTTTTTTTTTAAAACGTTTATTTATTTTTAAGACAGAGAGAGACAGAGCATGAACGGGGGGGGGGGTCAGAGAGAGAGAGGGAGACACAGAATCGGAAACAGGCTCCAGGCGCGGAGCTGTCAGCACAGAGCCCAACGCGGGGCTCGAACTCACGAACCGCAAGATCATGACCTGAGCCGAAGTCGGACGCTTAACCGACTGAGCCACCCAGGCGCCCCTAGATTTGCCTTTAAAAGACAGGCACAGAGGGGCGCCTGGGTGGCTCAGTTGGTGAGGCATCCAACCTCGGCTCAGGTCATGATCTCGTGGTTCGTGAGTTTGAGCCCCGCATCGGGCTCAGTGCTTGACAGCTCAGCGCCTGGAGCCTGCCTCCAATCCTGTGTCTCCCTCTCTCTCTGCCCCTCCCCTGTTAATGCTCTGTCTCCAAAAATGAATAAACATTAAAAAAAAAAAAAAAAAAAAAAAAAAAAAAAAAAGACAGCCACAGTGGAATGAACAGAAACGTTGGCATCAGATAAGCCCCGCATTGTTATCCAGGCTCCATCACTCTCTCAGATGAGTGGCTTAGAAAGTTTCCCTGCTTCTGGGCTTCCCTCTTGTACAAAGCTGAGCATCATCATTCCAAGCTCCTAAGACCGTTGGGAGGGCGGCCAATCACACGTGCCAGCTCCTGGGGTGGTGATACCTGGCACTTTAGTAGGGGTGCCGTGGACAACGATTTTCCTTCCCGCCCAGGTCGCACAAGGGGCCGTCTTGATCACGCCCCTGCCTCTGGGCATCAGGGTGCCCAGACCTTCTCAGACCAGGACGCCCCCTCTGTATTTCTCATAGTGGGGACCACCTGCTCGAGGATTGCCTGGGGAGCCTGTTAAAGGTGCAGATTCCTGAGCCCCATGCCAGACCTGCACGTGGGGCCTGGAGATCTGAATTTTCACCAGCTCCCCTGTGACCTCCCATTGTGGGTCTCAAGACCGCAGGTCACCACATCTGCATTCACATGCTCACTGACTTGGAGATTCCCGTCTCCTGAGGTCCCGAGAGGTGGGGGTGCAGAGGCTGCCCTGGGGCTGCTCCAAGTCCATCTGACCTTGGACTTTTGCAGGTTCCTCCCAGAGAGGGTGGGGGGACGGTGAGGGTGGGGACAGGTACCCTGGGGCTGACCCTTAGATCTCTGAGCTGGAAGGGACCTCAGGAGACCAGCTTCTCTGGCCTTAGTCCTTTAGGTGGGTTTCCAGAAGTGCCAGCCCAGACGCTGGACTGGGACAGGAGCAGCCGGGGCGGTCGTGGGGTCCCACTGCCCACTGCCAGGCAGGCTGGGGAAGATCAAAGCCTGACACAGATTCGAGGGGAGGCCAGGAGGGAGGAGCGGAAGCCAAAAGCCATGTGTCAGCTTGGGAGGTGCGTCAAGACCGTGTTTTGCTGTCTCAGCTGCGGCTCCTGTGTTCTGGGCCAGGACAAGGGCACAGCCTCTGCAGCCAGACTGCCCGCTTCACCACTCACCAGCTGGGCGACCCGGGGCAAGCGACCAAGCTCTCTGTGCCTCTGTTTCCTCTTTGATTAAATGGAGATACCATAGCAGTTGCCTCCTGTGGTGGCTGTGAGGGTTCAGGGAATCAGTGCATGTGGAGGGCAGCACCAAGTGTGGTTTCGAGTGAGCAGTGCATACGTGAAGCTTCCAGTATGAATATGATTATTAATCGCAGGGTGTTTCTGCCAGAAGGGGATACGAATCTCTTCCAGCATAATTATGCTCCCCTATTTTGGACCTCTCCCAACTGAGATCCGTTCGTTCGCTCGTTCGTTCATTCCTACAAATACTCCATTCTTCACTCTTACAAAGATAATTACACATCTGCTTGGTTTTAGGCACAGAGCTAGGTGCTAGGGATGTACAATGAATTTATAGCTTATTTCCTAGAAGGAGAGACAAAAACGATAAACTAGTAGGCAAATTGAAAAGTTTTAGGGGCGCCCGGGTGGCTTAGTCGGTGAGCGTCCAACTCTTGATCTCGGCTCATGTCATGATCTCACGGTTTGTGGGTTTGGGCCCCGTGTCAGGCTCCGTGCTGACAGCGTGGAGCCTGCTTGGGATTCTCTCTCTGTCTCCACCCCTCCCGCACTTGCATGCGCTCTCTTTCTCTCAAACTAAATGCACGTTAAAAAATAAATAGATAGGGGGTACCTGGGTGGCTCAGTTGGTTAAGCCTCCAACTCTTGATTTCAGCTCAGGTCATGATCTCACGGTTCGTGGGTTCGAACCCCATGCCTGGCTCTGCGTTGATGGTGTGGAGCCTGCTTGGGATTCTCTCTCTCTCTCCCTCTCTCTCTGCTCCCGCATCTCTCAAAATAAATAAACTTAAAAATGAATAGATAAATAAATAAAACTAAAAATTAAGCTTTAAATGGTGATAAGAAAATACCTCCTGATAAAGGGATAGAAAGCAGTAGAGTCAGGGAGGACTTCTCAGAGGAGGCAGCACTTAAGGAAGGAACTGAGTGATAAACAGGTCCGAGAGAGTATGCTAGGCGCTGTGAAGACTTTGACATTCGAGAGTAACTCATCACTGTAAGAGATGACCCTACCCAGAGGAGGAGAGAGGCCTTACTCAGTAAACCCGCTGTCTCCTTTGTCTCCTGGGGAAGCAGGACTCAGATGGTCCTGGAAACAGGGAATAAGTCTCGGCTGGAGGTAGGAAGCAGAAAAGAGTGGGCATGTCAGAGAATCCTGGCAGACAAGGGAGAGCTTCAGTTAGTTAATGAGCCAACACGTCTTACTAATTGCCGAGCATCGTCCAGGGCACTGGGAGACAAGGAACAAAGCCAAGGTTTCTGCCCTCGTGGGCCTGACTGTCTGGTGGGGAGAGCCGGACAATAACTCTATCCACAGATCCAACAGTGGTGGGAACCGGGGGTGGGGACAGCATGACCGGAAGCGGGCTGCTGTACTTTAGAGGCTGATGGCTTCTCTAAGGAGGTGATATTTGCAACCTGAGTGATGAGAAGGGACCAGCCTGGCAGAGCTCCGGGAGAGGAGCTTTCGAGTTAGAAAAGCAAGCGCAAAGGCCCTGGGGTGGGAAAGAGCTTGCCTTCCTGTTGGGCCAGATACCGGTGCATGACACAGGAATCAGTGGAAAGTGATGCGGGAGAGGGAGGGTGGCTAGGGGCCAGCTAATGTACAGCCTTGCGGACCAGGGGAGGAAGTGTGGATTTTATTCTGAGTGCGCTGGGAGAATTTTTAGTTGGGAAGAGAGCACGATCTGCCGTATGACTTTGCCCTTCTGGCTGCTGCGTGGCAAGTACAGTGCTGGCAAGAGTGAGATGAGTACCTGCGTGACGGCTGGTAGTTGAAGAGGGAAGGCGGTCAAAGGGGCAGCGGCAGGCGGTGGTGGTGGGAATCTGGTGCCAGGGTCAGACTCAGGATAGATTGTGGAGGTGCAGCTGACAGCACTGGCGGGACTGGATGTCGGGGTAGGGCAACAAGAAAAACCAGGAACAAGGCCCAGGCGTTTGACCTGAGCTCCACAGCAGGATAGTCGGGCCCTTGGGCAGTGAACTTGGGCCACCCGGCAAGTTGGCCGCAGAGACCAGAAAACCCCAGTGTCAAGGTTGCCGGAGGCTCCTGCCTCTCCCCAACTGCCCACCACCCGCCTTAAAAGAACCTCAGCCCCAAATCCTGCAGCCTGGCCCCCAGTGACCCTTACGGGAGGCTGACGTTCCAGAACCCCGTGCCTGAGAATATCTTGGGAGGTTAATCTCCTGTGCATCTGGTAACCTATATTCCAGAAGCTGAATCACTGCTGGCTTAACCAGTGGAGTACGAATTAGCAGGTAATTATGATTGCCACCAATTAATCCCCATGGCCAAGGCTGGCTTAATTTCCACAGCTCGACTATCACCTGGGTGCAGTCGTCTTTGATCCTTTGAGAAAGTGAGGAGCTCCCGTGTGAGGCTTTAACTGACCTAGTGATCCCAAGCCACGACGTGTCTGTTCCCCAGCACGTACACAGTTGCTTGTCTAAGGAGGCAGTCCAGGACAGCAGGGCAAAGGCTACCAGATCGTGGCTCGCTCTGAGTGCCCTAGTGCACGGAAGGAGCTGGTCTATTCCACAGAAGCTGAAACTTCAGGACTTTGGGGGGGGGGTGGTGCTATGTCATGTTGAAGGCTAGCCACCGCTACGTTAGTATAATGTGATGGCCCACACTGCGGACACCCAGCGCAGGAGTCTAATTCCGTGACATTCATCAGGGGCCGCTCGTGGACCAGGAGTCCTCTCCTCAAAACTTTGTGAGGTGACTCTCACCACTTCCGTTTTCCACCTGAATGAGGACGTGCTATTTGCCCAGGGTCAGACACACAGAGAGGGTCCCTACCCGGATCTGTCAAGTTACTCATTGAACATTTATTCTTTGTGGCAAACACTATGCTAAGGACTAAAGATAGAGCAGCGGTTACCCTTATAACATTTATATTTCGGGAGGAGAGACAAACAAGTAAATGAATATATGAGACAGTAGGAAGCTCTGTGCGGAACGAAATGCAGGGAAAAGGAGTGGAGAGTGCTGGAGGGATGGTCAGGGAGGCCTCTCTGGGCAGGAGGATTTAAACAGAGACCTGAGGGCCGCCCGGGTGGCTCAGTCGGTTAAGCATCCGACTTCCGCTCAGGTCATGATCTCACGGTTTGTGGGGTTCGAGCCCCGCGCTCTGTGCCGACAGCTCAGAGCCTGGAACCTGCTTCAGATTCTGTGTCTCCCTCTCTCTCTACCTTTCTCCAACTCGTGCTCGCTCACTCTCTCTCTCTTTCAAAAATAAACATTAAAAAATAAACAGAAACCTGAATAGGGAGACGCCCCACATGAAGATCTGAGGAATGAGCCTTTTTAGGTAGTGGAAACAGCAAGTGCACAGGCCCTGAAGCAAGAACATTCTAGAAGGCAAGGTCAGGGACTTTGACCAGGGGGTCTCATAGGTCAAGTTAGGGTTTGGATTTGGTTCTGTCATGACCAATTTCTTCATTATCACCAAAGAGAAAAGAAAGCAGAGTGAGACCCCTGACTGGAATCCCATCTCCAGTCATGGAGTTGTTTCTGGGTTGGGGAAGAATCAAGGAGGGCAAGTGGGAGACTGAGGGAGGGAGGCCCGAGAGCAGAGTCAGGAGTAACAGCAGCTCTGTGCCTCCGACTCCCGGCCCCCAGGCCAGTGGTCCTCAAATCTGGCTGTGCACCTGCAGGGACAGGCCCCGGGGGCCCGTCCCACCACTATGGAACCAGAATCTCTTGGTGGGGGGGAGTGGCACTCAGGGGTCTGAGTAACACCCCTCTTGTCCCCACCAGAGTTTGGAGCCAGTTGGGTGAGGCAGAGGGGAGCCCCAGTGTCAGCGGATGACAGGAGACTATGGTGGCAGTTTGGGGGCTTGAGGTGCTGACATGCCTCACCCCGAGGGGCCTCGCTGCCCCGCTAAGCTCACCATGTGGCCAGGTTCTCTACAGAGAACGGGGACCACCAGACTGTCCTGGTCAGAAAGGCCGCCCTCCCAATGGAATGGGGTGGGGGCGGGGGAGAAGCAGGGAAAGGACGCATTAGAGCTGCTTTTGGATAAACTAAGGGTCCCGGGCCCTTGGGCTGTGAGGGTGAAGGAGGAGGATGGGTGTATTCCCGGTCTCGTTTGGGTGGCTGAGCCGTGTCACTCTCTGACATGGGGCACCCTCAGGTCCCCCACTCTGCCCTAACCAGATACTAATGCATCTTACAAGCTTCCGGGCTATAATAAATAGAGCTTGGACAGACCACCTTTGATCGCTTAATTTTTCCAATTAGAAAATTAACCCAAGCTCATTATGGATAATTTTGGAAAGATGGAAAAAAAATCCTATTTGGTATATTTCTCTCCCTTTTTCCTATGCAGTGTTTTTGTTGTTTTTTTTTTTCCCCTCAGTTGGGCCCTGATGCCATATTATCAAGAAATCTCTCCATTTGAAAATTTCTTTCATTACATAAGCATTTTTTTCAGATTTACAAACTTCTTAGGAATCTTTTTTTTTTTTTTTTAATGGCTTATTCTCCACAGGGTGGACGTGCTGTGGTTTACCTGTCTAACCCCCTGATGTTAGAAGTCTCCAGATTGTTATCACTCTCACCTTGTAAAGTAGGGCCTTCACTTACTGTTTTCTACATCTGGGATTGTTTTCTTAAGATTTAGAGTTTCAGAGGGGCACCTGGGTGGCTCAGCCGGTTGAGCATCTGACTTTGGCCCAGGTCATGATCATGTTCGTGGTTCAAGCCCCGCGTCGGGCTCTGTGCTGACAGCTCGGAGCCTGGAGTCTGCTTCAGATTCTGTATCTCCCTCTCTCTCTGCCCCTTCCCCCACTCGTGCTCTGTCTCTCTCTCTCTCTCTCTCTCTCTCTCTCTCTCTGTCTCTCTCTCAAAAATAAACACTTAGGGGCGCCTGGGTGGCGCAGTCGGTTAAGCGTCCGACTTCAGCCAGGTCACGATCTCGCGGTCCGTGAGTTCGAGCCCCGCGTCAGGCTCTGGGCTGATGGCTCGGAGCCTGGAGCCTGTTTCCGATTCTGTGTCTCCCTCTCTCTCTGCCCCTCCCCCGTTCATGCTCTGTCTCTCTCTGTCCCAAAAATAAATAAAAAACGTTGAGAAAAAAAAAAAAAATAAAAAAAAATAAACACTTAAAAAAAAGATTTAGAGTTTCAGAAATGGAATTCCTGGGCCAATGGGGATGCACACCTCCTCCCACCTACTTTTTGTTAATTGTGGCAAAATACACGTAACATATACTTTAGTATTTTACCCACTTTTAAGTGTATGGTTCAGTAGCATTCCCCAATTCGCCATGTTGTGGTCCCACCACCGTCCATCCATCTCCAGAGCTCTTTTCATCCTGCAAAACTGAAAGTCTGTCCCCATCAGCACTGACTCCCCTTGTCCCCTCTCCTAGCCCCCGGCAGCCATTCTCCTTTCTGTCTCTACGATTTTGGGGGTGTGCACTGTGCTCAGGTTTTGATCCATATTGTCAAATTGCTGCCCTCGGCGGTTAAAATCAACACACACTCCCAGCAGCGATGTCCTCGAGCACCTACCTGTTTTCACCACCTTCTTCACAGCTCTGGGGTTGGAAAAAACTCATCTTTGCTCATTCGACTGGTGAAAAAGACCACCTTACTCCCGATCAGTGGTTTTCATTGTTGCGCGCTATTCCGTCTGGGAGTCTGTCCTGTGGTTTAACGGACCGCTTCCCTGGGGTTGGGCACGTAGGACGTTTCCAGGGTGTGGGTTTTATCCGTTACACCGCTGTTAATGTCTCTGTGCTTAAAGGCCAAACTGATTCTCTGCCCTTGTGTCTCTCTTTCAAGGGTGTTATGATGCACGGGCCCGAGTCCTCATTTGCCACATGACCTCCCTCTTCCAAGTGCCCGTGGGGGAGCTGGATCTCCTTGAAGAGACGTTCCTTGAGAGCCTGAAGGAAATCAAAGAGGAGGAATCTGAGTAAGGGAGCCCTGTGACCCTAGCTCCACTTGCCAGGAATCAGGAATTGCACTTTTCGGATAACAGAGGTTCCCCTTCTGTCCCCACCACCCCATTAAGAGATGGTCCGTTGAAGTGGAAGGAGCACTGGACCGAGAGTCCCAGTGCAGCCCTGACTTGCTGTGTGGCCTTACCAAGTCACTTCCCCTCTCGGGGGCCCCAGTCCTCAATTGTAGGAAATGGGGGTTGAATGGATTATTCCTGAGGCCTGTGAGTCTATAACTTTAACACTGATGGCCCCAACACCCCGCTTCTCCGCCTCAGGCTCTCATGACGTCTTGTCCATGGGCCGGAGTGGCCTAGATTAAAGTCCTACCTCTGACACCCAGCTGCTTTTTGAACTTGGGCAGGTGCTTCCCGCCCCCTCCCCCTCCCCCCCCCCCCCCCCGCCGCGTCTCTAAACCACACTATTCTTATCTGTAGAATGGGTGTAAGGATAGAGTCTTCCCAGGGTCACTGTGAAAAACGAATGGGATCCCGTAGAGGGCTTGGCCTGGGGCTGGCACAGAGCAAGTGCTCAGTAGATATGAGGCCTTCCCTTCCCCCACGGCCGCCTATACCTACCAGCTGCAGAGCGACTTTGCTATCTCTGTGTGGTCAGGAGTGTGCAGAGGGAAAGTATCCTGGTAACTTGGCCAGAGCTCAGCTCCTTGCGGAACACCTCACGCAGGATCTGATCCCAGAGCAATAAAGCCAATCCCAGTCACAGCCTAATTGCAGGCTCCTTGAACCAGGCACGTCTTCCAGCGTCCTTTTGGTCTGGGCCGCCGTGGCTATCTTTGAGCAGCCGGGTCGAGCCAGTTCAACCCCACTGGGAAGTTAGCTTTGAAGCCAGGTTCAGGGCTGGAGCTGCCCTCCTGCCAGGAAGGGGTTGGTTCCTTGAGAAAGGGGGAAACTGGATCTGTTGAAATCACCTGAAAACCGGCTTGTTTTGACTCCCAGAGCTGGGTCAGTAAAGAAACACCCGGAGCCAGGCCAATTCCCATAATCACAAGCACCGCCCCGATTCTTTGGATGTATCGCCCACGCACGCACACACATACACACACATGCACACACACGCCTTGAGATGAAGGGAGAGCTATTTGGTTTTGTTAGCTATTTGTTTGGAAATCTTATCATCTGAAAAAACGTATCGTCCAGAGGACTTGTTCTGATAATACTAGTAATGCCAGATCAGGGACCCTGTGAAACAAGTTCTAATATGGCCACTTCTCGGCATGTGACATTGGGGAAATTATTTAACTTCTCTGGGCTTCAGTTTGCTTTTCTGCAAAATGGGGATAATAATAGCACCCTCCTTCTAGGTCTCTCGTAGGGCTCAAATGAGTTCATACGAGTGCTCTGAGCAGGCTTCGCATGGAGTAAACTAGTTGATAAACATCATCATTTGCTGTAGTACAGTCATCATTGCTGATATTCCCTTTCCTCAAAAAATACTCCACGTGTGTAATTTTCTTAATTCCAATTTAGGGACCGTAGAGACCTCTCAGGTTCTACCTGTGGGCTCCGGAAGGGTCTGAGACCCAGAGGAAGCTAACAACTGTTGGGCCAGGAGACCTAGGCTCAGCCTAGTCTCAGCGTGATTCTGTTAAGTGTCTGTGTGGCCCTGGGCATGTGGCTTTCCCTCTCTGGTCAACAGCACCAGTTTTTTTTCACCTGCACAAGTACAAGATCAAATTTTGTGCAGGTTTCTTTTAGCTCCAAGGTTTGCATTTCTGCAAGGTGAGCTTATCACTCGACACCCTGAGGCGATCCTTTGCTACTCTAGTTCTGGTGTAAGGTACCACATTGCTATTCTCAGGTCCCCGTCTGAGCCCTGAGGCCATCCAGGCTTCCCCCACAGGCTTGGTGACCTCCCTTCTCTGTGCCTCATTTCCTTCACCTCCTACATGGGGGTAATGGCAGTATCCCCGTCATAGGGCTGTTGCAAGGATTAAACGGCTACATATCAAAAACTTGGAAGAATGCCCTAGCACATAGTAGGTGCCAGTAAATATTGGCTGCTGTGCTGCTGGAGGCTGATACTGATCACATCAGAATGACATGGTCAACGTCTAACTTTCACTGAGCCCTTAGTAGATGTGGGACAAGATGGGCACACAAGCCCCTGAGGGTTTCACAGAAGAAGAAACAGAAGGTCAGAGGGCTGACTGCCTCACCCGAGGTTGCACCACTGGCCAGTGGCGCCCTCAGACTCAACTACCATATCCCTCTGAACGGCCCTTAGTACATCCCTCACCTCATGGTTGACAAGCCCCAGTTCCTTCCTTCCTTCTGAAAAAAAGCAGTAAAGATAATTCTTAACGGGGCTTTCTGAGTGTTTACTAGGAAAGTGTCTCCAGACCTCCCAGAAATAAACTCACCGTCTGTGAACTGGAGAAGGTGATTAAAAAAGAAAACAACAAGAAGGTGGTGGTGATGGTGATAAGGGTAAGAACCACCCTGTCATGGGAGAGGAGATAGCCGTGAGCGACATTTATTTGTGGATCCGTGAGACGGGCGGTGTGGGTGTCTCGCCCTTCACTATCTATGGCTTCAGCCTCTGGCCTGGGAAGACTCACGTGGAAGCCAACTCAAGGTCATTTCTAGCATCCTAAGGCATGAATGTGGCCAGGACCATAGGTGGGATGGCAGAGATTGGCCTGGTATCTAACCCGTAGGCAGTCAGTGATGGGGACAGGGTTCCATTTGGATTTAGTGTTGTGATCTGAATTCCCACTTCCTAATGTAGGAAGCATTGTAGACGTAACTCCGAGCCAACATTGTGGTGCTTTAGATGTTGAAATTCACACAATGGAATTAATTGCAGGGGTAAAATGCTGTGATAATTAACGATGATTGGGAAGGCTATTCATTTTACGTACAAAACAGTTATTAACGTTTGGGGACTTAAATAAGGAGATTAGTTCAGGTAAACATTAGAGAGGGAATTAGCTGAATAACTCTGGGGAAAATACTGTATTCTCTTTGATTCAGCAAATTTTTATGAACATTCCAACAATAATACAAAGCTGAATACTAGAGATTAGAGTGTATCACCCATCTAATCTTTGTAAAATTGATCTGATTGTACCAGCACTCATACATTGAAATAAAACAGCTTCAAGAACCACATTTGCTTTTTAGTTATTTTATTCCCTTTAGGCTCTGAGTTTCCCCTTCCATAAACTCAGCTAAAAGGGAAGATTATCTAGTATCATGGATGTGCAGATGTCGCTGCAGGAACAATGTAGGAGCAGAAATTTATGAGATTTTATAACATTCCAGATTTGTCCTAATATCTCAGAAGTTTTATTATTGATGGTGATCGGCCTATTCTCTGGCTGAATATTTAGCCAAAATGCCGCGCTGGCTTTGTAGATGTGGGCAGTGATTGGGGGGATAGATACTGCAGCGATACGTTTACGTCCAGTCCTTGTTGGAGTGATTAGGTCCTGCTCAAGAAACGTTTTCTGAGCACCTTCCAGGTCCCAAGCCCTGGACAAGCTGCTGAGGGTGGTGAGCAAGAAAGGTCCTATCTGTGCAATCCTCCAACTCAAGATACAGAGGGTCCCTGGACGGCTTGTTCCAGGTCCAGCTTTCCTACCGTCCTGCCCAGAGCTTCTGGCCCAGGAAGTGGTGCCTTTTCTCCTTTTAACGTTTATTTATTTTTAAGAGAGAGAGAATATGTGCAAGCAGGAGAGGGGCAGAGAGGAGGGGGCAGTGCTGATTGCAGACAGCCCGATGTGGGGTTCGAGCTCACGAACTCATGAACCGTGCGATCGTGCCCTGAGCCGAAGTGCCATGCTTAAAGCGACTGAGCGACCCAGGCGCACCCACCCCCCACTCCCCCCCCCCCCCCGTGGGTGCTTTTAACAGCTACCCTGGGGGCTTGTGATGCAGTTGAGACAAAGCCCCACCCTTTGAAAAACAATGGTCTAGAATTCCATGTTGAGGACAGAGGGTTAGGGGCCCCAGAGTCAGGGCTCAGGCAGGCTTCCTGGAGGAGGAGTGATGTCATCTTGAATGGTGACTAATGTTTAGCCAGTCAAAGGAAGGTGAGAAGGTGAAACCGTGGAGGTCCCAGGAGCACAGGGACTGAGGCGTAGGCAGTGTGTTTTTGGAGGGCAGAGTGTGAGAAAGTAATGAGCAGTGAAGCTGGAAAGGAGGCAGGGGCCAGGTGTCATGTCGGAAAGGTGACGCTGCCCTCACTCAAGGCAGAGGGAGGACACAGAGGTGGGGAGGGAGGGAGGCAGACAGTCGGGGTTATACTGCATATATCGCTACAGTGGTGCTGTCCATATCCCCCCATCGCCAGGCCCTAAGGGAGAAAATCGAGGCTCGGAAGCATTGGCTGACCCAGAGAGATCATGGCAGAGCCGGGTTCAGATACCTCTGCCCCGAACTTCCGGACTGTTTCCCAGCCGGAGTTGGTTAAACGAGATGCCGCTGATTCACGGACCCAGCCGCTTGTCCCAGTGCGCGATCTTATGGCACGTCCTCAGCAGCTTGCGTTTTACCTCAGACCTTGAACCCTGCCGACAGCAGCTCATTCCCAGTCTTCCTGTTTGCCTGGAATGGTGCTAGCAATTAAGGGCCAAAGTGTATCTCCAGCCTTGTGTGTAGGAATAAGTCGTGGTAATAAAAAGAACGATAATAGCAGCAAACATACCGACCCATTACAATATGCCAGCCACTGGATGTGGATGATCTCACTTTACCCTCATGACGCCCCCAGGGATTAAGTGCTATTATTATCCCCACTTGGGCGAGGCAGGTCAGACTGGTGCTTAGTCAAACAGTTAGTAAGTGGCTCTCCCATCGGGATGGACTGGGTTTTGCTGCAGTAACAAATGACCTCCACATCTCGATGGCTGACAGCAGCAAAGCTGTGGGTCCTGTTTCCCAGTACTTGTCCACTGCACACCCCGGTGGCTTTAGTCCACGCTGTCTTGGGCCTGGGGTGACAGAGTGACTTCCATCTGGAACGTTGCTGATTCAGGGCAGAGCAGGACACTCATCTGACTGACTCTTAAAGATTGTGCCACAAGTGATACAGCTCCCTCCTGCCTACGTTTCAGTGGCTGAAGTGGGTCACGGGGCCCCTCAGTTCCACAGGGCAAGGATGTCCTCTTTCTGCGGGGAGGGCCAGTGCAGGCAGGGAGAATCGAACCTGGTGCTCCAGTACCACACCGCAGAGGTCAGAGTCAAGTTCACAGGGTCGAATTCTGATGTCAGAACCCACACTCTGTGTCGCCACCTTGCCTTCCACTTGGCTAGGTGCACAGCGTTCACGCCTCATCCCACGTCTGCTGGCATGAATTTCAGCCCTGGGAAACCAGCACCTGTGGTGTGCATGGAGATGTTTTTTTTAATGTTTATTATTTTTGACAGAGAGAGAGAGAGAGAGAGAGAGAGAATGCAAGTGGGGGAGGGGCGGAGAGAGAGGGGGACAGAGGATCTGAAGCAGCCTCCGCACTCACAGCACAGAGCCCGAACTCTATGGGGCTCGAACTCATGAACCGTGAGATCACGTCCTGAGCTGAAGCTGGACGCTCGACCCACGGAGCCACCCAGGCGCCCCGTGCATGGAGACTTTTATCTTCCATGTTTCTGCCTCCCTGTAGTGAAGTAGCTGCAAAGGGCTGTCCTGAACACCTAGGAGGGACGTAGGACAAGAATTTATAGAGGTGAGCTGGCAGGGAACCAGAAGGCATAGCAGATCCTGAGCACCCAGCTCGGACAATAATGATCCTGCTTCCAGGATAAGATAACCCACGTGAAATACAAAGCACAGTGGCCGGCGAGAAGGAATTCCTCAGTAAATATTAACCATTTTCCCTCTTTATCATTATCGTCTGCTATCACACCATACGTTGAGTTGCTGTCCAAACTCCAACGTCAGCTCAGAGTTCGAGCTCGCGAAGACCTCACCGACCTGCCCTTGGTCCCTCGTCCTCCTCCTTCTTGCCCCACAGCAGCGAGGGCTGCTCGCCAGACGCCAGAGCCAGGCTCAGGGACACTCACAGCGGCCATTCTCCCGTTCGCCTGACCCCGTTCACCCCACGTGCCTCCTTTCTGCTCCACTTGATAGCTTTTAAGTGTCAAGTCTGACTGGTTCTGGCTATTGCCCCAAGGCCAAGGTCTCCAACTGGCAGACCTTTCCCGAGGGAGCTGGGACCAGATGGTGGGGGGCAGGGAGGGATGGGAAGATGGCGGTGACGGAGTCTGTGATTATATTTGCTACCCATTCTGGGTCCGTCTGTTCAAAGATATTTTTTTTGTGCTGCTCTTGCTATTACTATTATTTTTTTGTCTTTTTGTTATTCAAATCGCAACCCTGTTAGGATGGATCCGTCGGGTAAGTAGCACGTCCTGCTCGCTGGGATTTCCCAGCTGGCTTGTAGAAACTTTTCAGCTTTTTAAAACCGTCGATGGGCCCAGGGTGACTTTGGTACCTTGCTCTGCATGGCAGCATCGATCCCAGTCTTGGGGGCTGAGTGGGGCGGGGTGGCCTCACGGGCTCCCGGGCACAGCCAGCCCTAACGACCAACCTCTTTTCCCCCAGAACGGCTGAGGCATCCCGGAAGAAGAAGGAAAACCGGAGGAAATGGAAACGCTATCTCCTGATAGGCCTGGCAACTGTCGGAGGCGGGACGGTGATCGGTAAGGCCAGCCCAGGCTGAGCCGGGGGCATGTGGGCCAGTGCGGAGCCAGGGACGGTGCCAGGCTCGAAGCTAGAGAGGAGAGCGTAAGGAGGGCAGCTGGGAGGTGGCCCCAGCTCGCACTAGGTGCTCTGTCAGCAGAAAGCGCATTCATTAGCGTTAGAAGCATCCACGGAAGGCACTGGGCAGCTGATGGGGGAAGAGCCCAGTGGGCCGCATCTTCCCATCTTCACCAACCATGGATTGTTCTTGCAGGCGTCACCGGGGGTCTGGCTGCCCCTCTTGTTGCCGCCGGCGCTGCGACTATCATCGGCAGTGCCGGGGCAGCGGCTCTGGGCTCAGTGGCCGGCATCGCTGTCCTGACCTCGCTGTTTGGTGCGGCTGGAGCCGGCCTGACAGGTAAGGCTCCACAGGGGTGGTGGCCTAGGGGGGATTTTCAGCCAGGGGGGCCCGGCTGTTCCAAAACATGCCCAGATTCTCACCCAAGATGGCTCCCCCGGGGACGGAGGAGGATACGGCTTTTCTCACGCTGGGTCCCAGCCCCGCCAGAACCCATAGCAGGCTTCCCACAGACCTGCCCCAGGAGCCTGGCGTGGGTCAGAAAAGAGCTGGATGTGAGCACCTGCCCCTGTACAGATTTTCTGAGGAGGGTCTGATTGGACCTGCTGGTCTCCATCCAGGAAATCTCCAGGCAGGCCACCTCGGAAACACATGGGCTTCTTCATGTTCAGAGGCCATGAGGATACCCTGGAATTACCAGTGTCTCCTGGGTGGGTTTTCCAGATCATATGTGCCAGTAGCCCCCCAGTCACACACAGAGATTCCTGTTCCACTCCTCAGGTGGGGTCCATCCCTCCCCGTGTTGAGAATCATCGTCAGTTTGATCCGCTTTTTTGAGAGGCGTATATTACACCCATGACACGCATGGGCAGGAGAAAACACATAGAACCAACAGAGTCACAATGGACCAACAAGTTCCAGCCCCAGCTCTGCCACTAGAGCTGGCCAGCCTTTGGAAGCCTCTGACCCTTGGCTGTAATCGGAGACAATAATGGCACCTACCTTTAACGATTTAAAAAATGAGACATGTTTCCAGGGGCAAGGCAAATAGTTGGCACTCACTGTGAGTTTGAGAGCACAGAGAGCCACTCTCACTAATCCCATTCTCATTTTTGTATCTACGTCTTTAGGATACAAGATGAAGAAGCGTGTCGGGGCCATTGAAGAGTTCACATTTCTGCCTCTGACAGAAGGCAGGCAGCTGCATATCACCATCGCCATCACAGGGTGGCTGGCGTCTGGCAAATACCGTGAGGACCGGGGCCAAAGCAAAAAAGGATGAGGGTGGGGGAGTGGAGCGGGGAGAGGTGGGTGTTGAATAACTATGACTGCTGCTGTGGGCCAGACCCCAGCCTAGGCTCTTGCCTGTGGATGTCTCTAGAGGGTGGGGAGGGGAGCCTCATTTTGCAGAGGAGGAAACCGAGGCTCGAGGAGGTGAGATGACTTCATCCCGTGTCCATCCACCCATTGATCTATCCACCAATCTATCCACACATCCATTTTTCCACCCGCCTACCCACCCATCCATCTATCCATCTGTCAACCGTCCATCTACCTACCCACATCCATCCATCATCCACACACCCACCCATCCATCAGCCTTCCATCCACCTACCCAACAATCCACCTACTCAACCATCTCTACCCTTCTGTCCACCCATCTACTCATCCACTGATGCATCCACACACCCATCCATCCATCATTCATCCAGTTATCTGTCCATTCATCCACCCACCCATTTACCTAGCCGTCCATCCATCATCCATCCACCCTTCCATCCATGTATCCATCCACCTACCCATCCACCCACTCACCTATCCACTCATTCATCTCTCCACCCGCTCATCCATGTATCCACCCATCTATGCATCTATCCATGCATTTATCTATTATCTACCCATCCAACTGTCTATCAATTCATCCAGCCAACCACCCATTCATCCATCCATCCATCTATCCACCCATCCACCCAACCATCCATCTACCCATCCATCCATTCACCCACCCATTCACCTATTAATTCCTCCATTGAGCAATATTTATAGGGTATCTTCATACCACCTGCCAGACACTGAGCCAGGCCCTAGGAATTCAGTGGTGAGCGGCACAGTCACGGCCTCTGCTCTCGTGGAACTTACGGTCCCGGGTGGAAGAAAGACCACTGAGCAGTAATTACAGGGAAGTTCTATGGATGGCACAATAGAGGAAATCAGGAGTGTTTCTGGGGAATGAGGGAAAGGATCCTGGAGAAAGTGACTTTGGGCTAAGGACTGGGAGTTAACTGGGTAAGAAGGAGCAGGAAGTATACACTAAGTAAAGGGGCAGCAGGTACAAAGGACCACAGGATGGCTGGAACAGGGAGCTAGAAGACAGGAGTGTGGGCAGGGTCAGATCGTGCTGGAGCATGTGAGGTATGGCAAGGAGTTTGTATTTATCCTCAGAGCAAGTGGGAAAGAGCAAAGGATTGAAGCATATGGCTTCAAGGAGAAAGGACTTTTAAGTAGGTGTGAGATCAGTACATCTTGACTGCGTGACTTCAAGCAAGTTACTTAACCTCTCTGGGCCTCAGCTGCTTCATTTGTGAAGTAGAACAAATTATCTCTGCCTTTCAAGACACTTACAAAGTTTAAATTAAACAGAGCACATGGAAGGCACCTGGTTTCTCATTGACTTTCCGCAAACATTAGTTCCCTCTGCTGCTCTAATCTGAATCTGTGTTTTGGGGGAGAGGTCAACCAGGGTGGCATCGAGGACTAACACCATGGTCCACCCACTGCCTGGCTCTCTGTTGCAAGTGCCCAGTGGGAGGCTCCGTAAACAGTTCATCACTGAGAGAGAGGGAGCAGGGTGGGCCAGGGAATCTGGAACATTCCAGCCAGACCCATGCTGACAGCCTCCTGAGTTTCCAAATCTCTGGGCTCTGAGGCTGGAAGCCACAGTCCTTCTACGTGACACAGAAGAAAGCGAGTGAGAAAATGCCCCATCTCTGTGTGGCGGCCTTCCCAGGTGCCAGTCTCATTGGTATGTGATCACCAGGCCCCATCCGCACACAGCGGGCCTCTAGTGTCAGCTGAGCACTTCGCCCGTGCCTACCCTGAGTCAGACGTTTTACCCTCTCAATGGGAACTTGTATGCGTTACCTCCCGTGAGCCTCACATCCACCCCCTGAGGTGGGAGCCTTTCCTGTCCTGATCTGGCAGGAGGGCAAAACCCAGGGCAGTCACGTGAGCTCAGGGGCATGGCTAATGCAGGATTCAAACCCGTGTCTCCTGACCCACCCTTTCGTTGGATAGGATTATATGCAATAATGACCACTGCTTTGTAGGGAACAGGAACTAACCCAGGCACTAACCCAAGCGTGTTGCCTGCCTCGCTCTCTTGGTCTCTCACTCCAAGCCAGGGAGGTGGGCATCAGTGTCACCCCCATTTTATAGATGAGGAAACTGAGGCTCGTAAGGGCTGCTCAGGGTCCACTTGGGTAGCCAGGGACTGGGGCAGAACTCACCACTCTTCTTTCTGTCTGGCCCCACACCCCGTGTTCTGGGCCACAGGGCGATACAGTGCTTTACATGTATCGAATGCTATTCATGCAACATCTCACGTGAGCCCCACGACACTCGGAAGTCAGAAGGTATCATCCATTCTTACAGATGTGGAAGCCGAGGCCCACAAGGGCGGCCTGGCTAGCTGCGAGCTAAGCGACCAGGAAGCTACTGAGCCGGGTGCAAGCCCAGGCCGGTGACCCGGCACGGCCTACCTTCCTCCCCCTCACTCTGCCCACCGCCCCCCCTCCCCCGCCCCTGCTCTCCACCCTGAGCTGCTGCAGAGCCATGGCAGGGTCCCCGCAGAGCAGGGAGCAGCTCCAGGGTGGTCCTCGTGTCCGCATGGCGCCCTTAGGTAGGGATGACACCTCTGAGTCGGGCAGGTAGCGGACGTCCAGAACCCGAAGCCTCCGGGAAGCTGATGGTGCACATTCATTCATCATCGCATTTTCATGAGTTTTACCCTGTGCCACGTCACTGGGCTTTGAGAATCTGGTCCTTGGCAAACAGGCTATGGGAGACGTGCGTCACACAGACGGTCGCAAAAGTAAGCGTGTGACTGCAGGCTGTATGAGAACTTACGGCGGAAAGGCATTTGCTCCGCCAGAGGGGCCACGCAGCCTCCCTGTGGAAGAGGTGATTGAACTACAAGCTCAAGGGCAAGTAGGAGTGAAGGGAGGAAATGGTGGTTTCGGCGGGGGTGGGAGGAGAGTTCTGTTTTGGAAAGGTCACTGGGGCCACAGGCAGGAAAGCATGGGGCGGGGGGACTGGTCAGGCATCCTCCTGGGCCCCTTTCCCTTCTCCCAGAATAGAGTGACAGCATGATGTGTGCATGTCCCTGTCTGTGCCCAGCCAGAGGGCTGGATGCCTCAGTTTCCTCAGTTATAAAATCAGGCTAATTTGGGGGCGCCTGGCTGGCTCAGTCACTTAAGCATCTGACTTCAGCTCAGGTCATGATCTCACGGTCTGTGAGTTCGAGCCCCACGTCGGGCTCTGTGCTGTCAGTTCAGAGCCTGGAGCCTTCTTTGGATTCTGTGCCTCCCTCTCTCTCTGCCCCTCCCCCACTCACGCTCTGTCTCTCAAAATATGAATAAACGTAAAAAAAAAATTTAAATCAGGCTAATTGTGGCACCCTATTTCAGAGGCCGTGAGGTGAAATGTGTTTCTGAAGGGCAGGGCGTAAGTGAGGCATTGATGAGGGAGGGGCTGGGAAGGAGGCAGGGGCCACATCACAGAGGGCAGAGGGCTACAGTGTCATGCAGAGAGGTGACACTATCCTAGGGGCAGAAGGAGGGCACAGAGCAAGGAAAAGGAGGGAGGCAGACAGTCGACATACTTCCTGCTTGACGTTGGTCACTGTGGTGGTGCTGTCCACATCTCCCCATTAACTCGTCCCTAAGTGAGAAAAACGAGGCCCAGAAGCATTGGCTGACCCAGCAAGATCGTGGCAGAGCCGGGCTCAGATACATCTGCCCCAAGCTTCCAGACTGTTTCCCAGCCCGAGCTTGTTGAATGACCTGCCACTGGTTCACAGAGCCAGCTGCCCGTCCCGGTGTGCAGTGCATGTTCCTGTTGTATGTCCCCGGCAGCTGATGCCAGAATTTCTGCACGGAGAGACAGAGTAGCACTTCACGTGCACGGAAGTTCGAAGACTTCATTCCTACCCACTTTATAGAAGGAGATAAATACTCATCTCCTACTGCACAGATAAGCGCAGTAAGGCTCAGGGTAGGAAAGTGGTATGCCCGGGTCACCCGGCTACTACTGAATGCACAATTGGGACTTGAACCCCAGCCTGCTGACTCACAAGGTGGCGCTGCGCTCTGTCTGCTCTGCTAACAGCTGACGCTCAGCAGCGGGGGGGAGGGGCTCTGTCTCCCCACAAGGGCAAGCGGTCCCCTGTCACCACCTGTCTGGGAAGGTGGGGTGGGCCACCCTCTGTCACAGACAGGAGAGACACCCCCCCCCCCACCTACCTGCGTTCTCCCCTAGGTACCTTCAGCGCCCCGTGGGCGGCCTTGGCCCGCAGCCGCGAGCAGTACTGCCTGGCTTGGGAGGCCAAGTACCTGATGGAGCTCGGCAATGCCCTGGAGACCATCCTCAGTGGTCTCGCCAACATGGTAGCCCAGGAGGCCCTGAAGTACACAGTGTTGTCTGGTAAGCACCCCCCGACCCGGCCACCACCGCCAGCAGCAGGCCCACAGCTCCCAACTCACACCAGTAGCATATCTTTGCATGCCTGAGGCCCCTGGTGAGCCGGGTGACCCTGGTGCTGGGTCTTAGGAACACAGAGAGGTTAAGACTGCATTCCTGTCTATCAAGTTTATGGTCTCTGTGGGGAGGCGACCGGTAAACAGCCAATCACGTTGTCACACGGCATATCAGTTAGCTATTGCTGCATGACAAGCAACCCCAAAACTCAGTAGCTTAAAACAGCAATCATTTCTCATAATAGCTGAGAAGTCGTAAGGCTTCATTTGGCTGATCTCAGGTGGGCCTGCTCATGCGTCCGTGGGTCAGCCAAATGTCCGCCGATCTGGGCTAGCCTGGTCTGGGGCAACTAGGACAACTCGGCCCTGCTCCATTTGTCTCTCACCTCCTCCTGGGATCAGCAGGCTAGCCCACACCAGTGCTAGAAGTGCGTGAGAGGGGGCGCCTGGGTGGCGCAGTCGGTTAAGCGTCCAACTTCAGCCAGGTCACGATCTCACGGTCCGTGAGTTCGAGCCCCGCGTCGGGCTCTGGGCTGACGGCTCAGAGCCTGGAGCCTGTTTCCGATTCTGTGTCTCCCTCTCTCTCTGTCCCTCCCCCGTTCATGCTCTGTCTCTCTCTGTCCCAAAAAATAAAATAAACGTTGAAAAAAAAAAAAAAATTAAAAGAAGTGCGTGAGAGCCTGGACCCAACGCACAAAACCGTTTCAAGCTTCACGTCGACTAATAGCTCATTGGCCTAAGCAACTCACATGGCCAAGGCTAGAGTGGAGGGCAGGGCAGGGGCAGGGGCCCGGGCCCTGCAGAATTATAACACAAAGCGGGAGGATACAGGGTCGGGTGACAAACTGAGGCCATCTTTGGCATCTCACTGATGACCGATGCTTGAACAGAAGGAATTTAGTCCATGAGTCAGAAATGCACGAGCGTCAGCTTTCTTCATTGCTCTAATAGCAGTTTGACAGCACTTGGAAAACTTAACCGGTTCCAAGTTCAAGACTCTGCACACATTCACTCGGGCATCCATTGGCCAGCCCGCCACTTCCCGAGAAGGACCTCCGCCCACTGCTTTCATCACTGATCTCCCACCTCCCCAGGCATCGTGGCTGCCCTGACCTGGCCAGCCTCACTCCTCACTGTCGCCAACGTCATCGACAACCCCTGGGGCGTGTGTCTCCATCGATCCGCAGAGGTTGGCAAGCACCTGGCCCACATCCTGCTCTCCCGGCAGCAGGTACCTGGGCTGTTGGGGGAGGTGCAGGGAAGTAGGGAAGTGTGGAAACTGACTTGTGCACAGATGTCAGCCCTAAAGACAAGCCCACATGGAGGTAGTCTAGTGGCTTTTTGGGGGTGGATGGCCTTCACTGCCCCTACAGTCCAAGTCACAAGAATATCCCAGGAAGGACCAGTGAGAATTGTAGGTTGTGCGTTTCTCGCAGGTAGTGAGGTGAAGACTGAATAACAGGGACGTTGAGGGAAGGGACAAGGGCAGGTGTTCCCTCCTGGAAGTCTAGAGCCACCATCTGAGCAGATGTCCCGTGGTCCAAATACCGTGTAAAATGATCAGGAAGATAAACAATCAGAACACTTTTAAAATTTGAATCCAGTACCTACCAGGGAAATGAAACTGATGCCCCCCCCCCCCCCCCCCCCCCGTAACTTCAGAATAAACTTGAGTAAATGGAAACAGAAGTTTGGGGAAAAGTTCCAGAGATGACTGTGCGGTTAGGGTTAGTTTTAGCGGCGAGAGAAAACCCCAAATAACGGTGGCTTAAGCGAGGTGGGAGTTTATTGCTCGAGGAGAAGCCTAGGAAGGCAGTCTTGCGCTAGAACACTGTGCCATGGCAAGGCAGCCCAGGGCCGTCTGGCTTGTTGCTCTGCTGTAGGGGGTCTTGACCTCGTGGTACCAGATGCCAGCATCCGCCCGCCAGGTAAGCAGGAAAAAGAAAGGCCTTGTAGCCTTTCCACTGACGTCTCATTGGCCAGACCCTCACCGTAGGACCACGCCTACTGCCGCAGAAGCTGGGGGACGCCGTCTTTATTCTGGGTGTCAGTGAACCCAGCTGGAATTCAGCTATGGGAAGGGGAGGATGGATATTGAGGGACAGCTAGCAGTTTCTGCCACAGCGGGTAAATTGCTTGAGACCCCAAACCCCCATCTGATTTCTGTGTCTGTGCCAGAAGAAATAGGGAGGTCCCGTGACAGGTTTGGAAGTAAGGCAGAGACCAGAGTGGCCTCGGCTTAAACAAGGTAGACATTTATCCCCTCCCGTGGAATAGCCCGGGTATCAGCATCCAGGGCAATGCGATGTGTATTCGTTTGCTCGTGGTGCTGTAACAAACTACCCCAGACATACTGGCTTAAAACAACACAAATTTATTATCTTACAGCTCTGAGGTCAGAAATCTAAAAATGGCAGGGGGGTGGGGAACCTGGGTGGCTCAGTCGGTTAAGCATCCAACTCTTGATTTTGGCTCAGGTCATGGTCTCACGGTTCGTGAGTTCAAGCCCCACGTTGGGCTCTGTGCTGACAGCTCAGAACCTGCTTGGGATTCTCTCTCTCCCTCTCTCTCTGCCCCTCCCCTGTCCGTGCGCGCTCTCTCTCTCTCTCTCTCTCTCTAAGTAAATAAATAATAGGGGTGCCTGGGTGGCTCAGTCAGTTGAGCACCTGACTTCAGCTCAGGTCATGATCTCACGGTTCGTGGATTCAAGCCCCACATGGGGCTCACTGCTGTCAGCCTGGAGCCTGCTTCGGATCCTCTGTCCCCCTCTCTCTGTGCCCCTCCCCTGCTCTCTCGCACTCTATTAAAAATAAATAAACATTAAGGAAAAATAAATGAAAATCTAAAACGCGGGCCCGCGTTCCTTATGGAGGCTCCAGGGAGCATCCACTTCCCTGCCTCCCCCGGCTGCCAGAGGCCACCTGCTGTCTTTGGCTGGGAGCCCCCTTCCTCCGTCTTCAGAGCCAGCAGTGTGGCATCTTCAGATCTTTCTCTCTGTCCCTTGCTTCTGCCAGCAGGTCACCTGTCTGACTCGGACCCTCCTGCCTCCCCCTTTGTCATATAAGGTGGCATTCACAGGGCCCACGGGTTAGGATGGGACCGTCTCCCGGGGGCTGTCACTCTGCCTCACGTGGGTGGCTTTCAACGTCATGGCCACACATCCTCAGCGTTCAGTCTCTCCTTCAGTTCGAGATGGACATTGCAGACAGTTGGAGGCAGGCAAGTGAAGGGAAAGGCGTAGACACACAGTTGCTTCCCCTCTCCTCCCTTGGCCATCCCTCGCTGCAGGGGAGTCGGAGAAACTTCGTCTCTGGTCGAGGAGCTGTGTGCCAGCAAAACTCAGGAGTTTGTTCCCAGGGACCCAGGGAGAGTGGGTGTCGGGGGATGGCCAGCAGCCGTTGCCACAAAGTTCCTGCAGGACGGGGATACTATTTGATCAAGGGTTTCCTGTTGTCGTAAAGGGGGCGGGGGTGGGGAGAGGGGGGATACACATTTTGGCACAAAAACAAGGAAAAGGAATAGACTGGCAGGACCCGACTGGACCTTTTGGAGCTCCTCTGCTCCTTCCTCCTCCTTCCATGGAGAACTTGCACCCAGACACCTCAGGGAACTTTCTTCTTCTTACGAGTTGCCTTTTCCGCGAGTTCTTTAGTCAGAAGATTCCCCTTGTCCCCATGTCGAACTTACTGCCTGATTTCATGTCCCCCCTTTCTATCTAGAAACAGAACAATTATCCCTCACCTGTCTCTGCCTCTTTACCTGTCATCACCCCTGGGGGTACCTTCCTCCTCCTCTTCCTGGCTCCAGAAGGGCCCCGCTATCCTGCAGTCATTTGCCACCTGATAGTTGAGTCCTGTCCCCTGGGGGAGAAGAGACAGTGGCCGGATGATGGTTGGAGATGAAAGGGAATTAACCCAGCCAGAGGCTGCCTGCAGTTCCACAGCAGGTGCACTCCTGCATGAATGAGGGCCCTGCCCGTCCTGATTAAGACATCAGAGCTCTGGGGGTGCCTGGGTGGTTCATTCGGTTGAGCGTCCGGCTCTTGATTTCGGCTCAGGTCATGATCTCAGGGTCAGGGGATCAAGCCCTGCATCAGGCTCCGCACTGAGATTCCTTCTCTCCCTCGGCCCCTCTCCCCCACGCTCTCTCAAATAAGATTAGTTAATTAATTAAGACATCAGAGCTCCAGGACAGGAATAGCACATGCATGATTCATTCAGCGTGAGGCGGGCACCAAGGGGTGTGCAGGGGGCCGTCCTTGTCAGGGCTGATGCTTTGCCGGAACTGGCTGTGCATCCCCCAGACACCTGTGTCCTGTCTCCCCACAGGGCCGGCGACCTGTCACCTTGATTGGCTTCAGCCTGGGAGCCAGAGTCATCTACTTCTGTCTGCAAGAGATGGCTCAGGAGAAAGGTGAGTCTGGCTTGTCACGGATGAAGACCCTTCCCAAGCTCATCCCCCAGGCGGGAGGTTCTGGGCCAGGGGTCACGAGCCTTGTGAATGTGTTTCCAGTTCTTGGTGATAGTCGTTAAAAGTTAAAAATAGTTTGACAATAGACAAAACGGTGAAGTCGTTTGGAAAATGGTTTGGTTTTTCTCTGTACGCAAATTCGAGTGGATGCGAGATGGTCCTATGATAATGGCATTGCCCTGGTGTTCTCATGTGCGTTCTTGCGTGGGAGCGAAGGGAGCTGGACGAGAAGTCTGAAATCGAGGCATCGGCAGGGCCACGTTCCCTCGGAGGTTCTAGGGGATGATCCTTCTTTGTCGCTTCCGGCCTCTGGTGTGGCTGGCGGCCCTTGGCCCTCCCTGGCTTGTAGATGCGTCCCTCCCTTCTCTGCCTGAATCCTTAAATCTTCTCCTTCCTATCTTCTCATCTCTTCTCTTCTCTTCTCTTCTCTTCTCTTCTCTTCTCTTCTCTTCTCTTCTCTTCTCTTCTCTTCTCTTCTCAGGACAGTCTCATTGGATTTAGCCCCCCCCCCCCCCCAAAGCCAGCATGATCTCATCTCAGGATCCTGAACTTAATTACGTTTGCATAATTCGATTACATCTGAAGACACCGTTTCCAAAGACGTTGTCATTCACGGGTGCCAGGTGGATGTATCTTTGGGAGCTAGCCTCCACAGACACCTTTGGGTGTGTGTCGTGCCGTCCGGGGACATACTTGGAGTGCTGAGGCAGTGGAAAGCTTGAGTGCCATTGCTCCGGGCCTTGGTGGGTGAGGTCTCCAGGACAGAGTGCTGGTTTGGGACAGCCCGGAGGGGACGACTGGGGGAGTCGGGTGCAGAGCCCGGGGCGCTCGGAGTGGTCCACGGTCTGCGGGGCCCAGACTTAACGTCTCCTGGGGGAACACAGCAGCAGTAGGACCCTGGAGCAGGAGGAGGCACTGAGACGGTGACTCCTTGGCCTGGGAGCAGAGGGTGGCTGGCAGGGAGGGCCAGAGTTCCGCCCAGCGGTCTCACTGGGGGCTGCCTCGAATGCCTCTCTGGGCGTCAGCTCCCCGACTTCGAACTCCGTGGAGTTCTGCTCAGCCGCGTGCTTGTTCTGGGGTGCCCTGCTTATCGTATGGTATTTCTGCAAATGGCAAAACCCACGGTTGACCAGATTCAGCTCAAGGTATATCGCTTTGCAGCTTCTGCTCTTCAGAGCTGCTGCTGGCCTGAGGCCAGCCCCGAAGGAGGCCCCTGGCCGCTCCCCGGCCGGCCCGAGTGTGTGACCGGATTGCTGGCTGGTTGCCAGCAAGCAGGGAGGGGCGGGAATGCCCGCCGCTGGCCGGACCTGAGGGAGCCGGACGTGTCGGGCTGACCCAGGTTATTTGCAGTGCTGGCAGCCCCGGAGGGCCTGGGAGAGACCCTGGAGCTGAGGGGCATGACTCATTCCTGCTTCTTCTCTTTTGCTAAAATGGTCCCCCACCTTGGACTGAGGACCAGAGCTATTTTCCTGGTTACACGGGCAAGGTGGATATGCCGTCCTTGGCATTTACCATGGAAAGGCCAAGCCCTGTGTGTCAGGCCTGCAGATGAGCCTCGTGTCTTCTCTGTGTCATTTTGGAGGACCCCCCTCACCCCCACTCCCCTGTAGCTTTCAGCAGCCCCCGCCCCCCCCATCACCCGGTGTTGTCTGCATCACTAAGCAACGAGGAGGTAGCTCTGTCCTATTTCCAGGAGCTTTGGGTAACCTGGGGCCACCATGCAGAAGGGCCTGGGGAGCCAGCTCGGAGCTGCGTTCACCAGGAAAATCCAGGCTGGGGTCAGAGTTCAGGCAAAAACCACGGAGGAAGCAGGGCTGAATCTGGGGCTCCGGTGAAACTGAGTTTCCACTTACACCATGGAGAACATTGTACTTTTCCTTTCTGTATAAATTCTTCCCCTACCCAGGCATCACCAGAGCAGAATGAGTCAAAAAGACATCCCTTACCTGCCTTTCCTACTCTACCTGGTACAAATAATCCACCTGGGGGGCTCCTGGGGGGGCTCCTGGGGGGCTCAGTCAGTTAAACATCTGACTCTTGATCACAGCTCAGCTTATGATCTCACGGGTGTGGATTGAGCCCCGCATTGGGCTCTGCACTGAGCATGGAGCCTGCTTAAGATTCTCTCCCCTGGGGCGCCCGGGTGGCTCAGTTGGTTGAGCGTCCGACTTCGGCTCAGGCCATGATCTCCCGGTCCGTGAGTTCGAGCCCCGCGTCAGGCTCTGTGCTGACAGCTCAGAGCCTGGCTCCCGCTTCCAATTCTGTCTCCCCCTCTCTCTGCCCCTCTACCACTCGTGCTCTGTCTCTCTCAAAATCTAAATAAACATAGGGGCGCCTGGGTGGCTTGGTCGGTTAGGCGTCTGACTTCGGCTCGGGTCATGATCTCACAGTCCGTGAGTTCGAGCCCCGCGTCGGGCTCTGTGCTGACAGCTCAGAGCCTGGAGCCTGTTTCAGATTCTGTGTCTCCCTCTCTCTCTGCTCCTCGCCTGTTCATGCTCTGTCTCTCTCTGTCTCAAAAATGAATAAACGTTAAAAAAAAAAATTAAAAAAAAAAATCTAAATAAACATAAAAAAAATTAAAAAAAAAATTTTTTTTAAAGATCCTCTCTCCCTCTCTCTCTGCCCCTCTCCCCTGCTTTCTCTCTCTCTCAAAATAAATAAATAAGCATTTAAAAATATAATAATCCACCTGGGACCTTCTGGCCTGCTAGGAAGAACCCCCTAGAGACCTTCTATGTCTCCCCGTCCTCAGCTCTTCACCTCTTGCAGTAAAGGGCTTTGTTGGCACACAGCGACACCGTCGACTCCTGCATAATGCCATATTCTGTATTCCTGCAGCGTTGTGCAAATGACAGAATCTCTCACGAAAATTGGGGGGAGGCATTTCTCATGCAGGACACAGGACCTTCGTTACAAACGTGTGGGTCATAGAGAGGCAGGATGGGCGTAGCAGTCAGCTTTTGCTGTAGCGATGCTGCATAACAAGCCACCCCCTAAACTCCGAGGGCAACGACACCAAATGTTTTCCCGCTCAGGATCTGTGGGTTGGCTGTGGTTCGGCTGCTCTAGAACAGGCTGCAGGTTGGGCAGGCTTGGCCCCAGGCTGCAGGCTGGGCCCACATCCGCTCCATGTGCATTTGTCCTGTTGAGGCTGAAGGGGAGCAGCCACCCAGGGCGTGTTCCTCCTTACGGTAGATCGCTAGAGCACCGGATCCAAGGCCAACCACATGTGCACATTTAGGATCTCTTTTCGTGCCGTGTTTGCTAACATTCTGTGTCCGCTGTTTATTGCTGCAAACAACCTCTCTAAATGTAGTGGCTTAACACAGCAATAACTGGATAATTCTCACACTTCTGTGGGTGGACCAGGAAGTTCCTCTCCTCTTTGCACCTGGGCTCACTCGTGCAGCTGCAGGTGCAGCCGGAAGGCTTGGAACGTCCAGGCTGACCTCATCCACTGACTGGCCGCGGGTGCTGGCGGTCACCCGGCATGCCCCAGTCTGTCGCGACCGGCGCGACAAACACCGAGGTCAGGGTCCTGAGGGTAAGGGAATGCAAGAAAAAAAGAGAGAAGAGAGAAAGTTTGGGGACAGGAGGGTCCCCTGGGCTGATGGCCCAAGTGACGGCTTTATTGTTGCTGTACACAATCTTTTATAATATAAGACTCTTATGGATCAGGTCATTCTAAGAATAAACAGGTTTCACATGATCACTGCCAGCCAAAACATTTAGTTCTGTGTACCTTGTGAACTTTCTGAACGGGTCACCAGACCTTGTTGATAGATTGCTAGCAAAACACAGTTCCCATGTTTGTTTCTATCTGACTCGGGGTAGAAAAAGGGAGGTAGCATTACTGCCGACACCTGCAGACCACAGGCTTCAGGAATTAACTTTCTCAGCCTTGACGAGGCTTTCGTCTGCCCTTGAGAGTGGGGGAATGGGAGGGGGAACCACCGGGTTGGCTTGAGCCAACAGGGAACATTGCTCGACCCGGTCTCAGCCTGGCGCCGGGGCCCGGCCTCCCACATGAATGGGAGGGGGAACCACCGGGTTGGCTTGAGTCAACAGGGAACGTTGCTCGACCCGGTCTCAGCCTGGCACCGGGGCCCGGCCCCCCACATGTCCCCCTATTGTTTGTAATTGCAACATGTGCATCCTGGCTTGGTATGTGGTAAAGGCAGTAAGACCCCATCTCCAGAAATAACACAGCAAGACAAGTATAACAGATATTACGGAAACAATTCCAATAAAGATCCAAAAGGAATGCTGAAGAATATTAAATGGATTAAACCCATTAAGTTGGTGCAGTATGGTTTCAGCGAGATCTCCAGGGTCAGGGAAACTGAGTGAGCTACTTGCAACAGCATTTATCTCTTCTTGTAGCTGTAAGAGGTCTAAGCTAGTGTTAGCATCATGCCAAACCCCTTGTAAATGACGCACTTGTCCCCATGGCATATTGGTATACTCTAAAGGGGTAACACAGATATGCTTATATGCATCATGACAAATTAAAGAAAGTCTGGTACACAAAACAGCAAACTGATCACCAAGATACATTAATGCTTCTTGTAGTGCCTCTAATTGGGCTTCCAATTTACGATCTATTCGTTCTTAAGTGACAGACACTTTGGATACATTATGAGCCAATTCATTTACATGGGATGCCATTTGGGCACTTTCATGTAAGGATATTACAGATACAGTTGCAGAGGCAATCACAGTCGCTGCTGCTATGAGTCCAGCAATCAAGAGTCCAAGAAACCGTTTGGTCCTGCACAGCCGTTTACTGATTTCTAAAGCCAATTGCATCCCATAATTAGGATACCAAGGTCCTGTAACATTTACTGGCAACACCCAATAGGGAGGTTGTAAGACCAGATAAACCTTCATCCCACTTCTAGAGGGTCCATCTACTGGTAGACAATTGGTCAAAACACAAGCAGGACACGTCAGCCGGTATAACTGATGACCATCTTCTTTCACTGGAGTAACGGTCCCATCCCCAACAATCAGATAGTAGGGTGGAGGAACACAGGCACGCAATTGCAGAACTGGAGAAACATAATATTCTGGAAAACTAAAGCTGTCATTAGTATATATTTTATCAAAGGTAGCATATAATTTCCAAAGATCAGAATGAATTCTTCCTTCAGGGGATTGCAAAATGGTTTGTGGGATAATCTTACGGTGTACCTGTACCTCGTTAGGAGGTGGATCCACGACCCTGGGATCAAGAGTCTCATGCTCTACCGACTGAGCTAGCCGGGCCTTTCGGGAATAATCTGTAATGGTATAGTTTATGTCTTTAGGAGTCATCCTCAATGAAGAGGATCGGGCACATATACCCCAAGGTGAGTCCCCAGTAAGGCCTTGACCAGCTGAGGGACATACAGGAAGAGTCTGAGGGGTATCACGCGGTCCAAAAAACATCCATTCTCCTAATAATTCTCTCTTTTGCCAAGAAGCGGCAACAGAGCGGGGTACCCGTTCAGAAGGACGCTTGCCATTTTGCCACAATGTATAAGCAATAGACCGCCCTACTGGTTTCGTACCCAGACACCCATAAGCAAGTTTGTACGGCGTAGACTCGCTTTGCAGGCAGATGGGTACTCCTGCAGAGAGTGCCGTCCAATTTATAGAGGCCGACACGGTGGGCAAAAACCCTGCATCTTCCCCTCCCATAAAGGTGAGATTGGTGTATACTTTGGGTGTGGGGTCTCTGCATGTTACAGGTTGTACTGCAGGAGGACCTACCGTGTATGCCCAATAGAGGGCAGACTCTCCGATTGTAGTGAGAATGCACAGGCATGCCAAGAAGACATGTGTGGCCGTTACCTCTCTTCCTGAGGCCATCACTACATCAGTGGCCTGGGTCAGCAGGTTCTTTATCTGTCCCCAGGTGGGTGTACCCGCCTCATGACTCCGCCGTTGTCGCTTCTGGGGGGGCTCCGTCACAGTCAATTTGGCCATTTTTCGGCACAACCGTAATGTCTCTGAGGAGCCGAAGCGGGACCCAGCGTGGCGCTTCCTCATCCTGTGGAAAAACACAAGCACACCCTCGCCCTTTTCGAAGGACTGGGTCTGGGCCTCGCCAAATGCCTTCCGGCATATCTTTCCATCTAGCCATCAAGAGAGGTTCTTGACTCTTTCCCCAGCGACGCTCTGCGGCAGTCATCCCTGCTTCACTGCCATTTAAAAAATTTAAAACATACAACACAAGAGTGAGATGCACATGTGGGGAATACTTTATCTTTCCCTTTAATATCTCCCCCTAAGTTTTTGCAGATACTGTTTTAGAGTCAGATGAGCTCGCTCAACAATAGCCTGTCCTGTGGAATTATAAGCAATGCCAGTTGTATGCTCAATTCGGAATCGGCGGCAAAATTCTGTAAAAGATTTAGAAGTATAAGCACTACCGTTGTCAGTTTTTATTTTATGAGGTTTGCCCATTGCTGCAAAGGCAGAAAATAGGTGATTCTGAACATCAACCAATGCTTCTCCCGAGTGGGCTGAAGCATGTATGTAGCCTGAGCAAGTATCTACAGACACATGTATATATTGCAATTTCCCAAAAGGTAAATATTGGGTGACGTCCATTTGCCACAAGTCATTGGGCCGAAGACCTCGGGGATTAATGGCACAGACCGGCTGTGGGAAGAATTGCGGACAGATGCCGCACTGTTTAACAATTTGGCCGCTTCACGAGATATTTTGAATTCTCGTCGAAGGGCTGCCGCATTCTGATGAAAATTATCATGACTCCTTTTGGCTGTTTCCAAAGGAGTGGTGATGGGCAGAACTTGCAATAAATGGGTTGCGGCATCGGCTCTCCGATTCCCAGCAACTAGGGGACCAGGCAGGTCGGTGTGAGCTCGAATGTGGGAAATATAAATCGGACTGTGCCGTAAATTAAGAAGTTTTTGTATAGCATGAAATAGACGATAAAGTTCCTCATCTGCTGTCAGTATAAAGGCAGTGGGAAGCTGCAACACGGCTTTGACAACGTATTGACTGTCAGAATAGACATTTATAGACTCTGGGTAAGTTTTTAGGGCTACCTGTACAGCATAAAGCTCGGCCCTTTGGACAGAGTTAGTCATATAATTTAAAGTGATCAAATTTTTATGTTGGGAAGTGACATAATACACTGCAATTTTACCCTCTTTACCAGCATCCACAAAAATGGAAGCAGCATCTTCAATCGGCTGACAAACAATAGGATTAGAGGGCAAAATATCTGTAAGACTGAAACCTTGTATTAAAGAATCAGAAGGTAAATGAAATTTAATTTGACCTGTAAAATTAGCCAAGGCAAGTTGCCATTCGATGGACTGAGCAAAAGCAGCGTCCACCAGCTTCTGTGTCAGAAAGGCACATGCAATAAATTCTGGATCGTGTCCAAAGAGCTGAACAGCTCGGGATCTTCCTCTAATGATGAGAAGACAAACCATAGATAGCAAAGGATTAATGACATGCAGAGAGTGTAAGGCTAAATGTAGCCATTCAAGTGGACCATGAGATTGCCACAGAATTGCAAAGGGGATGACCTGAGGTTTTAATATTATTAAATACAAAGGCTGAGAAGGGTCAATTCTAGTGACCTGGGCCTGCTGAATGGCCTGTTCTATATGTCTTATAGCTTCTTTAGCTTCTTGAGTGAGACTTCGCGGGGACGCTAGAGAACTATCTCCTTTTAGAATGTTAAACAAAGGCAGTAATTGTTCTGTGGTGACCCCTAGTGTATTTCTAGTCCAGTTTATATCCTAATAATTTCTGAAAATCATTTAAAATAGTCAAATGTCCAGTTCTAATTGATACTTTCTGAGGTCGGACAGTTGATTTGGAGATGAGATACCCTAGGTATTCAAAAGGTGCTTCCCTTTGAACTTTCTCAGGGGCAACAATCAAATTATATGCCTTAAGGCATCTTTGAAGAGAAATAAAAGCCTCCTGTAATAATTCCTCAGTTTCAGCAGCCAAAAGTAAGTCATCCATGTAATGGATACAATATACATGGGGAAAACTCTGTCTAAAAGGGGTAATTGCTCTGGCCACAAACTCTTGACATAAAGTCGGACTGTTAGCCATGCCTTGCGGTAAGACCTTCCACTGATAACCGCTTAGCAGGTTCCTGTAAGTTAGTGGAAGGCAGGGAGAATGCAAAATGTTCTCCGTCGCCAGGGGCCAACGGAATGGTAAAAAAACAATCTTTTAAGTCCAAAACTAGTAATTGATATTGTAAAGGAATGGCCGATGGGGAAGGGAGGCCAGGTTGCAAAGCCCCCATGGGCTTCATGACAGCATTAATTGCTCTCAAATCTTGCAGCAACCTCCATTTATTTGACTTTTTTCTAATCACAAAGATTGGGGTGTTCCAGGGACTGGTGGAGGGAACTAAATGACCTAATTGCAGTTGTTCCTCTATGAGGTGAGCAGCAGCCTCCCTCTTAACAGTAGGTAAGGGCCATTGGTCAACCCACACTGGAGTGGAAGTCATCCACTGGAGAGGCATAGCGTGGGGAGTTTCCAATGGCCCTAGGAAAAACCCAATCCGAAATGGTCTCTTTTAGGCTCGGGACATATGGCTCAGGATTCCCTTGCAACTCCTTCCCTAAGCCTTTCCCCTCAATATAGCCCATTTCCTTCATAAGGTGCATAGCAAGATTAGTCTGTTTTTGAATCGGGACTGCCTTAGTCTCCAGAGTCAAATTCATTGCAGTTAATATGTCCCTGCCCCAGAGATTAAGATCTATCTTCAAAACAAAAGGCTGAAAAGTTCCAGTCATACCATCAGGCAGTCTCCGATGTAAATAATCAGAGCTTTGCAACGGAGCAGAGGCATAACCAACACCTTTAATTGGAATATTAGTCACTTGAGTAGGCCATGTGACAGGCCAATTTTTTTGAGCAGTAACTGAGACATCTGCACCTGTATCCACTAGTCCCTCAAAAGGGACTCCTTGGATATGCAATGTAAGCATGGGCTTTTCTACAGAGATCACTTTAGCCCAATAAAGATCTGTGGAGCCGAACCCTTGATTTCCCCGGTAAGGTTTAACAGCCTTATTATTGGAGGATATCCGGGGTATCAAGATCAATCGTGCTATGGGAGTCTTGGGCTCAAGCACCAAAGTTCCCATAGGTAAGCTGGCCAAAATGTTTATTTCTCCAGTGTAGTCTTCATCAATAACTCCAGGATAGATCATCAATCCCTTAAGAGTCCAGCTGGATCTTCCCAATAATAACCCCCAAGTATTCCTGGGTAGAGGCCCCCATATCCCTGTGGGGATGGCTTTAGGGGGCTGTCCTCCTTCTAGGTAAACGGACTGAGCTGGGGCAAGATCTAGTCCTGCACTGGCGGGGGTGCCGCAGTGTAGTTGGCTAATACCTGGGAGGTCTCCAGTGTTGGACACAATGGGTGGGAAGGTGCCTGTGGGAACATTGCCGCAATTGAGGGGCCTGCGGCTGGCCCCGCTTCCAGTTTCCCTGAAGAGGTTTGCCATTACAATCAGTTTTAGAGCGGCATTCATTGACCCAGTGATACCCCCGTCTACATCTGGGACAAATAATTGCCAGCTTATTATTAATGTTAGGGCCACTTGGCAAACCGGGGGTGGTTGGAATTATTTCTTTACTATGACATTGGGCCTTCATATGGCCCTTTTGGCCACATTTGAAACACACTCTTCCACCCAGCTTCCTTGGATTAGTTCTTACGTTTTTACCCTGAAGCTGGGCATGGACCTGTAAGGGGTCTATTCCCTTTAAGGGGGCTGGTCCAATCTCAGCACATAGCCTGATATAATCCTCCAAGGTACCCTGATTTTTCCAAGGACGAATGGCTGCCTGACATGCAGAATTAGCAGTTTTATAAGCCAGTTGTTTTACAATAATGGTACCTGCCTCCCCATCAGTAACGATACGACTGACTGCAGTCAAAAGGCGCCCAACGAAATCCTGGTACTTCTCCTCTGGCCCTTGCCTAATTTTAGACAATTCCTCAGTTCTGCCCCCTGTGGAGGGGAGTTTTTTCCAAGCTGTAATGGCACAGGTATTAATTTGATTATACGCAATTTCAGGATAATTTAGCTGGAGGCCCACATCATAATATTGTCCTGTACCTGTGAGCATGTTAAAATCCACTGGTATGTTAGTTCTTTTATTATGCATAGCCTGTTTTTCAGCATTCTCTGCAAATTCTGCTTTCCACAAGAGGTTATCTCCCACACTCAAACAAGCCTGAGCGATGACCTTCCAATCTCCTGGGCATAATGCCTCCCTGCTCAAATTACCAAGCATAGACAGGGTAAAGGGAGCTGTTGGACCATACTGGGCTGTAGAGGATTTCAAATCTTTCAGCAATTTAAAACTTAGGGCGGAGTACGCTCTCTGTCCCCCCTGCTGAATAACAGGGTAAGCGTGAAAAGCAGAGGTGTCTTCCCCATACTGTGTTGCTTGATACAGAGTCCGCTGCAAAGGAGTAGTTCCCATAACGGGGTAAGGTTCAGTGGACTGTTGATTCTGAGTAATAGGGAAAGCCAGCCGAGGTAAGCCTCTATCTTGTGCCTGAAAAGAAGGTCGTTTTAAAGGTACCTTCTGGACCAGAGGGGCCAAGAAGGCAGGCTTCCTCTGATCTTCCAAATACGGCCCATCATCTCCCTGATCCCCAAAAGGAGAGTCATCATTATTTTCTGGATCTTGCACAGATAACTGTTCTAGGAGGGGGAGAGGAGGTAAAGGTGAAGGCACCCGTGACTGTCCCGAAAGGGCATTGAAAGTAGTTTCTGGAGGGAGAGGAGCATCTGAAGTCACTAAAGGTTGGGCTACTTCCGAGCTAAGAGAAACTATTTCAATAGAATCCTGCGGATCAAGGACCTCCTTAATACAGGTCCAAGTAGACCACAAAGTCCCTAGAACTGCAGCTCCACGAATCTTCATTTGATTTTTTAAGTTCCTGACCAACTCGCTGCCAATCCTTTAAATCAACTGTACCCCTGTCTGGAAACCATGGGCAATAATCACGCACTATGTCAAAAAATTCCCTAAGGGCTGACTGAGAAACCTTAATTCCCTTCTCCTTCATAAGAGCCTGCAAGGCAGTTATAAAATATCCCCTGTTCCATAGACTGTTTCTGTCCCATAGTTTTACTCCCGTCGTCTGTGCTGCTGGCACAGTTCCCCTACCTGAATTAGACGCCGCGCCGGCCGCTTTCGCTTTCCTCCTTGTTGTCTCAGGTCCCTGTTCGGGCGCCACTTGTCGCAGCCGGCGCGACAAACACCGAGGTCAGGGTCCTGAGGGTAGGGGAATGCAAGAAAAAAGAGAGAAGAGAGAAAGTTTGGGAACAGGAGGGTCCCCTGGGCTGATGGCCCAAGTGACGGCTTTATTGTTGCTGTACACAATCTTTTATAATATAAGACTCTTCTGGATCAGGTCATTCTAAGAATAATCAGGTTTCACATAATCGCTGCCCACCAAAACATTTAGTTCTGTGTTTCTTGTGCATTTTCTAGACGGGTCACAAGACCTTGTTGATAAGATTGCTAGCAAAACACAGTTCCCATGTTTGTTTCTATCTGACTCGGGGTAGAAAAAGGGAGGTAGCATTACTGCCGACACCTGCAGACCACAGGCTTCAGGAATTAACTTTCTCAGCCTTGACAAGGCTTTCGTATGCCCTTGAGAGTGGGGGAATGGGAGGGGGAACCACCGGGTTGGCTTGAGTCAACAGGGAACGTTGCTCGACCCGGTCTCAGCCTGGCGCCGGGGCCCGGCCCCCCACACCGTCCCTCCTGGCAGACTGCGCATCCTCCCATAGGCTCACCTGACGTCCTTACGTGGTGTTCTCCGGGCTGTGTCTCGGGCAAGGGTGAAAGCTCCTCCATCGGTAATAACAGCACTCGTAGTGACTGCCGCGTAGTGCGCTCCCCTAACACGCTCCGTGTTTCCGTCTGCCGGCCGCGGTTTTGAGGCTCTTCCCGTGTCTTATCTCACGTGATCCTCCATAGCAGCCCCATCAGGTCGATGCTGTTACGGTACCCATTTGGCAGATGAACAAACTGAAATACGGACCTCAGGTAACGTGCCCGAACCACACAGCCAGCTCATGGCAGAGCAGGTGGTCCAGCCACGGGTTGCATGACCTCGACCCCAAAGCCAGACCACCTCTCCAGGCCACCATTCCGTTCTTAGCCGAGCATCTTTCCCAGCACCGGCGTCACCGTTAACAACGGCCTGTCGACTCCTCTGTCCTGCCGGTCCGATAGTCACTATGAGCTAGGAGCGCATAGCACAACGACCTGGGCAATTCTTTCCCCAAAGTATACGTGCCGGGACCCTACACGGCGGGGGTCAGTCACCCCCTGTGGTGGAAGCCGGTCCCCTGGCCAGGAACCATAGTGCAGGCGGGGGCAGGGCATGCCGCTTCCTTGTCTTCTTCGTCACTGCGTCCCAAGCCTGTGGCCAGCCTACGCCTGGCACGTAAAGGGACACGTGACAAGTGGACCAAGCGAAGGAATGAGCCCCACCATGGGTCAGGGGCGGGGGTCTGCATGCCGGCCTCCCCCGCCTTGCGGGGAAGAACCGTGTCGCGCTCAACTCTGCACTGCCAGGGCCGACCGTGGACGCTCACAGATTTCTGCAGGAAAAAGGGAGGCCTTTTTATGCTGGCAGCGAAGAGTCATCCACGTTCTCTTTAGAAAACCTCTGCATTTTAAAAGAAGAAGCGAGGGTTGCCTGGGTGGCTCAGTCGGTTAAGCGTCCCACTTCAGCTCAGGTCGTGATTTCACGGTCCGTGAGTTCGAGCCCCGCGTGGGGCTCTGTGCTGACGGCTTGGGGCCTGGAGCCCGCTTCGGATTCTGTGTCTCCCTCTCTCTCTGACCCTTCCCCACAGGCACTCTGTCTCTCTCTGCCTCTCAAAAATAAAACTAATAAAATAAAATAATAATAATAATAATAATAATAATAATAATAAAAAGAAGCAGGAGCCACTAGGATGGGAAGCCCTCCGAGTAACGAGAGTTCGGGAGGAATCGGAACAGAAACCCATCGGTCCAAAGTGCACCTGGTCTGATCTCGCCTCTGCTCAGAAGGGAGAACTCACGGCCAGAAGACTCTGAACAAGCCTTCATTTTTCTTCTTTCTTTCTTTCTTTTTTTTTTTTTTTTTTTTTTTGAGAGAGACAGAGACAGCGTGAGCGGGGGAGAGGCAGAGAGAGAAACAGAGAATCCCAAGCAGGCTCCGTGCCGTCAGCGCAGAACCCAACACAGGGCTTGAACTCACAAACCGTGAGATCACGACCTGAGCTGAAACCAAGAGTCAGATGCTTAACTGACTGAGCCACCCAGGTGCCCCATGAACAAGTCTTCATTCTTGGTAGTTCTGATAGTTTCCCCCTCAGGTTCCTAACGTCCTGTCCCATCCTGTGTCTGGACGGGAGGTGAGAGAGCTCTAGGAACCCTCTGCCTTGACCCCGGTCCCGAACACTCCGGCAGGTCCGTCCCTTGGTTAGTCTTGGCTGATTCCCAACCTAGGCCCAGCTGGCTCCTGTGCCAGGGTTGTGCGGGCCACACTCAGTTGAACCCACTGCACCCCCTTGGCCTTCTCGGTGACTCCACATAGAGGGGCGCTTGCCAAAGCTAGGCCTCCGAGCCATTTACGCCACCCCACCCCCACCCCACCCATTTCCCTTTCTCTTTCTGGAGGGTGAGGGAACTCCTGATGGCTCCCACAAATGGGAAGTTGAACACAAAACATACCAACCTGCAAAAGGGAGCTGAAAGGTCCTGAATCCCGAGAGCGTGACGCCCCCACCCCCCCGCCAGCAGCCCCTGGGGGGGAGGGGGGGTCAGGGGGCCCAGGGCTGGGACTCCAGCAGCACCTTGCAGGCCACAGTTCTTTAACCCACACCAGAAAGTAAAACAAACGAAAACGCGGACACACATGCGCCCACAAAAGTACGCTCGCACACGTGCACGGTTATGCGTCCACCCTCCACTCAGGCCCTCAAATTCCTCCTGCACCTGCTCACTTAGCAGCATCCCAGCAAGCCTCTGGCCTTCCAGGGCTCCACAGCCCGCCATCCGGTCCCCGCCGGTTCCCGCAGGCCCGGCACAGCAGGAGCTGCGGTGGGTGGTCATGAGGTGGGGGGGGGGGGGTGCAGCTGAGAAGCTGCGCGGGCTTAGGGGCTGCACGCGTACGCGCTCCGCAGTCAGGGCGTCTGGTTGGAACCCCAGCCCCACCACGCTGCAAGCCACCTAGCAACCTCTCTCAGCTGCCCTGGCTCGTGCGAAACACGGCAGAAAAGGACAGTCGCTCATCGAGGTGCTTGCGGGGATTAAGCGCGAGAGTATGCCTAAAGGCCAGCATGTATGCACCCTGGTTACGCGAGGGACTGTCTTAAGCTTTATGAAAGGGAGCCGGCACTTTGTATCGGGGCACCCCACGCACGTGGTGCCTGGAAAATGGACCCGGTGGAGAAACCGTGACCTCGCCCCTGCACCCACCTTCTCCCGGCTTCCTCCACGGCCCCTTCCAACCCCCGCCTTGTGTTACTGACCCGGGGGGGGGGGGGGGGGGGGGGGGGCATCTTCGAGTCCGCAGCTGACTGTGATTGTGAATGAGTTAGTCACCCTTTTCCTGGAGCTGAGGCCTCACAGCTAGTTCATTCCAGCTCAGCTGTAACACCCAGTTAATCTGTGCACGAAGGAGACCCTCTCCTAATTGCAGGAAAGCTGTCATTATCTGAGTTAGGGGATGTAAAAAAGGAACTGCTGTAATGCGTCCGAATCCACTAATTGTTTTCTGCAGTCCCTTGGTGCCCAGTAATGAAATGTAGCAGGAAATCCCAGAGTCACTTCCGCCAGCCTCCCCCTCCCCACTGCCTCCTAGCTGCCACTCATTCTCCCTTCCCTCGCCCCCAAGAAAAGCTGCTTGTAGAATTAACCATTTTCACAGCGTTATCTCCTCTCTTGGGTGATGTTGCAAACAGCAGGGGGTTACTGCTTGGGGGACATGCCAGTGTTCACAAGGTGCCCCTCCCAGCCGCACCTGCCCTTGTCCTAGGCTCAGCATCCTTTCAAAGAGGCGCCTAGGCTACAAGCCCATCGAGGGCAGGGACTGCGTCTGACTAACCTCTGTGCTGCCTGCACCTGGGATGAAGCCCACAGAGAGTGCATGCTGTTTAAGCGAATTGAACTTCAAGTGTAGAGTTATAAGCCTTCACACTGTATCAGTCAGGATAGGTTAGGTTATGCCACAGTGACAAACATTCCCCAAATCTCAGAGGCGAAACACAACAAAGGTTCCCTTCTCACCCCTGCTCTCTGTCCACTGTGGGCGGGCAGGGGCTCCGATCCTCGTCGTCGCTCAGAGACCCAGGCCGATGTTGCCATTCCTGTATATTCTCGATGGGGGCCTCATGGTTCCGTAAAAGGAACCCTAAGTATCTTGCCCTAGAACCAAGGTCTTGAAACCTTTCTCTGGCTCCAGAACTTTTATTTACATTAGTATCTGGGGCCCCTTCTGGTTGGATATATTCACTCAAAGCAGGAGCTCACCTCAGACCTGCTAAACAGAACTACTCTAAATTCAGTTCGCTCCAAAAACAAAAAATAAAGAAGAAAAGAAAAGAAAAGAAATTTGCTCCACCTGTCCACGCGCATTAAGCACCTGCCGTGTGCCAGGCACTGTGCTGGGCTTTGGGGGAGGTGGCAGTGCGGAAGCCAGTACAGCCCCTCCCCGCCCACGGAGCAAAGAGCCCAGTCTGTTGAAAGAACCTGCCACCTGAGACAGGAGGTGGGGCCTTGCAGAATGGCCACGGAGGTTGCCGATGAAGTGTGTCAGTCACCTGAAAGGCACCTGGCACAGAGTAGCCTGGTGGGGGCTGACATCCTTAACCTGAGTGTCCCGCCCTCACGGGGAGACCACCATCTCCCGTAAGGAGTTGGCTTAGAACATAGAAGGAAACACAGCCCCCCGGGACGCAGTCGGATGCTTAGCGAGACTTCCAGGGCTGCTCTGCTCCTCCCGGGGCTCCAGGCAGGTGGCTCGGAGTTCGCAGCGGTGCGTGGGGGCTGGACCATGCTCTGCCCGTGCAGCTTTCTCCATCTGTCATTCGGATTCTCAGAGCAGCCTGGCGGCGTATTCAGCGGGAAGGACTGACTCCCCCCTTGGGAATCCCTTGTCTTCTGGATGAGCGTTTTGAACGCGTCGTGTGGCCAAGGAAGCTCGTCGTCTTCAGACAGAAATAGACCCAGATTGCGCCGGGGTGTGCTCATGGCTGCTCCCTGTTTGACTCACTCCAGTCATCATCTTCTCTTCATCCTCGCCTCGCTAGCTAACAGACATCGGCACTTGCTCTGTGCCCACCACAGCTCCATATTGTGCGTACCGTATTTAATCCTCAGCGATAATCCTATGAGGTTCTAATTAACCCCGTTGTACAGATGAGGAGACCACGCCTTACAGAGGTGAAGCGACTGGGCCACGGTGACAGGGCTGCTGATGGTGCCGCTGGAACTTGCATCCACAGTGGCCGACCCGTGCTCATATTCGTGATTTTGGTCGCTAACCCTGACAGCAACCTGAGATCAGGATGATTCTCTCCATTTTGCGGGAAGGCTCAGTGTGAAGCAAAGCCACGTTTCCAGGTGCATCCAGAAGGGTTTTTTGGTTGCAAGGCCTTGGATTCCCATCAGCTGCCCTTCCCTCAGAGCTCCCCGCTGCCCGGGAAAGACAACTGCAAGTTCAGGGCGGCTCCTGTCTGTCTGGGTCAGAGCATCCTGTGCTTTACAGCCGTTCTTGCTGCCCAGAAGGCTCTCCGCCTTCCCCCAGCCCCAGGCATGGCGCCAGCTCAGACACATCCTTCAAGATCTGGCTCAGAGATCCCCTCCCCCGTACTCCTCGTGAAGGGAGAAGTCTCAGACTCGGAGGCAGTTAGGAAGGAAAAGGTGTTTCTTGCCAAAAGGTGTAAACTAGTCAGACTTCAGAAGGCCAGGCTTGTCAAATTACACACACACACACACACACACACACTCACACTCCTGAGTCCCAGGGTTACCCCGTGTTTATCACACGGTGGGAAAACTGCCATGTTCTCATGAGATTATGGAAGCCACACGGGGTGTCAGGATCTTCGGCCATCCGTGTTCCAGCTGCTGCGAACAGAGCTATTCTCGTGGAGTCAGCAGCTTGAAGGAGGTGCTCGTTCATTTGGGGAACTAGATGTGACAAGGGGGCCCTCCTGTTTTTGCTTTCTCTCAGAGGATAAAGTGGGCGTTTGCTTGTCTTTGGGGTTTGGGCCACAACAGGTGGGACGTCCGTGCTTTGGCCTGATGGCACGGTTTTATTAACTGATCCTCACAGCTTCCTCACGAGGCAGTATTCCTCGTCGCATTTTACAGAATTGCGGAGAAGGAGGCTGAGACCCAGAGAGCCGAAGGGATTCGCCCAGAGGCAGAGCCGGGAGGCGGCAGAGCTCAGATTCATGCCCAGCACCCAAGTCCGAAGTGTGAGCCATTCTGTTTGGGGGGCCACCTCTCTGCTGCCTCTCCCCCCGCTCTTTCCCCAGCCGGCTGTCCCCACACACACCACACTGTGCTGTGCAGCTGCTTACTGGTCTTTCTCCCGGACTAGAGGGCGGTCAGCCTCAGGGAGGACCTGTCTTTCAGGTTCACCTCTGACCCAGGACTTGGCACATAGGAGGTGTTAGTAGCCAATTCGTTGATGAGGCACACGACAGTAGCCGGGAAGTTTGCTGTGAGTGCTGCCTACAGAACGTGACGACAGCCCCCAAGACCTGGGCCAGCCTCCCCACCGCTCCGCTTCCAGCCGGCACGTGCCCAGCAGGCACGATCGGCCAGCACCCCCACACCCCCATGCACCGATCCTGCCCACTCAAAACTGAGACAATGGGCGCCTGCCAACAAGTGTTTGTGCCTTTGGGCAGGAAAGGAACGTAGCCAGAATTCCCAGAGACGAACTGTCCACTTCCGGCGGTCCATCTGCCAGCCCACGGGATGGATGTGCTTTGGGAGTGGCTGACCGTCCAAACCAAGGGTATTTCTGGCCCCGGCAGGTGGCAGGGGGACTATAGCGGTGCCCGTTGCCAAGAAGAACCACCATGCAAGCACTCACTGAGAGCCTCTGGGCCCCAGATCATGATAGACTGTTCGTTTTTCTCTGCATTTGCGTCAAAAGCTTTCAAAAATTAAGTAGTTGGAGAGCGAGCTCAATTCAGACTGACTCATGGCAGCAGGCTGAGCCAGGAAATGGCCTCATGAAGCAAGAAAATCAGTTCTGTTTCAGTTTATTTTTGCATTTATTCTCCTCTTCGTTCCGAAAGGATTTGAGGGGAATTAATTAGAGGCATTCCATATTATCTCTGCCCCGTGGCTCCGGGCAGGTAGTCAGCGAGACATCTGAGATGAGCCAGCCCACCTGTCGGCGTATTCAGTCCGTACACGGAAGCCTGCCGGGCGTGCCGCGCTCTGGGTCCTGGGGTGCGTGCATCCACTCGGCCTGGCTCCCCCATCCACGCTCCATCTGTAAGCTGGCTCCATTCATTCACTTTTCCTGTATCTCCAAGACGAAAGGGATCGTGGCAGCCAAGGCGGATGAGAGAAAGAAGGAGCACTGGACCTGGAGTCTGGAAGCTGGAGTTCAAATGCAGGCTCTGCTTGTTACTCTCTGGGTGCCCTGAGGCTAGTCACCCACCTCGGAGCAGGGTACCAAGGCCTCTCGGGCTGGTCCTGGGATTAATAACTACTATTTATTTATTTATTTATTTATTTATTTATCTTTAATCTTTTTTTAATGTTTATTTTTCAGAGAGAGAGCGTGGGTGGGGGAGGGGCAGAGAGGGGGGGTGACACAGAATCGGAAGCAGGCCCCAAGCTCTGAGCTGTCAGCACAGAGCCCGATGAGGGGCTCGAACTCACGAGCCGTGACATCCTGACCTGAGCCGAAGTCAGAAGCTTAACCGACTGAGCCACCCAGGCGCCCCTAATGGCTCCTATTTATTGAACACTTACGATGCTAAAAGCACTTGGCATGTTCTCTCTCCTTTCACGTATGAGTGGCCCTAAGCTGTTAGTGCTGTGTTTTGCGTGTGAAGAGGTTGAAGGCAGGGACTGTGTCATGTCCTCCTCTCCTGTGTCACCAGCACCTGGCCCGGGACTCGGCGCAGGGAAGGGGCACAGTCATGTGCGTATGGCAGCCCCGGGGCTCAACTCTACCCCACTGCTGGCCTTTTGATATAGCAGATGTGACCACACAGTGCTTGGCACACGGTGGGCCCTTAGGAAGTAAGAACTCCTTTCTCCCTCTTTCCACTAGTTTATCCACGTGGATTTTTCCAAGGCTGTAACACACGCTGCTTCTGACCTCGCTCTAGGACAGTAACGTCTTCGGATGGCAGCTCCCAGGGGAGGAATGATTCAGCAGAACGTGGGATTGTTTGCTGCCTTCGTCCAAACGAGTGGGGTCTTCCTGCCAGGCTCGGCTGCAGATTAGGCCCCTGGCTCCCTTGGAAAGGCATTTGCATCATCCCGGGGATGCAGACACCCTTAACTTTGGTGGTTGCCACCTGCTAAAATGCATTTATTCACACACAGAACCTGGGTTGTCATGGTTGTGTGAAGAAGGCAAGGATTGGAGGGCTTGCTCTTGCTTGGGGCCCGGCCTCCCTGCTCCACCATCAACCCACGGGGCAGAGCCACCAGCTGACCCAGCTCCTCCCACAGACTGGCCACCAGCCTCTACGAGATGAGTCCTCTTACTTTTCCGGGGCCTCCAGAAACCAACCCGTCTCCCCAGCCTGGCTTTCCTACCGCCTGGTCTAGCCATTTGTAGACTTGCTTTCCTCCTCCTCCCTGTGTGGGGAATGAGGAGGGGTAGCTCTATGAAAAGCCATAGAAGGGTCTGCTAACAACTACCCAGCAGGCCACTGTTCTCCACACCACAAGGTTAAGATCCGGGCTCAGGGTCAGAAAGCCCTGGGTTCAGATTCTGCCTCCACTACCAACTCTGTGACCCTGTGCAGAGTACATAAATCCTTCAAGCCTTCCTTGTGAGTAAGAGCTAATGCTACCCACCTCATGGTGATGTATCAAGAAAACAGCACATAGGAGGCACCTAGCACGAGCCTGGCACATAGTAAATGCTTGCTAACTGGCTATGGTACGGTCGGTGGTTTGAGCCTCGAAAGCATTAAAACATCGTAAGGGGCACTTAACACTCCAGGCCATCATAGTTTGACGATCCAGGGGCATTTCACAGCGTCCTCTTGGGGTGGGTCAGCAAGGCCTTCATTCTTCCATCCCATGAACACCAGAAAGTACGGACTCCTACGCGCAGGTTCCGAGGGATTGTTTGGAATCGCCTGGTTCAGACCTCTACACAAACGGGATCTCCTTGGCATCATCCGTCAGAGGTGCCTACCAGCCTCTGCTTACTTGCTTCTGGTGACAGGAAGCTTACTACTCTGCCCAGGAGTGGTTAGGAACTTAGGAATGGGTCGACTTCATCTGCGCATCCGTGGCTTGTGGGCGGCGGGACATCGGGCTCTGCCCCAGGGCATCTGTTCGGGCTGCTTGTGCTCAGATGTCATCCAGAGTGGCCGCTGGCACCACGATGAAGCCCCGAGCGCTGCAGCAGCACCTGGGCGGCCAGCACATCCCCAGGTCTGTTCCTAGGCTTTTCAGAAACATGATTGTGTCCGTTTTGCACCCAGAGCTGATCAGAGTCCCATGAAGCCAACTCACAAGAGACAGCTCTGGGAACTGAATGCTGATTCATTAGGCTCACCAATAATTGTCACCCTCAAGCAGATGGAGCAGCTGTCCCTGCTCGCTCACCAGCCTCCTGGGAAAACAGATTCTCTGCCAGAATTTCTATGGTGAGCACAGGGATGGGGAGGGGACGGACTCTGGGAATGTTCCTTTTCCTGGCCATGATCAGCCCTGATGACCATCCCAATCTCATGGACAGATCGGCCCTCTAGTGGCCATTCCCAGTTTCCTTCCCCCACCCCTGCCACCCCAGGCCTCCCCACACTCAGAATTTTGTATAAATAGGTCCTGTGTATGAGTCCTGCTTAATAACAATGGAAGAATCCAGACGATGTGCAGTGAGGGAGCACTCCTGGTGGGGGGGGTGGGTGGATTCCATCCAAGGAAGAAAACACCCCAAGTCCCACTGATTTACATATTAATCGACCATCTCGGTTCACAGCACTCTGTAATGGAAACTCTTGGGGTTTTCCCCTGTATCTAAGATGTCCGTGATCATCAAGGCTGCTTAGCCAGTATCCTCGAACTGCTGTCTTTTAGAAAACAGCCAGGCCCGCTTTGCAGCAGAAGATTAAAACGTTCCTACCTGTGGGGTCAGTGTGTCCCCCATACTTGGCGATTTAATGACAGGGTCTGAGATTTGAGGCCCCTGTCCCTGCCCCCCCCCCAACACAGCATGTCCCTGTGTGAACTCTGACCTTTCAGGTCTCTCGAGGGTTCTCCATTATTCTTTATTTCTTCCATCTTTTGTTGACTCGTTTTCTCAGACATCCATTTATTAATTTACGCAAATCCACATCTCCTTCCTCAAAGGACTTGCAGGACTTCTCAGCAAATACAGCCTCAAACGCAGCAACTCAGGGTTAAATGTAAAACATCGGGAGCACAAAACCCGGCACCTGTGAATAGGGGCCTGAGCCAGTCCGGAAGTTCGGATGCAGGGGAGCAGGGCCCGGCGCCGGAGGAGGCTCAGACCCTGCCTCCCGGCCTGGATCTGAATACTAGCTCAGCAAAGAGGCGTGTGCACTTAGTCCCTGTGCCTCGGTCCCCTCGCCTGTGAAACGGGTCTAGTAGGACTAGATTAAGGGGAGTGATATACGTAAAGCACTTAGCGGAATGGCTGGCCAGTAGTTGGCATTCGGTAACCACGAGTTTTGTCGCTGTTACTGTTATAAGTTCTCCTGTGATGACCCAGTTGCGGTAACTGAGCTGTGAATAAGGCCACAACTGCCTGTTTCTCACTTCCGTGGGGGGACGTGGAGATGCCAGCTGCACAGGTAACGAGACCCTCTGTTTCACCCTCACTTCCTCTGTCTGAGAGCAGCTTATCTTCGCCTTTGGGGAGCTGGGCGCACAGGTTCAGAGCCTCAAACGTCTCTACCTTTGCCTCGCTAGGAAGGTCACGACTGGAAGTTACAAACCGGAACCAGGAGGGCAATGTCGTGGTGGGGAATAATCTTCCCAAGGTGCCTCCTGGTGATGGGGAGGGTTGGAGCAGGGGCTTCTTCGGAAACTCGGTCTGGAGATCATGATCTCTTGAGCTTTCCCGAGCAGCTGGGTACTTGGGAGACTGTTAATCAGGCGACACGTCCCCAGCTGCATTTCCGTTTGTCATCTGGCACTTGCCGGAGACTGAGGCTTCAGGGACTGTTGTTGGGCCTGGATCACCGGCCTACAGAGCAGTGGAAAACATGGTTTTTGGTTCGGCCGGCCACATTCTTCTGCTGAAGTTTGATAGAGAACAGTTTCATCTCGAAAACAAGAAAGCATCTTTCCAAGATGGGGAGCCGGGAAGGGAGCTGAGGCGCGTTGAGTACCTACTGTGTGCCAGGTGGGAACAGAACCCATCTCAGTGTTAAGGTGTGGGCATTACTACACCTGAAAGGCAGGTATTGCATTTTCTCTTTTTAAGGATGGGGAGCCAGAAGCCCAGAGAGGTTAAGTGACTTGTCCAAGGGCCCACAGCTAGTGATCTGGGATTACACCCAGCAAAGCTGGGATGCTAACACAGGTGAATCCTACTCTAAACCTTTTCCCGTGAACGCGTCTCTTACGCTTCTTCTGATGATAAGCTTGCCGCCCTCAAGTTGCCCGATAGTCTGGCTAAGAGAATAGATGCCAGCCTTAAAACCAGATGCCACATCGCAAGGGCCTAAGCATGAAGCAGTTCAGAGCAGAGAGCCTTTCCTTCCAGATGGCAGGGACGGCTTCAGGGAGCAGGTGGCAGGCCTCAGAGAAAAAAATGAGCCTTGAAAGGCTGTGAGGAAGACAGGATGCCTCAGATCCCAGGACTGGCAATAGCGGAGATCCCAAGGTAGGAAGCTGAACGGTCAGGGGAGGGCAGGCCGCCGGATCCCGGGTTTCTCTGGGAAGTTGGGAGAAGTAAGGCTGGAGAGGTGAGCAGGGTCCAGAACTCAGGGACCTGACCTGTCGAATGGAACGACAGGGACCCGGATGCAGGCTCTGCCTTGAGGCTTTGGTATTGGTGCTTCTTCCCTTGCTGCGTTTTTGTGTCCGTCGGTCAGCAGAGATCTGCTGAGGACCTCCCATGTGCCATGACCTGCACAGGGCTCAGGGACCGAGGTCAGCCAGACTGCAGCCCCACCCGGCGAGATCTTGGATGAGACAGGACCTCCCTCCCAACCACACTCCCTCCCCGTCCTTCAGCATCCCCGCCTGTGGCTGCACCGACCCACCCCTCTGCGTGGCCCGGAGGCCTCTTTCCTCTGCTTCCCCAGGCCTGGGGCCGGGTGAACTGCACCACGTGAAGCCAGCTGACCGAGTGCCCTTCATGCCAGACCCTTCCCATGTAGTGTCACCAACCATCCCAGCCAGCCTGGGAGAGGGAGACGTGTTATTGCTGGTGCTCAAGAGAACAGGATCAGAGAGCCCAGGGAACTTATCCACAGTCACACAGGTGTAAGTGAAGACTCCCCCAGTGGTCCTCTCTCTACCGCCCACAGGGACCCTCGACTCGTCCCTTTAATTTTTCAGCTGAGCATTTACCCAGCCGGCCCAGACTGCACAGCTGGTAAAGGCAGGGCCAGTGCCAGACCCCTCTTCTTATGGCTTCTCTCACCCGGGGGAGCAGGTGCCCCGCAGTGTGGTCAGCGCACCCCCTGGCAGGGCATTGCCACCGCCTCTAACCTGAATAGCAACCCAGGAAGACCCTGGAGTAGTGCCGGGTCCTGGAGATACATTGTGGGCACCACAGTACCATCTTGTGGTGACTTTCAGAGGGGCCACACATTTCACAGGGAAAGGGCTCCTCCATGCCCAGTGATGGGTGGGTTCCAGCAAATGCTGGCCCAGGAGGGTCTACAGTCTGCCTTCCACTGAGGGCTGGTGCAAAGCCGAGCGGTTGCTCCTGCTTCGCGAGAAATTCGCATGCCGCCCAGTTACATCCTTTTTGTTGGCATTTATTAGGTACCGAAGATACAAAGGGAAGGAACTACCAAACAGTGAATACCTACTGTAACAGGGGTTTCCAGACCCCATCCCATGGAGCCTTCCCAACAGCCCTGCAAGTGAGGGACTCTCGGGCCACTTTCCAGATGAGGACATGGGCACATGGAGAGGTGCTCTCTAGTCCCGACCCCCACAGCCAGACAGCACAGGGCCAGCCTCAGACCCCTGCTTACACGCTATCCGAGAAAGCTCTGCTCATCCAGGCATGACTGGACTTTCTGGCAGCAGCTGCCAGAAATTGGCTACTATTTCAGTGACCTTGTGCTTTTCAGATGAAAATCAGGAGGAAATGGTCTGATGAAGAATTTCTTGTAAGAAAAGAGAAAGAAAGAAAAATTGGATCCCGTCAGGGACAAGTCCCCTTTTTTGAAAATGACCAAAACTATACACAAGCAGGGTGGTGTGGCGCATTTTAAAAATGCAAGGGAACTCAGATGGGGTTGTTTCTGAGAATTCCACGGCATCCCAGAGGACACTGAGAGGCCCCTGCCACGTGGCAGACTCATATGGAGAGATCATTGGCAGAAAGGAGGAAGACCAAGTTCATGATGTGTCGTTACCTGTGAACTGGGCTTGGCCTAAGAGGTCCGTGGATGCACACTCATGCTCACAGAGATGTTCAAAGACGCAGACTGCGGCTGGGTCTTGGCCATTCCACAGTCCGGGGCTCTGCTGTTTGGCAGGCCACTCATTCAAAGAGATGGCGGGGTTTGTCACACAGAATTATTGCCACCAGCAGGTTGATCAACGCTGTCTGCCCTGACTCTTCCTCACCAGCAATCATTGTGCTATTCATTTCGAAATGGAACAAAGAGTTGTAAAGCAGCACTCCTAAAAATAAAGGAAATTTCCAGAGATGAGAAACAAGGAGGAAGCAGAAACAGGGAGGAAGAGTAAGCATGTGCCCTGACTGGAGAGAGAAAAAAAAAAGTTTCTTTGGGGAATTCAGAGACACGGGATAAGGTATCACTGGGATTTAGGGGTCATAATTATACTACCTGCAGGATCCAGGAACCCCCAAGTCAAAAACCTGACACCAGACTACTCTGGAGAAAATAGGTCCTCAATCCAGGCCACATGTAAGACCGGCTTAAAGATGAGCCCATAATCCAGACTTCTGAAACGCACAAGGAAAAGCCCAACCATGTGGGAAAGTCACAGAAACAACAAACACCAGGAATAGACCCTCAGTCTTTGACAGAATGGTTTGAAGGAGCACCCTCTGAAAAAATAAGTAGGTTTACAATTATTAAAGACCTAAATTAAAACATTATAAATAAGGCAAAAGAAGACGACACTGGTGGGGGTGGGGAAAGACAGGGATATTTGACAATAAATCAAATGAAACTTCTAGAAGTGAAAAACCAAGGTCATTGGGATGACCTTAGTTGGATGAGTTAAATAGCAGATTAGATAAAGCTGGAGAGAGAGATCGTGAATTGGAAATTTTGATGTGAAGAAATTACCAACAGTGCACCATGGAAAGGTAAGGAGCCAAGAGATGGAGAGGGAAGTTAAGAGCTTACCAGTTGCCTAATACCAGCTCCAAAAGAAGAGAAAAGGGGAGAGATGCAGTTTGTTGGCTGATAATTTTCCAGAATTGATTCCTGAGATTCAAGAAGCATGTTTGAGCAGGATAACTATCTCACCCACACCCACCATAGTCAGATTGTAGAACTGCCAGGATGAAGAGAAGACTTTAAAAGGGAAGAAGAAAAAGATTGCTTACAAAGAAAGAGCGACTAGACTGTGGAGACCTCACAAAACAACAATAGAAGCCAGAGAAGAAAGAAAAAGAACGGTCGTATCATTCAAGAGAAAAGAGCACAGATATTTTCAAACTGAGCACTTTTACCTGTAACAGACTTTTGCTGCAATAACCACTCAAGGATCTACTTCAGAAAGCAGTGAATGGGGCACTTGGCTGGCTCAGTCTGTAGAACATGCGACTCTCGATCTCAGGGTTGAGTTCAAGCCCCACATTGAGTTCAGAGCTTATATAAAAATTAATTATTTGAAAACAAACAAACAAGGGCCCCTGGGTGGCTCAGTCAGTTAAGCATCCGACTTCGGCTCAGGTCGTGATCTCACAGTCCGTGAGTTCGAGCCCCGCGTCGGGCTCTGTGTTGACAGCTGGGAGCCTGGAGCCTGCTTCGGATTCTGTGTCTCCGGCTCTCTCTGCCCCTCCCCCCGCTCACGCTCTCTCTCCCTCTTTCTCTCAAAAATATTTTTAAAAAATATTTAATAAAATAAGCTCACACAGATACATCTCAGCATCCTAGCCTGTGAGTCCCTAAGCTCCCAGTTGGCTGAAAACTGTTTCTGAGCTGTCACCAGCTGACATGCAGAACGGACTGTCATTCGGTCAGCTGGCTCCTCCGTCTTCACGATAGCAGACATCACATGTGACGCGATCTATTTCCCTCACATGGAACCGCACCCACCAGTTGCTTTATCCTCAGATGGACCACACTTCAGTTCCCTGGTCGAGAGCGGCGAGAGTTCGGGCAGGTTCATTTCCAGGGCCCCGGGATGCTCGTGCCAGCCTTATCACTTTGCACAGCCAAGTCAAAGGCGGGATGCAGGTTTACTCCTTCTCTAAAGAATTCATCCTGGATCCTTACAGTGTATCCAGACGGGCTCCCCAAAGCGATTCTTTCCAGCGTGAACCTCATTCCTGGGGACGGTCAGAGCTTCCTTTTTCTAGTCCCTTCCTGCCCAGCCACCCATCTCCCTCCCTGTCCATTTGGCTGCTTCCATCTGTGTGTTTATAGTGTGCATGTGTGTGTATCTTCGGAATGGATTTTGTTCGTGTTTGATGCAGTTCGTATCATTTCCTTCAAGGTCTGTTTTCTGGACCCGTGGTTGGGAGATAATTTCCTCCTTCGTTTCCCGCCTTATCTCTCCCTGCACACATGGACCCCCTGCCAGGAGGGAGAAAATGCTTCTTTTTTTGCTTCTCAGGTTTGAGATCCTTTGGTCTTTGCAGCCCAGGAGAATCTCATTATTGACAACGTGAGAGGCATGGGGGAGTGTGTGATGTCGCCTTTCCAGCCGCTTGATGAGATTTCTGCGAACTCTTGGGGGGGGCTGTTTGGAAATACCTGGAGAGCCCTGCAGAGGCCTGCCTCCCTTGGAGAAAGCCCGCTGTGTGGGGGCACCTGGGGGGCTCAGTCGGTTAAGCGTCTGACCTGGGCTCAGGTCATGATCTCACGGTTCGTGAGTTCCAGCCCCGTGTCGGGCTCTGTGCTGACAACACGGAGCCTGCTTGGGATTCTCTCTCTCTGCCCTTCCCCTGCTTTCCCCCCCTCTCTCTCTCTCAAAAGAAATAAGTGAACTTTTTTTTTAAACAAAAGCGTCCCGTAGAAAGCCTCCCATCAGGAGTCCAGTGCGACCTGCCAGAAGCGTGAGAAGAGTAATTGACAGGATATACACTGATTGACCTAATTTCCGGTTGGTAAAAGTGATGATAGTTCATGACAAAGGGAATATACTTGACTCTGTTGAACCATACGCTTAAAGATGGGTAGATGGTGAAGTTTATGTTCCACGTGTCTTATCACCATGAAAAACTCTGTTCAAAGAAAAGTAACCGAGGAAGTGGTTGACCATAGCTCACGGCCCTTCAGCCGCTTCCTGCAGAGGCTCTGCTCCGAGGGGCCGGTGCTGCTGTTTCCTGCCACCATCTGACCCACACTGCTGAGCCACAGCAGTGCCTGCCGCTAGTGTTTCTATACACGGCCGGGCCGTCTGCACAGACAGGGCCTCGCACACCCCATTCCCCCCACCCCCCCGCCCCGATTACCAAACTGACCGTGTGGGGAGAACGCGGAGTTGACCCCACGGACCGAGCCGCGTGCCCCGAACACAAGGCCTGACACCAGCGCTGGGAAATCAATATTATTATCAATATTATCAATTATCAGTATTACCATCTTCTCTATCTCCCTCTGACAGATGAGGCAGCTGAGAATCCGCATTATTAAATAACTGGCCTCCGTTCAGGCAGCGGTGAGGCCAGGATTCGAACACGGGTTTCTCTCACGCCGCAAGCCAGGCGGCTCTCCCCGGGCAGGTGATTCCCAACCCTCTTGAGCCCAGGGGCCCTTTCTAATGGCGCACGTCTTCACAGACCCGCCCACAGCAGCGGTCGTATCTTCAGTGTCTCCTGGCTGAGGAGATACGGAATGGCCAAGAGCTGTCATCACCAGGAATTCTGTGAGTCACCGCAGCATCTGCCTACAGTCTTAAAATGACGACACCTGATGTGTGTGTTGTGTGAGGCTGTCTCTCTCTCTCTCTCTCTCTTTTAATTTTAGAGGTGGGGGGAGGGACAGAGGGAGAGAGACAGAAATGTTAAGCAGGCTCCATGCTCGAGCCTGGCGTGGGGCTCGATCCCATGACTGTGAGGTCATGGGCTGAGCTGAAGTCAAGCATCAGACGCTTAACTGACTGAGCCACCCAGGCGCCCCCATGTGAGGCATTTAATTGGCCAACGGTGGTTGGTGCTTGTGCAGTGTCTTAGGCCCTCAGAGTCGCTCTGGACCTTTGCCCCCAGAGATTGGGCACCCCTGAGCTGCACCAGGAATTAGATGAAGGGGCTGGACACCCTGAGTCTTTTGTAGGCCAGACACAAGGGAGTTTCTAAATACAGCCGACGTCAGGTTCTTCTTAGGCGGGGAGGCAGGTTACTCTGAGCCTGTGGATGGTGCTGAGGCCAGGGGAGGGAGACTGAGGCAGCGTTAGCTTTAGAAGGACCACTCACTATTCTGCCCCATTGCAGCCTGCAGTCATGCTCAGTAGCATCCGTCCCCCAGAACACAGCTCTAGAAATGAGCCACTGAAAAGCTGAGAACAGTAAAGACATTTCCGTTTGCTTTCACCTCGGTTAGCACTCTTCGTTTGCTTTTATCCAGTCTTCAGAGATCCCCAACCGTAGCTGCTGGGAAGAAATAGTGCCAGGAGAGAACAAAGAAAAGGAAAAGAGGAAATACCCTCTGTGCCTGTATCCTCAACACGAAGGGTTCATACTGCTGAGTTGCGCTGCTCACTTTCATTCGTTCCGCAAATATCTGTTGAGCACAGCTTCTGTGCCAGGCACTGTTCCAGGCACTGGGGGCTCACGAGAGAGCACAAAGAGCCAATCTCAGCCCTTGGGGAGCCCGTGTGCTAATGAGAGACAGACTAGAAGTGAGGTTTTTATTCTTACTTATTTTTATTTTTTATTTTTAAAGTTTGTGTACTTAGAATAAGTAAGCGAGAAAAAAGAAAGTGAGAGAGAAACAGAGAGAGTCAGAGTGGGAGTGGGAAAGGGGCAGAGAAAGAGGGAGACACAGAATGTGAAGCAGGCTCCAGGCTCCGAGCTGTCAGCACAGAGCCTGATGCGGGGCTTGAACCCACAAACTGTGAGATCATGACCTGAGGTGAAGTCGGACGCTTAACCGGCCGAACCACCCAGGCGCCCCAAGAAATGAGGTTTTTAAAAGTAAAGCAGGTAGGAAGTCAGGTAGTCTTAAGTGCAATGGAGAAAAAGAAATCAGAGAAGGGAGGTGGGGCCCATGGGGTGGTGAGGTGCATTTGTCTACTCTGAGAGGGTGGCAGTTAAGTGAAGAGGGGAGGGAAGTAGGGAGGCACAGATATTAGAGGGAAGAGCATTCGGGAAGAGGGAACGGCAAGGCCAGTGTGGCTGGAGGGGAGTCAGCAAGGGGGAAGCATGGGGAAGGTCACTTGGGCCTTTGGGAGCTGTCACAATGACTTGGCTCCAGGTCAAGTCATTGTGGCTCCAGGGGACATGGGTCCCACAGGACAGTTTTGAGCACAGGAGTGAAATGATGTGACTTTCCTGCAGTATAATTTACCTACCACAGAATCCCCCATTCTGAGTATACGACTCAGTGATTTTTAGTCAATGTACAGAGTCGTGCAGCCATCACTGCCACCCGATTCTAGAACATTTCCATCACCCCCGAAAGATGCCTTGTGCCTAAGACTTGCTTTTAAAGGGATCACTTGGGCTCCCGTGTTAAGAATAAACAGAAGAGGTGGAAACGAAGAAAGTGTGGGAAGGAAATGTTTTTTGCCGCACCTGCAAGTGACAGAAAGGACTAGAAGCAGGGAGGTAAGACATGACTGGCAAAGCTCTTCTTTCTGAACTCCTGGAGGCTCAGAGCCTCCTTCTCGCCAGAGTTATAACAGGGTGGAGGGCCTCCAGCTTTAACAAAGCAGGATATTAGTATCATACAGAAAACTTTAAATGTTAGAAACCCTGCGTCCCCTGACTGGAGGGTCACTGAACGCACGTTGGATCCCTGCCCTCCTTTATATTAAAAGTCTGACTATTTATGGTTTTTTTTCTTTTTTCTAATGTTTATTTATTTTTGACAGAGAGAGAGAGAGAAAGCATGAGCAGGGGAGGGGCAGAGAGAGAGGGAGACACAGAATCCGAAGCAGGCTCCAGGCTCTGAGCTGTCAGCACAGAGCCCGACGCGGGGCTCGAACCCACAGACCGCGAGATCACGACCTGAGCCGAAGTCGGACGCTCCACCGACTGAGCCACCCAGGCGCCCCTGGGGGTTTTTTGTTTTATTTTATTTTTGAGTGAGACAGCATGTGCGCACAAAAGGGGAGGGGCAGAGACAGAGGGACAGAGGATCTGAAGCAGGCTCCGTGCTGACGGCAGTGAGCCCGAGATGGGGCTCGAACTCACGAACGATGAGATCACGGAGCTGAAGTCGGATGTTCAACCGACTGAGCCACCCAGGCGCCCCAGAAGTCTATTTGTAAAGCCAGAGAACTATCTTCATACCGTAAAAATTCGCAAGAGAAGCAGATGATAGCGAGAGGAGTAAATCCAAACGTGTTTCAGCAAACATTCATTGTCCCTGCAGCAAAAAGGCAGTGAAGACACGACTTGACCCTCGAATAGTTCCCGAGTGAGGATTTTCTCTGTTTTACCTGGAAGCATGAAATCTGCTGGTGTTAACAGGCTTTGGGGCTGAGCAGTGACATTTGACGGGTTTTCCTGTGCAGCATTTCCTGTAGCAGCCAGCGGCCTCTTTCTCCTCGCCCCAGGTTTCCCTCCTGGACCGTCCCCGTTCCCAGGCCGGGCAGGTGGTGAGGGCCTGGCGTAGAGGGTTTACCTCGGGTGGGTCCGAAGTTATCCTTGCCGACTTCCCTTAGCTAACGCCTGCGCCTTACCGGGGGCCTGCCATGCCACACGGCTTGTCACCAAGTTTGCAGCCCCGCAGAGAGCAAACCCTCTTTATTTACTTATTATTTTTTTGCTTCTCAAACTTCTTTATTTATTTTTTATTTTTTGTGAATATAATGTATTGTCAAATTGGCTTCCAAACAACACCCAGTGCTCATCCCAACAGGTGCCCTCCTCCCTGCCCATCACCCCCTTTCCCCTGTCCCCCACCCGCCAACCACCCTCGGTTTGTTCGCTGTATTTAAGAGTCTCTTATGGTTTGCCTCCCTCCCTCTCTGTTTGTAACTTTTTTTTCCCCTTCCCTTCCCCCGCGGCCTCCGTTAAGTTTCTCGAGATCCACATATAAGTGGAAACATAGGATATCTGTCCTTCTCTGACTGACTTATTTCACTTAGCATAATACCCCCCCAGTTCCAGCCACGTTGCTGCAAATGGCATGTTTTCATTCTTTCTCATTGCCAAGTGGTACTCCATCGTGTATATAAACCACACCTTCTTTATCCATTCATCAGCTGATGGACATTTGGGCCCGTCCCATAATTTGGCTATTGTTGAAACGCGAGCAAACCCTCTCTAAAGAAGGAAGGGAGCGTGCCTGGATGTGGCATCAGTCTGAGGACGAAGTAAATGTGTTTCCAGCTCACTGCCCACCCTGACTTGATTTGGCCGCATCCACGACTGTCTTATGAAGTTCAACTACCGGTCTCAGTTCAAGGTCCCGGGGAACTAGCTTTTTTGGCTTTTCCTAACAGTTCTCTTGCAGCCACTTCCAGGATCGGCCGCCCATCAGGAATGCCGCCTTACCGCTGCTGGCCACAAGGGGTCCCAGCCCTCCGGGGAAGGCGACATTCTGTAGGGCGGAGCAGGTGCCTTGAGCGGCCAGCCCCCAGAGAGAGCTGCAGAGCTCCGGCCCTGGGTCCACGACCGTGTGGCACTGTGGGAGCAACGATAACCCACGTGTGATCACTGTGCTTCGCGTTGTTAGTGCAAACAGCACAGAGCGCGGCCCCAGGGACCCGCGCAGTCTGGGTTCTGGTCCCAGCTTTATTCTCACTACCTGCATGACCTTGGGCGCATCCCATCCCCTCTGAGACTCAGTTTCCTCATCTGCCAAGGGAAGGGGTTAGAATAAAGTCCCGTTCTCCACAGCCTTGCCAGCAACGTAAGTACCCAAAATAGCCCTTCTCTCGAGGGGCGCCTGCTTCCTGCCCAGCACATGCTTACCCAGCTCACTGAAGTTTTAAGTCCTTCTGCCAGATTGTCATCTCCCTGGAAGCAGAAGGAGTGAAATGAGAATTCTGTGCCATGGCAACTTTTAACGTCAGAACCAGAAGAGCACGTGGTACTACAGGGGTTCCCAGACACCTGTTAGCCTGGAACCCTTTATTCAGACCAACGCCGACGTGGAATCCCAAACAGAAGACAGTTGGAAGCACTCTGGTTAGAAACTGGAGCCCAGGGGCACCGGGGTGGCTCAGTCGGTTGAGTGTCCAACTCTGGCTCAGGTCGTGATTTCATGGTTCATGGGTTCAATCCCCGCATCAGGCTCTGTGCTGACAGCTGGGAGCCTGGAGCCCGCTTCCGATTCTGTGCCTCCCTCTCTCTCTGCCCTCCTCCACTCACACTCTGTCTCTCTGTCTCTCTCTCTAAATAATGGATAAACATTTAATAAGGAAAGAAAGAAACTGGAGCCCAGAGAGAGGAAGCCACCGGTCCAGCATCACTCATCAGGAGAGTGGCACCCTGGGCAGAGCTGTCCCTCTTGGGCACACGCCCCAGGAGTGACACTGAGCGCATAGCTTCCCGGGACATGCGGAAACTCAGAATCGTAAGAGCTGAATATGGGGAGGCGGGAGCGCAAGGCAGGCGGAGGGCACTCTAATTTCCACTGTGCATCCCCCGTGCTGGGTTTTCCCCACGTTGTGACTTACCCTTATAAAGACCCTCAAGGCCACTGTCATTACCCACTTGTAGGCTCAGAAAAGTGACCTGGCCCAAGTCCCAAACTCAGACGTGATTTTAACCCAGGGCTTTGCAACTACAAAGTGCACATACTGGCCTTCCTGAGGGACGGCATTTTATTTACTCTTCGTTCATTCACTCTGATCTTTACTGATCTTTACTGAGCACCAGGCGTATGCCAGGCACTGTTCCAGACCCTGCCGTACAGCTGAGAACGAGGCGGTCAGAGCACCAGCCTCACTGAACCCAGACAGACATCAACAGGTGGTACGTGACCAGAAGACCACAGCAGAGTAAGGGACGGAGAGTGACAGAGCCCGTGGGGGTGGGGTGGCGCATGTGCACCTCTCATTGGTCAGGAGCCCTGCTGCTCAAGGTGTGCTGGCTCTGAACTGACGGGTTCTAGTCTGCTAGGTGCGGGGGTGGGCGGAGATGCTTCTTCCCTCTTTCTGTATTTATGGGACAAACAGTCCATGGGCCAGCCCTGGTCTGAATCGCACTTGGAATAACCCTGTCTAAAATATTTCTGAACCATTTGGTCAGTGCAGCTGGTGAATGTACCCCGTGTCCTGGGGACCCAGTCGCCCCGTCTTCCCTTCCCTCCTGCCTTCCCGTCACGCTGCACAGGCCCCAGGGAACTGCTGCGTGGGCATCTCCCCCCTGGTGTGTGTGATGATCCAGGGCTCACCCGTCTCTTCTAAAGGAAGACGTCCCCTCCGAGTTCCTGGCCGGCTGGGAGCTTCGTGGGTGGTGGAAATAGATCTGGGTCCCAACACAGGCTGTGTCCCTTGCCAGCCATGTGATCTTGAAAATGTAGTTTTCCTTAACTCTAAAATAGGGATAATGGGGGGCGCCTGGGTGGCTCAGTCGGTTAAGCGGCCGACTTCAGCTCAGGTCATGATCTCGCGGTCCGTGAGTTCGGGCCCCGCGTCGGGCTCTGTGCTGAACGCTCAGAGCCTGGAGCCTGTTTCGGATTCTGTGTCTCCCTCTCTCTCTGACCCTCCCCCATTCATGCTCTCTCTCTGTCTCAAAAATAAACGTTAAAAAAAAAATAGGGATAATGGGGGGCACCTGGGTGGTTCATTCGGTTAAGCATCCAACTTCGGCTCAGGTCATGATCTTGTGGTTCAGGAGTTCAAGCCCCACGTTGGGCTCTGCGCTAACCGAGCAGAGCCTGCTTTGGATCCTCTGTCTCCCTCTCTTTCTGTGCCTCCCCACCTCTCTCCCTCTCTCTTTCTCAAAAATAAACATTAACGGGCACCGGGGTGGCTCAGGCAGTTAGGCGTCCAACTCTTGGTTTCAACTCAGGTCATGATCTCACGGTTCGTGAGCTCAAGCCCCACATCGGGCTCTGTGCTAACAGTGAGGAGCCTGCTTGGGATTCTGTCTCTCCCTCTCTGCCCTTCCCCCACTTTCTCTCTCTCTCAAAAAAAAATAAATAAACGGGCACCTGGGTGGCTCCGTCGGTCAAGCGTCCGACTTTAGCTCAGGTCATGATCTCACAGTTTGTGAGTTCGAGCCCCGCGTCAGGCTCTGTGCTGACAGCTCGGAGCCTGGAACCTGCTTCGGATTTTGTCTCCCTTTCTCTCTGCCCCTGCCCCGCTCCCATGCTGTCTCTGTCTCTCTCAAAAATAAGTAAGCATTAAAATAAATAAATAAATAAACGTTTTAAATAAAAGAGTATCTTTTTCAAAAAATAAATAAGATAGCGGTAATGGTGCTTTGCAGGACTAGATCAAGCCCATGGCCTGGGCCACACTCTGGAAGCCCCCACTACTGCGTGTGCGTGTGTGTGTGTATGTGTGTGTGAGAGAGAGAGAGAGAGAGAGAGACATCCCCCTCTTCCGCCACTTTGAAGAGCCCCTTCCGGGCCCCACTGTGGCCAGGGACACTGACAGCCTTTTCTGGGGTCTCTTCCCAGACTGCCAAGGGATCATTGAGGACGTCGTCCTGCTGGGTGCGCCCGTGGAAGGAGAAGCCAAGCACTGGGAGCCTTTCCGGAAGGTGGTGTCTGGGAGGATCATCAACGGCTACTGCAGGTGCGCTGTGCGGGAAGGGGTGGGCGAGTGCGGGGGTGCCGAGCTCTCAGAGCACCGTTCCAGGCGGGGCAGGGCGACAGTGCAGGAGCCAGTCCCCACACCGTGCCGCGACCCTCGGCAGGACGCGGGGGCCCGTGAAGGCTGGCAGCCGTGAGGCTGCAAGGGATCCCCCCCCCCCTACTTGTTGGAGCTTGGAGAAGAAGGACTCGAGGGCTTCAGCCAAGGCCATGCCCCAGCCTCCAGGGAAGAGGAGACCGCAGGAGGTGAGCCTGACAAGGTCCCAGGCCCATCAGCCAAATGAAGCCAAGGACGGGCTGACAGTACTGAAGAGCGGTGGTTTGGAATCGCACGGACCTGGGTCTTCATGCTGGCCTCAGTTTCTCCATCGGAAAAAGGGGGCGGTGGGCAATAGCAGTAACTCCCCCCAGGGTGTGACGATAGTTAAGTGATCCACAGAGTTGCACGCGACGCGCATGCTCTGTGATTGACAGAGGGTGTCACTATTTATCCCCGGGACCACCAGCCTTGGGATAGTCATTCGACAGACTTGTGAGCATCAGCCTCGTGCCAGGTGCAATAAGGAACACGCCCCAGCCCCGTGGAACCAGCGTCCATCAAGGAAAATAGGAAAGCAGGCAGCTCCGATCAGGCATCTGGAAGCTCATCTGCGACACCAAACTCCAGAAGCTGTAAAATCAAGGGCTTTCCCCCAGGTTCCGTGCGGCCTGAGCTGCCGAGAGGGATTGCTAGGCTTGACTCCTCCTGCTGGGCTTCTGGGCTGGGTGACTTTGGGCCACCCCACCCCCCCCCCAGCCAAACCTCACAAGGAGATCATGTGACACACGGGCTACAAGCTGGATCACCTCCCTAAAATCCAAACCATTACCCTGAATACTGAAACGGGGTCCTCCAAGGATTTTCGACAAGGGACCTGCATTTTATGGTCCTGATACAAAGCACAGGGTATTGACCAGAAGGTGACATTCTGAGCCCAGAAGAACAGGTTTGGAGTATAGGAAACAGGAAGGTTGGCCGACTAGTTGTGGGCTCCGTGAACACAACTTAACATACAGCCGTTTAGAAAACAAGGAGATAGGCCTCAGGGAAGCAACTGATCCCTGGGTTTTGGACATGACCATTCCACCAGCCAGCTGGAAACAGAGCATGGAGCTCAGAGAAGTCAGAGCTGGAGTGAAGGCCAGTGGGGTCACCAGCTGCCACTGAAGCCAGGGGACAGCAGAGATCACTGGCAAGGCAAAGTGTAGAGAGAGAAGAGCGCTGGATTCCCAATTCTAAGTAATACGTTTCGGGGAGGAAGAGGTTCCAAGCTGAGGTTGGGGCAACTCGGGATCATCTGGCATTCGGTGCCCGAGACCGTAGCTGGGCATGGGAACACAAAGACGGGCAAGAGGAGAGAGGCTCACGTCCAGTGGAAAGGACGCATGTGGAAATAGACAGTTATGAAACAAGTCAAAACTAAAAAGATACAATATGAAGGGGAAAGGATATAACAAGTATTAGACTCTTACCCAGAACCCTGTGGTGTTAGTACGTTCATCCATTTTACACATGAGAAAACTGAAGCTCAGGTTAAGTCGTGAAGCCAGTTAACTTTAATTTTAATTTTGACCTAAGCCCAACTATCGTAAGTAGGTCCCAAACCTAAATGGAACAGATTCGAAAAGTCTTCATCATTTTGATGATTGAGGCTGCAACAATGACTGGGTAGTTCAGAGCTAAAGATAAATACAATTTTCAGGCACAGATAGAGGGCATTAGTCAGGACACAGGAGTTCTGACAATCAGTTTGGCTCTATCACTCGTACTGTAAGCTGAGTTCTTAGAATTAGGATACGGTAGGGGCGCCTGGGTGGCTCTGTCGGTTAAGCGTCGGACTTCGGCTCAGGTCATGATCTCGTGCTGTGGGTTCAAGCCCCGCGTCAGGCTCTGTGCTGACAGCTCAGAGCCTGGAGCCTGCCTTGTAGTCTCTGTCTCCTTCTCTCTCTGCCCCTGCCCCCTGTGCTCTGTCTCTCTCTGTCTCTCAAAACTAAATAAATGTAAAAAAAAAAAAAAAAAAAAGAATTAGGATACTGTAGGAAGAACAAAGAAACAAAAGACAGAGCCATAATATATAAAGAGCTCATGCAAATCAATAAAAAAAAAACCTAATAAGAAAATAGTCAAAGGAGATCTACACAGAAACTCACAGAATAAATACAGTCGATAAATTTTTTAAAAGATGCCAACCTCATCATTAATGAAATACATGCAGGTAAAATCAGTAAGATACCATTTATCAACATGAATAACATTCAGTGTCAGTAAAGATGTAGAGAAATGGGCATTGCCATACACTGTTGGCCACAGTTGAACTTAGTAAATACTTTATGGAGAACAGTTGCCCATATCCATCAAAATTTTTAATGTGCCGATGTTCTGATCCCACACATTCTGACTTCTGTGATCCTGCTCTACTGGACAGGGACACACACACACACACACACACACACACACACAGAAACAGATGTGCAAAGAGAGACATTGCAGCTTCGTTTCTAATTAAAAATTTAAAACAATCTAAATGACCACGAATTGGAGAACAGTTAAGGGGGGGAAGCAAGCACAGCTCACATATTGTGAGTCCACTTCTGAGGGAAGAAGCTTCTGTGTGTGCATATGCGTATCTATATGTCTGTACATACACAGGAAGGTCCAGAAGGCCCATAGGAAACTGGTAACGGTGGCCACCCCTAAAGATTGGAAGTCGGGCATAAAAGAGACTTTAATTTGATTTTTTTTAAGTAAGGATAGCTTTAAAAACAAGAGAAGAAAATGAATGGACAGAGCTTCAATTGGGGGTCAAGCAGCCTTCAGTTAAAATCTTGGTTCTGCCAGTTACCTACCTATTGGGTGGCTTTGGACAAACAACTCTGAATCTCAGTATTCCCACCTGTGAAGTGGTGATAACAGTCCCTCCTGCACAGAGGTTCTGGGGAGATCAAACGACGTTATTTAGGAAACACACTGGCTCTTAGTAGGTGCCCAATAAACCATAGCGGTTATAATAACGGGGCCTGTTCACACGGCACATGATTTTTGGGGGTTTTTCATAAACAGCAAAGGGAAAGAATTAAAATTGCATGGGTGCAATATGAAAGCAGCAAAAACGTATTAAATTCATCTGTTCTGCTGCAAACCTGAGGCTAATAAGCTTAGTTTTCAATTATTTTGTGGGATCCTGAGCCATCTCTCTAGAGAAAGGAAGAGGAGGAGGAAATCCAGGAAAGAAGGGGGCGAAACACAGACAAAACAATAACTGTGGTTTCTTGGTTAAACTGAGCACCGACCAGGATTTTACATTCTTGGCCCCCAAAGGTGTTTTACTTGCATTGAACCTACTTAAATATGATGGGTGGAGGGAAAGGGTGGGGGAAGCTTCAGGGCAACACTACCAAACAGCATACATTTATAATTTTATCATATGCATTAATAAAGCTCTTTGCAAATCTGTTCGCTTGGCTGGGCTTTCGTGAACCGCCCGGAAGCTAGCCGGGGCGAGTGGTAATGCTCCCTGTTGTACCGTGAGGAAACCGAAGCTCAGAGAGGGTCAGGTGCCTTGCCAAGGTCACACAGCAGAGCCAGGATATGAACTCAGGCAGGTCTGTCTCACTCCATGGTGACAGGGTTTCATTCTGAGCCTCCCGGGGCACTTCTTGCGGTCGCCGCTTCGAGTACCCCGTGAGGAGGGGATGATGGGAAAAGAGGCAGTGAGGACGCCTGCCTGCACGTGGCCTCCAGGCCTGGGAGCAACCAAGGCAGCCCTCCCACAGGCCTTGTGGTGGCGAATCAAGAGTTCGGTCATGACTGGCGCATCGGCAGGGCCTGGAGGGCCACTGAAGCCTGGCTCGCCGGGCCCCCACCAGGGAGCACTGATCCAGCTCAGAATACAGGACTAAGGCACAGTTTTGCCAGCAGCAAGCTCTTTGCCTAGAAAAGGAAAAAGACCCAAGAACGGACACACAGAAGGCATGGGACTAACGTCCCCAAAGGAACATGTATACCAGGCACGTGAGGCACAAAGGATTAATAATACCGGGGGGGGGGGGGGGTGCCTCAGGAGCACTCCCTGGGGGAGGTGATATCCAAGCTGAATTTTGAAAGGATGGACAAGAGCCCATCAGACGCTGGAAGACAAGGCCAAGCAAGAAGGCCCACAGCAGGAGGCGTAATCAGACCAGATGCTTCCAGAAGATTCACGTGTGTGGGCGCCACCTACGTGATGTGCCACCTCAGCGTATGCTCCTGTCCACCCTGGGAAGTAAGATGCAGTGAGGAGACTGAGGCTCAGAGGAGGCAAGCAACTCGCCCAAGGTCACACAGCGAGTAACAAGGTGGGAACTGAGCCTGGCTCTGTGTGGTCCCGTGCATAGGATCACAGCCCGCCCTGGGCGAGAGACGCAGCTGCCAGATGGAGAAGAGTCCCGAATGCCAGTGAAGACCCTATGGTTTGCTCAGCACAATTTGGAAGATACAGAACCTTCCAACATATGTTCCTGTTCTGTCCCTAAATGTGTACCAACAAGTAAGTGCAGTCAACGTTCTACGTAGAGTGTTGTGATCATTAAGACAGAAACAGTTTGGAAGGACTAAGGCTGACTCTACTCATTTAAAACTGTCTACAGCAGAAATATTTACAGACCACCCTCCTACCCAGTATCTGATGCTCGGAAGTCGTGATCAATGCAAAACAACAACTTGAGTTCATCTTTCTTCTCCCCTTAGTCATCCGTGCTTAGAGACAGTGCTTCTCGGGCCCTCAATATTAAGATAATCCCTGGGACTTGCAAGGATTGCTCTCTGGAGAGAGAAAAGGAATTTTCTAGAAGAGAAGGCCCAGAGGCCACGGGGAGGCACAGTCGGCTTCTCAGAGAGAAGAGCAGTGGTCAGATGAGGGTTTAAGGAAGGCCGCAGTGGCACATGGGAGGTGAGGCCAGGAGCAGGGAGAGCGGGGAGAAGGCTGTTGCATTGGTTCCTGGGGACTGGAGTGCCTGATCTCAGGGCTGGGGCACACGGGATGGGTGCAGGGGCAGGTAATAAGAATCAGCAGGACTCTGTGGTGACTTGGTCGTCGGGGAAAAGGGGGCCTAAGACATTGCCCTGCTGGTTTCTGCCTGAGGGATCAGGAGGATGGCAGTGGAGAGGGAATCCGGGCCGGTGAGCTCAGGTATGGGACACATCAGGAAGGTCTGTAGGGGGCCCCTCGACTCTGGGCCCCGTCCATCCAGGGGTCTCCGGGGTGGTAAGCACACAAGCACCCATGCGGTCAGAGAGCACCTACGAGGGAGCCTGGGGAGTTCCCCCAAACCCTGGGCCCCGGACAGCAGTCACAGAGACAGGGCAGGGACCCCTGACTCTGACCCCTTCTTCCCTCGCGCTGCACGGGGGCCCTTCTTCCACGTAAGAACGCAAAAATAACGGACTCAAGTCGCCGTACGAACCAGAGTCAGAATCAGTCTAAATAAAAGACAACCAGGTCTGCTAAGTTAGATGCAAGTCCTGGATGCAGAGGGGAGGCGAGGAGTGTCCACTTGCACAGACCTGCTGAGCACCGAGGCCAAGGGCACGGCTCTTGGTTGGCCCAGCTTCAGCCGGACAAAGTCAGGGGTTCGAGGGGAAGGCTGTCTCGTGGGCCCCTCAGACCATGTTCCCCACAGATGGTGCCCCTTGCACCTGAAGAAACAGGCAGCATGGGGTCCAGGGTTCTTTTCCCTCAGGACTGTGTGTGTGGCTGGGGATGCGGGTGCCGGGAGCAGGGTTCACCGCACCCCTGAAGGTGGAGGACAGTTCCCAGGGCGTGACCTGCCTGGACAAACACCTCGCCTCTTCCAAGATGAGTGAGGGCAGGGAGGCCTGCGGGCTGGGCCGGGCCTGACTCAGAGGGCGAGCTGGACAGACAGGAACCCAGACCTCAGAGTTCCGTGCCACAGAGCAGGGTAGACCCCCAGCCCCCCGCAGCCCATTCACACCAGGAGGATCCCTGCTGCCTCTCTCTCGTGGAGCCCCAGACCAGCCACCCTGGAAGCCGGAGCCCCCTCCAAAGCCACATGCTGACTTGCGAGAAGCTCATCTGGCTCCCTCATTCACTCACCCAGCACACACCCCACCACTGCGCGCCAGGCACAGTTGTCGGCGGTGGGGACCCAGCACGAACAGAGCGGGCAGCACCCCCAAAGAGGCTGCCACTGCTCCACCATCGTGCCCCGCCGTGTGCGGCCAGGGCCCCGGTTTCCCACAAACGTGCCGGTCCCGCCAGGCTGTCCAGGGCCAGCTGGGGCTCCCAAGGCTGACGGCCCCCACTTCTCTGCCCGCAGGGGGGACTGGCTGCTGAGCTTCGTGTACCGCACGTCCTCGGTGCAGCTCCGCGTCGCCGGCCTACAGCCCGTGCTGCTGCAGGACAGGAGGGTAGAGAATGTGGACCTGTCCTCTGTCGTGAGTATCGCCCGTCCCGCCTAGGGCCCTGCGTCGGCCAGTGGGGGCGCTTTGGGACTCCAGCCCAGCCACCGCCAGCCCCAGGGCCACCGGCCCATTTCACCCCAGAGGAGGGAGGTCATAAGAATTTGCTTGCGAAGAGGTCATCGCGCCTGTTTACGGGCGCCGTCTTTGTGCCAGAGCTTTGCCACCAGCTCCTTTACACACATTGTCTCTAATCCTTACACGGCCCCAGGGGCCGCCATGGTTAGGCCCATTTCACAGATGAGGAAAAGTGAGGCTTAGAAAAGTTCTTGTCATACAACTGGCAATCAGTGTTCTGGATGTGCCCCTACGTTGGTGCCCTCCCCCTATTTCCCACCCCCAGTTACTAGTCAGGACAGACTGTTCCCCCCAGAAGTAAGGAGAGCAACCAGAGGGCGCAGGTGGGGGGACTGGGGCTTGACCACAGCAGACGTCCCCGACTGCCAGGCTGTGACACCGTGGAATGCAGGGCAGGGAAAGTGTGTTCCAAGGACCACCCACCTTGGAATCATCGGGGGGGAGGTTATTTAAAATGTAGGACACGCCCCCGCGCACACACACGGGACACCAGGAAAAATAATATAAATAAATAAGGAAAGAAATAAAATGCAGACCTTTAGATCAGTCTCTCGGGGTAGAGCCTGCCAGCAGCCTGCCAGTCTACGGTTGAACAGACCCCTCCCTCCCCAGTGGTTCTGGACATCTAAGACTAGGCTTCGATGGAGAGCGCAGATGGCTCAAAAGAATTCTTGCTGGAGACGGGGTGGGACAAACCTAACTTGAGGTTCTAGATCCACCTGCCGGGCTTGAAGGAGCCTCATCCACCTGCACATGCCTGTCACAGGGAGCTGTCTGTGGGGCACTTGCCGTCCAGCTCTGAGCTGGACTCAGCCTTTGCAGGTACCAGTGTCCCCATCGTACAGATGAGGACACCGAGGCTCAGAGAGGCTAAGGGACTTGCCCAGGGTCCCACAGTGGGAACATGGCCAAGCAGGACTCAACCCCAAGTCTGAAGCCAGTGGGCATCGCCCCTGCTCGGGGAGCTGTGGCCGGCAGTGGGACAGGGGCCCGCTACCAGGAAGGCGAGGGCACTGAGCTGCAGCGACATCCACAGGCCGCCTCCAGCCAGGGAAAATCCTTGCGATGCAAGGGGCCCCTGAGAACAAGAACGAGCATCTGATTGTTACATGGTTGGCCCCAGGCATCAGGTGCCAAGCACTTCCCAGGCGTGGCCCAGGCTTCCCAGGTTCCACACCAGGCACCCGAAAGCAGACAAAGCAGACCCCTGGGGGGGCATCTGAAAGCCCCTGGGGGGAGGGGCGCTCTGGAAGACTCCAGCTTCCCCAGCGACACCCACGCCTCCCCTGGATGGTGGATGGAGCTGGGCACCTTGGACCCTGCCCTCGCGCACAGCTCACTCAGGGCCGCGTGGTTGCTGAAACCTGCCCGAGGTCTGAAAGCAGCACAGGAGAATATTCTTGCACAAAACACTTAAGGCCAGAACTTTCTCAGGCACTGCCGCCACTGAAGCCCATGGGCCGTGTCCTTTGCCTGAGCCTCTCGCTCAGTCTGCCGCCGTGCTGCTGGGTCACTTCCTCCTCGCTTACATCGTTGCTCCCCAAGTACCCAGGATGCTCGCACACAAGTCCTAACCCCCCAGAAGAACACGGATGGAGCAGCCCCCTGCCTTCCTAAAATATGTATACTTTTTAATTTTTTTTTTTTTTTTTTTTTTTTGAGAGAGAGCATGAGCGGGGAAAGGGCAGAGGGAAAGGGAGACCCAGAATCCGAAGCAGGCTCCAGGCTCTGAGCTGTCAGCACAGAGCCCGACACGGGGCTCAAACTCACAAACCGCGAGATCATGACCTGAGCCGAGGTCGGACGCTTAACCGACTGAGCCACCCAGGCGCCCCAACCCCCTGCCTTCCTAACTGGTAGCTTCAGAGGCTGGCGTTTGGCCCGAGAAAAAGGACCTTGTAGACTCACACATACGCAAGACTGATGGTTCCTGGTTAGAGAGACGGTCTTCCCGGGACAGATAAGAGCTTCTACCCCCAGCGCCACAGGAGGCTCCTTGGGTCATCTGTCTCCCTGATAGACCAGCTTCACATGATGCGAACCTCATGGCAGCCTGTGTAGTCGGTACTGGGCATCCCCAGTCACAGGTTGGAAAACTGAGACCTGACAGAATGGGTTCATGGAGCCAGAGGTCGTGGATCCGGGCCCTGAAACCAGGCCCAGGGCTGTGCTGTCCACTTCCCTGTGGGGTGAGGTAGGCTGAGTGACAAGACCGGGAAACCACAGGACCACAGCGAGGCCTCCTGACCGTGTCCAGGGGTCGCCGTCCTATTTAAGGGTCGCTGTTCCCTGAAGGGGTGAAGGACAGAAGTGACTTTGTGCCTCACCATGCCCAGTCTCCCTCTGCCAGAAGAATCAAAGGTGCAAAGGGTCAGAAGAAACGTCCTCGTGCGTGAAATTCTCTTTAAACACCACAGAGCCCTGGCAAGACCCGCTTTCTGCCCTGGGGAGCCCCTGAGTGGGATACAGTGACAAGAGCACAGCAGCCTTTGGCACCAGAGAGGCCAGGCTCTGCCGCTGGTATACTGGCTGTGTGACCTCAGGCCAGTGACTCAGCCTCTCTGTGCCTCAGTTTTCTCATACACGAGATGGGGGGAGTCCCCTGCCTTCCGGGGCAGCAAAGTAAGATGCTTGCTGCCTCGTAGGCCTTCATTTAATACTAGTTCCCTCCTGTCCTACCCCTGCCACCGTCTTCAGTTCTTTTGCCCCTCAGACCCCTCTCCCTCCTCAGACCGTCTTTGAGGCGGCTTCGGCTCTTATCTTACCTGATTGCAGCTCTTTATCACTTCAGGAACACCTTCTGGGTAATTGGAGGTAGTTAGCATTGCTTTGGTGCTGAAAATCCTTGCTGGAGGAGAGGCCGCTGGCCAGTGAGTTCCCTTCGCTGCTGCCCAGGTGCTCCGGGCAGAGGCCTGTGCCGTCCGCCTTCTCCCTGCCGGGCCGCGGGCAGAGCCCTTGCGCACCAGCCCGGCGTCAGCCACCCACCCAGACGTGGTCCGCGGTGGCTCCTGGTGGCGGACAAGCCTGAGCCAGCAGGGAGTGAGGGGCTGGCCCCGTCGCAGGCAGGCAGCTCCTGTTGGGGTGAACGAAGCCGACGAAGGCCAGGCGGCCCTCCTGCCCTTCGGCCTGTGCCGTGTGGGGACCGGGGTGCAGCGGCTGGGGGCGTCTGGCCCAGGCGGGGCCAACTGCCGAGGTGTCACGGGGTTTCCGCTCTTCACGGCCCTAAGGAAAGGCCAGCCGACTTGTAGGACTTAGCGCAGGGCTGGGCTCCAACGGCAGCAGTAAGAAAGCCAGCGCGTGCCAGGTGCCGCTGTACCTGCTTGCAGACCTTATGTCGTCCGTCCCCATAGCGGTCCCGTGAGGCAGGGATGGCAGCCCATTGTACAGGTGTGGAAACCGAGGCTGCATGTGAGCGGTCGAGCCAGGTGAACCTGGGGGCAGCGGGCAGGGCCCGGGCTCTTTGCCATTGGACTCGTGCTGCCCGCGCCCACACGTCTCTGTGGTGTCCCGCCGGGGACCTCTACCTCCGGGTCAAGGAGTCTGCCTCGCGTGTTAGCTCACTGACTCCTCCCACCAGCGCACGTGACGCGGGTGCCTTCCCTAGCCCCGCTTGACAGATGTGGAAACTGGGCCCCAAGGGGTAAAGGAACCCGAAGGGGCCCGATGGGCTTGGAAGGAGTTACTGGCGGGCAGAGGCGGGCAGCCGCGGCCCAGTCGAGGCGGGTCCCAAGATGCCTCACGAGGCAGCAACCAGGCAGTGCTGAGGCCAGTCCAGGCGGCGCGGGTCACCGGGCGCCGGGCCAGCCGTGGGCAGTGCGGCGAGTTAGAAGGGGCCCCTGCGCCCCCTAGGCTCACAGTCCATCGGAGGATACAAACGAGCAAGCAGACGAAGACAGTGGGGTGCGGCGGACACGGTCACAGAGGAGCCCCCGGGGACAGTCCCTAGCCAGGGAAGGCCAGAGCTGTGCATTCTAGAAGAGCCACGTGGTGGGATTTCCACCTGCAGTCAGCGGCAGCCGGGGGCCACAAACCCCTCCCTTCCTGCCTGCCTGCCTCCACCCAGCCCAGCACCGGCCCTTCACTTGTTTGTCCCTGTGGGTCTAGGTTTCTGCTGGCCGGACACTGAGATGTGATGGCTAGAGCCCGGTCAGCCATCTTGGGTTCCCAGGTGGATCAGCCCAGCCAACTCCCTACCCTCTACCCCCTATTGTCCCTTCCAGGGAAATTAAGGCAAGGGAACTCACTCATGCTCACGCAGCATCAGCCATGTGCCGTGTACCTCGTGGCTTGTACGTATTATTTCTTCCCCTGTACCCCGTGAGGTAGGCATCACTAACTCTAACTGGGTAATGTCCCTGTGAAAGTGTTTTGAGCCATAACACAAGACACGTCCTAGTTAGAGGTAACGTATGCTGATTCCTACAAAGTGCCAGGCCCTTGCACTCTTGTCGTAGACTTTCAAGGTAGGTATCATGATCCTCATTTGACAGGTGGAGAAGCTGGAGGTCGGGACATCGTTGAGACTCACCCCAGTTCCTCGTAAAAGAAGGAGCTAGAACCCCCGTTTCTCTGAGCCCGAAGTTAGGTCCTCTCTAGTGCTTTGCAGCCACTAAGGTCCACCCTCTGTGGAAAGACGCTGCCCCACCCTGCCCTCCGCCCAGAACGCAGCGATCCGAAAAGCCCCCCGTCTGGGTGTGCGTGCGTGTGTGTTCGCTGAACACTGTTAAAAAGTGTTTGTAGGGGCGCCTGGGTGGCGCAGTCGGTTAAGCGTCCGACTTCAGCCAGGTCACGATCTCGCGGTCTGTGAGTTCGAGCCCCGCGTCAGGCTCTGGGCTGATGGCTCAGAGCCTGGAGCCTGTTTCAGATTCTGTGTCTCCCTCTCTCTGCCCCTCCCCCGTTCATGCTCTGTCTCTCTCTGTCCCAAAAATAAATAAAAAACGTTGAAAAAAAAAAAAAGTGTTTGTAGAGAAAGGTTCTGGTCATGAGCAAACCACCAGGCTGTACAGGAAATTGTGTCTTCGTGTTCTTGAGAAATCATTTGAATAGCGTGTGATGTGTGGTTCCGGTGAATGTTATCAGCAGAGCCTTCGTGCGGTTTCCTAAGCGTCCCTGGCGTTTTTCCTGTCTTCTTTCTAAACAACAAGGAATGTTCTGGGTTGCACTCACCTTGGGCACTAAGCAGACCCCCCCCCAGAACTGGCAGGGAGAGCGGGAGGCTGCATTTCAGGGAGCAGATCCGAGCTGAACAGCCCCCACTGCAGCATCTCGAAAACAGCACCACACGGCTTGGCCTTCAAACGTGCTGTGTGTCGTGAAGCAAACCCCCACCCCTCTCTGGACTTTGCTTTCCTCTTCAGTAAAATGACCAATGATTTTCAGCGTTCCCCACTGCAGCCGGTTCTCTACGAAGAGACCAGGCCCCAGATGCCAATCCCGACTCGGACACTTCCTAGCTAGATGACCCTGGGCAACTCACCTTACCTCTGCAGGGCTCAATTTCTTCATCTACAGTTAGCAGCCGACACCTGTCACAGGACGGTATCCATTAAGTTCGTCTCCTACGGTGTATTATGGACCTACTCCATACGGGGCATTGTCCGTTATCACGGTGAGGCATCGGGCATTCTCAGCCACCCCTGAAGCCAACACAAAAGTGGGGGTGTCCCTATTCTCCGAGGAAGAAGGTGGGCACTTCTGAGTCCTCAACCTTTGTCATAGTAAAGATTCAGGCCCAAGGAACAGAGGCCCAGCTGAGGTAGCTTGAACACACAAGAGTTGCTGCTGTCAGGGAAGGAAAGGCCACAATAGGCAGTTCAGGGCTGGTATGGTAGCTGTGCAGGCTTCAGGGGTCAAAATTCCCTCTTGCTTGTAGAGGGCCAACTCTGGCCCAAGATTGCTGCTCAGGCTCTGGCCATCGCGTCTGAATTCCAGCAAGCAGGAAAGAGGACGTGGAGGAGAGAAGGGCACTCCCTTTGCCTTTCAAAAAATAATAAGCTCGGGGCGCCTGGGTGGCTTGGTCGGGTAAGCGTCCGACTTCGGCTCAGGTCATGATCTCACGGTCCATGGGTTCGAGCCCCGTGTCGGGCTCTGTGCCGACAGCTCAGAGCCTGGAGCCTGTTTCAGATTCTGTGTCTCCCTCTCTCTGTGACCCTCCCCTGTTCATGCTCTGTCTCCCTCTGTCTCCCTCTGTCTCAAAAATAAATAAAATAAATAAATAAATAAAATAAATAAATAAGCTCTATTCCCAGTACGGGACTTGAACTCACGACCCTGAGATCAAGAGTCGCATTCTCCACTGACTAAGCCAAGCAGACCCCCCAAAAAATAAAAATAAAAATAAAGAGGCACCCAAAGGGTGCCACGTAACACTACTGCTGCTTCCCGTGGCCAACCCTTGTCACAACAGTACACTCAGCTACAAGGGACGGGGGAGAATGTACTCAGCTATGAGTTCTCATGACAGAGAAACGGGGAGCGAGAATTGCAGGACGTACCTAGCAGTCTGCGCCGCAGCTGTTTTCAGTTTGGGGGCTTTTCCCGAAGGAATCCTCCCAGCCACGCTCTGATGTAGCTACTCTTACTGTTCCCATTTTACAGCTGAGGCAAGTGGAGGTCCGAGGTCTAGAGAGGCTCGCTCACGGCCCCACAGCTGTGAGCAGCAGAGAGCTTCTGCCGTACCTGAAAGCTGCTGGCAGAGAATGAGAACTTCCACCCCAACTTTTCTATCAGGAGATTCCTTCCTGCCCCCAACAGACCCAGACTATGTAGAGAAACATCCTTCATCTTTATTTAATAAACTCTAGGGGCGCCTGGGGTGGCTCAGTCGGTTGAGTGTCCGACTTCGGCTCAGGTCATGATCTCATGGGTTCGTGAGTTCAAGCCCCGCGTCGGGCTCTGTGCTGACAGTTCGGAGCCTGCTTCCAGATTCTCTGCCTCTCTCTCTCTCTCTCTCTCTGCCCCTATCCAACCCCGCTCCCTCCCTCTATCTCTCTCTCAAAAAAAAAAAATAAATAAACTTAAAAAAGTATTTAATGAATTCTGGAGTGGCCTTGAACCCAGAGGCTTCCCAACCCACTCTGGATTTGAGAGTCCTTGAGAGCTAGACTCCTGGTGTCAGGGATCAGGTTGCTGAGGCTGCTGAGGGAGGAGAGGGTGAGGCCCAGGAGTGTAGCTTGGGGCCCTGGGGAGGGCAGGGCTCTGACCACCCACCACGGGTCACTCACTGCTCCCCCTCTGCAGGTCAGCGGCCATCTGGACTACGCCAAGCAGATGGACGTCATCCTGAAGACTGTGGGCATCCACACCAAGCCAGGCTGGGACGAAAAGGGGCTCCTGCTGGCCCCAGGCAGCCTGCCCCAGGAGGAGCCTCACCAGACAGCAGCCACCTCCTCATCAGACAAGACCACACCTGGAGACAGCCCCAAAGTGGCCACAGCCACTGACCCTAGCCGAGCCCCGGTGCCAGCAGGGCTGGACCCTGCCGAGAGTCCCCAGACCTGCGGCCACGGCATGGGCCCCAACCCACTGGGCTGCCCCGATTGTGCCAGCGAGACCCAGGGGCCCTGCGCAGGGCTGGACTGACCGCAGAAGGGGACTGGAGCTGTCTTCCCAGGTTCCTACATGCAGCACTCTCTTACCCCTCCACCAGGTGCCCCCCACGAGTCCGAATGTCCACCGGTGCCTTTCCTAAGTCGAAGGCGTTGGAATTGAAAAGAAAGGAATTGGAAGGCGGGGGATTCGCAGAGAGACAGCGTTCCCTCTGTGAGCAAGCAAGGCCAGAGCCCTGCAGAGACGACCAAGCACAGTTTAGAGCCCCAGGACTCAACCAGCCTTGGGCTTCCTATATTTCAGGTCACAGTTGTGGGGTCTGGCTATCTGGGGGCCTGGGGGGGCTCTCTGGGGCCCAAGGCTTCCAAGGCACCATCCCCCCCCCCAAGCCCCAGTAAATCCAGGTGAATGCCCATACTCCAGGGCTGCCCAGCAGCCCACAGGCAGAGCAGGCACAGATGGGGAGCCAGCAGTCTACTCTCTGCTCTTGGGAGATCTCATCAGATTTGCCTTGTACAGCTACCCAGGCTGTGCACTGCAGAACCACAGGAGCGTCAATCACATGAACGTGATATAACGGGCACACTCCCCCAGTTGTGCTATGGTGGCCCTGGATCTAACTGTCACAGTGTGGTGAATATATGCTGAATCAGCATGCACTATGGTGGGGAAGGATTTCCTAGAACAGGAAGAGGTGATCATGATTATCATAATAAAAGTAACAATAGCTACCACTTATTGAGAATTTACCATGGACGGAGTGCTTTCATGAGTTGTCTCAGCTGACCCTACCAATAGCTATGAGGTAGCTACTGCTATTACCTTCATGTTACTGAAGGTTATTGAGATCCAGAGAGGTTAGGTAACCTGCTCAACATCACACAGCTGGTCAGTCTCAAACTCCAGTCAGATTCCAGACTCTTGGCCACTGTATCTGTATCTCCTTTGCTCCTCCCAGTGTTCCTGAATGACAGGGCCAGAGAAGGTCATCCTCCATTGTGCAGAGGGGAAAACCGAGGTCCAGGCAGAGTAAGTATTGACAAGCTCTGGGGCAGGCTGCCAGGAGGAGGACGGCAGAAGGAACTAGAATATTAGCGCCGAATGGATCCTCACGTATGCGTTTGCTTGTTCATTCAACAGATATTTACAGAACTCCTGCTGCTCTGAGTCCAAACAGCCCATTTCGCCCAGGGTCTCAACCTACTTCACCAGCTGCTTCTCCATCCCAAGGGGCCCCTCAAGCAAATCCAGTCCACACCATGGTCACTGCCTCAGGTAGTGTTTATTGGGAGTCCACTCAGGCAGGCCGGGGGGCTGAGGGGAAGCCCCAACAAGCACCGTGACCCCTCTGTGGCTGGTGGCCAGGGCCAGAGTTGACTCTAATCAGCACCAAGGAGAGCGCCCGGCCGCCATGGAGGGCCCCCTGGGAATTTGGGTTGGTGGAAACTGGGGAGGCCTCTGACTGAAAAAGAACTTACGGCAGGTGAACTGTGGAGACCAAGAGTCCCCCTGCCTCAAAGGTAACCCAGGCTCCTGTGCCAGGGTCCACCTACCTGCCCGAGGGCAGTAACCCACACCAGCGATGGCTCTTCCACTCTGCTGAACTGAGGGGCCACCACTGTTTCCCTCACTGACCCAGGGAATGCCAGAAGGAGGTGGGGCAATGGGCTGGCCTGTCCCCCATCAGTTGGCTCCCTTCTAGGTCCAAGGAAGTCCAAGATGAAGGGAAATCTATTCCTGGTGTTGAGCAAGGAACCACCTGCCCCCACTTGGCCCCCAGGAGAGGCAGGGCTGCAGCCTGGGAGTGGACACGGGAGCCCCACTCAGCATCCAGAGCTAGAAGTCGGGGAGCCATAGTCAGGTGGTGGGATCTGGGCCAGGAGTTCTAACAACAGCAGGTACCACCTACAGCAGCACCACCGGCGGGTTCTGCGGGTTCTGTTCCACACATGCTGTCCTAATTCTCATGACACCCTAGGAGGCAGGCATTGTTACCCCACTTTGCACACGGAACATCAGGCTCAGAGAGGTTACAGAATTCGTGTTAAGAGCTAGGAGTAGTGGAGCAGAGGTTCAAACGTATGCCTTCCTGACACCCGGGGCAGGTGTTTTTCTGTGCATCCTGAAGGCAGTGGCCAGAATGAAAACCGGCAAATCATCCTCAGGGCTAACGATCATCCAAGCCAGCACATCTCAGACTGTAATGTGCACACAGTTCACCCCTCGGCTCTCGCTAACATGCAGATTCTGACTCAGCAGGTCTTGGGTGGGGGCGTGGGTACAGGTGTGCATTTGTAACAAATGGCAGGGAGGTGACGCTAATGCTGGTGGCCCACGGATTACACTTTTTGAGGAGTGAGGGATTCAGCTCAGCACTAATCTACCTCTGCAGACAGAGGCATCCCTTCCCTACAGTCTCCTAGAATGTCAAAGGAGATAGCTGTCTTCCCCCCAACCTGAACCAAGAGGTCCTTTTCCCCTCTGCCAGAGTCCCCCAGCCACCTCCACACACATCCACGGGTAACACTCAGCAATGGAGCATCCTGGAGAAAGCAGTATCTGAGCCAGTTTTTATCCCAGGGAGTGGGCAATGGGGGCTGGCTCGATGCACCCCACCGGAATTCAGAGGGCTCCCAGGAGACCTGCAGCCTCCAGCCTTAGCCCAGAGCCAGTCCAAGGCCTTGGGGACTTGGTCCCATCCGGTTCAGCTCCCCACTGACCAGCTCCAAGCCCAGGTCAGTTCGTGGGAGCACCAAGTGGATGCAGCTGCAGCTGGGGTTCCACCGGATCGATGTCGAAGAAATTGACCACAGCAGCAACCCTGGCAGAGGGCGGGGGGTCCCGGGGGACCTCTCTACGCAGCAGTGGCTGGGCCGTGTGCTGCAGGCCCGATGAACCACCGGAGCCTGAGCCCGAGTCAGAATTGGAGTCAGGTGGCAAGGACAGTGGCAACACGTGCTGCAGGCTCAGGCCCGGCCGGGGGCCGCTGTGAGAGGTACGCATGGAGGGTGAGGCCAGGATGGCCCGGCGTTCCCGGGGGCAGCGGGGACACGGCAGGAACCTACTCAGGGCCCGCTTGAAGTCCCGCATGAAGAGTGGGTAGATGATGGGGTTCATGGTGCTGTTACAGTAACCCAGCCACGTGAGGGCATCGAAGAGGCCTGGGGAGACGCAGTCACACACAGCCTGGAGAGATGGGGTATGTCATGCTTGGTCCCGGAGCAGGCTCACAGACCACCCCACCCAGCGTGGATGGGACAGGCACACACAAACACAAATGCCATGAGAGGCAGCCCACCCTCCTCCATCCCCATGTCTGGGCTGGGGTGTGGTTCGGGGCCTCCCCAGCAAGGCCTGGACTCACCTGCGCCCTGTGGTGGCATTACCTGGGCTATGTTGGCCACAAAGAAGGGCAGCCAGGTCACAAAGAACATGCCCAGCAGGATGCCCAGTGTCAGACTGGCCTTTAAGGCCTTCCTGCTGTGCTTGGTGGTCAGACGCCTGCTATCAGCCAACTCCATCCCTGGGCGTGGGGTCCTGGGCACCTGTGAAACAGAAGGCCACATACATAAGATACCTGAGAGAAGAGCTCCAGTTCGACGCTGACCCCAGCCACAGATGAAGCTTCGATCCTAATTCTAGACTGAGCCCTAGTACGAGCGATACACGGAGCCCTCCTGATCCTTGAATGAGCCCTGTGGTCCTAGATTCCCCAGTTGTAGACCTTACCCTGACTCCAGAGTGAACCTTGATCCCGGCTCTAGACCAAGCCCTGGCATCAGCAGTAAACCAAGCCCTGCTCCTGGTCCCAGGCTGAGCCCTGATAACTACTATAGATTGAGACCTACATAACCAAGGTCCCAAACTGAGCCTCATCTCTGGACTGGACTTGAGCCCAACCTTAGCCCCAGACTGTGGCCTGAGCTCAGCAATAGACTGAGCCCTGATCCTGGCCCTGCACTGAGCCCTGGCCCTGACCCTGACACAAGGACCTCTAGGAAGCACAGTAAACAGAGCAACACTGCCCCAAACACAAATCAGACAGTTCAGAAGACCACCCTGCTCACCCCACAAAGGACAACACTCAGTTGACACACATGACTGTGAGCCCCAGCACCACACAAAGCCTTTGGCCTACAAGAATTAGTTCCAATTAAACAGTACTTGATGGCAATCCCTATCAAAATAACACCAGCATTCTTCACAGAGCTAGAACAAACAATCCTAAAATTTGTATGGAACCAGAAAAGACCCCAAATAGCCAAAGCAATCCTGAGAAAGAAAACCAAAGCTGGAGGCCTCACAATTTCAGACTTCAAGCTATACTACAAAGCTGTAATCATCAAGACAGTATGGTACTGGCACTAGAACAGACACTCAGATCAATGGAACAGAATAGAGAACCCAGAAATGGACCTGCAAACATATGGCCAACTAATCTTTGACAAAGCAGGAAAGAACATCCAATGGAATAAAGACAGTGTCTTCAGCAAGTGGTGTTGGGAAAACTGGACAGCAACATGCAGAAGAATGAACCTGGACCACTTTCTTACACCAGACACAAAAATAAACTCAAAATGGATGAGAGACCTAAATGTAAGACAGGAAGCCATCAACATCCTCGAGGAGAAAGCAGGCAAAAACCTTTGATCTTGGTCGCAGCAAGTTCTTACTCAACACGTCTCCGGAGGCAAGGGAAACAAAAGCAAAAATGAACTACTGGGACCTCATCAAAATAAAAAGCTTCTGCACAGCGAAGGAAACAATCAGCAAAGCTGAAAGGCAGCCAACGGAATGGGAAAAGATATTTGCAAATGATATCAGATAAAGAGTTAGCATTCAAATCTATAAAGAACTTATCAAACTCAACACCCAAAAAGCAAATAATCCAGTGAAGACATGGACAAAAGACATGAATAGACACTTTTTCCTAAGAAGACATCCAGATGGCTAACAGACACATGAGAAAATGCTCAATATCACCCATCATCAGGAAAATACAAATTAAAACCACAATGAGATACCACCTCACACCTGGGAGAATAGCTAACATTAACAATCAGGCAACAACAGATGCTGACAAGGATGCGACAAAAGAGGAACCCTTTCGCATTGCTGGTGGGAATGCAAACTGGTACTGCCACTCTGAAAAACAGTGTGGAGGATCCTCAAAAAGCTAAAAATAGAACTGCCCTATGACCCAGCAATGGCACTACTAGGTATTTATCCAAGGGATGCAGGTGTGCTGTTTCGAAGGGGCACATGCACCCCCATGTTTATAGCAGCACTATCAACAATAGCCAAAGTATGGAAGGAGCCCAAATGTCCATCAACAGATGAATGGATAAAGAAGATATGGTATATATATATACCATGGAATATTGCTCAACGATCAAAAAGAATGAAATCTTGCCATCTGCAACAACATGGACGGAACTAGAGTGTGTTATCCCACGTGAAATTAGAGAAAGACAAATATCCTATGACTTCACTCATACATGGAATTTAAGAAACAAAACAGATGAACATAGGGGAAGGGAAGCAAAAATAATATAAAAACAGGGAGGGGGACAAACCATAAGAGACTCTCAAATACAGAGAACAAACTGAGGGTTGCTGGAGGGGTTTTGGGTGGGGGAATGGACTAATTGGGCAAGGGGCGTTAAGGAGGACACTTGTTGGGATGAGTACCGGGTGTTATATGTAGGGGGTGAATCACTGGAATCTACTCCTGAAATCATTATTGCACTATGTGCTAACAAACCTAGATGTAAATTTTTTTAATTAATAAATTTTTTGAAAAGAAAAATGAACAGTACTTGACAAAAGAAGTTCTGATGCTGTCCAGGTCTGGCACTTTCTTCATATACAGATTCTCCTCATATTTGGGAGTAATGCTCTTGCCTGCACCATTACCCTCATGCTAACGTGCTTTTCTGAAAACGTGTGCACAGAGCAATGTTTGCAATAAAATCAATTTAGACTACTAGGGATGCCACTAACCTTGGCATTTTATAACCCAAATTACAATGTGGACTGGCAGACAGACATCTTCATTCCCAAACATTGACTTAAGAGCTGGATTTTGGGGAGAAAAGGAGGAAAAAGGAGCTGCCCCACAGCAACCATCGAAGGGGACACAGGCGTGAGGAGGTTAGAATTTGACTTTGGAAACTGGAGACCAGTAGTCCCAAAATATTAAAAGCCTTGAACTGGATGATCCTTTAGCCCAGCTATTCCCTTAACTTTTTCAACCTCCTGAGCTCATTGAGAATCCAATGAAATCTACAAAACCTTTTCCCAGAAAACGAAAAGCTTATAAATTCTTACACATGCATACACAGAGAAGGAAAAAAACATCCCACACTTCCAGTGGGTTCAGAGACCACCTTGAGGTTCATCCATGAAACCCCTGGGGCCCATGAATGCTGGGAGACGAAGCCCCCCTCTGAACTGCATGTTAGAGTCAATTTGGATTTTCATACACCAGTTTTACACAAAGTGAGACCCACCGAGATTTGCAATTTAAGTAAATATCAGTGTGCCGAGGTGTGCACAATTAATTGAACTGTGCAAAGTTTGCGTGTGCTGCCTGGGAACACGCCTGGCCTTTGGAAGCCAGGGATTCCTCTAACATTTCCTAAACTGCATGAGAGCTCAGCTTAGCTCTTGAGGCAGCAAGAGGTGGGTTGGGTATGGGGTGATGAAAGAGTCAGAAGGAGGCAGGAAGGGAACCAGATTCCCAGGCAACCTCCACAGATGGAAAGGGGGCGGAGGAGGCAAAGCCAAGAAGACATGTCAGTCCTGGGGAGCACCAAAGCCAAACCCCCACCCCGCTCTCAGGCACAGGGGCCCTCTTCCATCCGTGTCTTCTCTCCCAGCCTCCTCAGGGTATCCAGACTTGGGGTCCTGTCCATGGTGCTGAAACCCCAGGTATATATTCTCTTTCTATAGAATCAAGGAGTCCTATTCTAGAATGACAGTGGGCAGGAAGTCGGAGATGAAGCACACTGTAACTCCCACCAGGGAGCTTATCAGTATGTTTATCCAGGTGAAATCTGGTTATAGGACCACCAGAGACAAATTCACAAGGAGCAGCCTATGAGAAGCACTTGATCTCTCCCCTCTGTCTTGGTGGGGCAGCACTGTGCGGAGGCAAGAGCTGGGTTTGTAAAGACAAGTGATCTGGCTTCAAGTCATGCCTCTACCACTTACTCGCTCTGTGATCTTGAGACAGTCTCTGTTTCCACATCTGTAAAATGGGAAAAACAATACTCAGCTGTGGAGTCATTGTGAGGCTGTGGATAATAAATGCATGCACAGTGCCTGACATAGAGTAAGTGCTAAATACACGGTAGCCCTGATGTTGGTCCAGTGGCATGTGTTGGAGGCTGGGGAAATCTTGAGCACCCTCAGAAACCCTGTCCTTCTGCCAGCAACTCAGGCTCCCCGAAGCAGCACAGATGTCAGGACAAATGCTCTGACTCATCATGCTGTATGTAGCAAGGGAGGAAAAAAGGATCTGCTTTTCTCTTTCCTCTTCTCATTTTCTCCCCTCCAGAGTAGACTCTATATGGCTTCTGTGGACCCACCATGGTCAACTTGGAGGAGAGACTCCTGCTTCCCCCAAAGATCTGCCTTGCCTTCAAACTGCTTCCAACAGTGGGGATAGCCAATAGGGGAGGAGGGAGCCACCATTCTCAGAGGGACCACTCATACAAGTATCCCCCCCTGACCTCTGGTGACCTGGACGGAGCAAGAGACAGCCTTGATCTTGTCAGAGCTCTATGGCACTGGGGAACTGAGACATGGGGAGATATTTGGGGGCAATCATCAGACAGGGAGCTCCAGAAAAGGAATTAAAGACAGCCTCAGATTCCCTCTCTAGGAATCTTCCTGGGGAAACCCTGGGTTTTTCTTTCTTTTCTTCTCTCCAAAGAGTTGACCCAGAAACACAGACAAAAGGGCAAGGCTCAGAGAGGACAGGGGACCTTTCCCAGGTCACATTGTCCCAGTACAAGGTCTCAAAGCGAAGCACTCCAAGTGACCCCCAGTCAGCACTATAACCCACATTTATAGCCCACACTACAACCCACTTACTATGTGTTGGCATCTGATATTCATCATGCCATTTAATCTTTACACAAGGTAGGCATTATTATCCCCATTTTGCAGGTGACGTCCAGAGAGGCAAAGCAACTTGCCGGAAGTGACACAGCAGATAAGTGTTGCGTCAGGGATTCAAAGTCCTTTCTAGCTCCAGAAATTGCACTTCTTCCACTCACCACACTGCCTCCATTTGGGGGCTTCCAGAAACCCCCACCAGTGTCAGCCAGAAGCCCTCATGAAGCAGAAGCCAGTGGCAACCACCAGCCTCACCCTGAGGTCTAGCTGATGCCAGCTTCACCCTGCCCACTTCTCTGCTCTGTAACCACCTCATGGCCCCTCAGGGCCGTGATCTGTTGTTTGCCTGCCCCTCGGATATGCGTGTCACCGCCAGAGCGCAGGCTGCCAGGAGGCAATTCCACCTACAGGCTCCTGTGTTCAATAAATGCTCCTGGGTGGCTCAGTCGGTGGAGGTCTGACTCTTGATTTTGGCTCAGGTCATGATCTCATGTTTCGTGGGTTTGAGCCCCGCATTGGGCTCTGCACTGACAGTGTGGAGCCTGCTTTGAATTCTCTGTCTCCCTCTCTGCCCTCCCCCACTCGCGCGCTCTGTCTCTCTCTCTCAAAAATAAGTAAACACTAAAAAAAAAATACCTAAACACATGTCTGTACACGTTGCATATACAGAAATGTGTATCACAACACAGGAAAAAAACTGGAAACAGCCTAAACGTGCAAGGAAAGAGAGTGGCTAAGTAAACCATGGTACATCCCCACTATGGACTATGACACAGATGATTAAAAGAACATAATCGATCAAATGAAAAGATCTCCAAGACGTAATATCAATATTAAGTGATAACAGCAAGTTGCAAAATAATAGGGATGACGTGATTCCATTGCTGAAGAAATACACAAAACAAAGCACTAAGTCTCTTTGGGTGCATCAACAAATATGGACGCACAAAGAAAAAGGGAGTGGAAAGACATATCTTAAATTGATAAGAGTGTCCCTGGGAATGGAAGGTGATTGGGTGGAACTTGAGAGGGTCTTTCATTTTCTCCCTATGGCCAGACTTTTATTTATTATTTTTTTTTAAAGTAACCTCTACCCCCAATGTGGGGCTTGAACTAGTGACCCCAAGATCAAGAGTTGCATGCTCTACCCACTGAGCCAGCCAGGCACCTCCTGAATTTTTATTTTAAAGTGTACTGATGTATTCCCTTGTGTGATTTAAATTGTCCACAATCACCTACTCCTAGCATAAGGGTTCTCAGACAGACTGTGGAGCCAGAATCGTCTGGATTCAAATCATGGCTCTGTTACTCACTGGCCGTGTGGCCTCTAGCAAGGTATTTCACCTCTCTGAGCCTCAGCTTTCTCATCTGTAAAATGGCAATTGTAATGGCATCTACTTCGTAGGATTGTAGTCAGGATTAGCTGAGATAATATGCATAAAGTCCCTTGAACAGCACCTGGCACATAGTAAGCACCATGTAAGAGTCAGCTATCTTCTCTGTTATTAGAGTCCAGCTCAACGCTCTGATTCTGGTGATGTGGCTGCTATTGATGGCAATCGTGGGGATTTCCCCTAGAAAGGCTTGAAGGGATAACTTCTCCGGAACCATATATCTTACCACCAAGAGGAAAGGGGGGAAACTGCCACTGGTTGAGCACCCAGTTTGTGCCAGGCTTATATACATTATCTCACTGATTCTTCAAACAGCCTCATGTGATACATGGCGTCACTCTGGGGTAGAGGGAGGTGAACGACCTGGTCCAAAGTCATCAGCAGCGATGGGAAGGAGGCAGGACCCGAACCCCTGACCAGCCGGATGTACAAGCACCTGCACCAGCTCTGGCTGCTCCGGGCCGCCTTGTTCCCAGCAGCAGCCGAGGCTGCCATGCTCAGCACTGCTCCTCTGCAACCCTTCCCCAGCTCAGCCCCCTCCTCCGCCCCCGAGATATTTCTGTGATCACAGCCTCTTCTGAGGAGGAGGAAGGACAGCGATGGAAGGGAAGGCAGATCACTGAGACAAAGTGGTGCAGAGTTGGGTGAGGGCGGAGGAGGAGAGGGGGAGAAGCCGATGGGAGAGACGGGGGAGAGGAAGATGGGGAGATGTAGAAGGAAGGCAGAGAAGGGGGCGAGGTGGATCTGGAGACAGGGGTGGGAGAAGGGGAGAAAGATGAGGTGCCGAGGAAGACAGAGGGGAGAGGGCTCCAGACCAGAGGCACAGGTCCTGGTGCTGAGACAGCTGGGAAGGCGAAGTCTCAGGCAGACCTCCTTCTCTCCGGCTGCTCTCCATCGCTGAGCTCCCACGCGGGTCCCTCCTGAGGATGGGCACCAGCCCACCCTGGCACAGATCTCTCTCTCTCTCTCCCCCTGCCCTCCAAGCATCTCACTCACTCTGACACCACTCCTCCCACACCCCTCTCTTCACCCCCAGCCCAATCCCTGCCTCAGCTGTAAGTGGGACCCCTTCCTCACGGCCGCAGGGACAGCGGCTGAAACCACCGAGCTAACCAGTGGCTTCGGAAAACCCCGTTCAAATAACTAGGTAGAGGTGGGAGGTAGCGGGAGAGAGTAAAATGCTCAAGCCCACTCAGGTACCATGTCCTCAACCCCAGAGGAGCTGGGGCCTCAGAAACGCATGTCCCCCACCCCTCCCTCGTGGGGAAGCTAGCAGCTGGACTGGGGAAGGGAGGGAGCTAAGGGCTAAGCGGGGCTGAGGACAGGAGGAAAGGGGTCCAGTGCACCCCAAGTTTTGTTCATTCTCATCAGCTCCTGCTGGCACTGAGAGCCCCCCACTGCCCGCTGAAAGCTCGGTCTCTGAGGCAGGTCAGCTTGGGTGGGAGGAAAGGGGTGGTGACCCAGAAAGACGGACTAGAGGCAATAGTCCAGAAACAAATTCCCCAAATGCAGGCAAGTGTCCGGGAAATGAGGAAAACAGGCATGGAGGAGGCTTGCCGAGGAGCTGAGTGGTTCTGGAAGCAAGGTCAGTGGTGGGGTCTGACACCTCCTCTCTCTCTGAACCTCAGTCTCCCCATCTGTCCAACGGGATGATGGTGGTCCTTGCCCGGGTGGGTGTTTGGGGGATGAGCTTAGCTCGGTGCCTGGCACATAGTGAGTGCTCAAAGACTGTGGGGCTGCAGCTGTCAGCACCCCGGGGGGATTCCTGCCCAGGTCCTGAGGCCACAGTCTCAGGTGCAATCCTGGTACCAGCCGATTGGCTTCATGGAAAGAAAAATGGGTCATAAGCACCGTCGGAATGGAGAATCCAGCCCAGTCCCACCCCAAGCTCATCAAGACCAGACAGCTTGTCACATCCTTAGTCACCACTAGAGCAGAACCTCCCAAAGCACAAAAGTGGAAGATGACCCTAGATGGTAAATGGACCCATAAAATAACTGAATCACAGAGTGAGAACATGAGGCTTGTCCAGCATCCTCCCAGCTCTTCTGGTCACGTCCAGAGAAAGTCTCGTGTTCGTGCCGCTGCGCCTTTAACATCCCGCTAACACCCGAGAGAAAGCGGGCCTGGGGGCTCGGCCACTCCGATCACGCCAAGCTGGACTTCAATAACACTGCTGGGGTTCCTGCCGCTCACTGAAGCTGTCTTTGTGATTGCCTTCCTTCCGTTTATGGCAAAGGTACTAAGTTTCCATTTCCAGAAGAGATAAGAAGTTTCCTTTCTAAACAAGTGCATGGAAGTAAAAAGATAAGTGAAATGATCTAGAGAAAATGCTAAGTACATAGGGAGGCAGCCACTTGAGGCGTGCGGGTGGATGGAAAGAAGGAAGGTAGATATTCCAAGGTGGTTCCAGATGCCTGAGGTTTGGGAAACGCTCCTTTACAAGAACCCAGGGAGAGAGTGTGGATGGCCCAAGGCAGCCGTCCTACCACTGGAGAACCAAGTCAGGGTCACAGTCACCTACTGAGATTCAAGAATGTTCTCCAAGCACAGATAGAGGGAGGGAGTAGGACTGCTTTGCCAGGACCTCCTGTCCACCCAAGGCCTGTTCCCCCGGTTTATGGGCCAGCCACACTGCTGGCGTGGGACAGGCAAGCTGTTCTGTGGAAATGCCTTTCAGCCCCCAACCACCCAAACCTCCAGGCACCGCCCCTCGATCCTGCAGGAGCCTCCTGCACCTGGAGATAGATCAAGATTGGAGAGCTGATGGGGTGCCTGGGTGGCTCAGTCGGTTCAGCTCAGGTCACGATCTCACAGTCGGTGAGTTCGAGCCCCACATCGGGCTCTGCACTGACAATGCAGAGCCTGCTTGGCATTCTCTCTCTCTCCCTCTCTCTCTCTCTCTGCCCCACTCCCCCCTACCCTCAAAATAAATTAAAAAAAAAAAAGATTGGAGGGCCCAGTCAGGACTTTCCTCAGAGCCTGTGACCTCATTCTCTGGGGTTCAGGCCTAGTCAACCTAAACCCCCATTCGTCAGGGGTTTAGGACAATAGGCACTGAGACTCCAGTGCCAACTGGCCTGAGTGACAAGAGCGGCCAGTCTACTCCAGGCACTGCAGGCCCTTACCACTCACGAGTAATTAGTAAGCACCTACTATGTACAGTGGGGATCAAAACCTACCCAGATGTTCCCAGCCCTCACGGAGCTTACATTGTAGTAGAGGAGATTGACAATGAACAAGTCAACAGATAAACCTGTGGTCAGGATAGAGAATAACAGAGTGAGGGAGCACAGACGGGTCTGAAGACAGGGTGGGCAGGGACGGACTCCGGGAAGAGGTGACCTGTGAGCTGAAAAGCAGTCGGGTAGGGCAGCCCCAGGGGAAGAGCGTTCCAGGCAGGGGGAAGAGCAGTGCAAAGTCCTGGACACAGAAGTCCATCTGGTGCCTTCCAGGAGCATGGGAAGGCCAACGTGCTGGTGCAGAGAGAGGGCAAGGGGAGGAGGTGAAGCGAGAGAGGTTGTCAGCACCAGATTCCGAGGCCAGATCTTGACATGGGTGTCCTCTTTTCTCTTAAGAGTGATGGGGCGCCTGAGTGGCTCAGTCGGTTAAGTCTCTGATTCTTGGTTTCGGCTCAGGTCATAACCTCATGGTTCGTAGGATCGAAACCCCGCGTCAGGCCCTGTGCCAACGGAGCGGAGCCTGCCTCGGATTCTCTCTCTCTTTCCTCTCTTTCTCCACTCTCTCTGCCTCGTCCCCTAGTGTGTGTGCGCACGCTCTCTCTCTCTCTCTCTCTCTCAAAATAAATAAATAAACAATAAAAAAAAAAAAGGAATGATGGGATCACTTTCGTTCTGTAAATTGTTGTGGCTCCTGTGCAGGGAAGAGACAGGAGTGGGCCTGGAGTGGAGGCAGGGGAAGCCAGTGGGAGACCAGAAAAGGCCTCCAGGTAAGAAGCGCTGGTAGCCTAGATGGGGAGGGTGGCATTACAGGTGGCACAGCTTTAGGAGGGCAGCACCAACAGGCCTTGCGAATGAATCCCATGGGCATGAGGAAGAAAAATTATTCCTAACTTTCTGTCGGGTGATGCCACGATGTTGCCATTTGCCATGATGGGAAAGACGGGAGAGGAGTAGGGAGGGAGGGCTGGGACCCCCTGAATTCCCTTTTTGCACATGGAACCTTCGAGAAGCCTGCCCCACATGCTGATGGAGCTGTCCTAGAGACAGCATTGAGTCTAGAGCACAGAAGAGGGGTGGGGGCTGGAAATGGCCACTCGGAGGTCACCACCAAGTGCACATATTAAGTGCACGCTGCCCGGTGGGTACCCAGTGGCTGCTCATTCCCCTCCATCCCCCCCAAGCCCAGCTCTCCCCGCACACCCCGGGTACCTGCAGCGTCGCCAAGGCCTGGCCGGCCATGCCGGTGGTGAGGGAGGCCACCTGCACCGCCTGCTTGCGGGCGGCCAGCAAGATCCTGCAGTAGGTGAAGCAGATGGCGCCCGAGGGCAGGAAGAAGGTGAGGCCCGAGGCCACGAGGACGAAGGGCAGGCTGGCCAGCAGGCGGCACTGGCCCGGGGCAGGGGCCCGCGCGCGGCCCAGCTGGTGCCAGCCCAGCAGCAGGGGCAGGAACGAAGCGAGCGCGGCCAGGCTCCAGGCGCCCAGGACCAGCGCCAGGGCGCGCGGGGGCGTCATGCGCAGCTTGTAGCTCAGCGGCGAGAGGATGAGCAGGTAGCGGTCCAGGCTGATGAGGCAGAGGTTGAGGATAGAGGCGCTGCAGCACATCACGTCGAAGGCGGCCCAGAGCAGGCAGAGGCCGCGTGCCAGCACCCAGCGCCCGTACAGCGCGTTCAGCATGGCCGGCGGCATCACCACCAGCCCCACCATCAGGTCCGAGGTGAAGAGCGACACCAGGAAGAAGTTGGACGTGTTGCGCAGCGCGGGCTGCGTGCAGATGAGCGCGATGAGCAACGAGTTGGCCGCCGCCGTCAGCGCGATGACGACACACAGCGCGGCCGCCACCCAGCCGCTGCCTGCGGGGTCCGAAGGCGGCCGCGACCCCCAGTCCGGGGTGCTGTTGTTGGCGGGGCCGGGCTCTGGGACCATGGGGGCGAGGGGGTGGAGAGCGAGGACGTCAGGCCCGAGAGGGGTCCGGAGGACGAGGTACGGTGGGCGGGAGGACTCGGCAAGGGACCTGGAGGAGCGGAGACTGGATGGGCGTCGTCGGTGAGAACAGACCGCCACCAGGGATCAGGCGGGAAGACAGGGACAGGCACACCGGGTGAAGGGGCAACGGCCCAGGAAGGTGGAGAGGGGTTATATGGTGTGAGGTGGGGCTACGGAGCAAACTGGTGGGGAGTTCGGGAGGGGGCACACGATGAGGCGCCAAGTGGAGAGCGGGCGGGAAGTCGGGAGGACGAGACGCCAAGTGACTGGACGGTTGGACGGGTGGGAGCAGAGCCCCCTAGAGGGGGCGGGCGGGAAGATCGGGGCGCGGACGCCTGCCTGGGGCGGGGACCCGGGGAGCCGGGAGCGGGGGACAAGCTCAACCCGGGGCACCCCCTCCGTGGCAGGTGGGCGTACCGCGGTGACTCGGGTGGCGGCGGATGGGGGGCGGGAGGGGCCGCGCGCGAGCCCCGGCCAAGCCCCCGGTGGGGAAGGCAGGTCTCCGAGCCGGCGCAGAGGCAGCCCGGGCTTGGGCGGCCACGGCCCCCTGCGGCGTGCGGGAGGACACCGGGCCGACCCGCGGGGACAGGAGCAGCGGCGGCCGCGCCGCCGCCGGGTCCCCGGCCCCGCTCCCGCCCGCGCTCGGTACCTGGGCGCTCGGCGCTGCTCCGCTCCCGGCGACTGCGGCAGGCGCAGCGGGGCTGGGGGAGGAAGAGGCGGCCGCGGGCCGGGCAGGCGCCCAGGGAGCCCGGGAGGCGCCGCGAGGGGCAGGCGCGCGCGAAGGAGCCGGTGGCGCTTCCAGGAGCGCGCGGTCCCCCGCGCCGCGGAGCCTGCGCCCCGCCCCGCGGTGGGCGGGGACAGCCGAGCCCCCGCCCCGCCGCGCATGGGGCCCTCCGCACCCCCAGGTCGCCGCCCCAGCCTCGGCCTGCTCCACCCCGCACACCCCTCTCCGACCCTCTCGCGGCGGCGGCGCAGGAGGAACTCAAAGGAGAGGCTGTGGCCGCGGCTACCTAGGACTGCTCCCCAACGGGGGGCTGCCCACCCGCAGCGGGGGTCGTCGCGCTAGCAGGGGGAGCCCGTTGGGAGCTACTGGGGAGCTCGCTTGCCCTCCAGTGTGTACACACACGCATATGTGCACATATGTGCGTATAGAATAGTATATGTAGTCCTTCAAACCTTTAAACAGCAGGTTACCTCCTCCTTGGGTTCCTTTGAGCAGAAACCTACATTCCCGACAGCCTCACTGAGGGTGAAGTCTCCGATTCGGGAATCCTTAGGCCAGATGCGGTGGAGACACCGCAGGTAGAGAGGTTGGGTGTAACACCCCCGGAAGGTGACCCCTCTGTGTGTCTCTTCCCCTAGCTAAGAAGAATCTCTACCAGAAACTTCACAGATCAATACTGGGGCTTCCACTCATTCATTCAACAAACATTTATTGAGCACCTACTAGGTGTTAGGCACTATTCTGACCAATCAGGACACGAGAGTAACCACAACCGACATCCAGCTTCACGGAGTTTACATTCTAGTCGAAGGAGACAGACAGTAAACAATAAGCATAATAAACTTTTAAAGTCGCCGTAAAGGGATCACTGCTATGGGGAAAAAAAGAAAACACGGAGAGCAAGCAACCTGAGGGAATCTGAGGGGGGAGGGGGTCTTTTTCCCTCCACAGAAACTGAAAAGGAGTACCTCCCACGTACACGATTCGCGCCATGTTCCAGAGGCTTTACTCCATTATTCCTACCCCTACATAATGCTGATATGTGGGTGTTAAGCTGGGACTCACCCAAGGTCAGCAAGTCTAGTGGAACTGAAACTCAGGACCGTCCAACGCCCAAGACAGAAAAACCTCAAGACCCTGCAGCACCCCATCCACCCTCAAGTCACTATTTGGTGCTCAGAGTCCCAGGCTTGCCCACAGATGGGGCTGTGGAGGAGGAGGAGGAGGCCTTTATTCATCCATTCATTCATTCATTCATTTATAAGTCTAAAGAAAACATGACAACTTTATTATTTGTTCATTCTGGGTGACAGATTCACAAATGTTTGAGGATTTTTTTCATGTTTATTTATTTATTTTGAGAGAGAGAGGGAGGAAGAGAGCGTGCACACGTGAACCGGGGAGGGGTGTGGGGGTAGGGGGTGGGGAGAGAGAATCCCAAGTAGGCTCCAAGCTGTCAGTGCAGAGCCTGATGTGGGGCTCAATTCCCGAACTGGGAGATCATGACCTGAGTTGAAATAAAGAGTCGGACGCTTAACTGACTGAGCCCTCCAGGCACCCCCCAAGATGTTTGTTATATTGTGATCTGTACTTAACTATAATTAAAAAAAAAAAAAAATTGTCTAGATTGGGCTGGGTAGTGGTGCCACCTTGTGGCCACACTGTTATTATCTTGAATGTAAGAACTTTCTTAAAGCTCCATGTGTGTGCTCTTAAAGTTTATCATCTCTGTCATGGAATAATAAAGTCCTAAACACCCTTAATGTCTCAGGGTAGAGAGGGGCCTTCAGGGATGCTCAGTCTCTTCTTGATTACTTCTAGCCATGGGGAGCTCCCTCTCTGGAGAAGGCTGGTGCCACCTCTATTATGCCTGCCAGAGTTCTGCATTACAGGGAGGGAGAAACTGAGGTCCAGGGAGGTTGTGAGGTCTGCCCAAAGCTGCTTTTGCAGAAGATGCTGATTAACTGGATAAATTCCTTGTGTTTGTGGTCAGTTTCCTTCACTGCTGTAGGCTCAGCATATATTAAGCTCCTCAGTAAACATCTGTTCAGTGAATGAATGAATGAATGAGTGAACAAAACTATCAGCCCATCCACCAGCAGTTGTGACCCAATCACTCATTCTCGATAATTAGAACGACAGCTGGCATTTTTCTTGTGTATGTGTGTTTTGTTTTTTATTTTTTTTTTTTAATTTTTTAACGTTTACTTATTTTTGAGACAGAGAGAGACAGAGCATGAACAGAGGAGGGTCAGAGAGAGGGAGACACAATCTGAAACAGGCTCCAGGCTCTGAGCTGTCAACACAGAGCCAGACGTGGGGCTCGAACTCACGGACCGCGAGATCATGACCTGAGCCGAAGTCGGCCGCTTAACCGACTGAGCCACCCAGGCGCCCCTGTGTGTTTTGTTTTTTAATGTAAACTCTACACCCAATGTGGGGCTTGAACTCAGGACCCTGAGATGGAAAGTCACATCCTCTACCGGCTGAGCCAGCCAGCTGCACCAACAGCTCGTTTTTCAAGGTCTTCCTACTTTCCAGGCACCGTTCCAAGCTCCATTTGTACATCAATCTATGTAAAGCTCACCACGACCCTGGGAGTTAAGAGAGGTGTGATCATTAGTCCCCATGCTACAGATGGGGAAACTGAGCCTCAGAGTTTAACCGACCTCCTCAAGATTACACAGCTAAGAAGTGGCCCGACCAGGATTTGAACCCAGGGCGACTGGATATTCCCAGAGGCATGCAGCAGGGGAAGAAAACTAGCTGGGAGTTTTAGGTTCCACGTAAACCAACGAGGTGGGGAAGCTGGAGCTAATTACTCGCCCGCCCTTGCGGGGAGGGGCCTGTGCTGTCAGCGTTAATCCCTTGTAAAGATTTTAGGTCCTTCCACCATCGCTGTGGGGCGGGGGGCTCTCTGGGTGGTTCAGCTTGAGGTTGGCCAGGAGGAAAATCGAAGTCACTGCTCCGTGCACCTCACTCCCGGGGGCAGGCTGGCACCGCTAGCGCCGCTTCTCAAGGGTTTGCCCGCAATCAAGTCTGGCTCCTCCCATTTGCTGCTCCCGCATCCAATCATCGGCGCCTCTCCTCCTCGCCCCGCCTCCCCAGCGCGCCTTTGCCCCCGCCCAATTCTGGCGTCCGTCCTCTCCTGCCTGGACCACTGCAGTCACCGCCGCGGGTCTCCGCTCTCCCAGAAACCCAGCTCTGTGCAGACGCCTCCGGGGCGCTTACTGCAAAGGGAATGAAGTCTGAACTCTGGCTCGCATTCCAGACGTGCCACCAGCCGCGCCAACCCACCTTCCTGCTTTCTTTCCAACCAGCCTCTTAATCTCTTTGAATGTCTACACTGCCTTGTTCCACACACAGGATGGAGGAGGCTCCTGACCAAGATTCATCCTGCCAAGACGGTCCTTGGGCCTCAGAGGTCCAGCACCAAGGACACGGTCCCAGGAAGTCCTTCTTTTGGACCTGGTCTCTGAGTCCTTGGAAGCGCCGCAGCATCTTCTCTGTGCCCTCCCGTCAGTCCTCACCACCAGCCGTAAAGAATGGCTACTAAGATGGCCAGGGCTTGTCCCTACCAGACTAGGGGTCACTAAAGTCTGCATACAGGAGGTATACTTCTCTCCAATCCAAGTCCAGGTCATACCCATGGATGGGTATGTCCAAACAACTGCAAGGAGCGACGTCCTGGAGCTGGGAAGTACACAACAGCGCGGAGCAGCCAAGAAGGGAAGGCTGTGTCCACTGGGGAAACCACGTGTGTAGTACACAGCCCTTGTCGCTAGAGGGCGCAAGGTTAGACTCCCGGCACCGCTGCCTCCCAGCCTGGGCACAGCCTTCCCGGGGCATGAACGCACGCGCTCAGTTGCAAAAGGAGGATTTTCCACGGATTAGAAATAATATATGTAAATTGCCTGGTACATGGTGTTTACAGCGATGTGTGTGAGGAAGAAAGGGTCAGAGTCCTCACCCACACCACCAGCTCCGCGGTGTCTCAATGGAGAATGTGGGGGGACCAAATGGCATGGGGGGCAATGATACCAAACCCATAGGGTCATTGTGAGGCGGTCAGGTGCCCAGCCTGGCACGTAGTCGGTACAACACCCCACCTCGTATATTCATTTAGAACCACTGGCTTTGTTTCTGTCCCCTTCTTCTGGGCCGGGCTAGGCTGGGGTCCAGGAAAGGGCTGATGCTGGCTCACTGTGAGGGTGAAGAGGGCTGACGGGAGGCAAGCCCAAGGGACCAAGGTCAAGATTGGAAGTGCGGGGTCTGGAGGCCCACCCAAGACATATATACAAGGCCAGAAGTGGGCGCCCAAGGAAAGAGGTGGGAGCCAGGAAAGCAGGAGCCACAGCGCACAACACGGCAGGAAAGTGAGAGGGTCACTAGCCCGCAGGGAGGGTGTGCTGGGGGAGGGGGGCTCACTGTGCAGCCTGACCCCCTCCCCCTAGGCCTCAGCAAGGGCCCCTTGGGGTACCCTGGGTCAGCAGAGCCCCCACCCCCACCCCTAGTAAGGAAGAGAACACAAGCATTGAACGAATTTATTCATGAGAAAACTCAGGGTCCGTCAGGGAAACAATCTGCTGGTTACAAGCTCCAGAAGCTCTTGTCGGAACAGCCGTGAGGGCCGGGGGCACCCCCAGGCAGGGGGCTGGGGGAGCTACCAGCCGCCCTGGGGTCAGAGGAGCAGACACAGGCGGGAAGGGGTCCCGAGGGGCACTCCTCACTGCCCGCCTGCCCTGTCCCCAGGACCCCACTCCCCTTCTGGGTTAAAGTGCAGCTGGGAGGGAGGTGATGGGTGGAGAGCTGCTGGAGAGCTATGGGGACGCTGGCCACCAAGGACCCACCCCCTCCTCTCCCTAGTTTCTTGAGGCTCAGCCAGAGTCCACCCCACCCAGGTCCCTCTTTGGAGCCTCCCCACCGTCAGATATTTAGAAAGCGCCCCCCAGGAGGGGAAAGGCTGGCTCCACCAGCTCTCCGAGGGACCTGGAACTGGGGGGGTGGGGGTGGGGGTGGGGGAGTGGGAGAGGGAGAGGGAGGGACACTCTGGTGATGGTCGGGGAGCCCTCCCCTCTCCCTGGCCCAGGAAGGCTCCTTCCTTGCCTCCCTCCACCCTCTGGAAAGCCAAGGAAGCCAGAGAGGCCCAGAGAGCCTGGCTCCCAGCTCCAGGGCCATGAGTCAGCAGGGTCCTGCCCAGACCTGACTCCCAAGCACGCCATCGAGGGAGGGCCACTTCGGTGCCACCTGGGAGCAGCTGCCCTGGGCACGGGAGGCCTTTGGGAGAGGCTGTGGGGCTCCAGCTTCTCCTGTGGTCCCCCCAGCCTGGACCCAGCCCCTCCCTCAAGGCTGCTCCTGGCAAGGCACCCCCCCCCGCCCCCGCCGGACTCAGGGCCCCACTAGGGGCTGTGAGGACCGCGCACCCACCTCAGCAGCGTGGCCAACCTCCTCCCCCTCCCAAAGGCACATCACTAGGAGGCAGAAAGGAAGAGAACCCCCCGCCCTCCGAAAAAGAACCCTGAAGATCCACTGCTCCCTCCCCTCACTCGTGAATATATTAAATTGTGCAGCTTGGCCCCCGACCCCTCCCCTCGGATCTCCACGGCAACCAGAGAGCATTCCAAGTCCAAGTCTGAATCCAAGTCCGTCCAGTGCCAAAGGGGGGCTTCAGCCTTTCTCCCCACCTTTCCCCCAAGGGTGACACCCAACATTCCGCAGGGGACGAGAGGGGAGGAAGAGTTGGGGCCTCAGTCCTCAGCCCCCTCTTCCTCCACATGGGGGGCCCCGGGCGGGTCCTCGGGCTCAGGGGTCTGCCCTCCAGGGTGGGGGTGGGGACGGGTGCCCGGCTGGGAGCCCGGCGCGTCCTCGCCCTGCACGTAGACACTCAGCCCGTGACTAGGCTCCTTGCCACATGCCTGGCAGCTACAGTGCAGGATCTTCTCCACCAGCTTGTCCACCCTGGGCACCTCCTCGTGGCCGGGGCACTCCAAGGTCACCTGGGGAGGGCAGGAGAGAAGGGAAGACATATTTCCAAAGGCCCGGGGCTGGCAGGGAGGCCCCGAGGGCAACATTCCTCACGGGACCAGCAATCCCAGAGACCCCAGAATCCCTGAGCCCACCCGAGATACCCCAGTTAGCTCTGTGGGCCCCTCCACTGGGGGTGGGGGTGAGCCCCTGCAGGTCCCACCCAACCTGTCTCCTCACACCCAGTCCTGCCGCCTCCCTACCATTCCCTCACAGAGGCCTGAGGGGAAAACCCAACAGGGCCTGCCCCTGCCTAAAACTCCCCTCAGTGCTCCCCAGTGCACTTAAAGAAAAGTTCAGACTCCTTACTAAGACCCCGCAGGGCCCTCAGGCTGCCTCCAGCTGACCTCTCTGCCCCTGACCTTGAGCCCCTCCCCACCGCCAACTCTGAGCTGCCTGATCTGAGACTTTGCACATGCTGTTCCCTCTGCCTGAAAGGTCCTTGCCTAACCCACCCCTACCACCCGCACCAAACTGGCCCAGTTAACTTGTACGCAACCTCTGGATCTGTGCTCAGACATCACTTCTTCGAGGAGCCCAATCCCAAACCCCCAGCCCAGCCTAGGTCAGCCCCACTGAGCCCTCCAGGGTTTTGCTCTTCTCCTAAGGTCACACTTTTCCAACGGCCTTTCCTTTTCCTTTCCTTCCTTCCTTCCACGGAGCACCTACTCCCTGCCAGCTCTGGGGACACAAGGACAGGCATGATTCCTCAAAGAATTCAGAGTCTAGTGGGGGAAACAGATTTGTCAAAATCACCCAAATGCAGATGGGAAACTGTGACAGGAGTCAAAGCAGAGGCACACAGCGGTCAAGGCGGTGGGATAGGGCCCCGAGAAAACGCTGCTGAGCCACAAGCAGAAGAATAAACAGACGTTAACTGGGTGAGGAGGAGAAGCAAACAGGGGAAAGAGCATGTATGTGCAAAGGCCCTGTGGTGGCAGCAGGAAGAGTAGGCATGAGAGACTGAAAGAAAGTACACTGATGTCAAGTGTCGAGCTAGTAAAGGAAATGAGAGAGGCCAAAGCTCAACAGACTGGTGAGCCAGGCCACGCCAGGCACTGTGGGTCACGACAAGGAGTTCGGTCTCATCTTAAGACAATGGGAAACCACTAAAAGGACTTCGGAATGTGACTGACATCAGAATGGAGCTTCAAGAGATCCCTTGTCCTGTACACGCTGGTGTCAGACTCATAAGCCATCACGTGGCAAGGACCACACGTGTATCCCCAGCACAAGCCCTGGACTCTGCACACAGTGGGGCCTTACTCATAAGCACTGGGGCCAAGGCCCGGGAAGTCTCTGCGGGGAGGCTGGGCAGGGGCGGGCAGCCATACTCACAATCTCCCACATGGACTGGGCCGGCATGCAGGAGTCACAGTGAACCAGGGACTCCGTAGACTGTGGGAAGGTGTTGGGAACGCTGTAGCTGAAGCACTGTCCTAGGCAGGCCCTGTGGGAGGAGACGGTCACGGCGCCCGAGACACCATGGCGGAGGCAGGGACGGGCGGCCAGCCCTGTCTCCGCCTCCCTCCGGGCCTCTGGACGCATCCACTCCCCTCACACCCCCGGGGTTCCCACCTGTTCTGGATGGACTTGGCCTCACAGCCGCTGTGGCCCACGATCTGGGTGATGTTCTTGGCCTCACACCAGGCACTCTTGTCCGGGAACAGTGCCAGCTTGTTGATGGGCGGTGGGGCGGCCAGCAGCATCGCGGGGAGGAAAGCCCCAACCAGGACCCGAAGCATCATGCCCGTGGCCTCTAGAGCCCTGGAACGGAGCGCAGACAGTAGGTGAGGCCAGCAGGGCCCAGCGGGCCGTGGGCAGAGCGGACGGTGGTGTTACAAGCATGGGCTCTGACCCCTGACTGCCGGGGTGCAAATCCGAGCTCTACCGCTTACCAGCGAAGCACGACCTCAGAGAAGTTATTTCTCCTTTCTGAACCTCGACAATGGGGCTGCTGATAGATGTGCATGGGGCGGGGGTCACAAAGACGAGCTGCAAAGCCCTCGGCAGTGAGGCTGGCAGGTAACACTCACTCCACGTGCGTTACTTTTCCAACTTACTGTGCAGCTTTGAGCAAGTCACCTTTTATGTCTGTGCCTCAGTTTCTTCATCTAAGAAATGGGGATGGTGAGACCGGATGGCAAAGGACGAGTGCCCAACGTGACGCAGAGTCTCCGAGCGTGTGGTGAGTGTTGAGCAAGCGTTAGCTCCCTCCTTGCTGTGATGCTGTGGGCCCTCCGGGAAACACAAAAGACTGCCCGCACAGCGCCTGCCCTCCAGGGGCTGGCCACCCAGCACGTCTCCTGGGCATGCCGCCCCGGGGGTCAGCCACCAGGAAAACCTTCGTCCGTCACCGTGAAGTCTGGTGCCGCCCCGGCTGGCTGGGCGTCGGGTGAAACAGCTAACCTTGGACCAGACCATTTATTCTTTGGCTGCCCCACCAGAGCCTCAAGCCCTGAGACGAATGTGTATTCGTCTCCCAGCTCCATCCCAACCTCCGAGGCAGGCCAAGCCAAGCGCTGGACCCTCTCTGTAAACTGGACGGAAGGAGACAGTAATACCAGAATTTGCCAGAAGATGGCGCTGCAGGGCAGCGTGTGTCTGAAGGATTCCACTCAGAGGGGGCTCTCCCGGGGTTTGTTCCCCAACTTCATCTTCTGTAGACTTCGCCCTCTCCCCCACCTCCAAACGTGTGGACGAGGGAGGATTCAGAGCGGCTAGGAAACGAGGTCAGTGCCTGCAAGGGGGTTTCTGGGGACAGGACACGAGAAAGGGCACTGGACAGGGAGCCAGGAGTGCTCGTGCCTGTGCGACCCTGGACACCCAGGCCTCAGCGTCCCCGTCCAAAAAATGAGTGAAATGCCCTGGACCACTGGTTTCTAAACCTGGTGGAGCATGAGAATCCCCTGGGGGCTTGTGGGGTGAGGTTCTAGATCAGAGTGAGCCTCTAGGAAGCTCCCTAGGTGCTTCTGGTATGGAGCCGGGCTTGAGAACTGGTCCAGCTCAGTCGGTCCCGGATTCGGTGTCTTCAGGCACCCCCAAGAGGGGCCTGGGGGTGGCTGACTCGGGATCAGGGGCCAGGTGCTGTCCCCCAGGCACCAGAGGGGAATATCGCATTCAGAACGACCCTACCCTCAGCCCACCTCCTGCAGAAAGTGGCAGGTCCTTGGTGAAAAGCCCAGGAAGGGGGAGGGAGTGTCCCGGAAGTGCCCCGAGGAGGGAAAACCTAGGTGGGCTGGCTCCACTGGGCTTGCTCGGAGAGCCTGGGCCAGGCTGCAGGGCTGTTCGATCTGTTGTCTCCACCCAGAAAGTTCTGCTCAGCCCCTTCTCCCTGCCGGAGGTCTCCAGGAGGAGAGAGACAAGCCCCATGTCACTGGACCCCAGTGCCTGGGTGACCCCTGCTCCAGCCAGTGGGGAAGGGGGAAGGGTGTTCTGCCCCGTCCCAAATGTGTTTGTGTCATGACCCCAGCTCTCACCCACGCATTTCCGGTCTCACTCATAAGATGGGCAGCGAAGCCCATGTTTTCAGTACAACCACATCCCAACAAAACAGAATGGGCTTGTTCCTAACTGGCAACCGAACTAATTTTTCAACAAGCTGCACATCCAGGAGGCTTCCTGACCCCACCAGGTCCTCTCCCATGTCCAGGGAATTGGCCTCTGAGTCAGGCCCACGAGGGGGCCCTGGAGGCCCACTTGAGGCCAGAGCTCCCTAGGCCTCCCCAGGCTGGACCAGCCCCTCAGAGACCTCAGAGAGGTCTGGGGACTTTGTCCTATACCTGACCCTATGGAGAGTCCTCAGGAAGATCGGGTCCAGGCCAGGAGGGGACTGGGGCCGGGAGCGGTGTTCACTGGGAGTTGAGACTGGGGTTGACTGGAAGCAGCCTGGAGCCCAGCTGGGTCTGCTTTGCAGTTCAGTTTGGTGAGGGGGTTGTGGGGGCTGGAATGGAGGCCATGGGCTGGAACCAGGCTACAGGGGGGCAGAGCTGTGATTGGGGGTGGGGTTAATAAAGCAAAGTTTATTGGGAGACAGGGCAAGGGTGAGTTTTTGTTGGGAGTCAGGGGCCTGGAGCATGGGGACTGGTTATTAGGGCCAAGTTATAGCAGAAAGTGAGTCTCCGTCTCTAGCACATAGCCCAGAACTAATCCAGCTGTGCCCACAGCGTGAAGGGAAGGAGTGGGGCGGGGGGGGGGGGGTTGTCGTGCCATAAGCCAACCTGCGAGGCCCAACCAGGACCTCAGAGGGGGCTGGAGCCACACTCTGCTTACCCAGGCCAGCAGCCCTGATCTCCAGCCAACTGCCCAGCTCACAGCACAAGCACGGGGCCCCTGGAGTCTCCTAGTTCAAGTCTGGCCCTCCCACCAGGGCCTGTGTGACTTCCAGAAATAAAGCTCATCTCTCTGCATGCTTGTGCCGGCCTCAACCCTAAGATGGGGAGCAGGGCCCTGTTGGGGAGAACGACTGGGCGGATGCAATCAGCGGGCACCCAGCTCGGGCCAGCCCTCTTCCCCTGGGAGAGCGAGGGAAAGGCGGGCCAGGCAGCAGAGGGTGGGGCACTGGAGCAGGGGGGCAGGGCAGGGTGGACCCCAGGCTAGCCTCTCCCACAGACACTTGTCATCAGGACGCACCCACCCTCGGCCCACTCTCACACCCAACCCCCAGGAACCCCTGCTGCCCCCCACACACACTGGGTCGGGCTCTTTGCTAGTGAGTTTGTTGTTGTTCTTGTTGGTTTATGCTTTTTTGTTGTTTTTTCAAGCAGCAAATTAGCTGATTTTTTTTACACAGTAGGGGGACCTTCCTTCTTCAGATGAGAGCCTCACCCACAGATTCTCATCTCTTCCTCCCTCCCTGAAGGTCACACCACAAGTCAGGGGACTCCTAGAACGCCAGGGTGGGAAGAGGGATTCCCCCACGCACCCACCAAGGAGTCATCCCAAGGCCCCCCAGCAAGTCAGGCCAAGCAATGCTTTTCCACTGAGGCATGCAGTTCCCTGCAGGTCAAACTCAGTTCACTAAGCACCTTCTAGGCGGGTGGAGACAGAGGCGAAGGCGAGGGCAGGGGAGCTGGGGGCCCAGACCCTACGCCCACTCAGAACTCAGAGCCTAAAGAGGGAGGTCGAGGGAGATGGGCTTGGAGGAAGTAGTCATTCGGACGGGCAGTCAGAGATGGCTGGGGCGGAGGGAAGGAGAGATTTGTGATTCTGGATTTAATTCAGGATGACAGTTAGTTACCAATGATGGGGAGAGGAGGGAGCTGCTGGCTGAGGGCACCGCACAAGCAAAGGCAAGAAGGGGAGGCTTTATCCCTAACGGCCCAGCACATCCCCTGCCCATCTCACGGTAGCAAGAGCTGGTGCTGTGGTCTACGTACTGTTCGAGGCACTTTTACACGTAGTCATTTACACGTCCTTATGACAACTCCACAAGATAGTTACTACTATTTCCCCCGTTCTAGAGATGAAGAAACTGAGGCACGGGGAGGTTAAGAGATTTAAGCTTACAAACTTTGGATTTACGAACACCAAGATTTGAACATGGACAGAAGCAAGGTAACCACCAGCTACCTTTGCAGATGGAAAGGCTCCCAGAGGACAAAGCCAGGAACAGAGGAAGAGAAGGCATCCAGGGAATCCAGGGAATGGTCTGGAGCTGGCAAGAGGCCTGGGGCTTCCTGCCTTTGCCCCAGCAGGCTGTGTCTCTTATCCTTATTCGCACCCCCTCAGAGCAGAGTTCAAGTCCCACTCCTTCACGAGACACCCCCCCACCCCCCACCGCCGCCTATGAGACGCCCCCGCTGACGAGCATGCAGCCATGGCCGACCCCTGACTCCTTGGATACAACTCTTCCTCAGCATCATGGAGAAGCTTCAATGGAGGCACCTCACCCCACTGCCACCCAAATCCAAACCCCCCAGATCCTCAGAGGACCTGCAAACACCGGACACATCTGAGGCTGCCAACAAGACAGAAAGGAAGCTCCCGGGGGGAAGGGAGGGGACAATGGCTGACCCATTCCAGCACCATGGAAACTGAGGCACAGATCAAGGAGGTGAGCACCCAGATCTCTCACACTGAGGCACAAGGCAGTGGACGAACAGAGGGGAGCCGCTGAGTGCTTTTCTGGGGATCCTTGGTTCAGAAGGTCCCTGGGGAAGGGCAGGGGGTGGGGCAGTAAGAATAGGCTTCGTGGGAGGGTCTTCGGGGTCCTCTCTCTCCACACCTACCAGAACCCAGCATCTTCCCGGGGATGTCTGCCAAAACCCAGATGCCCTGGGGCCACAGCCCTGGAAATTCTGACCCCACAGGTCCGGCTGTGGCCTGGGCATCTGCAAGTGCTCCCACAGGATTCTGAGGCCCATCCAGGTTAGGAGCCACGGCCCCCCCCAAACTCCCCAGGAAAGGATCCCCCATAACAGCACTGCTGACGGCAGTCACCATCCTGCTGTCTGGATTCTAGGGCCTGGAATCAAGTCCTCAAGTCACTGGAGGGGCCTGGCTTTCAAGGGGTTCCTCCAGCCCACCCACACCCACACCCACACCCCCTGGGAAACACTATAGAGAGCGAAGAGTCTGTTCTGTATAAGAAGCGAAAACTTGGCTGCCCGTTTCCTCTTCTGAGTCAGTCTGAACATTCAGGCCAGGCACATGAGGATTTTCTGGGTAGAATGGTCCACTCACCACCGGCCACACACACACCCAGGCCCCTGGTGTCACTGTTCCCAGCAAGCAAGCAGCCTGGTGTGGAAGCAGGTGAGGGCGGGGCTGGCAAATCCTTGGTAGCAAAGTAAGCCTCTCGCCAACTTCAGCTCCTGCTTCCGGAACCTCCTCCGGGAACCCTTCCCACTCTGGGCCCCAACTGACCCGGATGGAGGCTTGAACTGTGGTGCTCAGCATTCGGGAGACGTCGCGATTCCCGTGGCAAGCACGTGCGGTTTGTCGCGTGTTGTTTTCAAACTGATCAGACAGGGTGACCCAAGTCCCTCCCTCTCCTTCTTTTCCTGTCCACACACACAGAGAGAAAGATCTGGGTTCTCCACAACATATTCTCCATAACCGACTGCCACAGACCCAGGTTCAGATCCTGGCTCTGCCGCTTTAACCTTTCTGTGCCTCGATGTCCTCATCTGCAAAGTGGGGACAACGATAACACCTGCCTCAAAGGCCAGCTGGGAGCACCGGATTGAGCAGTGCGTGGAAAGGTCTGGAGAGCGTGGCCACCACGGGATAAATCCTGAGGTCACCATTAGTGCTAGCCTGGGGTCCCTGAACTCTGCCCGCACCCTCCTCCCTCCCACACGATGCCCCTCGCCCTCCCCTCTCCCCCACCCCCTCCCACCAGATCCTGGGCGGGTCCTGAAAATACCGAAATCCGGGGTTGCAGCCGCCCGGGTAAAAGTGGATTTAGGGGAAACTCAACCATTCGAGATGATGGCTCAGAAAGGGTTTTATAAACTGTGGAGCACTACCCAGCACACTGACTAGCCAGGGTGGGAGCTGAGAGGAAGAGGCCACTCAGACCTTCACCCCGGGGGCCACTGACGGAAGGAACAGGGTCTTGGAGAGATCAGCCCCCTAAAACCCCTTCCTGGAGAAAACAGGCTGGGCATGGCTGCCAGGCTGTCCTCACTGCTGGTGCAGAGGGTGTGGCCTTTGTGGCCACAGCCCTAGGCTTGGGACTCGGTGAGGGTGGGGCAGTCCCTGCAGGTCTGCCGGGACTTCCAGGACTTCCGTGAGAGGTGCGGCTGGCAAGGTCGCTCTGGGAGGCCCGCCAAGCTGCGTCAGACCCCAGCCTCGCTCAGCTCTGCAGGCTCCCCTGCGCCCGCTCTGGGGTCCAAGGACAAGCTCAGGCCCAAGCTCATCTGTTGACTCACTGTGTGCCTGGGCGCGGAGAGTTTAGTAGTTACAGACGGAGCCACTGACCATCTGCTTTGCCTCCGTAAGCCTCACACCTGCACCCTCCACAACGGGGAGCATGGCCTGGGGAAGTCCATTTTAGCAGATTCCCTCAAGGACAGGCCGGCTCCGTCGTGTTGCTGAAGGCCACTGTGACTCCATGACCCATCTCACCGCAGGGTGGCTTCCTTCCTTCCCTCGGCCGTCAGCGCTGGCAAGGCCATGAACTGACTGTCCGGGGGGTGGACACACAGGGCCAAGCCCATGCCCCAAAGGCCTGCCCCTCCATCACGCCAGGCAGCTCCACCTTCCGGGCTACAAACCCCCACCCCACCCCAACCTCCCCACCCAGGCCACGGCCCTCCCACCTGCAGACTCTCCTGCCCACAGACCAAAAACTGTCTCCAAAACAAATCTATGCTAATGAGCTGCTGCAGGGCTGGCCGCACATCTGCTCAGCAGAAGTCCTACTGCAGACCTCACCAGCACCCCTGCCCATTCTGCAGCCACCGACCCTAGGGGCTGGGGGTGGGGAGAAAGAGCCAGACTCGGTCTAAAACCTCACGTCAAAAGAATGAGGATATATCCGTGGCTAATGCAGACCACCTACTTCCCCCCTCCACCCCTCCAACAGGGCAGGCCCAGGAGAAAGAGGTCCAGCTCGCAGGGGCTGGGGGGGGGGGGGGGGGGGGAGAGGGGCAAGGGTCGCCAAGGAAATGCTCCTCTCGTCTTTTCTTTGGCCCCAACTACAGGCAAACCACACCCAAGCAGTCCCAGCATCTGGGGGAGTTTCTGGAGGCTGATGGTTTCCACAGTAACAAAGGGTGAGGGGCTCCTTGTTGACAAATTGCTTCCCCACCCCCCTCCCCCACCAGCGCCCAGCCTTTGGCCTCCAGCCCTGACCTCTGTTTTTCTGGGGTTCCCGTAGTTACAGGCTGGTGTCCTCCAGCTGGGCGAGGGCCTCAGAAAGCCTGAAAATGTGCCCTTCTCCTCTGATGCCTGCCAAGCCCCTGGCCACGCCAAGGCAGGCAGCCGCCCCCTTTACTGCGGCTTGTAAAAGATCAGAATCGCCCCGCCCAGGGAGCGGGGCGGGCAGGTGGCCGGCGGCACGGCCCCCGTTGTCCAGGCCGCCTCGCGGGGGTGGAATTCTTAAGAAAACTGAGCCCCCGGAAAGGCTGGCTCCCCCTGCCCCAGACTCAATTCCAGGGGGATGACCCAGGCCAGGCCCCGGGGGCAGGCGGAAGGTAGGGGGAGGGTTTCGCTTCTTTTACCGGGTCTAGGAAACTATTCATGAACCCCAATGGGGTGGGGTGGGGGGCGGTTCGTGCCGCCCATACTGGGGGACTGTCGGAGTTTGAGGGTGGGGGATCAGGGAGACGCAGAGACATGGAGAGACTCGCCCAGAGGGGCAGCACGGAGAGACAGAGAGAACAGAAAGGCGGAGAGGCACGAACCCAGGGAGAGCCAACACGAAGGCAGAAGGGGAGAAGAAACAGAAAGAAAGGGACGGAAACAGAGAGACGAGAGACACAGGCAGTCGGATGGGGAGACAGAAAGACAAGGAGAGGGACAAAAAGGAGGCAGAGACGTACCGGAGCGGAGCGGCTCGCGGCGCGGCGAGGCCCGGGCAGAGCCGGGGAGACGCGCGAGCCCCGCGGCCGAACCCCGGCCGCTGCCCCGGCGCCCGCGCGGCCCGACCCGCCCTCGACCCGCCCGGCGTGCGCTCGCCACGCACCTCCCTCCCTTTCTCTCGCGGCCGCCGAAACTCCCAGCAAGGACTGGAACCCCCCACCCCCACCCCCCCACCCCCCCCCCCGGCGAGTCCGGGGACGGGCTCGGGGCGCAGCGGTGCCCCCAGCCGCCCCGCGCCCACGGCCCCGGCCCCGGCGTCCGGAGGCGCCTCCGCACCGTGCCCCGGCGGGCCCGGGGGCGCGGCGCTGCCCCTGCGGCCGAAGCCTCTGGAAGCCGGGCGCCCGCGTGCCGGCCCGGGCGGGACTTACCGCGCGCGCGGCGGCAGCAGCGGCGGGCGGGGAGCGCGGCGCGCCCGCCGGTTCCTGCGGAGCTGCGTGCGGGCGGCGGGGGCGGCAGGCCCGGCGCCCCCGGGAGGCTCGGGAGGCGGCCGGCAGGGCTGGCGGCGGCCCCGCGAGGCTCGGCTGGGCTGCGCTGCGCGCCGTCTGCGGCCCCGGGCGGGCGCGCGGTGCGGGGGAGCGGCGAGCCGAGCGGCTCCGACGTCAGGGGTGTCTCCGCTCCAAATAGGGAGCGAGGGCGGGGGCAGCGGAGGGAGGGACGCGAAAAAGAAAGAGCGGGCGGGCGCGCACGGCCGCTCCCTCCGGGCTCGCGGGAGGGGGCGCCTCGGCCGCCCGGCCCGGCCCCTGTCCCCGCCTGCGAGCCGCGGCCGGCCTTCGCGGAGACCCGACGGCGCGGCGGAGCTTCGGGCCGCCCCGGCCGGCGCCCCGGGGATGGGGGCCGAGAGCCCGGCGCCCCGACCCGTCCTAAAGCGCCCTCCGCCGGCTTTCTGTGCGCCCTCCGCCGGCTTTCCGACTGCCCACCCCCCCCCCCCCCCCCGCCCAACTTTTCCCGGGCCGGGCCTCGGGGTGACAAAGATGGAGGTGTTCCTTTTTGTGGGGACCGGGCATTGCAGTCTTGCTCCGAGAGTGTGGCGCTCCAGGCGACCGCCCTCGCCCCACAGTCCCGCGGTGCGCCCAACCTATCCGCTCCCGGGCACGACCCCGGGGGCACGTCCGGCTCTTGGCACGTCCGGCTCTCCCCTCGCCCTCCGCCCAGCCTCCTCTCAGCTCGGGCGCTGGTCTAAGCGTGCGGAGAAGGGTGTGAGAGCCCCCGGAGGTGGGCTCTACGGCGCCGGAGCGCCGGGAAAAGACTCACTTGTCCGGTTCCCGGGAAGAGCAGAGCGCAGGCCCAGCGCGCGACTCCGCCTCGGAGATCCAACTGATCGGTCCGCACCCGGGTGGGTGGCGGTCGTGCCCTATCTATTCCGTGTGCTCTCGGTGGAACGAGAAAACAGCTTTGCTCCTGGAAAGTAACGGCCCAGAACACAATCGTGGGACTGGGAGATCGTGCTTTCCTATCAGATTTGTGCGTGCCCAAGTATCTTGCCCCAGCCTGGCTGGAAGCTCGCGGCCGATCGGTCTCCCAGGTTGCAGAGCATCCTGGGTGGCTGCTGGTGGCCTGCTGGGGACTCCGAGGTGTGCTGCGATGAGTCCAAACCCAGGCGCATCCGCACGCCTCCTAGCTCCTGCTTATGCTGGTCTGTCCGCCCGGGGTACCCTTCTCCCCCTTTCACCTGGTAAAAGCATTCTTCAAGCACCAGATTGGGAAGACTTCCAAGGCCCTCAGGTAGCATAAACTTCTCCCTCCTCAGGTGTAATCCTGAAGCATGGACTACATACCTCTATCAGTGCACATCTCTTCCCTCCATTAGACGGTCCGGCCCCTTGAGGGCAGTGATCACCTGTTGTATTTGGCTCGATTCGCCATAGGTAAGTGTTCCCAGGAGAACAACCATAATAACCATCATGCGGCATATAATATGCATATTCTTGACAATGTGTATTTGTAGGTCCAATAACAGTCATGCTAGCTCACACACACTGAGCACCTCGGTGGGTGCCTGGTCCCCGTTGTAAGATAATTCTGTAAGATCAACAGTATCGTTGTCCCCATTTTACAGAAGAAAGACGCAAAACCTAGAGGGAGGTCGAGTGAGTGGCTCAAATCACACAGTAGGGGATGAGGCCAGCTACGGTCTGGTGGATGACCGTGTCCCACAAAGCCTGGCCTCGCTGCCTGGGACACACGAGGCACTCAGGAATTGCCACCACCATTCTCAGTGCAGACCTTGGGTAGGGCAGGGAGGGGATGCCTGCGTTTCGAAAGAAGCCTCTCGGGCACTGCGGGAAGCTAATTGCGTAGCCCAATAAGATTATCTGATCACACAGAGAGCCTGGGGTTAGAAGGCCTTGACGGCTCAGCCGCCACTCTCTCAAACCCAGGGAGGTTCTAGACCAATCCCGACCACCTCATCAAGGACACGGGGCTTGGTGTCGAGTCACACATGTCTGGGGAAGACTGGCCATCGCAGAACGACTGCAGTGTGGGCAGGGGGTCTGGAAAACGACTTGTCAGTAATATCAACAGCCGCCCCTACGTGCCAGGTAGCGTGCAAAGCACGAGGCCTGCCTTATCGTACGGAATCCTTACCCCAGTCTCAACGTCATCCCCATTTAACGGGTAAGAAAAATCGAGGCCCCAGAACGTTCAGCGACCTGCCCAAGGTCACACCGCTACATGTGACTTGAAGACGAAGACGAACCTGAACCCAGACCCGACAAGTCCCAAGCCTGTGCTCCTCTGCCTGCCACACCCTCTTGGCTGCCTCCGAGCCTCCCCCCACCAGGCTGCGGTGGGGATGCTACCCCACCGGGAGCCTGGGCGACGGGGCCCCCACAGGAAAGGCAGAACCTGTCACGTCAGAGTCTCCGGGCTCACGGAGATGCACCTGGTTGGCAACAGTGTGCCAGTTGCCCCGACAGGCCTGGCTGGCACAGGGCACGGGCCTGAAGCCAGAGCCTGCTGGCCCTGGGCCAGCCTCTTGGGGCCGAGTAATGTGGGGCCCAGAGCTGGGGGAGAGGGCTGAAAGCCTCTCTCCCCAGCTCATTAGCAAACATCTGGGCTCAAGAAAATGACCGACCTGGAATGTGACTGGGCTGTGGGGAGCTGCTCCCTCCCTGAGTCCCGGGAATGTGAGCTCCCTCCCGCAGGGCACGGGCTCGGGCCAGCTGTTTCCTCTAATCCCGTCAGCCTGGCCTCGACAGGGGTGCAAACCTCTGCACTCTCCTGGAGAGTGAAAACAAGCACAAGGCCTTCCTTCCCAGTCCTGCCCACTCAAGAGGGTTGGTACTGGGGCCCGGGAGGAGCACGGTCCCTCCCTTTTCTAGGAGATAAAGACCAAGCGCGTCCACACTTCCACATTTGCAGCTGGGAGGGGCCGCGAGGGCTCATCGAGGAAGCTGCTGGAGCCTTCCTGCTGGAGTCTGACTCCTTGCTCCATCACCCGCGGACCCTGGGGCTCTGGGCAAGCTGTTTCCTGCCTGGACCTCGGTTTCCTTCTCCGTAAAACGCAGCTCATGGTACTCCGTAGAGTTGTTGTCGGGACTCATTTATTTAACAAATATTTATCGGGCCTCCCGTGTGCCACACAGGCACAGACGTGTCGAGGACACAGCAGCCCTTGAGACGCCTGTGATGTGCAACAGGGAGCGGAGACAAGTAAGCAGATGAAGGGGTTTCTCATAATCAAGGAACTCAGCAAGCGGAGGGGTGGGGTGGGTGATGGGATGGGAGAAGCCTCAGAAGATGGCTCAGAGGTGCCGTTTAAGGCACGATTGTGATGTGAAGGAGCCAGGACTCAAGGAGATAAATGGATGCAAAGTGCTTGGCACGGTTTCCGGAAAACAGCACATGCTCCAGACAATCGAAGGCTATTTTAGGCAGGTTCGTATACAGCGGAGGGAAGGCGGGGGTCAGGGTCCCCGGACCGCATCTAGGCTTTCGCACAAAGCTTCCCCACCTTAACTCAACCAATGCACTTCCTGAGCCTCAGTTTCATCATCTGTGAAATAGGAATCTTCACAGTACCCAACCGCAGGCTTACGGGGGGCCACGCACATGATGCACAGAGCCTGGCGGGTGCTCCCCCCCTCAGGAAGCGGTGGCTGCTAACATTGTACCACCCTCTCCCCTGGAGGAAAAGGACTTGCCGAAGTCTGCCCAGTGAGTCAGCAGCAGGTGCGGGAGCAGAATCAGGTATTCTGACTCTGAGCCCATCCCCTGGGCTGTGTCCTCCTGCCTCCTCATCCTCCTCCTGTCCGTGGAGGCTCAGGAAGGCTCTGAGCCCCATCTTGGGCTCAGAAAAAGCAGGACAAGGCCCAGGGGAGGGCCCTTGGCCTCCACGGAATCCAAATTTGAAGTACCCTCCGTAGGCAGGGGTGGGAGGCCGAGAATCAAAACGAGGGATCAAGTGCTAAGAATGGGGGAGGTCGGGGGAGAGAAGAGGGTCAGAGATGAGAACTGAATTCCGGGAATTTGGGAGCAGAAATTTCAACACAAGTCCACCTGATCCCAGTGGTTGTCCCTTCTCCCCTCCGGGGAGGCAGCACAGCATGATGGTCATGACTGTGAACTCAGCTGTAACAGTGAACATTCTGCCAGGGATGGGGGGCCAGGGGCTGTCCCCAACCACCCCCTTGCCCCCCACCCCCCCCCACACTTGTTTGCTTTCTACCCAGCATCCCTCCCTCCCACCCGCCCGCCTCCATGTGGCGGCACCAGAGCTGGGTGGTCAGAAAAGGGGCATGTGCCTCAATCCCTCACCCTGCTGCCCATCCACGGTAAACACAGTAAACAAGGTTTCCGTGGCGGTGAGCCACAATGGGCAAGTCAATTCCTTGGCCGTGTCCCCTGTCTGCTGTTTTCTGACATTCCTTCCACTTCCTAGCTCCCAGGGGCCACGTGTATCCACAGAGAGGAGAGCTCTTCTCCCTCCTCAAGAGTTGGTCCTTCTGTGTGGATTTAATATCCCACAGAACAGCTTTTTTTCTTAAGGTTTTCAGGCTCCAGATGAATTCATTGAAAAAAATCCCCTCTCTTAGGAACCTGGGAATTGGGGGAGAAAAAGGAGACACAAAAGAATATCATCTGGGTGAGTGTCTGTCCAGCTCCTCCACTGGGGAAGTGGCCTCCAACTATATCAAACAAACACAGTTCCCTAGCAGCCAAGTTCATTCCCCCTGAATCTGCCCTCCTGGCCAGAACAGGGTGGACCCAGGCTGGGCCAGTCACATCCTCTCTGAGGAGTCTGAACCTTAAGGCACAGGGACCCATGCTAGGCAGCTGAATCACGGTCAAAGTGGAATTCTAGAGAATTCTGGCTACTGAAGAAGCTAAGGGCTTGGTTACTGCCTTGGACATTGTTGATAGGCACCTGTCTTTTGAGTTTCTCGAGTATCTTACACTCTTAAGCTAACTTGCAGAAGTATATTATTTACCTCCCAAAAAAGCCTTTTTCTTTTTAATGTTTATTTATTTTGAGAGAGAGAGAGGTTGAGCAGGGGAAGGGCAGCGAGAGAGGGAGACAGAGAATCCCAAGCAGGCTCCAGGCTCTGAGCTGTCAGCACAGAGACTGATGTGGGGCTCAAACCCACGAACCTTGAGATCATGTCTTGAACTGAAACCAAGAGTCAGACACTTAAGCGACTGAGCCACCCAGGCGCCCTACAAAAATCTTGATGGAAACAACGTATTTCATTGGCCACTTACTAAACGTACAGCACAGCGACAGGTACTAGGGACAGAAGGCGTAATGCCTGCCCCGTAAGAGACAACGACAGACACAACAACGAGAAACAGCAGAGCAAAGTCCCAGGGGGCTGACATGCCTAGGAAAGGCTTGCTGGAGAAGGCAGGATTTGAACAGGGGCTTGAGGTAGGAGTAAAACTTGAGCAAGTCAAGAAAGCAGTCCACACTAAGAAAGAAAAAGCCAGGAAAAGGGGTTTGCGTTTGACAAATGTGTGGCCCTCACCTCCACAGCATACAATAGTAACATAACACCTTCCAGATTGGCCCAGATAGAACCTCAGAATCCTTCTTAACACAGCGCCTCCATACAGCCACCACCAAATGGATACATTTGGCTTTTGTGAGATGAAGCGTGGCTGCATTTGTCACCCCAGGGAAAATGTGTTTCAGGAATAAATAACTAGTTTGATTGAAAGAGAGTTAATATACTATTAGTCACTCACTCAGCAAATATTTATTGATCGCCCACCTTGTGCCAGCTCCATTCACGTGCTCAGGATACAGCAAGAAAACAAATTCAAATCTCTGCCCTCAGGGAGCTTACATTCTAGTGGGAGGAGACAACCAACAAACATTGTAGGTAAAGATACAGACAGACTGTAGGAAGTGCCAGAAAAATAAAGCAGAGCAGTGGGTTAGGGTGTGTGTAGGGCCTGGGTGGCTCCGTTGGTTAAGTGGCCAGCTTCGGCTCAAGTCACAATTTCATAGTTTGTGAGTTCAAGCCCCGCGTTGGGCTCTGTGCTAATGGCTCAGAGCCTGGAGCCTGCTTCGGATTCTGTGTATGTGTGTCTCTCTCTGCCCCTTCCCCACTCGCTCTCTGTCTCTCAAAAAAATGAATAAGTGTTAAAAAATAATAATAATAATATAAAAGAAAAACCCAAATGGGGGGGTGTGTGTGTGCCTGAGTGGCTCAGTGGTCTGACTTTGGCTCGGGTCATGATCTCATGGTTCGTAAGTTCAAGCCCCGCATCAGGCTCTCTGCCTGCTTAGGATCCTCTGTCTCCCTCTCTCTCTGTCCTGTCTCTGTCCACTGGTGCACGGGCACATCTCTCTCTCTCTCTCTCTCTCTCTCTCTCTCTCTCTCAAAAATAAATAAATAAACAGTTTAGAAAAAAAAAAAAGGCCTGAATGGGGGCACCTGGGTGGCTCAGTCAGTTAAGTGTCCAACCCTTGATTTTGGCTCAGGTCATGATCTCAAGGTTTGTGGGAGCAAGTCCCACGTCAGGCTCTTTGCTTACAGCACAGAGCCTGCATGGGATTCTCTCTCTCTGCCCCTTTTCCGCTTGCACACACACCCTCTCTCTTCCAAAATTAATAAATAAACATTGAAAGAAAAAAAAAAGACAGACCTGAGTGGTCAGGGAAGATCTCACTGAGCATGAGACATCGAGTAAAGACTAGGAGATTAGGGTGTGAGCTTTGCGGGTCCCTGGGAGAAGAGTGGTCAGAGACCATGAGCAGAGGACAGCAAGTACAAAGGCCCTGAGGTAGGAACGTGCCAGTGTGTTCAGGCACAGCAAGGACAGAATGACTAGGGCAGAGGAGCGAGGGATACGGTGGTCAGACAGGTACCGGGACGGCCAAGAGAGTCTTTGGCATCCACTGTATTGACTTTGGCTTTCTCTCCAAATGGGATGAAAAGCCATTGGAAGGTTTTGAGCAGATGACTGACATAATCCAATTTGTGTTTTAACACTGACTGCCACGTGGAGAACAGATTAAAGGGGGGAAATAATAATATTGTCCAACATTACCAGATACCAGGCACCGTTCAAAAAGCTTTTCTTATGTTAATGAATTCATAGATTTATGAATTAATTCTCATAATAACCTTTTGAGGGTATTATCATCATCCCCATTTACAGATAAGGAAAGTGAGGCACACACAGAGTTACGTAACTTCCAGGGCCCCAGAGCAAAGAAGTGTCAGAATTGGAATCCAAACCCCAAAAGTATGGCTCCAGAGCTCTTGCCCTTAGACTTTAACTTACTTCATGGAGGGGGCAGTGGGCATATAGTAGGAGCAGAGATAGGAGTTGGTTGGTGGAGGGCCTTGAATGCTAGGCTAAGAAATTTGGACCAATATTCTGTGCATTAGTGGGGAGCCACTGGAAATTTCTGAACTGAAATAATGTGCCTAAAACACTTAAAAATGGTGGAGTGGTGGGGGGGCTGGTGCCTGGCTGGCTCAGTTGTAGAGCGTGCAACTGTTGATCTCGGGGTTGTAAGTTTGAGTCCCATGCTGGGGGTAGAGATTACTTAAAAATAAAATCTTTAAAAATCTTTAAAAAAAAAAACACAGGGGCACCTGGGTGGTTGAGTCAGTTGAACCTCTGATTCTTGATTTCAGTTCAGGTCATGATCCCAGGGTCACAGGATCAAGGCCCATGCTGTGCTCTGTGCTGAGTGTGGATCCTGCTTAAGATTCTAAAATTAAAAAAAAAAAAAATTAACTGGGGGGGAGGGGGTGAGGCTGGAGGCTGAGAGGCCACCAAAAGTCTTACAGAGATTCTGATAAGGTAAAAGAAATCCCCAAGACTCCCCTGCCTTGACTGAGTAAGGCTTTACAGATCAGTTTCAGGCCAAAAAAGTTTAAGGCTCATTTTTGGGGTCCAAGGAGAAGAGTCGAGAAACCCTGAGGGATGTGGCTACTGACTGACATGTTCTTTTTTTTTTTTTTAACATTTATTATTGAGAGACAGAGCATGAGCAGGGGAGGGGCAGAGAGAGAGAGAGGGAGACACAGAATCCAAAGCAGGCTCCAGGCTCCGAGCTGTCAGCACAGAGCCTGACGGGGGGGCTCGAACTCATGAGCTGAGAGATCATGACCTGAGCTGAAGTCGGACGCTTAACCGACTGAGCCACCCAGGCGCCCCTGACCGCCATGTTCTAACGTTCACCTCCTGGTATCTAAATGGATCAAGGAAGGCTCTGTAATTACCTTACACTCCTTGACAGGGGACCTTTTCCTGGTAAAACAAGAACGAGAGTTTTATCCATGAAGTCCACCACAGAGAGAAGGGGAAGTAAAGTCTGGAACAGCGGTGGGCCTTTGCTTTATTTCTGTGGTAGACGAGTCTGTCGTGTGATATCACGAGTGATATCCCTCCATTTTAAATGGGAAGGGAGGGGCGCCTGGGTGGCTCAGCTGGTTAAGCATCGGACTCTTGGTTTCGGCTCAGGTCAAGATCTCACGGTTTTGTGAGTTCGAGCCCCCACATTGGGCTCTGCTTGGTATTCTCTCTCTCCCCGCCCCTCTGCAATGTGCACTGTCTCTGTCTCAAAATAAACTTAAAAAAATAAATACATAAATGGGAAGATGATTTCATTTGATCATAATTTGGCACATAGTTGATTATATCATCAAATAATATTTACCTGGCTGTTTCACCTTTCTCCAAAATAACAGGGCGCATGACCCCACATTTGTACAGTGTGGCAGGAAGGGATCATTACAACCATCTTACAATGAGGCCCAGAGAGATCAAGTGACTTTCTCATGAAAGTCTGACCCAGGGAAGCAGCTCAGAAGAGAAGACAGGATGCCCTATTGTAAGCATCTGGGGAAACCCTTCTTCCAATTGAAAGTCACTGACCCATACAAATGGTCAGGCAGGGCCACCCACTGACAAAGCAAGTTAATTTAGGGGTTTTGAAAATATATGAAACATTAAACTCAAGTACCTAACTGAAAACTAGTAGGGATAAAACTGTTACATAAATGTTACGGTAAGAAAAATGTACTCTGGGTCTTGATCGCATCCAGAGAAGGAGACGGCAGAAAAGGTAGAAGGTAAGGAGAGAGGACATGCCAAGAGCCCAGACAGCACTCTCAGTCTGACTCTCTCTCAAAGAATCACTGCGTGTTTCCACACATCTATACACACGCATGCACAGAAGCCAAGTAGATCTCACTGATAATAAATACTGCTTTTTAGAAATTAAATCCTTAGGGGCGCCTGGGTGACTCAGTCGGTTAAGTGTCTGACTTTGGCTCAAGTCATGATCTCACGGTCCGTGAGTTCGAGCCCTGGTCAGGCTCTGATGACAGCTCGGAGCCTGAAGCCTGCTTCGGATTCTGTGTCTCCCTCTCTCTGCCCCTCCCCTGATCGTGCTCTGTCTCTGTCTCTCTCTCAAAAATAAACACACACTAAAAAAAAAAAAAAAGAAAGAAAGAAATTACATCCCTAAAGCCAGGTTTCTCACCGTTAGATGAGAGAGTTACAAAATGGGATGGGGTAAGGCCAGACAAAACCCTAGCTTTTGGACTTCAATTATCAGGATGAACTCAAGGTTCACACACACCCCTATTTCCTAGCTCCGCTGAAAGGCCCAGGAACAATGGCACACGGACAGCAATGTGCACACCTGTCGATCTTGGTTCCTGTCTCCCCTAAAAAGAACTAGAGCTCCTTAGAGAAATGGCCAGATTCAGAGCCTGGGGTAAAGAAAATACTGGAATAGTCCGGACTATCTTGTCCTTAAAGAACTGAATGGGTTTGTCAAAAGAAAACTGGTGCCAGCTTGGTGAGCTCCTAATACACAAATCTGGACAATCTGAGTAATAAATATTGACAATCGTGGATTATAATCAATTTCATAAAATGAGAACCCATGAGTCCATAATGATAGAAATAAATGAACAAATAAATTGGGGGGAAGGGAAAGGTCTTCCTCATAGTGACATCAAGTCATAAGGAATAATGAATTCTGAAAATCACCAATGGATGCTAAAAACTAATGATGGCTTGATAAGGAACAGGATATTTAAGATCTCAAAATTTTCTCCTCACAATTTATTAACTACGAAGAAAAATAATAAATTTACAGTGGAGAAACCAGGCAAGCACCACTTACACCGTGAAACCAAAGTTCACTGTTAAGACACACAGACATTGTGTGCCTCCTGATATCATGCACTGAAGAGGACACATCGTGTCTCTGCCGAAACTGCAAAACCTGAATCTAATCATGAGGAAACACCAGACAAACCCAAACTGAGAAACATCCTACAAAGTAACTGGCTTCTACTCTTCAAATATGTCAAGAGCAAGAAGAAAGGCTGATGCACGTTTCTGGATTAAAGAAAGAGACCTTACAACTAAACACAGTACGTGATCCTGGACTGGGCAAAAAGCAAGATACTGTATTATTTTGACAATTTACAAAATGTGAACACGTACTGTGGATTAGATGATACCATCGTAGCAGCGTTAACTCCCTGATTTACTTATTTATTGCTTTTAAGGATTTTATTTTAAAATCATCTCTATACCCAACACGGGGCTCAAATTTTTATGACCTCGAGATCAAGAGTCCCACGCTCTACCCGCTGGGCCAGACAGGCGCTCCATTAATTCCTTGATTTAGACCATCGTACTGTGGTTATCTAAGACCACCCTTAATCTTAGAAAACATACACTGAAATATTTGTGTGTAAATGGGCATGATGTCTCCCTCTTACTCTCATATGGCTAAAAAATTCTATAGACACACAGATACACAGAGTGACACAGTAGATGAGGGAAAATATGAATGATTGGTAAACATGGGTAAAGAGTACAAAGGAGTACCCTATTGTCACAACTTTCTGTACATGTAGAATGATATCACATCAAGTCACAAAAATATTTAGCCTCTTAAAATATAAAGGTAGTAAATATCACCAGTATATACATTATAAAAAGGGTTTTCATGTTCTACCAGCTGATGGGTGCATTTCATTGTTTGTGAATTATGTTTAAAAAAAACAACCCTGGGGCACCTGGGTGGCTCAGTCAGTTAAGCAGCTAACTCTTGATTTCTTTTTTATTTTTTAAATGTTTGTTTATTTTTGAGAGAGGGAGACACAGAATCCGAAGCAGGCTCCAGACTCTCCACTACAGAGCCCAACACGGGGCCTGAACTCATGAACCGGGAGATCATGACCTGAGTGGAAGTCGGATGCTTAATCGACTGAGCCACCCAGGCACCCCCAAACTCTTGATTTTGGCTCAGGTCATGATCTCACGGTTTGTGAGTTCGAGCCCTGCACTGGGCTCCACACTGACAGTGCAGAACCTGCTTGGGATTCTCTCTCTTTCCCATTCTCTCTGCCCTCCCCAGCTAAGTAAATAAACTTAAAAAAAAAAAAAAAAAGTTAAAAAAGAGTAACAGAAAAGTGCTTAGTTTTAAAGATACACAGGTCAGTCAAATACCATGATGCTTTATTACATTTGCAAGGATTTAGCAAAACTCATCAGTAACCGATGGCCTGAAATCCTGATTGACCATTGTGTTTGTCTAATAAACATAGGAATTGTTTTTTTAAACAAATACAGCAATTTGAAACTGGATCAACTTGTTCAATTTAAACCCAAGGAAACTGATCGATTTCAACTAGTTCAAGTGTGTCAAATCGGATTTAAACACTGTAAGCCCCTCTGAATGACCCCTCCTGGTTTAAGCAGTGTTTAACTGAGCAGTTGTGAGCTGGAAACAGATACAAATCCAGCCTGTATCACTTCGTAGCTGTTTGTCCTGGGGCATGTTAAATTCTCCTCTTAGAATCTGTTTCTTCACCTGTAAGTGATAACAGTATTTCTCTCATAGAGGATATTATAAAAATTAAGCATCGTGATGTATGTGAAACCTTAGAACACTGATTGGCACCAAGTATGTGCCCCGTAAATTCTATTACTACACATTCACTCGAAGTGATCAAATGAAGTCCTGCCTGGCTCAGACTGGCTGGACCAGGAAGAGGGAAAGACGACTCGGGCTCACCGTTGATAATGAGCTCCTTTTTCTAGCCCCGGTTTCTTTGCCTATTAAGGACTCCTCCCCTGCCCACTCCTGAATTCCTCCAAGAATTCCTGACATCACCTTCCCCGACTTCCAGCTCCCAGCTCCGAGCTCCTGTGTAAGGATGGCACCATTGAAGCCAATTATCCTGAACGAAACTGTTCACTGAGAGCCTTCATGTCGGAAGGCCCCATTCTATTTCCTTAGTGTCCCCTGTCCCCCTTCCCTCCTAGCGTCCCACGTGGGTTTTAGCTCAAGTGGTTTCACAAGGGGAGATGCTGCGGTGGCCATATTCATGGGTATCTCAATGGAGCACCGTGAAAAAGTATTCACGCTCACGCGGACGCAGTGCTTGCGTGAAAAAGTATTCACGCTCACGCGGACGCAGTGCTTGCTAACAACTTCTGGTTTGTTTTATTACAAGCAGCTCATCTGAGACTTCAGGCTCTCAGAGCTTGCTAATACCGCCTCTAAGAACTGACTCCTTGAGCCCAAGGATTACGCCCTTTCGACTCTGGAAGAGTCTCCCAACCACCATTAAATGATACCCTGTACTCCATTCTGATTCAGCAACAACCTCTTTCCAGTACTGGTGCGAGCACATGTATTCAACCCTCAAAGCCCGTAGGTAGGAATTATTATTATTTTTTCTTCTCCCTTTACAGATCAGAGAGTCACGTGGCAAGTAGGTGGGGGAGTGGGAACTGGACCCAGCTCCTCTGACTCCAAACCTCTGCTCTTCCCCGCACAGTCCTGCCTCTCCCTTGCTCCCCACCTGCCCTCTTCCTTCGAGGCACTTTCGGACTGGAACGGGGATCCCTGACCCTCACGCTGGCTCCACACAGAGGCTGCTCGGCGAACCAGGGAAGCTCTGCCCTGCTCCCGCCCAGGTCTGTGTCCACCCTGACCTCATCCTTCGGCGTCCGAGGCGAAGCAGAGCGTGCGGCACGCTACGAGAAAAAAGTGGTGATAGCTTCCAGATGAGCTTGTTATTCTAAACTGAACATTCCTTTTGGTTCTTAGAATTTCCACTTTCTCCCTTCCACCCCTCTGCATTTATGTAATTAGCAAGCGTGCAACAGGAAACCGTTTTTGTCTCCGCACCACTCGCGATGAAGGCTGTTCCGGCCCCACGGAGTACATCCTTGTGGAAATACTTTGCAGAGTTTATTTGGACAGGTTCAAAAATAGTCCTTCAACAATACAATCAGGTTGAACCACGACAAGTAAAATGTAATTATGGCTTGGTTACATAAAAAAAAAAAAAAAAAAAAAAAAAAATGTAAACAGTGAGGTTTGGGGAAACTAAAAGCCAATCTGCATGGGTATCTCCTTCGTTACCGATCTCTGCATTTCGTACAAGCAGGATTTCAAGACTGCGCCCTTGGATCTTCTGAAGTGGATGAGAGAAGATGACATTCACTTAAGGAGACAGCCCACTGGAGTGTGTGCTGAGGCCATTTCTCGGAACAAAGGCCTACACTTCTGCATAAGGCAAATGCAGCCTGATAAAGGCTCCCCCAGTGGGTACTTGGAATGCCAAAGTCATTCACCTAAATGAGTTCAAAATACATATTGTTCTGGGCCAAATTATACAGTGTCAAGCTCAAACTGTATGAATTTATATATGTTGGCAGAGCAGGCCACTTTCGGGGCGCCACAGCTTTATCCTAGCATCCTGTGCCCAGCTGGGTTCCCATCACTCTCTCCCCAAACCCATGAATTTCCTTCTACTTGGTTCCAGAAGGGCAGACGAGGAGCAGAGTCAAAGTTTCACAGCCCCACAAGGGAAAAGAGCCCCGGAGGACTTGAATTTCTAATGAAACTTAAAGTAAAACAGAACGCGTGCCTTTGCCAACAAGCTGGAGCTTTCTGAAGGTTGATCCGAGATGGGGGCAGGGAGTGGGGGCAAGATGGAGCACCGTGCTTTGGGCCAGCGTCCGCGAAGAGCTCCGCAGCAGGAATACAAAGTACCCTGGGATGAAAGCAAACAGCCAGTGCTTCCTGTGGCCAGTCTCTGCTCAGAACCATTCCCTCCCAGAGCTCACCAGTCTCTCAGACATACAAGCGGCGTTTCGGGGATGCTGAGCAGACAGATCCTCCAAATGGAATGTCCAAGCCAACAGCTAATGAGACAGGGAAGCCAGCTTCCACTGTCCTTTTCTACTCCGTGTTCTTCTGACGTGTCTAGAGAATCAAAGGGCATGCTGTGTTTCCTGGGGTTTTTTTGTTGTTGTTTTTTTTGTTTTTTCCTTTTTCGGGACGGGACCTGTTATTCTTCTCTCTGCCTGAATAGAGATGGAAAAATTGGAGGGAAGTATTAACTTTTTTTTTTTAATGTTTATTTATTTTTGAGAGAGACAGAGACAGAATGCGAGTGGGTTAGGGGCAGAGAGAGAGGGAGACACAGAATCCGAAGCAGGTTCCAGGCTCTGAGCTGTCGGCACAGAGCCCGACGCGGGGCCTGAACTCATGAGCCGCGAGATCATGACCCGAGCCGACGTTGGATGCTCAACCAACTGAGCCACCCAGGCGCCCCGGAAATATTAACTTTTAAAGCAAATATGGAGAAGACGAGTGTAAGGGATGAAACAGGTTGCAAAGTTATTTTTCTTTTAATGACACGGGTTGTCTTGATCATGGAATGAAGGGGGCAGAGTGCAAAACAGCAGCACGGCTAGGCTAAGGCAAGCCATGGCCAAGACTTTTGGTCCTGGGCTCAGGCCCACTTGGGGCTTTAAGTGAATCAAATAAACAAAAAAGCACGGAGAGGAGCCTGGACAGTTTGCAGGGCAGAGAGCCGCTGCTGCCCGGTCTGGCCCAGAGCTCAGCACACCTTTCTGGAAAGGGGGCGTGGGGTGAAGGATGAAAGGAGGTTTAAATGAGAGAGTATTTCTACCCTGAATCTACTCATTACAACACTTGCAGGAACCGTCTGATCAGTGCTTCAGAACGGGGGTCAGACGCTAGTTCCCCGCCAGTGCCGGGCCTCGCCCTCCACACCTCTCCGGGCCCTGCACGCTCCGGTGACACGTACCTGCTTACCCTACTACCCGCCCCCCCCCCCCCACTACCATACCTGGCGTGATTCCGAGCCTTCACGTAAGCCACCTTCCCGCCCTTCCTCATCTGTCTGGAACGTCCCCGTCAATGTCAAGTATGAGTCCGTGGTATTCCCTTGCCCACTGGGCCATCTCTCTCTCTCTCTCTCTCTCTCTCTCTTTCTCTCTCTCTCTCCCCTTCTCACTGCACTTTTTCTGCACGCCTCCGCTTCGTGTCGAGGGTCTGCGTGTCTGGTTGCCGGCAGACTCTAAGCTCCTCGAGGGCGGGGGGCCTGTGTCTTACTTTCTCGTCTACCTCTGCTGCCTGGAGCAGTACCTGGCTCGCTCAGGATGCTCCGCCAGCTCGTACAGGATAAAGGCACAGGTGGGATCAAGCTCTGCCCATCTTAATTTTATCCTAAAGACAGAAATGCGACCCGAGAGACTGAGCGCCCTCTGGGTTCCATACGTTTTCGGAAGAAATTGCTACTGTATTACTTTTGCATCCAGCCTCCCTGGTTCAGGTGAAACCAAAGGAATAAACTCACAGAGGGGCATTAGAAGTGGCCCCTCCGTCCTCAAACTTCAGCTGCTGTGTGGAGTTAACCCCAAACGTGGCCTTCCAGCCAGGTGGGCCGGCCACGAGTTCTCCCCGCCCCTCAGGACAAAGCCCCCAGAGCCGAAGCCCGGACTGTGTCCAGCTCCACGAAGCTGTGGCAATCAGCTGTGGCTGATGGAGTGAGCCACCGACGCGGTCCGCTTCCACACCCTTCCACACAGCCAGCTCTCTGACCTCGTGCACTGGGCACACTGAGACGTGCCCTGCCGGGTCCCCTGGTGAGGACAACACACAGATCTTAAAGAGCTGCTCCTGCAAGGCAAGGCTCCTCCAGACGTCTGTCATCATCAGCAGACAACCCAGCAGCAACCTCTGCGCACCCATTACACGAGGTAGAAGTGGTTCCGAAAACTACACATGGGGGGGGAGGGGAGACGGGGTGCAGGGTGGCTGTGGCTTCAGGAAGGCTGGGAGCTTGGGACCCAAGGCGACAGCTGCTGGCAGTCCAAATACAGTCCTCCTCCTGCTCAAAGACCAGAGGCAAAGAAACGCAGGCAATGCACTGGGCTGCCTATTTTTAATTTATTTCTTTTAAGACCACCTTCTCGCAATTTCCAGAGAGAAAATACAAAACAAGAAACAGACTTGGTTTCAAATACATAAACAGTGCTGGAGTTGAAAGCATTACTGATAACATTGCTACAGAAGAATGTCAGCTTACTCCAGGGCACTTCAGTATTCCTGAGGCGTAGACAGGATTTCTCTTTTCCTCCCACTGGGATGTTCTCAGGTGGAAGTCACTGCTCCTGCTCCTGCAGAGGAGGGACGCTCTGATTAGAAGTGCGCACACAGCATTTTGACAGCATCTCTAACCCGAGGGACCAACGGGCCCAAAACTCAACACCCAGCTTGCTTTAAAACAGTCTCACGAGGGGGCGCTTGGGTGACTCAGCGGGTGAAGTGTCCGACTCCGGCTCAGGTCACGATCTCACGGTTCGGGAGTTCGAGCCCCGCGTCGGGCTCTGTGCTGACGGCTCAGAGCCTGGAGCCTGCCTTGGAATCTGTGTCTCCCTCTCTCTCTGCCCCTCCCCTGCTCGTGCTCTCTCTCTCTCTCTCAAAAATAAACAAACATTAAAAAAAAAAAATTAAAACAGTCTCGCAAGAGGACCATAAACACCCCTCCCAGGCTCTTAAGAGCAGCTCCCTCATCTTTGAGGGAGGAGCGAGGGAAAGAACAGGTCTGCCTAGTCGGTACCTGGACAACCGTTCCTACAACTCCTCAAAGGGTGCGTCACAGGTGAGCGGACAGAGCGTGGCTCTGGAATCAAGCAGCCCTACTAATGAGGGGATCTCTGGCCAGTTTCTCAACCCCAGTAAGATCTGTGTTTTCTCATCTGCTCAGCGAGGGGCAGTAAAACCTCTCCCACTAATCTCTTGGGAGGGCGGGCTAGAGAAAGCACAGAAAGCAGGGGCACCGAGGAGGGCCCACAAGGCAGCGCGGGCACCCGACAGGCAGCCACCATAAAGTGACTGCCCTGCAACAGCCCCGCGCCGCGCTCCTCTCTTCAGAGAGGAGGATGACAGCACAGAGAGGCACAGACTCAAGTTCAGATAAAGTTACAAGGCCACGCTGGAGCAATCCACACAAGGCTGTAAAATCGGAACAATATTTTCCACAGTAATTCCCCACCATTAAATGTATAATATGCATATAATCACGCCTGAGCCATTACCCATGACAACCCAGTTCGGAACAAAGAGAGTCTTTTAAACAATTAAAAGCCCTGAAGCTCCTCTCCTGTTCCTTTCTGTTCTCTTCTCCCAAATCCGGCCCGAGTGCCAAGAAAGCGAAGGGTCAGGGAGCAGTGGAAACTGCCCGTCGTCAGCCTCGGCCTCTCCTTGTGCTGTCCCTCTGATTACCTCACCCTGGCTTTGCGGAGATGGCGCACTAACATGGAGGGAGGCGACAGGGCAGCCAGGCTCCCCGGCTCCCGACTCCCTCGGTGAGCATGCGCACACGGGTCGCTCGGGCAGGCAGCTGACAGTGTGGGCAGGTTCTAAGAGAGAGGCTACCGAGCTGTGGCGGGTACGGTCATCTGGGATTCGGTGACCCTTGCGGCTACGGCTTTTGACCAGAACTGGGACACTCCATTGCACCACATTTTCTGCTCTGCTTGTTATCAGGGTGGAACAACGGCTAAGCCAACCAATCACCCTTCCTTGGTCGGCCTCAACTATTCCCACCAACGTGCCTCCTTCTACAGCACCTCACGGCTTACAAACATGTTCACGCTGAATTCTAACAGCAACCCTGTGGGTAGAAATTACCACCCTGTTCTTATGGACGGAAGACAGAATCTCAGAAGCAAAAACTCAAGATCACACAGGAAGCAAGCGGGTGGTGGCCCAGGACCCACGCCTGGGTGTCCTGGCTTCTGGGCTCTCCCCGCCCCCTCCCCACAAGGCTGCCCAGATCAACTGGCTCTAGCTCACGGTGACCCAGAAAGGAGACGATTCGACACAGCCAGGCAACGGGACACTCTTCACTGCAGCTGGTGCTGCTGCAAAAACTCTGCCTTAGGAAGCCTGGGGCCACGAACACGTCTAATGGGGTATACAGTGCACGTCACTCCTTCACTCCTTCGTTTCACTTTTGTCTGAGCGTCTACTTCGTTCTGGGCCCTGGGGATACATAACTAAATACACCCGCGTCCCTGAGCACCCGGCCTCCCGAGATCCTTTCCCCTAAACCCCGCGGTAAGCACGGTAAGGCGACGGGAAGGCTGCGACACACGAGACCCTTAGGAAATGTGCTACTTTCCTCCCTCTCAAGGCACGTTACAGTTTTTCATCGTGTCCGCATTAGTAAAAATGTCTGTAGACAAGGATGTTGGCAGAATCACTGGGACTTACTACAGTCAAGAACCTCCCCTCCTCAATAAAAAGCAGAGTCGTGGCTGAGTCCCAGCTGCTGGGTTTCGCCCGAGCGTGTGTGAGACGTGAACGGGGCACTCCACGATGTCGCACGTGAGCGCCACTGGCAGGTATCGAAGACAAATCCACTTTACCGTGACGATACATTTCCAGGCAGGTTCTTCAGCTGCAGTCGCTAGCAAGAGAGTCTATGTGTGAACGTACACGTGCATCTCGAGGGACAGTGGAAGGAGAGACTTTAGGCACCCAAGCGGGGTCAACACCACGAGACGCCAAAGAGCAATCAGGAGCTCAGTGACACGCACAGTCTATTAAGTATATGTGCTCCAAAGAATTCTTCAGAGACTCAGGAGAAACTCTTTGTCTTTTAAAAGAAAGAGAAATATCAATTCTGTACGTACTTTGACGTATTTTCCATGTAGAAGATATGGAGCCTGGAAATCATGCTGACAGTTGGAGTAGGCCATTCCCAATCCCATGCCAGAACCAAAGGCTAAGGGCCACATTCTTCCTAGTGAGCAGAAAAAGGGAAAATCCCAATAGAGAACGATTAAGAGAAGATAAGGTTTTTTGTCTGGCTTAAATACATTGCTTAGGGTTCCATAAATATTCAGCATGCCTCCTACTGATACGTACAACATGCCATTCATTTCTATCGATGTTTAATCAACGGCCAAAAACCAGGAAAGGGAGTCCTTGAGTGAACCTATTAATTTAGCGAATAATTAATTACCTGGTACCTATGCTGCTAGGTTTGAGGTCTTCATGAGTGGTACAACACGGAAAACAGTAGACACAGTCGAACATTTTAACTCTTCTATGTCGGTTCTTTTTTTTCCCCCCAAACTTTTATTTAAATTCCAGTTAGTTAACAAACATCAGTTCTAATCATTTGCTCATTTTAACTCATTTCTTAACCTTATCAGAAATAATACCACCCTCCGGTAAGGTGCTTGAGTTTTAAACTGAACCAACTGAATTTTGATGACAGGAAGTTGTGAGGCTTACTTAAGCCAAGACTGTAAATGATTCTTTTATATCAGCACCAGGTATTAATTGTGATTCTCCAGTAATGTATCCCCCCGCTCAAGTTCTTCATGGAAAAGGGGTCAAAGTGACCCCTCCGGCTTCTGTTCAATATCCCAACGTCAGAAGTTCTTACACAGAACGAAAGCATTTCTGGTTAAAAGGCATGTGTATTTCTGGCCCACTTGTTTTTCTTACCAGTTGGACTCTCATTTTCAACCTCCTTGAGAAAAAAAGTATAATTAATTTGAAATATTTGAGCGTGCAGATTTGGCCAAATGACTCACTGGCAGAAAGTAGAGGCTTTTCAAATGATATCATATTTAAGATATCAGGCACCCTGACTCAATGCCCAGGGGAAAGTCTAGAGATGCCCAGCCCATCCTGACCTCTTTTGAGTCCACGTTCTTTGTCTAGCATATTTGACAGAGGCCTCCCTAAACCCGTAAGTGTATGCTTGGCAACCATGTGGATGTGCCCTCCAGAAGCGTCCCTGCTATGTGTATGCACACACTAGGACATTATGTTGAAAAGGCAGTAAAAGTCACACTTACTTTTAAAGAAGGTAAGTGAGAAAACCAGTCCTAATCCAAAACCAGTACCTACAAAGAGGGAGGAAAAACATGTTCAATCTCATAATAGTAATGTGACAAAAATAAAACGAACCTTTCATAAATGTGAACATCTATAAAACATAGTACAAAAAAAAAAAAAAACTTGGTACAGAGCTGATCTTCTCATTTCTAACTTTTTAAAATTTTTTTAAATGTTTTTATTTATTTTTGAGACAGAGAGAGACAGAGCATGAGCAAAGGAGGGGCAGAGAGAGAGGGAGACACAGAATCTGAAGCAGGCTCCAGGCTCCGAGCTGTCAGCACAGAGCCCGATGTGGGGCTCGAACTCACAAACCGCGAGATCATGACCTGAGCCGAAGTCAGACGCTCAACTGACTGACCCACCCAGGAGCCCCAATCGTTTTCTTTACAAAAAAAAAAAAGATAAGAAAATCAGTGCACAATTTAATTAAGTAAATATGGCTTGAACTTCAATAATAAATAATAACATTGGTATGATCATAGCTCTGAATGCTAGCTGTATCGTTTTCGTAAGATATGTTAAAATGAATGTAGAACCTTTAAAAGAAATGTTTTACCTAAAATGTGGTACCAGTTTAGGGGCAAAAAATCACCTCCTGTACTGCAGTGATACACATCCCGGACTTTGAGGTAAACTCATTTTGCCATTATCAGAAAAGTTACACACACCAAGGAAGAGAACCAAACTCTGATTTTGAATTTTTTCAGACTTGCCAATTGTTTTCAGACCTTGTATTCCGATGCTCTTGACAGAGTGTCTACTCCAGGGTCCAAGTGCGCCTCCAACCAACCTCTTTACAGTTAAGCACCACAAAAAAGCCCCCCGTTCCTCACTTTGCCTTCACAGTTTTCCAGTTTGTGCTGCTGGAACTCCAAGAGCTTCTTCTCTAATCATGACTTTAGGCTACTGCAGTGTCAACACTCAGAGTACTCCTCGGTCGACCAGCCTGACCTCTCTGCTCCAAACCCGGAACTTCGGCACAAGCAACCTCCTTCCCATAATTTTTCATCCACCCAAGCAGCGACCCAGCTGATAGTGGCCTGAAGAAACTGCTTATGCTACTTACTCGGAATGATTTCTGGTAATTCTCCCCTGCCACATGTATGTGGCCACGGTGTCGCTTTCTTTCTCGTGACTAAATCCTACACGGACAGGAATTTTAATTAAAAATCATTACTTTGCCCTGTCCAACAGACCCTGCATTAGGTTTGGTGCTCAACTTTAAAAAGCAGTATTTTGGGGCACCTGGGTGGCTCAGCCGGTCAAGTGTCTGACTCTTGGTTCAGCTCAGGCCGTGATCTCGTGGTTCATGAGATGGAGCCCCACATCTGGCTCTGTGCCGACAGCGCGGAGCCTGCTTGGGATTCTCTCTCTCCCTCTCTCTGCCACTACCCTGCTCGTGCTCCCTCACAAATATAAATAAACATTAAAAAACAAATAAAAATACAGGGATGCCTGGGTGGCTCAGGTCATGATCTCATGGGTTGTGGGTTTGAGCCCCGTGTTGGGCTCTGTGCTCACAGCTCAGAGCCTGGAGCCTGCTTTGGATTCTGTGTCTCCCCCTCTCTCTACTCCTCTCCCACTCATGCCCTGTCTTTATCAAAAATAAACATTAAAAAAAATTTTTTTAATAAAAATAAAATAAATAAAAATACTAACAACTTTAAAAGATACATAAGAAGCAGTACCTACAGGGTGCCAGGGTGGCCAGTTGGTTGAACATCCAACTCTTGGATTTCAGGTCATGATCCCAGGGTTGTGGGACTGAGCCCTGTGTAGGGCTCTGCACTGAGAGTGGAGCCTGCTTAGGATTCTTTCTCTTTCTCTTTCTCTCTCTCTCTCTCTCTCTCTCTCTCCCCCCCCTTCCCCTTCCCTCTCCCTCCCCCCTTCCCCTACTTCCACTCTCTCTCCCTCTCTAAATTAAAAATAAAATGCAGTATCTGAAAATCACTCATGTCACCCCAACTTCCATATAATTTAATAAAATGGTGGAAAACTAGTGAGCTTACAGACCACAATAGTTAACCTGTTCAAAGCTGACATCATTTGAGGAAAAGGAACTAACATTTTAGTATTGCCCACACGTACCCAACATTCTCTCGCCACTGCCCCTAAATTCTCTTTTAAACCAAACATCAACTTGATACGGTATTAGGCCCCATTTTTCAGATGCGGGAAATAACTTGCTCAAGGATACTGGTTAGCGGCAGAGTAATGAACTGGGCCCAAGTCTGCCCGACTCCAAAGGCACCGTACCCCCTGTGCCTTGACACTGGAGTCCCCTACGGTTTAAACCCCTAAACAATCACTACCTCCCAAGGGAAAACTGGGAGTGTCGAGATGTCTACAGCCAGTCAAGTAAGATACAGCCAAAAAGCAAATTGTGCTTCCCACACAACAGCCCAGAACGCTAGGCAACCAGGGTAGTAACAAGTCTACACAAGGCCACAAGGGCTTGTTCAGATTCATTCCCGGACTAATCCTGTCACACATGTCACAGACACAAGTCTACCTGGTAGACGAGCTTCACGAGCTTCAGAGAACGGGAGCGATCGCGATTGATACTCCTTGGCAAGAAAATGCTGTTGCCTGGTTTATAAAATGGCACAGGGTTCAATTTCAAAGCGACTTGCCTCACCCCCTTGCAGCTGGAAGATGAGTAAGACAGTAAATTGGTACTAGAAAATGAGGTAAAGGATTTGGACTGGCTTACAGATTTCAAACTGGGCAATGGGATGGGGAGGTAGGCCAGTAAAAACATAATGGCTTACAATCAGAGCTTTCGGTCTTCTCCATCTGGAAGGCAACTTTTTGGCAAACAAATCAAAAGCCCAAAAGGAAAATATTCCAGCACTTTTCTTGTCCCTCTGACTCCATGCCTGTCTCTCCTATTTTTCCCCAAGGAAAGAAAGCTCTCTGATGCTCAACTTTTCCAAGTGGTAGACCAAGAATGATGGCAACCCACTGCTACCAGCATCGCTCGTCAGAGAGGAGAGATGTTTCAACATCAACCCACACAGAACAGGAAATCTTTACACGTTTAAGTGCAGGTGTATGTCCAGTCACCCAGTTCTGCTCCCAGCAAAGGCATCCACCTGCAGGTAGGAGACCAAAATCACAGCTCAGACTGACCAAAAGACGGAGGGTGCTCTACGGCCTGACACTGGGCTGCTACACCTTCAATTCTTTAGAGTGGTGTTTTCCTCCGTTTCTGTATTTTTAAGACACAAAATAATAAGACTGTTCTCTCCAGAAAAAAAAATAACACAGAAACTGATTTTTCAATGCCAGTGTTTTACTTAAACTTAGCTATCTCGGTTATTTGACAGATTAGCAACGGTGCAGCCGCTGATGAGTTTCACAGGCTCAAGTTCTCACATGCTGGATTCCTTTTAAAAGCAACATGTTGCTTCAAAGAAAGTCCCACCTGATCCGGGGACACCGACTCTGCAGCTGTTTCCACTAAAGATCGGCACCTCGAGGCCACGTTAAACTTCGTAACAATAAAACATGAAAGGTTTGTCTTACAATAAAAACAAACCCAACGTAGAAAAGAGAAGAGTTTTCTCCGCCTTTGGCCACTTTTTTGTGTTGTTGCACGACAAGCTCTCTTAGAGGAAAAAAGCCAAAGGAAAAAGTACAAAGCATTTTTCACCTTCCCTGGAAGCAAATATTTAACTATGAATAAGGTTTATATAACTGCCTTCCCCCACTCAAGCCTGTTCTTTTGGTCAATGCTGTCTGGAATGACAAATAAACCTAAAGAAATGCCTGATTATAGGTACACATCTTCTTCATGGCAAAGTCCAGTTAAGAGGGGAAGGAGGGGGGCAAGGAAACACACACACACACACACACACACACACACACACACACACACACACACACGAGAAGCCTTATGGAATTGACATTAGGCAAGGAGCCCGTGCTCCGAAACCATTTCTTTTGGAGAGGGAAAAGAATTGGCACAAATTCTTTCAAAAAGAAATTACTCCAAATCAATCTAACCCTGCACTTCAATGCATGCTCAGCGCCCAAAAGGACATCATAAAACCGGCTAGTAGATAAACCCAAATTTTTAGGAAGGAGCAATCCCTGAGTAGTTCATCTGATACTATCTTAATAACAAAACAAGGAACTCGCTCCCACTAATGACATATAAAATACGGCCCTATCTTATGCCCAAGCAGATTTGGTAACAAATTTAAAAGAACAACAACCAATCGCAGTACACCTGCGTATGCCTTAAGCCACATTTTGTGTCAAAAAGGGGAGAAAATCAATATGTGTTGATGGCCATTACTGTGACATACAGACAACTTCAGGTTTCAACTTTATTTAGAAAAATCTTTGCTCTCACCATGCCACGTATCATGAAGCTTTACTTCACTGCCAATAATTAAGAAGCAAACATAATCAGCAAGAATTCACAAGCAGGCTACATAAAACGTACTCTGGATGTCAGCCCCCAAACAGAGCAAACTGGGGCAATGCCTGCTCCTGCGGAATCAACCCGGTAAAAGTTGCAATTGCCAATGGAGTTCGCAGTTAAGGAGGAAGAGCTCGTTGTCTGGAGTCACACAAAAACAAATTCTCACAAATTCACTCACGAAGCGTTTCTATGAAAGATCACAGGGGGGCAAAAAAGACCAGGGACCCATTTTATTTATCAATAACTTAACATATGATAACTAAGATCCCACTCTGGCTTACATTTAACATTTTTATTTATTCTTCTGACTTTTTTTCACTTTTGTAAGTTTTTAATTTTAATTCCAGTATAGCTAACATATACATGTACAGTGTAACATATACATATACAGTGTTATAGAAGTTTCGGGTGTACGATACAGTGATTCAACAATTCTATACATTACTCAGTGCTCATCAGGATAAGTGGACTTACATTTAACACTTTATTTTTTTTTTAATGTTTTTTTATTTTTGAGAGAGAGAAAGAGAAACAGCGTGAGCGGGGGACGGCGGGGGGGAGGGAGAGAGAGAGAGAGAGAGAGAGAGAGAGAGAATCAATGAATCTGAAGCAGGCTCCAGGCTCTGAGCTGTCAGCACAGAGCCTCACGCAGAACTCGAACCCAGAAACGCTGAGATTGTGACCTGAGCCAAGGTCGGACGCTTCATGGACTGAGCCACCCAGGCGCCTCACATTTAAAACTTTTTTTTTTTTATTTTTTAACATTTATTCATTTATGAGAGACAGAGAGAGACACAGCATGAGCAGGGAAGGGTCAGAGAGAGAGGGAGACACAGAATCCGAAACAGGCTCCAGGCGCTGAGCTGTCAGCACAGAGCCCGACACGGAACTCGAACTCGCAAACTGCGAGATCCTGACCTGAGCCGAAGCCGGACGTTCAACCGACTGAGTCACCCAGGCGCCTGACATTTAACACTTTGAATGAAGCTCCTAAATTCATGAGCTTAATGTATGGTTATCAATACTAACATTTGACCTGTACCTAAAAATTAAGCGAAACTGCAAAGCAACTCCATTTTAATTTCTATAACTTCTATCAAAATGTATGAGCAAAAACTTCAGTACCATTGCAACTGGCAGTCTGTGTATATGAGAAGCTTCAGGAATTCCACACGAGTTTTTAAGATCCCTAGAAGCCACGTGCCAAGCAACTCTGTTCTTAAATGTCTGAAAGAAAAGATAAAGGTTCTAGAACAAGGAGGGCTTTCGTCTCCAAGTGGCGTGGCAAGAGGACCAGTGCCATCACGAGGCGGGCCTGAGTCGACCACTGCTCCACAGCTAGCTCTCTGACGTCAGCTCAATTATCTAACGTCGCCTGGCCTCGCCCCACTCGGCTATCGAGAAAAAACAACCTCACTGAGTTGCGGTATCAGGAAAATACAAGGTATCTGGCAGTGTCTGGGACCTAATTCGAATTCAGTAAGTGGTAGTAAGTTCTGTTACTTCTCTAATGGAACTCAAAACAGGTCAAAAGTGTCACATAATAGTTCATCCTCTATTAAAATACAGTCCACTGGCTTGACTACAGACCACACTGTGGGTGAGTCACAGCTGAAAGTCACAACCTTTCTCCCAACTCTGAGTGGGAGCTGCAAAATTGCATCAGCAATTTTGTATAGGAACATATCAGGTCGTGACATACACTTTCTAAAACTAGGGGATTCTGGGGCGCCTGGGTGGCTCAGCTCGTTGAGCATCCAACATCGGCTCAGGTCACGATCTTGCAGTTCGTGGGTTCAAGCCCTGTGTCGGGCTCTGTGCTGACAGCTTGGAGCCTGGAGCCTGCTTCGGATTCTGTGTCTCCCTCTCTCTCTGGCCCTTCCCCTCTCGAGCTCTGTCTCTCTCTTTCTCTCAAAAAGAAATAAACATTATAAATAAATAACAAATACATAAATAAATAAATAAATAAATAAAGGGGATTCCTTCAGACTCATTGTTAACTAGAACATTTTGCTTCAAATATAATAAAGATTTTCCTAGAGCTATCTTGTGTTTCATAAAGCTGTATTTATGCTTTGAACCTGGATTAGTATCAAACTGATCTGTTTATAATGGACATGCTTTCCTGTTCAATCATGTTTCTATCAATGCTATTACAATCATCACATGCATTTGTTATAACAGAACAAACAAGAATGTGCTTTTATAGAGAAGCACCCTTGGGACTGAGTTTAGTGAGAATTACATTTCCAAGAAACATTCCTGATTTATGAAAGATGCTCAGGGCCCAAATTATGAGGAAAAAAATAAATAAATAAACAGTTTTAAGTCAGCTCCAAACTGTGTTACTTAATGCTTTGAGCCAAAGACGGACTGTCCCAGGTGTCCACGTGGAAATGCCAAGTCATGTGAATTAACCAAGAAAGTGTGCCGGGCCAAAGACCCAGAGATGGTAAAGTCAGTGTGTGTTAATCAGCTTCTCAAAAGTCAACATCGCTGTAGGGTATGTGGGAAACAGAGGAAGAAGGGGGCTATCCGACAAGACCTCCACCTTCCTGTGGCTCTCCAGATTAGACAGGGGCTGGAAGGAACATCTGTAGGACTTTCTCGGGTAGACATCAATTCCCTGGATTCTGATCAGAACAAGCAAACCAGTCAGCAGAAAGAAGCCAAAATAGGGAAGGTAAATGTGGAAGTCACTACTGATGTGCTCTGCTTCCAGAGAAGCCAAGCTCACTAAAAGGGTCCTTTTAAATGAATGTGTGTATGTAGCACACGATCCAACTTCAGAATTCTGACAGTCATACGACTTTCCAAGGCACAGAAGAAGAAACAGGTTTGGCACACATTTTACTGACATATAACTAGTTAATAAATTCATATGTGGGCATAGCATGTAGGAAAATGAGAAAAAGCTCTGAAGACTTTATTTAAGAGAGACTGGAAAAAATGCAGAATTACTACATTTCAAGAAACACAATAAAGAACCCAATGCATTACATCTTTTTGGGGGTGGGTGCTTTGGAGGTACTAACACTTACAGAGTGCCAGGCACTGTATTATGTTTCTAGATATTATTTCATTTGACCCACAGAGGCACCTTCTAAGGTGTATTATGGTCCCATCGTCCAGAAGAGGAAACAGTTCAGTGGAACCGACTTACCCAAGTACACACAACTAAAAAAGGAGAGTTCAAACCCAGGCTGTCGGACTCCAAAGTCATGGCTCCTTCCTACACACGTGGCTCCTTCCTATGGGTAAGCAGAAGACCAGGGCACCTGGCCTATCACTACATACGATAACTATGTGTTTCTGGATCTTGGCAGGTAACTTATGACTGTGCTACTCTTCAGTCCTTCAAGAAAGAACAGAAACTGCAGATGTCTGACTTTTCAGGAGTGCTAACAAAAACCTGAAATCACTTAGAATCAATGACAAAGAGTCAACAATTCAAGCCGGGAAGTACTTCCCTTTGTGCACTGGCTAGAGATCAAATGAATCCAAACGGGCTGAGGGCTGATAAAATGAATCCAAATTCATCCAAACTGCTCAAAAGGGAATTTTCTGGTGAGTCCCTTCCCTCCCAACACCCCCAATCCCTCTTGCCCATCCCCATCAGTATCAGCAACTGGATTCTCCTCTTTGGGAAAGGAAATGGAAGAACCGGGGATTCAGGGTACCCGACACGTACGTTGTTATAGCCATTATGTTGTCACCGACTCCTGACTCAAATGAAAAATTCCATGGAGCAACAAGAACCATTAACTCCTTTTCCTTACACATTTACTTCATCTACAGTCACTAGCATTTACTAAGCAGAAGACACAGGGGATATGTTTATTTACCTCTGGAGTACATCACTCCAATACATAGCGTTTATTCTTTGAAAAGTGGGAACTGTTACCCAGTGCTTCTATTTCAGTTATAAGGTTATATGGGCTTGAGGCAAAGACAGGTTAAACATGAATGAGAATACTGGCTAGGAAGGAATAGGGGACATTCTGAAGGCACCAAAACATGACAGCTCTTAATTCAGCAGGCAGTTTCTTGAGATACGTAATGTGACTGAGGCTGTGCTTTAGTAAGATTCGTCCAACTAAGGTGTGCAGGAGCACTTGGAAAGGAAGAGACATTTTGCTGGCAGACTTCACAGGACTTAAGAACTGATTAAGTGTGTGTATGCAGATCTGGAGCTTGGGGGCTGCAAAGGGGAAAGGCTGTCAAAGAAAATGCTGAGAACTTCTACCTGGATAACTAGAAAAACACTGGTGCTATTTATAACATTCATCAAGTAACCTTTTTTTTTTTTTTTTTTTTAATGTTTATTTTTGAGAGAGAGGAAGGGAGCATGTGTGGGGAAGGGGCAGAGAGAGGGAGAGACAATATCCCAAGCAGGCTCTGTGCTATCGGTGCAGAGCCTGATGCAGGGCTCGACCCCAAGGACCATGAGGTCATGACCTGAGCCAAAACTAAGATTCGGAGGCTTAACCGACCGAGCCATCCATGTGCCCCCATCAAATAACCTTTTAATACCAAATTCCATCCCCCCCCCCTTTTTTTTTTAAGTTTATTTAGTTATTTTGAGAGAGACAGAGACAGCACAAGCAGGGCAGGAGCAGAGAGAGGGAGAGAGAGAGAATCCCAAGCAGGCTCCACACTGCCAGCGCAGGACCCAATGCGGGGCTCAAACTCAGGAACCGTGAGATCGTGACCTGAGCCAAAATCAGGAGTCAGACATTTAACCAACTGAGCCACCCGGGCGCCCCAATACCAAATTCCTTTAATCTAAAATATAACGGAGCTGTAAAAACGCAACATGTACAACATTTTCAGGAACACCACAAGACATGAGTGAAAGGCACTCACCAAGCACTTACCCTTCGGGGTTCAATGACCTCATCTAATCCTCACAGCAAACTTCTTTTATCAGCCCTGTCTTAGTGACCAAGAAACTGAGACAAAGAAAGGTTAACTAGCTTGTCCCAGGTCACACATCTGGGATTTGAACCAGGCAGCCTGACTCCCAAGGACACGTCCTTGATCGCCCCCTCACAGATACACAAAGCTATTACAATAATTTTGACTCCCCAAAGTAAACGAAATACCTTCCCAAATTCACCCCGGCCAACACTATGCATGAGCGTTACCTTCATCACACAAACTGAGCCCCTACTGTGTGCCAGGTGCTATGCCAGGCCCTGTACCCAGTAAGATTATCGTCCAGAGTTAGAGCCAACTGATAATTAGAAACTCAAAGTGCGGGGTGCCTGCGTGGCTCAGTCGCTTAAGCGTCTGACTCTTGATGTCGGCTCAGGTCATAATCTCGCGGTTCATGGGGTCAAGCCCCGCGTCGGGCTCTGTGCTGACAGCTCAGAGCCTGGAGCCTGCTTCAGATTCTGTGTCTCCTTCTCTCTGCCCTTCCCTGCTCACGCTCTTTCTCTCTCTCTCTCTCTCTCTCCCAAAAATAAACATTAAAATAAATAAACTTAAAAAAAAATAAAGTCATCCTTGTCTTTAAGGAAAAAAACAAACTCAAAATGCAAGGTACTGTGACAGAAGCAGGGTGCACAGATACCCCAGCCACTGTGGGGGCTAGAGAAGGGGCAAGGGAAAAGGGCTGCAAGGAGCTCCTTGCTACCAAATTAGCCAGTGTGAGGCAGATGGAGCCAGAATCTTTCGTGCCACACTAAGGACCCCGGCCTCTGTCATAAGCAGCAGGGAAGCAAGAGAGGGAATTAAGCAGGAACAATGTATCTGATGTGCCCTCTCTGGCGGCAACGGGGACAGAGGTGAAGAAGCCTCCATCAGAGATGGGAAACCCACGAGGACAGAGCTGTCACAGCAGCCCAGGGGGGAGACAAGTCCAGACCACCGACTCTCCTCCGTCCATCAGACTGAAAAATGTTACCTTGCATACTCTGGTCTCTCCTCAACAGCCCCACCTCTGCCTTCCCTGCATCCCCTGCGAGGCAGAACCGAAAGGGACGGTATTCGAGGTGAGCAGGGCAGGTGAAAGCGGGACTCTGGTCAGGGGTTAGGAACTTCTGAGCAGCGGGAGTGACCACACTCCGTGATGATTCATAGATAAAAGATCCTTAAGGAAAGACACAGTCATGGGCAAAGGCAAACAGAGACAGAAGAGGGGCTCAAATATTTGAAAAGTATACCAACGGTTTTGCAATGAAGGTACTGTTGGTGCAAATGGGGATTGTCCCAAATGAACATTTGCAAAAGGTGTTGGAAGGATTCACCTGAATTTCAGGGTCTTCTGTAAGAAACCAACGTTTTCTCTGCTATTCAAATCTGGCTCGAATAAGGTGCCCAAGACTCTAAGGCTAGGCAATAGCACCCAGCTGACCTTATTTTCCAGTAGCGGTCTACACTCTTTCGTAAAGGCATCATTATTCTACAAAGCCCCACAAGTAAGCCTCCCCAAATCACTGGACTTGCATACATAAAGAAACCAAGAATTCGGTTTTCATAAACTAAGGGAAAAAAAAGTCTTCTGAAATAGAAGTTATGAGCTAAACTGAATTTCAAGTTGCAGCAGGGACAAGGAGAAAAGTAAGTTGTGGTTTTTCAACAGTCACAGCCAATCTTTTCTGGGAATTTCTAAGATTGGTAGCATATAGTCTAATGTCAAGGAAATATATGACCAGCGCAGTAACATATCGTTTTGCTTCTAATGAGAGTGGGATATTTATAAACTCGTGAGTTCAGGGTTTGTCACACTTAGGCCTATGCTAAAATGGTTAAAAAAAAAAAACAAAACCCTACAACTAATGGATTTCAATTTAATCATTTGAGATGATGCCAAGAAAGTAGCAGCTTTCTCAGGAAAGCTTCCTAGTAAAAGGTGAATTATGTTGCTTAAATCATTTGCTTCAGGTAATCATTTAAAATCCAGCAAACAGAAATTGAGTGGTTTACATGTGCAGGTTCTGACAATCAGAAACACTTGTTCTAACTGGTAAACATTTGTCAAAGTAAGTCTACCAATCTGTCAACAATTATGTCAGAGTGTTACAATAATTATAAATTACCCTAAGCATTCTAATGCAGCTTTAAGTTGGATAAAGAAACTTGACATAAACACAGTAGATTCCAATTCCTCCCATATATGCTGTTAGTATTAATCAATAGTTTTAAAATTCTACCTGAAGGGGCACCTGGGTGGCTCAGTCACATAAGCGTCTGACTCTCGATTTCAGCTCACGTGATGATCTTGTGGCTGGTGGGATCAAGCCCCACATCAGGTTCTGTGCTGACAGCTCAGAGCCTGCTTGAGATTCTCATTCTCTCTCTCTCTCCCTCTCACTCTGCCCTTCCCCTGCTCGTTCGCAGGTGTGTGCAAATAAATGTTTAAAAAAATAAATAAAATAAAACCCTACCTGAAGATACACAACTGAAGCAACTCTGGAAATTCTGGACAGTTTTAAACAAACGCTGCAATCTGTCAGCTCTCCCAGCCATGCCTCACACCATTTTACAACTCAGCTTCCCATCGTTCATTAACATTGACTCATATCCCTCACACCCCATACTCTTCTCATATGCACGCATGTGGGGTTTTTTTAAGGCCCTTATAACAATGTACTATGCTTTAAGGTCATTCTGATGATTGTTTATTCCTTTTCTTTTTTTTCCCTTCATTTCTCACCTCAATTTCAGTTGCTGAAAGAGTACGCGCCTAGAGATGTATGAATATATGACCCGTGTTGTGTGAGTATTAGTCTGAAAGGGCTGTGCCTGGGGAGCCATAGAGAGTAAGCCATAGAGACGTAAGCCTGGGGCAAGGTTTCTCAACTTCAATTCTTTTCCGTGTACCATTTTCCGTGTACAATTCTTTGGTGCTCTGCACATCACAGGATGTTTGGCAGCATCCCTGTCCCCCACCTTCTAGGTGTCAGCAGCACCCCGACTGCCCCATCCCCCGGTATGGCAACCACACGAGTTTCCAGACGTTGCCCCCAGGGGGTAGAAGGTAGCGGTAAATCACTCCCAGTGGAGAACAAACTGATCTAGGCGGTTACAATCTAGAAAGTGCTTCCACACCCATTTAGATTATTATCTTATCCTGAGCCTCATCACAACCATGTGGGGACTAGCATCCCAAGCGTACAGATGAGGAGGGGCATCTAGCTGGCTCTGTGGGTAGAGCACGCGACTCTCGATCTCAGGGTCATGAGTTTGAGCCCCACACTGGGTGTGGAGCCTCCTTTAAAAAAAAAAAGAAAAAGAAAAAGAAAAAGAAGTTTAGAGACGAGGAAATTGAGGCTCTGAGACAGCCAAGCCCACCTGGCTTTTCACCATCCCGCAATGCTTCTCCAGCTAACGTCCTTCACCTTCCTCACCCTTACAGTGAAAGGCTTCCCTTCCTTCTCGTCTGCCTTCCTTTCAAAGCAGAAAGCCTTCCTTCCAGAGAAATCTTCTCTGGTAGCCTAGTACATGCAATAGATAAAGCTGAAGCTACTATTTGAGGAGTCCAAGTTGCATCCAGACCCCACCTCCTAAACCCATACTTGTCCCAAAGGGGCCCCACAAACTGTAGGGCTCTACAGAGCACATTTTGAAAACTGGTGATAAACGCACTCCCCTGTCTATTCTAACGGAGAAGCCATAGGATTTTCATGGCCATCTCTCGGTTAGGGATGGTCTCTAGCTAAAATGGGGACCAGCCACATCCAGGAGAAATCAAGCTCCAAACTAAGTTATGGGTAAGTGGTAGGGGAATGGAGAGGGTGTGTGTTTGGGCCCAGTGTGTGGGTAAATCTGGATGGAGGAGAGAGATCATAAGCTGGGGTCAGAAGACCATGAAAGAAGCAGTCTCCTGGACAAATCCGTCCAGTATCCAGAATAGGCAGAAACAGGTTCCAGACAAATTACCCTGTATGAACAGACCCTGGAAAACACATCTCAACCTCCCCAGGCATCAATTTGCTCATCTCTGAAACAAGAGGGTTAAAGAAAGTTAGTGGTTATCAGCACTCCCACCCCACCTTTTTTGAAAGCAATGAAGTTATCTTCCCAAATAGGTAAATAAAACAGACCACAGTGGAGCTGCTCTGTTGGGGAAAAGGGGAGAGGCTGGAGGCCCAACCAGAAAACCACTTGCTTCACGTCCCCTCATCTTCCTCTCCCTACCTACTCCCACCCAGAGACAACCACTAAGATGCTGTGGAAGACAGTTAAAAACCACTGGACCAAATGAATCCCTAAGGTTCTTGCTGGTTCCAACAACCCATCCTTCTTTAAGTTTATGAATTCACGGAGGTTATACAACTGGGGCCTTCCAAAGCAACAATGGGCCATCACATCCACCATGAGCAAACTCAATAACAGGTCACCCAACAAGAAACTGCATTAACATATACCAATATATGGGGCGCCTGGGTGGCTCAGTCGGTTAAGCGCCCAACTTCATCTCAGGTCATGATCTCATGGTTTGTGAGTTCAAGCCAGGCATCAGGCTCCGTGCTGACAGCTCAGAGCCTGGAGCCTGCTTCAGATTCTGTCTCCCTCACTCTCTGTCCCTCCCCCACTTGTACTCTGTCTCTCGCTCTCTCTCTCTCTTAAAAATGAACATTAAAAAAAATTAACATGGGAATGCAAGCTGGTGCAGCCACTCTGGAAAACAGTATGGAGGTTCCTCAAAAAACTAAAAATAGAACTACCCTACAACCCAGCAATGGCACTACTAGGCATTTATCCACGGGACACAGGTGTGCTGTTCCAAAGGGGCACATGCACCCCCATGTTTATAGCAGCACTATCGACAATAGCCAAAGTATGGAAAGAGCCCAAACGTCCATCGATGGATGAATGGAAAAAGAAGATGTGGTATCTATATACAATGGAGTATTACTTGGCAATCAGAAAGAATGAAATCTTGCCATTTGCAACTACATGGATGGAACTGGAGGGTATTATGATAAGTGAAATTAGTCAGTCAGAGAAAGACAAAAATCATACGACTTCACTCATATGAGGACTTTAAGAGACAAAACAGATGAACATAAGGGAAGGGAAACAAAAAGAATATAAAAACAGGGAGGGGGACAAAACAGAAGAGACTCGTAAATATGGAGAACAAACAGAGGGTTGCTGGAGGGGTTGTGGGAGGGGGGACGGGCTAAATGGGGAAGGGGCACTAAGCAATCTACTCCTGAAATCATTGTTGCACTATATGCTAATTTGGATGTAAATTTTAAAAACCAAAAAAATAATAAAAATTAACAAAAAATAGATACCAATATAATTTCAAAGTTGGTGAAAAGCTTAAACAGATTTTTACTTTGAAGGACTAACCTATTAAATATCAAAACTAGACTTCACATATTCATGTAAAGATTATTCATCATTCTCAATTATAGGACCCAAATGAAGTGACTTTAGTTACTAGTTCAGTAAAGTAGCTTTAAAAAAATTTTTTTTTTTAAGATTTTAAGTAATCTCTACATCCAACATGGGGCTCAAATTTACATTCCCGAGATCAAAGGTCTCATGCTCTACCAACTGAGTCAGCCAGGTGGCCCTAAATAACTTTTTTTTTTTTGAGAGAGAGAATGTGAGTTGGGGAGAGGGGGAGAGGGAGAGAGGGAGAGAGGGAGAGAGGGAGAGAAAGACTCCTAAGCAAGCTCCACATTCAGCAGAGAGCCCAACTCAAGGCTCAATCCCACGACCCCGGGATCATGACCTGAGCTGAAATCAACAGTCAGATGTTAAACTGGCTGAGCCACCCAGGAGCCCCGCTTTTTTTTTTTTTTTTAACAGAAACTGTTCTCATTTATTTACTTACATTATAAAAACAGCAAAATTGTGCTCACTTCGGCAGCACATAATACTAAAACTGGAATGATACAGAGATTAGCAAGGCCCCTGTGCAAGGATGACATATGCAAATTCATGAAGCATTCCATATTAAAAAAAAAAAAAAAACAGCAAAATTAATGATCCTCCTCACCTAGCATCATCACCATTCTGGAGAGCTATTTTGGATTAAGTTTATTGTTTATCATTCCATTTATATAAACAGGATCATATATCATGCATGATGTTTTACAACTTGCTTTTCTCACTTTATAATTACCAAGGACACCTTTCTGTGACAGCACATGTCTTTTAAAAACTTTTTATTGAAATACAACATACATATAGAAACTGCACAATTAAGGGCACCACTCGATAGATTTCTAGACTAAACACACCCAAGTCACCAGCAGCCAGAGCAAAGCAAATTACCAACATCTTCAGAAGCCTGCCTGGTCCTCCCTTATCCAAAGCTCTCTATCCAAGGGTAATCATATTCTGACTTCTAATAGTATAGAGTAGTTTTGCCTGCTTTTAAACTTACATAAGTGGAATCACACAGTAAGTACTTTAGTCTAACATTTGTGAACAGCTGTGGGTCGTTCATTATCATTGCCACGGAGTATGCCATCACATCAAACCAAAAACCGTGAAACCGAACAGTGCTGCCACCCCTGGAAGCTTCCTGGTGCCCCTCTGCGGTCCACCCTTCCCTCCACCCTTTGCCCCAGGCAAACGCTTATCTGCTTTGTCATCACACATTGGTTTGCATTTTCTAGAAGTGTATGTACAAATGCAAGCAGGTAAATGGAATACAGCACACAGTGTTCTGTGTCTAGCTCCAACAGAATGATTTTGAAAGGTATACCTCTTGCTGTATGTGTTAGTACTTGTTCCTTTTACTACCGAATAGTCCTCTTTATGGATAGTCTGGATTTTGTTTACCCATTCACCTGCTGATGGACATATGGGTCCTTGCCAGTTTGGGGGCATCATGAATAAAGCTGCTACGAATATTCATATAGTCACATACATTCACACTTTGTGTGAGCAAACGTCTTCGTTTCTCTTGGGTAAATACCCAGGAGTACAATGACTAGATGGCATGTTTATAAGAAACCACCAGACGGTTTTACAAAGTGGATGCACCAACATACAACCCCACCAACTGTGCACAACTCCAGCTGCTCCACATCCCAGTCAAATTTTAGGGGGTGTTGTCAGTCTTTTTAACTATTTTAACGGGTGTGGAGGCTGATCTATCTCCTCACGATTTTAATTTGCATTTCCCCAATGACCAATGAAGTTGAATATCCTATCATGTGCTTACTTGCCATTAGCATAATAATTTCTTTTGTAAAGATTCTTTTCAAACACTGTACCCATTTTTAAAATGTTTAATGTTTGTTTTTGAGAGAGACAGACAGACAGAACATGAGTGGGGAAGGGGGGGGGGGGGTGACAGGGACACAGAATCCAAAGCAGGCTCCAGGCTTTGAGCTGTCAGCACAGAGTCCAACGTGGGCCTTGAACCCACAAACCATGAAACTGTGACCTGAGCCGAAGTCGGACACTTACCCGACTGAGCCACCAGGCGCCCCTTTTACCCATTTTCTTAAATGGGTTGTCTTCTTAGTATTAAATTTTAAGAGTTCTTTCTTTATTATGGAAACAGGCCCTTTATCAGACATAATGTATTGCAAATATTTTCTCCGATTCTGTGGCTTGCCTTTTTGTTCTCTTCATGCCGTCTTTCAAAGAGCAAAAGTTTGGGGCGCCTGGGTGGCTCAGTCGGTTGAGTGCCCAACTTCGGCTCAGGTCATGATCTCACCATTCGGGAGTTCGAGCCCCATGTCAGGCTCTGTGCTGACAGCTCACAGCCTGGAGCCTGCTTTGGATTCTGTGTCTCCCTCTCTCTCTGCCCCTCCCCTGCTGTGCTCTGTCTCTTTCTCTCTCAAAAATAAATAAACATAAAAAATTAAAAAAAAACAAAACAAAGAACAAAAGTTTTAGGTTTTGACCAAATGCCACATATCATTTTTTTTCTTAGTGACTTTTGCTTTCATGACCTAAGAAATCTTTTCCAAACTCAAGGTCACAGAGATTTTTTCCCCTATGTTTTCTTCTGGAGGTTTTATAGTTTTACATTTTACATTTAGGTCTGTGATCCTTTCGAGTTAATTTTTATGCACAATAATGAGGTTTATTTTTTTCTCTGGATATGGATATCCAGTTATGCTAGCACATCTGTTGAAAAGATTTTCTTTTTCCCATTAAACTGCCTTGGCATCATCTTTAATTGACCATATATTTATGGGTCTATTTCGGGACACTGATCTAGATGTGTTTCCCTTCTCCAATACCACACTTTGTTTACTGTAGCTTTGTAGTAAGTCTTGATGTCAGGTAATGTTAATTTTCCAACTTTGCTTTTCTTTTTAAAAATTGCCCTGGCTACTTTGGATTGTTTACATTTTAATTTAGATTTAAAAATCAGCTTCTCAATTTCTATAAAAATCTTTGAGCATTGTTTTTCTTGCTAGAAAAAGAGAGAGAATATAAACTTCCTCACTGAGTTGCTAGGAGGGTAGAAAAGGGATAATATGTTAGTGTAACAAATACGGTGGCACGTAACAGGCATTCACTTAATGTTACTTCCGCTCTCTTTCCCTCTCTTGGCCTTTAAATAAACAGGATCCAATCTAGCAATGCCCTAACATTTTACTAGTGGGTCAATGGCTGTAGTAAAAATATTACCACACCAAAAGACTTTTATAAGTAAATATTTGTATTTTCACTTGGATTCAACACTGAAATGCACTTGCCAGAGAAAGCAATTCAGCATATTTACTAATAAATGGTTTCAGGCCACATTTTAGGAAAGCATAAAACCACAGCCAGAACAAAAATTTAAATATGTTTTCAAGTTCCATACGGTGCCTAATTACCTTATTCTATAATACTAACAGAAAATTCTCCTCTAGCAAGATCACAATGTTCCATTATCCATATTGCTGTCGCAAATGGAAAAAGTATTTTTGCTCTCAAAAACTGTTTAGAAATACATATAGCAAACAAAATATGGTGACCGATTCAACAATTAACATGTACTAATTTGAAACCCAAACCTACAAACAACCAAAAACCTTTGAAGTATTTTAGTTTAGCCTAAGTGATATCACTCCATGAAATGGCAACGTATCAGTTTCCAAACACAGGCTACCAAAAGGCAATTTTTGGTGAGCCACCAATACTTTGTGGTAAGCCACATTTATCAGATGAACTGATATTTAAAGACAAACAATAATTTGCTCCTTTTTCCATGACCTTACTCAATGGCCTCTTTCGGTACAGCATTTTTTTAAACATGAAAGTGGCCTTAAAAAAACAGCCTTAATTAATTTCACTACACTTGATCGATTACTGGAGGAATACACAAAATCTGCTGGCTAATTCAAAGGCAAGTCAGCTGCTAAGTCATTTCTGTCCTACTTTCTTAACAGGGAAGAAATAAGGCCAAACCCTTTCTTTTCGTGAAGATTACTGCAGGGCAAAAGCAATTTCATCTCTGTTGACTGAGCTGCATATCACCAGAGACCCATCTCCAGACATACCAGAAATTAATAAACTGTAAAATGTTGCTTGGGCTCCCCACCTGTCAAGGGCAAAGCCATTCTCCATTTACATAGCCTTGGCATCACCCTGACTCCTCCTGCTCATGAGCATTTCAGGTTCCATAAATATGACCAATGCATGACACCGTAACATCTGTGACATCTGTCTCCATTCCACTCCTCTGGCCCCATCTTGGTTTTGATTTCCTCTAACTGGACCACCTCATCTTTGGCATGAACTTGCAGTAATATACTAACCGATCTCCTTGCCTCCATCTTGGTCCTTTCTACTTCGTTCATCTTTCTGAAATCAGAAATCCAACCATGTCCGTCCTCAGCCCCACATTCCGTGGTTTTTCTCAATGCTACGCAAAGAGTTGCCACACAACCCAACAATTCCACTCCTAGATACATACACACCCAAGAGAAATGAAAACATACATTCAGGTAAGAACTTGTACACTTGATCACAGCAGCATTATCCATAATAGCCAAAAAGTATCAACAACGTAAATGTCCATAAACTGGCAATGGATAACCAAAATGTGGTATATCCATACCATAGTATTCTGTAACAGAATAAATGGTGTTAATACTATTAATATAAATATTATAAATATAAATAGTATTGAATACTAATAAGCAGTATTCTATTTGTTAACTAGAAACAAATTTAGATTCAATTTAAAATTCTAAATCTAAAATTCAATGCAATCCTTAATCAAAATCCTAAGAAGTTTTCTGCAGAAGTCGAACAACCGATCTAAAATGCACATGGACTCTCAAGGGACCCTGAATAGCCCAAATAATCTTGAGAAAGAACAAACCTGCAGGGCCCACACTTCCTAATTTCAAAACTTACTACAAAGCTACAGGAATCAAAACCATGTGGTACTGGCACAAAGACAGACATACAGCTCAATGGGATAAAATAATGAGCACAGAAATATACTCTTGCATACATGGTCAAATCACTGTTCACTAGGGTGCCAAGATCATTTAGGGAACAGCAGTCTTTTCAACAAACGGTGCAGAGAAAACTGGAGATCCACATGCAAAAGAATGACACTGGAACCTTCCTTATCTGACACTATATGCAAAAATTAACTCAATACAGATCAAAGACCTAAATGTAAAAGCTAAAAAACCCTTAGAGAAAAGTCAGGGCAAAAGCTTCACAATATTGGGTTTGGCAATGATTTCTTGGATACGACGCTGAAATAACAAAAAATACATATATTAGTCTCTGCCCCCAATTCCTGGCAGAGCTCCTAAATCCCTCGGAATTTCCTGGGTGATAGGAGTGTCTGTTCTAATGAGGCAAATCTCAGAGCTCCTGGATAGCTCCAGGGTGGGAGCTGGTCACGGGAAAGACCAAGCCAAGCCTGGAATTTGCAGCCCCACCCTGCATCCTCTCAGAAGGGAAGAGGGACTGGAAAGTGAGTTAATGACTGATCAGGCAAGGCCTTCATGATGAAGCTTCTATAAAAATCCCGAAAGTACGGGTTCTGAGAACTTCTAGGTCAGTGAACATATCTACGTGCCAGGAGGGTGGCACACCCCAATTCCACAGAAGCAGAAGCTCCTGCACTTTGGACCTCGGGTCCCCAGTCTGTGTGTCTCTTCATCTGGCTGTCCATTCATGGTCTTTAATATCCTTGGTAATAAACTGGTAATCTAGTAAGTAAACTGTTTCCTTGAGTTCTGCCAGCCATTCTAGCAAATTACCAATCCCTGGGAGGGGGTCATGGGAACTGTGATTCATAGCCAGCCAGCCAGAAGCACAGGCAACAGCGTGGACTTGTGACTGGCATCTGAGGCGGGGGAGTCTTACGTGACTGAGCCCTAACCCATGGGGTCCAGTGAGCGTCAGAATTGAAGTGAATTAGAAGACACTCAGCTGGGGTCAGGGAGCCACTTGCTGTGGAAAACCCACACGTCAGGTGCCAGATGTACTGCGAGTGTGGGAATAAGGAAAAAACGGAGTTTTTCCCATTCGGACACCAAAGGCACAGGCAACAAGGGGAAAAGCAGACAAACTGGACTTCACAAAAATGTTTAAACTCTGTGATTCAAAAGACAACATTAACAGAGTTAAAAGACATCCACAGAATGGGAGAAAATATATACCAATCATCTATCTGATAAGGAGTTAATATCCAGAATATATAGAGAGCTCCTAAAACACAACAATAAACCAATTCAAAAATGGACAAAGGGCCTGAATAGACATTTTCAAGGACATACAAATGACGAGTAATCACATGAAAAGATGCTCAACATCACTAATCATCAGGGAAATGAAAATCAAAACTACAATGAGATACTAGCTTACACCCATTAGGGTGGTTACTATTAAAAAATGAAAAGCGGGGGGGAGCCTGAGTGGCTCAGTCGGTTGGGCATCCGACTTTGGCTCAGGTCATGATCCCACAGCTCCTGAGGTCGAGCCCCGCGTTGGGCTCTGTGCTGACAGCTCAGAGCCTAGAGCCTGCTTCAGAGTCTGTGTCTCCTTCTCTCTCTGCCCTTCCCCCAGGTGCTCGTTTTCTCTCTTTCAAAAATAAATATTAAAAAAAAAAAAAAAAAGAAGAAGAAGAAATGGGGGGTGCCTGGGGGCTCAGTCTGTTGAGCATCCAACTCTTGATTTCAGCTCAGGTTATGATCTCATTCGTGAGCAGGGTGTGCGTGCGCTCTCTCCCTCAAAATAAATAAATAAACTTTAAAATAAAAAGAAAGGAAGGAAGGAAATAACAAGTGTCAGTGAGGATGTGAAGTAATTGGGACTCTTGTGCAGTACAGGTGGGAATGTAAAATGGTACAGCTGCTGTGGAAAACAGGAGGGCAGATCCTCAAAATGGTAAAAAACAGAATTACAATATGATCCAACAATTCCACTTCCGGGTATATACCCAAGAGAACTGAAAGCAAGGTCAGCTGTATACCCATGTTCATAGCAGCGTTATTCACAACAGTGCCCATCGACAGGTGAATAAGCAAAATGCCACACACACACACACACACACACACACACACACACACAGTGGAATCTTATTCAGACCCAAAAAGGAAGGAAATTCTGATATATCCTACAACATGGATGAACCTTGAGGGCATCACACAAAGTGAAAGAGACCAGTCTCAAAAAGACAAGGGCTGTATGATTCGATGTAGATGAAGTACTTAGAGTAGACAAAATCAGAGACAGAAAGTAGAATGGAGGTTGCCAGGGGCTGGAGGGAGTTGTTGTTAAATGGGTAAAAGGAGTTACAGTTTTACAAAATGAAGAGTTATGGAGATGGATGGTGGCAATAACCGCACAACATTATGAATGTATTGAATATCATTTAATTATACATTTTAAATGGCTCAGATGGTATATTTCATCACAATAAAAAAAAATGGGGAAAAAAGGGGAGAGTACCCATAAGGGTATAATAATTAAATGAGATAGGGGCACCTGAATGGCTCAGTCAGTTAAGTGTCCGACTTTGGTTCAGGTCATGATCTCACGATTCAGGAGTTCGAGCCCCGCATCGGGCTCTATGCTGACAGCTAGGAGCCCAGAGCCTGCTTCGGATTCTGTCTCCCCCTCTCTCTGCCCCTCCCCGGCTCATGCTCTGTCTCTGTCTCTGTCTCTGTCTCTGTCTCTGTCTCTGTCTCTCCATCTCCCTAAAATAAACATTAAAAAACAAAACAAAACTTTTTTTTAAAGAATTGAGATAATGTATGTAAAATGTAATGTAAGATGCCAGAATCTGGCACAGTGTCCAATAAATGGTAGCCATTATCATCATTCCCTGAAGAAGTCAAAGCCTCTCTGTCCTCTGGGACACCGCCTGGACCGTTTCCAAGGCCTAGAATACAACTGTCCACCCGGTCCACCTACTAAATGCCAACATATTCTCCAAGATGGAACTCCTTCTTCCAGAAGGTGAGCCAGGGTAAGGCCAGTGCCTACTACCTGTGCACTTCACCCCCCAGGCTTTCCACAAGGCCTGGTATGAAATTGTTTGGGGACATATACATGAATGATCGCTAGTATATATATAAGCTGCAATACTGATCATTAGGCTTCAGTACTACCCACAACAGCAAAATAAAAGCAAACGTGTTAGCTATTTTAACTTATCACTGCTATCCTTCATTTACATGCTTGGAGCTAATATTTTTCAAATACAGGTAATATCTTAATCAGCTCTATAGAGAGTATTTCATTTTATCCTTACTCATAACAACCCTCTGAGGAAGGTACTACCATTCTATAGATGAAGAAACTGAGGCACAGATAGGTACTTACTTGTATATTCCTTCCTTCCTTCCTTCCTTCCTTCCTTTCTTAAAGTAAATTCTACACCCAACGTGGGGCTCAAACTCAGGCCCCCGAGATCAAGAGTCACACACTTTACTGACTGAGCCAGGTGCACACCCCTTAGTATATTGTTTTCTTTTTTTTTGTTTTTTGTTTTTTGGTATATTTATTTCTAATGAAAAAAAATCAAGGAAAGGAAAAGTACAAGAACATGAATGCCCCCATAGTCCACTGAATGGAATACATTCTAAGGGTGCTTGCAAATGTCCATGGCTTGCACTTTTCCTTGCTACTAAGAAAACTAAGATCTCTTTGAGATCTCCCCACCAATTCACAGGTTAGAAGACTAGATATTCCATACTCTGGCCTCACAGTGGGAACGAAACGTGGGGAAAAGGGATACAGTCAATTTTAGAACTTTTCAAGTCACACTAGGGATGCCAGGACCCCCATATGAACCCGGGAAGTACCAGAATCAGATGTTCCTCAAAGCTTCCTCAGGCAAATCTGCAACCCTGGCCACTCACACAGACATCAGCTTGGTGTGAGGTCATAGCCTGGCATGCACAGACCTAGCACTTGAGTGAATTATAACAAGGCTCTGGGGGCAGTGGCAGTGCTTCCATGACCCACACTTGCAGGGCTTAGAAATTCTCAAGTCACAGGGAAGTACCTCCCTAAGTCTCATAGCTGGGATTTTCTCATCTGGAATCTTATTTTCCCAGGGAAACAGAAAACATACAACTGCCCATCCAGTCCAGAGTGACGAGCACAAGCTGAGGGCACCAGCTTGTCCCAGAGCTTTTAAGCCCTCTATTTTGGCAGGACACAATGCTTTCTATTCTTGTTAACAAGAATGTGTGATTTATTCACGTGGGTACACACAAGACAAATTACTCAGTACGTACAAGGAAAACAAACAACACAGCCCGTGGACGGAGTGGAGAAAGAAAACCAGAGCATTCAAGAAATCTGATAAAACTTAAAAATATATCCATAAGGGGCGCCTGGGTGGCTCAGTCTGTGAAGCGTCTGACTCTTGGTTTCAGCTCAGGTCATGATCTTGCAGTTCATAGGATCGAGCCCTGAGATGGGCTCTGCGCTGACAGCACAGAGCCTGCTTGGGATATTCTCTCTCCCTCTCTCTCTCTCAAAATAAATAAACTTAAAAAAAAAAAAAACACAATAAATCCATAAAATTAGCAAAAAACCATTAACGATGCATTTAGATAAAAACTAACGGAATATGGGCCACCTGGGTGGCTCAGTCAGTTGGGCATCTGACTCTTGATTTTGGCTCAGGTCATCATCTCACAGTTTCATGGGTTCAAGCCCCACACTGGGCTCTGTGCTGACCACCGCAGCCTGCTTAAGATTCTCCCTCTCTCTCTGCCCTTGCCCCAGCTTGAGCTCTGTCTCTCTCAAAATAAAGAAATAAACTTAAAAAAAAAAAAAACCTAATGGAACATGCCATTCATAAAATGTAATATTCTTCACTCCTTTTTAATTTCCTGCAATAAGGCTTTGGCACTACGACTTAAACCAACATCACCCTCTACTTGTTCAAATACAAAAGTGCTCTCTGCCTCATGTTTCTTTGCTGACTACTCCCAGGCATCTCTAATACTAGTTTATTATTAAGATCTACTGACAATCATTTATATCCCCAGATGAAATAAAAAGTTGGTAAAAGTCCCAAGATCACAGGGACACATGATGGAAGATGTGAACTGGCAGAAATTCACGTGAAATCTACTCTGGCTTTTTAATTTAAATGCTAATTTATTCACTTAATAAACACACTGAGGAGGAGCAAATATGGGCAGAGAATGTAGTCTGCAAAATTCTCAGCAATACATGTCATTCATTTAACAGTAATTATTGTATGCCTCCTCTAGGCCAGGGGTTAGGGGATCAACAGTGAACAAAAAAAAAGCCTCTGAGTCTCATGAGTTCACATTCAAGTAAGAAACAAATCGCAAATTTCAGATGGTGATATGTGCTATTAAGAAAAATCAGTGCTGTGAAGGAGAACAAACCGGGCACTTATTCAATGCGAACAAGTTTATTTAAAAAAAAAAAAGATACATTAATTTCAAACTTTATGGAGGAACTAGGCAATGCCTATGAGTGGCAGGAATAAGAACAGAGGCCAAAGAGAAGGGTAAAAATGTGAGGGGGAGAAAGGAAAAGAAAGGAACAAGAGCTGAAAGAGAGAAACAGATGTGTCAGGAACAATGGCCTATTGTGCCTATTACAGGGAAGCATGTGTTTTGTTTTGTTTTGTTTGATTCATGGGTTCAATATATTAGGTCAAACCATATTAGAAACCACCTATCCTACCGCGCACACAAAATAGATATTTTAAAACCAAAATTAACAGGGAAAATAAAACTGCAAAGGGCAGGGGAAAGGTATTCGTAAGTAAATATAGCTCTTCCTACAGGACAAAATCATAGGAGACTTTTCTGTTGAGGCACTGCCCAAGCTTCAGAGTAAGAGATCCTTGAAGGGCAGTTTGGGGGGTTTTGTTTTGTTTTGTTTTGTTTTGTTTTGTTTTAAGAACTGTCTAAAGTACAAGCTTATGTGCTCTTTAACTCAGACGTATTACCTCTAAGCTAAACACGAGCAATGAAAATAGTCATTCTTTAGCAAACCAGTGAGAAGAGAACAAAAACACTTCAGGTCTAAGGCAGCCAGAGAAGAGCTCACAAAGGGAGCTGTCCATTCACCCTGGCTTCCCTTCCGTCTCGGTCAAGCCAGAGCATGACATTACCAAGATCCAGCTGAAAGCCCATTGTTGGCCCTTCTTCCCTGCCTGCATCTGCTATAAAACCTATCTTACCGCAGGCCGCCACTCTGAGTCTCCACCTCTGTTCTGCAGGACCAGGAAGCAAGCAGCCAAAGAGGTTTAGAGTTCCATAACCTCACTGCCTACGGGACTAGGAACCGACACTCACTACAGAGTGTGTGCATCTGCACCGTCTCAAAGATCTCTCAGACTAAAGCCTCCCCAAGTGCTTTGGTGCTTCATCCCTCTTACGCCCTTTCTCTAAGTCCCCCTGCTAAAGGGACTGTGCCCTGCAGATCTGAACTCAGTTTCTTCTGCAAAATTAAAGCCTCCTTCTCAACTGCATGATCATTCTCAAACAGTTCAACCATGTAAGCAGAAAAGCAACCAGAATCACGATCTTTGCTCTCACTGCTCTCTCTCCTGCCACCCCCGTGATCAGTTATGAGTCTTGTTACTTTTTACTTCCAAGTTCTGATCAATGAATCACCCCTTAACCACATTCTAACCTTGGAGTCTTCTTTGCAAGAAATGGAATAAGGCAAAGTTAACTATTTGGAGAGAAAGATGAAGAAAACAGCATTTACTGGGTTCCTGCTATGAATTTGGCACTGTTCTAGCCTAGAGGAGGTGGGAATTACTGTCTCCATTTTATAAATGGGGAACAAAGTGTGAAGTTTCTCAAATATACTCATTCCTTTCTGGTCTGACAGTGCAGGCGCACTCACAGCACCGTTGGCTTCAACTCCTGATCTGTTCTTTATAAAACACCGCCAGAACAATCATACCAAAATTCCATTGATATCACATCAATTCCCTGTTGAGGCAAATGAAATGCCTTCTGCTTCTCCATTTGCCCACTGACTGGCCTGGAACCCAATAATTATTTGTTGCTTAAAACCATCCCATGATTCTACACCAGCCTAGAACTAATGAGCCCTAGAGGCAGAAAGTAACAAGATTTTTTTTTTTAAATTTTTTTTTTCCAACGTTTTTTATTTATTTTTGGGACAGAGAGAGACAGAGCATGAACGGGGGAGGGGCAGAGAGAGAGGGAGACACAGAATCGGAAACAGGCTCCAGGCTCCGAGCCATCAGCCCAGAGCCTGACACGGGGCTCGAACTCACGGACCGCGAGATCGTGACCTCGCTGAAGTCGGACGCTTAACCGACTGCGCCACCCAGGCGCCCCAGTAACAAGATTTTTAAGACAGCCTGTGTGGAATATGCAGAATGCATGTGAAAAAGCCAAAGGCAACTCAAAAGCCTTTAAGACAAAGTGGAATTTCTCTAAGACATTTCACAATTCTGACTCCACCTAAACCACCCTTCTTCAGGGAGGAGGGATGCTGACTTCAGAATAGCTACGTTCTAACCCCTGCTCCTCCACACCTAGCTTCTTAACCTCTCCACGCTTCAGTGTCCTGCTCTATAAAAGTTCAACTGGGCCTCTGTTCAAATTCTCCCACCCTCCCGGCCTATCCAAGTCCAAGTCATTCTCCAAAGGTCAGGTCAAAGCCCATTTTCCTTGCAAACTCTTGCTGGATGGCCTCAGCCCATCACTGCACTTACTTGCTTTATAACAGCTCTACAGCAGGAGCCTGAGCCACTCATTTTAACTTTTATCTGTAATCGTGTATCACTGTGCCCCCATTTAACTGTTTCACCCCTGTATCCCCCACCCCCCACCAGTGTCCCACCTCATGAATGACAGTGACGCTACTCACTGCCTCAGGTGATCCTGAGCAGCACAACAATATCAATACCAACAGTGATTGCTACTACCCTACTACCGTCTGCTGACTGAGGAAGTGCCAGGCACTGGGCTGAGAATCTGATTACTTCACTATCCTTCAATCTTCCTAATCCTTTTAGGTAAAACTGTTTTGGGTTTTTTTTTAATCTCCATTTCTTTTTTTTTTTTTTTTAATTTTTTTTTTTTTTTAACATTTATTTATTTTTGCGACAGAGAGAGACAGAGCAGGGTCAGAGAGAGGGAGACACAGAATCTGAAACAGGCTCCAGGCTCTGAGCCATCAGCACAGAGCCCGACGCGGGGCTCGAACCCATGGACCGTGAGATCATGACCTGAGCCGAAGTCGGCCGCTTAACCAACTGAGCCACCCAGGCGCCCCTTTAATCTCCATTTCACAGTGAAGGAAGCGAGCCTACCCAAAGCTACAACAGTAGAGAGGATGGGGGTGAAGGGCGAGAGTTGGTAATTTCCAACTCAGCTGTCTGCCTCCCCCTCTTAACTACTGCCATCATACTTTGTAGTACTTATTGTGGCTTGGTTTTTTATTTATTTATTTATTTATTTATTTATTTAGAGGAAGAGAGAGAGAGAGAGAGTGCGTCTAAGCTGGGGGGGGGGGGGCAGAGAGAGAGGGAGAGAGAGAATTCCAAGCAGGCTCCGTGCTGTGTGCACAGAGCCCGACTCAGGGCTCAATCCCATGAACTGGGAGATCATCACCTGAGCTGAGATCAAGAATTGGACACGTAACCCACTAAGCCACCCACACACCTCCCTTAATGTGGCCATAGGATATCCACGGTTACATCTTCGCCCCTAAATGTGAGCTGTTTACAATCACAAAAACTGTATTTCTTGGCTCACTTACAGAATAACTCATTCTTCAGTGGCTCATACTCAAGCCTTTACTTAGACTAACTCGCAGCCTTAATAACTCTGTGAGATAGTAATAATTACTATTGTCCATTTACAAATGAGGAAACAAGAGGGCGAGAGGGTTAAACAACTTGCCCCAAATCACACAGCTGATAAGTAATTCAAGGGCGAAGTGACAGCTTTGATCAAGTAAGTAGTACTCCACTTATTAACTTATTCTCAACAATTTTTATTAAGCACTGGAAAACCTAGAAAGGGGCAGGAGATACAGCAATGAATAAACCAGAAAGCATCTCTGTTCTCATGGTGCTTACAATCTTAAATCTCTTTCAACATTTTCATTCAATGGGCACAATCTTAAATCCTCTTAAATTTTCCATACAAAAATATCAAATCTGGATAGTAAGAATTAGTAACAAAGAGCGAGCATGGGGCTTGAAGCCAGAAAACCTGAGTTAAGTTTCCAACTTTGCTACTTATTAGAAACTTTGTCACTTATTAGACCCTGGACCAATTCGTTCACCTGCCTCCCCGTTGCACTACCGGTGTGAGATAATGTATTAAGTTGCGCACCGAGCGCAGTGTCTGGCACTTAGTACACGCTCAATAAATTAGCTTCCGTCTTTCCCCTCCCCTCCATGCAGTGACTTCACAATCTGTGTCGTCACTGAGCACATGTTAACAGGCTCCGCGTAGTTACATCGAGAACCAAGAAGTGTCCAATCTCTCATTTCCCTGGGCTATTCTCTTTCCAGATCACTATGTCTCCAATTTCAGGGCGCAGACTACTCTGAGGCCAATAAATCAGATAATCAAATAAATACAACTCGGGAATGACAGCAACTCCCGTGAGGGCCTGTCGGTGTCTATAAAACGCTCCCCATGACCTTCTTTAGAAGGCACTTGTCTCGGCAGGACAGCACTGTGACCCTGACCCGGCTCCACTCCCCGTGCGGGAGATGCGGCCCCCGAGGAGAATTTCCAGCCTCCGGCACGAGGTTGTGCCCTGCAGACCGCTTTTTACTCGATGAGCTCTGCACCTCTCCTGCCACCTGCCAGCCCGACCGTCCCCTATTCCCTCGGGGCTGCGACTCCTCCCCTCCCACCTCGCGCGGACGCCCAGGGTCCTCCGGCCGGGGCCCCCGCCGTCCGAGTGACCCCCCGCCCGGCTCGGGCAGCTGTCCCTGGCCGGAGGGGCTGGACCAGGCCGGTCGGCCTGACCTCCCCAGGGGCTTCCCTCCCGCCCTCCTGGTCAGCGGGGCCTGGAGCCGGCCGCTCGGCTCCGGGAGGGGCCTGCAGGGGCGAGAGGCTTCTCACCTATCTTCACGACCGCATCCGCCATGCACCGGTCCCACTTCCTGCCGAGCTCGGAGTCCGACATGTTCCCCACCCGCAGCTCCCACTTTCCTTAAGGTCGGGCCCCGCGCTTCGATTCCAGGCAAGTCTCGCGAGAGCCGGCCTCGGCCTCAAGGCCCGGAAGGCCGGCTCCGGCCTGCCACATATCGCGAGATAACCTGAATGCTTCCGCCCCTTCCGGGTTTTTTTTTTTTTCCAGTTGGTCGTCAAGGTGACGGGGTTGCCTGGAGGCCCGAGGTGACCCTGACCTTGGAGCCGCGCCTACCTGAGGGCTGGGAGGCTGACAGGCTTCCCAGGCTGCATCCCGAGCCCTGTCGGGAAGGCCCTTCCTCCGCACCAGCTCCCGACGTCGGCCCTGGAATTTCCCAGGGCAAGTGAGGGCACGGCGCTTGGTTTCTTCATTCACTTTTTCTACTCCCTCATTCACTGTTTATTGCAGTGGGACTCCCGCCTGCACCACTAACACGGAGACTGTTCTGGCATAGGTCACCTAGGCCAGATCGAACGGATGCTTTGGAACCTTTCTCTATACAGCACTGGGCACAACTGCGCCCTCCTTCCTGGTCCTCCTTGTCTGTGTCTTCTCCTTATTCATTCGGACTCCCAGGTTCTGCTCCGGACTCTCCTCTTTAGGTGTCCTTCCAGCTTTTTCTCTGCCAGCTGCTTAAAGAGTGTTGGTTCCAAGAAGCACATCCGTTCACCTTGCTGTCTACATACTCTCCCTGAGAATTGCAACCACTGTCAAATTCTGTTTCCGGATCAAACGTCCACCACAAGCCTCCTTTTCATAATTCACCCTCCTTGCTGGTGTCATTGATTTTAGACTTTCTTTCCCCTTTGCACCCCCCATCCTAGCACAAATACAAATTTGTGCTCTGATTCGAAGCTGTCAATGACTTCTATTCACCTGCTGAATATATCCAAGACTCAAGAAGTTCATTCTAGGAAGCCTACATTAAAACCTTAGAGTCACCCTTCATCTACTAATAGAGCTTAGAACCCCCTCTGTTTTCTTATTATCAAAGCAGCTTGCCTACCCTATAGAATTCTCTACATGCTATTGAAACATCCTCTCTCTCTCTCTATCTCTCTTTTGAGTTTGAGAAGGAGTGCAAGATGGGGAGGGGCAGAGGGAGAGAGAGAGAGAGAGAGAGAGAGAATGAATCCCAAACAGACTGCAGCTGTCAGCATGGAGCCCCACTCGGGGCTCAACCCCACGAACTGTGAGATCATGACCTGAGCCAAAATCAAGAGCTTCACTGACTGAGCCACCCAGGTGCCCCAAAACATCTCTTTATAGATGTTTGTGTCTGCCAGTAAAACTAGAAGCTCATTAAGGGCCTGAGCTGCCCCTCTCCATCTGCACACTCCCTGTTCAGAGCACAATGCCATGGGCAGTAGGATCTTCTATGAAGTGCTTGGTAAACTGAATTGAATTCATTCACCCATTAATTTATTCATTTATTCTTGGCAACTTTAACAGCAGAACTGCTGTACCAGTCCTTGCTATGACAAAGCCCCTTCCTTCAGGAAGCCTTCCTCCATGACCACTTCTCTAACTCTCATCCGAGCTACATATCAGATTGTGTTGTAATTCTTTGTTTATCTCTTGACTGTGAGCTCTTTGGGAATGAGGGCTGTGTCATTGCTGTATCCACAATGCCTAGCAGAGGGCCTGATATATATTGCATTCTCAATAAATGCTTTTTGAATGGATGTAAGAATGAATAAATATATAAATGAATGGTTGATTGATTGAATGAATTAGAGTAAAAAACTCTCTTGCGGCACCTGGCTGGCTCAGTCAATCAAGCCTACAACTCTTGATCTCAGGATCATGAGTTCAGGTCCCGACATTGGGTGTGGAGCCTAGTTAACCAAACAAACAAACAATAAAAAACAAAACCAAAAAACCCTCTCTGTTCCGGGGAAATTGTATAGTATAGCATTCGTGTTGAAAAAGAAAAAAAAAAAATTTAACTTCACTAAATACCTATGACCTGTCACAAATAGCACCAGGCATCTCATATAATTTCATTTATCCTCACAGCAGGTCGAAATGACTACCTTCATTTTCCCAAATTTGGAAACTGAGTCTCAGAGAAGAAATGTGGGAGATTCACAAGGCTGTGCATTGTGTACATTTAGAAACTGACAGAGGCATTTTTATTGGATTCAAGAGAGTTGTAAACTTTTGTAGAAGGCAGAGAGCAACTTACAAAAGCAATCAGAGGCAGATGGTCTAGCCTGAATTCTGGAGCCAGGCTGTCTGAGTTCAGATCCCAGCTTTGCCGTTTCCTAGCCTTCTATCCATTACTCCCTCTTTCCACGGTTCCCTTACCAACACAATATTTCGTTCACTGCTGTAGCCCCACCCCTAGAACATTATCTGACACATTTGCTTGCTAAATACATGTTGGTTGAATGAATAAAATAAATAAAAAGTCTGGAGTTTTTATAGTTCTTGGAGAACAAAGACCACTACAAGTGTGGAACATATACATTTTTAAAAAACAGCAATACATTAATTATAAACAAGCATATTTGAAATGATTAAAAGTAGATTCCCTGGGTGAAATGAGCCTAGGTGGCTCAGTCGGTTAAACGTCCAACTCTTGGTTTCAGCTCAGGTCGTGATCTCACAGTCCGTGAGACGGAGTCCCACATCGGGCTCTGAGCTGACCGTGAGGAGCCTGCTGGGATTCTCTCTCTGTCCCACCCCCTCTCTCTCCCAAAATAAATAAACATTAAAAAAAAAATAAATTTCCCAATGCTGGAGAAGGGGGTTACAAACATGGAACAGGATAACCCTTGCAAGAACTCTTTGCTATTGGATTAGAATTGAATGTGTCAGAATGAACTCATGTTTAATTTAATAGAGATAGATATAAATGTGTGTGTGTGTGTGTGTGTGTGTGTGTGTGTGTGTGTGTGTGTGTTTCCTGATCTTGTCTGCTGAGAGAGCCTAAAAGCAACAACACACATCAGTAGCAATAAGCAAGCCTAGCTCTTGGCTTCTAAATACCATTCTCGGGGCACCTGGGTGGCTCAGTTAAGCATCATGCTCTGGATTTCGGCTCAGATCATGAGCTCTTCGTTCATGGGTTCGAGCCCCACTTCAGGCTCTGCACTGACAGCACAGAGCCTGCTTGGGAAAACAAACAAACAAATAAATAACCATTCTGTACTTAAGGGACCTAGGACTCCTTAGAAAACTGACTAAGACTCCAGGGCTGGAGCAGGGAAAATATGAGATGATCCTGGAACATCTTGTTTCACAAACACAAAGTAAGGAGGTCTTCAAAGGATAACAACGTCATGACAAAATGTTTTAATAACTACAAACTACAAGTGCTTGGTTCCTAACTGGCACTCGGCTCGGATTCCTCCCAACCATATGAAACAAGTTTCCCAAAGATGAAGTTTGTACCTCAGATGGGTAAAGACAGTGTCTTAGAATAAAGTGATTTCACAGCAAGAGAGTCAGCATCTTTTTACACTGAATAGAAGACAAATAAAACAAGCGAAAACTGTCACTTAGGAACACTAGATTTCACCCTCAACTGGTTACTCAACTAAACATAAGCTCTTTGTTTAGTTTACTAGGTTGTAAATCCAGCTTCATTAACAACGAGGATTAGAATATTTTACAGCACAGCACCTGCATAAATAAAGGTCCTTTTTAGATTCCAGTAGGTTTTTTTCAGTTTCCCTGTAATTAAAAGTGAACTTTCTTACAAGGAGATCCACACGCTTTTGTTTCAAGTCTCCCCTCTCCAAGAGGGGTTGGTTTTGCCCCTTTAAAAGGTAATGTGTCCAGAGCTCAACAGCACAGCTACTAAGTAGCTTCTTTGTCTAGTTCCAAAGCCCAGGAGCTCTTCCCCCATATTTTACATGTGTTTGTGTGGAATGTAACAAGCACACAGAAAAGTGCTGAAAGCATAAATGCCATGTAACAAATAAACTGTTGTAAAAGGAACATTCTAGCACCTCAGAAGCCAACTCCTGGGTGAGCCCTTTGCCAGATCACATCCCTTACCTCCCTACGAGCATAGGACTATCCTGACTTGTACATCATTCGTTTCCTTGCTTTTCTTTAAGTGTTGTCATCTGATCCTACATCCTTAAAACACACGGTTTAATTTTGCCTAGTTTGGAACTTGATGTAAATGGAATCTCGCTTTACGGTATTGGCTTCTTTTGTTCATTAGTATGCTTTAAGATTCATCTGTGTTTTTGTTTTTGTTTTAACGTTTATTTATTTTTGGGACAGAGAGAGACAGAGCATGAGCAGGGGAAGGTCAGAGAGAGAGGGAGACACAGAATCCGAAACAGGCTCCAGGCTCTGAGCTGTCAGCCCGGAGCCCAACGTGGGGCTCAAACTCACGGACCGCGAGATCATGACCTGAGCCGAAGTCGGACGCCCAACCGACTGAGCCACCCAGGCGCCCTGAGATTCATCTGTGTTGTGTGTACATAATTGATTCATTACTATACAGTATTCCATTATATTCTACGGAAAACACGATAGTCCAACCCCTTTGAGATACAGCAAAAGCAGCCCCATGGATATTTAGTTGTTTCCACTTGGGGATTATTACCAAAAAAGCATCTTATTCTTGCACATGTGTCCTGATGCACACTGTCATATTTTTACAGCACATGTAACCAAGGAAGGCACTAGAGTGTGCTTATCTCCAGCTTTACGAGACACTGACACCTTTATCCCAAAGTGATCGCACCAGTTTCCATCCTCCCCCACAGTTGATTTGTGATTACACTCTAAAATTGTTGCCCATCTTGTAGGTGTGCAGCGACATCTCACTGGGACAATCCTTGCTTCTTCAAGTGATGAAGCTACTCAATCATGTGTTCTGAACACATACTATAGCGGGGGGGGGGGGGGTTCAAACGTCATGAAAGGGTCCCAGAAAGAGGAGAAGATGACAAAGACATTTTGCAAACTTAATGCTTTGCAAAGAAGCAGGGCGGGGGGAGGGGGGGTGCCCGGGTGGCTCGGCCATTAAGCATCCAACTCTTGGTTTGGGCTCAAGTCATGATCTCATGGTTCATGTGTTCGAGCCCCAGGTCAGGCGGCTTTTAGTTTTAAAGTTTTAAATAAACTTTTTTTTTTTAATTTAACGTTTGTATTTATTTTTGAGACAGAGAGAGACAGAGCATGAACAGGGGAGGGTCAGAGAGAGGGAGACACAGAATCCGAAACAGGCTCCAGGCTCTGAGCGGTCAGCACAGAGCCCGACGCGGGGCTCAAACTCACGGACCGCGAGATCATGACCTGAGCCGAAGTCGGCCGCTTAACCGACTGAGCCACCCAGGCGCCCCATTAAATAAACTTTTTAAAAAAAGAAAAAGAAGAAAGAAGCAGGTGTGCTGTACCGTCCCCCCAAATTCATGTCCTTCCTGAAACCTCAGGATACGACCTTATTTGGAATTGGGTCACTGAAGACGTTACTAGTTAAGATTAGATCATAAAGGGAACCCTAAATCCAAAATGACTAGTGTCCTCATAAGAGGAGAAGAAATATGGGGCTGACTAGGTGGCTCAGTCAGTTAAGCGTCTGACTTCAGCTCAGGCCATGATCTTGAAGTTCATAGGTTCGAGCCCCCGCATCGGGCTCTGTGCTGACAGCTCAGAGCCTGGAGCCTGCTTCGGATTCTGTGTCTCCCTCTCTCTCTCTCGGCCTCTCCCACACTTGCACTCTCTCTCTCTCTCTCTCTCTCTCTCTCTCAGAAATAAATAAACATTAAAAACAAGAAAAGAGAAGAAATACAGACACAAACAGACACGGGGACGATGGCCGAGTGACGATGAAGGCAGAGATTGGACTTATGTGGCAGCAAGCCAGGGGACGCCAAGGACCGCTAGCCATCACTGGCAACTAGAAGACAGGCATGGAACAGATTCTCCCTCTGAGCCACCAAGAAGAAGCCAACCCTGCAGACACCTTGATTTTGGACTTCTAGCCTCTAGCACTGAGAATAAAGTGATGTTGTTTTAAGCCACCCAGTCTGAGATACTTTGTTACCATAACTGCGAGAAACTAAGCTCACGGGGAACACACTAGACTGGAAATCGCGAGCTGGATCCCAGTCTATGCCGCTGGAAATCGCGAGCTGGATCCCCGTCTATGCCACTGGAAGTCGCGAGCTGGATCCCAGTCTACGCTGCCACTGATTAGTCGTTGTGTACATACATGTGGCAGCTCTCACCAAATGGGCCCCCCCATCAGCTCTCCCTTCTTCCTTTTGTAGGTGGACATAATGCTGGTAATGGCTCCCACTGTTACTAATTCCAAGGTATTAAACTCCCCTCCACGTCCCACTTGAGCGTACCCCATGTTTCCTACCAGGACCCTGGCTGCTAATCCCATGAGAGATCCTTGCTTTGCCTCCATTCACTCTCTGGCCCCATCACCCTCTCTGTTTCCTTTCTAGTGCATATCAAAACTTGCAAACGCCGGGGTGCCTGGGTGGCTCAGTTAGTTAAGCGTCTCCAACTCCTGGTTTCGGCTCAGTCATGATCTCATGGCTTTGTGGGTTCAAGCCCCACATTGGACTCCGTGCCAGCAGTGCAGAGCCTGCTTGGGATTCTCTCTCTCTGCCTCTCCCCCACTCGCACTGTCTCTGTCTCTCCCCTAAATAAATTTAAATTTTTAAAAATTGCAAACATCTTCTTTGTTCATTTACTCCTCTCCTCTCCCTCCCCTGCCCTATTTGTCCCACCAGACCTTAAGTTCCACGAAAGCAGGGATTTCATTGTCACTATATCCCTAGTGTGTCACATAGCATCTGATAACATTGAAGGCATTTAATTAATATTTCTTGAAATAATGGAGGAGGAGCAGGAATGATGTTTTTTCCCTTTTTTACATCTCTAGCACTAGCCACACCGGGTACTAAGTGGTGCTCAATTGATGCTCTGTGCCCTCACATAGCCCTGCCTTGGAGGCCAGAGGGTCTTGGGTGGGACCTGGCTCAAGAGTAACAACCAGAACAGACTTCAGTGTAGCTTTGCAGTCAGTAGGTGTTTGGATTAACCTCGGAGAAAGTTGGAGTCTAAGGGAATGCTTGGAAAAATACATTGAAAGGTGCATTTACCTGCATTTGAAGGTACACACTCAAGGGGCATGGAAAGGGACTTGTGAGAGAGTGTGAATCGGAGACAGATACCATCACTGAATTAGTTTGGATTTAAGTGTGCGAGCTTGAGAATAACAGTTGGTGCTACACGTAATCGTTATAGCTCGAGTGTTGATATCTCAAGGGCCAACCAAACCCATGGATTTGTCCATAGGACAGCTCCCCTGGCTAACTTAATATCGAATTAGCTTTGATTTTTGTCTGGATTAGATGAACTCAGCCACGATGAGGTTACCAGCTATCACTTGTCTGTTCCATTTGGTTAATAAAAAATGTGGGATTTCTTAGTCAACACAACCCGTTTGGTAGAGAAAATATTTCTGAATATGGGATCCAAGGAGGGGAAAAGGCATTCTCGGCAGAAAATATGTTGGGTAACCTCTTCTTTATTTCTCTTCTGACTCACAGCCAAAGAGGTGGGGTGTCTCAGCCCTGACCTGGCACTTAGGTCTGTCTGCTTCTAATGTTACACCTTTATGGGAATGTAAGTCAGTATAGCCACTGAAAAAAACAGGATGGAGGTTCCTTAAAAAATTAAAAATAGAGGGGCACCTGGGTCGCTCAGTCAGTTGAGCATCCAACTTTGGCTCAGGTCATGATCTCAAGGGTTTGTGAGTTCAAGCCCCACATCCAGCTCTGCGCTGACAGCACAGAGCCTGCTTGGGATTCTCTCTCTCCCTCGCTCTCTGCCCCTCCCCCACTCATGTTCTCTTTCTCTCTCTGTAAAAGTAAATAAAAATAATTTTTTTAAATTAAAAATCAAAATACCATATGATCTAGTCAGTCTGCTACTGGGTATTTACCCAAAGAAAACAGAAACGCTAATTTGAAAAGATATATGCACCCCTATGTTTATGGTAGCATATTTGCAAGAGCCAAGGCATACAAGCAACTCAAGTGTCCATCCACAGACGAGTGGATAAAGAAGATGTGAGGTATTTACACAATGGGATAAGACTCAGTCCCAAAAAAGAATGAGATCTTGCCATCGAAACAACGTGGATGGAACTAGAGAGTGTTACGCGAAGCGAAATACGTCAGAGAAAGACAAAGGCCCTATGATTAGACTTACGTGTGGAATCTAAACAAAACAATGAATGAACAAACAAACAAAAAAGCAGAAGCAGACCCATGTGTGCAGAGAACAAACTGGTGGTTGCCAGAGCGGAGGGGTTGGGGGGACGGGCAAAATGAATGAAGGGAATGGGAGAGGCAGAGTTCCAGTTATGGAATGAGTAAATCACAAGAATAAAGGGCAGAGCGCAGGAAATGTAGTCAGTGATATTGTCATAGCACTGTATGGTGACAGGTGGCCACACTTCCGGTGAGCATAGATACCATAGCATACAGACTTGTCAAATCACTCTGTTGTGCACCTGAAACTAATGTAACACTGTATGTCAACTATGCTTTAATTTAAAACAATCTAAATGAATACATAAATAAGAAAAAGAAAAGTTATACTTTTACCAGGAGGGTTGATGGATGGGTTTCAGAGGGTCTTTCTACAAATCCTTGTAACTCTACGCAAGTCTTCATGTATGAGGTCATATCTTGTTTTCTCTAAGTCCATAGCTTTCCTCATATTCTCAAAGGGACCCAGGATCCACAGAAAGTTAAGAACCATTGACTTGGATCCAAGTACAGGTCTTGAGGAGGACTCCAGTCCCTCCAGCAGAGGGCAGTGGTACCCACAGTCGCTGACCTCCTTGACCTTACAACACCGGTTGTCAAGAGAGCCAAGTGGTTGAGTCAGGTAGGCCTGACCCAAGAGCACCCAGAGAGGACACCAAGCTTCCCGTGTTCTCCCTATTGGGTTGGTTTTGAAATCCCATTTCCAACCCTCAGTTGCCAATCATGGGATATGTAAGCTCTCAAACAGTGGTTCTGGGGAAGACTAGCTTCTCCTATCAACCTCCTGAATGGGCCCAGAAGATTCTTCTCAGGAACACATATTTTTCTCAGCTTTGTTGTGCCTTTGTCAATGCTGGTTTCTCTTGCTTCCTTTGTGGCTATGTTTTTACCACCAGAGCAGACAATGACTCAGAGGTCCCAGTTGGAAGAGATTTTTCAATGGAAACTTAAATGAACGGACTTTGACTCTCAGTTGGATGACTTTGCCTATAGAATAAACAACTCTCTCCTTTACTTAGCGTTCAAAGCCTTTCAAAAACGGTTCCCCCTTCAATTCTTTCTTTTCATGGGCCTTTCTCCCATATATAAGGTCTCCTTGTTGGCCAGACTATCCCTGCAAGTGCTTTGGGCTTTCCACCAAGCTCCCGAAGGGACCATTGCTTCCTTCCTGCTTTCCTATCTTTCCCATCCTTCGGTCCCTTCCTCCATGGAGCCATCTCCAGCTGAGAAGTAGTGGAACACAAAGTTAGAGTCTCTGAAGGACTGAGGAAGGAAGCCACACAGATAACGGGGAGAGAGTCTTGTAGGCACAGAGAGGAACAAGTACAAAGGCCCTGGTGTAGGAGTCTGCTTGGTCCTGCAAAGACACAGTGTGGCTGGAACAGAGTGTGCAAACAGGAGATAAAATTGGAAGCAGACAGCCCGGGGGCGCCTGGGTGGCTCGGTCGGTTAAGCGTCCGACTTCGGCTCAGGTCATGATCTCACAGTCTGTGGGTTCGAGCCCCGCGTCGGGCTCTGTGCTGACAGCCCAGAGCCTGGAGCCTGTTTCAGATTCTGTGTCTCCCTCTCTCTCTGCCCCTCCCCTGTTCATGCTCTGTCTCTCTCTGTCTCAAAAATAAATAAACGTTAAAAAAAAATTTTTTTTTAAGCAGACAGCCCAGAACCTTGTAGGCCATGGCAAAGCCTGGTTTTACTCTGAGTGAGACAGGAAGACATTAAAGGCTTGAGGGGAGGAGTAACCATCTCACTTGTGTTTGAAAAGCATCACTCTTACCGTTGTGTTCAGAATAGAATGTTGGGACAAAGACAGAAGCGGAGAGCTGCGATCATCTAAGAATTATGGGAAAGGAGACTTCTGGGTATACTTTGAAGGTAGAGCTGAGAGGATTTGCTAATAGACGGAATGTGGGTTGGAGGAAAAAAGAAAGAGGACTTAAGGAGGGTTGTAAGATTTTGGGAGTGAGCAAGTGGAAAGAGAGGAATCAAAGCTCACACACACACACACACACACACACACCAAAACAGGAAAAAGGATTTTGGGTGGAGGAACAGGTACAGGAATTCGGTTCTGGCTAGCTTAAGTTTGGACTGCCTAGGAGAGCCAGTTCATGTGCTGCCCCATATTTCTCCAACCCTTATCCTCCCCACCCCCCTTGATTGCACACTCAAAGGACGTGGCCACCACAGCTAGTGGCCTCCTGCTGAGACTGCTGCCCCAGTCTCTCTCGGTGCAAGGACCGGGCTCCAGCTCGTCTCCATCACGCCTGCTGTACCAGAACCTGCATAAGCAGCCCCCACGGGGCCCACATGTCCAGACACTGAGGCTATAGCTCCTCCAAACACTTCAAAGCCTAAATTAAGTTCTAAACCAGGGCTGAGAGAGTCAGCATCCTAAGGAGTCCACAAAGGTCGGGACCACAACCCACGAGTGCAGGGGGAAGCTTTTATCACTGAGGGACGAGAGATAAGAAGGAGCCAACAGAAGGATTCTTTTTCCTTCTGCCGGCCAGAAATAAACCTCCTTCCTGAGAGGCAGCACTGAGGTGCTGTGGTCCCTCCCAACACACACACACCCAGCCTCTCTGGAAATGTTCCCGTGTGACTGAGCCACTAGCCGTGTTCTCTTGTGAACATGTGGCTGGCTAGATAACACACTGCCTTGTGTTTGCTTTCCCTCCTTCCCTGCCTCATTTCCCTTTTCCCTCTCTCTCTGCCCTGGGATTACGCTTCTCCTGTAGAGTGTGCCCAAGTGTGAGTGTGGCCTGATTTCTTTTTTTAATTTTTTTAATGTTTATTTATTTTTGAGAGAGAGAGCCAGAGAGCGTGAGCATGGGAGGGGCAGAGAGAGATAGAGACACAGAATCCAAAGCAGGCTCCAGGCTCCGAGCTGTCGGCACAGAGCCTGACACGGGCTCAAAGTCACGAACCACGAGATCATGACCTGAGCTGAAGCTGGAGGCTCAACCAAATAAGCCACGCAGGTGCCCCCTCAGTCTCTGATTTCTAAGGCACTGAGGCTCAGCCAACATTCAAGTGGAAATGCAGAGAAAGCAAGGGAGAGGTCAGTGCCGGAGATAAAAACGGGGGGTTCGATGCATGTGTGTGCTTCTCTGAGATCACCTAAGGAACGAGCATCGTCAGAGGAGAAAGGAAGACTGAGCGCTGAGCCCACAGCGCCGTAACATTCAAAGGCTCAGGAGAGGAGGTTGAATCCGCGAACAAGAATCAGAAGGAACGCCCGTGGGTGGGAGGCAATCCAACAGGAATGGTTTCCTGGAAGCCAAATGAAGGAAAAAAAAATGCATCAAGAAAGAGGATGTGAAGGACCTGGTTGAAGGGAGACGAAGACCCGACCATTGGATTTCGCACCAAGGGTGGTTCTTTTGGTTACCTTGACAAGGACAGTTTCCTTGGAGGGGTCGGGGCCAAAGACCGAAGACAGTGGGCTTGACCAGGAGGAGACGCGTTGGAAATGTAAGTGTACACAACCTTTTCAACGAGTTCTTCTCTACGGAGGAGTAAAGAAAAGGGGTAATAGCGTGAGAGGCAGTGGCGTCCAGAGCAGGTGTTTAGGGTCAGAGAGATTCCTCGTGTCGGTAGGCAGATGGGAATGACTCAGGCAAAAGGGTGAAACTGGTGGTGTAGACAGAGGATGCGGCCTGGAAGTTCCCCCCGCAGAACCCTGAGGTTTTAGACTCCACGGGGCTGGAAGGAGGAGGTTTACTTCTGACGAGAGAGGGAGAATGCGAGACATCTGGAATTTCTTCTCCATGGATGCCTGGGTCTCCAGGGCCCAACTTCTAAAGTTGAACGTTTACTTTTTGATGTGGTTAGAGTCCCTGAGCCCGCAATATGTTCCCAAGGGTATTTAATTCAATGGGAATCTGGTGTGCATCTGCGACTAATTAATGCTGATCAAAAACAATTAAATATTAAATGTCAGGGCTGTTACCTGGTTCCTTACTCATACTGGCAAAGAGCTAAATGTAATTATCAAGTCCTGACTGCCGTAGGAACCAAGTTCATGTGAAAATAATGAAAGACTAAGACTGAGCTAATGAAAGAGCAGATTTCCACGAATTTGTAACAATATTTGAAGCAACAAAATGCTAAATATCAAGGCCAGGGTATTATTGCTCATGGTTTTCTTCTTGGGCATCTGGTTGTGGAGGGGCCCTCTCTCTGAGAGAAATAAAGGCAGCTCCACTTAGCAACATAGGAAAACCATTTCTAACTGTTCCCCTTGCGTTTGATTAGTCCTATGCTAAGCTCCGCAGACAAACAAATGCAGAAGAGGAACCCTCTGTCTTCCCAGTCTAGTCTGGTATTTCTGGGAGAATGCTCTGATGTCTACATGGATGCCTGGCCCTTCATGGGGTGCTTGGCCCTTTCTTCTTTCCTGATCCCTGTGTGATCAGGGGCTGCTGCTTTCTCCTGGTTTAATAAACAATACTTTTGTTTTCATATCCTGTTTTGGAGTGCTTTTTAACGATGGTGGGGGGGGGGGCGGGCAGAGATGCCCTTACTCTGCCATCTTGAAACTGGCAGCCACCGTGACCCCTGCGGTCCTGGTGAGGGGCGGGGCGCACCCAGCAGCTCTGACAGATGGGCTGCTTCTCACTGGTGGGAGCAGTGTGGGAGATCGCAGCACAAAGACCGAGCAACGACTCGGATCCGTGTGGTTGCTGAGAGCCGGGAGAGTGAGTCAAGCCCAGAGGACCATCCAGCACAGAGGTGGGTGGAGGATGGGAGCCATAGTATGGAGCCAAAACAAAGAAAGTTGAGGACTGAGAAATTTATGAACAAAGAGTAGCAGGGTGGAAAACCAAGGAGGTGGCCTGGAAGGATTCCCGAGACAAATGGGGGATGCTTCTGGTGAGTTGAACTTGCGCCAGCTTGAATACGCTGCCCACATCACTGGAAAGGATCATGGTGGATGGACAATTTGATGTTATCTCCTCCGCAGCCCATCTGAAATTCCGAGCAAGCTTCCTCCTCGAGAGCCTGAGGGCTGAGCTGTTATAAACTGTAAAGTGCTCGTTTGATGCTCCAGGGACGGTACCTGACACTTCCAATTCTTGATCTGTAAATTGGGGGCAGGTGTAGTTCCCTCAACCTGCCTTACGGATGCAGGGGGAAGGTTGTATAGATTTTTTTTAAGGTTTATTTAAGTAACCTCTACACCCAACGTGGGGCTCGAACTCACAACCCCGAGATCAAGCGTGGCATGCTCCACCAACTGAGCCAGCCAGGCGTCCCAGCAGGTCGTGTAGATTAATGAGAATTGCAGTCCGACTTTCCCTTTTGGTGATGCAGGATGCTCAGATAGGGACCATTCATCCTGAGAGCTCAGATACTTCTGTCTTCGTCTTGAAGCCAAACGCAGGAGAGGGATACAAGAAGAGAGAAGGAAAAGGGATCTCGCAATTCTCTTTAGCATCTTTTGGGCGCAAAGCACTCTCAATGTGTTGCTTCTTTTATTCTTCTAATAGCCATCTGGCTTGAGCCTTCTTACCTGCCCACTCTTACAGATACGGGAAGCAGGGGAGGGTGTAGAATTTCAACGCAGGCTCTCTCTGACTCCAAAACTAAGATCTTGCCAGTAGGGCATAGTGGCTATGGCTCTGGCCGATGCCAACTCTCTTGCTCCTTCCCTACTCTATCTCAGAGAGAGGGACACTGCAAGACGGGAGGAGGGAGACCAGCCAGGCGGTGGCTGCTCTCTTCCCCAAGGAGGAAGATAAGCTGACTCGTGGCTGAACTTGCCTCTGAAATTTACGTCACTCGGATCTTTTGAATAAAAATAATTGACTTTGGCTTTTAATGTGACTAAACATAAAAGAGGCTCCCATTCTTTGAATAAATGTAGGTTGAGCACCTAGTTGGGAGAAGATACTGTGCTAGAATGTTGGACGGTCTGGAAATGTATAAAATATAGGTGAGTCACATAAAATGTCTTTGACGGGTAAGATTAATTTGAATCTGGACATACTAAAAATGCCCAGCGTTCCGTTTGAACTTTGTCACTGGCATTGACAAGAGAGGCCAGGGCTGGACCTACCAGTCGGAAAGTCACTCCCCTGGAAGTACTGAAATTTCTTTTCTTTCTTTTTTTTTTTAGTTTAAATTTTAGTTAATTAACACACAGCACAATATTGGTTTCAGGAGCAGCATTCAGTGATTCATCACTTACATACCACACCCGGTACTCATTACCAGTGCCCTCGGAAGAAGAGTATTAAGAGGTCAATGATTCTCTTCAGATGTGGCATCTTAAGACAGTGGTGAGAGCAGAGGGCAAAGAGATGAAGAAAATAAGGAGAACTGTTTCATGATACAGAGGAAAAAGGAAGAAAATAGGATGCTTACATCATACCCACCTTTAAAGTGGGCTCCTGGGGTGCCTGGGTGGCTCAGTCGGTTGAGCGGCTGACTTCGGCTCAGGTCATGATCTCACGGTCCGTGAGTTCGAGCCCCGTGTCGGGCTCTGTGCTGACAGCTCGGAGCCTGGAGCCTGTTTCGGATTCTGTGTCTCCCTCTCTCTCTGACCCTCCCCCGTTCATGCTCTGTCTCTCTCTGTCTCAAAAATAAATAAATGTTAAAAAAAAATAAAAAAAAAAATAAAGTGGGCTCCTGGGGTACCTGGGTGGCTCCGTCGGTTAAGCACCCAACTCTTGATTTCTGCTCAGGTCATGATCTCATGGTTTGTGAGTTCGAGTCCTGCCTCCGGCTCTGCACTGACAGCATGGAGCCTGCTTACGATTCTCTCTCTCTACTTCTCTCCCTCTCTCTCTCTCTCTCTCTCTCTCTGCCCCTCCTCAGCTCTCTCTCTCTCAAAATAAATAAACTTTAAGAAAAAAAATAAAAACAAAATAAAGTGGACTCTGGAAGGACCAAAGATCCAATTTTGAAAGTAAAAATATATTTTTTGAAAAAACATAATGTAGGAGGATATCTTCACGACCTAAGGAATGAGGACAAATCAGTAAGGGGGGAAATCTATTAATTTGGTCACATCATAATTAAGAGAGTCTGCTCAACAAATGACACTGAGAGCTAACAGACGGATGACAGGCTGAAAAAAAGATATTCACAATATCTAATACACAACATGTGCGTGGGATACCTGCATACCCGTATGAGAAAGAGTCTCCGTAGACGATGCTGTGGTGTTCCCGCAGATCCTGCAATCCTTAGCCAAGGCCCTCACTGCCCCAGCTCAGCCAAAGAGGCGTGCCTCACCCCGGATCAAGTGCCCTCCCTGAAGGCGTCTTGCGTGAATGACCGGTCCAGGAGGGAGAATAAATGCCTAGCCCCCTTGCTTCGATCAGACAACCCTGAAAATCCACCTCAGAATTCCCTGCGGCTCTATTGGGAGCTTCAGAGCTACTTGGTCGCTATTCGGCTTCTCCCTCTGTGCGATGCTGCTTCTCTCACTCGTTTACAGGTATCGTTCCTGAGAGCATCCCCATCACACCCCCTCCCAAAGCTTCTTGCATGCCAACTTCACAGAGGAACGTAACCTATGTCCGTCGATACTGAAAGTGGCTTTAGGAAACAAAGTAAAATGGGATTTCAAAGCTGGATCACCTGCCGGTTGCCTGACCATGAAGACGCTGTCATTGGTGGTTTGCAGAGTACCGGTGACCTCTGGCATGCAGGTGTGGCGCAATTGGGCAAATCGTCACCGGTGGTGAACTGGAAGGCAGTAGGAGAGGAGAATGAACCGCAGGATGCAATATACCAGGTGTTGGACAGTTTCAAAGACTGGAATCGGACGGCTGTTGCCGGAGGCTACGAAAGCCCTGGAGAAACGATACAAGGCCAAAGGTGACTACCACCATTGTCGCCAGTGGAGCGTGAACTCACTGTTGTGGTCCTTGCAAAAAGCAGAGAGCCTGGAAGATGACAGTGGACTATTGTCAACCCCACCAAGTAGCAACACTGATTGCACCTGTTGTGCCAGATGTGGGGTCTTTTTTGCTAGAGCAGATTAATGCAAACTCAGATGTGAGGTACAGGGTCGCCGAACTGTAAAATGCATTCTTTTCCCTCCCTACCGGACAGAAGGACCAGAAGCAGTTCCCATCCACATGGGACGGAAAGAGTATATATACACACAGTCTTGTTCCAGGACTTTGTCAACTCTCCTGCCATTTATCTGAAGGGACCTGGACCCCAGATCATCTCATGAATAAGAATCAATCTTTTTTTTTTAATTTAGTTACTTATTTTGAGAGAGGGGTGGGGCAGAGAGAGGGGGAGAGAGACAGAATCCCAAGCAGGCTCCACACCCGCAGCACAGAGCCGGACTCAGGGATGATCTCACGAACTGTGAGATCATGACCTAAGCTGAAACCAAGAGTCCAATGCTTAACCGAGGTACTCAGGTGCCCCAAGAATCAGTCTCTGCCCTGAATTATTTCATAGTCCAGAGAGAGAGAGAAAGACAAACAGACAGAAGGTAACAGGGAGATCATACAACAATTTACTCTGGGATGGCTTGTACTAGTCAGGACTCTTGATGGCCATTGCAAGGGACAGAAACCTAATTAGAACTGGCCTAAACAAAAAGTCCCAGGTTCGAATCTCACTGATTAGGCTTGACTCTGAGTCCATTCCTGAACCGGTCACACCAGCTAGGGGAATAGAATACTCAGATCGCTTAGTCCTAGTCACATGCTCTGTCCTGGAATGAGGGATGAGGTGGGGTTAAGATCAACCCACTGGACCAAAAAGCAAGGAGGGGATGGTTCCCTAAAGGACAACTAAGGACAATTATGAAATTGGTGCTGTTTAGGTAAAATAAGCAGACGTCCCCGGGAGGGCTCAGGTACGGTGGCCATTTGCCTCGGGGAGACCAAGGAGGCTTCATGGAGGAAGTGGACATTTGACTCGGGCCCCAAAGAACAAGGAAGCGTTTGTCAGGTGGGAAGGACGTTCCAGGCAGAGGGCCAAGCATGTGCAGAGGCATAGGACTGTGAACGGGCACTGCATTTCTAGAGAAGAAAGCAATTCTCGGTGGTGAGGGATGGGGCCAGAGAGCTGCGGGGCCCAGTGTAGAGAAGATCTGTCTAGAACAAGACAGTATGGACCTATGTCCAATATATTGATATGAAATTATTATTGTCAAATATTAATTTGGTGGAGCACCTGGCTGGCTCAGCTGGGGGAACATGTGACTCTTGATCTCAGGGTCATGGGTTTGAGCCCCATGTTGGGTGTGTAAATTACTAAAACAATAATAATAAACTTAAACTGGCATATGGAAAGAGCTCAGTAAATATTTGCGTGATAAATGTCTGGGTTTAACCTTAAGCATTCGATTATATTAGGTATTCCACAAAATTCCCAAGTAAAGGAATGGGATTGGGAGAGCTTAATAAAGACCAGAGTAAGGACTAGGAAAACTGACAAGGTTGAAAAGAGGTAGAAAGATAATAATCAATTAATTAATGTTAACATTTATTGAGCACGTATCTATTACGGATTGCTTATACTCCTTAGTGAATGTCTAAACATCTTGTATTAATGATCTCATTTCTTTTCAACACACACGCTTTCTTTACTTTTTTTTAGTGTTTATTTATTTTTGAGACGGGGGAGAGGCGGAGAGCAAGGGAGACACAGAATCCGAAGCAGGCTCCAGGCCCTGTGCTGTCAGCACAGAGCCTGATGTGGAGCTCGAACTCACGAGCCGTGTGATCATGACCTGAACCCAAGTCGGACGCTTAACCACCTGAGCCACCCAGGCGCCCCGATGATCTCATTTAATTCTTAACCACCACCCTACGAGGCAGGTTTTATGATCTCCACTTACAGATGAGGACAATGAAGCTCAGAGAGGTTAAGTGAGTTGCCCAAGACCACACAGTTAGTAAGAAGTTGCACTGACATTCAAATCCCATCTGTTTCTCTCTTAAGAAAAATAAATCCTTATGAAGCAAGCGCCTTCTACATTCTGGGCACTGTTCTAGATGTCACAATCTACCCCACAACACATTTCTGCCGGTGGCATTTTTATCACCATCGGGCCCATGTGATAGACACGGAAATGAAGGCACAGGCAAGTAATTCAGCCACGGTCACAGGTAAACAAGCCACACAGGCTGGATCTGAGCCCAGGCAGACCAACTCCAGTCTTCAGTTCTTACCCAATACCACCCTGCTGTTTGGCTATGACACTGTGCTGACCCAGAGGGGCCCGTAGGACTCAACATAGGAGCCAATTTGTCTTACTAAAATATAAACACAGACTTTAGATATAGCCTTGAGTCTGAATGCCCGATTTTTCACTGAGCGAGCGGCTGGGTGACTTTAACATCTCTGAGCCCCAATTTCCTCAGTTGTAAAAGGGGAATAATGAGAATATCCACCTTGCAACTGTAAGGATTAACTTAGGGAATGTCTATAAAATTCCTGGCATGGTTCCTGCCCCAAATCAAGAGATTTTAGTGACTTATTTATTTATATTTGCTCCTCTCTCATCAAGGATATTTAACCTAGATCAGGGTCTTAACTCTTTTGTGCCAGGGACCCCTGTGACAGTCGGGGGGAGCTGATGAGACTTCCCCAAACAATAAAATGCATAAGATTACCAGGGAAACTAAGTATGATAAAATATCGTCATCAAAAATGTCTCAAATTCAAATTTATGAGGCGGTAATACACGTGCTTGTTAACGCATGAAATCATAAAATGGGGTGACATCTAATAATTACCATAAGTTCAAAGAAGTGATAACGATAAAAGGCATTTGAGGGTAATCTGTGGCACCGATGATGTAAGACGAAAACATCTGTGATTCTTATTGGTAGCAGTCGCCGGCCTTGCTAAGTCTCCTGAGGTTCGTTGCCTACATTCATAATCGAAGGAAATGCAACATTCCAGTAAGAGGTTGGGGGCGGGGGGAGATGTAATTTTTTCCCATCCAAGTTCATGGACACCCCTCCCCCGCACCGAGTTAAAAAAAAAAAAAAAAAAAAGCTGGTTAAGAGGAAGGCGATGTTGGGGAAACTCTGAAATTGGCTGGTTTGTTTGGAGACTCCTCATAAATTGGCCTCTTCAGTCTTGCCCTGGATGTTATTTATCTGGCCCCGTATGGAGAGAGGTTGCACGTCTCGAACTCACTATGTCCGAAACCAGAACTCCTGGTCTTCCTTCCCTGCCCAGATCTGCCCCACCCAAAACCTTCCTCTGGCCAGCAGAAACCTCGGAGGTGCCCCGACGTCTCCCTCTCACACTCCCCATCTAGCCCATCAGGAAACCCTGCTGTCTCTGCCTTCAGAATAAATCCAGAATCCAACCTCCACTCACCGCCTCCACTGCTTCCAAAACGGCAGGGTCTCTTAGCTGGCGACCGCCACAGCCCCTTCCCCCTCTCCCTGCTTCTTCCCCGCACCCAAGGTCTACTCCCAACACAACCCAACACACCAGAGTGGCCCTTTCCTGGGTAAGGACCCCTTGCCATCTCTGTGACATGCACACACCCTCCCCTTCTTGCTATCGGTCAAACGCACTGGGCAAACTCCCACCTTCCTGTCTTTGCACTGACTTGACTGTTGCCTCTGACAGTGATAATTTCGCTCAAACACCGCCCCCAACTCCCATTTCTCTTTTATTTATTTTTATTTTTTTTAATTTTTTTTTTTTAATGTTTATTTATTTTTGAGACAGAGAGAGACAGAGCATGAACAGGGGAGGGGCAGAGAGAGAGGGAGACACAGAATCTGAAACAGGCTCCAGGCTCTGAGCTGTCAGCACAGAGCCCGACGCGGAGCTCGAACTCACGGACCGTGAGATCATGACCTGAGCCGAAGTCGGACGCTTAACCGACCAAGCCACCCAGGCGCCCCTCTTTTATTTATTTTTAAAAAGGGTTTATTTATTTTGAGAGAGAGGGGGAGGGGGGGGAGGGAGAGAGAATTCGTGCAGGAGTGGGGGATGGGCAGAGACAGAGAATCCCAAGCAGGCTCCACACTGTCAGCACAGAGCCCCAGGTGGGGCTTGAACTCACAAACCGTGAGACCGTGACCCGAGCTGAAATCAAGAGCTGGATGCTCAATCGACTGAGCCACCCAGGTGCCCCCCGCCCTGCCAATTTCTCCTATAAATCCTCACGCAAACATCACCACTTCCATGAGGTCTGTCTTGATTATCCTAAGTGTACAACTGGGTCTCCAGTCCTCCCAATACCCCTAGCCACCTCTACTTTTTCCTTTGTCCTCAGCATATAAGACACACCGTGTTACATAATTTACGTATTTATTATGTGTATTTTTTTTTTTTTAATTTTTTTTTTTTTTTTTCAACGTTTATTTATTTTTGGGACAGAGAGAGACAGAGCATGAACGGGGGAGGGACAGAGAGAGAGGGAGACACAGAATCGGAAACAGGCTCCAGGCTCTGAGCCATCAGCCCAGAGCCTGACGCGGGGCTCGAACTCACGGACCGTGAGATCGTGACCTGGCTGAAGTCGGACGCTTAACCAACTGCGCCACCCAGGCGCCCCTATTATGTGTATTTTTTGTCTACCTCCTGCCTCCGCCC